>NC_141699.1:838563501-839920119 GCF_964263255.1 Lissotriton vulgaris | reverse complement strand
TTTCCGAAGCATGGAGCGCAATAGCAGGCAGAGAAAGGGTGATGCAAGTGTTGAACACTGCCTGGCCTGGCAAGTTGCTGGCAGTGCCCCCCCCGCCCGCTCCTGAAAGAGGGCACACACACACCGCCGCCCGAGTACTTCACAGATCTTTAAAAGACCATGCGCTTGTTAATGAGGCTTAAATGGTTTATCACCCCTTCTAGAGCCCCTGCATCGGCCCTCTGACGTTTCCTGGAAGAATTAGCACGTAACACAATACCAAGCCCTGTCAGCTGAAACCCCCGAGGAATCGGGTTTTTGCTTGCAGGAATCGGGAGGCGGGAGACTAGCACTGAAAACGGTAGTCTCACGCCTGAATCGGGAGGGTTGGCATGTCTGGATTCTCTACAGCTGGGGCCATAAACTACATCCGCAGGGCTAGGTGATAGGAAGAGGAGTGTCAGAGGGTGCGGTAGTGAATAGGGTGAAAGGGAGGTGTCGGGCGGGCACAGGGTGTGATTCTCTGGGAAGAGCAGCGCAGATGGGGGGAAGTTTATGGCCCATGCATGAGAGAGAGAGCGGGGGTGACCAGCGCGTGGGGAAGATGCTTGCGAGGATGGGGAGCCATGCTGAGAATCGACGGCGTGCAGAGAGTGGGTCTGGTCAAGGCATCTAAAATGGCTGCCGTGCACGACAAAATTGTGGCATTGGAAAAAAGGCAAGATGGAAGACAAAAAAAAAAACGCTCACGCACAGCCGCTGGAAGACATGTATCAACATATATGAGCCTCCTCAGCCACCCTCAGAAAACATAAGGGATCAGGATACGTCTCCCGCACCCCCTTATACCTAGTAATTTAATTAAAACGAAACACAAAATGGCGAATTCCCGTTTCGCTACCAGTTTGCGGCCCAGTTCGCGGCCCGGGAAGCGCTTCTACCGTGAAAAATCTATTTTTTTTAATTTTCCCCACGGGACCCTTTAATAACCCCAACATCATTCCTAGGGGGTCAAGAGGGGTCTACCTTGCCCCCTTTCATTAAATTCCCCCTTCGTTTTTCACCTCTTCTTGTCTCTCGATCCTACCGAGAGACAAGATGGCGGCCGCTCCGGACTGTTTAGAATGTTGACAGACACCGGAGAGCCAATCAGCTTCGCATCGCAAAGTTCCGTTTCGCGAAAAGTAAGCGGACCGGAGCGCAGCCCGGAGCGCTGTTACAGATATATATCTTGTTTTGAACGTTAATTTCTCAAAATCCACTGGAGCACATATATTGAGACCTAGCAAAGGCACATCGGGCTAACAGTCCCTACAATTTTGCCAAGTTTCGTGCAAATCCATTCAGCCGTTCGAGCTAAAAGTGAGGCCAAAGGCCCTATGGAAATTAACATGGGAAAAATGCGTTTTGGGACCCCCCCTTTTTTCTCAGCCCCCCCTTAACGAAACCCCCCCAAATTTTCAAGGGCTGCTCAGAAACAAAATGTGCCATTTTCCTGAAAATTTCAGCTGATTCCGTCCACAAACACCAAAGTTATTAGACATAGAATTTTCAAAAATCCCATAGGGAAAAAATCCTAACTATATATACCTACTGGCGACAGCCAGTAGGTAATATATATATATATTAGTTATAGGATTACCCCATGCGCCTCAGATAATCATCCAGCACTCTCCGGTAGGGTAAAAAGTCCTTTTATTTATTTGTAAAGAATGACACAATACATCAACGCGTTTCGGGAGTCGAACTCCCTTTTTCACGATGTTTTTCCACTATTACTTTTCCCTTTAAAATGCACTTGCAGTGGTAATAGAAACAAACAATGGACACAGGGTTAAAACAGATCACAATTGTTTGAAAGGTGTTGGCCATATTTTAACGTATATTTTAACTTCACAAAGCTTTCCTTCCAATTGCATACGTGCAAACTGGTGTATATTGCGGAAACAATATATTTTTAATTTTATACAATTTCCCATATACATCATTACTCTTTAATTAAAGTGCTAGTGCTTTTTTTAGGGATAAAAAAGGGGAGAGTTACAATCGAAAACAATCTTTTCAGTATCTGCAGGCAAGTGCCCCTATCAAATCAAATCAAATCAAATCAAGCTTAATTCGGTTGTAAGCGAAACATCCATAAAAGCGCAATACATTTCATATAAAAAAATAACAATAAAAATGTGTTGAAAAGAAATGACGAGTTCACAGTTTACACCATAAGTTCGCAAAATATTCCATTTTACCCGTAAAAGAGCAGTCGGAATTGGAGCAATCCATCTAACAGCTATCAAGAGAAATATAATAGGAGAGCATAAAAATACTAAAAACATACTGAAAAGTTATAACAACAGCCCTAAAAACTGGCAAGATAATAAAGAAGGGCTAAGAGAAATTCAAAGTGCTAGAACTGGCCCGCACCGCGGCATAATGAGGTATTGATGATCACAAGGGGGCACTAATTTGGGGGAATGCAGCCCTGGTTCAACCCAGGTTCTGCCTGTGCTTGATGACTAATATAAAAAATGTTACTACTTGTCTAGCAAAGGATTCAGCGTCAAGGAATTGAAGAGCAAGAAATGCTGTACGACACCTACGTAAACCCATTACTTTAAGGATTGGCAAAAGCCAAAGATACCTTGGTTCCTGATAGAATTTGCAGAACAGTATTATGTGGATCGTCGATTGGGGAATGCTGTCATTACAAGGACAAGCCTGAAGGGGTTTTGTCCAGGTGTTGGCCTTGGGGAAAGTGACCAGATGATGAAGGATATTCAGTCTAAATCTGGTTAACAAGAATCTTTCGTAGCCCGTAAAGTTGTAGGTTAAATAGGGCTGAATCATGGATGATGTTTGAATTAGTAGTAAGTGCTGGGCTGTAACTTTTGGAGCCTCACTAGCAAGCCGAAGAGATTCTAAGTGGGCCAGACAAGTCTTTTTAAACTTCTTTCTCGGGATTACAGCTATTGAGGTGGGGGAGTGATACCTTTTATCCGTCATGTAATTGGACTGCTTTATTTCACTTGCCTTTTACTGATCCGAAAACAGTGACTAAAAGTAAAAACTTTACCAATGTAAATACTACTACCATGTTTTGTTTTAAAAACCTTTATTGTGAAAATGTCAGTATACAAATACGGGCCTATAACCACGTGGGCCGGCCACGGAGCAAACTGAAATCGTATATGATGAGGAGACATTTACACTGTAGAGGAACGTAACGAGCGGGTCATTAGGTTGCAAGAACTAAGGTGTCTAACAGTTGCGGAATCGGTGGACGTACATTTTGTAATTAAAATACGACAGGGCCACTTACAAAAAAATTATCTAGATATACATTTGCGGGCAAGTACCATGGGTGACGTTAATTCGAACTTTCAATAGTACAGTAATCAATAACACATCAGAACTTAATATCAATAGGGATGTCGAAATATTCAATCAATTCTCGTCCCCGCCCGCCATGAGCATCAAAACTGCATTCATATCTCGTGATATCAAGGTTGTTCAACCAGTACACAACAAGGAGTTACGAGTCCCATTTATACCGGCGCCATTTTGGGCGAGGCCGGGCAGGTCCAAGATATAGTCAAAATGTCTCCACCAACCATCGGCCAGACCAGAACCCCTTTCGGCCCTTTATGCTACAAGATGGTGTCTTCCATTCAGAAAATATTGTTGGCAGCATTTTGAAAGGAAAGATAAACAGCCGTTCTCCTTGTGAGTCTCACATTCTTACATTTAGGAAGAATGTTGAAGAGTAGTATGTTGAAAATCTGAAGCCATTGTTCTACAAACTCTCAATCATCCTTGGATGGAAAAAAAAATCCTGAAGAATGTACAAACTGAAAACCAATTTTTGTCTGTATAGCATCAACAGCAACGCTTGACTCAGCTTTGTGTGAAGCCGCCATTTTGATTCAATCAATAGCGTCCCCCTGCACACATTCAGGGTTCTGGTCGTGTCTTCAGGTCAAATGGATTGTGGGACAATATGCAGAAAGGAAAAGGAAAAAAGTTCCGCCAGACCCCGGGAGCCGGCCGCCTATGTCATGGGCGATCTTTGGCCACACCAGGGCAATAGTGAAGCTGCAGCAGGTGCAAATAAGCTTCAGACAGTGTTACAAACACTGCTCAGAACTCTCAACTATGGCACTCAACATCCAGGACTTGCCATCCGGATCTTGGCGCCTTGTGCTGGTTCCGACCTATTCACACATCGGTCCACTACTGACATCACCTCAGAAGCCAACGGGGCACCCCACGCCGACTTTCGGCGCAGCATTGTAGGATGGCCACACCAGTGCAGCAACTTGCTGGACACCACCTCGGTGCCATCCGGATCTCGGCAAGTTCGAGTCACTGTACCGCAAGAGTGACCGGAACTCAGCTGGACACGCCGTCTTTCAGCGCAGCATTGTAGGATGGCCACACCAGTGCGGCAATTTGCTGGACACCACCTTGGTGCCATCCGGATCTCGGCGCGTTCGAGTCACTGTACCGCAAGAGTGACGGGAACTCAGCTGGACACGCCGTCTTTCGGCGCAGCATTGTAGGATGGCCACACCAGTGCGGTAACTTGCTGGACACCACCTCGGTGCCATCCAGATCTCGGCGCGCTGTGCTGCCTTCGGCCTACTGTAGCCGCAAGTGCGGACGCAACTCAGTTGGACGGCGAGTGAAATGCTAAGGGGCGCCCCACTGCAGCCGAGGAGCCTCCATCTTGGGGGAGACGCACAGCCCCCACTGACTGACGCGACCTTACAGGCCAACGGGGCGCCCCACGCCGACTTTCGGCGCAGCATTGTAGGATAGCCACACCAGTGCAGCAACTTGCTGGACACCAACTCGGTGCCATCCGGATCTCGGCGCGTTGTGCTGCCTTCGGCCTATTCGCACATCGGTCCGCTACTGACGCCGCCTCACATGCCAACGGATTTTCTACGCTTTTTGTAGCCCTATGCCGCATAACAGGTCATGTGACTTGTTTATAAAACTTTTCATTGGTTCATTTTACTTTTGGTTTCCTAATGATGGAAAGCTTGGTCATATGACCTAAAAATAACACTTTTCATTGGTTTAGAACATTTTTTTTTCCCAAACGATGAAAGCCCCACCTTGTTTCTGGATGATTCAGACTGAAGCTGGCGTCAGCATGAGAGCACCACCATCTCTTGGCTCCGTCGTGGTCATTCCGTGAGCAATCATGGCAGCCGCTCCCCACCGGAAGCCTGCAGGAGTCGAGGGCCCCCAAGACTTTTGTAGAATCTTCACGGCTGAGGGGACGCTTTCGAGAATGGAGCCCAAGCCCTAGCAGGCAAGCGTCCAAGTTCCAAGGTGTCCCAGGGCCATTTTAGTGGACCAGGCCCAAATCCGAAGAGCCGTCCACCATTTTAAGAGTCCTATGGCAGCCGCCTATCGCTGCACCGCAAGAGTGGGCGCAACTCAACTACATGGTGAGCGAGACGCTGTAGCCGCAAGAGCGGGCGATAAACAGCTGAATGGAGGATGAGGCACAGTGTAGCAAAAGCGGGCGGAATGGCAACTGAAACGGTAAAGGGGCGCCCCAGTACAGCAGACGAGCCTCCACCTGGGGAGGCCCGTTCACGCCGCCTCCCCCACACCCCCCCGGGGCGCCCCACGCCGTTTTTCAGAGCAGCATTGTAGGATACCAAAACCAGTGCGGCAACTTACTGGACATCACCTGGGTGCCATCCACATCTCAGCGCGTTCTGCTGCCTTGGGACTATTCGCACAACAGACCGCTACTGACGAGGCCTCCCCGCGCACCCCCCGGGGCGCCCCACGCTGTTTTTCTGAGCTGCATTGTAGGATACCAAAAACCAGTGCGGCACCCAGGTGACATCACCTGGGTGCCGTCCAGAACTCAGCACGTTGTGCTGCCTTGGGACTATTCGCACAAAAGACAGCTACTGACCATTGTTGCTTCTTTTTTCCACAAATGTTTAAATGAATTTACAGTTTTTGTTGCGTTCTATATATTTATAAGTTAATAAAGTTTTATAATCCTACTTTGTTGGAGTGCTATATATTTTTTACAAATCGGGTGAATGGGGCCTTGAATCGGGTTATTGTCATGTGTGGGCTTTGGAAGTGTGCTGCTACAGGATCGGACATTTCAAACTCAAATGCACGTTCTTTTTCTTACCTTTCCGAAGCATGGAGCGCAATAGCAGGCAGAGAAAGGGTGATGCAAGTGTTGAACACTGCCTGGCCTGGCAAGTTGCTGGCAGTGCCCCCCCCCGCCCGCTCCTGAAAGAGGGCACACACACACCGCCGCCCGAGTACTTCACAGATCTTTAAAAGACCATGCGCTTGTTAATGAGGCTTAAATGGTTTATCACCCCTTCTAGAGCCCCTGCATCGGCCCTCTGACGTTTCCTGGAAGAATTAGCACGTAACACAATACCAAGCCCTGTCAGCTGAAACCCCCGAGGAATCGGGTTTTTGCTTGCAGGAATCGGGAGGCGGGAGACTAGCACTGAAAACGGTAGTCTCACGCCTGAATCGGGAGGGTTGGCATGTCTGGATTCTCTACAGCTGGGGCCATAAACTACATCCGCAGGGCTAGGTGATAGGAAGAGGAGTGTCAGAGGGTGCGGTAGTGAATAGGGTGAAAGGGAGGTGTCGGGCGGGCACAGGGTGTGATTCTCTGGGAAGAGCAGCGCAGATGGGGGGAAGTTTATGGCCCATGCATGAGAGAGAGAGCGGGGGTGACCAGCGCGTGGGGGAGATGCTTGCGAGGATGGGGAGCCATGCTGAGAATCGACGGCGTGCAGAGAGTGGGTCTGGTCAAGGCATCTAAAATGGCTGCCGTGCACGACAAAATTGTGGCATTGGAAAAAAGGCAAGATGGAAGACAAAAAAAAAACGCTCACGCACAGCCGCTGGAAGACATGTATCAACATATATGAGCCTCCTCAGCCACCCTCAGAAAACATAAGGGATCAGGATACGTCTCCCGCACCCCCTTATACCTAGTAATTTAATTAAAACGAAACACAAAATGGCGAATTCCCGTTTCGCTACCAGTTTGCGGCCCAGTTCGCGGCCCGGGAAGCGCTTCTACCGTGAAAAATCTATTTTTTTTAATTTTCCCCACGGGACCCTTTAATAACCCCAACATCATTCCTAGGGGGTCAAGAGGGGTCTACCTTGCCCCCTTTCATTAAATTCCCCCTTCGTTTTTCACCTCTTCTTGTCTCTCGATCCTACCGAGAGACAAGATGGCGGCCGCTCCGGACTGTTTAGAATGTTGACAGACACCGGAGAGCCAATCAGCTTCGCATCGCAAAGTTCCGTTTCGCGAAAAGTAAGCGGACCGGAGCGCAGCCCGGAGCGCTGTTACAGATATATATCTTGTTTTGAACGTTAATTTCTCAAAATCCACTGGAGCACATATATTGAGACCTAGCAAAGGCACATCGGGCTAACAGTCCCTACAATTTTGCCAAGTTTCGTGCAAATCCATTCAGCCGTTCGAGCTAAAAGTGAGGCCAAAGGCCCTATGGAAATTAACATGGGAAAAATGCGTTTTGGGACCCCCCTTTTTTCTCAGCCCCCCCTTAACGAAACCCCCCCAAATTTTTAAGGGCTGCTCAGAAACAAAATGTGCCATTTTCCTGAAAATTTCAGCTGATTCCGTCCACAAACACCAAAGTTATTAGACATAGAATTTTCAAAAATCCCATAGGGAAAAAATCCTAACTATATATACCTACTGGCGACAGCCAGTAGGTAATATATATATATATTAGTTATAGGATTACCCCATGCGCCTCAGATAATCATCCAGCACTCTCCGGTAGGGTAAAAAGTCCTTTTATTTATTTGTAAAGAATGACACAATACATCAACGCGTTTCGGGAGTCGAACTCCCTTTTTCACGATGTTTTTCCACTATTACTTTTCCCTTTAAAATGCACTTGCAGTGGTAATAGAAACAAACAATGGACACAGGGTTAAAACAGATCACAATTGTTTGAAAGGTGTTGGCCATATTTTAACGTATATTTTAACTTCACAAAGCTTTCCTTCCAATTGCATACGTGCAAACTGGTGTATATTGCGGAAACAATATATTTTTAATTTTATACAATTTCCCATATACATCATTACTCTTTAATTAAAGTGCTAGTGCTTTTTTTAGGGATAAAAAAGGGGAGAGTTACAATCGAAAACAATCTTTTCAGTATCTGCAGGCAAGTGCCCCTATCAAATCAAATCAAATCAAATCAAGCTTAATTCGGTTGTAAGCGAAACATCCATAAAAGCGCAATACATTTCATATAAAAAAATAACAATAAAAATGTGTTGAAAAGAAATGACGAGTTCACAGTTTACACCATAAGTTCGCAAAATATTCCATTTTACCCGTAAAAGAGCAGTCGGAATTGGAGCAATCCATCTAACAGCTATCAAGAGAAATATAATAGGAGTGTATAAAAATACTAAAAACATACTGAAAAGTTATAACAACAGCCCTAAAAACTGGCAAGATAATAAAGAAGGGCTAAGAGAAATTCAAAATGCTAGAACTGGCCCGCACCGCGGCATAATGAGGTATTGATGATCACAAGGGGGCACTAATTTGGGGGAATGCAGCCCTGGTTCAACCCAGGTTCTGCCTGTGCTTGATGACTAATATAAAAAATGTTACTACTTGTCTAGCAAAGGATTCAGCGTCAAGGAATTGAAGAGCAAGAAATGCTGTACGACACCTACGTAAACCCATTACTTTAAGGATTGGCAAAAGCCAAAGATACCTTGGTTCCTGATAGAATTTGCAGAACAGTATTATGTGGATCGTCGATTGGGGAATGCTGTCATTACAAGGACAAGCCTGAAGGGGTTTTGTCCAGGTGTTGGCCTTGGGGAAAGTGACCAGATGATGAAGGATATTCAGTCTAAATCTGGTTAACAAGAATCTTTCGTAGCCCCTAAAGTTGTAGGTTAAATAGGGCTGAATCATGGATGATGTTTGAATTAGTAGTAAGTGCTGGGCTGTAACTTTTGGAGCCTCACTAGCAAGCCGAAGAGATTCTAAGTGGGCCAGACAAGTCTTTTTAAACTTCTTTCTCGGGATTACAGCTATTGAGGTGGGGGAGTGATAGTACTGTATCATGCCGAGGTCGCTAAGGGATTTTCTGATGTAAGCAAGCCAACAGATCTTTAGGGCCATATCTAGGGAAACACAGTCCTCTATGATACCCTGGCAGAGAGTTGTTTCACTGCGCGACCAAATGCGATGCCATAAAAGAAGGGGTTGGATCCTAATCAGATCTGTTAAGTAGGACAGACCCACTTCCAAGTGACAAGCATAGGTAGATGTGCCCTGAGGCACCGCCAAAAGGAATCGCAGGAAAGTGTTTTCCACCTTTTGCACCTCCTCGACGTTGGCATAACCCCAAACTCCCGCCCCATAAAGTGTGCTCGATACACATTTAGCCCTGTAGATTTCTAAAAGTTCAACCCGGGGCCGTCTGCCTAATTTATTCGCAAATTTGACTAAGGCAGCAGTTGTTCTCATAAAGGTGAGTTTCCTGGATTCTATGGAATACTTCCAAGAGCATTTGTGGTTGAATGTAATTGCCAGATAGGGATACATACTTGTGCTCTCTATTTTTTGTGCATCAATAAATATGGGCTGGATTTTTTTGTTTAAATGTTATTATTTCACATTACAACTATTATCCTGGCAAGTGTATACATTTTTCAATATGAGAGGAAGCAGAAAGAAAAAATACAGTAAGGCATGGCTGGTATCTATGCATGGAACAGTAGGAACATATCATATCGGTCGCTAACGGCGACATCTCAAGAATAGTTCCTGTGTGTACCTGTAACTATCGCTGTGGGGGGAACAAGTCCAAGTCCCTTGGTCTTTGCATCGTTATGCGCGGCACGAGTCACACAATGGTATTGCAGGGAGTGCCCGGGGACTGTTTGTGTCATGTCTGTGTATAACTGTCGTAACTCCATCTATGCAGTTGGTGAATGTGTGTCGATGAATTGCGCATCGGAATCGGAACTTCCGAATGTTGAGAGGAACAACGAACCGTAGTGGGGGAGTGAACTCGGGGGGGTAATGTTGCGGAGCTCTCATTAGTGGGAGAAAGGGAGGGTGGCGCGGACAGCGGCTGGTGTGGAGTGGGAGATCATAGTTGACAGAGATGTTCGTGACTCTTGTGGGAGGGGTGGGTTTGACATCCGGTAATCCCGTAGTCTAAGGGTCGGTATTTCTTTGGGAGGCTTCTTCTGTCCACTCTGACGGGGAGTTCAGCGTGTTATGTAACTGCGAGGGAGTCATGGAAGGTGGTTGTGTCGTGGTGTGGGTGAAGAGGTGTAGCAGCTGTGCCCATTCGAGAGAGATGGGGTGTTTGCGTATGCCCTTTACCTCCTCATCTGGTAATACGCTCTCTTCCGCCGCCCCCCATTTTTTAACTGCTCCTGTCCATGCTGCCTCCAGGGGACCCTCTGGGGCTCGCCATTTCATGGCTATTCCCCTCTTCGCTAGAAGAAGGGCGAGGGAGGTGAATCTGTAAGGCACCTTCTCATTTTTCCACATGCGGAACAATCCTAGGGCACTAGCTTCCCATGTGGATAAGGTTGCATTTCTAGTAACTTCCATGAGAATACGGTGTACCTGTGTCCAGTATTGTGCAATTACAGGGCAATCCTAAAACATGTGTTTGAAGTCAGCTTCGGGGGTTTGGCATCGGGGGCAGGCAAAATGTGTGTCGGGGTAGAACCGGTGAAGCCGCTGTGGGGTGAGGTACGCTCTATGAAGTATATTAAATTGGATGTTTCGAAAGCGGGCGTTTCTAGAGATTATTTTGGGATATTCCAATACTTTTTCCCACTCCCTATCATTGAATACCCGACAGTCCAAGGGTCGCAGCAGAAGCTCTCGGATTGCCTTGTATAACCACGTGACCAGGTGTCTGCTGACTCCCATATGTATTATAGTGTGTATCACCGGGTGTGTCGGGGGCTCGCCCTCCCGCGCATCCCAGAAGGGGCAGCCGCTGTCTACGAGTTGCCGGTGCAGGAGGAATTGACCAGGTGGGAGCTCATATAGATCTGTCAATTGAGCATAAGACATCAATTGGCCATCTTCGAAGATGTCCGTGATGGAGTGGTCCGTCCAAACCTGGAGGGCGCGGGGTATAATAGCCTTCCTTTCGAGGGGGGCCTGTCAGCGGAAGCAGCGGTGAGTACGGTGGTTTCCCTTTGGACATGCGGTGAATCCTGAGCATACACCTGCGCGCCACCGTTACCTGTAAGGGGTATGTACGCAGTGGCTTTGTGCCTGGGAGCAAAAGTCTGTGTATCGCCGGATTGGAGACCCTGCTGTGGTCCGTGATAGTTTCCCCGATATGGCGTTCCGCTGTCCAGTACGATAGCCATTGGAGTTGCGCCGCCAGAAAGTATGCCTCAAAGGATGGAGCTCCGAGTCCCCCTTGGGCAGTGGGAAGGTAAAGTGTGGAGAGGGCCACCCTATGTCTGCCTCCTCCCCAGATCAGTGTTGTGAGGATCGAGTTAAGTTCTGTAAAGAAGGATCGTGGTGGTATCACCAGGAGATTGGCAAAATGGTATAGGAGTCGAGCGACCATAATCATTTTTGCAAGTGTGACACGACCTATGGGGGCTACTGATGTTCGTAGCCCTGCTAAGACCTTACGGTGGTTCCCTTCATATAGGTCTGTGGGGGTGTGATATAGCTGCACCCTAGGTACCGAGGTGCTGCTGTACACCATGGGAGCTTGTGGGGACCCATCAGTAGGTCATGTGGCGCTAGGTGAGGGCTTAATGGGAAGATTGTGGATTTCCACCAGTTAACTTTAAGACCGGAAGCCTCCCCGAAACTCTGTAGTGCTGACCAGATCGTGGATAAGTCACCTGTGATATCTCTGATGTATATCAAGAGATCATCTGCGTATAGGGACACACAGTGTGTGACGTCCGCTATTGGTATGCCCCATGTCTGTCCCTCCTGAAGTAGTTTGATTGCGAGTGGTTCGACTACTAGGGCAAACAGGAGGGGAGACAGGGGACATCCCTGTCTGGTCCCCCTGTTGACCTGAAATGGAGCCGATATGTATTTACCTATCCGTACCCAAGATGTAAGGCCCTTGTAGAGGAGTTTGGTGTATCTCAACAAGACAGGTCCAACTCGGACTCTGCGCAGTGTCGCAAATAAGTTTGGCCAGAGTAGAGTGTCGAACGCCTTTTCGAGATCTAAGATCAAGCAGGCGGCATTAGGGAATCGCGTTCGCGCACTATCTTGGATGTGGAATAGCCGACGTATGTTTTGTGAAGTGTTTCGTCCAGGGATAAAACCGTTTTGGTCTGAGTGCACCAGAAGTGGGAGGACCTGGGTGTATCTGTTTGCTAGGATCTTCCCGAGTAGTTTACAGTCTGTATTTAGAAGTGTTATTGGCCGATATAAGGCCGGGAGGGTTGGGTCTCGACGCGGTTTGAGAATTGTTACAATAACAGATTCTCGGAGTGATTCCGGGAGTTGTCCCCGGGTAAGTGCCTCATCTAATACAGTCACTATCTTAGGAACCAGGTGCATCGAAAAGGTGCTGTAATATTCTAGGGGGAATCCGTCTATAGCTGGGGCCTTGTGTCGCACCAGTTGTCTGATGGCTTGGGTGACCTCCGGTGCTTTGATCTTCGAGTCCAGGTCTTTCCTGGCTGTTCTTGGGATGTGGGGGACACGTAAGGGATGGAGAAACCGCATGATGTCTCGTTGTTGGCCTGTTTGCGTCGGGCCTGATAGATTTTCCAATAATAGTCCTGAAAAATGTTTAAGATTTCGACTTGTGAGTGTCTGGCGGTACCTGAGTGGTCAAGTAGTTCCGTGATCGGGTTCATGGTCACTTCTTGCCTGGCAAGCCATGCCAACAATGCTCCTGCCCTATTGCCCTCCCTGTGTGTTCTGTCTGCGTAGGCCCTAAAGTTAAATTTGCGCAGGTCTCGTAGTGCCTCTGCATAGGCGGTTCTGGCTTCCGCTATTTGTTCAACATTGGCGTCCGTGGTGTCAGTTTGCTTCGTAAGCGTCACCAGTGTCAGTTCCGTAGTCTGTATAGTTCTGTCTAGTGTCCTACGGACTCCAAGGATCTGTTGTATGCAGTGGCCCCTGGCTGCTACTTTGAATGCGTCCCTTTCTATTAGGCGGTACCCCGCTGTGCCGGTGTTAATCATGAAGTGTTCACTGATGTAGGAGCTGTGTGTTTGTCTGAAAACTTGGCCTGAAAGACAGTCACTAGGTAGTTTCCAGGTGGGTGTAGTGGGGTGGGGGGGCGCCAGTGTCAGGAAACGTGCATCGTGGTCGGAGAGGACTCTACCGAGATAGTCAGAGTGTTGTACGAGTGGGAACAGTGTTATGGAGCAAAGAAATCTATCAAGGCGGACTCGTAGATCATGGGGTATGGACTGAAAAGAGTACAGTTGTGTATCCGGGTTGTGTTCGCGCCACGGGTCCACCAGGTTCCAATGCCGTACCCACTCCTGATATTGTGCAGTCTGCTTTTGTGCCGGTGAGTGAATCGGGGGGCTGTGATCTATCTAGTTGGAAATTCAGGACGCAATTATAATCCATTCCAAGGAGCCATGGGGTCGTGAGATATCTGGTAAGTACTCCTGTAAGGCGTGCCCAGTAGGGGTCCTGGTCTATATTAGGGGCATATGTGCTACCCAGAAGGAGTGCCTAGTCATCTAGTAAACCTTCCAGTACGGCATATCGGCCTTCTTTATCTATGACTCGTGTGTGTTCCCTGAACGGGACTCCTGGCCTGATCCAAACAAGGGCGCCCCTGGCGTACGCCGAGTAGGTAGTAGCACATAGTATACCCCGCCATTTCCTTTGTAACCTGGTTAATTCCTGTGTGGATCTCTTGTAAAAACGCTATCTGCGCCTGCTGACGTTTAATATAGACGTAACAGCGTATTGTTTGCTAGGCGTATGCATACCCCTGACATTTATGGTAATTACTTTAATATCAGTATTTGGGGGACGAAGTGCCATGGTATGTCAATGGTTGGGGCCCCACCCCTTTTTGTACATCGTCCCCGCTCCCTCCTCCCGCATCCCACTTCTCCAATTGTTCAAGGTTTTCCTGGTTGCATAGTCTCCCATCAGAGTGATCCGCATAGGGTGTAGGTTGGGTCTTGTAAACTAGGACATTAAACTTTGATGTTCGGGAAACTTCCCAACAAAAGGGACATAGCGTCGGAAACGGGATGTCCAAACTGTACTTCATGTACTGTCTTTAAGTCGATTTGTGGCAGGGGTGGTTGCTCGGTTGCGGGCTTCTCTAGCCGCCCGGCCGCCCGCTGCATGATGATCAGTTCTTGTCGCTGGGGGGACAGGTTCTCCTATCGTCGCGAATGCATCTGTCTGTAGTGCGTCCAGTTCTGGTCGGTCGGGCTCTGGGCCATCTCTTGTTGCCTACCATAGTACTTGCACACACATTAGCCGCAATGCCGTGTTCAGTGTGATCCGTGTGTCCCGCCGCAAATTAGATCAGTGTGTCCGCCATTTGTGGGATGACCAGCGGCGGCGTGCCGGATCCATCAAGTGATGTGTGAGTATCGCTGGCTTCGTCATCAGACGAGAAGATGTGAGGGGCTTCCTCTATGTTGGAGGTGTTCTTATCTTCTCTCCTTGCAGCAGCTGCCTGTATGGCCTTCCTGCGTTCTGCTATAATTTGTTCCACATTGGGGGCTCTGCGCGTGGGCGTTCTTGGATGGGAGGTGAGTTGTGTGAGAGTGACCCTCTTCCGTTGGTGCCTGGTGCGGCCCGATTGCCGGTGGTGTGGCGAGCCCTCCTCAGCTGCGGGGTCTGGCAGGTGCTGGTCCACCCAGGATCTCGCCTCCGCAGGGTCAGTGAAAAAATGTGTGGAGTCTTTATAGATGATTTTTAGTCGGGCTGGAAAGAGGAGAGCGTATTGCACTTGCTTTTGTTGCAGGGAGCGTTTGACCGCCAGGAAGGTGGCCCTTTTGTTGCTGAATCACTTTTGAGTAGTCTGGAAATAACATGACCCGTTTATCTTCCACGAGTAATGCACTTCTCTCTTGGGCTGCTCGAAGGATGCTGTCTCGGTCTTGGAAGTGGAGGAGCTTAAGGAGGAACGGTCTAGGGAGCAAGCCTGGTTTGGGCTTACGAGCCGGTACTCGATGTGCTCTCTCAATGGAGAAGAACGGAGTTAAGTCTTCGGGCGAGTGAATGTCTTTATCCAGGTTTCCATGTGGGTGACCGGGTGGGAGCCCTCTGATCCCTCCGGCAGATTCAGGATGCGAATGTTGCTCCTCCGAGAGCGTCCCTCCAAGTCATCTGTTTTATTTTCGAGGAGTTGTATCCTGCGTTGCATGTCCGTCAGCGCATCCTGATGTGTGCGTACCTCCGGCGCCATGTCTTGGAGCGTTGTTTCGGCTTGTTTGACCCTGTCTGCCAATTTCCTGTGGTCATCTCGCAGGAGGCTCATGTCCACGGCCAGTTCTCCAAATTTAGTTTCCATCGTGACCCTGGAGTGTTTAATGGCGGCGAGGACTTTGTCCAGTTTATTCGAGGTGGATGGTTCAGGAGGGATCCCTTCTGTTGTGGAGAAATGAGTGGGTTCCGGGGAATCCAGTCTGCGATTTCGTGCTGGCGGGTCCTCCGCAGCGCGTTGGCGTCCCATGACGCTATTGTCGAATGCTATGAGCTCCTGTTGAGGTGTGTGGATCTTGCCGCCCTGTGTCGGGGAGGGGAAGGTGCCGCCATGTCTGTGGCTTGAGAGCACCTGCTGGTGAACACCAAGGCTTCATAGGCGTCGCGCCAGGAGTCATCGTCTGTGTCGCCCAGCTCCGGGGCCTCGGGGCGATCGTGCGCCAGTCTTTGGTTACGAGCAAGTGTGGTAGTCTATGACTGTCTCTTACTCCCCTCGAGCTCCAGGGCCGGCAGGGGGGCGGAGGTCCAGGGAATAAAGCCCTATGCCATCAGATTGCTGCGTAGGGGCGTAAGGCACACCCGGGCTGCGTCGAGTGGTGGACACGTGTTGCGGCCTGTCCCCTGTGCGTTGCGGATCCCAGCGTGATGGTGTTGTGTGGCGCAGGTCCCATATGTTCCTCACTGCGGGGTCCCCCTTTGTTCCGTTTCCGCACCCCCACAGCCCCACACCTGCCTGGGAGGGAGGGGGGTGTCCCTCAATGTTTTAGGGGCACTGGGAAGGCGCTGGGTGGATGCCACCTGTGTCCTCGTGGAGGCGCCGGGCGAAGGGTCGCAGTGATGTTCCCCAGCGCAGGCCCTTGTGGCAATGAAGCACCGGAGGTGATGTCTCTGCTGTCCTCCCACCGACCACCGATTCATGGCCTGGAGAGTATGGTAGCTGTTGGTGCCTCTTTTAATGCGCAGTGAGCAGGAGGGCAGGGAGGTCCCCGCGGGCCACCCGTGTCATGTCCCCGCACCGGTATGGCAGCCGCTGCTGGATGCGTAGCATCCCCCTCATGGGCCTCCCGCTGGTAGTCGAGCGCGGCGTGTGCAGGCAGGAACGCTCTCACCTTCGGGTTTGGGGGCGCCTGGGGGGGTCGCTGTCACTCCGCCTCCGGTATTGCTCTGGGCACACCGCTGGTGGAGGTCGGCAAGTGCTACGGGTGAAAGGAGGCTCCCGATTCGCCACCGCTGGGACTCGCCACAAGATGTCTACCATGGCGCCGCCATGTTTCTGCTTCTCTTCGGCCGCAGAGCAACCTTCCCGGTTCTGCTGGTTCCCGGGAGCATTTCATGCCGCCGCCGCGCTGAGGGTGTCCCGGTAGGTTCAGCTTGAGGTAGGGATGGCTGGAGGGTCAGGAGAGATACCCCAGTTACTTGGTGCAATTTTTAGGCGGGCAGCCGGGACTGAGCTCTAGAGAGTCGCTTACACCATCTTAGGCTGCCAAGCCACGCCCCCCATAAATATGGGCTTGATGTTCTTAATCCTCGACCCTGCAGACATTACAAACGTTTTCTTAATGTTGACCTTAAGGTCGAGGTTGGCCATAAAAGTGTGGTATTTCTCTAGAGCACGCTGTAATTCCATAGGGGTGCGGGCTAGGATTACGGCGTCGTCTGCATAGAGTAGGACCGAGATTGGGCGCGTGTTTATTGAGGGAAGGTCCTGGCAACCCATCAGCATGGCTTTTTCCAAGCCATTGGTATATAAATTAAATATTAACGGGGCCAGGACACAGCCCTGTCTTACCCCTTGGTCCACTCTGAACGACTTTGTTAGCTTGCCCCCCATGCCGTATCTGACTCTGGCTGTGGCGTCTAAATATAGTTGGCGCAGAAACGTTATGAGGGAAGACTCTATTCCCATGTCTGTCAGAATAGACCACAGCTTGTTGTGGTTGACGCAATCAAATGCTGCGGAGAGATTGATGTATGCCATGTAAAGGGCCCCCCCTTAGCATTTACATATTGCCCTATCATTAAGGATAGGTTAAGGGCTTGCTCTATGGTGCCCAGTCCCTCACGGAACCCAAATTGTAGGTCAGAAAGAGCTTTGGTACCAGAAGCCCCACAGAGGCCACTTTCCCCAGTGAGTCCAGAAGGGAAATGGGCCGAAAACAAGATGGCGCTTGACGATCCCCTTTTTTAAAAATAGGAACGAGGATTGACTGGGACCATGATTCGATAAGTCCCAAGTCACATGAAGCTTGAAGAACCCTGGTTAAGATTGGCGACCATAGATCCGTGTCGAACTTGAAGAACTTGAAAAGATCAATTGGAACCCCGTCGGGGCCTGGCGCCTTGCCGTTTTTACTGGCCTTTAGGGCGAGTTCCATCTCCTCGTATGTAATATAAATAGGCAACGGGAAGTTTGTTTTAGCTAACCCCTCTGGAATTGATCGAATTGCGGTTGTGGGAAGGCTGAATATCCGCTCAAAATACTCAAACCACAGGTGTTCATCAATAGTAACATCGATACTAGGGTTAGCCTTTGCATCTAATAAGAAAGGGGACTTCACAACCTTCCAGAAAGCGGCGCTATCCCTCAGGGTACATGATCTGTGGAGTTGTGTCCAGAGATCTTGTTTGAGAGTATTCTTGCTGGATTTTAGGGCCTGGTTATAGGTCTTTCTGCGATATCCTTTAGATTTCTATCTTTTTTGTTTTAGGCTGTTTTTAGGTTCTGGTGGGCTTTTGTGCAGGAACTGTCGAACCATCCCTTGATTCCGGATTTACCTGATTTCGTGCTTACCAAAAGTGTTTCCCTAATTAATACTATCATTTTAGAAATATTAGCCATTATTCCCTAGCTGGTAGTTGCTGGATCAAGGCAATTTGCAAACGCTTGCCTAAGGTTTGTGACCAGACTTGTAATGGCAAGCGGATCCACTTTTTCCCACCTTAGTGAATAGCCATTTAGTCTGTCCATTAAGATGTTATTTTGGCTTAGAAGCATTTCGATATTAGGCCTCACGTGGCTATTAGGAAGTTTTAAGGTGATGCTGTTCGGAAAGTGGTCGCTGACGGCGATATCGTGGGTTTTGCATTTTAAAAGAACCCCTCCTGCTGTCCCTGATATAAATTTAAAATCAATTGTGCTATACCTTCCTCTGCCATTATAGGTAGGTGTTACAGGTACAAGAGGATTAACCAAGTCGTTGGCAAGGGCAAGGTCTAGGCCACACAAGGTTTCATTCAGGATATGCCCGACTGCGGTGTGAGAGAAATGGGTTATCGGATCACTATTTTCATCTACTATACCACAGAGTGAGTTAGCACTGTGTTTGCAAGGCGTTTGGTTAAAGTCCCCGCCCCAGATTATGGTCAGCTCCTTACAAGACATTATAGATAGTTTGTGGAGACAAAGGCCTATTTCCTTTATTGTTTTTATCAAAACCTCTGCGAATAGGTTGTTATAAAAATGTCCTAGTACCAGGGCGTTGGTATTACTTTGATGAAGAGCGACTATTTGGAAATTTGGTTCCATTTTTACCGGGACTATGCTTGTGAGTTGAAGAGTGTTGGATACGTATATAACCAAACCACCCTGTGCTCTACCAGAGGGAGAAGGTAACGCTGGGGAAAAAAAGTTCTATAACCCTCTATGTGTAGTTCTGATGTTACCCATGTTTCCTGCAAACTTATGATACTGTAGTTGTGGATGAAATCTAACCAGGTATCATTTACGATCTTTAGACGTAGGCCCGCGACGTTCCAGAACAAAATGTTCAGGATAGAGTCAGCCTTAATTGTTGCGGGCTTAGGATCTACGTCCACATTTCCCTTGCAGTAGCTAAGCTGTATGCAGTTTGAAGGGGCTCCCTTGTTTGTTAGACCTCTGTGGTCCGATATTAGTAGCATTCCCTGTAGGTGGACGTTCCGAGTGACTGTGTATTGTCTTGAGCCCGGCTTTTTGTCCCCTAGTTTTAAACCTCGGGCTATCATTGCTTACACTTTTGGGAGAGGCAGGGATCGAAATTAGACTGATGGATGAATCACAGGGCCCGCTAACTATGAGATCCTCAACTTGAGGAAGGGGATCGGGTGAGGACTTGTTCAAAAAGGTAGTAGGGGTCAGGGATAGCCTGGATGGCGGGGGCAAAAACTCCGGTGATATATTACCTTTAGTGGGGGGACTGTTTTCGATGTTTAGAGCATGGTGAAGTCCTGGGAGGGAGACAAATGATGGAGCCAAAAGTGAGTCCTGAGAATTGATGGTGGTCGTGAATATGTTGGAAGATGGCAAGGGTGGAAGGGACCCAGCAGGTAGTGAAAGACGGCGTTCTGTATGTTCTATGGCATTAGCCACCACCCCAATGGTTTTCTGGAGCATATCTGGAGCATACGATTGATCGCTGTCAAGCTGGATAACTGTGGCTTTCGGCCCGATTTTTGCTTTGACTCTGGGGCAGGCATCGCAAAACTGTTTTTGCCTGAAATTGGGCACTTAAATGTGGGGATAAAAGATTGCCAATAAAACAAGTTCTATATTTAGCACAGTGGTACTGGTAATTAAAGTACAATACAGGGCATAGCGAAATAACCAGTCTGGAATAATAGGTAATAGTGTGGCTCACGCTGGTTGGAGGGCGCCTTAACCCCCTGCCGCAAAACCCAAGAGGGGTGGCCCGGCCCGGTCTCTTCCGGCCACTAACGGCCAAAAATGGTCCGCCCTTGTCCCGGGCGACGCCGGGAAGATGGAAAAGTTACATAGGAGGAGTCGTGTAGGCGCGGCTTGCTCCCGGCCCAGGTGGTGTCAGGCAAAGGTTCCTGGGACTTGGAGTCCACCTAGGTGTTCCGGCGAGACTTCTACAAGCCCAGGATTGCGGTGTATTTTCCCCTCTTTACTCCGCCAAAGTCTGTGTAGCAAAAGAAGTGTCTGGCAGGGATTGTCCTTTCCTCACGTACAAGAGTTCGTCCAAAGACCTCCGCGCTGCGGCACCCCTATCAATATTCATTGTTCTCCACACATATATGAGACACTGAAGCACCGTTATAATTCTCTACGCATATCACACTCCAAAAAAGAATTCTTCTATGTGGATGGTATATGAATAAATTATATAAAAAGAGAGAAAACTAAAATTAAATAAGGATTAATAAAATTTCAATTATACGGTTAAAAAATATATATACATATATTCAAAATGTCATAGCTGTATAATAAGTTGATTGTTCTTATGTGTAATCTGCTTGTCCTTCAATAAACCGTACTTTCAAAGTAAAGTGCTCATGCTTATGTAAACTATGATAATTTATCTCACTGTAAACATTCCACTCTTTTTCATCACAGTACTTCATAAAAAGTGCTAGTGCTTATGTAAACTCCATTCATATCTGTTGTAGTAAACATTACCACTCTTTACCATCCTACTATTCTATCCCTGTTTAATGAAAAACAAGTAAACAATGCTAGTTTAAAGTGCTAATGCATAAGAGAATTTTTTCAAAAGTGCTAAAAACTGACTTATTAACTCTGGTCTATTCCATCAAAAGTATTACCACTGTCAAGAGAAAACATGTTCCTGATTAAAAACACAATTAATTCATGGTTACACGTGCAGATCCGTATTCTAGCTTTTCATCATATTGTTACACTAATCAAGACAGACATGTATATAAATCCTCGTCTACGTTGAGTCCATACAGTTCTTTACAGTTAAAATCCAGAATGAAATATGTCTCCAATTTACGTAGTTCCCTTTTACGGTCCCCCCTCTCTTTCTCTTAGGGACTTCAGCTATGCAAGGGTATTGTAAACCCTCCGGGTCACTCTGGTGATGGGACTCAAAATGTCTTACGACAGGATAAGTTCTGTCTCGATAAACAATGGCCCGCCTGTGCTGCAGAATTCTTTGATGAACTGGTAGAATTGTACTACCTATATATATTTTGGGGCATGGACGTTGCAATAGATAAACAACAAAATTACTTTTGCAGGTTAATGATGTCCTAATGGTAATGGTTTTATTAAAGAATGTTTGAAGGCTAGTTCGATTCATGCCAAGTTGGCAGGCCTTACATTTTGTACATCTTCTAAAACCTGGTTTCTGTTTTAACCAGTCATATATATATTACCTACTGGCAGTCGCCAGTAGGTATATATAGTTAGGATTTTTTCTCTATGGGACTTTTGAAAATTCTATGTCTAATAACTTTGGCGTTTGTGGACGGAATCGGCTGAAATATTCAGGAAAATGGCACATTTTGTTTCTGAGCAGCCCCTGAAAATTTAGGGGGGTTTCGTCAAGGGGGGGCCGAGAAAAAATGGGGGTCCCAAAACGCGTTTTTCCCATTCATTTTTCCATAGGGCGTTTGGCCTCACTTTTAGCTCGAACGGCTGAATGGATTTGCACGAAACTTGGCAAAATTGTAGGGACTGTTAGCCCGATGTGCCTTTGCTGGGTCTCAATATATGTGCTCCAGTGGATTTTGAGAAATTAACATTTTAAAAAACAGATATATCTGTGACAGCGTCCCGAGTAGCGCTCCGGTTCGCAAACTTTTCGCGTAACGGAACATTGCGAAGCGAAGCTGATTGGCTCTCCGGTGTCTGTCAACATTCTAAACAGTCCGGAACAGCCGCCATCTTGTCTCTCAGTAGGATCGAGAGACAAGAGGAGGAGAAAAACGAAGGGGCAATTTAATGAAAGGGTGCAAGGTAGACCCTTCTTGACCCCCTAAGAATGATGTTGGGGTTATTAAAGGGTCCCGTGGGGCAAATAAAAAAAATTTGATTTTTCGCGGTAGAAGCGCTTTCCGGTTCGCGAACCGGGTCGCGAACCGTGTCGCGAAACGGGAATTCGCCATTTTGTGTTTCGTTTTAATTAAATTACAAGATGGAGGAAAAACAATGTGAGAAATGGGTATGAGGGGGTACGGGAGACGTATCCTGACCCCCTATGTTTTCTGAGGGTGGCTGAGGATGCTCATATATGTTGATACATGTCTTCCAGCGGCTGCGCGTGAGCGTTTTTTTTTTTTGCTGCGTGACGTCTGTTAACGTTCGATTCGAAGGAAATCAGGAAGTGTTGACCGCCATTTTGTCACTGCGAGTAAATATATTGTTAAAAATAATTGTTATAAATGAATCCGTATTGATAAACATTGTCTGCGCCATCTTGCCTTTTTTCCAATGCCACACTTTTGTCGTGCACAGCAGCCATTTTAGATGCCTTGACCAGA
Source organism: Lissotriton vulgaris (assembly GCF_964263255.1). Lineage (NCBI taxonomy): Eukaryota > Metazoa > Chordata > Amphibia > Caudata > Salamandridae > Lissotriton > Lissotriton vulgaris. Next base: position 839,897,456 of record NC_141699.1, on the reverse strand, counting down.
CCCACTCTCTGCACGCCGCCGATCCTCAGCATGGCTCCCCACCCTCGCAAGCATCTCCCCCACACACTGGTCACCCCCGCTCTCTCTCTCATGCATGGGCCATAAATCTCCCCCCATCTGCGCTGCTCTTCCCTGAGAATCACACCCTGTGCCCGCCCGACACCTCCCTTTCACCCAATTCACTACCGCACCCTCTGACACTCCTCTTCCTCTGTGTCTGATTGTCCAGGCCGGTCCCAGGCTATCACCTAGCCCTGCGGAAGTAGTTTATGGCCCCAACTGTAAAGAATCACCCCTCTTCAAAGGAGTTACAGTAGATCAAGGCCCCCACCCCATGAGATCCGTCACACCACACGCGTTCCTACTATCTGATAACGATCCTGTATTGTGATTGGGGAGGGGATTCTCACTGTAAGGGTGTGTGGGACCGAGCCTGAAGCGGAAGATTCCAGGGATGCCTTTTTGTACATCAAAGTCTTCACAATTATGTGTCACATTAAAAATATATAGCACTCCAACAAAGTAGTAGGATTATAACACTTTAATAACTTATAAATATATACAACGCTCCAACAAAGTAAACACGTTAAAAAAAATATTTAAACAACTATTTACATGGCAGCCTGCTGCAACATCCATCTCAAAGCAACAATGGGCTGCTTTGGTCTGTCTTTTAGTCAGCAAAATCCGTCGGCCTGTGAAGTGGCGTCAGTAGCGGTCCGTTGTGCGAATAAGTCGAAGGCAGCACAATGCGCCGAGATGCGGACGGCACCCAGGTGGTGTCCAGTAAGTTGCCGCACTGGTCTGGCCATCCTACAATGCTGCGCTGAAAAACGGCGTGGGGCGCCCCGGGGGGGGAGGCAGAACGAACGGGCCTCCCCCGCTTCCTCAGGTGGAGGCTCCTCTGCTGCAGTGGGGCGCCCCTTACCGTTTCAGTCGCCATTCAGCTGTTTAGCGCCCGCTTTTGCGGCACTGTGCCTCATTCAGCTGAGTTGCGCCCACTCTTGCGGTGCAGCGATAGGCGGCTGCCACATTTGAACTCGGACATTTGCCTGCTAGGGCTTGGGCCCCATTCCCGAAAGCGTCCCCTCAGCCTTGAAGATTCTACAAAAGTCATCGGGGCCCCCGACTCCCGCAGGCTTCCGGTGGGGAGCGGCTGCCATGATTGTTTGCGGAATGGCCACGACGGAGCCACGAGATGGTGGTGCTCTCATGCTGACGCCAGCTTCAGTCTGAAACATCCAGAAACACTGTAGACTACCAATTCGATGACTTCCGGTGGAGCCCCATTGTGACCCCGTAGGGAAGAACTTGCCCTCCCCTGTTTTGACTGATGGTTCTTGTTGCCTGTCCGAGATCCGGGTGGCACCGAGGTGGTGTCCAGCAAGTTGCCGCACTGGTGTGGCCATCCTACAATGCTGCGCCGAAAGCCGGCGTGGGGTGCCCGGGGGGGGGGGGGGGGGGGGGGAGGTGGTGCGAACGGGCCTCTCCCGCCTACCCAGGTGGAAGCACCTCATCTGCAGCGGGGCGCGCCTTAGCGTTTCCCTCACCCTCCAGCAGAGTTGCGCCCGCACTTGCTGCTACAGTAGGCCGAAGGCAGCACAACGCGATGAGATCCGGATGGCACCGAGGTGGTGTCCAGCAAGTTGCCGCACTGGTGTGGCCATCCTACAATGCTGCGCTGAAAGACGGCGTGGGTTGCCGGGGGGGGGGGGGCGGCGCAAACGGGCCTCTCCCGCCTCCCCAGGTGGAGGCACCTCATCTGCAGTGTGGCGCCTCTTAGCGTTTCACTCGCCTTCCAGCTGAGTTCCGCCCGCTCTTGCGGTACAGTGCCTCACCCGCCATCCAGCTGAGTTCCGCCTGCTCTTGCGGCACAGTGCCTCACCCGCCATCCAGCTGAGTTGCGCCCGCTCTTGCGGCTACAGCGTCTCGCCCCCCATCCAACTGAATTGCGCCCACTCTTGCGGTACAGCGATAGGCGGCTGAAACAGGACTCTCAAAATGGCGGCCGGCTCTTTGGATTTGGGCTTGGTCCACTAAAATGGCCCTGGGACACCTTAGAACTTGGACGCTTGCCTGCTAGGGCATGGGCCCCATTCACGAAAGCGTCCCCTCTTTTGACTGATTGTTCTTGTTGCCTATCTCTTCTGTTGTCATTTAACAGAACCTTTTTGGACTGCCAAAAGGGGTTCTGGTCCGACCGCTGGTTGGTGGAGACATTTTGACTATATCCTGGACCTGCCCTGCCTCGCCCAAAATGGCGCCGGTATAAATGGGACTCGTAACTCCTTGTTGTGTACTGGTTGCCCAACCTTGATATCACGAGATACGTATGCAGTTTTGAAGCACATGGCGGGCGGGGACGAGTACTGATTGAACATTTGGACATCCCTATTGATATTAAGTTCTGATGTGTTATTGATTACTGTACTATTGAAAGTTCGAATTAACGTCACCCATGGTACTTGCCCGCAAATGTATATATAGATAATTTTATTGTAACTGGCCCTGTCGTACTTTAATTATAAAATGTATGTCCACCGATTCTGCAACTGTTAGACACCTTACTTCTTGCAACCTAATGGCCCGCCCGTTACGTTCTTCTACAGTGTAAATGTTCCCTCATCATATACAATTCCTGTTTGCTCCGTGGCCGGCCCACGTGGTTATAGGCCCGTATTTGTATACTGACATTTTCACAATAAAGGTTTTTAAAACAAAACATGGTAGTAGTACCTTTTTTGGTGAAGTTTTGAATAATAGCCACTGTTTTCGAATCAGTAAAAGGCAAGTGAAATAAAGCAGCCCGATTACATGACGGTTAAAAGGTATAATATGCAGGAACGCAGTAAAGATAAATGGTCAAGGGCTGTTGTGTTTTCCACTCCTGCAACATAAAGTAATCGATAAAAATCCGATATTCATGCCTATCAGCGACTAAGACAGCAGGCCGAGCCTGTTTTGCTCAACGGCTCCCTCATGGGACGAAGAAACGCCCTTTTTCTCGAAAAAGGAATATTTTACTTGCAGGACAGTTGTAAATTTCCCGGGAAAATACATTAGCCTGGAACATTGTTAGTGATAAACTGTAAATGCATCTGGGTCCTTTGCTTTACAAGTCAGAGTGAGAAAAAAAAAGGTGGGGCTTTCATCATTTGGGAAAAAAAAATGTTCGAAAGCAATGAAAAGCGTTATTTTTAGGTCATATGACCAAGCCTTTCATCATTAGAATAACAAAAGTAAAATGAACCAATGAAAAGTTTTATTAACAAGTCACATGACCTGTTATGCTTACGTTACGCGCTGCGCGCCGCGCTCTGGATCGTTTCCGGGAAGCTGCGCCTTGCGCACCGGAGCACTTCCGAGTGCGCTAACGCGGCGCGTCATATGACGCATTGCGCGACAACGCAGGTCCAGAATATAGTCAAAATGTCTCCACCAACCAGCGGTCGTAACACAACCCCTTTCAGCAGTCCAAAAAGTTCTGTTAAATGACAAGAGAAGGGACAGGCAACAAGAACCATCATTCAAAGAGGGGAGGGCAAGTGATTCTCTACCGGGTCACGTTGGGGCTCCACCGGAACTGATCGAATTGGTAGTCTACAGTGTTTCTGGATGTTTCAGACTGAAGCTGGCGTCAACATTAGAGCACCACCATCTCGTGGCTACGTTGTGGCCATTCCGCGAGCAATCATGGCAGTCGCTCCCCACCGGAAGTCTACGGGAGTCGGGGGTCCCGGTGACTGTTGTAGAATCTTCAAGGCTGAGGGGACTCTTTTGGGAATGGGGCCCATGCCCTAGCAGTCAAGCGTCCGAGTTCCACGGTTGCCCAGAGCCATCTTTGCAGGCCAGGCCCAAGTCTGTGGAGCCGACCGACATTTCGTGAGCTCCGTAGCAGCCGCCTGTCACTGTACCGCAAGATTGGGTGCAATTCCGTTGGATGGCGGGTGAGATGTTGTAATAGCAAGAGCAGGCGCAATTCAGCTGGCCGAGCGAGGCACTGTGTCGCAAGAGCGGGTGCAAGTCAGCTGGTCGAGTGATGCGCTGGGGTGTAGCTGAGAAACCTCCACCTGGGGAGGTGGGGGAGGCTCGTTCGCACCGCCTCTCCCTTCTACTGCACCCCACGCCGTCTCCTGGCACAGGTATATGTGATGGTCGGACCAGGGCACCGCAGGACGTGTCTTCAGGTCAAATGGATTGTGGGACAAGGTGTGGAGCAGGCGCAATTATCTCGGGGGCCTCCTTCAAGTGGTTCAGGGAGGCACCGCATCACATTGTTTTCCAATGCAGTCAGGTCCACAAACAGCCCCCATTTACTTTGAGAATAGTGAAGCTGTAGCAGGTGCTAATAAGCTTCAGACAGTGTTACAAGCGTTGCTCGGAACCCTTAACTATGGCACCCAACATCCAGGACGTATGCCATTTGTGCAAGGCAGTGACATCGAAGCATCTCAGGGACCAAGCAACATACCATATCCAGAGTTCTTCCCACAACCTCTGCCTTCCTTCTTACCTAGTTATTGTTTTTTCACTCCCACTCCAGGCTTTTAGTCTGTGGATGGAAAACCATGAACCTACACTCACCTATGAAAATCTTACTATTAATGGTTTATTTTGAGCCCAAAATACAAAGGCTTGTTTGGATCGATGTTGCAGCAGGCTGCCATGTAAATAGTTATTTAATAAAAGGTTTTAGCCTGTTACTTTGCTGGTGTGTTGTATATATTTATAATATTTGCATAGTGTTTGTCGGTATTTTGGGTGGGGTGGGCGGCGGAGTCGAGCTGTCTTGCAGCCATCATGGTGTCGAGCTCAGTTCCTCTCACTAGTTTCGTATTTGTCATGAGGGGTTGTTCATAATGTTTCTATTTTAGCGAGGTCAAAAAGAGATCCCATTAGTGGCCTACTGATTTTGCTTGTTTCCTTTTGTTTTTTTAACGATTTTTCACTATCTGCAAAGACTAAACAGAGTATTGCGACTCTGTGCTTGTTTGTAAATAGAGAATGAACCAAAGAGAACCAATTCCAAAACAATAAATGCTAGGATAACAATCAATCAAATGGAGAGGGAAGCAGGCACGACGGATTACAACGGGGGCAAAGGCCTGTGTTACCTACCCATCACTATCTGCAAAGAGAGAATACTCCTAAAAGAAAAGAGGAGGGGGGAGGGGGGGTGGGGTGCAGCGTTCAAAGCACATCAGCGTGCATAAATACGAAAATGTTTTTACCTACCACGTACTTGACATTTTACAGCTTTTGATATTTGCTAATAAAAATTTCTCAAAATCCACTGGAGCACATATATTAAGACATAGCAAAGACACGTCGGGCAAACCATATCTACAATTTTGCCAAGTTTCGTGTACATCCATTCAGCCGATCGAGCTAAAAGTGATTCCAACCGCCCTATGGAAAAATGAATGGGAAAAATGTGTTTTGGGAACCCCCTTTTTTCTCAGCCCCCCTTTGACGAAACCCCCCCAAATTTTCAGGGGCTGCTCAGAAACAAAATGTGCCATTTTCCTGCAAATTTCAGCCAAGTCCGTCCACAAACGCCAAAGTTATTCGACATAGAATTTTCAGAAATCCCATAGGAAAAATATCCTAACTATAAATACCTACTGGCGACCGCCAGTAGGTAATATATATATTACCTACTGGCGGTCGCCAGTAGGTATATATAGTTAGGATTTTTTCTCTATGGAACTTTTGAAAATTCTATGTCTAATAACTTTGGCGTTTGTGGACGGAATCAGCTGAAATTTTCAGGAAAATGGAACATTTTGTTTCTGATCAGCTCCTGAAAATTTGGGGGGGTTTCGTCAAGGGGGGGCCGAGAAAAAAGGGGGGTCCCAAAATGCGTTTTTCCCATTCATTTTTCCATAGGGCGTTTGGCCTCACTTTTAGCTCGAACGGCTGAATGGATTTGCACAAAACTTGGCAAAATTGTAGGGACTGTTAGCCCGATGTGCCTTTGCTGGGTCTCAATATATGTGCTCCAGTGGATTTTGAGAAATTAACGTTTAAAAAAATGTATATATCTGTGACAGCGTCCTGGATAACGCACCAGTTCGCGTACTTTTCGCGTAACGGAGCTTTGCGAAGCGAAGCTGATTGGCTCTCCGGTGTCCGTCAACATTCTAAACAGTCTGGAGCGGCCGCCATCTTGTCTCTCGGTAGGATCGAGAGACAAGAGGAGGCCAAAACGAAGGGGGAAATGAAGGAAAGGGGGCAAGGTAGACCTCTTCTGACCCCTATGATTGATGAGGGGGATATTAAAGTGGCCCACGGGGCAAAAAAAAAAGATAAAATAGCGATTTTTTGTCGTAGTGGCGTAAATCGGTACGTGAACCGGGCAGCTAACCGGCAGCGTAACGGGAGTCTGAGGAGAAGCTGATTGGCTGTCAACATTGTAAACAGTCTGGAGCGTCCGCCATCTTGTCTCTCGGTAGGATCGAGAGACAAGAGGTGGTGAAAAATGAAGGGGGAAATGAAGGAAAGGGGGCAAGGTAGACCCCTCCTGACCCTCTAGGATTGATGAGGGGGATATTAAAGTGCCCCGCGGGGCAAAAGAAAAAAAAGAAAATTGCGATTTTTCGTGGTAGAGGCGCTTCCCGGTATGCCAACCGGGCAGCTAACCGGCAGCTAACCGGCAGCGTAACGGGAGTCTGAGGAGAAGCTGATTGGCTGTCAACATTGTAAACAGTCCGGAGCGGCCGCCATCTTGTCTCTCGGTAGGATCGAGAGACAAGAGGTGGTGAAAAACGAAGGGGGGAAGGAAGGAAAGGGGGCAAGGTAGACCCCTCCTGACCCCCTAGGATTGATGAGGGGGATATTAAAGTGCCCCACGGGGCAAAAGAAAATAAAGAAAATTGCGATTTTTCGCGGTAGAGGCGCTTCCCGGTACGCCAACCGGGCAGCTAACCGGCAGCGTAACGGGAGTCCGACATCTTGTGTTTTTGGAGCGTCCGGTTTGCGTACCGGGTAGCGTTCCGGTAAGCATAACAAGGGGAAAACCAAGAGAAACAGTAAAATAAAATTTAAAGGAATAGATTTCCACCAAACTTGGCAAAATTGTAGGACTGTTTGTTTGATGTGCCTTTGCAAGGCCTCAAGATATGTGCACGTGTGGTTTTTGTCTAATTAAGGTTAAAAAACATATATATATATCTGTAAGCGTGCTCTGGCGCGCTTACGTTACGGGTTTTGTTTGCGCTGCAGAGACGATACGTCACGTTTATGTGACGCGTCATGAGGCGTCTCACGTGGCTACGTGATACGTCACGTAATAAAGAATATATTTTACAGCTATAGATATTAGCTTTTAAAAAACCAATGAAATTCACTGAAAAAACCATAGGTTATAGACCATATATAGTTAGAATTCGCATTTACAAAACCTTGAAAATTCATTGAAAAAACCATTGGTTATAGACCATATATAGTTAGGGAAATTCGCATATATAGTTAGTTGCAATAACTATATATCGCGCACCCGCAATCCACTGCTGATGATGTCACATATTACATCATTCATGACATGGTCAGTGACATCACTGATGACATCACTGATGACATCTCAAATGACATCACTGATGACATCTCAAATGACATCACTGATGACATCACTGATGACATCTCAAATGACATCACTGATGAAATCCCTGATAACATCTCATTTGACATTACTGATCACATCACTGATGATATCATTCATGTGATAATACGATGAACCTCTTCAGACTCTAATATAACCTTAGATACAATCAGTGTAAACAGACACTCACAGACTGTCACTCATCCATGGAGTTACTCACACACCTAGTCAGTCATGCAAAGAATCAATCACACCTCCATTTCCTCAACTATACAGTTATACACACCTTACTTAATCAAACATATACTAACACATTTTACTCTCTTATACAATCACTGATACTAGTTCACAATGATCCATACAGCCACTCACACATTCACTGGCTCTTATGCACAGTTATTTATATATGTCAACTCTTACATGTACTGTGTTTTACATATGTACTTACTTTGACATGTAGCACTGAGAAATTCAATCACTCACCAATACACTCAGGGAGACAGTCAACCGCCCATACAGCTGTTTCCACATGCACTTTTGAACCCATACATCTAGTGATTCAACTGCTCACACATCTATGCACAGAGTCACACACCTCCCAGCCACCCCCAGACACACACTCACTCTCCCATACAAATACTTGGGCAACCAATCAATAACCCATATAGTTACTAATATAGCTACTGATCAACACATGCAGCAGTTTACAGAACAACAGATATAATGATGCACAAATTAAGACAGTTTAGTCACTAACCCATGCACTCAGTGAGACACATTTAATCATTCTCTCATACAGTCAGTCATGCACTACTAAATCCTTCATCCAGACACTTATACATCCACTCATTCTTCAATATGTAAGACATATTTTAACTTTACAGAAACATACAGTCACTGGGTGTTGTCATCAGTGATGTCATCAGTGATGTCATTTGAGATGTCATCAGTGATGTCATCAGTAATGTCATTTGAGATGTCATCAGTGATGTCATTTGAGATGTCATCAGTGATGTCACTGACCATGTCATGAATGATGTAATATGTGACATCATCAGCAGTGGATTGCGGTGCGCGATATATAGTTATTGCAACTAACTATATATGCGAATTTCTATGGTTTTGTGCGAGTAAATTAAGGTTTTGAAAATGCTAATCCCTAACTATATATGGTCTATAACCAATGTTCTTTTTAGTGAATATATATACATATATATATATATATATATTTATTCACTGAAAAAACCATAGGTTATAGACCATATATAGTTAGGAATTCGCATTTACAAAACCTTATTTTACTCACACAAAACCATTGAAATTCCATATATAGTTAGTTGCACTAACTATATATCGCGCAGCCGCAATCCACTGCTGATGATGTCACATACTACATCATTCATGACATGGTCAGTGACATCACTGATGACATCACTGATGACATCACTGATGACATCTCAAATGACATCACTGATGACATCACTGATGACATCTCATTTGACATTACTGATCACATCACTGATGATATCATTCATGTGATAATACGATGAACCTCTTCAGACTCTAATATAACCTTAGATACAATCAGTGTAAACAGACACTCACAGACTGTCACTCATCCATGGAGTTACTCACACACCTAGTCAGTCATGCAAAGAATCAATCACACCTCCATTTCCTCAACTATACAGTTATACAAACTTTACTTACTCAGACATATACTAACACATATTTACTCTCTTATACAATCCCTGATACAAGTTCACAATGATCCATACAGCCACTCACACATTCACTGGCTCTTATGCACAGTTATTTATATATGTCAACTCTCACATGTACTGTGTTTTACATATGTACTTACTTTGACATGTAGCACTGAGATATCCATTCACTCACCAATACACTCATGCACACAGTCAACCGCCCATACAGCTGTTTCCACATGCACTTTTGAAACCATACATCTAGTGAATCAACTGCTCACACATCTATGCACAGAGTCATACACCTCCCAGCCACTCACACACACACTCAGTCTCCCATACAAATACTTGGGCAACCAATCAATAACCCATATAGTTACTCATATAGCTACTTATCAACACATGCAACAGTTTACAGAACAACAGACATAATGATGCACAAATTAAGACAGTTAAGTCACTAACCCATGCACTCAGTGAGACACATTTAATCACTCACTCATACCGTCAGTCATGCACCTACTAAATCCTTCATCCAGACACTTATACATCCACTCATTCTTCAATATGTAAGACATATTTTAACTTTACAGAAACATACAGTCACTGGATGTTGTCATCAGTGATGTCATCAGTGATGTCATTTGAGATGTCATCAGTGATGTCACTGACCATGTCATGAATGATGTAATGTGTGACATCATCAGCAGTGGATTGCGGGTGCGCGATATATAGTTAGTGCAACTAACTATATATGGAATTTCAATGGTTTTATGCGAGTAAAATAAGGTTATGTAAATGCTTATTCCTAACTATATATGGTCTATAACCTATGGTTTTTTCAGTGAATTTTCAAGGTTTTGTAAATGCTAATTCCTAACTATATATGGTCTATAACCTATGTTTTTTTCAGTGAATTTCATTGGTTTTTTAAAAGCTAACATCTGTAGCTGTAAAATGTATTCTTCTTTAAATCCAAAAATATATTTTAGATGTTTATTAATAATTTTTTTTTAAATATTTTTTTTCTTCGCTTCCGGTTCGCGAACCGGGAAGTTTTCCGTTAGCTCATCTTGATGCTGCGACCTAGTCCGCGAACCGGTAAACGTTTCGTTTGCGCAACTGTGACGTATCAGTTTGTCGCGTAATGCGTCTTATGACGCGCCGCGTTAGCGCTCCCGGAAGTGCTCCGGACCGCGAACCGGAAGCGATCCGGGACGCGGCGCGCACCGCGTAACGTGAGCGGAACAAGTCATGTGACTTGTTTATAAAACTTTTCATTGGTTCATTTCACTTTTGGTTTCCAAATGATGTAAGACTAGGTCATATGACCTAAAAATAACACTTTTCATTGGTTTAGAACTTTTGCTTTTCCCAAATGATGAAAACCCCTCCTTCTTTCCTCACTCTGACTATCATCTTGGTGAGAGAAAGACCATTTTCCTATAGTTGAGCAATGGCTTCTGTACTTGCTTCAGCTGGTGCACCCCCACCACCACCTACACCTCCTCATGGGAAGAGAGGACCACCATCTCAGTTTATCACCAACACAGAGGAGGAAGAGGATGAACTAGAGGAAGAGGAGACAGAAGAACCACAGTTCTTACAGGAGTTGCCCCGTGTTTCCCGTCGGAAAACAAGTTTCATCTGGCAGTTTTTTTCAATCCCTCGAGGGGAGAAGAAAGTGAATGCAAAGTATGCCACCTGCCTCATTTGCAAACACAGATTATCAAGAGGCACTGAAAAAAAGTATAGCATGGGAAACTATACCATGCATCGCCATATGACCAGGTGGCATCCACTCGACTACAGCCGTGCAGAGTTGCGTGGCCTGCAGAATAATCCCCCAACAACTCCTGTGGCCAGGTCAACCTCGCATATCTCTTTGACAGGAGGAGAGGCACAGGAAACCGTGCCAAACATTGAGAAGAACTTTAAACACATGAAACTAACCTGTTTGTATTGCGGTGCATTGCTTTCATGTGGGAACATGAGCATTAAGTTAATGAACATTGCTTACGAAAATCACAATTGCCCTAACCAACCCAGACAGTAATTTTTTTTTTGCTCCTGTTGAGCCCTTTTCAATGCCTGTTTTTTGTTGTTTCCCCTCCATCAAAAACAAAAAAAAAAACATAAAACTGTTCAAAAAAAAAAAATATATATGTTTAGAAAAAATAAATAAAAAAACAACAAAAACATTAAAAAAAAAGTTCTTTTCAGAACTACCTCCCCTTTCAAATAAAATTGCTAGAATGTTTAGCACTCTGGCAAGCTCTATTTCTTTTGGTTCGCTTTCCTGTTCGCTGCCCGGTTCGCGAACTAGAAGCGAACCAAAAAAATGTTTTTTTAAAAAAAGAAGAGTTAGTATAAGGGAAGTAAACAGAGAGTAATGTTAAAAGAAAGACAGCTATAGGGAGTAAACCAGAGATACTGTTTAATAGATCTATTTACCGAAGAAAAGATGGAAGAGGGTATAATTGCGAAAACCAAAATGGATAAGGAAGTGAAAGAAAAAAAAGAGAGTAGAACAATAACAAAGAAGAGTTTCTTGGAGAATGTGAGTGAATGTTCAAAATAAGATTAAAACATGTGGAATAACAGAGAGAAAAAATAGAAAACAGAAAAGAAAAAATAACAGAAAAAGATTAATTGAAACAGCAAAGAAATGTAAATAACATAGAGCCATATCATCAACATAGGCAATAAAAGTTTTGCATTTTTTAGCAGCAGAAATATGTCGCCAAAGCATTCTAATTACCTTGATACATATGACCCCAAGTGAGGCCTGTCTTGCAACATGGTGCATCTTTTTCATCACTGCTGCATCGGTTTCATGTGGCACGGTTTTAAAACAGCATGACACATTTGCCTAGATGCATCAATTTGTAATTTTGACGCCTCATAACATATCTTTTGCACCGCCACTGCGTCACAAAACTGACGCACAGTGGCGCAAAAGTGGCATACATATATCATAAATCTGTCCCTAACATTTTAAATAATTAATTCAGGATGACGATAAGGTGTGGTCTCTCCTGAAGTTTGTTTAAGGTGAGACCTACTCAGGGTTACAGATCAATTTTACGCTTGTTGAAGAATACAGAGGAGATAATACATGTGAAGGCCTACCAATGAAGTAAGTCATGTCCTCTTATTACATCATTCATGACATGGTCAGTGACACCATCAGCAGTGCATTGCGGGTAAAAAGAGTAGAAAACATTTACCTTATAATTCTTGTTAACTTTTAAAAATATTTTTTCATACTTTCAATCTGTAAAAGAGAAAACAAACATTTCCAAAAATATTAAAACATGTATTTAAAAATTAGAAAAGAGAAGGGAAAAGGTTCAAAAACAAACAGTTTTTCAACAACTTTGACATTTACATAAGCCTCTGCTTCTCTACGTCCCCTACACATTCCTAAAGATATATATTTTAAACAAACAGTATCTTCATGCTGATGAAGTGAGGCCTATTTTGGAACATGGTGCTTCTTTTGCACTGCTGATGTCTCACAATAGTGATGCAATAGCAGCGCAAAAGAGATGTAAAGCCATCATAAAATGGTGTCTAACATTGTAAATGATTGTTTCAGGATGCAAATAAGATGTGTTTTTTCAAGAGGTTTCTTTGAGGTGAGGCCTATTCAGTTTTTTTAAAAAAAACAGTACCCAGAAGTACTGCACTGTAAGCATTAACTTTGACACTTACAGAAGACTCAGTTTCTCCATATCTACCTCACATTTCTAAATGTATATCATAAGTACAAAAAGCAGACCATTAATTATACATGTTAAATGGTTTATTTTTGCTGTTCTCAGAATGTATCAAATTTCACTTAAATCAGTGACTTGAAGGTATTCATCATGTAACAGCGGGGAAAAAAACACAATCAAAATGATTGTGTTTAGAAAACCCATACAACCTAAGAAATCTGAATTCAAAACTCCTTAAAATTAACTTACTTTCCATAACATCGAAGGATGTCCTATGAACAGCGTCCACTCTGTTGTGCTATAAATATTTTCAGCCCACCACTTTCTGAAAGAAAACCTCCATCGTTTTGAAAAATATGTTACATACAATAAAACACTTCTCACATTCTACCACATGTTTCCACTTGGCCAAATCATGTTGCAGCGATTCAGAACTCTTGTAATTCTTCCAATCAAATCCCGTCATTTTCTATTTTCGCAACTTTCAAAAAGAAAACATTTAAGATTATTTTCACAATCCTGGACTACTAATATCTTACCCTTCTTTCTCACTCATGTTCTCCTTTTCCTATGACACTGATACTGCTTACTATGAAGCAGACTTACTTGCATCAGGTTTATATAGTTGGATTTTTAAATTGACATTATAATTAAAAGTTTTGGACCAATAATCTAGACAGCATTGCAGACTTACATTCCCTCTACTTCATGAACGTTTTGCAATTCCTCAGAGGAAATCCCAAGATTCTTTCCTTAAAATTTTGGTTTTAAAAACACCAGGTAAGAATTTTTAAGGTCAAACGGCAATTTTTTTTTGAAAGTTACAACAGAATCGTTGCAGAAGGACCAGCCGTTTCGAGACTTTAAATAAGCTGTGTAATGTCCTGATGTTGTTGAAGGACCATCGTGATAGATAATTGCTACAGTTACAAAAGTCCTTCCTGATATTGACAGCTGAGAAGCAACACATTTTTTTATTAAAGTTGACAATTTTGATCCATCAGGCCTACATCGTTGGATCATTAAAATGACATACTGGCCATATCTTCGTATAAATAATGTTGACATCATTTCAGATTTACATTGGCTACACGTTGTGATCCGCTGCATTTACTAGCTTATTAAAGGAGACTGATTTACTGTCTGGCAAAGTTAAATATATAAATCTTTCTGAGTCTACACTAGTAGTACTTGATACCATACAGTTCTCGCAGTCATGCTGCCATTGATAAGAAAGCCCAAACAGGTGATCTACATCTACACCCTCATCTTGCAATACATCAAGCATATACATTAAAAACTCCTGACAATCCTGCAGAATATTTTCAGAGAAGTCTGTTTGACCTGAACATTCATCTAACAGATAACGAACTTCAGACACACTTTCTACTTTTGTTCGATCAGTGCTACATTTCTCTAACACAGAATTCAACAAGCAGCATAAACGTTGTTCCGAATTGAACACAATCTGTTCTTTTAAAGTCTCTAGTGAAAAGAGAACATTAACCACTACATTTGCATAGCAGTTGACACCAGAACTGTTTTCAAATTGAAAACCGACAACATCTTCAACAGAATCCACTTTCTTTCTGCATAAAATTTTCGGTTCATCGACTTTTGGGCTTTTTGCTACAACCTCCCTACTATTACTGATATTTCTTCGTTTCCGGCCTACCACACGTTTCTCAATCAAAGGATATTGAGGCAAATGTGGCGCATACTCTTTTCTTAACCTATTGTATTCCTTAACACAATCTAGATCCGCACAAATGTTTGTGCCATCACAGTCAATCAGGTACAATCCCGATAAAGTTCTAACTCGTGACAATGCCACATATGCCATACACTCCTTGAACACAGAACTGCCAATATTCACCAATGCAGTATCTACACTTAAACCTTGCGATTTATGGATTGTCACCGCATATGCCAAGCAAACAGGAAAGTGTTTACGGCGAACATATAAATCTTTAACAAGCAAAAACCGAGCAGAACAACGACCAATTAGCTGTACTTCCTCAATGCCATCAAATTTAATTTTTAAAAATTCAATTCCATCTCTACTTCTGTATTTCTCAAAATCAACAACATTACCCATTGATCCATTTACCAGACCTCTTTCAACATGTAAATTCCTTCTCAAAATGATTCGGCAATTTAAACACACATTCAAAGTCTTTTCAAAACCCGCTGTTTTAGATATAGTCTTCTCTAATGAATCCAATTTTGATTTCAAATTCTCAGACAAAATAATTGTTGATCCCATATGCTCTATTTTGTCAATAGCTTCAAGTTTCACAAGCTCTTGCTTTTCTAAATTCAACATTTTGTTGTTGAAGATGGCACATTCTGCAAGAGTTGGCATCAAACATATTCCGGATTTCTTCTCAGTAATTTTCTGAAAAATATTCTCAGGCACAATGTCTTGTTCGGGATATAAATTTGACAGTAATCGTGCATTTAAAGCTTCTTTCCCATGCTCGGTCACTTTTCCAATTCTAATATCTTGTAGAATACTCTTGTAATCTTCATCCTTCGCCTGACGCATATTTTCATGCAGTTCAGCATAATTGAAATTTAACCATATATTAACGTTGCCAATGCTCCCTAGGCACTTCCTGGTATCTTCATGCGTGAGTATTTTGAACACAGGTTGTCCTTTCACTGGTGTCAGCTGCAGAAGATCTCCAAAAACAATGATGTGTTTGCCACCAAATAACACATCATATTCAGTTTTAAGAACTTCTTGCATTCTCAAATGCACAAAGGCAAGCATGACATTGGAAACCATGCTTACTTCGTCAATGATAAGAAGTTTTATTTTCCTCAAGACTCTTGAAACTTCACAACAAGCATCTCCAGATAACTTGTGGTATTGTAATTTGTTGTCATGCTCCACCGGCAGCATCAGTAGACGATGCAAAGTAATCCCTTTAATGTTATGTGCTGCCAATCCAGTAGGAGCAGTAACAACACAAGACAACGATGTCTCAGTCCTTTCCTGCAAATAACAAGAAATTGCTTTAATGAGGAAACTTTTTCCAGTTCCCGCTTCTCCACTCATGTACAGTCGGACAGGCTTCAACGATGTACATGAGCACTCTTTCTTCTCATGACTTAATCCATGCTCAATTTGCTTGGTAACTTCATCATATATTTTCCTCTGCTCAACGTTGAGTTGTTTTTCCAAGTCTTCTAAGTTAACTGCATCCTCCTGAGCATGTGCCATGGCTCTTTCCACTTCATTCATAGCAGTGGCAGCTTCATTTTCGATAATAGGTCCTCCTAGTGGATCCTGACTCAATGAAACAGAACTCTGACTGTCCTGAGAACTGTCTCTAGCAATCTCAGCTGCAATCGTTGCTTCCTGCTCAATTTCCAAAGTCAACATTTCTTGATATTTGGGAAAAGCAGGACATTCTATGGTCTCCTTAGCAGCAGTGAAAGAGTTTTCGTAACAGAGGAAATCTCCAAACAGTTCCTCTTCTGCACGCCAAGGCTTGAAAAGTTGCAAAAGTGCTAAATAGAAAAACTCCTTTTTTTCTGGAGATTCGCCACTCAATTTTCGATGGTTTACTAATTGGCATTTTCTTTGCTTGACCAGACATCCCTCACTTCCAATTACAGCATACACTCCTTTCTCAATATCTTCTTTGATGTTCCTCTTGAATATATAATTTTGTAGAACCTCATATAGACAAACATTCTCAAGGTGAATGCTTCGATTTGGATAATATGTATCCAACATGTTGGTCTTCAAAATGTCGGTACTGTTTGGTTCCTTTTCTGCCAAATACTCAATTTCCCGGACAGGTTTTAGAACTCGATTTCGCGTTGTAGCAAGACCAAGACTCGCCCAAACGATACTCCTGGATTTGGCATAGAGACTTGCTGAAGACAACCGGTCACAACATTCGTAAGCTCCGATTTCTCGATGCGACAACATCTTCAGACTGAAACTGTACAACTTCTTGCTGAGGCTCTTTTCATGGGAAATGTCCTCCCACATATCCTTCAATTCTGTCTTTTCTTTTTTGGTGATGTAAGATGTCACATACCGAGCCACAGCCATACAGTTGTCAGCCACAAACTGTATATCCATGTTAGCATTCCACATGGACAAAATCACTGCGTTGTAGTCGTTGATGTACTTGGACTCTTCGTTCCTTTTCAAATTGTATGTATTTTTGGGTGATTTCCTCGTCACATTATGTCGCAGCGAAGACATCAAACTGTTCACTCTTCCTTTAGAAATCACCGGTCGTGGAAAGTTGAAACAACATTTGGTGTAGAACTTGTCCTTGTTTCTGAATTTACGACGACAGTACTTTCCACAACGATGGCTTTGGAAACGTAGAACTTGTTCTCTTAGGCTTTTCTTCTCCATTGCGTTTGGAACAGCACACGTAGAATACTGTTCTATGAAATTTATCACTAAGTCATCCGGATCTGTTCCAAATTTAGGTACATCCTTGATCCACAACAACATATGTATATGAGGAGCACCTCTTGCTTGGTACTCCTTTCTCCAGAAGAAATCAACACCTCTCCAAGAGGTGGATTCTTCTTATTTGTAATGAAAGACATCATAGCTTCAAATCTATGATTGAAGTACCTGCATACATTCACTGGATCCAAAGAACACAGTTCTCCAGGTGTCTTGAATTCAATATTTTCAATATTTCCATTTGCCTCTCGTAGAAATTCAAGTAAGTCTTCCCAGCCATACTCGGCACAGCTCAAAGTAAGGAACCATGTTGGAGTTCCTAAGTTCCTCAGCATACATTTTAAATCACCATGACGATGGTACCAGTACTCATTAGTACCACGCTGACACGCCATGAGATTAATTAGGTGAGAATCCAAAATACTGTCTTGGACATTGACTTTATGCATAAAAGCACTTGCCGAGATGTTTCGCATCTGTATACCACTTTTTAAGATGTGGTTCACTGCATATGACAGTCCAGACAGATCGCTTTCAAACAGGAGATGAAACAAATAGGGAATGCATTGACGAAACCTAGGATCTTCTGCATACAATCGTAAAGTCCGGTATTCAGACGCAGGAATTTGATGAGGTCGCACATCATATCTTCCTCCTCGACCTGTGGGAAATAGCTGTGGGAAACACCGAGCTTCCAAACTTTCCTCCCAAACACTAATGGGACTCCCTTTGGCTTGTTTCATTTGAAACAACTCAATTGCATTCCCCATGACTTCCTTGGAATGCAAAGGATGAACACTATAATGTTCATATATTTCTTCACTTTTAGAGGCCTCTACTTTCTCAATTTGGCCAGCACACAAATCGCTATCCTCTTCATCACTTACTTCCTCTTCTGCAACATATACATTTATATAGTACTTATTATTTTTCTTCAAATACAATGTTGCCTTTTTGACTTTCCTAACATCCACTAAATCTTGCCATATTTTCTTATTCTTTGTCGGAACACCATTAACCAAGATAACCAAAGGTTCCTCTTCAACTTTTTCTACTCCAATTGTGTTAATGTTTTTGTTCAAATCTAGAGGCAAATAAACAACTCTTCCCTTTAATCCTCTCTGTAAATCTGCTGGAGGCAACTTCCCTGTCTTTAGCTCCATTCTTACAATAGCCTGAAAGGGATGAATACTTTGAATCAAAATAGATTCATAAGTATTTAAATCCTTCAATTCAGAAGGAGTCTCAACTAATTCAAGATTATTATGAACCGCCCTAGCAGGCATCTGGTTTTTGTTTAATTTGTTACAACAATAAGTACACACACGTTGATCCGATCCCAAATTAAAAGAATTTTCTACCATCAAGTATGTGGCAAAATCCTTCCATTCACTATTATTTTCCCTTTCACTTTTTGCATATAAATCCACTAACTTAGTCTGATTCTTATAATAAGTGCGTCGACAACACACACAAGTGAAATTAGGCCTCTCACTTAATTTCATCTGAAACGTGGCAATTTCCTTCTGAAAATTATCTGTACTGGAAACCTGTACATTATCTTCAACATTACCCTCTACTTCTGGGTCAATTTGAACATTCTCATCTTTACTACCAAAGTAACAAAACTCAATTTCTTCACAAATATTCTTCACATCTATTTCAGAACCATGCAAAAGAGCAGCACATAATTGTTTAAGCATAATTGCTGGACTCTTAGCATAATACAACATTCTCACTAATTTTCTCACTTTATTATGATGCACTGCTAGCATCCTGAAATGATGAAAAACACTCTGGCATACTCTCCTGGAAAGACAAGCCAGTGAATGACCACGCAAACCTGTCATTTGTCTCACTCTGCAAGGATCTAAATCTTGCAACAACTTCATTTTCTGCTTCAAACTTTTCTTATTAAATGTCCGTATAAAATCACAAAGCAAATTGATGGAAACCTGTCGCACACTGCAAATAGAACTACACTTCCAAATGTACACAGGACCCTTAGGACGTCTTCCTAAAACCTCATTACCTAACACCTCATCTGTCTCTGTTCTCACAAGTTTTTCTTTTTCAACTGGACAACCATCCTTCACTTCATAAGCTCGACCACTGGTGTCAACTGCAAACAGCAAATCATTATCCTGAAAATAACTCTCCTCATTAAAAAATGCCTCACAACTTGAACTATGCATCCATTCTCCGGAAAAAACTTCACAAAAGTTACTACGATTTACTACTCTCTTCCATCTACTTTTTGTTTTGAAATCAGAAATTACATTGCTTAGTTTCCTAATTCTATTGATTACCACAATAAACAACTTTCGCTTAATTTCAAAAGCATGATCAATAATTTTCTCTACATTTTTCTTCTTCTTATAAAATGCCACTTTCTGTTGGCCTTTCTTAATATTTTTTAATAAATTAACTATTATCCTATTGCGGAACATTCGTTTTCGAATGTCCCTAAACTGCTGTTTCCTTCTACTATCATGCACAGAGTTATCTCTTGCTCTACCAGTAACATTTTTGATTGGTCTTTCCTTTCCATTTAAATTGCTTTTCTTTTTCTGAACTGAAACATTTTTTGGATAAATACTTTTTTTACTACAAATATTTCTTAAGAATAATTTCGTGCTCTTACCCGGAGCTTTCTTGGTGATTTCAAAAGTATTTTGGGGAGAGGACTGCTGCAATAAAAGATCATCCTGCTGTCTTTGACATTTTCTAGCCTTTCTAATTCGATTCTTAGTTGGCATTTTTCAAATTTAGAAAAGATCTGCAGTTGAATCTGTGGAAAAATATAATAAAAAATGTTATTAACCACTATTACCAAACAGTAAATGAATAACAGTCATCAAAAACTTAACGCCCTACTTATTATTTAACATAGCAAATCTTTTGCACCAGCACTGCGTCACAAAAATGACACACAGTGGTACAAAACAGGCATACAACAATCATAAATCTCTCCCTAACATTTTAAATGATTAATTCAGGATGACGATAAGGTGTGGCCTATCTAAAGGTTTGTTTAGGCCCAGATATTTGGACTGGGGTGAATGTGTGTCATTGATCCACATTCGGTCCATCACCTGTTTTGTTTGTTTGAGGTGAGGCCAACACATGGTTGCAGATAAGATTTTCACTGAAGAAAACAAAGGAGATAATACATGTGAAGGCCTACCAATGAAGTAAGTCATGTCCTCTTCACTCTTGAACAAAGGGCAGACCTCTTTTGAATCTGTGGTCACACCTAAACTTCATCTGCACAATGTCATTCATAAATTTAGGAAACACTAGTGATGTAATTGAAAAATGTGGAGTTTCTTTTCCTCATGTCAGAATTACATCACCTGTGTTTCCTCATTGACTTAAAATATCCTTAATACACATGAAAACGTTTTTTGGAATGCCCTAGCACCATTTTTGGGACATTATTAACATGGCTATTTAACTCCCATAATCAAAATCTAAATTTGCCAACCACAGGTGGGAGCGTATTTACAAGAAACTTGCCCCATGAGGAACGCTTTCCATTTAAAAAGGGTAAAATAACATAATAGACACTCAAATGCCTTATAAATATGACCCAAAACAACCTATGAAGCTCTAGCAGTACATATCCAGAAATGTAATTCATTTCAAAAAATCGTTTTTAAACACAGCATATAAATCAATTGTATACCTGCATTCAAGAGGAAATGACTGAAAATGTCCTTGAGACACATGAAAGCGTTTTTTGGAATGCCCTAGCACCATTTTTGGGACATTATTAACATGGCTATGTAACTCCCATAATCAAAATCTAAATTTGCCAAGCACAGGTGGGAGCGTATTTACAAGAAACTTGTACCATGAGGAACGCTTTCCATTTAAAAAGGGAAAAATAACATCATAGACACTCAAATGCCTTATAAATATGACCCAAAACAACCTATGAAGCTCTAGCAGTACATATCCAGAAATGTAATTGATTTCAAAAAATCATTTTTAAACACAGCATATAAATCAATTGTATACCTGCATTCAAGAGGAAATGACTGAAAATGTCCTTAAAACACATGACAGAGTTTTTTAGAATGCCCTTACACCATTTTTGGGACATTATTAACATGGCTATGTAACTCCCATAATCAAAATCTAAATTTGCCAAGCACAGGTGGGAGCGTATTTACAAGAAACTTGCACCATGAGGAACGCTTTCCATTTAAAAAGGGAAAAATAACATCATAGACACTCAAATGCCTTATAAATATGACCCAAAACAACCTATGAAGCTCTAGCAGTACATATCCAGAAATGTAATTGATTTCAAAAAATCGTTTTTAAAAACAACATATAAATCATTTGTATACCTGCATTCAAGAGGAAATGACTGAAAATGTCCTTGAGACACATGAAAGAGTTTTTTAGAATGCCCTTACACCATTTTTGGGACATTATTAACATGCCTATGTAACTCCCATAATCAAAATCTAAATTTGCCAACCGCAAGTGGGAGCGTATTTACAAGAAACTTGCACCATGAGGAACGCTTTCCATTTAAAAAGGAAAAATAACATCATAGACACTCATATGCCTTATAAATATGACCCAAAACAACCTATGAAGCTCTAGCAGTACATATCCAGAAATGTAATTGATTTCAAAAAATCGTTTTTAAACACAGCATATAAATCAATTGTATACCTGCATTCAAGAGGAAATGACTGAAAATGTCCTTGAGACACATGCAAGCGTTTTTTGGAATGCCCTAGCACCATTTTTGGGACATTATTAACATGGCTATGTAACTCCCATAATCAAAATCTAAATTTGCCAAGCACAGGTGGGAGCGTATTTACAAGAAACTTGCCCCATGCGGAACGCTTTTCATTTAAAAAGGGAAAAATAATATCATAGACACTCAAATGCCTTATAAATATGACCCAAACAACCTATGAAGCTCTAGCAGTACATATCCCGAAATGTAATTGTTTTCAAAAATCGTTTTTAAAAACAACATATCTGTTTCAGCTTACATGAGAGACCATGGAATGGGCTCCATGTACAACAATAACTTGTGTTACTGCATGCCAGAATGCTACACCGAATATGCAATTAAAATTTAAAACCAAAATCTATTTGTATATCACTTGAGACAAAGCCACATTTTAAAAACACAGCTTTCTTCATCAATTTCTCCTTAAATCATACTATTCTCTATCTAAATTAAATAAATCTTTTCTCACCTTAGCAAATACTTTTTGAGTTTCAAAACAGTCTCAGACATACACCAAATTGTCTTCAGCAGAAGAAAGAGGATGCACTCCAGAGGCTGCAGCTATTGAAAGCACAGAAATACAGATATTCATTACACATATCTCTCATATTAGCCAATCATAACTCTTCCCTCACTTTTTTCAAATCAAAACCCTTCCCCCCTCTGCCCTCTCTGCCTTTTTTCCATAGCAACCACCTCCTGGAAGACCTCTCATGTTTGCAAATTCACACAACGATGTTTCAATTGAACTCTGAACTCTCAGTGCACCTGCGTAACCAGTGCAATCTTTCATTAAATGTTTCTTCCTTGACCATTCAAATTACATCTTTCAAAGAACACATCCATGCACCCTAACTTTCTGTTTTCAGAAATGGAAATGCACCAATCACTGCTAATGAATCATTAGCACTGGAAATCCACAGTTTTTTTTCTTTACAAACTCCTACTGTTTCAACTGCCCTTTCATTACCACACTTCATCTGACTACAGCACAACCTTCTCCCACCATGTTTAATGTCTGCATTGTTGGACATAGTTACATCCACTGGGCTCAAAGGTATGCTGAGAACAGAAATTTACCTAACCTCAATTTACAAGATGTGGAAATTAAGTGGTTGGGCCAAAGAGGATTAAAATGTCACCAATTGATACCATTGGTGAAAACCTTTATGCATTTGCCAAAACCTGACCTGTTAATTGTGCACTGTGGAGGTAATGATTTGGGCACTTTGACTGGGGTAGGTCTGGAAATGCTTTTAAAGGACACCTTTGAGCAATTAATGGCACTTTTTCCTCAAACTGCCTTGGTATATTCCAATATATGCCAAAGACAGAAATGGAGGTGGTCCAACCAATTTTGACCACAAATTGAGAAAGCGAGGAAGCATGTAAACAAATCTGTTTCAGCTTACATGAGAGACCATGGAATGGGCTCCTTGTACAACAATAACTTGCGTTACTACATGCAAGATATCTACAGAGGAGATGGAGTTCACTTCTCAGATGAGGGCAACAGAATTTTCATTCTGAATTTAAGACTGTGCATTGGTACCTACTTATAAGTACCTAAATGTACCATAAACCCAAAAGCTCTTCTCAGAGCTACCCTTCATCTGATCACTCACAATTATTATTTTTTTCTAACTTTTTTCACTAATTTTCCACAAAATACGCTCCCCGGGGCGCTACCCGGTTCGCGAACCGAAAGCTAACCTCGCGGAATTTAAAAAAAAAAAAAAAAATTCCACACATATAAGCCTCCTCAGCCACCCTCAGAAAACCTAGGGGGTCAAGATAAATCTACCATGCCCCCTTCTACCCATTCTGAACATTATTTGCCCTCCATCTTGTATCTTAATGCGACCAAAACACAAAATGGAGGAATCCCGTGACGCTTAAAGTTCGCGAACCGAGCCGCTTCCCGGGAAGCGGTCCAAAAAAAAGGTGGGAAAGTAATTTACAGAAAAACGACTAGAGACACTCTCACCAAATATAGATTAGCTCATACTACATAACAATCCCTTTCATTTTCACAAATTTGATTGAAATTCCATTTAGCCATTAAGCCTGTAGACCTCTCTAAATACCGTGAGGTAAATTACTTCACAAAACACATCTGAAGTGTTGGAATTGACAACCAATGAAAATGTTACTTTCATTTTCTACTTTTATTACCTGACATTTGATTGGTTATATACCTGAATATATATAAAGGAAGATAAGGAAACACAGCCTTTTTGACTACTACTTCTTGTTGTATATATCATTTGGAATATCACTAATCACTTCAACTTGTTTCTAAAGGTAAGTTGTTATTTTTAAAACTGAAGTATATTGTGCACTATAAGTAAATATGGTAAACTTTTTCAGATAATTATATACTATCCCTCTGTAGTAGTTATAGATTTAGATAGACTTCTCTGTTATAGTTATGGATGGACTTAGACTTCTCTTGTATAATTATAAATTTAATTACATTAAATCACATACACTTTTTTATATTCCTACTTCCACTCTAATACTATACACTGCCCAAAGATAAATTCACTGATAAAAAATGCCGATCTTAAAATTATTCCCAACAGTGCCCTATCTCTACTAATATATATTTTTTTAATCCAAATTTCAGGCAAAATGGAAGGCGAAAACAAAGTTTCTTTTGAAATGGACCTGCAAGAGAGCAGCCAAGAATTGATTGATACAATTGAACAAATTGACATTGAATTTATGGACGAAACTTTGGACAAAGAACTACTGCAATGTGTCCAAGCAGTAGATGACCTCCTTGAAAATGAGGACATTTTACAACCTCACAGATTGCGAACAATATTCCAAGAAAATAATGACATTTCAGACACTGAAATGTTAGAAAGTTTAATAAATTATGAAACACAAACAAAATAAAAAAAAAAGCTTTAAAAAGAAAGAAAACAAAAAAAAATCAACAAAAACAACAAACAATTAACATACAGTATTTGAAAACTCTATCATTCTTTTTTCCTTATAGTACGCTGCCCAGAACGCTTCCCGGTTCGCGAACTTGGCGCTCACCACGCAAAAAAAAACAAAAAACTTTTCTGACCCTGCTGGGCCCTTTTAAAACCTCCACATAAAACCTAGGGGGTCAACGAGGATCTACTATGCCCCCTTATGGTAATTTCCCCCTTTGTTTTGACCTCCTCTTGTCTCTCGATCCTACCGAGAGACAAGATGGCGGCCGCGCCGGACTGTTTAGAATGTTGACAGACACCGGAGAGCCAATCAGCTTCGCTTCGCAAAGTTCCGATACGCGAAAAGTTCGCGAACCGGAGCGCTACCCGGAGCGCTGTTACAGATATATATCTTGTTTTAAACGTTAATTTCTCAAAATCCACTGAAGCACATATATTGAGACCTAGCAAAGGCACATCGGGCTAACAGTCCCTACAATTTTGACAAGTTTTGTGGAAATCCATTCAGCCGTTCGGGCTAAAAGTGAGGCCAACCGCCCTATGGAAATTAACATGGGAAAAACGCGTTTTGGGACCCCCCTTTTTTCTCGGCCCCCCTTGACGAACCCCCCCCAAATTTCCAGGAGCTGCTCAGAAACAAAATGTGCCATTTTCCTGAAAATTTCAGCCGATTCCGTCCACAAACGCCAAAGTTATTAGACATAGAACTTTCAAAAATCCCATAGAGAAAAAATCCTAACTATATATACCTACTGGCGACCGCCAGTAGGTAATATATAGTTGCTACATACATTGCTATATAGTACGTATGAAAATCTTATTTGGGGAAGGGGCAGGATCCAAACGCCCCCTCCCAGTTCGCGCCACTACACCGTATGTAGAAAATCTGAAGCCATCGTTCTACAAACTCTCAACGCTTGCTATCAGTGCATGAGTTTCATGCTCGATCGATTGAGCTAGCCGGACCGGGCAACAAAAAGTATAAAATAGTTATGTTAATAGTTATTTAATAAAATGTTTTACCCTGTTTCTTTGCTGGTGTGTTGTCTATATTTATAATATTTGCATAGGGTTTGTCGTTATTTTGGGCGGGGTGGGTGGCGGAGTCGAGCTGTCTTGCAGCCCTCATGGTGTGGATCTCAGTTCATTTCACTATTTTCGTATTTCTCATGAAGGGTTGTTCCTAATGTTTGTATTTTACCGAGGTCAAAAAGAGATCGAATTAGTGGTCTACTGATTTTGCTCGATTACTTTTATTTTTTTACACGATTTTTCACTATCTGCAAAGACTAAACAGAGTATTGCGACTTTGTGCTTGTTTGTAAATAGAGAATGATCCAAAGAGAACCAATTCTAAAACAGTAAATGCTTGGATAACAATCAATGAAATGGAGAGACAAGCAGGTACGACGGATTACAACGGGGGTAAAGGTCTGCGTTAACTAACGTTCACTATCTGCAAAGAGAGAGTACTACTAAGAGAAAAGAGGGGAGGGGGGACAGCGTTCAAAGCACATCAGCGTGCATAAACACGAAAACGTTTTTACCTATCACGTATTTGACATTTGACAGCTTTTGATATTTGCTATTAAAAAACCATTGAAATTCACAGAAAAAACCATAGGTTATAGTCCATATATAGTTAGGAATTTGCATTTACAAAACCTTGAAAATTCAATGAAAAAACCATTGGTTATAGAACATATATAGTTAGGAATTTGCATTTACAAAACCTTATTTTACTCGCATAAAACCATTGAAATTCCATATATAGTTAGATGCGCTAACTATATATCGCGCACCCGCAATCCACTGCTGATGATGTCACATATTACATCATTCATGACATGGTCAGTGACATCACTGATGACATCACTGATGACAACTCAAATGACATCCCTGACAACATTACAGATGACATCATTCATGTGTTAATACGATGAACCTCTACAGACTCTGATATAACCTTAGATACACTCAGTGAAAACAGACACTCACAGATTGTCACTCATCCATGGAGTTACTCATACACCTAGACAGTCATGCAAAGAATCAATCACACCTCCAATTCCTCAACTATACAGTTACACACACCTTACTTATTGAAACATATTCTAACACATATTTACTCTCTTATACAATCACTGATACAAGTTTTCAATGATCCATGCAGCCACTCACACATTCACTGGCTCTTAAACACAGTAATTTATATATGTCAACTCTCGCATGTACTGTGTTTTACATATGTACTTACTTTGACATGTAGCATTGAGATATCCAATCACTCACCAATACACTCATGCACACAGTCAACCACCCATACAGCTGTTTCCACATGCAGTTTTGAACCCATACATCTAGTGAATCAGCTGTTCACACATCTATGCACAGAGTCACACACCTCCCAGCCACTCACACACAAACTCAGTCTCCCATACAAATACTTGGGCAACCAATCAATAACCCATATAGTTACTCATATAGCTACTGATCAACACATGCAGCAGTTTACAGAACAACAGATATAATGATGCACAAATTAATACAGTTTAATCACTAACCCATGCACTCAGTGAGACACATTTAATCACTCCCTCATACAATCAGTCATGCACCTACTAAATCCTTCATCCAGACATTTATACATCCACTCATTCTTCAATATGTAAGACATATTTTAACTTTACAGAAACATACAGTCACTGGATGTTGTCATCAGTGATGTCATTTGAGTTGTCATCAGTGATGTCATCAATGATGTCACTGACCATGTCATGAATGATGTAATATGTGACATCATCAGCAGTGGATTGCGGGTGCGCGATATATAGTTAGCGCATCTAACTATATATGGAATTTCAATGGTTTTATGCGAGTAAAATAAGGTTTTGTAAATGCAAATTCCTAACTATATATGTTCTATAACCAATGGTTTTTTCATTGAATTTTCAAGGTTTTGTAAATGCAAATTCCTAACTATATATGGACTATAACCTATGGTTTTTTCTGTGAATATATATATATATATATCTCCACTCCAATTTCCCAAGTGTTTCGCTGCACAAACCAGGGTCACAGACACAAAAATACTTGTACCAGATTTTATTTTGCTGTGCTGGAAAATGTTCATGCCTCAGACGCGTTTCGGACACTAGGCTGTGTCCTTGCTCACTACAACAAACGGGCAGTAAGGCGTACATTTTAAAAAACCCACGTTTGGCGCCAAACAGTTACGTCACTCTGCATCATAGACATGGAAAAAATCCTTATTTTAACATTACGGAGCATATTGCCCTCAAATCTCATACATTATAATTTTTTGCGACAGTTCAAAAATACATGATTAAAAGATGTTAATTCTTATGATTCAATCGTTGTACATAGCATCATTTCAAAGTATCTGCAAATCACAAAATTATGCGTAGTCAGGGACACGTTATGGTCCAATGAGTAACATGGCAATATGCCCGCCTATTTAAAGTGCTACGTGCAGACAAGTTTAAAATTAAGACATATTGTTAAGCTTTCTACGGTGCTATGGTTAGATCGCAATCGCACCATAAAAGTGCTACGTGCAGGCAAATGAACATGCCAATATGTGATGTTACAAAACTATCAATCCTTCGCCTATGTACTATTATGGTGATAGAGGTACTTGAACTGGTTAATTTATGGAATTAATGGCAAATGAGCCTAGTGTGTTTATGGAGAGAGATTCTGGGGGTGCACACAAATAAATTAAAATGCCATAATCAATAGTAAAAATATATGTTGGGAACAAGATCAATCTACTCAGCAGTATATTTACAATATTACATTATTTGTAACCACTCACTCCCATAAGTTAGAAATCTCTCATTATTGTCATAATGTTATTCAAAAGATACTCCAAGATTACAGTGAGTGGGTTATATCAATCAAAACTCTCCATAGTGATACGAAAACGTTCATCTTCCTAAAGTACTACTGAGTCCAGCAATGAGTGTGTGTACAACTCTCCATTCAGTGGGCTGCCCTCGTAATAGACTCATGTCTATGTTAAAGGTGTCCATAAAGTGTTCCTTAAGTACTGTGAAACAAGTGCTTAACTAATGTCAAACCTCTAGAAAAAAGGAAAAAAGAAGATATACATAATGTACAATACGGGATACATATATAGTTCAAAGTGTATATGTGGCAGCAGGGCCAAAATATGCTAGAAAATAGTTAAAAACCACTAGACGGCGTATTGGTCATATCTTATCTGTAATCATCGTTAAACCAAAAAGGAGAGAAAATTCATAATGTCTGGATCAATCCACATAGCCTACTAAGCAGCAAAAGTTAGAAGGATATGGTCATATCATGTGGCTTCGAGGTAAATACATAGTTGAACACCAGATGGAGAGAAAAATACACAATATTAAAACATGCCTCTAGCAGTGTGCAATCTACACCAAGGAAATGTCTCATGGAGCACTGCTAGTGAATATAGTAGTGTCTATAAAAAATTGTACAGATCCTCCCCTAAGTTAAGTCCCATTGGCGACATACTATCGAGCTCTACTATGTACCTCGATTCAAATTGACGTAAAGTCTTTTCCCTATTGCCTCCCCTATTACTGGGTGCCACAGCATCAATGACAAAATATTGTAAACCGTTAAGATTATTGTCATGGAAAACTTTAAAGTGGCGGGCCACTAGGTAAGCTTGATCGGAATTGACAATCGCTCTTAGATGTTGGAGGATTCGTACATGGGCTTGTAATTTTGTACTACCCACATAATAGATGTTGCAGTTGCATTTCAAAACGTATACTGCAAAGTCTGTACGGCAGGTATAATGAGCTCTCAAGGCAATGGCTTTGCCTGAAAAGGAGGTTGTGTACGTGGTGGTGTTAATGCCGAAATTAAACGCCCGGCATGAGCTACATTTAAAGAAGCCTTTGAGTGGTGTTAGCCAATTTTCAGTATCAGCAGTCTCTGGACTCTTTTTTACCAGCTCATTGCGCATAGAATATGCTCTTCTAAAAGTGACAGTGGGATGATCGGAATAACCTCTTTCAAAATTGGGTCTGTGAGGATAATGGGCCATTCCTTTTTAATGATTGTTTTAATGAGGTTGGCCTGTTTGCTGTATCCTGTGATTAACCTGATCTCATTTCTGCTGCCCATACCATTTTTTTCAGAACAGTCATCCTCTGGCTGAACCTTCCTATTGGGGCCCAACAGAGTATTTCGGTTCAATACATTAGCATTTCTCATGGCTGCTTCTAGCCTGCTAGGGGCATAGCCTCTGATCTCAAGTCTTTTCATTGCCTCCAACTGATGGTGCTGTCTGGCTTCTACAGTGCTGCATGCTCTATGTATTCTTAAAAATTCTACATAGGGGATACTGGCTATGGTGTGGCTGGGTTGGAAGCTCCCTGCATGCAATACTGTATTTCCAGATGTGGGCTTTCTATATAATCAGGTTTTGATTTTACTCTCCCTTATTTGAAGATTCAATTCGTTCATGTTAACACTATTTACAAAATCCATAGCCTGATCTTTGGTGCCTCACCATACAATTAATATATCATCTATATAGGGCCAGTACTTGACGATGTGCTCAGACCACTTAAAGGCAGGTGTGCGTATATTCACGCAAAAAACAAAGGTTAAAGTAACATTATAGTTAGGTGAATATGTTAGTGAAAAACCACCGAAATTTACTAGTTATAGTTAGCAGAGCTAAATATATCTTGGGCTCCCACCATACACTGCTTATGACCTCACTTATTACATCACTCACAACATGGTCTATGACATCATTTATGACATCACTGATAACATCTCAAAAGGCATCATTGATGACATCATCCAAAGGCGTGTTTATTTGCTTTATAGTTTAAATTGTGATGGGTAACTACCATATTACTGTTCTATCTTATTTTGTAAAGCCTGTGTCCAGTTAACGGGTGTAAATGTTTACAAAATGCATGAGGCTCCCCTCCCTGAGTCGTTTTCGGCTTCAGGGACCCAATTCTCTGGGGCCCACAATAAATAATGATGGATGCCCTGAGTCCCGCCCAAGGCAGCCACTACTCACTCAATGGGGGCCACTGGTGGATCCCCAAGGACCCCGTTGCCACTTCCAGCTCCCCGCTTGATGCAGGAGCCGGCATTGCTCCCACCTGCAGGGAGAAGCTACTTATGCTGCTCCTTTTGGGAGGGAGAAATCTATTAATCTGTTTATCTGCTCACACGGTGCGGGCAGGGAAACAGATCGAAAGTTTGATCCCAGCTGGCAGGAGCATTTTCAAAGCTCCCGCAGCTGCGAACAGACTTTATGTTTGCTCCCGTTTGTCTGGAGTTTTAAAAATGCTCCTGCCAAGAGGGAGCAAACACAGATTTACCTGCCTGTACTAGTGTGGGCAAGAAACTGCTGTGTCCCTGAGATTTGTGCACCAGGACACATCAAGTGAGCCGGCCCTAGGGGCATTATTGGCTCAAGGAGGGGGGGCCACATGGCCCCCTTCATTTTTAATTGCTTTAGGGGCCTAAGGGTATGGGGTCCCTGGGGTCTTTAAAGGCTTGGGGAGAGATCCTTGTGGCTTCTCCCCATAAGAAATAGATTGGGTCCTAGGAACTAGGGGCCTTCGGCCCAAATACGGCCTGAGGAGGAGGTCATGTGCCCCCCTAAAAAACAATTTGGGCCCCATGGAATGGGGTTCCCTGGGCTGAAAGCAGCTCAGGGAGGGGGACAGCTGCATGCCCACCTAACATAACTCAGGTCCAGGGAATGGGGTCCCTGGGCCAAACTTGGCCTGGGAAGTAGAACCATGTGCCCCCTCTCTCTAAAAAATACTTCATGTCTCAGGCGATGGGGTCATTGGGCCAAAAATGGCATGAGGCAGGAGTCCACATGCACCCCTTTCCCAAAAGAAATAAAAAATCATTATCACCCCAGGCTCTGTCCCACCCATAGAGGATTAAAAATGAAGCAGTGTAGACCACACTTCATTTTTTCCCAATTTTTCTGTGGATTCTCCATGAATACTGTGCAAATGTAAAAACAAATGTTTTTGGCCCCAGGTGGGGTTCTTCTCGGACCCCACTGCCAAGCCTAGGCGATAGGGCCTTCCTACCCTACAATGCCTACAATCACCACCGCCTGAACTTCCATCAGCCATCAAGAAATCTATGTTCATCACAATTCCTCACAATAGTGATTATAGTCTGTCGGTTCCTTTGGAGTAGCAATCTGCCAGACAAAAATGGGCAAGAAGCAGAATGGCAAAGGAAAAAAGGTAGAAGAAGCGGAACCAGACTAATTTGCTGTGGAAAAGGTCGTGAATAGGAGCATTGTCAATGGAAAAGTTGAATAATTCTTGAAGTCGAAAGGGTTTACAAATACTGACAACACTTGGGAACCAGAAGAAAACTTGGATTGCCCAGAATTTATAGAAGCTTCCCTGAACTATCAAAAAGCTGGCAAAAAGAAGCCAGAGGCTGCTAAAAGGAAGCCCCAGTCGGACAGAGAATCTGAAGACAGCAAACCCAACTAGAAGAGAGATTCCATCTACAAGTCTAGGGGTGTTACATGTGCCTTAGATCCAGAGAGGATAATTGTAGCTACCAACTGCAGTAGAGAACTTATGTTTCTTATGAAATGGAAGGACTCTGATCAAGTAGACCCACTATCAGCAAAAGAATCAAACAAAGTCTCCTTTAGTTGTGATTTCTTTTTACGAGGAACGGTTATCTTGGCATTCAAGTCCAGAAGACGAAGTACAATAACCTTCTTTTTAAACTTAAGTACCATAAAAATGTGTTCACAGTAAGCCTGGGCGTAGTTCGTGTAGCCGCACTCCGCGAGCTACGCGAAGATGCACTTGCACTCCGCGAACTACGCATAGCTCCGCGAGCATGCGTAGTAGCTTGCTTGACCCGTTCGAGAGCCATTTTTCGTCTTCGGGAGCGCCGTGGAACTCTGGAACCTGCTCGACACCACATCTCCAGACGTCGCCTTCCTCACGGAAACATGGATGAACGCCTCCTCAGCGCCCGACATCGCCGTCGCCATCCCGGACGGATACAAGCTCACCCAGAGAGACCGCGTCAACGAGACAGGAGGAGGCATCGCCATCGTCCACAAGAACACCATCCGCATCACGACCAACTTAGACGACACCCTCACAGCCGCTTAACATCTTCACTTCCAGATACACACCGACCCCAAGACCACACTCAAAAGCACCCTCATCTACAGACCCCCAGGACCTCGCACACAATTCAGCGAAGACATCGCAGACTTCATCAGCCCGCACGCCCTCGCCTCTGCTGGCTACATCCTCTTAGGGGACATCAACTTCCACCTGGAGAACAACAACGACAACACCACCACCACCACCACCACCCTGCTGGACAACCTTGCCAACCTGGGACTCATGCAACTGGTGAATACCCCCACCCACTACGCCGAACACACGCTTGACCCAGTCTTCTCCTCCAGCAAGTACATCTCCTTCAGCCACTCCACCGGACTCCACTGGACAGACCACAGCTGCGTCCACTTCAGCTTCAGAAAGACCACGACTCACCACCACCCGCAACAGGTTCCCCGCAGGAACTGGAACAAGATCACCACCGACCAGCTCACCACTTCACTGAGCCAGAACCCTCCCGTCAGCTCAACGGACCCCAACCAAGCAGCCAACAACCTCACACAGTGGATCACCAATTGCGCTCGCCCAACCAGCCTCGACCACTCGCAGTCCGGCTTCCGCGCCAACCACAGCACGAGACCGCCCTCATCGCAGCCAATGACGACATCTGAGCCCTGCTCGACAACTGGGAAACAGCGGCCCTCATCCTCCTGGACCTCTCCGCAGCATTCGATACGGTCTGCCACTGCACCCTAGTGCAGCGCCTCAGCAACATCGGAATCCAAGAGAAGGCACTGGAGTGGATCATCTCGTTCCTCACCGGAAGAACCCAGAGAGTCCGCCTCCCCCCATACAGATCCAAGGCCACCGAAGTCATATGCGGTGTACCACAAGGATCATCACTCAGCCCCACCCTCTTCAACGTCTACATGAGCCCCCTCGCAGCCATCGTACGCCAACACAACCTCAACATCATCTCCTATGCCGACGACACCCAGCTGATCCTCTCCCTCACCAACGACCCAGGAACCGCCAGAACCAACCTACACATAGGGATGAAAGACGTAGTCGAGTGGATGAGGAACAGCCGCCTGAAACTGAACTCAGACAAGATGGAAGTCCTCATCCTTGGATCATCACCCTCCGCCTGGGACGACTCCTGGTGGCCCCCTGCCCTGGGCAGCGCACCCAAACCAACGGACCACGCACGCAACCTGGGCTTCATCCTGGACTCCTCCCTCTCGATGACCAGACAAGTCAACGCCATCTCATCAGCATGCTTCAACATCCTACGCATGCTCCGAAAGATCTTCCGATGGCTCGCCACCGAAACCAGGAAGACGGTCACACAGGCACTCGTCACCAGCCGACTGGACTACGGAAACACCCTCTATACCGGAACCACAGCCAAACTCCAGAAAAGACTCTAACACATCCAGAACGCCTCCGCACGACTCATCTTGGACATCCCCCGACACAGCCACATCTCCGGACACCTGAGAGACCTTCACTGGCAGCAAGAGAATCACGTTCCAACTCCTCACCCACGCACACAAGGCCCTCCACGACCTGGGCCCCAGGTACCTCAACAACCGCCTGACCTTCTACACTCCGTGCCACGCATCCAAAGATCCACCATGGGAGGAAGATCCTTCTCCTACCTGGCAGCCAAGACTTGGAACTCCCTCCCCATCCACCTCCGCCTGACCCAAGACCACTTCTGCTTCAGGAAGCAACTCAAGACATGGCTGTTCGAGCAGTAGCGGTCCCCCTCCCCCAAGCGCCTTGAGACCCTCAGGGTGAGTAGCGCGCTATACAAATATCCTGATTGATTGATTGCCTGCATGCTCGGGATGTGTAGCGCGCAAAGTTACCCATGAGGTTTGTCCCGCCCGCTCGCGTCCCCTTATTTCCGGTCACTACTAACGTGTTCGCGAGTTATTCTGTGCTGGATTGCAGTTTCTGCGTGTTCGGCAACTCGATCTTACCGACAAGCATCCTCGCGCACGCGAACATGCTATTGAGCGCGCGAGAACTACGCTACGCAGCAGTTTGCGGAGTATTCGACAACTTCGCGTTCTCCGCGGAGCGCGGAGTTGCCGAAACTCCGCAAACTCCGCGAACGGAGCGTAGTTCTTCGCCCAGGGTTAGTTCACAGCAGTGTAAGAAATCAACAATGCTACAGAATGTTTTCTTTTGTAGAATTTTTGGCATCAACAGTAGATAGCAATGGCAGAGTGAAGCTTTCTGCAGATTGATGTACTTACAAAAGAAGACAGCATCTTTAGAGAACTTTTCCTCTCTGTAATACCTAACATTACATGCCTATTCAATTCTTGACATAAAAGCAGACCTGCATTTGTTTTTTTGCAATGTTCTTTGAGGAGAATGTATTCTCATCTTGGACTGCCAAAAAAGCTTGTAGCTTATGCCTTCGTTTTCTACAGGCTGCCTGGCTGTGTTCATGTAGTAAATGCCATATTATCAGACTGTATATTGTTTACTTCATTGTAAATACTAGTGAGAAGTTTTGTACGGGTGCCCACCCCGCAGTGATACCTTCGGAGCACGAACCCACCCCGCATTGTGGCCGAAGAGAAAGTGAGCCCCCAGGCAGGGCTCCCACAGCCGCGGTAGGAGACCTGCGTACGCTGCCTGCGGAGGCCTGCAGAAGTCACCGGCAACCCGGAAGCCAGGAAACTCATGCTGGAGAGGGTGGCGGACCCCGTATGTCAGTGGGAGCCCTGCACTTCTTGCCAGAGAAGAGAAGACTGCCCCAGTGTGAGGAGATGCTACAGAGTCCACCAGAGAGCACGTTGAGTGGGCCAAGATGCGATGGGGAGGTGTGTCGAGGCACATTGTCAGTGCCTAAGCGGTTCCACAGGAGAGCGGGCCACTCCAATGTGGAGCTCATTATTTTCAAGGCCTCAGTGGGTATCCTGAGGGCACAGCAGTGCCAGTGCATCTTTGTTTTTGCGCACATCTGTACCGCCATAGCGGCAGCTGCAACGTTGAGCTCAGTTGTTTTGCAGAGTCCTATTGGGGGCCTCAGGGCACAGGAGCACCAGTGCCTGCATTTATTTCCACTGCTGTACCGCCAGTTAGCGGCAGCTGCAATGTGGGACACCTTTGTTTTGCAAAGTCCCAGTGGGGACCCAGGAGGCACAGTAGTGCCAGCACCATTATTTCTTTGGGGGCATTTTTGATGAGAAAGGAGTGAGATACACTCCTGCCCTGCCCCAGCGCAATGCGCGCCCTGTGATGTTGCTGCATTGGCAGCTAAGCACTGACATTTTGGACATAGGGCATTTGAGCCCCAGAGAGTAGGCCAGTTGGCCAGAGGGTCAGTGGTAGGTTGGTAGGGCGCAACGCCTAATGTGATTTATGTGGTGCCTATGATAAATGTGATTTATGCACCATGAGTTACGCCTCTGATGTTTAAGCTTTAGAGGTTATTGCATAATGTGTTTTGCTGGTGATGCTTATTGCCTAATGTGGTTTATACTTATGAGGTTGGCACATAATGTGTTTTACACCTAGTGAGATGCTGATTGCATAATATGATTTATGTTGCAGGATATAATGCTGAGGACAGTATTTTTGCCGGTAATTACTGGTTGTGTTCTACATTTGCTATTTGTACTTTGTGATGGTTCTGACAGTGGCCCAATTGGGTCTGGCATGTGTATATAATCCCCTGTAAATATTGCCTAGTGCCAGTTGGCACAGTGTAAATGTGTGATTATGTTTCTAATTTGTTTATGATAATACAAAGGCTATTTTATATATAACCTTGTGAGGAGTTTCTTTTGTGGTGTGCCTAGTGCGTTGCTGCTGTGTGTGTGTGTTGCGCAAACGCTTTACACATTGCCTCTGGGATAAGCCTGACTGCTCGTGCCAAGCTACCAAGGGGGTGAGCAGGGGTTATCTTCACTGTGTAACTCCCTTGCCCTGCCTGGAGTGGTGGTTTCTGCCTGGCTTAGGGGCAAGCCCTAGCCAACCAGAAATCCCATTTCTAACACAGAGCTATGTAAATCCAGTTTGTTTGATACATTGGTTGTAATCTTGAACTCTAAAATGTGGTTACTTCTATCCAGTTTCCCATCTATGTGCTCTGACCCTGAAATGTGGCTTAAAACCTGATTGGTACAGTTACCCTTCCTGTAAGGCCAGATTATCTGGTGCAGAAATACAACCCTGTCATAAATTCTACTTGTGGACTGTAGCACATATTTTCCCTCCACTATAGTGTCAGTGAAAAATATAGCCTGCCCATACCAGCTTGAAACTTGCTGCCAGACCAGTCAAAATCACCCAATTTTAAGGTAGGAAAATCAGATTTTAGACATTAAATAAGGCACACCAATCACACTTGTGGTTCACAAGGTAGAGGAGCATGTGTGACACTAGAAATTCACATTTCCCTGGTGACTATGCCCAAAATAACATTGTCACTGGTGAGACTGTAACTAATACATAGGAAAAGTATAAGTATAGATTATACGGACCACTGACATAATATCGAATACACAAATATAGATTTATCAAAATATCAAAGAAAAAATATAGAATGCAAAAATACAAACAGGTAAATACAAAAATATCAAATCCAAAATATATTGTTTAAAAAAATATAGTTATTCAAAATACCGAATTTTTTTAAATGTCTTGAAAGTAATTCAGAATTAATGAAATAATAAATATAACATTTACTATTACCACTCCAGTGAGTGCAACAATAGGGAAAGCGTTGGATAGCGTAGGGGTAAAAACTACTATTCCCACTCCAGAGAGTGCAACAGTAGGGAAAGTGTTGGATAGCTAGGGGTACAAAATACTATTCCCACTCTAGAGAGTGCAACAGTAGGGAAAGCGTTGGATAGCGTAGGGGTAAAAATTACTATTCGATATTAAATTACTTACCTTCAATTCGATATTTTTCACCACTATATTCTGTCCATTCGATATTTTGTCCATTCTATATTTTAACTTCAATATTTTGGTAATTCTATATTTTGAATTCGATATTTTGTCTTGTTACCAGATTATACACTTTTATCTATCACTTTTACCCTATACCAGCTACAGACTCCATTCAAACAAATATTTTTTATATTTCATAAAAGTCCAATTTAATAGTAAAGTAGGAGTTTTATTACATATATTGAAAATGTAACGCTTAGGAAGTTACCCTTTACCCGCCTGAGCTTTCAGAAGATTAATTAGCATTAGCCTCTCCCAACTCTCAGCTGGTCCAAATCCCTTCAAGAAGTGTGATATTCCTCCCATGAACCACACAATAGATCACTGTGATTGACAGGTCGACCTGAATGAGCAGAGATGGCCCATCTGAGTTCAGCAGAAGAGTGGAGCTGCCATCCTGTTGGCACAACAATGTCAAATCCTGCCTGACATGCCTCTCTGAGAACCATGTTAAACTTTTTACAAAAAGGGGGTGGTGATGAACAGAGTGTCTGAGTTAAACAGACCACTCTTACCCAGTCCAAAGATCAGGGCTTGATCCATCACCGTTATTTATCTCACTGCCCCATCCCAGCTCAGAACCTGGCTATATGCAAATCAGTCTGTCCCTGGCCTAGTGCATCATGGGAACAGGGCAGACTAAACTACCAAGCCAATTCTTCACCAGAAAGGAGACAAGCTACCGGGGACCGGTTTCTGGCATTTCAGCCTTCTTCGGCCCGGCTTGCTTGAATCCTGATGGAGCAGTGAGAAAGGGACTCATGTCTGAGTATACCCTGCCACACCTATAGTGGCCAAAAACGATTTACAAAAAGGGGGTGGTGATGAACAGAGTGTCTGAGTTAAACAGACCACTCTTACCCAGTCCAAAGATCAGGGCTTGATCCATCACCGTTATTTATCTCACTGCCCCATCCCAGCTCAGAACCTGGCTATATGCAAATCAGTCTGTCCCTGGCCCAGTGCATCATGGGAACAGGGCAGACTAAACTACCAAGCCAATTCTTCACCAGAAAGGAGACAAGCTACCGGGGACCGGTTTCTGGCATTTCAGCCTTCTTCGGCCCGGCTTACTTGAATCCTGATGGAGCAGTGAGAAAGGGACTCATGTCTGAGTATACCCTGCCACACCTATAGTGGCCAAAAACGATTTACAAAAAGGGGGTGGTGATGAACAGAGTGCCTGAGTTAAACAGACCACTCTTACCCAGTCCAAAGATCAGGGCTTGATCCATCACCGTTATTTATCTCACTGCCCCATCCCAGCTCAGAACCTGGCTATATGCAAATCAGTCTGTCCCTGGCCCAGTGCATCATGGGAACAGGGCAGACTAAACTACCAAGCCAATTCTTCACCAGAAAGGAGACAAGCTACCGGGGACCGGTTTCTGGCATTTCAGCCTTCTTCGGCCCGGCTTGCTTCAATCCTGATGGAGCAGTGAGAAAGGGACTCATGTCTGAGTATACCCTGCCACACCTATAGTGGCCAAAAACGATTTACAAAAAGGGGATGGTGCAGTGAGCTAAAAAACGGTGTTGGATCTAACCCTGATCTCTTGACTGGGTGAGAGTATTCTGCTTAATTCAGAAACTCTGTCCATCACCACCCCTTGTTGTTAAATATTTTGCCCACCATAAGCGTGGAAAGGTATACTCAGATGTGAGTCCCTTGCTCATTGCACCATCAGGATTCAAGCAAGCCGGGCCGACGACGGCTGAAATGCCAGAAACCGGTTCCCGGAAGCTTGTTTCCTTCCCAGTGTAAGAATTGGCTTGGTAGTTTGGTTTTTCCCTGGTCCCATCATGCACTGAGACAGGAACAGACTAATTTGCATATAGCCAGGTTCTGAACTGGGATGGTGCAGTGAGCTAAAAAACGGTGTTGGATCTAACCCTGATCTCTTGACTGGGTGAGAGTATTCTGCTTAATTCAGAAACTCTGTCCATCACCACCCCTTGTTGTTAAATATTTTGCCCACCATAAGCGTGGAAGGGTATACTCAGATGTGAGTCCCTTGCTCATGCACCATCAGGATTCAAGCAAGCCGGGCCGACGACGGCTGAAATGCCAGAAACCTGTTCCCGGAAGCTTGTTTCCTTCCCAGTGTAAGAATTGGCTTGGTAGTTTGGTTTTTCCCTGTTCCCATCATGCACTGGGACAGGAACAGACTAATTTGCATATAGCCAGGTTCTGAGCTGGGATGGTGCAGTGAGCTAAAAAACGGTGTTGGATCTAA
Organism: Lissotriton vulgaris; assembly: GCF_964263255.1. Classification (NCBI taxonomy): domain Eukaryota; kingdom Metazoa; phylum Chordata; class Amphibia; order Caudata; family Salamandridae; genus Lissotriton; species Lissotriton vulgaris. Next base: position 839,856,913 of record NC_141699.1, on the reverse strand, counting down.
CCCTGATCTCTTGACTGGGTGAGAGTATTCTGCTTAATTCAGAAACTCTGTCCATCACCACCCCTTGTTGTTAAATATTTTGCCCACCAAAGCGTGGAAGGGTATGCTCAGATGTGAGTCCCTTGCTCATTGCACCATCAGGATTCAAGCAAGCCGGGCCGACGACGGCTGAAATGCCAGAAACCGGTTCCCGGAAGCTTGTTTCCTTCCCAGTGTAAGAATTGGCTTGGTAGTTTGGTTTTTCCCTGTTCCCATCATGCACTGGGACAGGAACAGACTAATTTGCATATAGCCAGGTTCTGAGCTGGGATGGTGCAGTGAGCTAAAAAACGGTGTTGGATCTAACCCTGATCTCTTGACTGGGTGAGAGTAATGTGCTTAATTCAGAAACTCTGTCCATCACCACCCCTTGTTGTTAAATATTTTGCCCACCATAAGCGTGGAAGGGTATACTCAGATGTGAGTCCCTTGCTCATTGCACCATCAGGATTCAAGCAAGCCGGGCCGACGACGGCTGAAATGCCAGAAACCGGTTCCCGGAAGCTTGTTTCCTTCCCAGTGTAAGAATTGGCTTGGTAGTTTGGTTTTTCCCTGTTCCCATCATGCACTGGGACAGGAACAGACTAATTTGCATATAGCCAGGTTCTGAGCTGGGATGGTGCAGTGAGCTAAAAAACGGTGTTGGATCTAACCCTGATCTCTTGACTGGGTGAGAGTATTCTGCTTAATTCAGAAACTCTGTCCATCACCACCCCTTGTTGTTAAATATTTTGCCCACCATAAGCGTGGAAGGGTATACTCAGATGTGAGTCCCTTGCTCATTGCACCATCAGGATTCAAGCAAGCCGGGCCGACGACGGCTGAAATGCCAGAAACCGGTTCCCGGAAGCTTGTTTCCTTCCCAGTGTAAGAATTGGCTTGGTAGTTTGGTTTTTCCCTGTTCCCATCATGCACTGGGACAGGAACAGACTAATTTGCATATAGCCAGGTTCTGAGCTGGGATGGTGCAGTGAGCTAAAAAACGGTGTTGGATCTAACCCTGATCTCTTGACTGGGTGAGAGTATTCTGCTTAATTCAGAAACTCTGTCCATCACCACCCCTTGTTGTTAAATATTTTGCCCACCATAAGCGTGGAAGGGTATACTCAGATGTGAGTCCCTTGCTCATTGCACCATCAGGATTCAAGCAAGCCGGGCCGACGACGGCTGAAATGCCAGAAACCGGTTCCCGGAAGCTTGTTTCCTTCCCAGTGTAAGAATTGGCTTGGTAGTTTGGTTTTTCCCTGTTCCCATCATGCACTGGGACAGGAACAGACTAATTTGCATATAGCCGGGTTCTGAGCTGGGATGGTGCAGTGAGCTAAAAAACGGTGTTGGATCTAACCCTGATCTCTTGACTGGGTGAGAGTATTCTGCTTAATTCAGAAACTCTGTCCATCACCACCCCTTGTTGTTAAACATGTTAAACTTTGGCACATTGAAAGAACATAAACATGATGCCAGGACAATTCATGTGTATTCCCAGTCTTGGTGCTGCAGGACTCTGCTTTTGTCTTACAAAACGTCTGCCTCCTGGTTCATTGTGGGTACAGGATCTGTTTCAAACTAGAGTTTATTATTAGATGTGGAAGAACACTAGTCATTACCATAGTGCACTACTCTACACACCCACAACCCTCAGAGACCAAGATTAATGTGGATTAAGACCTTCATCATCTTAAAATTTCTCTGGCGCCAGGTACCACGGGCCAGTATAGAGTAAGGTAAACAGAAACTATTGCAAAAGTGGGTTATGTTGCACTGGATGTCAGCAATTGATAGTTCAGAAGGCATCCTTCGACTCTGAGTTGCCTGTGAAGCTGAGGGTTTTACAGTTCTTGGTTCTGTCAAGGTAGGGATGACCCCTTCCTGTAGCCACAATGCTGCAGCCTCTTGGAAGCACCTAAGCAGATGATGCCTTCCAGAAGAGGTTTCATGAGGCAAACAATCTCTTAATGGCAGCAACCAGTGAGGATCCAATGAAGAACAGAACCATGCAGGGACTGACTGGATACACCTTCCAGGAACACTGGAAGAAACAGGAGTGAGGAAATACACCCACAGAAATGGAGGAGTAAGAGAAGAAATGACCTTCTATACTGTTAGAGCAGAAAGTACCTCCCAGGAAGTTGAAAGTCACTATTTAGAATTGGGAAAGAGAGCGAAAGGCTTGAGGAGCCTCCATCATGGATTGGGTTTCTCAAATACTCAGAATTCCTACCCAGATAATTCTGGGAAGAAGGACCAGGAAGAAAATGGAGATGCTTTCAGCATACTTGCAGCTGACTCCCCCATGGAGAAGAATACAGGAGCGGGAGAAGGTACTGGTGGGACGGCCACCGTAAGATACCTGTTTTAGGGAGTAAAGGGGACAGCCCACTGGACTCTCCCTGGTATACCCATCCATGCTTCCTGCCCGTCCAAGAGCAAAGCTGGTGTTGTTGCCAGGGGGAACACTGGCACAATACTGGGAACTTTTACCCCATTGGTTAAGGAGTGTCCAGGAGTCACCTTCACCCACTAGCTAGTGCTAGAGATACAAGGGGCCTCCCCGGGAACCTTCCTCACAACAATTACTGGCCCTGTGAAAGTTCAGAGGAGGACTGGAAGTGTTTGTGACCTGAGCGGATCCATTAAGGATTGGGCCTGCCCCCTCTTGTACCAGGGACAAACAAGTCAAAATTGAGACAGTCAGGAAATATGAATACTTAGGGATGTGATTCTTTCATGACCTACAGTGGAAGGATCACTTATCTTCTACACAGGCCAAGGCGCTTTCATCAGTGGGGGGTCTAAAGAAAGTTGATAGAACATGTGGGGTTCCCTTACTGACACCAGTGCTGGCAGCTTATCAGGGTATGATAAGGTTGCAGTTCCAGTATGGTGCTGAGGTGGTCAGCATAGGAGGTAAAAATAGCTGGGACCTCGAAGAAGGAATGTGCCTAAAATGATTACTTTCTCTCGCACCAAGGTTGCAGTTCCAGTATGGTGCTGAGGTGGTCAGCATAGGAGGTAAAAATAGCTGGGACCTCGAAGAAGGAATGTGCCTAAAATGATTACTTTCTCTCGCACCATTTACAATGATGCAGCCAGTTAGAGTAGAAACGGGACTGGTGGGATGGGCTCACTTAGAACAAGCAGAGGCAATACAATTCTGGATACAAATAGATTGGGATGAGATTTGCACATTTTCTCTGCTATGTAAAAGGGAGATATTACAAAGCGAGTTAAGCTGGGCCCTAGGAGTCAGAGGGTGGATCCTTATTTTGGGGACCTGCGATTTAGATGTGGGTGTAATCCTAGTTCTGATGTCTGATGTGCATAGAATTTTGCTAAATAAAGATAAAATTGATAAATGTAGCCTCAACATGAAGGTTTATCTAATACACATCCTTGTGGACTGTGTGGGGTTTTTACTTCAACAGAAATCCCTATTAAAACCTCTTTTTATAAAATATGACATCAAGGACCGGGGGCAAGCGATTAAACAACTTGTAGAAATTAGATTCCTGGATGTAACATGCGCTATGGGGTGATTTTTATTGTCTGTAGATACATTTTTACGGTGAAATCAATATATTTTTCAAGTATTACGAGAAGCAATTTTAATTGTTTCTGTAGTCTTAGACTACGTAGATTTATATGTGATTGGATATATTGTGGTTTTGGTTGTGTTTTATCGTGAGTGCTGCTCATTTGAACCATTGATCTTAACTGTTATTTGTGTTTTTAAGAATTCTTGTATGAAAGACTAAGGTAAAAAAAAGGGGGTTTGACTGACTACCAAACAAGTGTCCTTTGGATGACCTCTTGTATGGCTCAAGGGACACAATAAGCTGCAAGAGGCATTTTCCTGGAGAGCCCAACTGACTGGTGGCAATTCGAACTGGATTGTACTTTGCTGCTGGCCTCTGCCAGGCACCCTAGGAGTATCAAAACGTTCTCCTCTGAGGTCCAAGTGCCTTAGAAGTTCTCTATTGGGATTGTGTGGGCACTATAAAAAGTTCGGAAACTTTGAAAAACTTTTCCACCAGAGCTTCAGGGGTACCTCAGGGAAAAGGTATCCTACAGGCAGTTCTAGGCTGTCAGATTGAATTTCAGTTTCTTCCTGATCAAGGCTTCCAGCACCTGAGAAAATATGATCAAGTTTCATTCTACGTTGGAATTTAGAAACATTTCTGCGAGCAATCTCAAAAGATCCTGGGTTATAGTGGACACAACCGGCTTCAAGTAACCAGCATTTAGTTAGTTACACATTTGTAGCTACAATATCAGCCACGGCCCACTCCAGGAAGATTTGTCTTCTCAAAAAGTGACAGTCCCTTTCTGGGTTGGGACTTAGAAACCTTTCCTAACTGCTTGACTTCTAGACTTTCATTGAGACTAATCCACTTGTTGTATCTGGCCAAAGCTTTATTGCAGTAGGCCTCAAATTGAGCCTAGGTCCTCAACTTGCACATCCAGAGGCTAATATTAGTGCTTTGTTCTTTTTGGTGCTATTTTCACTCACACTTTTAATAGTTCATTTCTAAGGTTCCTCTTATCGGATTATTGTTCTTTGTACTTATTTTACATGGGTACCCTGCTACACTGTGTAGCATTTGTGGTTTAAAGTATGCTGTGTTTTTTATTATATATTGAAAGGGTTTCCATGTTATGAATGATGACATTGAGCTGCATTATCCTGTAATGAGATGCAGTGCATAGTGATGGTTGAAGAAGGTGGAAGAAGATGAATGAAGAAGTGTGACAGAGAGGTGTGCAGTTTATGGTTTTCAGTAAGCTGGCAACCCTGAACAGCTTTGCATGTCCCTTGATGGCATTTTTCATGATCATAGTCCACTTTGCTGATTACTGCACTGGGATATCCACTCTGTGATATTTTGTTTGAAGTTAATGGTCCTAAGCAGGCATAGGTTGGAAGAAGACATGTTGGAGAGAACTGCTGGGATGCACTTCATTAATATCCGCTCATATGTGAGTGCCATTTTGAGATGTCAGGAAGCGTTCATAGTATGTAGCTTGTTGAGACCTACAGTGATGGACTAAACTAATGTCCTTTATTATCCAGCAGTATGTGGCAGAGACCTTCAGTTATCCCATGCCTGTTCAATTAGGGATAAGTGGTTAATTGCTGGGACTGGACAATACTGGGTGATGGACATGACATATGACACTTTTGTCTGATGCAAGTGTGAGAGTGTCAAGTAGTACAAGAGAACAATTACGCAGTGTGTATGACTGCCAAATTGCTGGTTGTTATGGTATTAGTACAATGGGCCAGGTGGGTTATATATTGTATTATATCATATTATGAATTCATTTATTTGGTGCTTACTATCCCCGATGAGGCACTGAAATGCTTCACGTCAGGCTGCACATTTGCTCTAGGCCCTAAGGTTGGTGTTTTTTTCAGTGGTTATTGTTAGGTTTCAATAGTATGGCTTGAGACATTTTGATCTTTGAAATGAGTTATGGGAAATGTTCAGAAAAACAATAATAGGGATTAAGGCAAACATGCATGTGACTTAGAGTGGACTGTGCTCAGAGAGAGAAAGTGTGCAGAGTATGGAAAGCCACAGTCCTTGAAAGAAAAAAGAAGAGGCAACAATTGAAAGTTTTAAGTCAAAGTACAGTTTCATAGGAATGAAGATGCTTTTTTCAGATTGCATGCAATCTGATGATGCAACTCTGTAGTAAGAAACAAATATAATGCTTATCAAAAGTACCTAAAATAGAATTATACCACATGCAATTAGCATGTACTTTTGATATGCGCTAGTCAGACAAACTGTAAATCACCTGAAAAGCTACAGCTAGACAACTGCTTTAGCAAGAACGTCTAATCAGCTCAAATACTAGAAACATAAAGTAATGTCTGGATGAATACATAGGGAAATATAGAGAGGTTTAGGCCAAGATCAAAGGCTCATAGCAACATAAGAGAGTATAAGGGGTAAATAATGCAAACATCAGAAAGGATATTCTGCAAATGTTGATGCAGATGTCTTCTGATGAATGAAAAATGAACATGTTACATTTCATTAATAAATAGATTTTTGAAATCTAAAAACATTTTTAAGAAACACAGAGACAGATGCAACAGTTAATATGTTATCTAATCTTTGGATAGCTAAAAAACCAGGACGACACTGATTTACTTCCATGATCTTCAAAATGGGAACAATCCATCTTTTCCTAGGAACTGTGTAAAATTTACAGAAGAACAAGATATGGATGTCTGATTGTTCAGAAAAATCATCACATGGGCATTTACTAAGTTGCTTTGACAATTATTCCTATTTGGAAAGCTTAAAAATCTAAATACAAGGTTTACCCTAAAACATATGAATAAAAACCTTTCAAAGTCGCTCATGTTTAGCTTAACATAAGGTTGCATGTTATTCGCGGTCATTATTAGTTGGTGCGCAACCACAGTCTTTTTTGTCATTTCAACATTGGTTCTGCGCTCACCCAGATACTTCATGCATCTATTCCTAAGATCTTTTCTAGATACATGACACAGCAATACAGGATTCTCATAATAATCATGGTGGCCTATATTTGTAAGAAACATCTTTACATAGCTTAACCATCCCATCTTGCCGCCATTATCAAGGCTCATCACAACCCTCACAATAGAGCGATTAAAAACGCACTCCTCGGTGGTCCAGACCCTACGCCACAGGAGAACAGGTGCAACCTTAATGATATCTTCATATATGGTTGGCCTAGTTCAGCGTGACAAACGTATGTTGAAACACTATCAGGGACTGATAGGAGGTATCTCATAAAAATGTTTTCCACCACCTGCAATGATTTAACATTTGCGTAACCCCATATTCCTGCCCCATATATAGCGATTGCTACACAAGTTGCTCTGTAAATGGTTAAAAGTTCACTAATTGTTTTTTTGCCCATTTTTTTACTAAAAATTGTCAAGGCCATTATGGATTTACAAAACAACAGCCTCCTTGTCTTTATTGCACTATTCCATAGGCCAGATTGGTCAAACAATACACCTAAATATGGGAAAGTTGGGATAAAATCCAATGGTTTTGAATTAATGTACATTATTTTTTTCTTCTTATCTGCCCCGGGTCCACAGTTCATGCAAAATGTCTTAGTACAATTAATTCTCAAATCCAGGTTGGTCATGAATTGTGAAAAAGATGTGACCATCCTTTGCATGGCCAAGGGTGTCCTGGCCATCAAGACCGTGTCATCGGCATACAGGAGTGCAGGGACGCATCTATTAGCTATCATTGGCATGTCCCGGCACTCCCGTAACAATGTTTTTTCCAAATCATTTATATAGATTGTAAATAGGAAAGGGGCAAGGACGCAGCCCTGACGCACTCCTCTTGCAATGGCGAAAGTCTTGGTGCACTCTCCATTTCTACCATACCTAACTCTGACTAAAGCCCCCAAATAGAGCTCCCTAAGAAAATTAATAACATTGTTCTCCACCCCAAGTTTCTCCAAAATCAGCCAAAGTTTACTCTGAGTGACGCAGTCAAAGGCTGACGTCAAGTCAACAAATGTTAAAAACATGCGACTTCCCTTAGCTTTGGTGTATTTTTCTAGAAGAATGTGCAAATTAAGACCCTGGTCAATAGTACCAAGGCCTTTCCTGAACCCATATTGCAAATTGCTAATTATTGAGTGTTCCTCAGCCCAAACTTGCAATCTGTTTAAAATCACACGATCAAAAATCTTGATGGAAGAGTCCAATAGTGATATAGGATGATAGCATAAACAACTTGCCCTATCTCCCTTTTTAAAAATAGGGACAATAATAGACTCATACCATAATGGTAGCAAACCATTAGAACATGATGCATTAAACAATTGTGTAAGAAGTGGGCCCCATATGTCCATATTACTTTTATACAGGTCGACCGGGACCCCGTAGGGGCCCAGGGCCTTTCCTCTCGAACAGGCTTTGATACTTAAAATTACTTTGTTCAGGGTAATACCCAGATCCAATTTAATGTTGGTGTGTGTGGTCTCATCAACCACTTGGTTCTGAGGTAATATTGGCTCCAAAGGACTCGGGGCACTGTATAAATCTGCGTGATGCCCATTCATTCTCTGAAATGGCTATTTCTACCCTTGCCTTGTTTTTATCAGTTAAAAAAGGGGCATTAACTGCTAGCCAAAAAGCTGCAGTGTCTCTGTTCGAAGATGCCTCGCACAAAGAATCCAAGGCTTCCTTTTTAAGGGTATCCTTTCTCTTTTTCAAGGTCTTCTTATAGACCTTTCGCAACTCCCTAATTAAAGTCCGATCTTTAACGGGGGCGTTTAAGGCATACTTGAGATTAGAATAAGCCTTGGTGCAAGTTGTATCAAACCAGCCCACTGATTTCTCATTAGAGTTTTTCACACCCGCCCAAAGGCTATTTTTAATGTTTGAGGCAATAATCATAAAATTATTAATAATTACAAAATCATACAAATTTTCATCCAGGCAAACATCAATACTGTATTCGCATTTCTTCATCAAATTGTAAAGAAAATCCTCAGGAACCACTTTGGTCCACTTTAGGGAGTAGCCATTTTGTCTGTTCAAGGCAATATTATCTATATGTTGCCTTGGCGTTTTGTTTCTAACATGGTTATTTTATAAATTTAAAACTTCCATGGAAATGGTCACTCAATCGAGTGTCTAGAGTATTAAAGGTTTGAATCTGTCCTCTATATGTTATGTTATGTTATGTTATCCTTTCTTGTATAGCGCACGGCTGCCCCAGCAAAGGGGCGTCCCGGCGCTGGATCAGAAGAGAGAAAGCAAACATAGCCAACAGAAAGATCACAACAAAGCCAATTACTGACAGAAAAGGTGAGTCTTAATGGCCTTTCTAAAGGCCAAAAGGTCATTTAGATTCCGGATCTGCATTGGAAGAGCGTTCCAGAGTTTTGCAGCCAGGTAGCAGAAGGAACGTCCTCCCGTCAGAGCTAGCTTGACCCGAGGAACCACAGCCAGACACTGTCCCATTGATCTAAGGGCTCTTCGAGGGTAGTATTTTGTCATCAAAGTGCAGAGCATAGGGGGAGAGTCCATTTTCAAAATCTTAAAAGCGAGACACAAAGTCTTGAAGTGGATTCTTTTGTCGATAGGAAGCCAGTGTAGCTTTGAGAGTGTATCAGATACTGATTTAAACCGGGAGAGTCCAGTCAAAGCACGAGCTGCTGCATTTTGGACACGTTGTAGACGAGCCTTCTCCGTCTGGTTAGTTCCCAGAAACAGAGAACTTGCGTAGTCCAGTCTTGAGAGGATTGTGGACTGTACCACAAGCTGACGTGTAGGTGGATCAAAAATTTTTAATATTGGCCTCAGATTACGCAAGAGTCCAAAACACATAGCAGCAGTTTTCTTAGTGTGGGCCACAAAACTTAATGAGGAGTCAAACCAGACTCCTAGATTTTTAACTTCCTTTTTAGGTTCTGGAAGGTTGCCGAGGATGTCTGGCCACCAATCCTCGTTCCATGCTGCAGCATTTTTACCGACTACCAACACCTCCGTTTTATCAGCATTAAGCTGAAGATAATTTGCCGTCAGCCAAGATGTTATTGCAGTCAGGCCCTTTTTGAACTTGTGTGCTGTTGCCCCGGCATCGTCACTCAGCAATACCACCAGCTGAGTGTCATCCGCGTATGAGACTATAGATAGGTCCCACCGTTTGGTGACCTCAGCCAGTGGTTGGACATACAGATTAAAGAGTGTCGGGCTGAGTGCGGAGCCCTGGGGTACACCTTGCTCAATGCTACACTCTTTAGACAGAAACGGAGGGGTGGAGACACGAAAAGATCTCCCTGTCAAAAAAGCCTTGAACCATGCCAAGGCTTGTCCCACAATTCCTGACGTTTCCAGTCTATGTAGCAGGACCTCGTGTGACACTGTATCAAAGGCAGCACTGAGGTCTAATAAGATCAGTGCTGCCGTCTGCCCGAAGTCCAATATTGTCCGGAGGTGTTCTGTCACACTGAGGAGAGCGGTTTCCGTGCTGTGTCCAGCACGGAAGCCGTGCTGGGAGGCATCCAGAATGTTATCTGACTGGAGATGTTGAGTCAGAACAGCATTGACATAGGACTCCGCAATCTTCGCAGGCCACGGAAGCAATGAGATAGGTCTGTAATTCTCTGGCCTAGTGGGGTCCAAAGTTGTTTTTTTAATTATGGGGGACACCCAAGCCTGCTTCCATCTGGCAGGTATTATAGCTGTAGTAAACGAAGAATTGATCAGAGTTCTTAATGGGTCAAGGACCAATGGGGCAGCCTCTCTAAAATGTCCTATCCTATCCGATCTAGCCGATATCATTATGAAATCTATTGTTGAGAAGGCTCCTCTGCCATTAAAGGTGGGGCAAAAAGGGACCTCGACTTAACAAATTCTATTTGCGAAACCCATATCGCAAGAAAACATAATTTCGTTCAGGAGGTCCCCCCGCGTGTAGTATGTTCAAAATGGCTTACACTGGTATCATTATTCTGCATGATACCACATGACCCTTTTTCTCCAGATTTACATAGTGAACAATTAAAATCCCCTCCCCAAATAATGCAAGCTTCTTTGGATCTTCCACCCAGCAAACATTTGATATCAATACCCAAAGCTTTCATTGTTTCCTCCATATCCCCTGCAGGAACATTGATATAAAAATTAACAATAATCAAACAAAACTCATTGTCGATAGGTATCATAACCATGTGATAATATCTCTTATTAAAAACTATCTCAATTTTCTTACAATTAAACAGGTTTGATACATAAGTACACAACCACCCTTTGGCCCTGCCATGTACTGAACTTATTGTCGGTGAAAAGAAAGTTTTAAAACCACACAAATGGAGAGCCTCTGTAATCCAAGTTTCTTGCAAACTCACTATGTCGTACTTATTTACAAGGTTAACCCACGTTTGATTGGACATTTTTGTTTTTAAACCTGTGACATTCCAAAACATTATCGACCACCTGCCCGTATTAGCTAAAATATCCAGACTACCCATAGTGCCAGGAATATCATTTTTATTTCCTGGCAATTTGTTCACGACTACGCCACTTTCCTTCAATACGCAAGGCTCTTCGAAGTTAGTTGACCCAGATCTCACCCTGAGATCGGCCCGAGTCCAGTCTACTGCTTCAGAGGCGTTCACAGTGAGAGATTTTTCATTTACAAAGTTAGGCACAGGTTTAACATTGCGGTGACCATATCCAAGTCAATCTACCCCCTCGAGCCCACTGAGCATATCATATCTAATAAATGTTGGAATATTGAAGTAATTTCTATGTACAGCCATAAAACCTCCACACCGTGCCTGACGAACATTTGGTAGGGCAAAAAAAGAAGAAGGGTAAAAGTAGCTCAAATCAAGGGTTTGTATACCACCATCTCCTTTTCGATGATACCAATCTCAAATATGATTAACCACCCGTCTATCTCTAAAGTTGACAATGATGCAATCACCAACTAAATCCTTTGATCTATGTCCCACCCAGCTTACTCTTCGCACATACAGAATTTCACCATGTATGTTAGCCGGGAGGGTCTATTCTTATTCAGCCAGAAGGTAACCTTATTTTTTAGCTCGGGGTACGTTTCTATTTTATCATTACTTATCTCCGGTACCCCAGACTGCACCACAGTATATGGATAAGAATCTGGTGGCAGATCAATACGTGGGTGGATGCTCTTTTGTTTTACAACACTTGTGTTTTCCTTAACTGCATATATAGGCTTTTTATCCTGTACTACATCCCCAGGGTCCTTTACAATCTCTCCCGACCTATCGTTTCGTCCCTCCCCTTCTGGGATTGATCTCTTTGTTCCCATGTTTTTCTCATCTTGCCTGGTTCCTTTAGGTAACAAGGAGGGTATATTAGATGTTATCTGGCTTGGTAATGGGGTAATAGTAATTCTAGAATCCCCTGTTGCATTATATCCTACTGTACCTTGATTATTTGTGCTAATCACAAGTTTTTCCAAAACGTTAGTACTAGCTGTACTTGCATGTTCAACCAACCCTAGTCTTTCGCTTATCAATGTAATCCTCTCAAACAGAGGTAACATTAAGGACTTCATTAAATGCCCAACTTTCTCCATCAGGCCATCATAAATTTGGGTCAGAGGCATCAGAGGCTCAGACAACTGAGCAGGCAAAGCCTTTGGGGTGGAGAATAATGTCGGGGGGTGTGCTAATTGGTAATGGGTGCATCATCATTGCCAAGTTCCCAGCTTTTTTAAACATTTTATTGGACATTTTGATTCTTTTTGGGCACCTTCCCTTCTGGGAACCCCCACCTCGTTTTCTCTTACCAGTTGTTCCCAATCCTAAGGATTGTTTTTTAACCTGAGGAATATTCTTGGCTGTGGACCTTATGGGAAAACTCGGGTAGTTTCCTTGGATGTATTATCCAAAAGAGAGTCATCGGTCGCAAAAATAATACTGGCCTCTATTGTCGGCGATAAGTTGATTAATACCTGCGGCTGATGGTCATTGCTGTTTCCCACATTAATATCGCAATTATTTATTTCTACTCCCGGTTGTTCTGGTGTAGAGGCTAGCGTAATTACACCCAAAGACGATCTTTTATTGTACAAGGGTTCTAACAATAGGCCTCGTTCTGTCAGCGCAATTTCATGCTCCAGTACTGATGTGGCCCTGATTATAAATTGGTCCAATGTCCCAGTGACACTCCCGCCTATTGAACCCTAAGCTGCCTTCATCCCTTTCCCTGTACGTTGCGCCATTATTCTTAGATACAGCAAATTATAGCTTTACCCAAACAATAATGTTCTCAAAAATATGGCACATATCAGATGTAAAAAGTGCAGTATATAAAAAATACAATAAACCAATGAATTAGCAGTTCGAGGGGTGGCCCAGCCCAGCCTCCTTCAGTCTCCGACGGGATCAGACAGGCCCGCCCTTGGCCCACGCTTCGCCCGGCGCGCGCCAGCGTGCTTACCGCGCAGCGGTAATGACGATGTTCTTTAGTAGGCCACGGGCAATGCAATGCAGGAGTGTCCTCTCCTGAGGCCCCCTGGGACCTGTAGTCAGCAGTCCTCCGGCACTTGCGGGCAGAAAACAGACAGTGCAGACAGTGGAGCGGCAAGCTGTATTTATTCTGCTGCTGGTTAGGTGCGGGCAATGCGGTGCAGGTGTGTCCTCTCCTGAGGCCTCCTGGGACCTGTAGTCAGCAGTCCTCCAGTCAAATCACTTGGTTAGAGTTAAACACCAGCAGTGACTTCTCTCATTTTTGTAAAAAATTTTCCTTTTATGTGTGCGACCATGATATGACGCCTCCTAGTCCGCTTCATGTGGGGACATTTAATTCACTGTTAGCAGCTGATAAACTTAATCCCAATGCATTACGGTCTTTTCTAGTGCCATTTGCTTAGCGTTCTCGCTGTTTGTGCCCCATTACTGTAGCGCTTTTGGCTCGCTGCCATTTTGCTGTTGTTGTTGTGCCTCACCCACCGGATCTCCACCCCGCTCCCGCCTCCCAGCTGACCCTCCCTCCCGCTAACACAGTTAGGCTCGCTCCCCCCGCTGTAGCGCTGTGACCGTCCTGTTCCTAACAGAAGCGGTCGCTCCTCACACTGCTCCCCGCTCTGCCTGCCACCTGGACTGCTGACTGATACCTCGCCTCGCTCCCCCATTTCACTCTGACTGCTCAAATATCGCAAGTACACTATAGCGCTAGCCTGCTAGTCTGCTTGTTTGCTAATTTGTCTTACCATTTAAAATCGTAGCGCTTTGATTGCCGAAGTCCGCTTTATTTGTATTTTAAATATTGCCGCGCTGCCTGTAATATCGACTGCTGCCTGATTGTGCCGGTGCCACTACCATTTGCTTAGCGTTCTCGCTGTTTGTGCCCCATTACTGTAGCGCTTTTGGCTCGCTGCCATGTTGCTGTTGTTGTTGTGCCTCACCCACCGTATCTCCACCCCGCTCCTGCCTCCCAGCTGACCCTCCCTCGCCCCTCCTTTCCCCTATCCAGATATGACAGCTGCTTACGCATGCAGCGTTCACGCGCGGCGGTCGCGCCCCATGGTGCCGAAGGTGCGCCAAAGGTAAGCCCGTCTACGCCCGTCCACGCCTGGACCGCGCCCAGCGCCAGACCCCCTGGTCCTCGCAATACCCACCACACTCGCGTAACGTACGACGCTGCTACTCTCCTTGCCCTTAACCCCGGACGCACCCCACAATGCTGCGTAGCTACCCCAGGACACACCCACGGACCATTCGCCTGCCACTCATGCAAGTTCGCCTGCATCAGAACCCACGCCAAATCCTCTTCCTCCAAACACAGCTCCAACTCTAACCACCTGAAATGCATCCTGCTGAACACCCGATCGATCCACAAACATGCCACTGAACTCTGGGACCTACTCGACACTACATCGCCGGACGTCGCCTTCCTTACAGAAACCTGGATGAACGCCTCATCAGCGCCCGACATCGCCATAGCCATCCCGGACACCTACAAGATCATCCGAAAGGACCGCACCAACCAAACAGGAGGAGGCATCGCCATCGCCCATAAGAACACCATCCAAATCACGACCAGCTCCGACGATAACCTCGCGACCGCCGAACACCTTCACTTCCAGATCCACACCGACCCCAGGACCACACTTAGAGGCACCCTCATCTACAGACCACCAGGAACCCGCACACAATTCAACGAAGACATCACTGACTTCATCAGCCCACATGCCCTCACCTCCGAGAACTACATTCTACTGGGAAACCTCAACTTCCACCTGGAAAAGAAAAACGACAACAACACCACCACCCTCCTGGACAACCTGGCCACTCTCAGACTCAAACAACTTGTTGACACCCCCACCCACTTAGCCGGACACGCGCTCGACCCTATCTCCACCTCCAGCAAACACATCTCCTTCGATCACACCACAGTTCTCCATTGGACGGACCACAGCTGCGTTCACTTCAGCTACAAAAAGACAACGACCCACATCCCATCACAACCTATTCCTCGAAGAAACTGGAACAAAATCACCACCGACCAACTCCTCACATCGCTTAACCAAAACCCCCCGCCATATCATCGGACCCAAACCAAGCTGCCACCAAACTTACACAATGGATCACCAACAGCTCCAACTAGTTAGCACCCTTGAAAAACCACCAAACCAAACAAGGTAGCAAAAAGGAACCCTGGTTCAACAATGACCTTAAGAAATCCAAGAAGTTATGTCGTACCCTCGAGAAAAGCTGGAGAAAAAACCCAACCACTAACAACCTGACCACCTTCAAGGACGCCACCCACAAAC
The DNA here is from genome assembly GCF_964263255.1 of Lissotriton vulgaris. Classification (NCBI taxonomy): domain Eukaryota; kingdom Metazoa; phylum Chordata; class Amphibia; order Caudata; family Salamandridae; genus Lissotriton; species Lissotriton vulgaris. The sequence continues at coordinate 839,841,569 of NC_141699.1, read as the reverse complement.
ACCACCAATTGATCAGATCCGCCAAGAAATCAGCTTTCAAGGATCGACTCGACAACAACGCCCAAAACAGCAAAGAACTATTCAACATCGTCAAAGATTTTACCAACCCCACCGCCGGCACCAACAACATCACTCCCTCCCAAAACCTCTGCGACTCTCTATCCTCTTTCTTCCACAACAAAATCGCCGACATTCACAACAGCTTTGAAAACCTGTCCGAAGAACAACCCACACCACCCACCTCCGAACCAAAACAGCACTCTCACAACCTTTGCGCCTGGAACCCAATCACCACTGAAGACACCATCCGTCTGATGAACTCCATCCACTCAGGCTCACCAACTGACCCATGCCTCCACCACATCTTTAACAAAGCAGACTCCATCATCGCACCCCATCTTCGCGATGTCATTAACTGCTCCCTCAACTCCGCTACTTTCCCAGAAAGCTGGAAACATGCCAAACTAAAGAAACCCACAGCGGACCCCTCTGAACTTAAGAACTACGACCCATCTCACTCCTCTCCTTCCCGGCCAAATTCATCGAGAAAGCAGTCAATACTCAGCTCGCCGCCTTCCTCGAATCCAACAATTCCCTCGACCCTTCACCGTCCTGCTTCCGAGCCAAGCACAGTACCGAAACCGCCCTCATCGCAGCCACAGACGACATCCGAACACTACTGGACAACGGAGAAACAGTTGCCCTCATCCTACTCGACCTCTCCACCGCCTTCGACACAGTATGTCACAGCACACACATACAACGCCTCAACAACGTCGGAATACAAGGAAAAGCTTTGGATTGGATCATCTTGTTCCTCGCCGGAAGAACCCAGAGAGTTCGCCTCCCCTCATTCAAATCAGAGGCCACAGAGTCATCTGTGGTGTACCACAAGGATCTTCACTCAGCCCCACCCTCTTTAACGTATACATGAGTCCCCTCGCATCCATCGCGCGCCAACAATACCTCAACATCATCTCCTACGCAGACGACACCCAGCTAATCCTCTCCCTCACCAAAGACCCTAACACCGCAAAAACCAATCTACACGAAGGAATGAAAGAAGTAGCCAAATGGATGAAGAACAGCTGTTTAAAACTTAACTCGGACAAAATGGAAGTCCTCATCTCAGGATCATCCCCCTCTGCCTGAGACGACTCATGGTGGCCACCAGCCCTGGGTACAGCACCCACACCTACAGATCAGGCACGTAACCTGGGCTTCATACTAGACTCCTCCCTCTCGATGACCAGACAAGTCAACGCCGTCTCATCTTCATGCTTCAACATACTACGCATGCTTAAAAAAATCTTCCGCTGGATCCCCACCGAAACAAGAAAGATAGTCACCCACGCACTGGTCACCAGCCGACTGGACTATGGAAATACCCTATACGCCGGGTTCACAGCCAAACTACAAAAAAAACTCCAAGCATCCAAAACACCTCAGCAAGACTCATACTGGACATTCCCCGTCATGATCACATCTCCGGTCACCTGAGGGATCTCCGCTGGCTCCCCGTCAACAAAAGAATAACGTTCCGTCTCCTCACCCACGCACACAGGGCCCTCTACGACCTAGGACCCGAATGCCTCAACACAAGACTGTCCTTCTACACACCCACCCGCCAACTTCGATCATCCAATCAAGCCCTCACCGCAATTCCGCACATCCACAGATCCACCATGGGAGGAAGATCGTTCTCCTACTTAGCGGCCAAAACCTGGAATTCTCTCCCCACTCACCTCCGACCTACACAGAACCACCTCTCCTTCAGAAAGCAACTAAAAACCTGGCTATTCGATAAGTAATGCACACACCCTCCCTCAAGCGCCTTGAGACCCTCTGGGTGAGTAGTGCGCTATACAAATTCCTGAACTTGAACTTGAACTTCATCAGGGGAAGCTGCTTAAATACTAATGCTGTTTGTGACCTCCCTCAGCTCGCCTTTCTGTCTCACTGCCCTTGCTGCTGAAAGCACACCCATACAGTCACTTACAACACCCAGTTACATACATACACAGTCACTCACCTATACATCCACTAAGTCACCCATACAGCCACTCATACAACCACTCACTCACCCATACAGCCACTCACACCCACTCACTCATGCATACAGCTACTCACACAGCCACTCTCACCCACACAACCACTTACATATGTATTCATACATCCAAACAAACATCACGCCCACATACTCACCTCTACAGCTACTCACACAGACACTGACTGTGCAATACAACCACTCACACACCCACTTGTTTACCCCTATAGCGACTCATACAGCCACTCAGTCACCCATGCAGCGACTCACATACCTACTTACCTGTGTCTTCTTCTTACTTTAAAAAATCCAAATGGCATTTTATTAAGTATTTAGAAGTTTAATTTCCTGGAAGAAGTCATAGCTGATGTCACCAGTGATGTCATTTGAGATGTCATCAGTGATGTCACTGACCATGTCATGGTTAATGTAATATTTGAGGTCATAAGCAGTGCATTGCGCGTGGCGTAAGTCATGGTTAGCTCATGTAACTTTAACTGCTGAATTTCACTGGTTTTATATGAATGAAATCTGAGCCCAATTATAACGCCCATGTAACCTTTGTTTTTTTTGTGTGAATTTCTAAGGGTTTTTAAATTCTATTTCTTAACTTTAATGTCCTTGTAAGCTTTGTTTTTTTCAGAGAATTTCTAAGGTTGTTTTTATTGTATTTCCTAATTGCAACCTGTAACCTTTGAGAGTCAGTGTGTGAGTGGCTGTATGGGTCTGTGAGTGGGTGTGAGAGTTTCTTTGTGTGTCTGTGATTGGGTGTGTGAATTTCTGTGTGGGTCTGCGAGTGGGTGTGTAAGTGAAAGGGTAGGTCTGTGAGTGGGTGTGTGAGTGTCTGAGTGGGTCTGTCAGTGTGTGCATGAGTGTCTGAGTAGGTCTGTGTATGGGCGCATGACTGTCTGAGTGGGTCTGTGAATGGGTGCATAAGTGTCTGAGTGGGTCTGTTTGTGGCTGCATCAGTGACTCAATGGGTATGTGAGTGCATGCATGAATCTCTCAGTTGGTCAATGAGTGGGTGAAAAAGTATCTCAGTGGGTCTGTGCATGAGTGCTTGAGTGAGTCTGTGAGTGACTGCATGTGTCTCTAAGTAGGTCTGTGACTGAGTACATAGGTCTCTGAGTGGGTCTGTGAGTGAGTGTATGAGGCTCTGATGGGTCTGTGAGTACATGAGTCCCTGAGTGAGTGCATGAGTCTCTTAGTAGGTGTGTGAGTGTCCGAGTGTGTCTGTGAGTGAGTGCAAGAGTGTCAGAGCGTGTCTGTGAATGAGTGCATAAATATCTCAGTGGGTCCCTGACTGGGTGCATGAGTGTCTAAGTGAATCGGTGAGTGGGTTCATTAGAGTCTGAGTGGGACTGTGAGTGGGTGTGTCTTTGTCTGGGTTGGTCTGTAAGAAGGTGCCTGAGTGTCTGAGTAGGTCTGTGAGTGTGTGCATGACTGTCTGAGAGAGTCTGTGAATGGGTGTGTTAGTCACACTCAACACACAATTGCTCAGATCCATGAGGCACCAAAAATTTCCCAGGATTCAAGAGGGGGACCCAATAACGAACAGAGAGGGGGACACACTCAAAAGACGGGTTTTAAAAACACGGACAAAGCCCCTTTACAACCATTAATGCAATGGAGACAGGAAGATTCTTAACAGAGTAATGGGAATTACGGTCCATTCCACAGGGACTATGACCCTTTCCTCACCACATACAGCGCCGCCCCACATATAGATCTCCCCCCAGAAGCCAGCCCTTTTGTAATAGTCTTCGCAGGGGTACCAGAAATTAGGGCTACTGAGAGAGAATCACACTCCCAATTACATGCAAAAATCTCCAAGTGGTTGAATATACATAGACCCTTAAATAAGGGGGACAGAGGAGAGATAGTGCATGTAAGAAGAGTGAATTGGCTTGGCGGGAGGAAAAAAAATATAAGAGGGGACTGCATAGTGGCAAATTTCAGAGACACTGGGCTGGTTGAGTACATCCTGAAGAACCCCAACAGGAATCAAACTAGCACAATTTGTGCACTCCCACTCGGGTATTTTTACCCAAGGAGTTGGGACACTAATGGAGGGTGGAACCCGGGAAGACCTCAACGCATACAAAGACCTAGACCCGCAGGCTTCCATGACCAGTTCTTACCTCCACGAGATTATTCTCAGTGGAGAAACAGATTTGCCCCCCTGCAGTCGCTTGAAGATAATGATTGACTCATTCCAACAGAAAATAATCCTGTAACACTCTTAGCTACCAGTGAATGCCCATATCTGGAAAGAGAGGGTAGTTGCCTGAGAGACGGGAAAGAACAAGTTTTGAGGTTAGAAGAACCAACGTCACATGGGGAGGAGACCGAAAATACCATAGAGCTAACAGTAGTGGGGGAGGATAAAATAAATGAATTTAGCGCAGTGAGTAGGAAAGAGAATAGGGCTGGACTGACTGTGTTATCCTGGAACATAGCAGGCCTGGAAGCTAAACTCAACAACAAGGAGTGGAAAGAATACATAAGGGGCTTTCATGTTATAGCTCTCCAAGAAACATGGGCGCGAGACCCTGACCTCTGTCTATTGGAGGGTTACAAATGTTTTTTTAGACCTGCCCAAGAGACGAAATCTGGGAGAGCAAAAGGAGGCCTAGCGATATATGTAGATTTAGACCTAAAGGGCACTTGGTCACAGGCAGACTGGGCTTCAGACACATTACAAGCAGTATCACTCCAGGGACAGGGGCAGAGACTACTTTTCCTAAATTTTTATAACTCAGGCCCAGTTGATGGGAACTTTCCTATACTACTTGAGCTTGAGAGCAGGATAAATGAGGAAATAGATCTAAGGACGAAGGGCCCTGAGCCAACTGTCCTGCTGATGGGGGATTTCAATTGTCACCTTTGCCCTTGGTTGTTTCCCATTTCTGCTTATTGGGCCACCTGCTGTTTAGAAAAGGGTCCCCACTTCGTACATAATAAAGAGGGCACAATGTTGATGAAGCTCCTAGGCAATTTTGCGCTTACCCATATTATGGACTTAGTTGAACTGAAAACAGGGGAGACACTCATACCCACATTTAAAGGGAGAGGCTGTGGGTCTATAATAGACTATATAATGATCTCTGCACACTCCAAAGACCAGATTATAAGAACAAGAACAGAGTGGAGTCCCTTCAGCGACCACAATCCCCTTTACCTGGAAATTAATTACAAAGACCTACCGGGGGAAAACCTAGGGGGTGTCTCCGAAATTCAACCAATGGACCAAGGGAGACGTATAAGGTGGACAATGATCAACCCGCAAGAGTTTTATACCAAGTTAGTGGGTGAAGGGAAAGGGCATATAGAGACCTGTTTAGATCCCACAATAGAGGGTAGAGGAGTGGTTGTGGCTTTTGAATCCCTAACTAAAATAATAGAAAGGTTATTGACAACTAAGAGGCCTGCCAAGCAATCATCTTCCCCAAGATGGTTTGACACTGACTGCTCAAGGGCTCTAAGAGAACTAAAGCAGAGTTTAAAAAAGGTCCCGAGAAATAAGATTGAAATTGCCCGATGCAGACAGAACTATAAAACACAGGTAAAGAGAAGAAAGAGCGCCCTCCAAAAGGAAGTTTGGGCAGACCTTAGAGAGGCAGGAGAAAATAGGGACTATGCCCAGTTTTGGAGAATTATAAATAGACCCTGTTACCAAGACTCAAGCGCCCCAGTTATCAGCACCAACATATTACCTGATCAATGGATTAACCATTTTAAATCTCTGTATAACCAGCAGGAGGTAGATATCGGGGATGGGACCTGGGAGGGACCCAGACCAGAAGCATTAGAATTTTCCCTGGAGGAAGTTTTAAAAGCAATTATAGGATTGACGCGCAACAAAGCTCCAGGCCCGGATGGCACCCCCCCAGACCTATTTCTTAGTAATACCGATCTAAGGGCACCAATTGTGACTAGAGTACTGAACGCAGCAATTAAATCTGGCCTCCCGCGTTCTTGGTCAACTGCAGTGATCACTGTCTCAACCTATACCTTCTCGCCGCCAAATACACTAAGACGGAGGAAGGGACCATGTATATGGGATTCATGGACCTAGCAGCGGCATTTGATAATGTTAATAGAGATAAACTCTGGACACTGATGTATGGATTGGGAATTGACCCGGATTTGATCAATGTACTCAAGGAGTTGCATTGGAATACCACTGCCAAGGTCCGCTATAGCGCGGGGGGTGTGAGCACTGATCCCTTCCCATGCTCTGGCGGGGTGAGGCAGGGTCGTATCCTTGCACCGTTTTTGTTTTCCCTCTACATAAATGATCTGGAGAGTGCCCTGCTAGCTCTGGGGACTGACTGCCCAAGGGTTGGACCGAGCCACATACCGGTACTTTTGTACGCAGACGATGCGGTCCTCCTCGCTCGAACGGCAGTCAGTCTCCAGCTACTTATTAGAGGTTTTGCTGAATTCATGCAGAACCTGGACCTCTCCGTCAATTTGACAAAGTCTTTTATTATGGTAGTAGGGAAGAAACCACACAAGAGATTTGTGTTCAAAATAGGGGATCACGTCCTGGACACTGTGACCACTTTCCCGTACCTGGGTCTCCTATTCGATGAAAAGATCAAGTTTGCCCCACTGATTGAGGAAAGCTCGAGGAAACTTGTGTCGGCAAATGGGGCTATATTAAATTTTGCTCGAAGAATGGGTTGTTGGTCTCCTGAGCGGGTGATGACACTGTATAGTGCGGTTAGTACTTCGAAGGCTATCTACGGAGCAGAAGTCTGGGGGTTTTAGGGATGCGCAACAGATACAAGGAGAGGAAGACACATTTTTTAAAAAACTGTTACAGCTTCCCCAGAGCATCTCAGCAGCAATCACACACAAAGAGCTAGGTACCCCATATATATCTGACCTGATCAGAATGAGACCAATCTTGACCTGGTGTAAAATACGGCAAAACCCTAATGCCGAATCAACCAGACAGAACATCAAGGACTGTTTACAGAGAGAGAGATGGCTCCAAATCCCCTGGTTGAAATACATCAAAGAATCACTAGGGTCCATCAACCAAGAAATGTTATTCTCTGACCCCTCAAATGTGGACCCCTCCTGCAGACACTATGTACACAAGCAACTAATGGAAAAATATGACTGCAGGAGGATGGAACTTGACTCTACCAAATCCACGGTACTAGCCCACTCGCTTGTATGCAATGAAATTGGCATGGAACCGCATCTCGTTTTAATGTACAGTCAACATGAGAGATTTTTAATGACTCGTTTTAGGCTCAATTTGTTGCACAATATTTTAGCTTACCCGTCTGGTTTTACGCTAACAATTGAGCAGAAGGGTGCCTGCAGCTGCGACAATAGGTCTCCGCAGGACACCCTTCATTTTGTATTACTTTGTTCCTTTTATAAAATCCCGAGGCGGAGGTTTTTGGTGGACATTTTAAAGGAATCAAAAATTAACCATGCCAAATCTGCTCTACTATTTCTGCAAAGAGCAACTGAGATACGTACCTTGAGTGGCATTATGAGTTTTCTAAAAATTGTGTTCAAATTAAGAAATACAAGGGGATGATGGTGGACAAATTGGGATGAAATGAAATGTGCTGCACTCTTTTTTTTATGCCTAAAGTATGTATATAGTATTAACAAAACCTTTTTTAAACATGATTTTAATTCTGATGTTCAGTATGTTTTTATGTTGTATGTAATAATATGTATTTAATGATGGTTTTTAACCATCGAAATAAATAAAGAACTCAACTGAACTGAATGGGTATGAGAGTGTCAAAGTGGGTCTGTGAGTGGGTGTGTAAATGTCTGAGTGGGTCTGTGAGTGGCTGCATGAGTCTCTGAGTGGGTCTGTGAGTAGGTGTACAGTATATGTCAGTCTCTGAGTGAGTTCATTAGTGTCTGAGTGAATGTCGGAATGCATTTTCTAATCTTTTTCAGGGATATTTGTAAATTTGTCATGTCATTATACGGGGCGCTAAGGGTCACAATTCATTCATGAATATTGCACATGATTTTTTCTTTTACATGATCTACACATAAAGGGTCCCACTAACACCCCTATATGACACCCACAGGGTCAGGATACCTCTACCCTATTACCACGTGTGATCTTTAGTTACAGCCTCAGGGGCTGTGTCCCATTATTCAAAATGGGGGCCATAACTTTCGGCTCAGGTTGCGGCCAGCCAAGCAAGGCATTCCTGTTGGTGCATGCTTTTGCAATTCATTGCATACTTGTTGCAAATACTTCTCAACCCTAGATATGCAACTTTGTATTTTTCTTTAATATCTCAAAAAATGCTGAACTGATTTACACCAAATAACAAAAAGTGCACTTCTGGACCATGAGCTACATTTTTGACAAATGTGGTGTAATTTCGTCCAGCAATTCGGGTTGTTCTCGTGTCTAAAATCTCTATGGGAATTAACATTGGAAACACATTTTTTTTAAGTCCCCCTTTTTCTTGGTCCCCACTTGACGGATCACACTGAATCTTTCCATGCCCAATTAGAATCAGGAGGGCACTTTCTTTGGAATAATGTTGAAGATTTTTTCAAACTTTGCCAAAGATATAGGCAAGTCAAAAAAAAATGTTCCTGTGAAAACAAGGTCATAACTATAGTGATAGCCAGTAGGTAGTTATAGTTAGGACCACATTTGTCCATAGACAAAGCATGTTTTGTTTTTCTAATAACTTTAGTGCCATTCAACAAATCTTCACAAAATATTCTAAAAAAGTGCCCTGCTTTGCCTAGTTTAAGGGTGATTTGTCAAGCAGAGGCTGAGAAAAAAAGGGGATCCCAAAACGATTTTCCCAATGAAATGTCTATGGGGATTTTGCAATATACATCCAATTTGGCAGAAATCTAGGTCTTTATCCAGAAAGAGCCCTTTTTGTAATTTGGTGTAAATCTGTTTTTTAGTTTTGGAGTCATTAAAGAAATACAACTTCTAGGGATGCAGTACCTCCGCAGATCCGCTTACCCATAGATCCTATTATATATGACTTTGAATTAAAAGAAACATGCAAAATCACTAAATTAAAAAAAAAACAAAGATTACAGGTACATTTTAGTTAGGTTCACGTCTAACCCACACAAGTTCATAGAATTTCAACAATTATAGTTATACTTATCTGTAATGCATTTATAGGCCAGGAGGTTTCGTTTCTTAACACAGGTGTAACTATAAGGATTACTAAAACTGCTGAATGCTTTGGTTTTCGTGTGGGTAATACGTCAACCTAACTATAATACCTCTGTAACCTTTGCTTTTTTCATATATGTATGACGCTCTCTTGCTTTAAAAAAATAAAAATAAATGATAAAAGGAGTAGATATATCTGTATTATAGTACCAGCTTTGGGGGTAAGTGGTAGTTATTCTAAATTAACCCAAAGTTCTTCATCGTTATTGAGCCCTTTCGGCTGCATACTCTAGAGATCAATTATATACCTGGACTCCATCCCTCTTAGTGATCTAATCCTGTCCCCACCTTGTTCTCTTTTCTCCAACTGGTCTATTAGATAGAAAGACAATAGATCCCTATTGCTTCCGTGGTGGGTCTCGAAATGGCGTGCCACCGGATAATTTTTATCCTTGTTTGTGATGGCACGCATGTGTTCCAGGATACGTTTTTTAGCTGGGTTGATTGTGCTCCCAAAGTATCTTTTGGAACACGGACATACCAGGCAGTAAATTACAAACTCAGAGTTGCAGTTCAGAAATTTTTTTATCTCTCTCATGGGCCGTGGGTCATTGTTTCTCCCCTCATACTTCGTTCGTTTTCTTCTGTATTTGCATGCTTTGCATTGCATGCATGGAAAGAAACCATTGATGGGTTTAGATTTTATGGTTCTGGGGGGTTCTTCATAGTGGCTTTTTGTAAGATGATCATTGAGGGACTGACAACGTCTATAAGTAATGGACGGTCTTGTTGGTAATATTTTCTTCATTACTGGGTCAGTACCTAGGATGTGCCAGTTTCGATTAAATATCTGCACCAGTTTGCTTGATTTCATACTGAAACTGGTAATTATCCTTACCGTACTGTTTTCCACCTTTTCCCTCGAAATGGTCTGTGTGAGGTCTTTTCTGTCTATTAGATCTACTCGTTTAGCTGCTTCTGTAAGGAGTGATCTAGAATACCCTCTCTCCTTAAACCTAGACACCGCCTCATCCCGGGCCTGTATGAAATCGTTGGAGTCTGTGCAGTTTCTTTTTAAGCGCAGTAATTCCCCAAACGGGATGTTTTTGATCATGCTCTTCGGGTGGTGGCTCACCGCGTGTAACACGGTGTTGCCAGCCGTAGGCTTGCGGTAAAGTCTGGTTTGTAAGGAACTATCTTTGACAAAGACCTCAAGGTCGAGATAATGTACAGATGTCCTACTTATTGTACTTGTGAATCTGAGGTTCAACTCGTTGCTATTTAACACCGCCACATACTCCTCAGCCGAGGAGATGTCGCCGCGCCAAACAACAAACAAGTCGTCGATATATCTCGACCAGATCATTATGTGATCCAGACATTTTTCATTTGCACCCCCCCCAGGCCACGTGCTTCTCCCACCAGCCCACGAATAAATTTGCGTAGCTGGAAGCGAAGCAAGTGCCCATCGTGGTCCCTCTAAGCTGCTGGTACATATTTCCTGCAAAAAGAAAGATGTTATTATGGAGACAGAATTCCTTCATTTTTACTATCATTTTGTTGTGCTGATGGTATTGCATGCTCTTCTTTCCCAGGAACCATTTGATTGCAGAAATCCCATTTTGATGTTCTATACATGTGTATAGACTAGTTACATCTAAGGTGATTAGAAGCATATCCTCCTCCCACCCGATGCCATCAATCTGCCTTATGAAATCCTGGGTGTCCCTGACATAGGAAGGTAAGTCTCTGACAAAGGGCGCCAGATAACCATCTATGAATCTCGATGTGTTCTCCAGCAGGCTTCCTATGGAGGAGACAATAGGTCTGCCCGGGGATTGCTGATATCTTTATGCACCTTGGGGAGGTGATAAAATGTGGGAATGATTGGGTGCTCACAAAACAGATAATCATACTTGTGTTTATTTAGCATACCCTCCTCCTTCCAACCCATAAGTAGTGCATGATATTCTGTAACACAGTTTGAAAAATCCCTTCTCTCCATGATCCGATAGCAGTTATTGTCTTGTAATTGTCTCAGGGCCTCCCTTTTGTAATGTGTCTTGCTGAAGATGACAATGTTTCCCCCCTTATCTGAGGGCTTAACCTCAATGGTATTGTCCTCCTTAAGAGACTTAATTGCTTCCCATTCTGATCTTGATATATTGGAAGTTTTGTTGGTGAGTTCCAAGTTCGTAATTGTCATTTTCTCCTGGTCTTGGAGGATGGCGTCATTAAAGACGTCTATGGCATCGTGTGTCACATGTGGTAAAAATCTGGATTTTCGTTTCAGGTTGCTTGCATCTCTTATTTGTGCAATTTCCTCCCTTCTTAGTACCTCCGCGGATCCTGGTATATCTTCAGAGTCCACGAGCTCATGTACTGTGGTCAGGATTGAGAGATCATTGTCTATGAGATTAGGTCCGGGTAATGTTGTTATATCCGGAGTCGCTGGCTTTTCAGAGAGATTTTTAGAGGCAAATATTTTTTGTAGTTTGAGCTTGCGGACAAACTTGAAGAGATCTATTCTAGTCTGTACCGGGTCGAACTTGGCTGTGGGACAAAATGTTAATCCGTTCTTTAGGACCCTTTCTTCATGTATTGTGAGTTTCCTCTCTGAAAGGTTAACAATAGTGTGTTCTTCTTCTACTGCCATCTCCCCCTTCTTCCTCTGCTGCGAGTCACCATTGGTGGCGCCACCTGTGCGCCCTCTTCTGCCCCGCCTTGTTTTCCTCTTCCTTTTTTGGGGGGAGCTTTTTGTGGCATCTGCGGTTGAGCTCGATATCTTGTCTCCTTCATCACTTGGTACTCGTCTAAAAAAGGGGGAGGGACTACATTCTCACTTTCATTTGCCTTCTTTTTATTTTTATTACTTTTGGTAGATTTGTCCTCCGATTGTGAAGCCTCTGATTCTGATGTGACCGCCCCTGATCGAATTTGCACTCCCTGGGCCAATCTTTTTCTTGTTGCATCAAATTTATTTGCGAAGGTTAAAATTCTGCCTGTTAAGTAATCCTGTTCATCTCTCAGGAATTTTGTTTGCTTCCTTTTTTTAATGCCATTCTCATAATCCTTAAGTGTCTTTTGCATTGCATCCCGTAAATCCTCAGCCGACTTGGTATCTTTGTCTTTGCTGATTAAATCCTCCAGTCTCTGGATTTCGGCAAGGGCTTTCTCCCTATCACTCCAAGCATACTTGATTAGCATCAACAGCATGCCTTTACTGGAATCAGCTGTATATAGTGCCCAGTCCTTAAGCAATTGCGGTTCCGGGTTTTCGTAAGAGGGGATGGTAAAGATTCTTAATCCTCTTGGGACTCGATTGCAGTCCACATAGCTTTGGAGTGAAGTTGCCTCCCACCACTTCCGAACTTCCCGTTCAATTGTTCTTTCTAACTGTGGGAACAGAGTCTGTAAATTCGTTATCGGTGTCGCAGAGGTTAAGGCACCCTCTGCTCCAATAGTGATAGTATTTGTGCTTTTGAAGATATTTTCTGCCTCTCTTTCTCTTTCCTCTGTCAATGACATGTTGTGCAAAGTTCTGGAAAAGCACTTATTATCGTGTTAAATATAGACAGTCTTAAAGGGGTACCACAGCAGTTAGCGGGGGGTCCGCCACAAGTAACTTGCTTCTGCGGGACAGAGGTATGGATTTATAATAGTTATGAAAAATAACTGGGGTACTGGTGCACCGCTTACCTTCACCGGAGTTCCACAGCCGCCGCCCGGATTCCGTACGGCTACCGCGTCCCCCTCGGTTTTGGTGCAGCGCGTGCAGGTTCCCTTCGTTTCTCGTCAGATCGGCAATACCACCATTCCGTGTTGCCTTGGACAATCCTCGTACCTCAGGTCGACGGCCAAATTAACTTTTCGAACAACTTCCTTCACCGCCGTCGCTCCTCCTCTTCCCGGGTGCTCTGTCTCGCGGTGGTTAGCCGCATGTCAATGTTGCCATAGACTTCCAAAATAGTCGGACGTACAAAAAAGACGGCACTCCAAGTCGGCGTTTCTACCAGGATGGTTTATTGGCAGACCCCCCCTGCCCCCTCGACAAACGCGTTTCACCTTTTCGGCTTCCTCAGTGTCAGCCATTTTTTTGTGCGCTACGTCATTATATTCCCAACCACTTCACACACCATAAACAGTGGACTAATGCTCGCCAAGATGTTAGTGGCGGCCATCTTTGAGTGTACAGATTTACAAATAACATAACATAACATAACATGAGTATTTGTAAAGCGCACGTTCACCACTACGGGCCTCTTGGCGCTGAAATAACAGATGTACATAATGTACATAATGTATATACAGCCATATACATTATGTACAAGGGAACTAATGACGATTTTGGAAAGTGCTAGTGCAAAATGTAAACAAAAAAGAAAAAATTCTTAAACAAAAACCAAGTAACAGGGTATATATCTTCTGTTGTCAATTGTATGTACATATATACATTTTCTACTGTTGCAGTCCACAATGTGTTAACATTCTCCTATGTACAAATTATATATACTTAAAGTATTTCATTTATATACAAAATTGTCCCCTGTATGGGCTCAATGGACAGTTGTTTTCTACCCTGTTACATTTTGAAGGTAATGCCCTGTATGGGCAAGAATCCATTCAGTAATTGTCTATTCGTACCAGATGAGTTGCTACAAACTGGAAAGATATCCCATGTTGATACTTACAAGGTGGGTTACTATACTTGCAGTGTTGGTTTACATTATAGTACCAGCTTTGGGGGTAAGTGGCAGTTATTCTAACACCCAGGAAAGGTTCCAAAAAGTGCACTACGTGTCGTGCCTGTAAATTCGGATGCAACAGGACCACATACTCCACACCTTTTAGTCCAACACCTATATCGATTCAGGGAACCTACAACTGCAAAACCGAGTATGCTGTATATGTCCTGATGTGCACCTGTGGGCTTAGCTACGTTGGTAGCACGAAGCTACAGATGCACGTCAGGATCTTGCAGCATATTAGGGCCATTCTCCACAGTGATGCAGCATACCCTGTGGTGAGGCATTTTAAAAGAGTTCATGCCAATAACATCAACTGCCTGTCTTATTATGTATAAGATGCTGTGGCTAAGCAAAGACGGGGTGGCAACAGAGAGCGCCGACTTCGGCAGTTAGAAAAAAAGTATATTCTTGAACTTGATTGCATATGTGTATATATATATGATTGTTTCTTGCTTTAAAAATAACCAAATGAATACATAAAAAGAGTAGATGAGGCTGCACTGACATCTGCTGGTAAACAATGAAGGTCCTTATGCATGAAAACAAAATAGTTTGTTAACAAAAAAAAGAAATATTCGATCCCAAACCTAAATACTCCATAATCAAATAGAGTATTAAATGGATTAGCACATAATTTGGGAGAAAATCACTAGTTCAGGGTAAAAGTATAGGTGTGGGTAAATACCATTAGTCGGTTTTACACGGAGGCACCATCAGCAAGGCAGCGTCTCTGAGCCCTATCAAGCCCACACCTCGCCGCGCCCGCTTCGCGGGTGCCGCATCGCCCTGTAGTGAGTGGGGCAGCGTCACCAAAGGAGAGGAGCGGAAAGGCGGTTCCGGGTGAGAGGCATCAGCGGGGCTGCGAGCGTGCAGGGACTCCAACAACCAGGAGTCCCTGCGAGACCGATAGCCAGCATCCGGTCCGCTCTCCCTGCTGGCCCGCCCCCGCCCACCTGAGGATTGTAAAAGCACCCCTCACCTTCCCTCGCTGGGACACCAGTTGTTTGTTTTACACGGAGGCACCATCAGCAAGGCAGCGTCTCTGAACCCTATCGAGCCCACACCTCGCCGCGCCCGCTTCGCGGGTGCCGCATCGTCCTGTAGTGAGTGGGGCAGCGTAACCGGAGGAGAGGAGCGGAAAGGCGGTTCCGGGTGAGAGGCATCAGCGGGGCTGCGAGCGTGCGGGGACTCCAACAACCAGGAGTCCCTGCGAGACCGATAGCCAGCATCCGGTCCGCTCTCCCTGCTGGCCCGCCCCCCGCCCACCTGAGGATTGTAAAAGCACCCCTCACCTTCCCTCGCTGGGACACCAGTTATTTGTTTTACACGAGGCACCATCAGCAAGGCAGCGTCTCTGAACCCTATCGAGCCCACACCTCGCCGCACCCGCTTCGCGGGTGCCGCATCGTCCTGTAGTGAGTGGGGCAGCGTCACGAAGGAGAGGAGCGGGAAGGCTGTTCCAGGTGAGAGGCATCAGCGGGGCTGCGAGCATGCGGTGACTCCAACAAGCAGGAGTCCCTGCGAGACCGATAGCCAGCATCCGGTCCGCTCTCCCTGCTGGCCCGCCCCCCCGCCCAACACGCCCCCTATATCATAGTCTCAGACTCCCGCAGCGCGGGACGCAGCTCGGGGCGAAGACCGGGCAAAGAGCGGGCCGTTTGAGGCCGTTCGAGGTCAAAGAGGTCTGGTCTGGGCCCCCCCCCCCTTCGCCCCTTGCTCTGCCACCGGTACTGTTTTCATTGCTTTTTTCCATTGTTTATGCTGGTTGCTTACCTTTGCTAGATATGTCCACTCGGGCAAGCCGTAGTAGGGCTGCTAAGGGGGGGCTGAAACAAGATGGTCCTATGGATGATTTCATTACACGCACAAATATTGCTATAGATAAGTCAAGTCAAGTTAAGTCAGAGAATTTATATAGCGCACTACATACCCAGAGGGTCTCAAGGCGCTAAGGAAGGGGAGGAGGATTACTTGTCAAATATCCACATTTTAAGTTGCTTTCTGAATGCTAGGTGGTTCTGGGTAAGGCGAAGGTAAGTGGGGAGTGAGTTCCATGTTTTAGCAGCCAGGTATGAGAAGGATCTGCCTCCCATGGTGGTCTTGTTGATGCGAGGTACAGTGGCGAGGGCTTGGCTGGAAGAACGTAGTTGGCGGGAGGGGGTGTAGAAGGACAATCGTGAGTTGAGGCATTCTGGTCCGATGTCGTAGAGTGATTTGTGTGCGTGGGTTAGCAGTCGGAAAGTGATTCTCTTATTGACGGGTAGCCAGTGGAGGTCTTTCAGGTGACCAGAGATGTGTTCGTTGCGTGGGATGTCTAATATGATTCTGGCTGAGGCGTTTTGGATTCGTTGGAGTTTCTTCTGGAGTTTAGCGGTAGTACCTGCGTAGAGGGTGTTTCCGTAGTCCAGTCGGCTCGTGACCAGAGCATGGGTGACTGTTTTCCTGGTTTCGGTGGGGATCCAGCGAAATGTTTTTTTGAGCATGCGAAGAATGTTGAAGCAGGATGAGGATACGGCGCTGACTTGTCTGTTCATTGAAAGTGAAGAATCCAGGATAACGCCTAGGTTCCGTGCGTGGTCTGTCGGGATGGGTGCTTTTCCAAGGGCTTCCGGCCACCAAGAGTCGTCCCATGCAGAGGGGGATGTACCTAGGATGAGGACTTCTGTTTTATCTGAGTTCAGTTTCAGACGGCTGTGTTTCATCCATTCAGCAACTTCTTTCATTCCTTCGTGTAGGTTAGTTTTGGCGGTGCTGGGGTCCTTGGTGAGAGAAAGGATTAGTTGAGTGTCATCCGCGTAAGAGATGATGTTGAGGTTGTGTTGGCGGGCGATGGCCGCGAGGGGGCTCATGTATACGTTGAAGAGGGTGGGGCTGAGTGAGGATCCTTGTGGTACGCCACAGATGACTTCGGTGGCCTCGGACTTGAATGGTGGAAGGCGGACTCTCTGGGTTCTTCCGGTGAGGAACGAGGTGATCCATTCAAGTGCTTTTCCTTGTATTCCGATGTTGCTGAGGCATTGTAAAAGGGTGCTGTGGCAGACTGTGTCGAATGCTGCAGAGAGGTCGAGGAGGATGAGGGCGACTGTGTCTCCATTGTCCAGTAGAGTTCGAATGTCGTCTGTTGCTGCGATGAGGGCGGTCTCAGTGTTGTGTTTTGCTCGGAAGCCAGATTGTGAGGAGTCGAGGGATTTGTTGGCTTCGAGGAAAGCGGCGAGCTGGTTGTTGACAGCTTTCTGCTGCTGCTAGAAGATTGTCGCAGGACATCGCTAATTCTAAAAAATCCTCCTTGGGACACATAGCATCTGCTATAACTCCGGAGCGTCTGGTCAATCCGCGCTGCGTAATTACGCAGGCGGATGTTCATTATACTCCAGTTTTGCTCCTCTCACCTCCAACTCTGTGCCCTACACACCAGTCTGCAAGTCAGATTCCACCCGTGGCTATTCTTGACCAACCAATCACCAATACACCCCATACCCTGGAAATTCCCGATGAATCTGCATATAATAGTAACAAAGGTAAACTACACAAAAGGAAACGTACCTCAAGGTCTGCATATTCACGTAAGAAGGCTAAAATTGTTGGGGCACATCAACTTAATGTTGGTAGTTTCCCTGTGACTAGCGCTACAGGAGGGTGTGCTTCATCGCTACAGGTACCTCGAGGAACAGATAGCGATGGAGCAGCCCCTGCAACCACTAAAGATAATACAATTGCAGAGGAAATTGGATCACAAGTAGAGGAGCAGGAAGGGAGGGATGGGGAGTTTATAGGAATAGTTTGGGAATCTTTAAAAAAGCTCCTATCTCCCCTGGATTTAAGACTCTCACGTATTGAGAACCATCTCTTAGAGATAGAAAAGAGTATTATAGCTTTGCTACCCTTGGTTTGCGAGGTCTAGATAACCAAGGTCTCCTAGAGAATAACTTAGTCCCACAGACACCAAACCTTCCCCCTCCGGTACCAGCTATAACACGGCCTGTCACTAAACCTCGTACTAAGGGATTTGAACACAAAACCTCTGATCCTCCTGTGGTAAATATTTGATTTACCGTCCTAATTTCTATGCAGGTAAGTACTTAAACAAAAATAACTCAATCGGAAAGAAAGAGGCAGAGTCCGTGGTGTTAGGGTTCTTAGGGGTTTTATTCCTTAAAAAGGAATGGCTATGGTACCGAATATCATATTCCTGCCACCACTGGGGTGCAGGAAGGGATAGAGCAATATTTTATTGACAATACATAGCTTATATACTTAAATCATATTATAGAAACCAATACAGTAGGCGTAACAGCTGAGAGAAACAAGATAAGAACACACACGTGGTAGTGATACGTAATTAGAAGGCGTGAACTAGGCGTGAACATAGAGGTGTGTGCTAGAAACGTCATATGTAAGTGTCACAAGTAGGTGGCTACAAAGCAGAATCTTGCAATGTCAGCAGAAATCTGAGGCCTGGATGCGCGCGCAGCTGCATGACGTGTGATTGACGTGAAGCTGGAGGGTGCAGGGGACTTGACATTTACACTAGCGGAAAGAGACAGAAGTCTGGCATGTCAGATCAACTCGTGCCTCTATCATATCTGATATCTGATGTTTAGGAACCATATTATCTAAAAGGAAAAGGTCTCTGGGGCAGAAGCTACTCTATACTGACTGTGAGTGCGTGTATAAGCGTCTAAGTGTCTGCATGAGATGCGAGGGGGCATGGGCCTACCATGGTAACAGAGGCTATGAATTACTTGCACGGAGACAGTGAGGCCGGGCCCTTTGCTCTGCAGCTGGGGGGATGTTTACTTAAACTAGTAGGTAGGAATGCATTTTCGAGGAGCGGGACAGATAATGCGAAGTTTGAATTCAGTCTTGGCAGGCAGCAGGCTGAGCTAAGCGCCGTGAGCCGCGCAGGGAGTAAGGCAGAGGTCACGGGTACAGAGGCCGGCCCAGGCTGAGGCATCTCAGAGTCAGAAGGCAGAAAAGGCTTGATGGCAAAATTCAGGGCCTACTTCGCCTGGGCTGGAAAACGTGTAAAGTATACCACAAAAAGATGTTGGCATGGCATATTTAGAAACGGAATATTCAACCCGTTCATGGCGGGTCTGAAAGAAGACATGTTAACGTTGGACGCAAATGTATTTGCGTCTTCATAGCTGGCACAGGAGGGAAGTTACATGCACTTTAAGCTGGTACATGGAGACGGTGGGGTACACGTTAGGGAACATTACTTGACCATAAAATTTATATTTCCTCATTCCCTCCTTGTTCCCTACGGACCCTTCATGATATATCGATCCTCATGAATCGATCAGTCTGTTCTTGTAACATCATTTGCTCTTCTTTCTTCCTTTCGCGTTTTGAGTGAAAACTGGAATGTGCAATGCATGATGTGGCGCACAGTCCACAAATCGCTGGCCCACACTGTAGGCACAGGCAGCAACTGAATACTATGACAAGGGCAATGCCTAGGAAGGATAGGATCTTCCATCCCCAAGCGGTCAACGTTGTCCAGAACCAACCGGACCAAGTCCAGGTGCCTGGATTCTGATGTATCAAACTTGCAATCTTATGAAGACGTGTGATAGCTTTATATACAGTTGGCGCGTTTTCTGGAATGAAAACACAGCAACTTGACCCGATGACCTTACAAGCTCCACCTCTATCTGCCAAGATGACGTCAATAACAAGACGATTTTGAAGGACAACAATCCGCATGGCGGACTGCTCCTCTGTTAAGTTACCTAGAGCGGAGGCAGTTTCATTCACTACTGCTTCGAGTGTTCTAGTTAATCTACGTATTAGTTTACTGTTTTGGACGGGACCTGTGAAGAAAAAGAATCCTTTATTGAAATCTGTGTATTGCTCCCATGCCGTTTCAGTATAGTCGACAATCGGGAGATCTCTTCGGAGTCTACCGTTTACTAGATTTGTATTTCTATGATAATCAGGAGGAGCTAGGAAAACAGGGGGCAGAAGGAAGGCAATGTAACAGGTACCATCCCAATCAGGAGGTAAGCGTATGTATGCGGTATGGCCACAAACAAAGTAGGAATGACGAGTAGCTCTAAAGGAGGACCTGCCCTGATCATGGAATTCGACCACAGTAGTACATTTACTATGACCTAAGTGTACTGAACCCTTCTTTCTGACACATAAATCACCTGTGACTGGTAATACTGACATAGCGGGGAGAACTGGTGCAGCTTCGGATTCAACAGTAAGAATCATGAGGTTAATTGTATAATTACCTAATCCATGTACTTCGTTTTCTAGATCAGTTCCTGTCCTAATGGGTTGTCCATTCTTGTCAGGGTAGCAGGCGTTGAGCAGAACTAGGTTCAGGTTTCCCCAAATCCAATTCCCCTCGAAAACAGCAATATCAGGATCTAAAGAGTTAATTATCCTAATCCATGCACCACAGGAGCCATTGTGAGTGAACGGGTACGGAAAGAGAGGCAGAACTCCCTTGTATTTCTGATAGGGAGGGAGTCGGCCACATATCCAACAGTTTGTAGCATTGTTAGTCTGATGGGTGTGATGTAACATACTAATGAATGTGTTGTTGCGCAGCGCAAGTCTGTAAGATAGTTCATGAGGCGGTAATTCACTAAAAGAATGTTCGGCAGTGACATTGTAAGCAGATTGTTCACGCTTGAAGATAGGGTAGTATATTGGCAGTAGTATACTAGCAACAATAATAAAAAGACTTTGAAAAAACATAACCAATAATGTCACTATACAGTGACTGCGGAGTGATTTACAGTATGCACGTTTCTTGAATTGTCTCTCTCTCTCTCTCTATCTCGATCTAGGGGATACATGTCAGAAACTATTTAACCGATTCACCTAGGGGAGGACTTAAACAATTAAACTGTCTGACTTGCTAGATCGGAGTTTCGTTCGATACTCCTCTTGGGGAGTTTTCTCTCGTTTGGGAACTTTAAAGTCACTAGATTCGAGGCAGTCCTTTGAGGGGGTGGACGAGTCAGTCTCTGGCAACAGTTCATTACATTTCTTAATATGACTCGTGTGGATCCACCCCTTTCGGCCTTCCACCTTAATCGCGGTCCTCATGGTAAGAAGGACGATCTTCGGCTCTTTCCAGCGGGGCTCCAGCGGGCTTTTCCTGTCGAAATTGCGAATCAACACAGTATCGCCGGGACGGACATTGTGTGGCTTTACATCAGTGTTGTCAGGGAAGGCTGCGGCAACCTGTGAACGACATGATTGGAGTGCAGACATCAAGGAGGCAAGGTAATCTGTCAGCATATTACAATCAACATCTGTTATTTTCTTAGGCATGGGCGTCCCCCACATATTCTGTGGTCGGCCAAAGACCACTTCATACGGGGATAGTCCTGATCTCGAATGGGGGACCATTCTCATATAGAACAGCGCAACTGGCAGGGCGACTATCCAGTCGACCCCTTTCTCTTTACAGATTTTAGCAAGGCGTGTTTTCAGTGTCTGGTTATGCCTTTCTACAAGGCCAGCAGCCTCGGGATGTCGGACACAATGGAATCTCCACTGATATCCTAACAGAAGGGAAACCTGTTTCATGAGCTCGGATGAGAATGGCTGTCCGTTATCTGAGTACACGATACGAGGCAAGCCGTACCGTGGGAAAAATTCTCGAACCAGCTGCCTGGCAGTGGTCGGGGCAGTGTAATCTGAGACTGGATATGCTTCGGTCCAACGGGAAAGTGCACAAACAACTACGAGGACATACTTAAATCCTCGACAACGGTCCATCTGGATATAATCCATCTGGAGGACTTCAAAAGGGTGATCGGGAGGATGAAATCCACCTTGCTCTACAGGGACGCTTTTACCTGGATTGAACTGACAACAGATCATGCAAGTACGCACTTTCTGTTTTGCTGCTGCTCGTAAGTGTTTGTTGTACCAGAGATTCTGTAAACTGTCTAACATCGCTTTTTCTCCTAGGTGTGCTGGACTATGTGCTGTATTTATTATGACTTGAACCATAGAGTCAGGGAGAAACCATGTAGATTTTCCCTTCGTCATCCATCCTTGATCTGTCTGAATCCCTCCTAGTTCAGTCCATTTCTTGATTTCATCTGGAGTGGCATGTGTCTGAATATCGATTACATCTAGTGTGGGATCCCTAACTGACATACACTGTGTCGGTACTATTGTCTTTGTCACATCAGTTGTCTGGGTGTGAGTCAATGCTGTATGTTTTGCTGTTTGGTCTGCCAGGTCGTTACCCTGGGAAACAGAATCTGTAACTTTAGTATGTGCTTTACACTTCATGATGGATATGCCCGAGGGCAGATGTATTGCTTCTAACAGTGCTTGAATGAGGGGACCGTGTTGGATCTTGGCACCATGAGAGGTCAAGAAACCTCGTTCTTGCCATAACACTCCGAAGTCGTGTACGACTCCGAAAGCATAACGGGAATCAGTGTATATGTTGACATTTCTGTTCTTGGCTAGTATACAGGCTCGGGTCAGAGCGATGAGCTCTGCTGCTTGAGCGGACAGTGTGTCAATACGATGTGTTTCTTTGACTTCAGTTTCAGTGGTCACTGCATACGCGGCCACTAACTCTCCTGTACTCGTTCTCATGCATGAACCGTCCACGTAAAGTGTCAGGTCTGGGTTTGTCAGTGGAACATCTGTTAAGTCTCGTCGAGGCTTTGTTACTGCATTAATGATCTCTATACAATCATGCGGGGCTGGATCTGTCATAATCGAGGGTAACAATGTTGCGGGGTTTAGAATGCTACAGCGTCGGATTTCTATGTGTGGCTGGAATAGCGTCAATTCATAACCTGTCAGTCGTGCTATAGTCAAGTGTTGAGTCTGTGTTCTGTTTAAAAGAACCTCTACAGAATGTGGAACTTGTACTGTCAATGGATGTCCTAATACAATTGAGTCGCTCTGTCTGATTGCTAGGGCTGTCGCTGCAACTGACTTTAAGCACGCAGGGAGTGCCTGGGCTACTGAATCCAATGTACTTGAAAAATAAGCGCAAGGCTTATGTGAACCTGCTTGGTCTTGAGTGAGGACAGACAATGCTGTACCATCACGTTCTGTAACAAAAAGTGTAAAAGGTTTGCTGTAACATGGTGTCGCTAGAACTGGTGCTTGACATAAAGCTTTCTTTAATTCTTCAAAAGCCTGTGTATGTTCCTGAGTCCAAGGAAGGGCAGTCGAAGTCGCTGCCTCCTGTGTTGTCAACTGAATGAGTGGTTTAGCTAGAAATGCATACTGAGGAATCCATTGTCTGCAGTACGAGGTGAGGCCTATAAAGGCCCGCACTTCCTTTTGTGTCTGGGGTTGTGGCATATTTACAATTAACTGAATGCGGTCAGGAGTGAGCTGTCTCCCCACTTTGGACAGCAAGTGACCCAAGTACACAACTTGCTGAACACAGAATTGTAGCTTCGAAGGAGACACCTTGTGTCCCTTGTCGGCCAGAAAATGTAAAACTGTCAGTGATGCTTGCTCACATTCGGGTTCACTTCGTGCGGTGATCAGCAGATCATCGACACACTGTAGTAAGGCAGTGTTAACTGGCATTTAGATACAATCAAGTTGTCTTTTCAGTGCTTGGCTGTAGATGCTGGGGCTTTCTGTGAATCCTTGAGGTGCGCGTGAAAATTTTAAACTTCGTCCATTTAAACTGAATCCGAAGAGATATTGGCTCTCTGGATCAATGGGCACACTGAAGAAGGCGTTCTTGAGGTCAATTACAGTAAAGAACATCCCTTCTGAATCAATAGCAGTCAATAGGGATGAGATGTCGGGAACCACAGGGTACTGTGGAACAATGCATTTATTCAGTTCTCGCAAATCAATCACCAGCCGATATACTGGCGGTGCATTGGGATCAGTACGTTTAAGAATCGGAATGATGGGGGAATTACAGATATTGGAGTCGGTCTCTACGACCACTCCTTGGGCAATGAGCTCTTCAATGATTTCCAGTAAAGCCACTACAGCATCGGGTGGTAACTTGTATTGTCGGATTCGGGGTAAAACAACACCTGGCTTGAGTGTAACACAGTATGGTGTAATGTGCATGCAGCCTACATCAGTTGGGCCTTGTGCCCACAGGTGTTTCGGTACATTTTTCAATCTGAAGTCAAACTCTCGTAATACATAGTGACCCTTGAAGTCACACAAGAAAAGTCTAACTCCTTCCGGAGAACAACATATCACTGCTCCTAGAGCCTTCAGTGTCTTGATTCCTAACAAGTTTTCTGGACATGATTTCGTGAGTAACAGGTCTGTAACACGTGATAATGGACCTACTGCTAGGGGGACGGGTTTCGATACTTCATTTACAATAGGCTGTCCTAAAAAACCAAGGGAAACATTCTGTGAGCCTGAGAGGGGTGCCCCTGGGACTTCATCATGGCTGATTGTTGTGCGGCTTGCCCCTGTGTCAATTAAAAACTTTCTGTCTTTTCCCAATACTTGACTGTGTACGTAAGGACCCTCTTGATCTACAGGAATCTCAATAAGAGGCAAGCCAACCTCCCTCTCTAGGCTGTTTCATGTGTATCGCTGATAATCGGGATAATCAGATTGGGCATACTGGCACATCTGCCGTGAAACCTGCTGCGTCGCGGCAATGGGCTGTGGCTGTGATGCCGCTGCGGTCTGTCCTGTATGTGATGAAGCATGCATAGGCTGTGGGTTCTGAGAAGTCTGTTGCTGGCCCTGGTCTTGTCTAGGCGGATGCGGTCTTTCTTTAGTTTTACCCGTTGCTATATTGTGTTTCAGGACTGGACATTCATGTACGTAGTGACCTGGCTGCTTGCAATAGTTGCATGTCCCTTTAACGGGAGCTGCTGAATTCTGGGTCTGGGTCGTACCTTTTCTCTGGCCGTCGGCTGGAACCGACTGGGCCACTAACATTTTCATTTTCGTGTCTTTCATGCGTCTCTGTTCATGATCCTGTTCTTCTCTAATTCTGTTCTGATGATACTGTAACATCTGGGATGGCGTATTTGCTTGCCATGTACTTTCAACCTTGTATACACGGTTCTTAACTGATGTCAGGGAATTCTCGACTAATTTCGTTACAAAAAGATGTGGGTATGACTCGCTACCTGGTTTCAGGCCACTATTTATAATGAAACATTTCTCGAATCTTGAATAGAAGTCACTAGTATCTTCATCGTGTTTCTGTTTACAGGCTGAGATTGCGTCCCAGTCTTCCTTTTTAGTTGTCAATAATCTTGGCAAAACCTGTACTATTAAACCTGGTAATGCTTTAGCTTTCTCCCCAAGGCCTAGCCCTGGAGTACGAATTTTTTCCTCGTCTTCTATTTCAGTCCATATAATCTTTTTATCTCCCACCTCCCATTCTCTTTCCTTGAGTTTCTCGTAGATGCCGGTAGGCAACAGAACCTTTAACAATTTCATAATATCCGTATATGTGTAATCTCCCATGAGTAACATGTCTTTAAGTTCTCGGTGAAAACCTGCAGGGTCTTTATCGTGACAGGGTACTAGTTTCTTCATCTCTAATAGTTCTAACTTGGTCAGAGGTGTGTATACATACACACATTTCAGGGTATTATCGGTGCCCATAACTGGATGTACTTCTCGTAATGGGTTCTGCCTTTCAAAATGCTCCATATGAAACATTTTTCTTTCTGGGGGCGGAGCGGAAACATATTGTGGGCCTAAGAAAGTGTTATATCTGTGCCGTTGTTCTAGAATTATTTGAATTAACTTGGTACTTAGGCCTCTCCATCTATTCATAAGTAGTGCTTCTAATGTATCAGGTAAGGGACCTGGGTCAGAATGTTGATTTCTGTATAACGTGAGGAGGTGCTGAATCATGTATATACCTGCTAATTTCTGCTCGTCTGGGGAAAGGTTCAGAAATGTCTGTGCTACTGTGTCATCATTGTATATATTAGGATTGTCAGCCCATAGTACTGCTGACCGAGCTAGTTCTTGTTCATCCATAGAATTGAGTACATGGTACCCCATTCGTTCTTGAAGCATTTTATCGGCAACCTGAAACAGATGTTCAGGAGAATTCGGTTTTGATATGCCAGAGAGAAAAACTCTCTTGCTTTCTGGACGAATGCCTTTCCTAAGGTAACTTCCCTTACCTACATACGCTATCGTATCGGTAGTCGTTTCTGGTTTTTCAGGTCCTTCCTCCTCGGAGGAGGAGTCGTTCCTGTCACTTTCTTTTTCTTGTTCTCTTTTGTGTATTTCTACTACTTCTTTTCTGATTTTCTTGTACATGCTTGCTATGCAATTAAGCTTATCATGTTTTCCTTCGGCTATATTTTGACCCCACTTGTTTAGTGCTTCCATTTCTTCCTGGTCTACCCCAGGCCTGTCTCGGTCTCTTATTAAGCAATTTATGAAAAAACGTAATACATATGCTTGAGTGTCAACTTTCTGGTGTGCCAGGGCCTCCTTAATACTTTCAGGATTTTCCCCAGTCTGGACAAAATGATATATTCTATCTAGGTGGTCACTCATCCCTGGGAATAACACTAGGTAATCTGTGGCTTGTCGCAAACGTAGTGATGCTATCAACATTCTATCGTCTTTACCGGGTACTGGATCGTATCTGCAAACTGGAAGGTGTTCTTTGAGTAAGTCGAGACGGGGTGATTGGGGTGTATGTTGCTTCAGTAGGTCTCTAAGGTGTAATCTGTGTGTTGCTGGCGGGGTCTGGAGACCCCCTGTCGCACCTCCTGAGCCAGAGGCTTGAGCATTACTTCTCTGTGGAGTCTGTATGTGTACCTGAACTTGTCTCTTAATAGGATCAGGCAAAAACGGATTTGGTATATTAACCTTAGGTGTGGCAAGTGGTGGGGGTGGAGGGACAGGCTGTCGAACGGGGGAACTTTGTTGTGGTAATGGCGGGATATGGTCTTGAGGCGGGTTGCCACCTCCGTCACCGTCAACAGGCGGCACGCGGGCAGGTGGATTGGTGTAAGCGGGTGCTACATCATCTAGATAGGAAGGGAGAAATATATCTTTAGTAGTCCTGTGTTTTACTTTAGTTGGAACCAATGGTGGCGGCAGATCTTTCGGTATTTCTGAAGTGGCTTCAGGCGAACCCTCGGCCACTAAGTACATGCCATTTACAAGATTGTTTCGTGCGCGGTCTACTTGTTCTGCCTTTACTCGGATCCCTTCATTAACTAATTCGTTTTCTCGGACTCTATCCGACGCTTCTCTATGTCTGTCTTCCTTTCGGAGTTCTTTTTCGGCACGTTTATGTGATTCTTTACGCCACAATTCTATGGCATCTTTCTGGGATTGTCTGGCTTTCTTTCTCCATAGTGCTTCTTCTACTTTCAGGATGCACTCGGCATCCCATGTTCCTGTAACGGGCCACCTGTGTCTTTCTTCTAGGTGCTTAGTATAATCGGCCCATAAATCTAGATACAGTATGGCGTCTATGCCATGCTTATGGTACATGAAATTTCCAGGCGTGTCCCTAGGGGGGATAGGAATTTCTTCCTCTAGTATCCCTTTCCTAGTTCCTATCTGTTTTAACTTATTGAAAAACGGCATCTTGTTTACTTAGTACTGGATACTCAATCCTTGCTACTTAACTCTGAACACAACTAGTTACACAAAAAACACAATAATGCACATTAAACAATCACTCATACCACAACATTAATCACATGAGACATTTGGAACACATATGACTACCCTCGATACTGAATGTACTGCTAAACAGCACAGATACACTGTCAAAGACAGTGCAAGAACTTGAATAACTGATATACTGCTAAAAAGTACAGATACACTGTCTAAAACAGTGCAGACCGCGTTTGTGTACCCAAACCCGTCTTTACCGGATACATAATAATGCACCCGTCTAGATACGTCCCAGCAATGGTACTCCCCGGGAAGCACGGAAACAGAAGGCCTCGGAAAACTCGACTGGACTGGACCGGACTCGACTCGACTCGACACGTGGATACTTCGGAAACTGGTGGGCCTCTTGACACCTCGGACCTTGCTTCTTTCGGCTAGGCTCTGGTCGGGATCCTCCGCACTCCTCACCGCCTCGTCTGGGTGCTGATCGCAGTCTCCGTCACCTCCGTGGGCTAGAGGGAGATACAGGAAATCCTGCGGGTACGCGTAGTTCCGTCTTGACTGATGGCAGGGGGCAAAGGTTGCAATGCACCAACCGGCGCGTGGGGTGGGGGAGGGGTCCCTATTCGGGCGCCAAAATAATGTGGTAAATATTTGATTTACCGTCCTAATTTCTATGCAGGTAAGTACTTAAACAAAAATAACTCAATCGGAAAGAAAGAGGCAGAGTCCGTGGTGTTAGGGTTCTTAGGGGTTTTATTCCTTAAAAAGGAATGGCTATGGTACCGGATATCATATTCCTGCCACCACTGGGGTGCAGGAAGGGATAGAGCAATATTTTATTGACAATACATAGCTTATATACTTAAATCATATTATAGAAACCAATACAGTAGGCGTAACAGCTGAGAGAAACAAGATAAGAACACACACGTGGTAGTGATACGTAATTAGAAGGCGTGAACTAGGCGTGAACATAGAGGTGTGTGCTAGAAACGTCATATGTAAGTGTCACAAGTGGGTGGCTACAAAGCAGAATCTTGCAATGTCAGCAGAAATCTGAGGCCTGGATGCGCGCGCAGCTGCATGACGTGTGATTGACGTGAAGCTGGAGGGTGCAGGGGACTTGACATTTACACTAGCGGAAAGAGACAGAAGTCTGGCATGTCAGATCAACTCGTGCCTCTATCATATCTGATATCTGATGTTTAGGAACCATATTATCTAAAAGGAAAAGGTCTCTGGGGCAGAAGCTACTCTATACTGACTGTGAGTGCGTGTATAAGCGTCTAAGTGTCTGCATGAGA
This sequence comes from Lissotriton vulgaris, assembly GCF_964263255.1. NCBI lineage: Eukaryota > Metazoa > Chordata > Amphibia > Caudata > Salamandridae > Lissotriton > Lissotriton vulgaris. The sequence continues at coordinate 839,812,754 of NC_141699.1, read as the reverse complement.
TGCGAGGGGGCATGGGCCTACCATGGTAACAGAGGCTATGAATTACTTGCACGGAGACAGTGAGGCCGGGCCCTTTGCTCTGCAGCTGGGGGGATGTTTACTTAAACTAGTAGGTAGGAATGCATTTTCGAGGAGCGGAACAGATAATGCGAAGGTTGAATTCAGTCTTGGCAGGCAGCAGGCTGAGCTAAGCGCCGTGAGCCGCGCAGGGAGTAAGGCAGAGGTCACGGGTACAGAGGCCGGCCCAGGCTGAGGCATCTCAGAGTCAGAAGGCAGAAAAGGCTTGATGGCAAAATTCAGGGCCTACTTCGCCTGGGCTGGAAAACGTGTAAAGTATACCACAAAAAGACGTTGGCATGGCATATTTAGAAACGGAATATTCAACCCGTTCATGGCGGGTCTGAAAGAAGACATGTTAACGTTGGACGCAAATGTATTTGCGTCTTCATAGCTGGCACAGGAGGGAAGTTACATGCACTTTAAGCTGGTACATGGAGACGGTGGGGTACACGTTAGGGAACATTACTTGACCATAAAATTTATATTTCCTCATTATATGAGCTTCATCGCTACAGGTACCTCGAGGAACAGATAGCGATGGAGCAGCCCCTGCAACCACTAAAGATAATACAATTGCAGAGGAAATTGGATCACAAGTAGAGGAGCAGGAAGGGAGGGATGGGGAGTTTATAGGAATAGTTTGGGAAACTTTAAAAACCCTATCGAGCCCACACCTCGCCGCACCCGCTTCGCGGGTGCCGCATCGTCCTGTAGTGAGTGGGGCAGCGTCACGAAGGAGAGGAGCGGGAAGGCTGTTCCGGGTGAGAGGCATCAGCGGGGCTGCGAGCATGCGGTGACTCCAACAACCAGGAGTCCCTGCGAGACCGATAGCCAGCATCCGGTCCGCTCTCCCTGCTGGCCCGCCCCCCCCGCCCAACACGCCCCCTATATCATAGTCTCAGACTCCCGCAGCGCGGGACGCAGCTCGGGGCGAAGACCGGGCAAAGAGCGGGCCGTTTGAGGCCGTTCGAAGTCCAAGAGGTCTGGTCTGGGCCCCCCCCCCTTCGCCCCTTGCTCTGCCACCGGTACTGTTTTCATTGCTTTTTTCCATTGTTTATGCTGGTTGCTTACCTTTGCTAGATATGTCCACTCGGGCAAGCCGTAGTAGGGCTGCTAAGGGGGGGCTGAAACAAGATGGTCCTATGGATGATTTCATTACACGCACAAATATTGCTATAGATAAGTCAAGTCAGAGAATTTATATAGCGCACTACATACCCAGAGGGTCTCAAGGCGCTAAGGAAGGGGAGGAGGATTACTTGTCAAATATCCACGTTTTAAGTTGCTTTCTGAATGCTAGGTGGTTCTGGGTAAGGCGAAGGTAAGTGGGGAGTGAGTTCCATGTTTTAGCAGCCAGGTATGAGAAGGATCTGCCTCCCATGGTGGTCTTGTTGATGCGAGGTACAGTGGCGAGGGCTTGGCTGGAAGAACGTAGTTGGCGGGAGGGGGTGTAGAAGGACAATCGTGAGTTGAGGCATTCTGGTCCGATGTCGTAGAGTGATTTGTGTGCGTGGGTTAGCAGTCGGAAAGTGATTCTCTTATTGACGGGTAGCCAGTGGAGGTCTTTCAGGTGACCAGAGATGTGTTCGTTGCGTGGGATGTCTAATATGATTCTGGCTGAGGCGTTTTGGATTCGTTGGAGTTTCTTCTGGAGTTTAGCGGTAGTACCTGCGTAGAGGGTGTTTCCGTAGTCCAGTCGGCTCGTGACCAGAGCATGGGTGACTGTTTTCCTGGTTTCGGTGGGGATCCAGCGAAATGTTTTTTTGAGCATGCGAAGAATGTTGAAGCAGGATGAGGATACGGCGCTGACTTGTCTGTTCATTGAAAGTGAAGAATCCAGGATAACGCCTAAGTTCCGTGCGTTGTCTGTCGGGATGGGTGCTTTTCCAAGGGCTTCCGGCCACCTAGAGTCGTCCCATGCAGAGGGGGATGTACCTAGGATGAGGACTTCTGTTTTATCTGAGTTCAGTTTCAGACGGCTGTGTTTCATCCATTCAGCAACTTCTTTCATTCCTTCGTGTAGGTTAGTTTTGGCGGTGCTGGGGTCCTTGGTGAGAGAAAGGATTAGTTGAGTGTCATCCGCGTAAGAGATGATGTTGAGGTTGTGTTGGCGGGCGATGGCCGCGAGGGGGCTCATGTATACGTTGAAGAGGGTGGGGCTGAGTGAGGATCCTTGTGGTACGCCACAGATGACTTCGGTGGCCTCGGACTTGAATGGTGGAAGGCGGACTCTCTGGGTTCTTCCGGTGAGGAACGAGGTGATCCATTCAAGTGCTTTTCCTTGTATTCCGATGTTGCTGAGGCATTGTAAAAGGGTGCTGTGGCAGACTGTGTCGAATGCTGCAGAGAGGTCGAGGAGGATGAGGGCGACTGTGTCTCCATTGTCCAGTAGAGTTCGAATGTCGTCTGTTGCTGCGATGAGGGCGGTCTCAGTGTTGTGTTTTGCTCGGAAGCCAGATTGTGAGGAGTCGAGGGATTTGTTGGCTTCGAGGAAAGCGGCGAGCTGGTTGTTGACAGCTTTCTGCTGCTGCTAGAAGATTGTCGCAGGACATCGCTAATTCTAAAAAATCCTCCTTGGGACACATAGCATCTGCTATAACTCCGGAGCGTCTGGTCAATCCGCGCTGCGTAATTACGCAGGCGGATGTTCATTATACTCCAGTTTTGCTCCTCTCACCTCCAACTCTGTGCCCTACACACCAGTCTGCAAGTCAGATTCCACCCGTGGCTATTCTTGACCAACCAATCACCAATACACCCCATACCCTGGAAATTCCCGATGAATCTGCATATAATAGTAACAAAGGTAAACTACACAAAAGGAAACGTACCTCAAGGTCTGCATATTCACGTAAGAAGGCTAAAATTGTTGGGGCACATCAACTTAATGTTGGTAGTTTCCCTGTGACTAGCGCTACAGGAGGGTGTGCTTCATCGCTACAGGTACCTCGAGGAACAGATAGCGATGGAGCAGCCCCTGCAACCACTAAAGATAATACAATTGCAGAGGAAATTGGATCACAAGTAGAGGAGCAGGAAGGGAGGGATGGGGAGTTTATAGGAATAGTTTGGGAATCTTTAAAAAAGCTCCTATCTTCCCTGGATTTAAGACTCTCACGTATTGAGAACCATCTCTTAGAGATAGAAAAGAGTATTATAGCTTTGCTACCCTTGGTTTGCGAGGTCTAGATAACCAAGGTCTCCTAGAGAATAACTTAGTCCCACAGACACCAAACCTTCCCCCTCCGGTACCAGCTATAACACGGCCTGTCACTAAACCTCGTACTAAGGGATTTGAACACAAAACCTCTGATCCTCCTGTGGTAAATATTTGATTTACCGTCCTAATTTCTATGCAGGTAAGTACTTAAACAAAAATAACTCAATCGGAAAGAAAGAGGCAGAGTCCGTGGTGTTAGGGTTCTTAGGGGTTTTATTCCTTAAAAAGGAATGGCTATGGTACCGAATATCATATTCCTGCCACCACTGGGGTGCAGGAAGGGATAGAGCAATATTTTATTGACAATACATAGCTTATATACTTAAATCATATTATAGAAACCAATACAGTAGGCGTAACAGCTGAGAGAAACAAGATAAGAACACACACGTGGTAGTGATACGTAATTAGAAGGCGTGAACTAGGCGTGAACATAGAGGTGTGTGCTAGAAACGTCATATGTAAGTGTCACAAGTAGGTGGCTACAAAGCAGAATCTTGCAATGTCAGCAGAAATCTGAGGCCTGGATGCGCGCGCAGCTGCATGACGTGTGATTGACGTGAAGCTGGAGGGTGCAGGGGACTTGACATTTACACTAGCGGAAAGAGACAGAAGTCTGGCATGTCAGATCAACTCGTGCCTCTATCATATCTGATATCTGATGTTTAGGAACCATATTATCTAAAAGGAAAAGGTCTCTGGGGCAGAAGCTACTCTATACTGACTGTGAGTGCGTGTATAAGCGTCTAAGTGTCTGCATGAGATGCGAGGGGGCATGGGCCTACCATGGTAACAGAGGCTATGAATTACTTGCACGGAGACAGTGAGGCCGGGCCCTTTGCTCTGCAGCTGGGGGGATGTTTACTTAAACTAGTAGGTAGGAATGCATTTTCGAGGAGCGGAACAGATAATGCGAAGGTTGAATTCAGTCTTGGCAGGCAGCAGGCTGAGCTAAGCGCCGTGAGCCGCGCAGGGAGTAAGGCAGAGGTCACGGGTACAGAGGCCGGCCCAGGCTGAGGCATCTCAGAGTCAGAAGGCAGAAAAGGCTTGATGGCAAAATTCAGGGCCTACTTCGCCTGGGCTGGAAAACGTGTAAAGTATACCACAAAAAGATGTTGGCATGGCATATTTAGAAACGGAATATTCAACCCGTTCATGGCGGGTCTGAAAGAAGACATGTTAACGTTGGACGCAAATGTATTTGCGTCTTCATAGCTGGCACAGGAGGGAAGTTACATGCACTTTAAGCTGGTACATGGAGACGGTGGGGTACACGTTAGGGAACATTACTTGACCATAAAATTTATATTTCCTCATTCCCTCCTTGTTCCCTACGGACCCTTCATGATATATCGATCCTCATGAATCGATCAGTCTGTTCTTGTAACATCATTTGCTCTTCTTTCTTCCTTTCGCGTTTTGAGTGAAAACTGGAATGTGCAATGCATGATGTGGCGCACAGTCCACAAATCGCTGGCCCACACTGTAGGCACAGGCAGCAACTGAATACTATGACAAGGGCAATGCCTAGGAAGGATAGGATCTTCCATCCCCAAGCGGTCAACGTTGTCCAGAACCAACCGGACCAAGTCCAGGTGCCTGGATTCTGATGTATCAAACTTGCAATCTTATGAAGACGTGTGATAGCTTTATATACAGTTGGCGCGTTTTCTGGAATGAAAACACAGCAACTTGACCCGATGACCTTACAAGCTCCACCTCTATCTGCCAAGATGACGTCAATAACAAGACGATTTTGAAGGACAACAATCCGCATGGCGGACTGCTCCTCTGTTAAGTTACCTAGAGCGGAGGCAGTTTCATTCACTACTGCTTCGAGTGTTCTAGTTAATCTACGTATTAGTTTACTGTTTTGGACGGGACCTGTGAAGAAAAAGAATCCTTTATTGAAATCTGTGTATTGCTCCCATGCCGTTTCAGTATAGTCGACAATCGGGAGATCTCTTCGGAGTCTACCGTTTACTAGATTTGTATTTCTATGATAATCAGGAGGAGCTAGGAAAACAGGGGGCAGAAGGAAGGCAATGTAACAGGTACCATCCCAATCAGGAGGTAAGCGTATGTATGCGGTATGGCCACAAACAAAGTAGGAATGACGAGTAGCTCTAAAGGAGGACCTGCCCTGATCATGGAATTCGACCACAGTAGTACATTTACTATGACCTAAGTGTACTGAACCCTTCTTTCTGACACATAAATCACCTGTGACTGGTAATACTGACATAGCGGGGAGAACTGGTGCAGCTTCGGATTCAACAGTAAGAATCATGAGGTTAATTGTATAATTACCTAATCCATGTACTTCGTTTTCTAGATCAGTTCCTGTCCTAATGGGTTGTCCATTCTTGTCAGGGTAGCAGGCGTTGAGCAGAACTAGGTTCAGGTTTCCCCAAATCCAATTCCCCTCGAAAACAGCAATATCAGGATCTAAAGAGTTAATTATCCTAATCCATGCACCACAGGAGCCATTGTGAGTGAACGGGTACGGAAAGAGAGGCAGAACTCCCTTGTATTTCTGATAGGGAGGGAGTCGGCCACATATCCAACAGTTTGTAGCATTGTTAGTCTGATGGGTGTGATGTAACATACTAATGAATGTGTTGTTGCGCAGCGCAAGTCTGTAAGATAGTTCATGAGGCGGTAATTCACTAAAAGAATGTTCGGCAGTGACATTGTAAGCAGATTGTTCACGCTTGAAGATAGGGTAGTATATTGGCAGTAGTATACTAGCAACAATAATAAAAAGACTTTGAAAAAACATAACCAATAATGTCACTATACAGTGACTGCGGAGTGATTTACAGTATGCACGTTTCTTGAATTGTCTCTCTCTCTCTCTATCTCGATCTAGGGGATACATGTCAGAAACTATTTAACCGATTCACCTAGGGGAGGACTTAAACAATTAAACTGTCTGACTTGCTAGATCGGAGTTTCGTTCGATACTCCTCTTGGGGAGTTTTCTCTCGTTTGGGAACTTTAAAGTCACTAGATTCGAGGCAGTCCTTTGAGGGGGTGGACGAGTCAGTCTCTGGCAACAGTTCATTACATTTCTTAATATGACTCGTGTGGATCCACCCCTTTCGGCCTTCCACCTTAATCGCGGTCCTCATGGTAAGAAGGACGATCTTCGGCTCTTTCCAGCGGGGCTCCAGCGGGCTTTTCCTGTCGAAATTGCGAATCAACACAGTATCGCCGGGACGGACATTGTGTGGCTTTACATCAGTGTTGTCAGGGAAGGCTGCGGCAACCTGTGAACGACATGATTGGAGTGCAGACATCAAGGAGGCAAGGTAATCTGTCAGCATATTACAATCAACATCTGTTATTTTCTTAGGCATGGGCGTCCCCCACATATTCTGTGGTCGGCCAAAGACCACTTCATACGGGGATAGTCCTGATCTCGAATGGGGGACCATTCTCATATAGAACAGCGCAACTGGCAGGGCGACTATCCAGTCGACCCCTTTCTCTTTACAGATTTTAGCAAGGCGTGTTTTCAGTGTCTGGTTATGCCTTTCTACAAGGCCAGCAGCCTCGGGATGTCGGACACAATGGAATCTCCACTGATATCCTAACAGAAGGGAAACCTGTTTCATGAGCTCGGATGAGAATGGCTGTCCGTTATCTGAGTACACGATACGAGGCAAGCCGTACCGTGGGAAAAATTCTCGAACCAGCTGCCTGGCAGTGGTCGGGGCAGTGTAATCTGAGACTGGATATGCTTCGGTCCAACGGGAAAGTGCACAAACAACTACGAGGACATACTTAAATCCTCGACAACGGTCCATCTGGATATAATCCATCTGGAGGACTTCAAAAGGGTGATCGGGAGGATGAAATCCACCTTGCTCTACAGGGACGCTTTTACCTGGATTGAACTGACAACAGATCATGCAAGTACGCACTTTCTGTTTTGCTGCTGCTCGTAAGTGTTTGTTGTACCAGAGATTCTGTAAACTGTCTAACATCGCTTTTTCTCCTAGGTGTGCTGGACTATGTGCTGTATTTATTATGACTTGAACCATAGAGTCAGGGAGAAACCATGTAGATTTTCCCTTCGTCATCCATCCTTGATCTGTCTGAATCCCTCCTAGTTCAGTCCATTTCTTGATTTCATCTGGAGTGGCATGTGTCTGAATATCGATTACATCTAGTGTGGGATCCCTAACTGACATACACTGTGTCGGTACTATTGTCTTTGTCACATCAGTTGTCTGGGTGTGAGTCAATGCTGTATGTTTTGCTGTTTGGTCTGCCAGGTCGTTACCCTGGGAAACAGAATCTGTAACTTTAGTATGTGCTTTACACTTCATGATGGATATGCCCGAGGGCAGATGTATTGCTTCTAACAGTGCTTGAATGAGGGGACCGTGTTGGATCTTGGCACCATGAGAGGTCAAGAAACCTCGTTCTTGCCATAACACTCCGAAGTCGTGTACGACTCCGAAAGCATAACGGGAATCAGTGTATATGTTGACATTTCTGTTCTTGGCTAGTATACAGGCTCGGGTCAGAGCGATGAGCTCTGCTGCTTGAGCGGACAGTGTGTCAATACGATGTGTTTCTTTGACTTCAGTTTCAGTGGTCACTGCATACGCGGCCACTAACTCTCCTGTACTCGTTCTCATGCATGAACCGTCCACGTAAAGTGTCAGGTCTGGGTTTGTCAGTGGAACATCTGTTAAGTCTCGTCGAGGCTTTGTTACTGCATTAATGATCTCTATACAATCATGCGGGGCTGGATCTGTCATAATCGAGGGTAACAATGTTGCGGGGTTTAGAATGCTACAGCGTCGGATTTCTATGTGTGGCTGGAATAGCGTCAATTCATAACCTGTCAGTCGTGCTATAGTCAAGTGTTGAGTCTGTGTTCTGTTTAAAAGAACCTCTACAGAATGTGGAACTTGTACTGTCAATGGATGTCCTAATACAATTGAGTCGCTCTGTCTGATTGCTAGGGCTGTCGCTGCAACTGACTTTAAGCACGCAGGGAGTGCCTGGGCTACTGAATCCAATGTACTTGAAAAATAAGCGCAAGGCTTATGTGAACCTGCTTGGTCTTGAGTGAGGACAGACAATGCTGTACCATCACGTTCTGTAACAAAAAGTGTAAAAGGTTTGCTGTAACATGGTGTCGCTAGAACTGGTGCTTGACATAAAGCTTTCTTTAATTCTTCAAAAGCCTGTGTATGTTCCTGAGTCCAAGGAAGGGCAGTCGAAGTCGCTGCCTCCTGTGTTGTCAACTGAATGAGTGGTTTAGCTAGAAATGCATACTGAGGAATCCATTGTCTGCAGTACGAGGTGAGGCCTATAAAGGCCCGCACTTCCTTTTGTGTCTGGGGTTGTGGCATATTTACAATTAACTGAATGCGGTCAGGAGTGAGCTGTCTCCCCACTTTGGACAGCAAGTGACCCAAGTACACAACTTGCTGAACACAGAATTGTAGCTTCGAAGGAGACACCTTGTGTCCCTTGTCGGCCAGAAAATGTAAAACTGTCAGTGATGCTTGCTCACATTCGGGTTCACTTCGTGCGGTGATCAGCAGATCATCGACACACTGTAGTAAGGCAGTGTTAACTGGCATTTAGATACAATCAAGTTGTCTTTTCAGTGCTTGGCTGTAGATGCTGGGGCTTTCTGTGAATCCTTGAGGTGCGCGTGAAAATTTTAAACTTCGTCCATTTAAACTGAATCCGAAGAGATATTGGCTCTCTGGATCAATGGGCACACTGAAGAAGGCGTTCTTGAGGTCAATTACAGTAAAGAACATCCCTTCTGAATCAATAGCAGTCAATAGGGATGAGATGTCGGGAACCACAGGGTACTGTGGAACAATGCATTTATTCAGTTCTCGCAAATCAATCACCAGCCGATATACTGGCGGTGCATTGGGATCAGTACGTTTAAGAATCGGAATGATGGGGGAATTACAGATATTGGAGTCGGTCTCTACGACCACTCCTTGGGCAATGAGCTCTTCAATGATTTCCAGTAAAGCCACTACAGCATCGGGTGGTAACTTGTATTGTCGGATTCGGGGTAAAACAACACCTGGCTTGAGTGTAACACAGTATGGTGTAATGTGCATGCAGCCTACATCAGTTGGGCCTTGTGCCCACAGGTGTTTCGGTACATTTTTCAATCTGACATCAAACTCTCGTAATACATAGTGACCCTTGAAGTCACGCAAGAAAAGTCTAACTCCTTCCGGAGAACAACATATCACTGCTCCTAGAGCCTTCAGTGTCTTGATTCCTAACAAGTTTTCTGGACATGATTTCGTGAGTAACAGGTCTGTAACACGTGATAATGGACCTACTGCTAGGGGGACGGGTTTCGATACTTCATTTACAATAGGCTGTCCTAAAAAACCAAGGGAAACATTCTGTGAGCCTGAGAGGGGTGCCCCTGGGACTTCATCATGGCTGATTGTTGTGCGGCTTGCCCCTGTGTCAATTAAAAACTTTCTGTCTTTTCCCAATACTTGACTGTGTACATAAGGACCCTCTTGATCTACAGGAATCTCAATAAGAGGCAAGCCAACCTCCCTCTCTAGGCTGTTTCATGTGTATCGCTGATAATCGGGATAATCAGATTGGGCATACTGGCACATCTGCCGTGAAACCTGCTGCGTCGCGGCAATGGGCTGTGGCTGTGATGCCGCTGCGGTCTGTCCTGTATGTGATGAAGCATGCATAGGCTGTGGGTTCTGAGAAGTCTGTTGCTGGCCCTGGTCTTGTCTAGGCGGATGCGGTCTTTCTTTAGTTTTACCCGTTGCTATATTGTGTTTCAGGACTGGACATTCATGTACGTAGTGACCTGGCTGCTTGCAATAGTTGCATGTCCCTTTAACGGGAGCTGCTGAATTCTGGGTCTGGGTCGTACCTTTTCTCTGGCCGTCGGCTGGAACCGACTGGGCCACTAACATTTTCATTTTCGTGTCTTTCATGCGTCTCTGTTCATGATCCTGTTCTTCTCTAATTCTGTTCTGATGATACTGTAACATCTGGGATGGCGTATTTGCTTGCCATGTACTTTCAACCTTGTATACACGGTTCTTAACTGATGTCAGGGAATTCTCGACTAATTTCGTTACAAAAAGATGTGGGTATGACTCGCTACCTGGTTTCAGGCCACTATTTATAATGAAACATTTCTCGAATCTTGAATAGAAGTCACTAGTATCTTCATCGTGTTTCTGTTTACAGGCTGAGATTGCGTCCCAGTCTTCCTTTTTAGTTGTCAATAATCTTGTCAAAACCTGTACTATTAAACCTGGTAATGCTTTAGCTTTCTCCCCAAGGCCTAGCCCTGGAGTACGAATTTTTTCCTCGTCTTCTATTTCAGTCCATATAATCTTTTTATCTCCCACCTCCCATTCTCTTTCCTTGAGTTTCTCGTAGATGCCGGTAGGCAACAGAACCTTTAACAATTTCATAATATCCGTATATGTGTAATCTCCCATGAGTAACATGTCTTTAAGTTCTCGGTGAAAACCTGCAGGGTCTTTATCGTGACAGGGTACTAGTTTCTTCATCTCTAATAGTTCTAACTTGGTCAGAGGTGTGTATACATACACACATTTCAGGGTATTATCGGTGCCCATAACTGGATGTACTTCTCGTAATGGGTTCTGCCTTTCAAAATGCTCCATATGAAACATTTTTCTTTCTGGGGGCGGAGCGGAAACATATTGTGGGCCTAAGAAAGTGTTATATCTGTGCCGTTGTTCTAGAATTATTTGAATTAACTTGGTACTTAGGCCTCTCCATCTATTCATAAGTAGTGCTTCTAATGTATCAGGTAAGGGACCTGGGTCAGAATGTTGATTTCTGTATAACGTGAGGAGGTGCTGAATCATGTATATACCTGCTAATTTCTGCTCGTCTGGGGAAAGGTTCAGAAATGTCTGTGCTACTGTGTCATCATTGTATATATTAGGATTGTCAGCCCATAGTACTGCTGACCGAGCTAGTTCTTGTTCATCCATAGAATTGAGTACATGGTACCCCATTCGTTCTTGAAGCATTTTATCGGCAACCTGAAACAGATGTTCAGGAGAATTCGGTTTTGATATGCCAGAGAGAAAAACTCTCTTGCTTTCTGGACGAATGCCTTTCCTAAGGTAACTTCCCTTACCTACATACGCTATCGTATCGGTAGTCGTTTCTGGTTTTTCAGGTCCTTCCTCCTCGGAGGAGGAGTCGTTCCTGTCACTTTCTTTTTCTTGTTCTCTTTTGTGTATTTCTACTACTTCTTTTCTGATTTTCTTGTACATGCTTGCTATGCAATTAAGCTTATCATGTTTTCCTTCGGCTATATTTTGACCCCACTTGTTTAGTGCTTCCATTTCTTCCTGGTCTACCCCAGGCCTGTCTCGGTCTCTTATTAAGCAATTTATGAAAAAACGTAATACATATGCTTGAGTGTCAACTTTCTGGTGTGCCAGGGCCTCCTTAATACTTTCAGGATTTTCCCCAGTCTGGACAAAATGATATATTCTATCTAGGTGGTCACTCATCCCTGGGAATAACACTAGGTAATCTGTGGCTTGTCGCAAACGTAGTGATGCTATCAACATTCTATCGTCTTTACCGGGTACTGGATCGTATCTGCAAACTGGAAGGTGTTCTTTGAGTAAGTCGAGACGGGGTGATTGGGGTGTATGTTGCTTCAGTAGGTCTCTAAGGTGTAATCTGTGTGTTGCTGGCGGGGTCTGGAGACCCCCTGTCGCACCTCCTGAGCCAGAGGCTTGAGCATTACTTCTCTGTGGAGTCTGTATGTGTACCTGAACTTGTCTCTTAATAGGATCAGGCAAAAACGGATTTGGTATATTAACCTTAGGTGTGGCAAGTGGTGGGGGTGGAGGGACAGGCTGTCGAACGGGGGAACTTTGTTGTGGTAATGGCGGGATATGGTCTTGAGGCGGGTTGCCACCTCCGTCACCGTCAACAGGCGGCACGCGGGCAGGTGGATTGGTGTAAGCGGGTGCTACATCATCTAGATAGGAAGGGAGAAATATATCTTTAGTAGTCCTGTGTTTTACTTTAGTTGGAACCAATGGTGGCGGCAGATCTTTCGGTATTTCTGAAGTGGCTTCAGGCGAACCCTCGGCCACTAAGTACATGCCATTTACAAGATTGTTTCGTGCGCGGTCTACTTGTTCTGCCTTTACTCGGATCCCTTCATTAACTAATTCGTTTTCTCGGACTCTATCCGACGCTTCTCTATGTCTGTCTTCCTTTCGGAGTTCTTTTTCGGCACGTTTATGTGATTCTTTACGCCACAATTCTATGGCATCTTTCTGGGATTGTCTGGCTTTCTTTCTCCATAGTGCTTCTTCTACTTTCAGGATGCACTCGGCATCCCATGTTCCTGTAACGGGCCACCTGTGTCTTTCTTCTAGGTGCTTAGTATAATCGGCCCATAAATCTAGATACAGTATGGCGTCTATGCCATGCTTATGGTACATGAAATTTCCAGGCGTGTCCCTAGGGGGGATAGGAATTTCTTCCTCTAGTATCCCTTTCCTAGTTCCTATCTGTTTTAACTTATTGAAAAACGGCATCTTGTTTACTTAGTACTGGATACTCAATCCTTGCTACTTAACTCTGAACACAACTAGTTACACAAAAAACACAATAATGCACATTAAACAATCACTCATACCACAACATTAATCACATGAGACATTTGGAACACATATGACTACCCTCGATACTGAATGTACTGCTAAACAGCACAGATACACTGTCAAAGACAGTGCAAGAACTTGAATAACTGATATACTGCTAAAAAGTACAGATACACTGTCTAAAACAGTGCAGACCGCGTTTGTGTACCCAAACCCGTCTTTACCGGATACATAATAATGCACCCGTCTAGATACGTCCCAGCAATGGTACTCCCCGGGAAGCACGGAAACAGAAGGCCTCGGAAAACTCGACTGGACTGGACCGGACTCGACTCGACTCGACACGTGGATACTTCGGAAACTGGTGGGCCTCTTGACACCTCGGACCTTGCTTCTTTCGGCTAGGCTCTGGTCGGGATCCTCCGCACTCCTCACCGCCTCGTCTGGGTGCTGATCGCAGTCTCCGTCACCTCCGTGGGCCAGAGGGAGATACAGGAAATCCTGCGGGTACGCGTAGTTCCGTCTTGACTGATGGCAGGGGGCAAAGGTTGCAATGCACCAACCGGCGCGTGGGGTGGGGGAGGGGTCCCTATTCGGGCGCCAAAATAATGTGGTAAATATTTGATTTACCGTCCTAATTTCTATGCAGGTAAGTACTTAAACAAAAATAACTCAATCGGAAAGAAAGAGGCAGAGTCCGTGGTGTTAGGGTTCTTAGGGGTTTTATTCCTTAAAAAGGAATGGCTATGGTACCGGATATCATATTCCTGCCACCACTGGGGTGCAGGAAGGGATAGAGCAATATTTTATTGACAATACATAGCTTATATACTTAAATCATATTATAGAAACCAATACAGTAGGCGTAACAGCTGAGAGAAACAAGATAAGAACACACACGTGGTAGTGATACGTAATTAGAAGGCGTGAACTAGGCGTGAACATAGAGGTGTGTGCTAGAAACGTCATATGTAAGTGTCACAAGTGGGTGGCTACAAAGCAGAATCTTGCAATGTCAGCAGAAATCTGAGGCCTGGATGCGCGCGCAGCTGCATGACGTGTGATTGACGTGAAGCTGGAGGGTGCAGGGGACTTGACATTTACACTAGCGGAAAGAGACAGAAGTCTGGCATGTCAGATCAACTCGTGCCTCTATCATATCTGATATCTGATGTTTAGGAACCATATTATCTAAAAGGAAAAGGTCTCTGGGGCAGAAGCTACTCTATACTGACTGTGAGTGCGTGTATAAGCGTCTAAGTGTCTGCATGAGATGCGAGGGGGCATGGGCCTACCATGGTAACAGAGGCTATGAATTACTTGCACGGAGACAGTGAGGCCGGGCCCTTTGCTCTGCAGCTGGGGGGATGTTTACTTAAACTAGTAGGTAGGAATGCATTTTCGAGGAGCGGAACAGATAATGCGAAGGTTGAATTCAGTCTTGGCAGGCAGCAGGCTGAGCTAAGCGCCGTGAGCCGCGCAGGGAGTAAGGCAGAGGTCACGGGTACAGAGGCCGGCCCAGGCTGAGGCATCTCAGAGTCAGAAGGCAGAAAAGGCTTGATGGCAAAATTCAGGGCCTACTTCGCCTGGGCTGGAAAACGTGTAAAGTATACCACAAAAAGACGTTGGCATGGCATATTTAGAAACGGAATATTCAACCCGTTCATGGCGGGTCTGAAAGAAGACATGTTAACGTTGGACGCAAATGTATTTGCGTCTTCATAGCTGGCACAGGAGGGAAGTTACATGCACTTTAAGCTGGTACATGGAGACGGTGGGGTACACGTTAGGGAACATTACTTGACCATAAAATTTATATTTCCTCATTATATGAGCTTCATCGCTACAGGTACCTCGAGGAACAGATAGCGATGGAGCAGCCCCTGCAACCACTAAAGATAATACAATTGCAGAGGAAATTGGATCACAAGTAGAGGAGCAGGAAGGGAGGGATGGGGAGTTTATAGGAATAGTTTGGGAAACTTTAAAAACCCTATCGAGCCCACACCTCGCCGCACCCGCTTCGTGGGTGCCGCATCGTCCTGTAGTGAGTGGGGCAGCGTCACGAAGGAGAGGAGCGGGAAGGCTGTTCCGGGTGAGAGGCATCAGCGGGGCTGCGAGCATGCGGTGACTCCAACAACCAGGAGTCCCTGCGAGACCGATAGCCAGCATCCGGTCCGCTCTCCCTGCTGGCCCGCCCCCCCGCCCAACACGCCCCCTATATCATAGTCTCAGACTCCCGCAGCGCGGGACGCAGCTCGGGGCGAAGACCGGGCAAAGAGCGGGCCGTTTGAGGCCGTTCGAAGTCCAAGAGGTCTGGTCTGGGCCCCCCCCTTCGCCCCTTGCTCTGCCACCGGTACTGTTTTCATTGCTTTTTTCCATTGTTTATGCTGGTTGCTTACCTTTGCTAGATATGTCCACTCGGGCAAGCCGTAGTAGGGCAGCTAAGGGGGGGCTGAAACAAGATGGTCCTATGGATGATTTCATTACACGCACAAATATTGCTATAGATAAGTCAAGTCAAGTCAAGTCAGAGAATTTATATAGCGCACTACATACCCAGAGGGTCTCAAGGCGCTAAGGAAGGGGAGGAGGATTACTTGTCAAATATCCACGTTTTAAGTTGCTTTCTGAATGCTAGGTGGTTCTGGGTAAGGCGAAGGTAAGTGGGGAGTGAGTTCCATGTTTTAGCAGCCAGGTATGAGAAGGATCTGCCTCCCATGGTGGTCTTGTTGATGCGAGGTACAGTGGCGAGGGCTTGGCTGGAAGAACGTAGTTAGCGGGAGGGGGTGTAGAAGGACAATCGTGAGTTGAGGCATTCTGGTCCGATGTCGTAGAGTGATTTGTGTGCGTGGGTTAGCAGTCGGAAAGTGATTCTCTTATTGACGGGTAGCCAGTGGAAGTCTTTCAGGTGACCAGAGATGTGTTCGTTGCGTGGGATGTCTAATATGATTCTGGCTGAGGCGTTTTGGATTCGTTGGAGTTTCTTCTGGAGTTTAGCGGTAGTACCTGCGTAGAGGGTGTTTCCGTAGTCCAGTCGGCTCGTGACCAGAGCATGGGTGACTGTTTTCCTGGTTTCGGTGGGGATCCAGCGAAATGTTTTTTTGAGCATGCGAAGAATGTTGAAGCAGGATGAGGATACGGCGCTGACTTGTCTGTTCATTGAAAGTGAAGAATCCAGGATAACGCCTAGGTTCCGTGCGTGGTCTGTCGGGATGGGTGCTTTTCCAAGGGCTTCCGGCCACCAAGAGTCGTCCCATGCAGAGGGGGATGTACCTAGGATGAGGACTTCTGTTTTATCTGAGTTCAGTTTCAGATGGCTGTGTTTCATCCATTCAGCAACTTCTTTCATTCCTTCGTGTAGGTTAGTTTTGGCGGTGCTGGGGTCCTTGGTGAGAGAAAGGATTAGTTGAGTGTCATCCGCGTAAGAGATGATGTTGAGGTTGTGTTGGCGGGCGATGGCCGCGAGGGGGCTCATGTATACGTTGAAGAGGGTGGGGCTGAGGGAGGATCCTTGTGATACGCCACAGATGACTTCGGTGGCCTCGGACTTGAATGGTGGAAGGCGGACTCTCTGGGTTCTTCCGGTGAGGAACGAGGTGATCCATTCAAGTGCTTTTCCTTGTATTCCGATGTTGCTGAGGCGTTGTAAAAGGGTGCTGTGGCAGACTGTGTCGAATGCTGCAGAGAGGTCGAGGAGGATGAGGGCGACTGTGTCTCCATTGTCCAGTAGAGTTCGAATGTCGTCTGTTGCTGCGATGAGGGCGGTCTCAGTGCTGTGTTTTGCTCGGAAGCCAGATTGTGAGGAGTCGAGGGATTTGTTGGCTTCGAGTAAAGCGGCGAGCTGGTTGTTGACAGCTTTCTGCTGCTGCTAGAAGATTGTCGCAGGACATCGCTAATTCTAAAAAATCCTCCTTGGGACACATAGCATCTGCTATAACTCCGGAGCGTCTGGTCAATCCGCGCTGCGTAATTACGCAGGCGGATGTTCATTATACTCCAGTTTTGCTCCTCTCACCTCCAACTCTGTGCCCTACACACCAGTCTGCAAGTCAGATTCCACCCGTGGCTATTCTTGACCAACCAATCACCAATACACCCCATACCCTGGAAATTCCCGATGAATCTGCATATAATAGTAACAAAGGTAAACTACACAAAAGGAAACATACCTCAAGGTCTGCATATTCACGTAAGAAGGATAAAATTGTTGGGGCACATCAACTTAATGTTGGTAGTTTCCCTGTGACTAGCGCTACAGGAGGGTGTGCTTCATCGCTACAGGTACCTCGAGGAACAGATAGCGATGGAGCAGCCCCTGCAACCACTAAAGATAATACAATTGCAGAGGAAATTGGATCACAAGTAGAGGAGCAGGAAGGGAGGGATGGGGAGTTTATAGGAATAGTTTGGGAAACTTTAAAAAAGCTCCTATCTCCCCTGGATTTAAGACTCTCACGTATTGAGAACCATCTCTTAGAGATAGAAAAGAGTATAATAGCTTTGGCTACCCTTGGTTTGCGAGGTCTAGATAACCAAGGTCTCCTAGAGAATAACTTAGTCCCACAGACACCAAACCTTCCCCCTCCGGTACCAGCTATAACACGGCCTGTCCCTAAACCTCGTACTAAGGGATTTGAACACAAAACCTCTGATCCTCCGCCTAGGGCGCCAAAGCATCCTATTCCTCAAGCTCCTATTCACACTAATGCAGGTGCTCCTCCAAGGCTGAATGCTAGCAACGCTGTCTACCGATCCACCCAGGGCTCACATAACAAGAGCAATTTTCGAGGGGGTTATATTGATCTCCCCCCTGAGGCCAACCAATACGTGGTGGTGCTGACGGGTGTGCCTGAGATTGAGAATGACCACCACGAAAACCATTGGTCCCTGAAGAACAACATTATGCACTGGCTTAATGTGAATAGACCGATCCCAAATGGTCTGAGAAGTAGAGTTTTAATGGTGCGAAGAGTTCCCTGGGTAGGTCCCTCGCGGAAATCTAGTCCTGGTGACTGTATAGTCGTGACGTTTGAGGATCCATACACGGCCCACCACATTTGTTCATGGTTTATCGATGGTGAAGGCTCATCTATTGTACCCAGGCCACTAACTTTCTTTTACCCACCACGTACCACACATTCTCATGGGGGCGACTGGTCCTTGGTACGCCATCAGGCCCAGAGGGGGTTAACAAATAAAGAGCAAGTTCCAATTAGACGGTGGTTCAGGGCACCAACCTCCAACAGGTTTGGCTGCCTTGAAGAAGTAGATTGACTCCTCAAGCCAGTTGATTCGCCACTGCATACAAAGGTTTCTTTATCTCATGGGGACCCTGACTCCTTTTCCTTGACAACCAAGCCTGACGGAAACAGCCCCGTTACACTTGCCCAACCAACGGCACATGCCTCGCTAGCGCAGGGAGTGCTGAACACCTCTAATACTTATAGAACTCATGCAATAGTGCATGAGATAGCTGCACCCCCATCGACCCCTCTGTTATTGCACCAATTGGCCCAGCCTGCTGGCAAACGGCTCACTGTCACCAGGGCAAATATCCGAATCAAGAAAGAGGATACCCAATTACCAACCAGTGTTGATGCGGTGGCGACAGTGTTGGAACATGGCCCAAGAAGGTTGGGCCCTGTTTCTGATTCTGTTCCCCCTGCTTTTGCCCCAATGCTCAGGCAGAGAACCACAGGAAACCTACAGCTGAGGGTCCTAAGCTGGAACGTGGCAGGGCTTGCACGCAATTTTGACAATCCAGATTGGAATTCCCTTGTGGAACCCTTCGGGATTTGTCTTTTGGAAGAAACATGGTGCTTGGAACCTCGTCACAGGGTAGGGTACACAACCTACTTTGTGCCTGCATCCCAACCTCAGGGCAGTAAAGGTCGCCCGTCGGGTGGCCTTCTCATTTGGGTCAGTATTGCATTGGGACTAACCATAAGGCATATAATTACACAATCTCCTGATCTTCAGAGATTAACAATACAGTGCCACAGGGGTAGGAAGCTAGAAGTATTCAACCTCTACTTAAGGGGGGCTGGGGGCGGGGCCTCAATGTTATCCTCATCCGGAATAGAAGAAGAGCTTGGATCCTGTAACATAGATTCCTTTGTTGTCTTGGCAGGAGACCTTAACTGCTGCTTCGAACCCCTAGCCAGTGAGGACATTTTGGACACCTGGGAAGACGATGCTAGGAGAGGCATTCCCATGCTCTCTCTAGACCCGATCAAAAAATGGACCCAGAGTGCCATAGATATTAATTCACTATGTATGGAATACGATCTTAGAGCAACTAATGGCCGATCTAAGTCTGATCCCAGGGGAGCACATACCTACAATAGGGTGGGACACACTTCAAGAATCGATTACATATTGTTGAACCACAAGCTATGGCCGTATCACCAAGATATGGAAGTCTTATTGACTTCCGACAGTGACCATAACCCATTGGCCCTAACCCTCACCCCCCTGTGGCAAGACAGGAACCCAACCACGTCTCTACACATATGGAAATCATCCCACGAACTTGTCCCCTCGAACTGTGGCAGGCGACTAAAATGGGCGAAAGTTGCCACGGACGAGGGAAGGATGGCCCAAGCTAAGACCATAATGACAGCTGTGAAGTTGCGACTAGACACATCGGAAACCACTAATCATGCTGTCCTTACGGCCTTCTCAGAAACTACTTCATCTCTAAGTGAGTTGTTCATTGTCCCACAGAGCAGGGCAAGGGCCACAAACAGAGTCGCAACTAAGGGTAGAGATAAATGGTACTCCTCTGCTTGCCATGCTGCCAAACGGGAAATCACTCTAGCCGTGAAATCAAAAGACCCAGGTCACATTAGTCTCGCTAGGAAAAGCTATAAAAAAGCTCTATCCTTGGCAAGGGAAGCACACGAAACCAATTTCTGGAGAGAGCTATTGATTGCGAGTTCTAAAAAGGACTCGAAGGGGTTTTGGGAACTGCTTAGAGCTAGGGATAAGCCCGTTGATTCCCAACTGACTTGTAACATCACGGGGGAGGCTTGGTTTGCCCATTTTTCTAAGCTTTATTCCATCCCAACAGGCGCACTACAATCAAATATGGGTTTCTCGCATAGAGCGCCGGTTGCCAACACAATTAATGACCACCCCTTCGCTGCTAAGGAAGTCGAAGGGGCAATCAAGTGCCTTGTTGCTAACAAGGCTGCAGGCCCAGATGGCATCCCAGGTGACCTGATACGGGTCAACTCAGAGGTGTGGAGCAGACTTATTGCCTCACTTCTGAACGAGGCCGTGATGGGAGGCTGCCTTCCTGACTCCTGGAGGGGTGCGGAGGTCGGCCCGATTTTCAAGAAAGGAGGTCGGGACGACCCTGCTAACTATCGTCCAATCAGCTTGCTTGATTCCACCCAGAAGGTAGCCGGCAAAGTAGTCTTAGGCAGGTTCTTGCAGTGGGCTGAAGAAAACCAGGTATTGTCAGACTTCCAGGCTGGTTTTAGATCAGGAACTGGTACCATTGAACAGACATTTCGCCTACTAATGCTTTACTGGAAAGTGGTCGTATTGGGCAAAGGCAGTCTGTATCTCGCATTCATAGATTTGCGGACTGTCTTTGACCTGGTCCCACGTGACCAGCTGTGGAATGTCTTAGAGGGTTTGAGTATCCCTCCGTATCTACTTGGTTTGCTCATTAAGTTCCATGAAAGTAACTTTGCACAGATCAGGTGGGGAGATCAGGGGCAAACAACATCACGCATTCCTGTAGATAGGGGCGTCCGCCAGGGTTGTGTGCTAGCCCCCACTCTGTTCTCACTTTATGTTAACGGAGTGGTGGAGCACCTACTCAAACATCCAGCATATGAACCCTCCCTGGCTGGCAGAAAAATTCCTACCCTCCTATTTGCAGATGATACCCTCCTGATCTCAAAAACCCCGATAGGCCTCCAAACGTTACTTTCTAGTTTCAAGGATTTCTGTGACTCTAAGGGCCTAGTTATTAATGTAAGCAAAACCAAATTCCTGGTCTTAAACCCCCCCCTAGGAAAACCGTCATCCCTCCCACTCTAGACTCAGTCCCACTTGAAAGGGTAAAGGAGTTTGATTATTTAGGCATCCGACTCTGTGACTCCATGAATTGGAAGGCTCACCATCAAAAAGTCTTTCTGACTCATAAGAGGGTTACAGTGGCCCTGCTAAAAGAACAACGTGCCTTGTCCCTTAAACCCATTGGGGCGGTCTTAGACATTTATAGGGCAAGGGTGGTGAGCGCGGCGCTGTATGGGTCGGAATTCTGGGGCGTCCAGAGAGTTGATACTTTGACACATCTTGAAAACAAATTCCACAAAGATCTCATGAGGCTACCACACAGCACCCTCACACTCCCACTCTTATTAGATGCAGGTACACGCCCAATAAGCGAGCAAGCAAGGCTACGTCCCCTCTTACTGTGGGCTCGAATATGGAAGGTACCAGAACTGTCCAGTTACGCTGAAGCCCTAAGGGAACTCCTTTCAACACCTGGCTGGTACAAGGTCGGCTGGCTCAGGGAAGTTAAGCGGCTTCTTTGTGAACTGGGCCTTGGAGACGCTTGGGACAATATAACTGCCCCACCCAAACAGATGTTAAAGAAATTATACTGGTCATGGGTGGCAAATGGGAGAATTAGCAATTCTAAATTATGCAGATCTGCGGTAGAGTTTCTGTTAATCAAGGAGCTCCCCTTTAGAGAACCTTATTTAGACATGATCCTTAATTCGAGGGATAGGTCATTGTATTTCAAATTCAGGGTGGGAGTTCTACCTTTAGGGCAGTTGACAGCAAGCTTGAAGCCACCGCTGCAAACTACACCATATTTCCCTTTTTGATAGAAAAGGGATGAGTCTATTGCCCATCTAATGTTTGAGTGTCCAGCCTATGCAGCCCCTCGATGCAGATGGCTTAAACCACTATGCAGGAGCCTTGGCACTAGATCCCACCTGGAGGCTCTACGCATCCTATGATCTGATGCTCGCCCTTTGTTCGCCTGTTGTCTGGCAAAATTCCTGGGTTGGGTATGGCGGATAAGATCCGTGAGGAAATCGTCTCTCCAGTAACACGAACTGCATTGACCCAGTCCCATACTTTAGCTATGTTTTACAACTTTTTGGCAAATGAGCTCCTTTTTATGATGTTTTATTGCTAGTTTACATGAAATCAAAGAATTGATAAACTGTATAATGTGAACAGAGGAATGAATTGTCAAAATGTATTGTACTTTTTATTATTTTTGTATTGTAATGCTTTTATGATATGACAAATATATCGAAATAAAGCTATTCAACAACAACATTAGTCAGGCTGAGATGCTGGTCTGAATACTTAATATCTTCAATATGTGTTTGAGGATAGATTGTGATAGTAAGCTTTAACATGAAGATGGAGAATATGCTGACCAAACTGGGAGAAGAATAAACATTGAAATCTATACTATAAAATAGGTGTTTAGTACTACCCCCACTGCCAGGCTCGACTCAAGATTAACTTTAAACCGCCCTCTGTGTGGTTCAGTTCAGAGACTTACAATGCCACAGCTGGTCCAGGATCCCAGGAGCCCCGCCCTGCCCTGAACCTAGTCGAGTCTAAGTTTGAACTTGCCAAGATTACAGTTTTGTTAGAACACAGCCCCGCCCAGAGGCCCGACCACCACCAACTGCCATAATGGAGTCAGGTCTAGCCAGGAATTGAGCTCAGTCCGCAGTCTAGTCCTGTTTAGATTGCAACCCAGATCCACCGCCTAAGCTTTGCGAGGAACGTTGCCCTCTCTATGTTCTTCACAAACCTCAACGCCTGGTCAGACACCAGCCTAGCACACCCTTGGCCAGAGCCCAATCCAGCACAACCCAGATAAGAGGCCAAGGCTCCCCCCTTCCACCCATATGCAACTCAGGTCTTGCAGAAATCCAGCACTGTAAACAGCTTTGTCGAGTCCAGCTGAAAGTGTTGCTCTGCACTGGACAGATACCAGTCAGATTTAGCCCAGACTCATGAGGTGTGTCACTCTGGCTTCACTTGAAATTTTGGTGGGCAGTAGCAAAATATGGCCAAATGGACTGTGAAGTAATTGCACTGGTTGAAGTATTATACTTGCAAGAATTGAATCTGAGCCATGTAATGACCAAAAAGTTGTACTAATTTGCTCTGTAAGACTGCTTAACAAAACAAAATCCAAGAACATTTTGGGGGATTTTTTTTTTAGATCAGATCCTAGCCCTACCAAGAGCAAAAACAACTAAGGGGCATATTATCAAGGAACAGCGTTAAAATTACCACCTCTTTGGTGGTAAAAAAATGCCGCTAAAGCGGCAATATTGGGCTTGATAATATGCCCTTGAGAATTCCAATAGAAGCCCATGTTCTGGTGTTAACATGGGCTTCTATTGGAATTGTCTACGGCATATTATCAAGCCCATTATCGCCGTTTTAGCAGCAGTTTTCAGCCGCTAAACCGGCGATAATTTTAACGCTGTTCTCGATAATATGCCCCTTAGGAGCTTTGGCAGGAACTCATTCAGAGCACAGCCTAACTCACACTAGGTAGACCAGCACAGAGCTCAGACATATTCAATGGCCGGCATAATAAACCCACAGGTAGTCCAGACACCATCCCTCTCCCGCAAAGCGAAGCCCAAGGACATATAAAAGGAGATACTCAACAAACAGAGAAAAGACCAGGGTGTTAAACGCTTGATCCTTTGTGTTTTTTCAACTTCTCAACAAATTAAGGGGCATATCAGCAAGGGCCTGCGATAATTATCGCTCAGCGCTTTTAGCACGAGGATAATTATCGCAGGCTAACGCTGGATACTATTGCTGAGATAGCGTGCTATCAGCAACGCTTATCTCCCAAGCGATAGGAATCCATGCGTTAGCTGGAAAACAGTGTGATTATTGCTGGAAATCCAGCGATAATCGCACTGCGACTAGCGATACCTTGCTGATAGGGCAGGGTGGTCTTACCCATGTATTCCACCTCCCATTGGATTACATGGCTAAATCGGATTACAAGCAGGTGTAAGGAAATTAGCGATAACTGTGGTTAGCGCTACTTTTCTTATTGCTCTGCTTGCTTGCGTGCAGCTTGATAATTGGAGAAATGCTGGTTAGCGATATTTTGCAAGTTATTTTGGCACGGAACGCCCACTTTGCATTTCATTAGAGATGCAAAGCTGGGCATTGTTGAAAGGGCGCTAAATAGGCAAAACACGTGATAGCGTGTCTTTGCTGATAAGGCAATGAAATTATCGCTGCTTTTCGCCCGAAAACGGACGCAAAAAAGGCGATAATTTCATAGCGCCGCCTTGCTGATATTCCCCAAACTTGGTATTTGTCTACCCACTACACGAAACTTCCAATATGGGATTAATTGTAGCCATCGCAAAAAGCAATAGAAGTAGAACATAGAAACATGCTTGCAGGGTTTTCTGAAAAGCCAACACTGCTATTGATGTTCTCTTAAAACAGCTGAGCCACGAGGATTACGTGATTTGGCGAATATGCCACATAATTTATCATCTACTGCATAATCTACAGATTTTAACAACATTTAAACAAATCAAAAGTTACTTAAAATGCAGCAACGCGTGTTGCTGGGCAGTGACATGCTCGTTGCAAAGGTTGACTGGTCATCATTCTGTTGCCTATTGACGTATTTGGGTGCCAGCCTGGTCTAATGAGGTGAAACCTTAGCCAAGATAGTATTTACATGTGGAAAAGTGACAAAAGAATGAAGTAATACAACCACAAAATGTGCCTCATTCCGTTGCATAATTTGCCTTTTCTTGCCGTATAATGAAGTAAACCCTGCCACTTGATTTGGTCCTTTCATGCTGCACAATTACAGTGGTCCTAACACCGTACAATACATTGCTAACCTAAAACTATCAACAAAAGGACCCAATAAACGTGCTCTTAAGTGGCAGTGAGGTGACATTTTGTGGCAATTTAAGAAAACATCCGTGCATAAATGAGAAACCATTACTGAACTTTGCTGCAGGCGCCCTAGCTTGTTTGGTGCGGATTACCTGGGTTATATTGCGCTCGTGCAGAAACAGTTTTTTCACCATTAATAGTTTACACAGCCTGCGGTACTGCAATTTTAAAAGGACGTTTTTACCGACCCTTGCATTGACTAGTGTAAAATGTCGTATTTAGTCTGGTACTTGCAAATTACCTATTTGCTTTTTCAAGCGGTGCAAATATGGTTCGAGATGTCACTTGCACCCCATGCAATTTATGTAATACGAAAAAGCTGACACAAAACTTCACTGGCGCAATCTAGCCTAATGCTCCCTATGACCGTTGCCTAGTCTCCACTCACCTAACAACAAGCTCTAGCAACCTAAAGACTTACCAAAGAAAATTAAGTCAGCAGGAGTGCAAATTCAGTTAATCCCATGGCCTGCTTGAGCGAGCTCTATCTCTCTTGCAGATGAAGTGAAATGTACTCAGAAGCCTCAGTCTACACAGCATAACCTGTCTGAAATACCTCAGTCTAGGCTGTCGCCTCCCCTCAGCTCTAATTTCACTAAGGTGTTTTGTACATTACGCAGGTGTCTGGATATATGAACCAAAGCCTCCATTCGATTCTTTGTATACTTGTCAGTGCCGGATAAAAACCAGTAGAGGCCCACAGGTAGTTGAAAATCCGCCCCTCCCCTCGCAAATTACTTCCTAATACGTTTTTAATTTTATCAACCATTTATGTTTGCGTTTCTTTGAGTTGGTTCATTTTTTTCTATCTTTTGGATACAATTTAAAAAAGTTTGGACCATATTATCAAAAAAGGGTGATACATTATCGCCGCTTTTATTGGCAGGAAATTGCCGCTAAAGCGGCTATAATGGGCTTGATAATATGCCCTTGTGAATTCCCATGGAAGCCCAGGTTAACACCAGAACCTGGGCTTCTATGGGAATTCACACGGGCATATTATCAAGCCCATTCCCATTATCGCCGCTTTAGCGGCAGTTTCCTGCCGATAAAAGTGCCGATAATGTATCGCCCTTTCTTCATAATATGGCCCAGAGACTATAATTTTATTTCAAGATCAAATCCATTTTATTTCGATCCATTGTCGCGGGCACCTAAAAAGAGTAGGGCCCATAGGCCGGTGCCTACTTTGCCTATTTGGTGATCCGGAACTGATACTAGTGGCATTCGAGAATTCCCGGAATTCCCATAGATAAAGCAGAAATACAGATGCTCACTCGCCTCCACCCAAGCCAAAGCTTTTGCAGCAGATTTAACTACTTCATCACACCGGCAGTGGAAAATATGCCCCATTTTAAAATTTCTGCTGCAGAGGCTTCCATTACCAAAGGGACCGTCACTAGGAGGAGCCACCTTGGGTTAGTCAGAAAATCAGGCGATCTGCATACACGCCCAATAAGCGAGCAAGCAAGGCTACGTCCCCTCTTACTGTGGGCTCGAATATGGAAGGTACCAGAACTGTCCAGTTACGCTGAAGCCCTAAGAGAACTCCTTTCAACACCCGGCTGGTACAAGGTCGGCTGGCTCAGGGAAGTTAAGCGGCTTCTTTGTGAACTGGGCCTTGGAGACGCTTGGGACAATATAACTGCCCCACCCAAACAGATGTTAAAGAAATTATACTGGTCATGGGTGGCAAATGGGAGAATTAGCAATTCTAAATTATGCAGATCTGCGGTAGAGTTTCTGTTAATCAAGGAGCTCCCCTTTAGAGAACCTTATTTAGACATGATCCTTAATTCGAGGGATAGGTCATTGTATTTCAAATTCAGGGTGGGAGTTCTACCTTTAGGGCAGTTGACAGCAAGCTTGAAGCCACCGCTGCAAACTACACCATATTTCCCTTTTTGATAGAAAAGGGATGAGTCTATTGCCCATCTAATGTTTGAGTGTCCAGCCTATGCAGCCCCTCGATGCAGATGGCTGAAACCACTATGCAGGAGCCTTGGCACTAGATCCCACCTGGAGGCTCTACGCATCCTAAGATCTGATGCTCGCCCTTTGTTCGCCTGTTGTCTGGCAAAATTCCTGGGTTGGGTATGGCGGATAAGATCCGTGAGGAAATCGTCTCTCCAGTAACACGAACTGCATTGACCCAGTCCCATACTTTAGCTATGTTTTACAACTTTTTGGCAAATGAGCTCCTTTTTATGATGTTTTATTGCTAGTTTACATGAAATCAAAGAATTGATAAACTGTATAATGTGAACAGAGGAATGAATTGTCAAAATGTATTGTACTTTTTATTATTTTTGTATTGTAATGCTTTTATGATATGACAAATATATCGAAATAAAGCTATTCAACAACAACATTAGTCAGGCTGAGATGCTGGTCTGAATACTTAATATCTTCAATATGTGTTTGAGGATAGATTGTGATAGTAAGCTTTAACATGAAGATGGAGAATATGCTGACCAAACTGGGAGAAGAATAGGATTTTAATTTTCCTGGTGCTCTGAAGCTGAATACTAGCCTCAGCGGACGTGTACTCACCCCTGCACTGCTGCTCTGCGCGAAGGCTGACAGCGCTCGCATTTACGCTGTGACGCTCATTTTTCTTCTTCTGCCGCTTACCCGCTCCTGACCCCGGTCCGCCCCGGCTGTGTGCCGTTTGTCGCGGAGGGTCCCTGCAAGAGCGCCACTTCCGCTTCGCGGCACTTCCGCCCTGCCTCCAGACCGCGCAGGTGAGCGGTCTAGTGTCTGCTGAGCTAGGGCTTATAACGTTGCCCTGCCGGCCCCACTGGTTGACTCTGTGGCCTGAAGACCACTCGTGTGCATCAGCGCGGCTGACAAGCGCTTTTAATCTCCCCCAGCTGACTTGGAGCTGTTGCTCTTAGGATTTTAATTTTCCTGGTGCTCTGAAGCTGAATACTAGCCTCAGCGGACGTGTACTCACCCCT
Source organism: Lissotriton vulgaris (assembly GCF_964263255.1). NCBI lineage: Eukaryota > Metazoa > Chordata > Amphibia > Caudata > Salamandridae > Lissotriton > Lissotriton vulgaris. The sequence goes on along the minus strand of NC_141699.1, from coordinate 839,784,897 downwards.
GCACTGCTGCTCTACGCGAAGGCTGACAGCGCTCGCATTTACGCTGTGACGCTCATTTTTCTTCTTCTGCCGCTTACCCGCTCCTGACCCCGGTCCGCCCCGGCTGTGTGCCGTTTGTCGCGGAGGGTCCCTGCAAGAGCGCCACTTCCGCTTCGCGGCACTTCCGCCCTGCCTCCAGACCGCGCAGGTGAGCGGTCTAGTGTTTCACGTCGGATGGTATAAATGGCCATCTGGAGGAAGCGCAGCGGACGAGCGCAGCGGGAGCGCCGACTTCGCGCCGAAGTCGCGCATAAGTCGAGCCCGTCTGCGCCCGTCCGCGACCGACCGAGGCCAGGGGCCACGCATGCTGTTCCACGTCTGGTCTACTCTTCACAGGCACTTCGTGCCTTATCCCATCACGTCTCCCTTGCTCCTCATGTCAAAGCTACCATTCTAGGACACAATATCCTATCCTCTCCCCCGTCTACAATTCCTCCCTTCCCTTCCCTTCCCTCTTCCCATCCTCCTCCCGCTGCACCCCGGCCTACTCAGTCCAGTCTTAGTGGCAGAGACCCCCTTTCACTACTCTATCTCAATACTCGTTCCCTTCCCAAACATCAACTAGACATATTCCAACTTTTAGAAGGAGGTCTCATTGACATCTTGCTCCTTACGGAAACTTGGTTAAATGCTGACTCTTACCCAGATATCTTGGCCGCCATTCCTGCGGGTTACTATATCCTCCATTCTAATAGAAACTCCGGCAGACCTGGCGGCGGAGTTGCCGCCATTATTCGCTCTCATTTACAATTCACTACCCTTACTACTCCACCCATAGCCAACACGGATATTCTTACATTGAAATTTACCTCTCCCAACTCTTCATTTATCTGTATATTAGTTTATCGCCCCCCGGTCAACATGCCCCTTTTCCCATCCCTATTCAGCAATATGATCTCGCAGATAGCCATCAACTCTGCCAGGGTTCTAGTGGTAGGCGACTTTAATTACTGGCCATCAGACCCCCAAGAATCTTCTCTCTCCCGTGAGTTCACTGACTCATTGCTTGGCCTAAACTTCTCCAAACACATCTCTGTTGCCACACACAATAAAGGCCATATATTAGACCAGATCTGGTCTACCAATTCTGATATTTCCCCTCCCCTGGTTCATCCCTGTCCCTGGTCCGATCACTTTTTCATTTCCTTTTCCTTACACCTATTCTTGTCTACCTGCCCGCCGGTCCCTCATAACTTTCAGGCCCGAAACTGGAAACAAGCTGGCATTCCCCACTTTCACTCGATTCTTGCCTCAACATCTCCTCCTGACTATTCTGATTTGAACTCACAAGCAACTTCTCTCGATCAGTGGCTGTCCTCTGCCTGCGACGTCGTTGCCCCCATCAAAACTGTTAAGTCTAAACGTCCCCACGACGCTCAGCGCTGGTTTACTTCTACTCTGAAGGCGGACAAACTTCGTCTTAGACAGGCTGAGCGCCGCTGGCGGCGCAATTATGACCCTTTACTTAAAATCAGTTACATTGACCTACTAAAAACGTATAAAAAATCTATCATTTCGGCCAAACTCTCTTATTTTTCTCAGAAGGTCTTGACCTCGGCATCCAAGTCCAAAGAAATTTTTTCTATTGTAGCTGAGCTTTCCCTTCCTGACCGGGTCACTCCCCAGCCCCTTCCTTCTCAAGCCCTGTGTAATTCTCTTAATTCTTTTTTTTCTGACAAGATTTCCGCGATTAAAAACAACATTCCCTCTACTACTCTATCTCACGATTCTGTTCTCCCTTCCTCGAATCCTCATTCTTTCTCTAAATTTCCCCCTATCTCTTTGGACATCTTTCTTTCACTGCTTCAGACTGTGAGCTCTGGCTCGCCTAATGATTGCTGTCCTACGTCTATTCTGAGAGCTGCTTTTGTGGCCTGTCCTGGCCCCCCTCTTGATCTCTTAAATAAATCTCTCTTGTCAGGCTCTGTCCCCAATGCCTTTAAAAGCGCTGTGGTGGTCCCCATTCTAAAAAAACCTGGTCTTGACCCTACCACGTTGGCTAATTACCGTCCCATCTCCCTCCTCCCTTACCTGGGTAAGGTCTTGGAGACCTATGTCACCCGCTGCCTCAGTGCCTTCATCGAGGAAACTCATTTCCTCGACGACCGGCAAGCCGGTTTCAGACCTGCTCACTCCACTGAGGCAGTGGTGGTGGCAGTCATGGACACGCTGAAACAGGGAGCTGACAAGAACTTGGCCCAGGCCCTTGTACTCTTAGACCTTTCAGCCGCATTTGACACGGTCGACCATGGAATCCTGGTCGACCGTGTCAGAAATGCTGGCATCTCTGGCTTGGCCCTGTCATGGGTGGTATCCTTTCTCCATTCCCGCTCCCAATCTGTTCGCCTTTCCTCTTTCTCTGCCCCTCTATCTTCTCTCTCCTGTGGTGTTCCCCAGGGTTCTGCTTTGTCCCCGCTTTTGTTTAATCTTTATATGCAGCCCCTTCTTGTTTCCCTTCGTCAGTTTTCAGTTACTGCTTTCAATTACGCAGATGATCTGCAGCTTATCTTTCCTATTAATTCCTCCTCTTCTGCTTGTTCCAACTTTCAAAATGCCATGCTCTTTATCTATGAGTGGATGAACCTTAGCCAATTAAAGCTTAATCCAAGCAAAACGGAGCTGGTGGTGACTGGCGGTCCTCTCACTCCCTGGTCTCCCAACTTCTGGCCTACCGCCCTGGGTTCCCCTCCTTGCCCAGTGAACACCGTGAAGAGCTTGGGGGTTACCATTTCTAGTGACCTCTCGATGCGGCCTCACATCAACACCGTCACTTCGGCCTGTTTTTTCCATCTCCGCCGAATCGGGAAGATTCGCAGGTTCTTATCCCAAGAGGCCCTCATTCTTGTTATCCTTGCCCTCATCACCTCACGTCTAGACTATGCCAACTGTCTATACGTGGGGGTTCCTGCCTGTCACCTTTCCCGACTCCAACTGGTTCAGAATCAGGCAGCCAGACTAATCTTTCAGCAACCTAAATACCAGCATGTCACCCCTCTGCTGAAGACTCTACACTGGCTCCCTGTTGCGCAACGGTGTGTTTTTAAAATGGCTTGTACCATTTTTAAATCCCTGTTTACCTGTGCCCCTGCCTTTATTTCTTCTTGTCTGCACGCTTATGTTCCTCCCCGTCACCTCAGATCGTCGGCTCATAATCTGCTGACTACTCCCAGGTTTAACCGTAAAAAACATGGGGGCGCTTGCTTCTCTTTTCTTGCTCCCACTACCTGGAATTCCCTCCCTCTTGTTATTCGTTTGTCCACCGACTATTGCTGCTTTCGCAGTTCTTTGAAAACCCACTTGTTCCGTCTGGCGCACGGTTAGCTGCTCTGACCCTGAATGTTTCTTCTCCCGCCTGGTCTTGAGCGCCAAGAAACCAATTGGTGAATGCGCGCGGTACCAAATCCCTTTTAATAATAATAATTTAATAATAATAAAGAATAAACATTAAAATCTACACTATAAAATAGGTGTTTAGTACTACCCCCACTGCCAGGCTCGACTCAAGATTAACTTTAAACCGCCCTCTGTGTGGTTCAGTTCAGAGACCTACAATGCCACAGCTGGTCCAGGATCCCAGGAGCCCCGCCCTGCCCTGAACCTCGTCGAGTCTAAGTTTGAACTTGCCAAGATTACAGTTTTGTTAGAACACAGCCCCGCCCAGAGGCCCGACCACCACCAACTGCCATAATGGAGTCAGGTCTAGCCAGGAATTGAGCTCAGTCCGCAGTCTAGTCCTGTTTAGATTGCAACCCAGATCCACCGCCTAAGCTTTGCGAGGAACGTTGCCCTCTCTATGTTCTTCACAAACCTCAACGCCTGGTCAGACACCAGCCTAGCACACCCTTGGCCAGAGCCCAATCCAGCACAACCCAGATAAGAGGCCAAGGCTCCCCCCTTCCACCCATATGCAACTCAGGTCTTGCAGAAATCCAGCACTGTAAACAGCTTTGTCGAGTCCAGCTGAAAGTGTTGCTCTGCACTGGACAGATGCCAGTCAGATTTAGCCCAGACTCATGAGGTGTGTCACTCTGGCTTCACTTGAAATTTTGGTGGGCAGTAGCAAAATATGGCCAAATGGACTGTGAAGTAATTGCACTGGTTGAAGTATTATACTTGCAAGAATTGAATCTGAGCCATGTAATGACCAAAAAGTTGTACTAATTTGCTCTGTAAGACTGCTTAACAAAACAAAATCCACGAAAATGTTGGGGGATTTTTTTTTTAGATCAGATCCTAGCCCTACCAAGAGCAAAAACAACTAAGGGGCATATTATCAAGGAACAGCGTTAAAATTACCACCTCTTTGGTGGTAAAAAAATGCCGCTAAAGCGGCAATATTGGGCTTGATAATATGCCCTTGAGAATTCCAATAGAAGCCCATGTTCTGGTGTTAACATGGGCTTCTATTGGAAATGTCTACGGCATATTATCAAGCCCATTATCGCCGTTTTAGCAGCAGTTTCCAGCCGCTAAACCAGCGATAATTTTAACGCTGTTCTCGATAATATGCCCCTTAGGAGCTTTGGCGGGAACTCATTCAGAGCACAGCCTAACTCACCAGCACAGAGCTCAGACATATTCAATGGCCGGCATAATAAACCCACAGGTAGTCCAGACACCATCCCTCTCCCGCAAAGCGAAGCCCAAGGACATATAAAAGGAGATACTCAACAAACAGAGAAAAGACCAGGGTGTTAAACGCTTTATCCTGTGTGTTTTTTCAACTTCTCAACAAATTAAGGGGCATATCAGCAAGGGCCTGCGATAATTATCGCTCAGCGCTTTTAGCACGAGGATAATTATCGCAGGCTAACGCTGGATACTATCGCTGAGATAGCGTGCTATCAGCAACGCTCATCTCCCAAGCGATAGGAATCCATGCGTTAGCTGGAAAACAGTGTGATTATTGCTGGAAATCCAGCGATAATCGCACTGCGACTAGCGATACCTTGCTGATAGGGCAGGGTGGTCTTACCCATGTAATCCACCTCCCATTGGATTACATGGCTAAATCGGATTACAAGCAGGTGTAAGGAAATTAGCGATAACTGTGGTTAGCGCTACTTTTCTTATTGCTCTGCTTGTTTGCGTGCAGCTTGATAATTGGAGAAATGCTAGTTAGCGATATTTTGCAAGTTATTTTGGCATGGAACGCCCACTTTGCATTTCATCAGAGATGCAAAGCTGGGCATTGTTGAAAGGGGCGCTAAATAAGCAAAACACGTGATAGCGTGTCTTTGCTGATAAGGCAATGAAATTATCGCTGCTTTTCGCCCGAAAACGGACGCAAAAAAGGCGATAATTTCATAGCGCCGCCTTGCTGATATTCCCCAAACTTGGTATTTGTCTACCCACTACACGAAACTTCCAATATGGGATTAATTGTAGCCATCGCAAAAAGCAATAGAAGTGGAACATAGAAACATGCTTGCAGGGTTTTCTGAAAAGCCAACACTGCTATTGATGTTCTCTTAAAACAGCTGAGCCACGAGGATTACGTGATTTGGCGAATATGCCACATAATTTATCATCTACTGCATAATCTACAGATTTTAACAACATTTAAACAAATCAAAAGTTACTTAAAATGCAGCAACGCGTGTTGCTGGGCAGTGACATGCTCGTTGCAAAGGTTGACTGGTCATCATTCTGTTGCCTATTGACGTATTTGGGTGCCAGCCTGGTCTAATGAGGTGAAACCTTAGCCCAGATAGTATTTACATGTGGAAAAGTGACAAAAGAATGAAGTAATACAACCACAAAATGTGTCTCATTCCGTTGCATAATTTGCCTTTTCTTGCCGTATAATGAAGTAAACCCTGCCACTTGATTTGGTCCTTTCATGCTGCACAATTACAGTGGTCCTAACACCGTACAATACATTGCTAACCTAAAACTATCAACAAAAGGACCCAATAAACGTGCTCTTAAGTGGCAGTGAGGTGACATTTTGTGGCAATTTAAGAAAAAATTCGTGCATAAATGAGAAACCATTACTGAACTTTGCTGCAGGCGCCCTAGCTTGTTTGGTGCGGATTACCTGGGTTATATTGCGCTCGTGCAGAAACAGTTTTTTCACCATTAATAGTTTACACAGCCTGCGGTACTGCAATTTTAAAAGGACGTTTTTACCGACCCTTGCATTGACTAGTGTAAAATGTCGTATTTAGTCTGGTACTTGCAAATTACCTATTTGCTTTTTCAAGCGGTGCAAATATGGTTCGAGATGTCACTTGCACCCCATGCAATTTATGTAATACGAAAAAGCTGACACAAAACTTCACTGGCGCAATCTAGCCTAATGCTCCCTATGACCGTTGCCTAGTCTCCACTCACCTAACAACAAGCTCTAGCAACCTAAAGACTTACCAAAGAAAATTAAGTCAGCAGGAGTGCAAATTCAGTTAATCCCATGGCCTGCTTGAGCGAGCTCTATCTCTCTTGCAGATGAAGTGAAATGTACTCAGAAGCCTCAGTCTACACAGCATAACCTGTCTGAAATACCTCAGTCTAGGCTGTCGCCTCCCCTCAGCTCTAATTTCACTAAGGTGTTTTGTACATTACGCAGGTGTCTGGATATATGAACCAAAGCCTTCATTCGATTCTTTGTATACTTGTCAGTGCCGGATAAAAACCAGTAGAGGCCCATAGGTAGTTGAAAATCCGCCCCTCCCCTCGCAAATTACTTCCTAATACGTTTTTAATTTTATCAACCATTTATGTTTGCGTGTCTTTGAGTTGGTTCATTTTTTTCTATCTTTTGGATACAATTTAAAAAAGTTTGGACCATATTATCAAGAAAGGGTGATACATTATCGCCGTTTTTATCGGCAGTAAATTGCCGCTAAAGCGGCGATAATGGGCTTGATAATATGCCCTTGTGAATTCCCATAGAAGACCAGGTTAACACCAGAACCTGGGCTTCTATGGGAATTCACACGGGCATATTATCAAACCCATTATCGCCGCTTTAGCGGCAGTTTCCTGCCGATAAAAGTGGCGATAATGTATCCCCCTTTCTTGATAATATGGCCCAGAGACTATAATTTTATTTCAAGATCAAATCCATTTTATTTCGATCCATTGTCGCGGGCACCTAAAAAGAGTAGGGCCCATAGGCCGGTGCCTACTTTGCCTATTTGGTAATCCGGAACTGATACTAGTGGCATTCGAGAATTCCCGGAATTCCCATAGACAAAGCAGAAATACAGATGCTCATTTGCCTCCACCCAAGCCAAAGCTTTTGCAGCAGATTTAACTACTTCATCACACCGGCAGTGGAAAATATGCCCCATTTTAAAATTTCTGCTGCAGAGGTTTCCATTACCAAGGGGACCGTCACTGGGAGGAGCCAGCTTGGGTTAGTCAGAAAATCAGGCGATCTGCATATCAGAGGGGAACTTTCAAACTCCAGCTGTTGCCACTGTAAATATAGCCTAAAAGTGAGGCCACATGGTCAGTATCCAAATGTGTAGTCTCCTAGATAGGCTGGGTTTCCAGCCTGTTAGGAACAATGTGCTCACCTTTTTATTAAACAGCCACCCTTTCCAGTGCAGTCTTTTGCAGCACAATCAAACATTTTATAGCATACGTGAACAAGAATTTATAATTATATTAAACAATACAGAGGCGCAGATTAGGCAGTTTCCTCTTCACTTTTTACACTCCAGAGTCACGTAAAAGCACATAAAATAATACAATGCATTCATTAAAAAACTATAATGTCCGTGAATAAAGAGAAACTACAAATCCCAGGAATGCCAAGTAGTATACCCAATCAACAGTGAGCTATCCATATAAATTATAATGTCCAGTAGCATTCTGAATTGCCTTGCTGCTAGGTTGTAACGTCATCTGGTAACGGTAATGGTAAATAAATGTTTATTGTCTTAGATAATTAAAACCATAACAATTGTTGTCTCATATACATAAACAACGCTAAAATGTTGTCATTTTCTTAAAACCTTAAAATGCTTTACATTCTTGGTTATGAATATAGAAAAGTATACAGGAGTACGTAGCTTACAGTAAGTTCGTTCTGCGTATTAATTGTAACGTCATGTGGAAGCTGTAACCTTGAGAGGTATTCTTACTTTTGGTCTGAAACTAAAGACATCAGTGATATTAAAGTGATTAACAACTGTTATCACTGAATTACTTACAGGATAGGGAGGGTAAAGAATAAAGTTGGAATTATAGTAATAAACAAATTTACATAATATTATGTATTAAAATGGAGTGGGCTAATCTTCACATCTGTGTCCTTAATAGAATTGAGAATTCTTGTTCATGCAGTGGTGGCTCCTCGGCTAATGCGTACGACTGTCGCTCAACTGCTTTGCAGCAGTGAAATAAGGGAAAATTAAAATGATGATAACTCGAGGTTATTTATCATTTTATTATTTCCTGCTGCAGCAGCTTTGCAGGGCGGGCTGGGCGGGGCTGGTCTGAAGACAGGAGCATAGGGAGTTGTGAGCACACTTTTTAAGTGTGCATGAATGTTTTGGCGGCTCTTTTGGGCCGGCCAGACATCCATGCACACTTTGCATCATGTTCTCCACCCAGGCTGCATTACAGCCTGGGTGGAGACCATGACCAGGCTCCCATTCCCTGGTTTAGCGCTGAACCACAGCACTCAGACCAATCACAACGTTGGGGTAATGGTGAGTGTTCTTCTTATATTCCATCTTCTAACCCCCTTCCCCTGCCCCTACCCCCAATCTGTGTCAGCCACCACTGTGTTCATTTATGCTATGAAAGTTTTGATTATTTGACAGGACCGGAGACTTCAGATTATGCGAAGTTTAAAGCTTATCAACAATTGAAGAAAAAGGATTACTTATATGTTTATAATAGAATTCCTTAAACATAGAATCAAATGACCAGTCAGCCATGTGGATGAAATCTTCTAAAAGTGCACCAACATTAAAGGATTTAGAATTGCCCTTCTGACAAAATAGGCACAAACATAGAGGTGTCAATGCTGGCTTCAGATGAAATCCACCTGATCCATCTGGCCAAGGGAGGCGGAAAGACTGGGTCCGAAGGACATACAAAATAAATGAATTAATTAATATTTATCCTAAAGGTAATAATCTGAATTATGCAGAGTCAACTTTCTACATTTTTAAGGTGCCAAAGGAGTTTCAAAGGGACGCTTGTCCGTGCCTGGACCTTGCCCAGTGCAAGGAACCCTGACTCTCAAGCTGCCCAGAGAAACACCTCTGCCGAGCTCTGAGCTCTGGACCCCAGACTCCACAACATCAACTGGTGCCTCACCTGTTTAAGATCAACAGTGGGGCCTTTTTTCTGCCAGCAACATCTTTTCGCCTGCAATGCCGGAGCACTTGTTTGCATGATGACCACCTTTGCACCGGACATAAACGCTTCAGAACAACTCCCCTGCCGCCTGCTCAAAGCATAATCACTCAGCAAACACTCCATGAGATCAGGGACACCATCACCTCCCTCCCCACCAACGTCATCTTCCTCACCGAGACCTGGCTCAACCATGTATCCATGGCTGACATTGCCTCAGTGAACCCTGAAGGCTACAAGATAGTACACCAAGACTGCATAAACAAACAGAGAAGTGGAATCACTATCATCCACAAAGAAACTATCCATAGCACCATCACCACAGACAACACCACCCTGATCATGGATCACCTTAACTTACAACTCTAAACCGATGGCAAAACCACCATCAGCTGCACCCTCGCCTACAGACTTCCAGGTCCTTGCACAAGCTTCTGTGATACCATTCCAGAATTCATCTCTTGCACTTTTCAGCTTCCCCAGAAAATCTCCAGGCTGTTAGACACAACAGGTTTTGAGAAATAAAGGATGAGGGTGATCTAATGGGTACTGAACTAGAGATGGAAATATTGGAAGAAGGTAAGGTTGTTGGCAAGATAATTCCAGGAGAACTTGGAACCAACTCTGAGTTTCCCAAAGAGGGGCCGTAGTAAATTATGTTTTTAGCTGAGAAAGGTATGAACCCTTCTCAAGCAAAACCCACAATTCTTGTCAGGGTGGACCACAAAAAGTCACTAAATAAACCTGTGCTTAACCCTCTCATTTTTGCCACTAAAGCAGTCAAGTTAAACTTAGTGGCACTGTGTTGAGGATTTATGCAGCACACAAACAGTATAAAAGTGAAAACACAACACAAGAATAATTTTACAACATTTAAGAAGAACAAAGAGAAATGTAATAATGAAGCAGTAAACCTGAAGTTATGAATTTTTTGTTTTTAGTAAAAAAGTAGTGCCTAAAAGATCAAAGTGCCAACCGCTGACATCTTATCACGTGAGACTTGGGCAATGTTATGTTATGTTATGTTAATATAATTTATACCGCGCGCAGCTGCCCCAGCGAAGGGGCGTCCCGGCGCTAAGACCACCAACAGGCCAGCTACCAGATGGAATGAAGGGTAGCAGTGGCAGGTACAGAGCAGAGATTTATAGAGCAAAGATTAGATCCTAGGTGGAAAAAGGTGCGTCTTGAGCGCCCTTCTGAACAGAAGGAGGTCGTCGATAGCGCGGATATGAACTGGTAGAGAGTTCCAGAGCTTCGCCGCCAAGTAGCGGAAGGAACGCCCTCCAGCTCTACAGCGTTTAAAGCGTGGGACCGCGACCAGACCTTGACCTTTGGACCTCAGAGAGCGTGAGGGGACATAAGGGGTCAGTAGATTCCCCAGGATTTTGGGAGTGAACTGTTTAAGGATTTTAAAGGATAGGCACAATGTCTTGAACTATATCCTTTGGGCAATTGGGAGCCAGTGCAGCTTCCGTATAGTTTCCTTCACTGAGCAAAACCTAGGTAGACCCACCAAGGCTCTGGCTGCAGCATTCTGTATGCGCTGCATCCGGGTGATTTCCGCCTGATTTGCCCCCAGCAGGAGGGAGCTGGCGGTATCCAGCCGGGTCACAATAGTAGCCTAAATTATGAGTTGCCTGGTAGGTGCATCGAAGAATTTCAAAATTGGTCTGATGGCACGTAGAATGCCAAAACACGTAGCTGCCACTTTTTTAGTGTGGCTAGAGAAGCTGAGGGCGGGATCTAACCATACCCCTAGATTTTTTACCTCTGTCACCGGTATGGGTGTCTTACCCAGGACCGAAGGCCACCACTGATCGCCCCACAGATCGTCGTTCTTACCGACGATCAGGACTTCCGTTTCACTGGCGTTCAGCTGGAGACAGTTAGCTGTCATCCAGCCTGCCACAGCAGCCAACCCCTCCCTGAACCTGGAGGCCTCGTAGTCTGAGTCCCTGGAGAGTGCCACCGCCAGCTGCGTATCATCGGCATATGATATCATAGCCATGCCCCACTGCTTGGCGACAGCAGCTAGCGGCTGCACGTACAGATTGAATAGCGTGGGGCTCAATGAGGACCCCTGAGGCACTCCCTGCTTGATGGAATGGACTTGGGAATGGAACAATGTCAAAAGTCATAGCCGACTTCGATGGTGTGCAGTTTGGATACACAAGGTGGATTGCCTCATTGTCGGACTTAGAAGAAATTTTGGAGAAAACATCAGAGAAGGTTAAGTTGGGAGGGACAAAGCAGCTGGTGAGGTCCAAGGAGATATCTTCGTTGCGGAGATACTGGCAATGTCATGGTGGAAATTTGTACGTTCAAACTTTGTTACTATTTTGGAACTCAAAAATCTCCAGCGGGTCAAAGCTGTAGACTGTAGCCAACAAGGGTTCCACGAGGCTGGATACCATCTAAAAAGATCCTTCTGAACAAGATTAACTGCTGCAGAGAAGAACATAGTGGGAGCTACCGCAAAGTTAGGCCAACCAGCAATGCACCTTGGGTGGATCAGCAAGCAGGTAGATCCGGGTCTCCTGTCGGTTCACAGACCACTTTTTATTGGACATTTTATTAAGTCCCAAATTTTAGTTTTTGGCTGTTTGTGCACTTTTAGCACCACTTCCAAGGGCCAAGGACTGGATTGGCAGCACTTGGATGGCAGGGATTCTGAGTTTCCTCCACAGAGCCAGGACAGTATTGAAGAGTTGGTCTGAGGGTCCAAAATGTATTTCTGGTGCTGGCTATTGAAGTGGGAGAAACTTCTAGACTTCCCCCTACACCTTGGTCTGAATTGGTTTTCCTTCCCTGCCAAGGCTCAAAGAGGTCTACAGTGACAAAAGACTGGTGGCAACTTATTTGTGAGTATGTTAGGGGCAGCCCCATTCAAATGTAAGTGGGGCAGGGAACAGCTCTGCTCCCCCCATCCTACCAACATCTAGCCCCCCTTTGTCTCACTGTTTGGGAAAAATATACGGAGGCCAATTGCCACTCTAATCACAATCATGTGACTGAGGACACAGGCTGCTGGCACTAAGTGGTCAGGGCAAGAAAATTTCAACTTTTTAAAAGTGGCCTTTTCAGAACTGTGACTTAAAATCTAACATTACCATTAAAGAGTATTTTGAGTTACAATTCCTTTGAAACCAAACATGACATTTCTACCTGTTCTCACAAAAATGTTCTCACACAATAAATGTAATAAGGTAACCCATTGTTATCCTATAGGAGAGGTAGCCTCACAGTACTGAAAAACAAATTTGGGAGTATTCCACTACCAGGACATTGAGATTCAAAATATATGTCCAACATTTTAAATACAACAAACCCTTCCTTATGGGGTATTTAGTTCCTTCCTTAAAGGCGATTTATGCATATTAAAGAGAGAGGCTTAAGCCAGGCAAAAGGTTTATTTTTTCAGGTTGAGTTGCACATTTAAAACTGTGCTAAAAGCTGCAATGGCAAGCCTGAGACATGTTTTAAAGGGCTACTTAAGTGGGTTTCACAATAACCGCTGCAAGCCTACTAGTAGCAATTACATTATAGACTCTGTGTACATGATGTACCACATTACTAGGGACATATAATACATTTAAATGTGCCAAACAGGTGCATGCCAATTTTACCATATTTTAAGTAGTGAGCACAAGCACATTTGCACCAGTTAGCAGAGATATGTGCACAGTGCCCTGAAGCCAACAAAAACAAAGTTCACCAACAGGAGGGGAGGCGGCAGAGAGTTTGGTAGAATACCTTCCCAAAGGCTGACAGGTCTAACAAGGGTAATTAAAATTACCTCTGATTTCAGTCTTTCTGATCTGAAAGGCCACTCTCAAGATTATATAAAAGGGAGGCATGGCTTAATTTAAGCTTTTATATTCCTGTAGAAAAGCATCTGTTGCCAGAGGTAACAGATCAGCTCTCCAACTGAAGGTTAAAAGAAGTTGGAATGCCAGTTGAGAGGCAAATATATTTTTTGCCAAGGACTCCACATCTGCTTTACACTGGCAAACAATGATGAATTCAACTTCCATTTGCTGGAATCTCTGAGATGGCTTGAGTTTCAGTCTGCTATTTTGTTCAGTTTTTCAAGAGGATACATTGCTAGAGCGGAAATGTTGTGATGGAAACAGTAATGCGAACATTCTTTGTCTATCTTTATTGATAAAGGAGATTTTGTCGCCCCCCCAGACAATTAACATATTGTATTACAGAGATGTTGTCCATTTTCAAAAGGATGCAATTGTACGATTTTGAGGGGCAAAAGAAAAAAACTGGAACATATGTATGGCTAAAGGTTTCAAGCAGTGTATGTGGAAAGATCATTCACAACCTGCCCCCTATTGTTATGTTTCCAGATCTTGCAACCCAACCGAATCAACTAGGATCCGATTCAATTTCAATGTCCAGAATGAGGCCGAAAATGATTCTGCCATTCCAAGCTTCCATATGACCAAGTCATCATTGTAACTCTTGACAAATGTAAGAGGAAAGCTGAATTTGATGAGAAAGGAAGATCAGTTCTTAAATGAAGTATCTTTAACCTGTGGAGGGTGCAATAGTGTAAAGGCCCCAGGAAAATAGGCTGAATTAATGAAGCCAGAAGGCCAACCAATCTGGCTATCCAACCAAGTGTGATCCAATTCTTTGCAACAGCTATGCAAATGTGTTTTTTTGATGACTCGAATCGTTTGAATTAAAAAAGATAAAGTAGCTGAAAAGGTATCTATGGCAAGCCTAAGGAATGTCATTTGAGGGAGACAGATCGAATTTCTATAGTTTATGACAAAACCCAGATGCTGAAGCAGGGAAATAACTAGATGCAGATGTCATTGTGGTATTATGGGATCTTGAGACAGTGTCAGAATATAGTCTAAATAAACAATTAGACATATTGCTCAAGCCCTTAACAATTCTACAATTGGATTCAGCAATTTGGTGAAATACCAAGGGGCTGAAGAAAGACTAAATGGGAGGGTTAAAAACTGGTAGGTTTGATCTCTTCACTGAAATTGAAGATATCATTGATGATGAGCATAGCTTGTAAGCATAGGTAACCATCTTTGAGATCTAGGCAGACCATAAAGTCTTTTTCTCTTAAATATTCCCTCAAAAGATATATCCCTTTCATCTTGAAATGCCTGTATCGAATCGAAGAGCTGATTTCCTATAGGTTTATCACTAATCGAAAACGTTTCCCTATTTTGACTACAAGAAAGACATTGCTGAGAAATTTCCTCTGATAAAGGCTTATCAGACAATTGCTTATTTTTGAATGAGAGAAGAGATCTGATTTATTAATTTTTCTATTTGCTTTCTTATGTAAGACCACTGTTTTCTGGGATGAATGGTCTTTTTCTAGTGTTCTAAATATATTAACAATAACCTCTTTAACAAGGGGACTCCTGTACAGCAAACTTCCAGCTGAAGACCCTGCTTCATTAGATAGCTGGATCACACAGCTTAGGCTCAAACGGTAATAGTATGGATCTTAGACGTTTAGCTGAAAGGGCACAATTAGAGTTGCCTAAAAGGCACATGTCTCTTTTAGTCTAACCAGCTAGAATTTTAGGGTCAATAGTACTACCATGACCATTAGGTGTGAATGCTAGATCTAATATCTTGGGAAGTTGAGATGAGTAGTCTAGGAGTTTATCTTGGCAGGCTTTTTAAGGATCAATCAATTCTTTGTTTGGGATTTTATGTGAATTTTCTCAGAAAGACTGACATCTTCGGGTCTATGTTTATGAAATTTGGCCTGGTAGGATTGGTCCTGATTTCCTTTGCGAAAGGTTTCCTTAATCTGCTTTCAATGTAAGCAGCAGTTTCTAGTGAAGGCATCCATTCAGATCAATGTGGATGTTTAATGTCTTCTGGATCAAAGGTGTCTACAAGAAAAGATAGAGGAGTTTGTATGTTAGAAGGTCCTTCTCCTACTTCATCGTCATTATCACTATTCGTTTTTGGTTCAGGTCTCCAAGGCCTTTCATTAACATCATCTGAGCTGTATCATTCAATATTATCATCAAAATTGCCTCCTGAACGTACATTGCCAAATAAGCCATTTCCCTTCCTGCTGTCGCTGAAATATCAGAAAAAGCATCTTAATATGTCTATTTGAATTCTCCAGATCATCTGAAATTTTACAAACAGCCTTTTCATTTGGGTCTGGGTTAAAAGACAATATGGAATTTATTTGTAGTGTCATAGGTCCTGAAGTATAATTATTTGTCTTCTGAAAATAATTTAGCAACATTTGATCAAATACAGACTTATGAGGGGTGAAAACAAAGCCTGTAACATTTTTCTTTTGTGAGATCACCTGATACTGCAGTGGGATTGATTTGTGACATCCCTACTATATACAATATAATCTATATAGCACTATCAATTTAAGTAAAAAAGGAGGGTGCAGTTCCTCATAGGAATGGAGTACAGCTGTCAGTGGAACCTGCTGGGTAGAACAGAAGGATCCTGGGGGATCTGAGTGATCAGATTTGAATGCCCTGTCACACCCAGAAGGTTTTCTTGCGCCATCATTGGGCTGCTCCTCGTTGGGCCAGTGCTGCAATGCCTGACGGTCCTCTCAGTGGGGGCTCTTTAGCAGAGATCTTTTGACTTTGGCAGATTGATAAGTGCAAGTGAGGGAGTCTAAAAGTTTAGGGTGGTGTGTAGGTGATTAAAACAGCCTAAGGAGTATCAAGGAGAATTTTATCAGCAAAATGGTCCCTTGACAAAGTAAAAGCAAGGGAGCTGGCACTGGTAATGATGCAACAAGACAGCTTCAATAAAGGTAACGTGCAGTAAACATTTTTCATGCCTCAATACCGGGAGGGTCAATGGCATTTCATCTGGATGAGGTATGTATACCTACCCAACAACTGATTGGAAACCAGGGTAGTGAAGTGAAGGTGTCCAATGCCTAAATCACTCAGAGCCCTAATGTGTCATGATTCGCTCCCTATGCTCTCATACCCACAACCAGGGGGATGAATTGTGGGACACTCCAGTGTTCTAATCGGCTTCTGGACCTTCCACTGTATGCATATGCTGTGTTCCTGATTCTTGGCCACTCAGAGGGGAAACTCTCAGCAAGTAAGCCTCCTGGGACTCCTGTAGTTCTACTTCCAGAGTCTCCTATATGTGAACCTTCTGTTGCCTTCCTCCAGGGCCAAAGCTTCAAGTCTGCTTCCTGTTACCTCCTCTGTCTTCCATCAAATAGCCTGTGACTTCTGTGCCTCCTATCAATCTGCTATCTGCTTTTGAGCCTACAGTCAATCTGCCTTCATTTTCTGAGTGATACTCAGCCTGCCATCATCCAAAGTTCATGCAACTTTGATTCAGGCTCCTAAGCCTCCATTGCTGAATTTGGACTCTTCAAGTCTGCATTCAATTCTGTCTCCTGCATCAGAGCACTTCCGTCTTCAAAGTTGTGCCTTGCATGCTGCTGTTAGTTCACGATACAAAAGAGTGTGGTGATGGACAGAGCATCTGAATCAATAAAACCCTCATAACCAGTCAAAAGATCTGGGTTTAATCCATCACCGTTCTTTATCCCACTCTGCCACCCCAGTTCAGACATGGCTATATGCAAATCAGTCTGACCCTGTGCCTCATGGGAACAGTCCAGCCCGAACTGCCAAGCCATGTCTTCCCTGGACCGGAAACAAGCATCCTGAGGACCGGTTTCTGGCATTCCAGCCGTCTTCAGCCCGGCTTGCTTGAATCCATTGGCAAAGTGAGCAAGGGATTCACGTCTGAGCATACCCTTTTGTATCACTTTGTTCGCCCTAAGTGTGGCAGGGTATGCTCAGACGTGAGTCCCTTGCTCACTTGGCCACTGGATTCAAGATAGCCTGGCTGATGAGGATTATGAATCCGGAACCGGTCCCAGGATGCTTGTTTCCGGTCCAGGGAAGACATGGCTTGGCAGTTCGGGCTGGACTGTTCCCATGAGGCACAGGGTCAAACTGATTTGCTTATGGCCATGTCTGAACTGGGGTGGCTGAGTGAGCTAAAGAATGGTGATGGATTAAACCCAGATCAGTTGACTGGGGGTGAGTGTTTGATTTGCTCAAACGCTCCGTCCATCATCTCCTTTTGTATCGCTTTGTTCGCCCTAAGTGTGGCAGGGTATGCTCAGACGTGAGTCCCTTGCTCACTTGGCCACTGGATTCAAGATAGCCTGGCTGATGAGGATTATGAATCCGAAACTGGTCCCAGGATGCTTGTTTCCGGTCCAGGGAAGACATGGCTTGGCAGTTCTGGCTGGACTGTTCCCATGAGGCACAGGGTCAGACTGATTTGCATATGGCCATGTCTGAACTGGGGTGGCTGAGTGAGCTAAAGAATGGTGATGGATTAAACCCAGATCAGTTGACTGGGGGTGAGTGTTTGATTTGCTCAAACGCTCCGTCCATCATCCCCTTTTGTATCGCTTTGTTCGCCCTAAGTGTGGCAGGGTATGCTCAGACGTGAGTCTCTTGCTCACTTGGCCACTGGATTCAAGATATCCTGGCTGATGAGGATTATGAATCTGAAACCGGTCTCAGGATGCTTGTTTCCGGTCCAGGGAAGACATGGGTTGGCAGTTCGGGCTGGACTGTTCCCATGAGGCACAGGGTCAAACTGATTTGCATATGGCTATGTCTGAACTGGGTTGGCTGAGTGAGCTAAAGAATGGTGATGGATTAAACCCAGATCAGTTGACTGGGGGTGAGTGTTTGATATGCTCAAACGCTCCGTCCATCATCCCCTTTTGTATCGCTTTGTTCCCCCTCAGTGTGGCAGGGTATGCTCAGACGTGAGTCCCTTGCTCACTTGGCCACTGGATTCAAGCTAGCCTTGCTGATGAGGATTATGAATCCGAAACCGGTCCCAGGATGCTTGTTTCCAGTCCAGGGAAGACATGGCTTGGGAGTTCGGGTTGGACTGTTCCCATTAGGCACAGGGTCAGACTGATTTGCATATGGCCATGTCTGAACTGGGGTGGCTGAGTGAGCTAAAGAATGGTGATGGATTAAACCCAGATCAGTTGACTGGGGGTGAGTGTTTGATTTGCTCAAACGCTCCGTCCATCATCCCCTTTTGTATCGCTGTTAGTTCACAGCCTGCTATTTTTTCATCCATGTTACTTGACTTGGAGTCCGAAACCAAATGATAGATTGAATAAAAGCCTTTCAATAATTACATGGAAATAAAGACATAAAGAGAGTTAAGTTTGTCCAAATTGAGTGGCTCGTCTTTAAATCAGTAAAGTGAACCAATTGCAGCATCTTTCAACTTTTTAAAGTGATTTTCCTTATGTGATTCATTGAGTGAAGACGGATGATGGAGCTCTTTCAGCGTTCTGTGTTCCAAGGAGAACCCGTAAAAACATTTTTCAGGGTTTGAAACGCGACAACAGCATTTCTTCTTGGCCAAATAGTGTTCTGCATATGTAGTACCACTGATGCTCTGAACCAATTGATCCAGAGAAATGTGTTTCTTTAAAAAAAAGAATTGTATGAGCTCAGTAGGGTCACTATGTGGCTATTGCCCCTGTCACAATATGTCAAAAGGTCCATTCTTAGTTAGTGTTCAGGGGCACCCTCTATAATATTGCAGTTTAAACTGCGCAGAACCTGAGCAGAGAAATGTTTGTGTTCTGTCTTGTATATGTATTGTATGTATGTAATGTAATTTATATGGTAGGTACACATTTCGGAAACTTGTAATTTTGTGATCCCTGTGTATAACAAAAAAAAACACTGAAGTTATAAAATTCTATCAAACATGTCTTTTTTTTTTTTTAAACTTTATTGAGCAATACCAATATCATTACAAGTATGGGCCTATAACCACAGGGGCCGGCCTGTAGAACATAAAAAGCAATCGTAAAACATCACATAGCAGCGACTGATCCTCTAGAGGTCCAGCAGAATACAGGATACAGTTCTCTGCAACACAGGATGGAATCAGGATATAGTTATTTTTGATTTTTTTAGAAAAGAACAAAAAAAAAAACAGACAAACAAATCTCAAGGCGGAAAGCATTATGGACAAGTTCGAGCTCCGATGGGGGGGGCCTTCAATACAGGATAGATAATCAGGCAGGAAAACAATAGAGATGACCGGGGGGGGGAGTCAGTGGGGAAGTCAGACAATCATGAAAAAGAGTAAATTCTTCCAGGAATGTCAGGATCAGGGAGACAGAGAAATATCCGGATTGTCCTCAAACGGGGGTGTACAGATGTTCCCTCGGTAGGCGTTCCATTGACCCCAGATTTTACTCCACGCCCCAGGCTTGCCCCTAGCCAAATATACAGTCTTCTCTCTAAACATACTCCAGTCCATATTCTCCTTCCATACTGACACGGTGGGGGGCCGTTGGGAACCCCACAACTGCGCAATATCCCTCTTCGTGATCATGTTCCCAAGGGCCGCCCACCGGGCCTGAGCGACGTTGTAATCATTCGGCTCCCACACATTCAGCAAGCACCTCCGAGCCTCAGGCAGCAGAGCGACCCCAGTGACACACTCCATTACCGCATGCACATGAGTCCAATACGCCGCCACCTCATGGCATTCCCAAATGATATGGAGAAAGGTAGCACTCAATCCACACCTGCGCTTGCATAACCCATCCGAGGAAAAGCCCATAGCAACCAAACGAGGACCAGTAACATACACCCGATGAAGATTTTTGAGTTGGACGAGACGGAGACGGGCGGGAATGGCGACCTCTTTCAGGGAAGACAGTGCTGACTGCCAGTCTTCGTCATCCAACTCCAACCTGTCTCCGGTCCAGGCCTCCCTGAGACGCACAAGGAGATCTGCCCGATTGTTGATTAAATTCTTATAAATCAATGAGATCGTACTATCGGGCAGATGACCATCAAGTACACGGTCCTCCAGTGGGGAGGACTCTGGAACATTAGCATCGGTAGCGAAGACCGACATCAAAGCATGACGGACCTGTGCATACCTGAAAAACTCTCTATCACTCAACTCATACTCACTCTGAAGCACCTCAAAGGTCTTGACCGCGCCTTTCCCCCAAAGGTCACCCACTCTCCTTATACCGATCATATCCCATTTCTCAAAACCTTTTGTTGTCCAGAGGCATCCCAGTCTTTCAAAAGCATACAGAGGGGTCGCTCGTGTCAATCGATCGTTCCATCCCATGGCTGTGTTTGCATCCTTCCACACACGCACCGCAATCTTGGTGGGTCCCGTTAGGTTCCCCCCAGCTGTCCGAGAGTAGAGCGCTCTATTGAAGTTACCACCGGGTAACTGGTGTTTATCCATCTCGAATGCCGGATTTGGACCGGGTGCATACATTGCGTGGTTGATTGCGGACAACTGGGAGGCCCAATAATACCTCCTGATATCCAGGAGCGCCATGCCCCCATCATACCAGGGGAGAGTTAGCTTTGCAAGAGCGATACGTGCGCGGCCGTCCCAAACGAGCCTCCTCTGTAAACCTTCCACCTCCCGAAAGTAGCTTGCCGGAATAACGTCGAACGAGTTCTGGAGTGCGTATAGAAACCGGGGCAGGGACATCATTTTAAAGAGTGCCGCGCGACCGAGTGGCGACAACGGCAATCTACGCCACCGAACCACGTCTAATTTCAATCGTCGGAGAGGAGGAAGGAGATTGTGCTGGGTCTAGCGATATAAAGATCCCCAAATACTTGAAGCCGGATTGAGAGATCTGAATGGGAAACCTACTTGGTAATGGGGGAAGGCCGCCGAGATGACGTATACACAAGATTTAGACCAATTTATGATCAAACCAGAGTTCTTGCCGAACGAGGTGAGATCGTCAAACAGGACGTTAAGGGATTTACGAGGGGAGGTGAGGTACAAGAGGATATCGTCGGCGTACAACGAGACTCGGTCTTCGAAATTGGGGGCCCACTGAATGCCCTTTATCGATGGCTCCCATCGGAGCCAGGCTGCAAGCGGTTCTAAGGCAAGAGCAAAGAGCAGGGGGGACAGCGGGCACCCCTGCCTAGTACCCCTCCCGAGAGTAAAGGACTGGGACACTCGACCATTGACCACCACCTGAGCCAGCGGTTCCGTATATAAAAGTTTCACCCATCCGACAAATTCCGAACCAAAACCAAATTTCGCCAGGGCGGCCCTGAGTTAGGGCCATTCTATCGTATCGAAGGCCATCGTGGCGTCCAAGGAAGCCAAGATGGCCGGCTCCGGAAGAGACCCCGCCCTAGCGAGAACACAATGTAAGCGCCGCAAATTGAGAGCAGTGTTCCGGTGTGGAATAAAACCGGATTGATCCGGATGGATCAGGTCACAAATTACTGTAAGTAGACGATTAGCGAGGACCTTGGCGAGAACCTTAGGCTCAGCATTCAACAGGGAGATAGGCCTGTATGATGCGCAACGATCACAAGGCTTGCCCTCCTTGGGAAATACTACGATCGTTGCCAAACGCTGGTCACAAAGGAGGGTGCCAAGATCACGTGACTCCATAAACATATCGCAAAGATATGGTGCGACTTTATCCGGGCGCAGTTTTTACAGCTCAATAGGCAAGCCGTTCGGGCCCATAGCCTTGCCCGAACGGACAGAAAGAACGAAGTGCGGTCGCAATCTCGTCTACAGACAACGGAGCCTCCATGCACTCTCGATCCTCCTCAGAAAGGCAGGGCAGCGCAATGTCCCGCAGCAATGAGTGGGAGTCATCCTCGTCTCTATCGGACATCGGGGAGTACACCACACGAAAATAATCAGCAAAACACTCCACAATCTCGCTAGGGTCAGTCACACTCACACCATCCGAAGTCTGAATCACAGGGACCACACGATTCGCTCTTTCCTTCTTGTCAACCAGGCAATCAATTTACCCGCCTTATCCCCAACATCATACAGCCTACCCTGCTGTTCCCTGTACATTGTCTTGGCAGCATCCGTGACAAGGGATTTATAGTCAAACTGCTTCAGACCAAGGGCGTGGAGTCTATCCTGGGTAATGCCTGATTCTAGGTCAGCCTCCAATTCCAGTATTTCCGCCTCCAGACTCACGACCTCCTGATTCCTAGCTTTCTTGGTGGTCTCAACTATGAAAGATAGGGCCTGTCCACGAATAACAGTTTTAAAGGCTTCCCACAGGGACACAGAGGACAAAACGGACCCCTCGTTCTCCAGAAAATAGTGGTCTAGGGTCTTTATCAGACTGTTACGAGTCTTGGGATTACGCAGGTACCAAGGGTTGATAGGGGCGATCTGCCCCGCAGCATGCACCCCAGTGTCCATACAAAGCCACAATGGAGAATGATCCGAAGTGCCCCGGGCCAAGTGTCTGATCTCCCTAACAGAGGAAGACTGGGCAGCTGGCATAAGGATGTAATCAAGCCTGGAGAGACTCACAAGAGCCCCAGAGTGAAAGGTGTACTGACATTGTGTCGGATGCATTAACCTCCAGCAGTCCACCAGACCAAAGGTGTCCAAGAACCCACTGAGCCATGACTGGGAATTAGGAAGATCCCTGGGGGGGGTGGCGGTCCATATTGCCAGAAAGCACAGAATTAAAATCCCCACCCAATAGGAGAATACTATCAGGGAGCTCCAGCATCACCCGGCCAACATCTGAGAAGGTAGAGGTCTGGAGACCCGGGGGAACGTATACAGTGAGCAATGAAAGAGTCTTACCCTCCCACCTACCAGTGAGGCCGGCATAACGCCCTCTGTCGTCGAGAATTACGTTATCAATCTCTAGAGGGAGAGAAGACCGAACCAGAACACCCACCCCTCTGGAGCCAGTGGTGAACCCGGAGTGTGCGACCAAGCGATAACCCCACCTATTCATAGCATGACACATATTTCCCACCAAATGCGTCTCCTGCAAAAGTACCACATCAGGAGACAGGCGACGCAGATACTGTAGTACAACACCCCGTTTTATGCGATCACCCAATCCATTGACGTTCCAGGATAGTAACCTCAACCCACTACCCCCCATCCCCACAAGTGATGCATGAGTCACCCCACAAAGAGTAGGACACTTGAAGTAGAGAAGAAACCAATACATCGCCTTGAGAAAGAAAAACACATTCACAAACACCCCATCCCACCCCCCAACCAACGCCCGTTACAACTCCCCCCTCCCTGCACCCCTGCAGTAGACTAAAAAGCCACCCCAACATGCAGTGTGCCTGTCGCCCTAACATTCCCATTCTACAAAAAGACCCTGGAGGAGGAAAGAGGCCCGTCCCTCCCGCCACCCGGAAAGGGACGACAATAAAACATAATATACAGAAGAAATAGAACCCAGATGAGCAATGTCTAGTATTCGGAGATCAGGGGCCGAAAGGTCACTTCTGTGCAGGCTCACCACCCTCGGCACCACCAGAGTGCTCCGTCTGGTCGTTTCGGCCAGGCAGGGAATCCAGCCAGTCACTCACATTTTCCGGCCGATCAAAAAAGAATGTCCGTTCCTCGTATTCCACACGAAGCCTAGTAGGGAAAAGCATCGCGTACTTCAATCCTAAGTCCCGGAGACGTCGTTTAACTCCCTGAAAGCCCATCCTTTGTCTCTGAACAAGCTGAGTAAAGTCCGGGAAAAAATTAACTATGTAATTTTCAAATTTCACCGGGCCGCTCACTCTCGATGCCTGCAGGATAGCATCATGATCCCTGAAATGAAAAAGTTTTGCGATGATAGGCCTCGGAGGAGCGCCCGGCTTAGGCTTACCGCCCGGAACACGATGAGCACGCTCCACTGCGAAGAACTTGCTCAGTCCAGAAGGGGCAAGGTGGTTCAGGACAAGATGTTCAACCAGGAGGTCAATCGAGTGAGTCTCAGGGTTTTCCGGAACACCTATGACGCGGATGTTGTTGCGTCTTGCCCTGTTCTCAAAATCCTCTAGCCGAGGGGACATCAAGTCATTAGCCGATTTCAAATTGCCAAGTTCGGTCTGAAGTTCCGACACATCGGCCGTGAGGCTAGAAGTCTTCAGATACAACTACTTCACCTTCTCATTGGTCTTGGACAGGTCGGCCCTGATCAGGGTGACATCAATGGCAACCGTGTCAATTTTATGAGCAATAGCCTCATATTGCTGGCCGATGGTCTCCTTCATGTTGGTAATGGCGCCCATGATGTCCTGCAGGGACAAATCAGTAGGGCCGGATGGGCCCTCTTTGGCGTCCCCTGGGGTACGGCTGGGGACTCCAGGGGAACCTTTGGATTGAGTGTAGCGGTCCATAACGTTGGATTGGACCGGTCCCCCACGAAGGGGCGTCTTAGTCTTCCGTTTCTCGACGTCGCCCCTGCCTGCCATGCTGGAAGATGCGCCCCGGAGGGGCCCGCGAGACCTAGTGAAAATGGCCGTCTGCGGGCAAGGCACCAAAAGTCCACAAAAACTGGCTTGTGCGGTCAAGACAAAGTCACGACTTGACCCAAGCGGCTGTGATGGTGAGGTAGCACTCGCACTGAATGGAGGCTCGACAGGTTCCCCAACCAAGCAAAACTGTCTCGTAATCAGACCATGCCAGGACCCAGAAACGAAACCAAAAGTTGGAGTAGGGCTACTGAGGAGACCCCACTGCCGTTGTTGTTCAAATTCATCCTGGCTTCACAAGTCACCAAGTCCCCGGTTCGCCTCAAGGTAGGCCTCAAAAGTTCAAATCGCTGTAATTTCGGTTTCCCGAGTCCGAATTAAAATCTGAAAAAAATTATGGACTCAGTCGAGGTTCATCTTTGAGAATCAGTCCAAGAATTCAGGATGTTATCAGGATCAGTTGCGAAGAGTGGCGAGGGTCCGGGGAGCCCTGTGCTCACGCGACCATCTTGGATGCGCGCTAAGCTCCTCCTCCCTATCAAACATTTCTTGAAAACAAAAAATTGTTTTATTGAGAAGTGATTTTTGAAATAAATTCAATTGTTCATATCAATTGATTTGTGTGATCATGTTGTGAATGATTGAATGAATAATAATTAGTAATGGCATTGTTTATGGTGTCTAGTATTTATGGCCCAGCCTTACTGATTTTGGGCCAAACCCTTCCTTCATGATAAATTCTCCCCTCCATATCATCACATATTGCCAGCAGTCCTCTGGTACCTTGTGCTGCAACTCTGATGGGAATAGACTTATTTCACTGGAGCAAAGCCTTTGAATCCAGTTCCAGATCATGGGAGTCGGACTTGGGAGGGGCAAACTGTCACAATTCACTCGCTCCGCTCTTGTGCTGATCATCAGGGGGCCAAATTGTGGGACTCTTAACTGTTCTAATCAGGTTCCGGACCTTCACCTGTATGATTATATTGATTTTCAGACTCATGGATAATAATTGGAAATTTCCATCCAGTTCTGATACTTTCCTGATTTTGTGGAAGCCAGTCTGCTTGTGCTAAGAACTCCATACCTGTATTTCCCTGCTTCAGCTCCACCCCTGCAGGCCAAGATGGGTGGGGGAATTCAGCACACCTGTGGCTGGCAGCTGCTAGCCTTCTCACTCCTGAACTACTGCTAATTCCTTTGTTCCTGAACTAGCATTGCCAGCAGTGCTACCTTTATTCTTGAGCTATAGATAATCCTTGTTCCAGAGCAAGCACTGCCTGCAGTGCTCCCTTGAATTCTGAGCCAGCACTTTTCTAGTGCACCCTTTAGCTCTCTCTCCTTCTGTATTTACCATTTTACCATGTGCCTGCTTATGTTATTTTTCACTTTCCCTTTGTTCAGGTTTCTAGTTTGATACTTTCCTATTCCTGCTGCCTTACCTTCCTATTACTGCCGCCTTACCTTCTTGTTTCATTATGTAGTTGATACTTGCTTTCTGCCAAGTGCACGCTTTGTTTTCCCTTCCTTCCTGTTAAGCACTCCTAGTTGCTAGCTCCATGTCTATTGTGGCTATCTATTTGGTATTACACCCTTGCTTCTACCGCCATGCCTGTTCCTATTTGATCATCAGGATCAATTGGCACAGCTGGTAACCTAGGTGGTGTTTCTTGTCCACCTGAGTATTGTCTTTGAGTTACTTTTATAACATCACTTTAGATATCATCTCTACAGACTCTGCCTCTGCATGTATATTCTATATGTGGGTATTCATCTGTAAAGCATTTGTGGGTGAAGAACTTACTGAGCTTACGTCCGTCCTGATTGTTTGTTAGTCTGAATCGCAAGTTGCCTGTTGAGTGCCAGTCCTTTCTGAGCTTTATCCAATGTGCTCTCTTGAGCAGAGCTTCCCCTTTAGACCCCTTTTTTAACTGTTAGCAATCCAATTTATTTAAAGTTTTTAATGCTTATTAAAATTATAAATGTGCACCTCACATTTGTTTATATTCTTACAGTTTTAATTGAAGTTGCTGTATTGCTATGGTTTTCAGTAACTATGCAAATGAAATACATTCAAATTCAAAGAACTTGGTTAAGAATGGTAAAATGTATTTATTACGCTCTGATGTATTAATTGGGGGTGGTTTTTCAATTAAGGGAATAATGGATTATTTTATTTGGAGGACTTTGAACAAGTCAAGTGTCCTCTGGTCGGCTACATATCGTCTAAGGATATGATTCACTTCTTATTCTTTTCTATTAAAATATGAATTTGATAAATGGGCAATGATAAATTACAGTACACTAGCCAAACACCATTATTCTCTCTTTTCCATGGTTTCTTGTGGCATATAGATACGCCACGTTTACATGAATGTGACTACAGTTAAACTGTTTTCTGAATGCACTATTAGAATGCTGATGTTATGGTTTAAATCTTTTTATTAAAACATTTCCAAGATATATTCAGAATTTCGGGGGCAATACCAAAGCCGTGCATCACGACCAGAGTATGCCATAGCCAAGATATCTGTGCAATGCCATACTTAAGGCAATGGGAAAAAAAATAACATGGCTCAAAGATAAATGTGAATCCCTCCCTCCCTCCCCCTCCCCTACCCCATGTGCACAAAGAAATAAAATAAAAAAAGGAAAAAAGCTTAGTCTAGTGTTGGTCAAGCAAAATAGCACATCAAGTCCCCTCCGATTGTGGGTCCGAAAGACGCATGAGGCGGAGGTACCTGGGACAGGTGACTTCCCTAAATTCAGCAGAGAGGAGGGACAGGAACGGTTGCCATAGATTGTTGAATGCTGATCCTTTACCTGCTCTGGTTAAAGTAAGCTTCTCCATACCTCTATGAAAATAATGGGACCCCCTCTAAGGTGCTAATTCACAGGTCAGGGAGAAGAGGGGAAAAAAATAACATGTAACAACTACTCCAAGCATACACTCCCTCGTAACCTATCTATTTATTCAAGCGGTTTAGCCTCTTACATATAATCATGGGCATAACAAAACACACATGTAACTGTTTCTCTTTATTCATCATTTAAATTGTTTTTTCCTTTGTTGAATGTTGTCCTTTTTTTTATATATAACACATTATAATTATTATAAAATACAAAAGGACATTGCCTATATACACAATTATGGCAACTTGAAAATTGATTCATAAGTTCATATACTCAACACAATATGGCCAGGTAGAGAACTACTAACACACAAACCATTCATACATACTTCACACACATTCACACCACAAGTTATCTGTGCAAGTTGTCGCGTTTCATTGGTTCTAGTCTAAAGGCCCAAAACTAAGGTCACTACAAAATGTAGGATGTTATAAAGACATGGTCGACGCGTTTCAGTGGTAGTAGATAACAGTAGAAGCAACCTTCCTCAGGACCCGACAGATTATCACACAGTGTTCTCAACACCCCGGTACTTTCTCCAGTAGAACCAATGCTGTGACTTATCCTATTTTTCCCATAGACGACCTTCTGTGGAGTAATGGTTATGTATCCCACAGGAATCTCCTTCAGCTCAATTACTCCTAGGATTGATTCATTGTGAAATCACTCATACTTCCATTTAAGGCACCATAGACTTTATTTCTACTTAGAGGTTTTATTCTCTAGGAAACGTTTGTTATCTTGAATCCATAAATGTATGTCTATTCTTTTTATTTTACCTTTTCTCCCTGCTCTGTGATAAGTCCCTTCCCATTCCTTATGACTAAGTGTTCTGCCCAGGTCTCGTTCCCAGCGCTCACGGCCGGCATTGTACATGTGTGTGTTCTTGTGTAGCAGCATCTTATAAAGATCTGGAATTCGTTTTTTATCCGAGGTACGCGTGACTAGCCACTTTTCGTATG
Organism: Lissotriton vulgaris; assembly: GCF_964263255.1. Classification (NCBI taxonomy): domain Eukaryota; kingdom Metazoa; phylum Chordata; class Amphibia; order Caudata; family Salamandridae; genus Lissotriton; species Lissotriton vulgaris. Next base: position 839,756,375 of record NC_141699.1, on the reverse strand, counting down.
GGGTGAGGAGTCTGCTAGCTAAGGGTCTAACCTGACTATGGAGGGCCCAATGCCTAATCTGGAAGTATTGAAGTCGTTCGGTTTCAGACAATCCATAGTCAAATTTAAGCTGCTGGCAGGATATGATTTCATCCACGTCAAACAAGTGGCCAAGGGAACGTCAACCTGTGGACCTCAAATGCACGGAGGTGTCTACGTCTAGGCCTGGGTGGAAGTCGGAGTTATCAAATAGGGGAGTCATTGGCGAGGGAAAGGTAGTTAAGTTTGTGTTTGACATTGGTACGGTCCCACGTTTCAAGGGTGGCTCGGGTGATAGAGGGCGCATATAGATTAGGAGGTCCATATGCCTTTCGGAGGAAGGGGATCCTCTGCAGTGGCATACCAGCTACTGCTTGGTCTTGAAGCAACCAATGTTTCTCAGACTCCAGCCGGCTCCACTCCACTAGATGTCGCAGCTGAGTCGCCTGGAAGTATAGCTGAAGGTCGGAATACCAAGGCCCCCCTCTCCAGGGGGGAGCACCGTCAGTGCTTGCTTCATCCGTGGCTTGCGCCCATTCCAGATAAAGTGTGCCAGTTCATACTGGGTTTGCAGTAGCCACCCCTGCGGGGGTCAGAGAGGCAAATCTGGAAGATATACAGGAGTTGAGGCAGTATAGTCATTTTAACTGCGGCAATTCTACCAAGCCAGGAGAACGGGTAGTGCTTCCATAGGCCCAGTTCTTTGCGTATTTTCACCCGTAGTTGCGCATAAATAATGGTCACTGTGGTCGGCAGGAATGAAGCGAGCTGAATCCCGAGGTAGGGAACTGAGCTTGTTGCCCATTGTATGGGGTGGCAGTCCTGTAGGTGTGCCTGGGTGGAAGGTGACAAGGAAAGGCCAAGTGCCACCGACTTATCCGTATTAACCCCCCCCCCCCCCAAACGCAGGGACATTAGACTAACCTTGACCAGTTGTGTCTTCATGTTCTAAGTGGAAGTACCTGGAGAGACCATCTGCATTACCATGGTCAGTCCCTGGGCGGTGCTCCACTGTAAAGTCCATCCTCTGTAGGGAAATGGACCACCTGAGTAGTTTGGGGTTTTCACCCTTCATTTGTTTAAGGGGGGCTTATGGTCGGTCTGAATCTTGAAGTGAGTGCCAAACAAGCATGGTCTCAACTTCTTCAGGGCCCACACCACAGCAAAGGCCTCCCTCTCAATGGCTGACCAACGTTTCTCTCTGGGGGCCAGCCTTCTGCTAATAAAAGCAATGGGCTGGTCTTGACCATCTACATTAAGTTGTGAAAGCACAGCTCCCACTTCCAACTCAGAAGCATATGTTTGGACAATGAACTCTCTTGAGTAGTCAGGACTCTTCAGGATAGGTGCAGAGCACATGGCCTTCTTCAGGTCATCAAATGCCTTTTGACAATTTATTGTCCACTGAACCTTTTTGGGCATCTTTTTGGATGTCAGATCATTAAGAGGAGTCACAATGGACCCATAGTTCTTAACAAACTTCCTGTAGTACCCAGTCAGGTCCAAGAAAGCTCTGACCTGAGTCTGGGTAGTTGGAGAGAACCAGTCCTTTATGGTCTGGATCTTACTCTCCAGTGGTTGAACTTGGCCTCCACCTACAGGGTGGCCCAAGTACACAACCTTACTCTGCCCTATCTGGCACTTTGTGGCCTTGATAGTGAGGCCTCCCTTTTGCAGAGCCTCTAGCACTTCATTCAGGTGGACCAGGTGATCCTCCCAGGTGGAGCTGAAGACAGCAATATCATCCAGATATGCTGCGCAAAAGTCATCCAACCCAGTAAGGACTTGATTCACCAACCTTTGGAAGGTGGCAGGTGCATTTTTCAAACCAAAGGGCATCACCACAAATTGGTAATGACCTCCTGGGATAGAAAATGCAGTTTTGGCTTTGGATTCCTCAGCTAACCTAATTTGCCAATAGCCAGCTGTCAGATCAAATGTGCTCAAATATTTGGCAGAAGCCAACTTGTCAATGATCTCATCTACCCTTGAAATAGGGTGTGAATCTGTCCTGGTGACAGCATTGAGTCCTCTGTAATCCACACAGAACCTCATCTCTCTCTTGCCATCTTTGGTGTGAGGTTTGGGGACCAGAACCACTGGGCTAGCCCGGGGGCTCTCTGAAGGCTCAATAACACCTAATTCCAGCATCTTTTGCACCTCAGTCTTTATACAGTCTCTGACATGGTCAGGCTGCCTGTAAATCTTGCTTTTCACAGGAAGACTGTCACTAGTGTCCACCACATGGGTACACCAGTTAGTCTGACTGGGTGTCAAGGAGAACATATGTCTATAGGACTGTAAAACTTGTCTGCAGTCAATTTGCTGATGTTCAGTGAGGCTGACATCTAAGGCCACACCATCAACTGAGCCATCTCCAGGGTTCTGAGTTAACAGGTCTGGGAGAGGGTCACTCTCTTCCTCCTGCCCCTCATCTGTAGCCATGACCAAGCCCATGTCTGCCCTGTCAACATATGCCTTCAGTCTGTTGACATGGAGCACCCTGTGGGTTCCTAGGTCCACCAAGTAGGTATTCTCTCCCTTCTTTTCAACAATTGTATGGGGTCTAGACCATTTGTCCTTGAGTGCTGCTGGGGCCACTGGCTCCAACACCCATACTTTCTGTCCAGGCTGATACTCAGTCAAGACAGCCTTTTGGTCATGCCAAGCTTTCTGTAGTTCTTGGCTAGCCTCAAGGTTTTTGGATGCCTTCTCCATATACTCAGCCATCCTGGAGCAGATACCAAGTACATAGTCCATTATGTCTTGTTTAGGCTTTTTGAGAGGTAACTCCCATCCTTCCTTCACCAGACAAAGGGGTCCTCTTACAGGGTGCCCAAACAACAATTCAAAGGGGCTGAAGCCAACCCCCTTTTGTGGGACCTCTCTGTAAGCAAACAGAAGGCAGGGTAGAAGGATGTCCCATCTCCGCCTGAGCTTTTCAGGTAATCCTTTGATCATACCCTTTAGGGTCTTGTTGAATCTCTCAACAAGCCCATTACACTGTGGATGATAAGGAGTGGTGAACTTGTAGTTGACACCACATTCCTTCCACATAGCTGTTAAGTATCCTGACATGAAGTTGGTATCTCTATCAGATACTACCTCCTTAGGAAACCCGACTCTGGAGAAAACTCCAAGTAAGTCCCTGGCCACAACAGGAGCTGTTGTGGACCTAAGGGGAATTGCCTCTGGGTACCTGGTGGCATGGTCCACCACCACCAGTATGAATCTATGCCCAGGTGCTGTAGGGGTATCCATTGGACCTACAATATCAATTCCCACTCTTTCAAAGGAAACCCCCACCACAGGTAGTGGTATCAGGGGGGCCTTTGTTGTGCCACCTGCTTTACCACTGGCTTGGCAGGTTACACAGGAGCGACAAAACTCCTTGGTGTCTTCAGACATGTGAGGCCAGTGAAAGTGAGGGACAAGCCTGTCCCAAGTCTTATTCTGGCCTAGGTGTCCTGCTAAGGGAATATCATGGGCCAAGGTTAGAAGGAAGCCCCTAAATTGCAGAGGTATAACCAACCTCCTGGTTGTACCAGGCTTGGGGTCTCTACCCTCTGTATAAAGGAGCCCATCATCCCAATATACTTTATGGGTACCCAGGGCATTCCCAGCAGCCTCAGCAGTAGCCTGCTGTCTGAGGGGTTCAAGGGAAGGACAGGTTAACTGAGCATGCCCCAAGTCTGCCCTAGAAGGTCCCCCTGTCCCCAGAAACTCAACCTGATCAGGTTCAAGTTCTTCAGGGACAGTTCCTTCAGGGGTCTCAAGATCATCTTCCTGTGAAGGCTGATCCTCACTTGTAGGCAGGTGGGAAGGCACAGCCTTTACCCTCCTGTTCTTCTTCTTGGAAGGTGCTTGGTCCATTGTTCCAGGATCCAAGACCTGAGGTTCAGAGAGGCACTTTTTGGCCTGTGACCTGGTCACAGCAAGGACATGTGATGATATCCCTAACATCTCTGCATGAGTCCTGTACTCAACTTCTGACCATAGAGAGCTCTCCAGGTCATTCCCAACAAACATTCAACTGGGAGATCAGCACTAACCACAACTCTTTTTAGGCCAGTTACACCTCCCCAGGAGAAATTAACAATTGCCACACTATGTGCAGTAGTGACATTGCTGACATTGGTCACCAGGTAATTGTCACCTGGTATGTATTGTCCAGGGTCCACAAAGCTAGGTGTCACCATAGTGACACTGGCACATGTGTCCCTGTATGCTTGAGACACTTTTTCATTAATTAAAGGTGTCTGTCTGTACTTGCCCAGATTACTGGGGCTTATAGTAGGGGGCAAATCTATGTCCCCATCTCACATCAGAACAGCCTGTGTAGGGGTTCTGACTAGGCCAGACTCTCCCTCAGTTCCCAAGGTGATACCCACTACCCCCTTAGTTTGTGGGCCAACACTGCCAACTGTACTAGTGGGTACAGGTGCCTTAGGGGCTGCAGTGTTGGGGGCTCCACCCTTTTTACACTCACTAGTCCAGTGAGAGGTGTTTTTACATGTACTACACCAGGGTTTTCTTTGACCTTCTTTCTTCTTCTTCTTGGAAGTTTGGGACCCACCCTCTGTATTAGTTTGGCGCCCTGTTGAAGACTTCTGGTCTTTAGCTTTCTGCTACCCACCCTTCTGGTCTGTTTTCTTTTGGTCACCACCCTGGTTCTGGTTCTGGTTCTTCTGTTTAACCCTGGTTCTAACCCATTTGTCTGCCCTCTTTCCCAATTCTTGGGGAGAGGTCAGATCTGAGTCAACCAGGTGTTGATGCAACTGCTGGTTCTGACAATTATTTAAAATTTGTTCTCTCATAAGCAAATTATACAATCCTTCTGTAACGACCGGAGTTTCGGACCAGATAGAATCAGCTCATCAGAGCACAGCATCTGTCAAAGCGCCAGGACGCCCCTTTGCTGGGGCAGCTGTGCGCTATAGAAATATAAATAACATAACATAACATAACCACCAACCCAGCCGAAACGCAACCACCTCCCTCCTCAGGACCCATCTATCCAGGCACCTGGGTACCTACCTGAGGATGGGGAATTAGCAATATACAAGCTCATATCATCAGAAACACCACTAAATATATAGGGATTACTAGGAATACTCACTGATTACTAAGGACGTCCATGCCCTACACCACATTCATACCTTATAGTCTCGCGGCAACTCAGACCCAGACTATGCTACCCTCCTACTCATAGTGAAGGGGGCAGTTCCAATAACTTACCATTACACACTGACACACTCAGTGCTCTCTCAAGCCACAATCCTGTGGGTATAAACACCAGTGTCCCCCCTGGTGCTTTCTATATTTCATACATACACAAGCCACAATCCTGTGGGTATACACACTGACCACAATCAGTGCTCTCACTAACGCCACTTTCCCTAGAGGCGATCTCATTACACACCAGTATCCTCCCTGGTGCTCTCATTAACGCCACTTTCTATGACAATCACTTTCCTATGAATACCTTCAGCTCTCTCTCTCTATGTTGGGAAGTTTCTCTCACTATTCACTAGAGGTGAATGGCCGAATTACACGGTGTACAACTTATTCTCTATTTCAAGGGCTCCTCTCTCCCTCATTATTCAGTTACCACTTGCCTGATCAGGGGTAGCATCTGTTCAAACAGTGACACCTGACTAGAAGAAAAGGTTACCTTTACTGTATAAGAACAAGGCATACGCTGGTTCACTAAGAACTGGGGTTCCTTTATTACAATAACATTAACAATATAACACTATACTATAACATATAGCCTGCAAAGGAAAATGGGAATAGACATATACACAGATCTGCGGGGTCTCTGTAAAGCTTTATTACTATAACACATCCACATGTAATTGACTGTAAATAGCTAAAGAGGGAATGGATTATGCTGCACACCGCTGAAAGAAAAAGAATTAGCAATACAGTAAGGACAAGGTTAATGTTTATAAAGCAAACTATATTACAGGAAAGGTATCACCTTATTAGTATGAAGTCTTGCTCTAGCTGTCATCTGGGTTCCTCTCTCGTCTGTGCCTTAGCTCGTCTCAGATCCTCCCCTGCACTCTTGGACACGCATCTGCGCTGATCACTCTGCACTGGATTCCTCTCCCCCACGAACTCTCTCCACCTTCCAGCTTCAGCCTAACAGTTTCTGCCGCTCTGATAACCGTTCGCTCCACTAGCTTCTTCACTCTGTCTGATTATCTCAGCTCAAATGTCCCATTCACTCCAGCTGCTCCCACAGACTAATCCACGATATAACTTCAGTCTCTTCCAAAAGGCATCACTTCAGACTCCAGCTGATCACAACTGCTTCTGATAAGTAACTGCTTCTGACTGCTTCCTTCAGTTCCAAACATCATCTCACTTCTCTCTGTTCAAAACACCATCTGCTCACAACTGCTTCTGACTTCTCTCTCTGGTTCCAACTCACTGGCTGTCTGTCTGTCTTCTCTCTGTTCCAAGCATCGACTGTCTTCTTCTCTCCTCTGCTCCAACTGACTCACTCACAAACTGAGTAACTGACTTCTCTCTGTTCCAAGCATCGACTGTCTCTTCTTCTCTCCTCTGCTCCAACTCACTAACTCCGCCTCTGCACTTCACTAATATGGAATGCTCTCTCCTCATGGAAAGTTCCAGCCATCAGCCTGCCGCCCATCAGATCTCTGCACCACTCCGCGTCAAGGACACACACCCAGCCGGCCGGCCTTTTGTGGTGTCTTCGACACAAAGAATAATACAGCCTACCGATAAGGGCTGGCCCAGACCGGTTCTCTCCAAGTGAACAACAACACCTCATAACTAAAACATCACCTTTACCCTGCAAGCATCTCAGTCTGCAGGGACAGAAAGCAAAATGGAGTCTCTCTAGTTCTGGGCCTTGTAGGCTTGAGAAGGATGAAATAACACTTAGCTCTGTCAGAGTACATACACAAACCATACCAATATGTAATATAAAGTCAGGACTACAGGATCCACCCTCTACTATAGGTAGGATGATGAAAGGACACATAATTATGTCAAAGCCAATAGGCAATAGATGGATTAGAGTCAAGAATAAAGGATCTATCACCATATAAAGCAGCTATCCTCTAGTTTATGCTTCTAGGTCTCGAAAAAGGAATGAAAAGGACCAACACAAGGCAAGAATAGAGATCCAGGATGGTAGCAAGCTTAAAATCACCATCACTCAGAAATAGAGCCAAAAATACGGTCACTACACCTTCATAGTCTGTAACCTTACTTCCCAGCAACCATCCCTCCAGAGCCTTAGTGGCACATTCAACAAATTCAGACCAGTCCTGAGTCTGTGTCTTCTGGGTCTCTCTGAACATTAACCTGTACTGTTCAGTGGTTAAGCCTAACCCATCAATCAGAGCACTCTTCAGGACCAGGTAGTTTCTAGAATCCCCATCACTAACTGTGAGGAGTCTGTTTCAGTCTCTACCTTCAAAGGAGAGCCACAAGATTGCTGCCCACTGCTCCTGAGGGATCTGCTGTACTCTGCAGGCTCTCTCAAGTGCAGTCATCCATTTGTGGATATCATCCCCAGCTTTGTAGGGGGGCACAATCTTACTCAGGTTTCTATTGTCATATGACCTGTCTTTATCCTTAGGGATAATGCTGCCACCAGTGGATCCTAATCCACCCTCTCTAGGCTGTCTTGCTCTAGCAAGTTTCTCTTGGGCCAGGGCAACTTCCAGTTCTCACTTCTGGATCCTAAGCTCAGCCTCTCTCATGTTGGCCTCATGTTCCCTTCTCTGAGGGCTAGTCATCCCGCTTCTGGAGTGGCCATGAAAACCTCTAGAAGCTTGGGAGGTGTTGGATTCACCTGAGTGATTCCTCCTCCTCCTGTGCTCCTGGTTAAGTCCACTTGGGAGTCTGAGTGGGTTTACCCCTGACTCAGTCCCAAATAGGCTTAAGTTAGCCATGCTAAGCCCTCTGGCTGGCACCTGACTATTTCTGCCGTCATCAGAATCACTGCTCTCCCCTTCTGCCTCCTCTTCTTCCTCCTCCTCGTCAGGCTGAGTATCTCCAGTGACTTGGTCTTCCTCATCTAGCTGGACAACAGGGACAGGGGGGTCAGTATTATCATCTTCAGTGGGAGAGCCTCCTTCAGCATTCCCTGTGGGGTCTGCTTTAGAGGTCTTTAGAGCTTCAGACTGGTCTAAAAACTCTCTGAGGTGGTCTGTGGTAGGGGTTGGACCCGTCTTGAGACCTCTTAAGGTACAGAGCTGCCTCAGTTCTTTAAAGTTTAACATAGCAAATTTGGATGGTGCCTTTGGAGAGTCACTCTCAACATAGGCAGGTCCAGTGGACCCCTCTGCTCCAGACATTGCTGTATTGTGGGTGGATATGTTGCATTCTACCTACACTGGGGTTTACCTACTAAACCTATCTAGTAGTTGTAGTCAGGGTGTGCTACTCCCTATCCTCTACAACAACTAAGTTCAGTAGAACCTAAGTATACTAGTCTTGTTTTATATGTACCTAGCAGGTACCTGTATGATCTTTCAAATGATACTCTCAAAGATTGTAATGGTAAAACAACAGCAAGCTCAAATCCCAACCGCTGCTCACCAATGTGAGAAGTTGGCCTATTATATGATGCTCACTAGTTCTAGTGATCACCTTGTACCATGCCAAGCAATTCTTATGATGATTGGTTGTAAGTCAACCTTATAGACCAGCTATTCTAGTAGCGTGGACAAAGCAGTCTTAGGCTAAACTCTGTAAAGGCATGTGAAGCAAGCTGTTTTACCATACACAATCCCCTTGAATACCAAATGAAAGGACACCACACAGATATATATTGAAAATATATATATATTTATTTACTAAAAATATCCCCTATACTCTTTATGAGCACAGAAAGAAATGCATTAAAACAAAATACAGTTTAAATATACAAAAGTTGCACAATATGGATGAGCCCTAGGGTCACCTAAACCATATACTAAAATAGTGGTGTAAGTACCACAAATCAAAAAGGAAGTAGGCCTAGGGCCTGGTTAATCGCTGGAGCTGTTCGGGACTAACAGTGAAGAAGTCGGGAAAGGCCCGCGGGACTCGGGTGCAGCGCTTAAAGCACACGCATACACCAATGCAAAGTCAATGGTGCATACAAATTACAAAGTTAGTGAAAAGGGAACCTTCCGGATGACCTAGAACCTAGCAACTTGGAACATAGACACTAGAGGTGTATTGCTACACCGGAGTGCCAGGGTTACCTCACCCACAGGAAGCGGGTGCATATGTCTCAAAGTGTGTCGGGTGTCGTTGCGCTGGTCTATGGAGCCTGTAGATGAAGATGCTGCAGGCGGGTCATCGTGGAGAGTTCCGGTGGATCCGAGGGTGGATCTGAAGAGGTGAAGACCTGAAAGCAGAGGGGACAATGTTCAAAGTCACTAGCCAGTGACTACCGTGGAACCAGGATGGAACCAGGCGATGTCGGGTGCAAACAGGTGAAGAGGTGAAGATTGTCTCTGCAGCCACGTGGACACGAAGAGGTCGAGGACGTACAGGCGTCGGTCACGAGCTGTCCCACGAAGGCTCTAGCTGATGGCTGTGTCGGCTTCTTGATCGGAGCAAACAGGCCTGGCTAATGCAAGCCACGCAGGAAACAATGCAAGCTTCTCACTCGGACCAGCAAGGTCAGAGGGGGTACTCCTTTTTACAGGAGCGAGGGCCAGGCTGGAGCAACCAAACCAGCAGTGCAGTTTTTGGATTTCGTCGCCAAGATGGCCACTAGCCAACGGACTAGTAACCGGGATGGCGCGTCGAGTTGCAAAGTGCAAAAGGGCCCCACGCAGATCGTGGAGATGCTGGAGGGCTGATCTTCGGTGCAGATGCTGCTCGGTGCTGGGGCTTCTAAAACCCCAAAGCACAGCATCAAGGGTGCCTCAGGTGCTGCGCAGTCAGCTTATCAGGGGTCTTTCAAGATGGCCGGTCCCACGTCTCTCGGTGCCTAAACGGGTCTCTTCTTTTCAGAGACTGTGGGTCGGGCTCTGCAATGTCTGGGAGTCTGGGTCTCGTCGGGCTCTGCGCTCGGGCTCCGGCAGGAGGCGGCTGCAAAGCAGACGTCGAGTTGCTGGATGGTGCCTGTATTCACAGGGTGGTCACTCCTTGGCCACAAGGGAGATGCTCTTCAGTCTTCTCTGCAGCAGAATGTCGAAGCCCAGTTTTCTTCTTAGTTTCAAGTCGAGTTCAGGATGATCTGAAGTCTTGGGACACAGCTCCTACTCTTATTCTCAATCTGGGGGCCGGATCACTTGCTAGGTCCCTCTTCTGGGTGGGACCAGGAAGGGTGGCGGTTACACCCCCTTTCCTTTGTCCAGCTCCGCACCAGGACTGGGGCTGGGAAGACCGAGCAGCGGTTTGGACTGGCTTATGCACGGGGACACCTTGTGTGCCCCAGGCATGTCTCATTCTATTCAGCCCTGTCCTACCCAATAAACAAAATCCTGTCTGGGGTGGTGCTCGCAACTCCCAAGGCAGGAAACCCTTTGTCCAAGCCTCCCTCGCTGGAAGGACTCCCAGTAGCAGGAGGTCAGACTTGTGTCTGTGGTGGCAGCATCCATTTTGTGATGCTGAGGCTCGAGTTTAACTTTAACCGGGGTTCAGGTTATGTACATGTCGTGTCCCTCTAGAAGGGTGGAATGCTACCCCCGTCGCCAGAATTGGTGAGGGGGTAGTATCCCAATTCGTATGACACCTTACTCAACATGTTTTGATAAAGCCAAACCAAAGTTAGCAAATAACCGCGAGGATTATAATGCACTTTAGCGTATATGGTATGGCAATATCCCGGAACAGCTAAGGGAGTTGTTCCCGACAGCTGCAGACGGGCTCAGCTCGTGCCAGAGCACCATCTCACAAGAAACCAAGCACTCTGCCTCCAGGATTGTCGAGGCCTTCCATAGGAGTGGCTTATAGGTTACCATGTGTCCAGTTAGGTTAGATATAGGTATACTATATCTAAGTAAGAGGTGATTACACCAACTTACCCCAGCTGATTGATAATCCAGTTGTGCCAAATATGGAGGCCAGGCCAGGGGTGGCATAATACATGCCGCAGCCCCTGGTAGGCCTTGGATACACCTATGCCCTAGGTACCTGGAGAACACTGTTACAGGGGCCTATAAGGTGAACCAGTTCCAATTCGTAATGCACCTAGAGTGCATTGGCAGTAATTTAGAGAGAAAACAGCAGGCTGTGGGTCTGATTAGCAGGCCCACAGCCACATTAAGTCATAAACCAGTGAAGGAAAAAGAAAAAAATTTGGGTGACCATAGGATAGCAGATCCTACTCTCCTACAACCCTAAACCCTGAAAATTGGGCAAATGTCTCCAGTTCTATGAGGCATGCCAGCAGCGAGATCAGTACGTCATCTGCGTATAAACTGATCGTGTTGCTCGATGAAAGAGAGTGTCGCGAAGGCGCCAGTGTCGCGGGGGCTGCTGCGTGGGTGGAAGGGTAAAGGTGGCTAGTACTGGTGCGTGGTCCGACAAGAAAGCGATTCCAATTTCTACGGCCGTTGCTGGCACATGCATGAGTGTAGAGAATTTACGTGACCTAAGATGGTAGAAGTTCTTGGATAGGAGATGTGTTTCCTGCAGGAAAGAAATGTCCGCAAAGGTATTCTCAAGGCAGGACAATACCGCTTTGCGTTTAACGGGATTATTGAGTCCCCTCACGTTCAGGGAGAGTATCTTAAGTGTGGTGGGGGCCATTCATTCAGGTGGGGCTGACAAGGGCCATGAGCGGAACCTGATGCCTGTTGCTGTGTTCTTAGGGAGCGGGTTATAGTGCTGAGGGGTTCTACCTGTACCAAGCTGTAGTATTAATAAAAAGGGGTGGACAAGGGGCCCTAAAACAACCAGTATGCTGATTTTAAAGATTAATTCTTACTTAGGCTAAACATTTGGATGGATGAACAGTTCAACATTCTATTCTATTCTATTCTAAGTTTGGTGAAGCGCAACAGCTACCCCAGCAATGGGGCGTCCCGGCGCTGAGAGACATACACACACCTTGCTAGACGGGGGGAGGGAGAGAAATGGTGAAGTGCACTAGGGGGCAGGGAAGAGGAGGGTCTTGATTGCCTTACGAAAGACAGAGAGACATTCTATGGAGCGTAAGCTGAGAGGAAGATCGTTCCATAGCTTGGGACCGAGGACGCTAAAGGAGCAGCCTCCAGTACGACAGAGCTTAGTTCTGGGTACTTTCAGAAGAAGTTGGTTAGAGGAGCGTAGTTCACGGCCAGGGACATAGGGGCGGGCCATGTTTCGCAGCAGAGGGAGGTTTCCCTGTTTAACATGGAGCATTTCGCAAAGAAGTAGTTAAACGGAAAATGGATCTTAATTTGAGGCTAGCTCAACAACAAAATAGTGTATAGAATTTAATTGGACATTGGTCCTTATGGCCGAGGTGGGATTGTTTCAATTATATTGTGTTATTGGATAGTTCCTGGAATCTTGACACTGATCAACGGAGCCCATGGAGCCCGTCCCGGGCACTTTGCCACGCCGCGGGTTGAAGAAGGAAGCCCCGGACACCTGGGAAGTGTTGCCCGGGCACAGCCCATCTGGCCCCCGGCAGGAAACCACCAGGGTGTTCCGGCATACCCTGCCCCTAGTAATCCAGAGGAAGGCTACCTCTCTTTCTGCGAACCCAGCACACCGAGTGATGGAGGGGACCTAGGGCGTGGAGCGCCCGAACTCCTGGAGCCCTCGCTGGGATCCGGGAGGCGAATGGCCCTTCATCGGGGGTCCAGGGAAGCCTGGCCATCTGGTCGCCCCATTGGAAAGCATTGAGCGCGACCAGATGGCCAGGACCGAAATGAGGACAATCTGCCTGCCCTAAACCTCTGCAGGAGGGCTCCCGCTTGCCTGCCCTTGCAGGGCTCAGGGGCTGCAGGGTTCGGGGGCTGTAGGGCTCAGGGGCTGCAGGGCTCAGGGGGGCTCTAAGGCTCCCGGGCTGCAGGGCTCGGGGGTGCAGGGCTCGGTGGCTGCAGGACTCTGGGCCTACAGGACTCCGGGCCTGCAGGGCTCCGGTGCTGCAGGACCCGGGACCCATGGAGCCTGTCCCGGGTACATTGTCACGCCGCGGGCCGGAGGAGGGAGCCCCGGACGCCTGGGAGGTGTTGCCCGGGCACAGCCCATCTGGTCCCCGGCAGGGAACCACCCGCCCGGGAGGGTGTCCGGGCATACCCTCGCCCCTAGTAATCTGGAGGAAAATGACCCCCCTTTCTTGTAATCCATGCACTCAAGGTGACAGAGGGGACCCAGGCCGCAAACATGCCCGACCTCCTGGAGCCCTGGCTGGGATCCGGGAGGCAAATGTCACCTCATCTGGACTTCCAGGGAAGCCCGGCCATCTGGTCGCTTTATCGGAAAGCATTGCACGCGACCAGATTGCCGGGACTAAAATGACGCCAATCTGCCTTCCCCGAGCTCCCGCCTGCCCTTGCAGGGCTCAGGTGCTGCAGGGCTCCAGGGCTGCAGGGCTCCGGGGCTCTGGGCTGCGGGGCTCCGGGGCTCCAGGGCTCGAGGGCTGCAGTGCTCCGGGGCTGCAGGGCTCAGGATCTGCAGGGCTGCAGGGCTGCAGGGCTGCAGGGCTCCGGGGCTCCGGGGCTGGAAGGATCCAGGGCTCCAGGGCTTGGGGACTGCAGGGCTCCAGGGCGGCAGGGCTGCAGGGCTGCAGGGCTCCGGGGCTGCAGGGCTCTGGGGCTCCAGAGCTCGGGGACTGTAGGGCTCCGGGGCTACAGGGCTCCAGGGCTGCAGGGCTCTAGGGCTGCGGGGCTCCAGGGCTGTGGGGCTCCGGGGCTGCGGGGCTCCAGGGCTGCAGGGCCCGAGACCCATGGAGCCCGTCCCGGGTACTTTGCCACGCCGCGGGCCAGAGGAGGGAGCCCCGGATGCCTGGGAGGTGTTGCCCGGGCATCGCCCATCTGGTCCCCAGCAGGGAACCACCAGCCACGGGAGGGTGTCCGGGCATACCATTGCCCCTATTATTCCGGAGGAAAATTACCCCCCTTTCTTGTAATCCGTGAACACAAGGTGACAGAGGGGACCCAGGGCGCAAACATGCCTGACCTCCTGGAGCCCTGACTGGGATCCGGGAGGCGAATGTCACCTCATCAGGACTTCCAGGAAAGCCCGGCCATCTGGTCGCCCCATAGGAAAGCATTGCACGCGATCAGATTGCCGGGACCGAAATGACACCAATCTGCCTGCCCCGAGCTCCCAGCTGCCCTTGCGGGGCTTGGGGGCTGCAGGACTCCAGGGATGCAGGGCTCTGGGGCTCTGGGGCTGCGGGGCTCTGGGGCTCCAGGGTTCGGGGGCTGCAGGGCTCCGGGGCTGCAGGGCTCTGGATCTGCAGGGCTGCAGGGCTCCGGGGCTGGAAGGGTCCAGGGCTCCAGGGCTTGGGGACTGCAGGGCTCCGGGGCGGCAGGGCTGCAGGGCTGCAGGGCTCGGGGGCTGCAGGGCTCTGGGGCTCCAGGCTCGGAGACTGCAGGGCTCTGGGGCTGCAGGGCTCCAGGGTTGCGGGGCTCCAGGGCTGCGGGGCTCCAGGGTTGCGGGGCTCCGGGGCTGCAGGGCCCGAGACCCATGAAGCCCGTCCCGGGTACTTTGCCACGCCGCGGGCCGGAGGAGGGAGCACCGGATGCCTGGGAGGTGTTGCCCGGGCATCGCCCATCTGGTCCCCGGCAGGGAACCACCAGCCACGGGAGGTTGTCCGGGCATACCCTTGACCCTATTAATCTGGAGAAAAATTACCCCCCTTTCTTGTAATCTGTGCACACAAGGTGACAGAGGGGACCCAGGCTTCCGGGGACTGCAGGGCTCCGGGGCTGCAGGGCTCCGGGGCTACAGGGCTACAGGGATGCAGGGCTCCGGGGCTGCAGGACTCCGGGGCTGCAGGACTCCGGGGCTGCAGGGCTGTAGGGCTCTGGGGCTGCAGGGCTCAGCGGGGCTCCGAAACCCCACGCTGGGCCTCAGGCATGGGGAGGGCGGCAAGCGCTCCTGGTGCCCTGCCGCCTGGGGGAAGACTGCCCGGGAGCCTTGCAGTTCTCCGGGGTTCTGCACCAGGGACCCTTGTCCCGGGCAGATGGACTCTTGGCAGGCCGTAGGACGGGGGCTCCCAAACCCAGGCCCCGGGGCCGGTCCCTGCTTTCCAACCCAACCAGGCCGTGGAAATCAGGGAGCCTTCCCAGGCACGAGGGACCCCTGTCCCAGGCACAGGGACCCTCAGGACGTGCCCTCGTTTTCAGCAATTTTTTTCTAAAATTCCGCGTAGTGTGCGTAGTGGTGCTACGCACACTACGCCCAGCCCTAATTATAAGGAGCTGTTGTCCCAATTTGGTGGTCTCCCAGATTCCAAGTAGCATGTTTTTTGTGGAGATATCTACCAAAAATCATTATCTTCATTTTGCTGTGGTTGACTCTCAGGCAATGTTGCTGGTTGTTGTACATTCCCAGCTCCTTTAAAACTCTTTGAAGACCTACCCTGGTGTGATCCAACACTAGCGTATTGAAGGATTGCCAGTCTCACCTTGCCTAGTCTCGGGGGAACTAGAATGGCCTCTTTCAGGGCACTCCCCATGTCTGCTGTAAAAAGATTAAATAATAGTGGGGACAGGACGAAACCCTGCTTCAGGTCATTGTTGGTATCAACTCTTGATGATAAGGCTGTGGGACTTATTTTGAGTTGAACCCAGGTCCCCTCATAAAGAGCGATGATTGCTTTCAAAAGCTTTGATGGAATCACAGGCTGTCAATGTTCACCAAAGTCTGCCTCTATCAACTCTGTGAAAGGCTGTGCTATAATCTATGAAACAGCAAAACAGAGGTGGATGCCAGTCTTTGAAAGCTTGTTTGGAGAGGTTGGCCAGGGCCATGATGTTGTCCATTGTGAGCTGTTTGTCCTGAAGCCGGTCTGATAGAATGGTCACATTTTGTTGTTAGTTGCCCAAACCTCCAGCTCTTTCAGTAGTAATTTCACATAGGCTTTGGCTTCTACATGAAGCATGGCCACTAGCCTATAGTTGGGTTGGAGTGATCACTTTTTTTATGGATGGGGAAAAGAACAGATCCTTTCCATGATTGTGGTATTATTGCCTTTGAGTAAGCATGGTTGTATAGAGGGGTTAGCGTTAAGGCAAAAAATGCTTGTGCTGATTTAAATACCAGGGCTGGAATGCCATTGGGTCCTGGAGCCCCATTGTTTCGCGTTATCCTGATCACCCTTGTTGTCTCTGATTCTGAGAAGCTGTTTCCCTCAATCATCTTTAATCCTGCCTCCTGTTTGCTCTTAGAAAGGGGTTCCATGTAATTACTTGTTTCTGAGAACTTCTTGGGAAGGGCATACTGGGCAGCCGGTAGGCCTCTGGTGTATAGTCCCTTAACATATGCTTCCCACTTATTAATTGCGATGTTGTTCTCCTTGCTCCTAGACTAGGAGTTCAAGCAATTGATGTATCTCCATAGTTTGGCATTGTTCTTTTCCTTTATCATGGCAAATACTGTGAGCCATTTCTGTTCCATTTCGTTTTCTTTTAAACTCGCCTACATTTTTCCTGTGGGCTGATCTCACTGCGGCTATGGGAACCTCTCCTGGCAATGTTCCTCTTTTCTTTTTTCTCTAAGTGCCTTCATGAGAGAGCATTTACTTTGACTCAGGCACTTTGGTGCTCGTGGTTAGTTAGGGGAGGAGACCTTGACGGAAAACATTTTTTTGCAGTGATTTTTGCCCAGATTCTGCCACAAATCATCTGTCAGAGCTTCCCAATGACCAATCACCGTCGGATGGGCCACAACCTTTATTTTGCTTGCCAGGGGCCCCTTCCAGTCCTTTCAAGTTGAACTCACCGGCAATGATCACATTATAGTGCTCATATTTAGGTAATATTTCTTCCATTGTGGTGATGAGTGATTCCATGCTAGGTAGTGTCAGTGCCGGATTGATATAACAGTTTATTAATAGCAGGCTAAATGGCTGGCGCTTGCCCTTTGCCTAGAAATTGTCATAGCTTGCAGATCTGGAGAATTTACTCTTATTTCTGTAAACATACATCCTGTGAAGCTGTGAAGCATCGGAGAGTGGACCTCTCCAGTGATTGTTGACGGATTTTCGGAACTGGTGTTGGCTGATAGGAGGTCCTGCCGGGTTTTGCGAGCAACCCAGGAGCAGGAGCATGGAAGCAGGCAAGCAGGCAGCGGCAGCAGCAGGAGAACAACTGTGGAGAGTGTGGAGAGAGAGCGCCGGCCGCTGTGAGGTACGGCAACCACGCGAGTCCCGAATTATAGTAAAGAAAAGCCGCTGGAGAAAAAGCTGCTGTGTCCCGCCAGGAAAGCCGCCAGAGAAAAGTTACTGTGTTTCGCCGGCCAGACACTGCCTGTGGTCGCTGGTGGACGCTGGTGGACGCCCTGCACGGATTCCAACACTGGGCTGCGACCCGACCGCCACCTTCACCTTTACCTCCAACGCGGGTGAGTTGGCGGGGGGGCAAGCAGGCGCGGTAGCAAAGGCCGCAGCCATATTCGCTGGGGCTGGAGGGGTGTCTTGTCAATCATCCAGCGGCTGTAAGCAGGAAATCAAAGAGGCAAGAGCCGCGAAGGCTAACCCAAAAGCGACAGGGTTCAAAAGCGGCAAAAAAAAAAAAAAGGAAAAATTCGGAAAAAACAGAGTGAAAGATGCAGAAGCTGCCAAACACTCATTTTAAGGCAGCAGGAGCTGCGAACATCACTTTTAAAAGCAGATGACACAATAGAGACTCCGGTTAAGTAAGTGGCAGGAGCCAATAATTCTTTTAGAAGTATTTGGAGCTAAATTGTAGGCACTGCGAACAGCACTTTTAAAGCAGCTGATACAATAGAGACTCCGGTTGAGTAACTGGTAGGAGTTAATAAATCTTTTAGAGGCATCTGAAGCAAATTTGTCTGTGTAACTGCGCGACAGTGTGAAATTAGAAGCCAGTAGCCAGTGCACAACAGTGTGGAATTAGTAACCAGTAGCAGTAACCACTGGCTAGTATCAGTAAGCGCCAAAGATTTAGTGCGGGCGCTTCTGTGGCAAACTGATTACATCGGAGGATTGAAAGAAAAGGCACACCTTTAACCAGGCATTTTTCTCTCTTATGCCCATATTGCTAATGGTTATCTGGTGGAGGAAGGATGTGGTAGCAGGTTGAACGTACAGTCAGTGGAGATTAGGGGACCAGTGTTGCGTGGTATAGGAAGTTCTTCCCCCTCCCAGATTAACGTAGGGGTATAGCTTTGTTCAAAACTGCACATCTGCACCACAAGGAAGGAAATAATCCCAAAAGTAAACACCCAAATTGGAAGTAAAAGTGAGGTCTGGGAGATCCAGAAAACAAGTGACACAAAAAGTGGGCAAGCAAGGTGGGAAGAAACCCAAGGAGATGGATGAGTCACCGGAGAAAACAATCCAAGAAAAAACAAGCCCATTAATTCCCTTACAATATTCAATATTTGGAAAACCAGCTACCAACAGGAAATTCATGTTTTTAAAAGATCCTACGACAGCCATCTTCTCAGAAACAGGCCAAGTGGAAGGCCTTCCGAACCCATTAACACCCCAAAAAAACCATTTAAGATCTGAGAACAACATTATGGAGAGCAAAAACACATCGAATAATAGTCATTTAGTCATTCAAGCACAAGTCCACGCCACTGACTTCTCTGACTATTCACATTCAACACCAAAATCAGTATTAAATCTAGTACCATTTAAACAAACGACAGAAGAGATACATTTGGAAATTTCAGATAATCTCAAATCTGCAAATACTAAACAGAATAATTCATGGCTGCATTCAATTTCATTAACAAACAATACAGATCTCCTGCAGGCTCTGGAACTTGAAACTACCAATGTTCCAGAGAATAGAAAGACTAGAGAATCAATAGATAAAAGGACAGAGCCCACGCATCCAATTATTGAAATATCAAGTACACTGGAGCAGCCCATCCAATCTCAGAGCTTAATAAACCACAGTACAAAAAAAGGTGACCAAGATCAAATGGTACGGCTGCATCAAAGTGCTAACACAACAAGTCTTGCACAGAATAATATTTTAATAGCAGATAAAGTTGTGGAACAAAATAGAAATGAGGTTAGTAGTGGAGGTACGCCCAAATTGGGAATTAAAGAAGGGATCCAGCAGTCAGCATATTCATTATTATTAAAAGTGCTGGAAACCACAATAACGGTGCTTAATATGCAGTCTTACAAGTTAGATACACAGATCGACCTAATGAATATAATAGCCTCATACATTGTAGGAATCAATACAAAATTAGAAACGCTAGCTGATCTAACCATGAAAGAGCGAGAAATAAATGCAGTAGTACGTAAAGATTGTGAATGTGGCCCAATAGTTGATAAGCTAAGCAACGTTCCAGCGATTCTAACTAGCATTTTAAACGAAAGGAAAAAGATCAACGATGCGGGGGAAACAAAATCAAATCGTATAAGTAAGATCTCAAAACTAAACCTACAAAATTCCATTACTGGTGACACAAATGCGCCGATCATGGCAGAAACATCAATGATCTCTACTGAAATCGAAAGTCTCAATAAAATTAAGAGTAACTCAGGGAATGATCAACCAAAGATGAGCAGCTATGCGACAAGGATCATAAACAAAAACATATCCCATGTAAGCCCTGAGCAGATCTTACAAGAAGGACAAGGCAAGATAGAGAAATGCCGGCAAACCAAGAGACAGAGAAAAAGAGCAAGTAAATCCAGAAAGAATAAATCTAATACAATACAAGACATGAATACCATTAGGAAATGGTTCCATATTTTCGAAACCAAAAAAATCAATACAGGTCCAGAAATGCCATGTTTACAAATAGACCAAAGGTCTACAGCAGAGGAAGAGCGTCAACAAGGATATCACACCCAGTTTACATCATTAAGTCATAATACACAAACAGATGAATCACTTAATATGACGCAGATAAATCAAAATCAAAACCTAAGTGCATCAAAACGAACCCATGCGAAGCGACCAACCACTAGCAGGTATAATCCGGTACAAACAACGGGCAGCCCAGAAAAGGAGCAGAGGTATCCCCCATATGAGGTGGAAGAGAAGGAAAACCACACAACCAGAATCAATAAATCAACAGCGGATCGCGCAGAAAAGAAACAAAGAGAGACAATAGAACAGACTCAAGAGAAGCGATCATTGGATTGCAAGAGTAACGCTGTTGAAATAAAAGGCATTACAGAGCTTGAGCGAAGAAACTTCTCAAAAGAAGAGGTCTCGAAGGAAAAATTGATAATTAAAATCAATACACAAATTGGTGACAGACAAGGTAGGAATCAAAGAGAAGTATCAGAACTTACTCCAATGAAGCAATCATTTGATGATAGGAACAACCCAGTGCAAATAAAGGGCATCACTGAGAGGGAGCACACAATACCTCTGTTAGAAGATGTACCCAAGGAAAAAATGATAATTAAAATCAACAAGCGGCCAGGTGATAGACGAGGAACCAGTCAAAGAGAGGTACTTCAATGCGCTGCACCAATAGTCAAACATTTGGGAAACAATCAAGAAAATATTTGGAATAAACAGATCATATTGACCCCCCACTATATCTCTCAGGGGCAACAAGACCTCCTCAATAGAAGGAACCTATTAAAACTAATAGCTGAAATTTCTACCTTAAAGCATTTGACCACTTCAGACCTGCGGTCAATTGAATTCATTGAGAAAGAAGAAAAAAGTAGCATGGAAAAAACACTATCGACTTGGAAAAATGAAGAAATAGTAGTGCTAATAATGAATGCCAGACAAGAATTTGAAAGTTGGGGTATCACAATGACAAGACCAACAAAGAGACGATATCCCACACCTCTACTAACTGAACCAAAGAATCCAAATAAACAACGACGGAACGTCCCAGTGTATTCAGTACTACAAAACGCAAGAGGAAAATTTTACCCCGTTAAAGATGTCACAGAACGTCCTACTACACAACAAGATGGCAACGAATGGAATTGGATGGCCACAGCCTTAAATGTTCAGAATACGGAATGACTTGCCACAAATGGTAAAAGCACCATTAATAGTACCGTAAAATTTCTATCTTGGAATAATGCTGGTGCTAAAAAGGAACTAGAGGAAGATAATGCCCCAGCATTTTGGGAGAATTATGACATCATCACCCTCCAAGAAACATGGATGATGGAGTGTGAGAATGTAGCTAACTATACACTCCACTAAGTAAAGGCAACCAGAACACACAATTATGGAAGGCCGAAGGGTGGCTTAGCAACCTATATATCAACCGCTCTAAATGTAAATACAGAACAACTACCAAGTACGACATCAGACCAACAAGTAATTAAAATGGTTCAGGGCCATAAAAATCAAACAACATTAATAATTATAAATCTCTACATCCATCCAAACGCGAGGAAAAAAAGAGGCACAATCTGAAAAACTGATGTCGTTAGTCACTGCTATAAGATTTGAAAATCCAGAGTGGGAGATAATAATAACCGGCGACTTCAATTCATACTTAATCCATACACCAGATGATGATGACCGACTGATAGCAGAGAAAGAGCAATGGTCTGTTCCTCCACAATCATCTAGTAAAGATAGATCCCCTAGATCTGGCTGCACATTAAAATACAATAGTTTTTCCATCTTAAGATAATAGCAACAACAAAATATTGAAAAGGTACATCTATTTTATTTGATCCTTAAAAGTACATTCACTACTAGATTAAAAAAACAATATAATACACAAAAAAATGAAATAGTACATAAACAATTTAAGCAAATAAATTCATACACCCTGTATAATCAAACGAACGGACAGAAACATGAAAGACATAAAATTTGTGCAGTACAATTGGTACACTCAAAATCCCTTAGTCTTACACAATGATAAAATCTGTGTTAATACTAAAGTGCTGGAGTTCTGAGTTGTACTCGGAACCTCAGACAGGACGCCCTGACACGAAAGAGCTCAGATGCCTTTTGCACCTGCAACTTTAAATTGAAAGTACTTGATCACGCTTTTATACCTCTGAGATTTTGGGCCAGATAGATCAAGAACATGTCATTGGATTAAGAATCAATGATATCATTGACCATTTTAAACCAACCTAATAAGACAGAAGTTGACCTACAGACGAAATGAAAGTATCAACATACCTGTACATTATATCTATTTACTGAGATTTGAGCCCCTTATGCGTTGGACCATTCCGCGCCACAGGAATTTAAATAAGAATTCACAGACTTGAGAGCGTCCAGTCATCTAAAAGTACTAGCAAGGGGAGAACCATTGCATATGACCCTGTTTAAGTGGCAGAAAAAACTGTTGTCTTGAAAAATATGGTGTAATCATTAGAGTCCATTGAAACGCGTCGACGCATTCTTCTTGTGCAACTCAGAACTCCAGCACTTTAGTATTAACACAGATTTTATCATTGTGTAAGACTAAGGGAAGGATTGGATTTTGAGTGCACCAATTGTACTGCACAAATGTTATGTCTTTCATGTTTCTGTCCGTTCGTTTAATTATGCGGGTCATAATCTAGGGTGTATGAATTTATTTGCATACATTTTGTATGTACTATTATCATTTTTACTGTGTATAATATTGTGTTTTTAATCTAGTTGTGAATGTACTTTTAAGGATCAAATAAAATAGATGTACCTTTTCAATATTTTGTTGTTGCTATTATCTTAAGATGGAAAAACTATTGTATTTTAATGTGTAGCCAGATCAAGGGGATCTATCTTTCCTAGGTGTTTGAACCTCATTTCCCTTGATTTTCTTAAGGAGTACCTCTCACTTACCTCCACAATCATCCTCATTACTAAAGAGACAGGACTTAAATGGGCAAAAGCTGGTCCACACATTAGAACATTTAGACTTCCGAGTCTTAAATGGTAGAACTAAAGATGACACTCCTCTGCGGTGGACTTTATCAGGGTGTTCACGGGCAGTCAATTCTAGATTATACAATTATAACGCTCCTTTAATTGCGCGCGTGACGAAATATAAGATCAAATATTCCACTCGAAGTGATCATGCATATCAGGTATTGGAACTGGAAACAGGCCATCAAAAACATAATTTGACCCCCATTGAGTTGGGTCAGCTGACCACAACAAACCTGAAAAGAATAAGATGGTCAGGAGAAACCCTACCTGAACTATCAACATTAGCAAAATAAATATTTGAAGCTAAGAATATAGCCAGCAAAAACTTAGCAGAGAGCTGGTCCATTTTCGCGAAAATACTATTGCTTCAGGCACCAAAAATTCATTATGCACAAACTAGCAGGTTCAAGCCCGATATAAACATGTCTAGGAAGGCCTACTTGCTAAGAAAAGAGCTGAGAAAGATGGTGAGGAAAAATAACACACAGAAAATCCCAAAGCATATATGGCGGGATATAAAGATCGCCAAGAGGCTGTATAAAATACAAATCTGGAAGGACCATAGAATACAACAGGAGACCCTCTGGACGAAATTACTTTTTAGTCCCAAACAAGCAAATAACAGGCTCTTTTGGGAACTTGTAAACGGCACAATAAGATTAAAAAAAGTGATTAATAACGCCTCGGTATCAGAGAATGCATGGGCAGTCCATCTAAACAAAATATTTGAAGATCACATAACATCTACGAAAAAGCCAATTGATGTGAATAGCGAGACTTCAATTCCAGTCCTCACAGGGCAGAATCATCCCGGATCTCTAGATCCAGGTACCATCAAAGCCCAGGAAAGTCAATGCCACACACTAGAAGATATTGCCAGAATAATAAAAAAGGGTCTCAATGTTGGGGCCCCAGGCCCAAATGGCATCCCCAGGCCATATTCAGGACGGATCCCGATTATTGGGCAAAATCACTATCAGGTCTTTACAATGAAATCAGCTTAACTAATGCCCTTCCCACAAGCTGGAAGGGGTCAATCATTAATCCGATCTTCAAAGGAGGTGACAGGGCAGATCCGGCAAATTATCGGCTAATTGCACTCATGGAAGTGGAAGCAAAATATTTTGCCACACTAATCCTGGAGGACCTGGTAGAATGGTCAAATACAAATTGCCTGATTCCATTAAACCAAACCGGATTCCGTAAAGGTTGTGGCACTACAACAAATATTTTAGCTCTTGCCACGATAGCCGATAAATGCAAACGCCAGCGAAGACAACTACAAGTGTGTTTTATAGATTTCAAATCTGCATTTGATCGAGTGAATCGTGGGCTATTTTGAACCAAACTACATAACCTGGGTCTCCCAGAAACAATATTACGTCCCATTATACAACTGTACACGCATGTACAAATGGCGAATGGTACTAAACTATCCAAAAAGATACTAACTAAGATTGGATTAAAACAGGGCTGTGTACTAGCCCCCCATTTATTCAACCTTTTTATGGCCGACCTCCGACCTCTCACCTCGACTGGATTGAGCAAATGCACACCCGCCGCATTTGGGAACATTGCCCATAACGCATCTCTCGTACGCAGATGACATTGTTTTGTTTAGCCTAGCCCGAGTAGGCCTACAAAGAGCACTTAACGAACTCCTGATGTTTGCTAATACCAATGCACTGGAGATTAACAATACCAAAACAAATACTATGCCAATTGCAAACTGCACACAATATCAGTATCAATTTAAAATAGGAGAGATGCGTCTCCGAATAGTAAACACATATAAGTACTTGGGGGTATACATAGACAAAAGTCTGAATTTTCAATTTCAGAAACAATATCTTGAAAAAAAAGGAAATGGAATTATATATGCTTTTTGTGCTATCGCTAAGAAGCTATATGGTCCTTCATTCATGTCACTAATCTCGGTGATGGCCGCAAAGCTACTACCTGCTATAACCTATGCAAGCATAGTGTTAAATGGTAAAGATGGAAAAATCTTAGACTCTTTACAAATAAAGGCCTACAAAAAAGTCTTTAGTCTACCACAGTCAGCAGCCCCGGCACAGGTCCGACTAGAATTTGGCCTCATCAAACAAGAAATTGGGAGAAAATACATTGTGATCAAAACCTGGTATAAATTGTGGCAGAATCGATCTAATAAACCAAATGACGCTTTGTGGCAAGCACAGGAGGATCCAAACTCAAGCTACGGCAAATTTTTGAAAACGGCGTTAAAAGACACAGAGACGAGGGTTCTATGGGCGAAGAACCCTTCTTTGTAAAATTTTCCGTAGCTTAACAAACAAGGCGGCAAAAATACAATCATTATTGGAAGACAAAGGTACCTTAGCAAAAAGATCCCACGGCTGGACGGTTCTGCAATCCTACACATCACTACGACCGGCGGAATACCTCGGAACAACATACTCGCCCCACTTGAAACGCAAGCTAATGGCAACTAGATTTGGGGTATTACCAAGCCTGGCTGAACAACCCTCGTGGAAGTATACCGGCGTCAAATCCTGTGTCTTATGTGGTGAAGCCTGGCAAAACATTATCCATCTAATATGTGTCTGTCCCAGCCTTAAAATGAAACGCATTGAACTACTAAAAAAGGCTTTTAATGATAGAGGAATTTGAACATGTAGATCTGCAATCATTAGAGGACTTGGCACTACAGACCCTCAGCTGACCTGTAAAATATTGAAATTCCTATTGTATTATGAGAAAAATTATGTGTCATTTCCAAAACAATAATGTTTAGAATTTTATGGCAATTTTATAAGAAACGTTAAAAAAAACAAGTTTTATATGTCACTACATGCAAAAACCATAAATCAATAACAATATGACGACGTAGAGTTATGAATATACTTTAAACTGGCATCATGAGAAGGATACCGCTTCTGCTCTTTTGAACTATATAATTAATATGTTTGTTCTTGTCTTTTAAAATAATTTTTAAATCATTTTATAAGGATATTATATTTTTACTATGACATTGTTATGGTTTTAAATAACTGAAACAATAAAGATTACCTCTTATTTCTGTGATTTTAAGTTTACGGGCATGGCTTATAAAGATCTAGAGTCCCCCAGAAGGACGTTCAAATATGTTTTTTTTTCTGGCATTTACCCCATGTTCATGGAAGTCTGCTATGGGAGTTAATGTCATTGTCCATGTTTCTAGGCAGCATATAATATCCCCTTTTGCAAGGTAATCCAGTACTTCCTTATTCCCTGCATTTTTATTTAGCCCTGCAATATTCCATGAGATGAGAGTTAATTCTTGATGGAAGTCCATGTTAGGTGGTTGATGTTGATCTTCTCACCCCGACTTTTTCCTTCCTGCGCTGCCCGGAATTTGTCTTGGGCTAGGGATACTGTTGCCAGTGATCCAATCTTATAGCCTTCTTGAATTGACCCATTAACACTTTTCGCAGATTATCTCTGTGGAAGATGGAGTGTTTATTGGTGTTCTTGGGCATTCCAATGTGTTTCCCCCGTTTTCTGTAGTGGTTTGTTCCCTTCCAAATTAATACGACCCCCTGCCCCTCTGTGTGACGTATGAGGATGGATGGATATTTTGGTTGAATGGGTTCTGTTACATCTATGAACCAGCTTGCTAGTTGTTGGGCTACGCCAAGGACTAACCGTTGGAGAGATTGTTCACTAAATCCCAAGAAAGTTGAGTCGCCATGACTATCTCCATGTGTCCTTCGGAACTTTACCCACTCCATATTTTCCGAAAGTGATCTGGAACAAGGACGTAACTTGTCCAAAATGTCAAAGGATGTTAGTTCTATTTAGGATGTCATAGGGGCCTTCCATATGATATCTGGGGTGAGCACTGCCTCATATATTGTGGGAGTTTCCTCGGGGTGTTGTATTTGTGTGGCCCCCCCAGTACGCTGGCTACTTGGTCCCAGGCTTGGGGAGGACTTTTGGGAATTCGCCACTGTTGTTCACCATCAATCCTATTTTTATTACCCGCCCAGCTTGTTTTTGCTTCTTCTCCATCGAGGAAAGTAGTTAGAGCTGTAACTCCTCTGCCCTAAGGAAGACACAAGTATAGCAGGCCCTGCCAGGAACACATAGCATCATCCTTATTTCGCCAGTCTCCCACACCAGGATCTATCCTCTGAACTATAAAAAAAACAGAGTAGTGATACCCAACAAAAACCATGACACTGAAAATTGCAGAAGTCCAGCAGGAGTCTACTACAGCACCAAAAAAACATTCCTCGCAAACATTGGAAGCTGCTCAGGGCAAAAATCCCTAACTTTTGTAAAACTATATCCACAAGCCTACAAACTCAGAATTGTAACACTAACTTTGACAACTAGGAAAGTTTGTCAAAGCGTGTCAGTTATTAAATCAATCGCTTAATTCTGCTGCATGAATGATGTATTTTATGCGTGCTGACGAGTTGACTTAGAATGAGATTAATGAATAGATGCTACAAAAAAAATCTGTGGTAACCTAGCCTAATCAATGATAGAACAAATATATGAGCAAGCTATTGACAAATTAAACAATCAATGACTTAATTGAAGCCTTAACAACTAATTGATGACTATAGGAAGAATGACACTTGGAGTACATTTAAAAAGTCAATTGAAATGAAATCCCATCCCCGGAAAGCAAAGCATTGTCATCATACAGCATAAATACTGCCTTCAGCATGGGCAAAAAAGTAGTCCGAACTTTTAAAATGCAATGTAGCACACAGCACTACATGCCAGAATAGGAAGAGCAGAATGATGGTGCCCTCAGTGCCAGTAGTGGAACCACACAAGAGATGCACAGTGTTCTGGAAGCATTGATGCCATCAAGGGTAAATGGTGGGTTGAAGAAGGGAGGCAAGGGGCCTTATTTAAGGTGAGTTGGAAGGGCAAAGGAATGTGGTTCAAGCTTTCTTGGTGAAGGGAGGATAGCAGAGAATGATATCATGCAGTTGTCCTGGTGTGGAAAAGACCACCAGGAAGGGTCAATGGTCCATGGTGTGTGGCGACAGCCATGCTGCAGGGTTGAGAGGTGGTGGTTGTGGTGCAGATTTCAGAGTTACAGTCAAGGCTCATAGTGTGGCGGGGAGCAGAATGAGAAGAGTCGAGAACAGAGGGAGTTGATCATTCACCCATGCCCTGTGGGGAAGCAAAGTGATGAGGTCAGCAAATCCATCTTTTGGGGTAGAGAAAGGGACATTGGCAGGAACATGGGTAATGTGTAACTAGATCATAGGAATGGGGAGCGGGGAGAGCAGAGGCATTGGCGGATTTAATTGATGACAAATAGGGTCCATGTTAGGTCAAGTTGCAATTCTGTATTGGAGAGTAGAGGATTAGGCCCAATGTGTCCTTGGTATAGGGGCAGTGATGGAGTGGAATTGGCTGAAACCTGCTGAGTGTGAATGTATGAGACACAGACATCCGGTAAATGAATCGCTGGCAGCAAGCAAGCATGTGTGAGAGTGGGGCATCCTGTAAGTGCCCATGTGAGTGTGTGCATGTGTGTGAGCGCCAGCAAGAATATGTGTTAAAATAGCTGTAAAAGCGCCAAGCATGAGAAAAAGGCAGCAAAGAGGAACTCGTATTAAACATGAGTAGCAAGTGTGTGTGAATCAGCCAGGTATACTGAATTGGTATGTGCGTGTGAGAGAGAGCGAGGTGCACTCAATGAGTGCCTGTCAGGCAAAGTGAATGTGCGTGTGAGAAAGGGGTCGCATGTAAGGTAGAGGCAAATAGCGAGTTACAGGAAAAGAGAAGAGGTGAAAGAAAATGTGTGACGTTGTATACACAGTGACGCTGCGATAGGAAACAGGTGCAAAGATACCCACCACAATGAGGAAATAACATAATTAAAAAGCAACGAGAGAGACGAAACGAAATAGACGGACAGATAAAGCGCCAGTCAGATAAAATAACAATTTAGCAAGTGCTCGGGCTTTACCTCATTCCCTCAGGACCCGGGCTACAGCATCTATCCTCCCCTGCTCTGGGCTCTTCTCTACTGCCACGAAAAAGGTAGTCGTCCTGACGCGAACCATCTACCGCGGCCACAGCGCTTCCCATCTGGGCACTGAATCACCAGGGGTGTGACACGTTGATTTTTTTACGGACCCAGATAAGCCCAACCCTTGTGCAAACACTAGTAATCCCTGAACAAACATGCTCAGGTAAAACATGAAGTGGACCAGCTATTCTGTGTACCAAGCAGCTGTCACCTGGATGCACTCCAGGATCTGATGAAGAGTCAAGGCTATGAGCTGTCCACAAGTGCCCTTCCCTCCCTGTCATCACGTTCTCAATCTCCAGGTATACTTGCAAATGGCGACCCATGCCCAACTGTCCACGACTGAGGCCACTTAAACAGACCACAGCCTTCAATAGTGTCAGGACCTGGCCTGGCTGTGTGAAGAAACCGGCGAGCGCCTGCACGAGGGAGCCTAGTGATGAATGCCCTTGCTGAGCATAGCGCCAAGATCCCATAGACGTGCCCATGGGCCATTAACGACGACGATGCATGCATAAAAAAGAAAGACAATGAGCCAACAAAATGACATCGTATTTGATTTGGAGAAACTTTGCTGCATAATAGTAGCCATGGTAATGCTTCAGAATAAGGGTAGAACAACAACTGTCGACATCCTACGGCAGCTCGTTGAGCGCCCTGTCCTCGCATTGTTTTAGCGAGACACCCAATGGCTTCTCCAAGCAATGCCCGGTCTGTGCGCCCCTGCTCTTGATGCGATGGTTTCGCCCTACGTGTCTACCTCATGACCTGCCCCCGTAACATGGAGGCCGCGGCATATTCAGGCGGGGCTGCGAATGGTGCACTCAAACAAGACAGGATGCTGCCAGAAGGACAGGCAGAGCGTTTAGGATCTTGATTGAAGCAGGAAGCTCGAGATTGAGATCAAAGACTTTAGAGTTGAAAGTATACTTGTAAGGAAAACTGAACCTTCCAGAAGAGAACCTATAACATTCATTTCTTCAGGGAGAAAGTGAGCACGTGCCAATCTCTCCATTAATATATGGGGTATTATTTCGAGTTTGAACTCACAGACCGTGAGCTCTCAACAGGAATGAATGTGTCCAGAGCTGTTCACAGGGATATATTAGAAAATTCAGCAGTTCCTGGAGTGTGATAAGTCTGTGGAGATGCAAGGACTCAAAGCAATTCATTGGAAAGCATGACTCCGTGACAACCTGAATTCTTTGCAGGGGTGCATGCATACATAGCTCTCAATTAGAAATTGTACACTGGCAATTTTTGGTCGCACTGTCTTTTTAGCACCACTGGAATACATGTATTCGGTTAAGCATGTAGAATGATGTAGTATGTTAAATTGGTTCAGCCAGAGCTTCTTGGATTGCATTAGGCTGATGCACCATGAGCTTTGTTGAATTCCTTAAGTCAGTGCACCTTACGTCTTCTTGGATCCATTCTGTAAATGCAGCCTGAGCTCGGCTCATTAAGTTAAAGATAACTATAAATTAAAGGGGTCATCAACTTTTGAGAAAAAAACAGCATTATGTGTCACACATGTGCCATTTTTCTAGTTCAAACCTAGCTTAAAGGCAGTGGAGCAGTACGCAGGGTCAAAGGAAAGCCTACAGTCATCGAATGACAGGAGAGGTAGCTGGGAACAGAAGTGTACTGTCAAAGCTTTGTGATGTTGCGTTCTTTCAAGAAGTGTGTCTGCATCTCTTTCCTACATTGGAACAATGTTAGGGCAGTCTTGAAAGAATGTGCAGATCCGGGGTGTGTAGTTGTAAAAGGCCTTTTTCCTTGCTTTTTGTTTTTTACACTTCTGAGTCTGAGGGTGACCCGGGGGTGGGTGTGCTGAGAGACACTAGAGTTGGTATGCTTGTCTTCAAGACCAGCAAGATGCTGGTCATGACGACTTTGCAAATGATGAAGCTGGTTTTGAAGATGGTGCAGGCCAGTAAGGGGAGACTGGAGTTCCATCACGATGGGGATGATGTGATCACAGTTTTCTTTGCCAATTCCTGAATTTCTGACAACAGCAACAACCCATTATCAAGAATGTTGCTTTCTCTGTGGATGTCGGCTGGGGTTTTGAGATCTTTTGTGACATCATTTATTGGCTCATCCCTTTAAGTTTCTACAGCTAGTGTTTTGTTGAGAACATTGTGCTGGATGCTGATCGAGAGCTGTTGGATGAACTGAAGTCTGGTGGATACAGTGAGCTAATGTGGCATTCACTTTTTGGGTGTATTAGATTGTTTCAGCCTGTGCCCTGTTGTTTGCATGATGGTGATGCAGTGGTGAAACTAAACGTTTGGCCGCCTGTGGCAGCCCCAGCGTTTGTGGGCGCATGTAGGAGTTAGGGGGTGCTGGTGATTCCTGCGTTTGCTGCCCAGCGACAGCTGCAGGTAAGAGTGGGGAAAGGCCGCCGCCCCCCAAAACTTGTGCTGCCGAACCGATCGCCTCACCCACCCACACTTGGTACGCCATTGTGGTGATGCAGCAAGAGTTCTGTTTGATCCTTTAAATTGTTTCGGCCTGATCTCTGTTGGATGCATGGGAATGATGCAGACTGGTCCCTATTCTGCAGGAGCCCTGTTGAATGCAAAGAGCTGCTGCAGTTCAGGGCCTTTTAGAATCATTGAAGTGCTGCACACCAAGCTTGGTCGTTCTCATTACTTTTGCAGGCAGTTGCAGGTAGTGGGCACCAGCATTATTTTTGGAGACTGGGACTTATTTTTGATCAACAGACTTTGATCCAAGGCAAGAGAAAAGAAGGAAGAAGAGTGTAGGAAGGTAGGATCTTTCTGCATGTGTACCCTCACTTTTTGCCTGGTGCTAAGCTGGTTTTCGACTACACTGACTGGACTCCTGCTAATCAGGACCCCAGTCTATCTGCTTTCTGCCTAAACTGTTATATTATGTACTTGGATACACTCCAGATTGGATACTGGGGTACCTTTATCAGTCCCTAGTATATGGTACTCATGTTCCTAGGGCATAGGTACCCCAGAGGTCTCCCATGGGCTGAAGCTAGTTTCGTATATCTAAGGGTCACTGCACTTAAAACCTATTAGTCACCCCCCTAGTAAATGTAAATAAAAAATCTGTATTTGTAAAGCGCAAACTACTCACTCTTACAGGTCTCAACGCACTGGGGGACGTCGTTGAAATTTAAGTGTGCTATTGCCCAGTGTCACTTGGTCCTGAGCTGAGCTACCGCCAGAGCCGGGGATCGAGCGTGAACCATGTGCTCCGAAGTCAGGCTGCCCTGGCCACTGCACCACACCTCTCCACTCTCTAGCAGGCCTTTACAATCCTGAGGGCAGGGTGCCTGGTTCTAAGTGAGAGGGTGCCACTGCATGAGCAGGACACCCCTACAGCCTACGGAGTCCATTCTCCCGGGTTGTCAGTGAGGGAGCCATTTACAACATATAGAGTGTCATTAAGCGACCGCATGATGACCAACTCTAAAACGGCTGACCACAACCCTATCGTGTTTGGTATAAAAAATCTTGGAATCATACCCCCCTCAGAAGCGAGCTTCGGGGGGTCCCTGATCTTCCCGGCGCAAGCCTTCTCATTATAGAAAGCACAAAATAGTTGCTGCCAACCAGAGACACATTTCTGCCCTCCTGCTGCTGAGCCCAGCTCGAGCAGAGGAAGGCACGACAGTAGGCATCCTGTCTCAGGGAGGTGTGACCACCGCCCAGACATGATTTAGTGTATTAGGGCTGGGTGGGTGCGCTGGCAAAGTGCTTGAAAGTCTGCATGAGGGACACATTTCGTGTCCCTGTGCATAGTCCAGTTCAAACCAGTCCTGGGAGCCGTTGGCTCCTGCTCTGGTGTGAAACTAGACAAAGGACAGGGGAAGATCCTCCCCATTGTCCAGATCCTCCCCTAGGAGGGTCCCCTGAATCTATCCAACCCTCTCCCGTGGGTACTTAAGGACTTACCTGACTGTAGGACACTAGATTCGAAGGGGACAAGATTCTGAAACAGAAACCACTGAACTTGGACCGTCTGGACACTCTGGACTTCGCTGGACTTCGTTTGGGCCCAACTTCATCTCCCTCTCAGCCTGAAGCATTGTCTGTGCCTGTGCACCATAAGGCTCCATGCAGGACCTATGGAGCATCA
The DNA here is from genome assembly GCF_964263255.1 of Lissotriton vulgaris. Lineage (NCBI taxonomy): Eukaryota > Metazoa > Chordata > Amphibia > Caudata > Salamandridae > Lissotriton > Lissotriton vulgaris. The sequence continues at coordinate 839,723,267 of NC_141699.1, read as the reverse complement.
AGGACATCCAAAGATATCCACCTTGAAGTGAAGGAGTCACTCCTCTGTATCCCCAGGCACCATAATGCAACTGTCCTGTCTGCTGAAAATAATCTCCTATCGACTCCGAAGGCTCCAGCAACACAGGAAGTGGGTTTCTATGTCCTTTAGGGTCTGAGCTGCCCTCTCACCAAGTTTGAGGGCAGAATTCCTTGTAGGGGCTGCAAGACCTGAACCCCTGTGCACAGCGCACATTTGCAAGTGCATATGCCTGTTGGTGTTTCCTGAACAAGTGCATTGGTCTATGAGTAGCCCCAAACTCTGGCACCATTTCCTACCAAGAACTTTGGCCTCCTCACACCAAGAGCTCTGTCGTTTGGTGTAATTGCTCAATGTTCTCTCGCAACTCCTGTGCCTCTGGCCTTTGAGTCCACTTGAGGGTCAACATTGCTCTTCTTGGGCTCCTCTGGTTTCTCGAGACCTACCCTGACTCCCCTTGCTGTGGTTAGTCTCCTGGAACTTGGTGGCGAGTACCGTAACCATCTTGGTCCTTTTGTGTGGGTTGCCATTGCCAAGGCTTGTTGGTGCTCCCGCCAGGCACCAACCCTTCAGCACTCTACATCCATTGTGGGACAGCTCATATCCGGCTCCTGGTTGTCCTCAATATTTCCTGGTCCTCGTAGTTGCAGAGTCAAGGACTCCGCCAACGTACCTGAAGCACCCAACATCGGTGGGCATTCGTCTACTGAGCCCCTGGTCACTCCTGAGTGACTCAGACTCTGTCTCCTCTGCTGTCAGGTACTCTTTTTGACACAAATCCACTTGCGGATTCCAACAGACACTTTTCTTCCTGCCAGCAGTGGCATTTATTGAAGTCCTCCATGGAGATCGAAAGCGGTTTCCGACACCACTCCCCACTGGTGCACCGGCTCCTCTGGGATAGGTAACACTGCTACTCTGATATCCAGGGGAGGGGTGGCTCTTCAACCTTCTATGATCTACAGGGTTTCTTCATAATCCACTGGGAAGGGTCCTTAAAATCTAAAACTTCAACTGCTACTTTCCCATAGAATTGTACGGAGCACACAGCCGTGTTCCCACACTGCACCTGTCCTCCGCGAGGTCTCTACTTACTCACCTTGGGATGTTCCTTGGGGTCCCAGCAATTCTCTGTCCTCTCAACACTGTCTTGACTCGAGTTTTGGTTCTTATACCCCTTTATTAGTATTTGGTTTGGTCCCCCCCTAGGGTCCACTGTATATTAGTGCTATTTACTGTCATTTCTGTGCTTAAGTATTGTGTGCTTTGCGATTATCTCCATGTAGGAGATATTGTGTCATACTAGATAGTGTTATATCAATAAATACATATTTTTATAACCACTGTGTAGGTCTCCTTTTATTTAACGAATCTATAAAGTCGTATTCTGGTAAACAAGCTGCTTAACATTCCTTCAAGACTAAGACTGAAGGCTGCTCTCCACAGCTACCACTTGGATAGCTTTTTAAAGTTATCTTTGTCCTCTTAAATCACCATAAGGATTTTTTGGACTTGTGTAAGGTGCACACTTTTATTAGTGGGCATCATATGTCAGGTATATAACAAACATAAGGAGTACCACCAAAGATGAGGCTAAACAGCCAGTATTGGTGGGATGAGACTTTGATTGAGAAGAAGAAGTCCTTCTTTGTTTTTTAAGGAACCCCTCACTCACCGACCTGGTCGGTGACATGCTTCATCATCGGGGCCACCTTGACAGCCGAGTGCCGCCAAGGTGTGCTGCGACACCTGGAATACAGTGGAGCGGGTGGTGAGTGATGAATGTGAAAAAAAGGTCAGTGGGTTAAAAATTGTCCTGGTATGACTTAATATTATTTATTCTAAGGCTACTGGACAATGTTAAAATAGTGTGTGTAGATACAATGAAGGCTTTAATAGGACCTAGTGTATCTGAGGTATGTGATAGGTCTACATGTTTCAAACCATAGGTGGGAGTTACCGGTTTTTCTTCAGGACCATAAAAAATGAAAGGAGTTGGGTGGTCAGGGTACACTAACGCCCTGCCATACCTGCAACCCTCTCAAGAACCTAGATAGCAAGTTTGCTAAATGGTTAAAAAGGTTTGCAACCGATTATGGTTACAAAAAATGACAAAAACTTCTCAGTGGAGAAATCATTGCTGCACGGGGATTGAAGGGAGGCAGCAAAGCTCAAAAACGTATTCGTTTTTCAGCATTAACGGACGCGGAGGGGCGGTCTTGGTGAGAAGTATTTTTTGTAACCATAATCGGTTGCAAACCTTTTTAACCATTTAGCAAACTTGCTATCTAGGTTCTTGAGAGGTTTGCAGGTATGGCAGGGCGTTAGTGTACCCTGACCACCCAACTCCTTTCATTTTTTATGGTCCTGAAGAAAAACCGGTAACTCCCACCTATGGTTTGAAACATGTAGACCTATCACATACCTCAGATACACTAGGTCCTATTAAAGCCTTCATTGTATCTACACACACTATTTTAACATTGTCCAGTAGCCTTAGAACAAATAATATTAAGTCATACCAGGACAATTTTTAACCCACTGACCTTTTTTTCACATTCATCACTCACCACCCGCTCCACTGTATTCCAGGTGTCGCAGCACACCTTGGCGGCACTCGGCTGTCAAGGTGGCCCCGATGATGAAGCATGTCACCGACCAGGTCGGTGAGTGAGGGGTTCCTTAAAAAACAAAGAAGGACTTCTTCTTCTCAATCAGAGTCTCATCCCACCAATACTGGCTGTTTAGCCTCATCTTTGGTGGTTCTCCTTATGTTTGTTATATAGCTATTGAACCTGGGGACTGGGAGTACCCTTCCGTCCGCTCAAGTGGATAAAATTCCTTTACTCTCTATCTCTTGTTATATATACATCATATGTCAGGCCCACTTCTCACAATGGTGTGCAGCGGTTAGAATTCAAGCCTGCATTGTTATCAGATAAATCTTTGTATTGATTAACTGAAAAACCACTAGTACTAGGTATATATTATACTAGCTTTGAATAAGTAAGTTCTCCTGAACTTGGGGTTGGATAAGTTAAGGGTCTAGCATACCCTTTCTCCAACCTAAGAGAGTTTAGTTCCCACTAGGTTAGGTAGGTGCAACACCACACCACACTTAGTATGTCTACTAAAGGAGAAGCCAGTGGGTCTCTGCCTTCTAGATACAGGGAGCTTTCATTCCACAAATTGAAAGCCCTGTATGACTCTAGAAAGCTGAAGACAGGGAGAAGTGCCAACACTCATCGTCTGGTAGAAATGTTACTTGTTGATGACCTTAGAAAGACTCCTGGCCCAGATGAACAGGAGAGAGTGGGCGGGACAGGGAATGAAGATAGTTCAGGAGGTGATACCTTTTATGACCTGGACTCTAACCCTGGCAGGAGGAATAAGATGGTTCCAACCTGGATAACTCAGGTCTTCAAGATGAGAATGGTGGAGGCCATGAGGGGCTCCTCTTCACTCCTCCAGGAAGAGTGCAGAGTTTACCAATGGGATCTAGATCTCCCTCTGCCAATTTCTTGTACTTGAAAAAGCTAGGCTTAGGCAAAAGAAATTGGCTTTGGATAAAGAGTCCCCAGAAGTTGAGAGAGCTAGAAAAAAGTTGGGACTAGAGTCCCATGGTGGCAGCAACAGTGTCCCTAGGGTTAAGGACCATTCCTTTGACAGTAGGGACCTGAGCAAGAGTGTCCATCCCTAACATGTTGGGGATGACATCCACAAGTAGATAAATGCTTTAGAGAGGGCCTGTAAAGTTCAGAGGGTCCCTCAAGAGCAGTGGCCCAATGTTCCCTCTAATTTCTTTCCTCTGTGTGAGGCAGTGGAGGGTCTCTGTGCGCTGCAACCATGGCTATGTGTGCCAGGAACCAAGCTGCGTGTGTGTGCAGCACCAAATGTCACTCAAAACGCGTACTTTAAAAAGTGAAAAGATGGTGCATTTTCACACATACAGCGTGACAATAAGGGTCTTAAGGGCAGTTTGCAAATTGGATAAGCACAACAGGAATTGGTTACACTGGCAAGTACACTTCAAGTTTAGAAAAGCACAAGATTTCAATGGTGGTACCATCATACGATTTTAATAAATATTCGTAACTGGAGCACAGTTCATTGGGTGGGGAAATGTTGCGAGCCTATACAATATCACATATAAACAATGAGGGAGAGGGCTGTTCAGACACGTCAAGTGGCATCACTAGATGGGTGACATTGTTGCTTCTCACGGCGATCCTTGCCATTGTTCCAGTGCTGATAAACTCTGTCTAGGTCAACTTTCCTATTCAGGAGGTAGGCCTCTGTCCTCATAACCATATCCAAATGCTTCTGTTCTAATCTATTCCTCACTTTACTCTTGATAGTATTCATGAGGCTGAATCCTCGTTCACAATCTGCACTAGATGCTTGGAACCTTGCGCAGACATCAACAAGCTGAGACACCACACTTTACTGAGCAGCATTGTGTAAAGTGAAATTCACCATGTCTTGACAGGTGGTAAATAACCCACCCTTTACATGTTCTGCTACCACATATTTATAGTCTCTGTATTGTCGAACAACATCTTCTGGTGTTTCACAATCACCCAGGGACAGGACATTTTTATACTTTTCAACAAGTCTTTGTATATTCTCAGTCCCAAAATCAAAATGTGATTGTGTTGCTATGGCCTGGATTTCAAAACTTGCCCATTCTTTCAGCTCATCTTCAGGGAACCTTTTTTGCATGTGCTCACAAAGAAGGGAAACAAAAGACAAAATAGGCCCACTGTCAAACTCTTGCCTTTCCTTGCACAACACCATCAGATCGCTTACATTGCTGCTCCAAAAGACAGCGTCCCCCAAAAACTGTTGCTTAATTTGGCCAATCGTTGCTCTTGCATTTTGTACAGCTTCAACAGTAGTCAAAGAACTTTTTTGGAATAGTTTGCACAAAGATGCAAATTTACCTAGAATGTCATTAAGTACTGCAAGGGGAATATGGTAATTGGAGTCTGATACGTTTTATAACAATATTTAGCAATTGGATCATTCTCCTCAACTTTCTCATGCTCAAAGTACTTAACAACAGTCTCGTAATTACGAATTAGTGCACCAACAGCAAAATGCCTTGAAAGCCACGGACTTCATTCAGTGGTCGAAAAGAGACAACTTCACATTCAGTGACTGATGCAATTTCATCCAGCTTGGACTTCCTTGCAGGAGATCTGGAGAATACAGGGTAGACAGTCCTCAATAATGTCTCCATCTCTTTGATCATTGGAACCCTCTTCCAGGCATCATCAACTCCCAAATCTTCTTGATGGGCAGCACAATGCTGCTCAACTAGATGAGGCATTGATTGTTTAAGGCGAGTAGCAACACCATTATTCCTACCCAACATCACAGACGCACCATCTGATGTGAACATGACCATTTTCATGAGGTCCAGTTCATTGGCAGTGTATAATTCTTTCACGGCAGCAGTGATAGCCTCAGCATTACAACTAGTCAGCTTCACTATGCCCCCAAACTGCGATTTGTGCTCTGTTGATGTTACAGGTCGGAACTTGAAGTACAGAATGAGCATTTTTGTAACAGAAATATCTGTGTTCTCATCAATTATCAAGGTGTGATACAAAGCTTGCCGACGTTCTGCCATAGCTTCACAATGTATCACGCTATGGATGGCCTCAAGGAACTCAAAGGCATAGTTCTTGCTTCTCCAGCTGTCTGGTATCTTCACATACAAAGCTGGGTGGTCATGGATGTCTTGTACACATAACATTGAAGTGTTCATCTTGCCTGCCAGCAACACGTTGTTGATGAGAATCTTTATCTCCTCAGGCATAGATCTTTGGCGTTCAACTACTTCCATTTGATTTGCTTTGTCAGTTGCAGTTTCTGCCCGCACTCCATAACGAAACCTGGCAGCAGCACTTATGTTTCTCAATATCACCATGGCAGACTCGTGCACTTTGCTAAGTAGATGGCGTTTCATGTAGTCCAGTTTCCAGCCATCACTCCATTTCTTCCCTGTGGAAAAGTCCCCAACAATCTTGGCTTCGGCACATGCTTTGCAAATCAAGCCCACGTTTGGACTGTGTTGAAATAGTTCCACGAGTTGCACGCGAACCTTGCTTCAGGACTTCTGTGTCTCAGCCTCCACAATTTCCTTCATCCACTCTTCCTTGAATACAAGGCAACATTTCTTCCTTTGTGGGGAAGCACTGCACTCTCCTAAAGTTACCGCTTTGCGCTTGCACATTTCCGTGCCCGCCGGTTTGAACCTGCTGTGCCACAAAGCCTGCAAAATAAGGGAACATGGCTTATGTTGACGCCTAGCTCATGAATGCAATCTGTTATACTACAATGTTCAAGATGCACCATAGTTTAACTCAACCAAAAAACTACCTCTTCTGCTTGAACTCATGTACGCCTGTTTAAATGTATGGGGTTCTGGCTGCAAAACCTGCGACAGAAGAAAACGTGGGTAAGTATATTATATAACAATGTTCAAGATGCACCACAGTTTAACTCAGCCAAACAATTACCTCTTCTGCTTTAATTCACGTTCGCCTGTTTAAATGTATGGGGTTCTGGCTGCGAAACCTGCAACAGAAGAAAACATGGGTAAGTATATTATATAACAATGTTCAAGATGCACCACAGTTTAACTCAGCCAAACAATTACCTCTTCTGCTTTAACTCACGTTCGCCTGTTTAAATGTATGGGGTTCTGGCTGCAAAACCTGCGACAGAAGAAAACATGGGTAAGTATATTATATAACAATGTTCAAGATGCACCACAGTTTAACTCAGCCAAACAATTACCTCTTCTGCTTTAATTCACGTTCGCCTGTTTAAATGTATGGGGTTCTGGCTGCGAAACCTGCAACAGAAGAAAAAATGGGTAAGTATATTATATAACAATGTTCAAGATGCACCACAGTTTAACTCAGCCAAACAATTACCTCTTCTGCTTTAACTCACGTTCGCCTGTTTAAATGTATGGGGTTCTGGCTGCGAAACCTGCAACGGAAGAAAACATGGGTAAGTATATTATACAACAGTGTTCAAGATGCACCACAGTTTAACTCAACCAAACAATGACCTCTTCTGCGTGTACTCACGTACGCCTGCTTAAATGTGAGGGGTACTGTCTGCGAAACCTGCAACAGAAGAAAACATGAGTAAGTATATTATACAACAGTGTTCAAGATGCACCACAGTTTAACTTAACCACACAATTACCTCTTCTGCGTGTACTCACGTACGCCTGCCTAAATGTGCGGGGTAATGTCTGTGCAAAACCTGCAACAGAAGATGCACTAGTTTACCTGTACCAAACAATTACCTGTTTGTTCTGCCTGTGCAATTGTATTTGTAGTAGGGTCTCACAAACCTGCAAAAGAAAAGGGGTAAAGATTGTGAATCTATTTACCCAGCAACCCCCAACCCAACGAGGAACGTAAACAGAATTACCTTGTCTTTGTGGGTACTCGCACCAGACCACTCAAATCCAAATACCTTACAGACTGGAAACCTGCAATTGAAGAAATGTTAATCAGCAAACGCTTGGAGAATTACAAACTATGAATAGGACAGGTCTAGAGGCCCCAATAGGAAAAATTACCAAATAATTACCTGGGATTCCAGTCTAGGACAAAAAAGGGTGTGCCCATGAATTCCATTACTAGCATCCATTATCTTAAACAGGTCTATAAATCTGAATCCCAGGGAAAAGCTGCATCACAGAAGGTGTAACACAAAACACAAACTGTGCAAATGGTTGAGGTGGGTGAACAAGGTAATTCACAGGAAGACTGAGCAGCACACAATCCATCAAAAGATCCCACCTGAAGATGATGCAGTGTCTTGCAAAAAATATGATCACTACGTTCAAGCAATTTTCAGGCAACCATAAATATGTCAAGATAACTGAAGAATGATGGACCTGCTGCAGAGAGATCTTAGGGTCAGATGTAGGAGACCAAATACCGGTTGGTAACGGCCGATTTCGGCCGTTACCGACCGGTATTTGGGTTTTGTAATGTAGGGGGCCTTTGATTTATAGAATCGGTAAATTTACTGATTCGGTAAATTTACAGAATTGGTAAAATACCGAATCAGCAAATTTACCGATTCTGTAAATCAATATGTAGGTGGCACAGTAAACAGTGCCACAGGTCCCTAAGAATTCGGTATTTACCATGTAATACTATTGCATGGTAAATAACGAATTCATGTTTACATGCGCATCTGTGCATGTACACCTGTGCCATGTGGCACACAGACATGCCCTAAGGGCATGTATGAGTGTCACATGGCACACAAGCCAGAAACAGGGGTGCAACAGGGTGTCAAAGTGACACCCTGTCCCCCTTGGCAATTCAGTATTTTTACCGATTCGGTAATTACCGAATCGGTATTTGCCATTGATTCCTATGGGCTTCAAGGCCCATAGGGATCAATGGTAAATACCGATTCGGTAATTACCGAACCGGTAAATACCGAATCCTACCGATTCGGTATTTGTTACCGAATAATTACCTACATCAGATTTACCGATTCATGAATACCGAATCGGTAAAATTCGGTATTTAGGAATCAGTAAATCTGATTTACCTACATCTAGCCCTAAGTTTTGTCTATTGGAAGTTGACTCATCATTAGGTAGCCAAGGATTTGCGCAGAATCACAGGGTGTCCGAGCTGTCCCTCAGACTCGAACCTCGCTCCCCAGCTCCAAGGTCGGCTGCGCGTTACTTATTTCACTGAAGTGTGTTCAATAAATGCCCCCTGGTTTAAGAACTTAAGGGCTCAATTACAAGGGCGGAAAAAGTGGGGTACGGCAGCGCAAGGGGCTTGTAAATAAGCCCCTGCATTTGTTTTGGACATTTCTATTCACCACCCCTCTTTTTTGAATTACGTCACTGCACCTGGTAAAGACTGGCTATATGCTTTTGTTAGTAAAGCGCGGGGGCGATTGTGGCCATTTGTTTAAGTACTGATGTTAATCAGAGCCCAAAGTGCCTGATTTTCGCGCCACTCACTTCTTTAAAGCGGCGGTGAGACTCTCTCGTGCGACGTCCTCGCTGTGTGCGCGCTCCAACCCGGCAGTGCTCACTGACGTCAGACGAGGTGCGCTCGTGCACGCCCCTTACAGGGAACGGTGCAGTGGGCATCTATCTTGTGGCTCTTCTTTGCTGACAAAGGTAGAGATAAGCTCCTCGCTGTTAGAGAAGAGGATGCTGACAACAGCTCAATTGTGAAGAGTGCTCTCATTGATGGGTTTGGCTTAACCACTGAACAGTATAAGATTAAGTTCAGAGACACCCAGAAGACACAGACTCAGGATTGGGTAGAATTTGTGGACAGTGCTACATAGGCTCTGGAATGTTGGTTGCTTGGCAGCAAAGTGCATGACTATTTAGGATTGTACAATTTGATTATGAGGGAGCAGATCATTAATATTTGTCAAAGCCAGCTTTTGCACCAGTACCTGGTAAACTCAGATCTGACTGAAAAGGGCAGATAAATGGGTTAGAACCAGAGTTAAGTAGAAGAACCCAGGTGGTGGTGACCAGAAGCAAAATACTTCTGAAACCCAAGAGAAAAGGGGGGATAAATCAAAAGAAAAGTCCTCTGAAGGTCTCCAAAAGTCCTCCTCTGGGGGTGGGTCCAAAAATCCTGCTTCCCCTGGAAAGAAACCTTATTGTTTTGTTTGTAAAAAGCCAGGCCACAGGAAGAATGATTCTGACTGTCCTAAGGCCAAGAATAAGGAAATTATTCCCCTACTAATACAGCATCCCCCAGTGCTCCCAGTAGCAGTCTCCCCAGTAGTTGTAACCCACACAAAAGTTTAGTTGGGTTCTCTTGGGGTACTGAGGTGGAAACTGGCTTAGCCAGATCCCCCAAACAGGCCTCCTTAGTCTGTGATGGTGGCATGGGGTTTGCATTTTTACTGAAAGTCCCAATACTTTGGACAAGTACAGACAGGAGCCTCTCCTTGATGGTCAGAAATCTGTGGCGTATAGGACACAGGGGTGACACCATGGGGACAGGCAACCTGGTTCCTCATCCAGCTTTTACCTGAGTACAAGTACCAGGTGACCACAGTGATGGCGTTAGAACAGATCATCCTGTGGCCACAGTCAATCTCAGCTGGGGATAGGTCACTAGTCCCAAAAGAGTTGCAGTGTCCCCATACTTACGTGTAATTGCCTCTTTGGTAATGCTTTGGAAACTTCAGCCTGGGCTGAAATAGAACTGAAGACCCATCTAGAGATGTTAGGCCTCCCTGAGAAAGTTGGTGTGACCCTTAGGACCCCAGTCCAACCCCATGGAAACTATGGAGCAGTGGAGCCTGAAAGAATGGCCCACTCTGCTCTACCAGAGAGCACAGAGGATGACAGCCCCCCCCAGACTATAGGTAAGGGTCAACTTCCTCAGGAACTGATCCTACCCCTTGTGATGGAACTGCCCCAGTGAAGATCAGGCGTGTCCTGACAGCCACACTGAGGGCAGTGGAGCCTTCCAAGGAGGTACCCTGTCTGGAGCAAGTATCCGCCCCTCTCTACTCAGTCTCAGTCAGCCTAGGGCTGCAGAGGTCAGGGATGTCAGTGGACCCCAGAGGGTCCACTGCCAAGAGGAGTTCCATCACCCACAGATAGGAACCCCAGCCTAGTAGTACTAGACAGGTGGATAATCCCCAGCTATCAAAGGAATCATTCTTACCCTTAGGCAATGACATTCCTGAGATGGACTCTGTTGGGCAAAGGAGAACCTGTGACCAAGCAGTTTCAAACCTTTCCTGGCCCTCCACTTTTCCAACCAGAAGGGATCAAACCAAAGCTGTAAGCAGCCAGGGGTTGACCTCTAGGGATAGATATAGGTCAGTCATGTAAAGAAAGGCCTCCATGGTGGCCAGTGCTCTGAGGAAGCTGAGACCAACCCTGTTAGGGCCTTACTTCTCATCTCAGACACACCATCAGCCTATTTCCTGGCTAAAACAGCTTACAGGTAGTTACCCCAAATTTTTGAAAGGATCCAATTCTCTACAGGGGAGGAATTTCTCAGTGGACCATAGGGTAGGGGGTATCCATGCAAATGCAGGACCTTCCTTATATGGCCACTCAGGAAATAAAGTCTCAACTGGGCAAGTTTGCCTTATCTCCTTTCATTTTTTTTTTGGTGGGGGGGGGGGGGGTTTGTAGAAAGGTAGGATCTTCTGCATGTGTACCCCAACTTTTTGGCTGGTGCTAAGCCGGTTTGTAACTAGTCCGAACTAGTCCTGCTCATCAGGACCCCAGTCTATCTACTTTCTCCCTAAACTGTTATGCTATGTACTTAGGTACACTCCAGATTGGATACTGGGGTACCCATATCAGTCCCTAGTATATGGTACCCATTTACCCAGGGCATAGGTACAACAGAGGCCTCTCATGTGTTGAAGCATGTATTATGCCACCCATGAGACTCCATGCAAAATGGAACTACAGGTCTGCTATTGCAGCCCGTATAAGTTGGTGCACGCACCACTTACTTTAGATATAAGTTTACTTTATCTAAGGGTCACTGCACTTAAAACCTATATTTCACTCCTCTAGCAGGCCTTTACAATCCTGAAGGCAGTGTGCTTGGTTCTAAGTGAGAGGGGGCCATTGCAGGAGCAGGAAACCCCTGTAGCCTACGGAGTCCATTCTCCCTGGTTGTCAGTGAGGCAGCCCTTTACGATATATAGAGTGACATTAAGCAATCATGTGATGACCAACTCTAAAACGCCTGACCACAACCCTATGCGGTTGTTATCAAGCATCTTGGACTTATACCCGCACACTGGAAACTGGTGTGGGAGGTGTGATTCCACCCCTCAGAAGCGAGCTTTGTGGGGTCCCTGGTCTTCCCAGTACCAGCCTTCTCGTTTCGAACAGCACAAAATGATTGCTGCCAACTAGTGACACATTTCTGCCTTCCTGCTGCTGAGCCAAGCTTGAGCAGAGGAAGACACAATAGGCCTCCTGTCACAGGGAGGTGTGACCACCTCCCAGACAGGATTCAGTGTATTAGGGCTGGCTGAGTGTGCTTTCAAATTGCCTGAAAGTCTGCAAGAGGGACACATTTGGTGTCCCTATGCATAGTGCAGTTCAAACCAGTCCTTGGAGCCATTGGCTCCTGCTCTGGCGTGAAACTGGACAAAGGACAGGGGAGTATCCTCCCCATTGTCCTAACCCTCCCCTAGGAGGGTCTCCTGAAACTGTCTAACCATCTCCTGTGGGTACTTAAGGGTTTACCTGACTGTAGGACCCGAGATTCGACATGGACAAGATTCTGAACCAGAAACCACTGAACTTCGACTGTCTGGACACTCTGGACTTCGCTGGACTTCGTTTGGGCCCGACTTCATCTCCCTCTCAGTCTGAAGCATTGTCAGTGCCCATGCACCATACAGGCTCCTTGCGGGATCTGTGGAGCATCAAGGACATCCGAAGATATCTCCCTTGGAGTGAAGGAGTCACTCCTCTGCATCCACAGTAATGCAACTGTCAGGTCTGCGACCCTGAGCTCCTAGGGACTCTCAAGGCTCCAGCACCACAGGAGTTGGGTATGTACATTCCATGAGATCCGAGCTGCCCTCTCATCAAGTCTGAGGTCATAATCCCTTGTGGGGGCTGCAATACCCGAACCCCTGTGCACAGCGCACATTTGCAAGTGCATCTGTTTGTTGGTGTTTCCCGAACAAGGGAATTGGGCTTTTAGTAGCCCTAACCTCTAGCACCATTTCCTACCAAGAATTTTGACCTCTTCCGACCGAGTGCTCTGTAGGCTGTCATTTGGTAAAATCACACGAGTTCCTCTCGCAATTCTCTGCTTCTTGCCTTTGAGTCCACTTGAGGGTCAACTTTGCTTGTCTTGAGCTCCCCTGGTTGCACCAGGCCTACCCTGACTCCACCTGCTGTGGTGAGACTCCTGGAGCTTGCTGGTCCAGACCGTAACCATCTTTGACCTTCTGCTCTGGCTGCCGTTGCCAAGGCTTGTTGGCGCACCCGCCAGACCGACCCCTAAGCACTCAACATCCTTCATGGGACAGCTTGTATATGGCTCCTGGTCATCCTCAACATCTCCTTGTCCTTGTAACTCAAGAGTCAAGGTCTCCCCCAACGCACCTGAAGCACCCCAACATTGGTGGGCATCCATCTACCAAGCCCCTGGTCACACCTGAGTTACCCAGACTCTGTCCCCTCTGCTTTCAGGTACTCTTCAACACGACTCCACCTGTGGATTCCAACAGACACTTCTTTGAAGTCCTCCATAGAGATTGACAGCGGTTTCCGACACAACTCCAGACCGATGCACCCGGCTCCCCTGGGTTAGGTAACTCTGATACTCCAGTATCCATGGGTGGGGTGGCTTTCTAACCTTCTGTGATCCATTGGGTTTCTTCATAATCCACTGGGAAGGGTCCTTAACCTTTAAAACTTCAACCACAACTTCCCCATAGAATTGTACGGAGCACGCAGTTGTGTTTCCACACTGCACCCGTCCTCCGTGAGGTCCCTACTTATTCACCTTGGGTGGTTCCTTGGGGTGCCAGCAATTCTGTCGTCCTCTCAACACTGTCTTGACTCGAGTTGGGGTTCTTATACCACTTTATTAGTATATGTGTTGGTCCTCCCCTGGGGTCCACTGTGTATTACTGCTATTTACCTTCATTTCTGTGCTTTGCGATTATCTCCGTGTGGGAGATACAGTGTCGTACTAGATTAATAAATACATATTTTCATAACTACTTTGTGCTTCTCCTTTCATTTAGCTAATACTACAAGGTTGCATTCTGGTAAAACAAGCTGCTTAACATTCCTTCAAGAGTAAGCCTGGAGGCTGCTCTCCACAGCTACCACTTGGATAGCTTTCTAAGGTTATCTTTGACCTCTTAAATCACCCTAAGGGTTATTTGGACTGGTGCAAGGTGCCCACTTTAATAAGTGGACAGCATATACCAGGCCAACTTCTCACAAAGAGGGAGGGCATATTAGGAAAATAATTATAAAAAACAGTAACATACAGAGAAACTATTAACATGAGCCAAGAAAGGACAAAGAAAATGTAACATGTTGGAAGGAGAGGCATATAGTAGGATCAACATTAAGCACCTTAGAGATATAGCACTCACTGTGTTAAGCAGCACAGAAAGAGGACTCCCAAATACATTTTTGGTTCATGCAACTGTGTTTCTGTTTTACAAATTAAGCACTGTTGTTGGTGCTGTCTGTGCTCTGCTAGAGGGCATGGAAGTGTTTCATCTGAACTCCTTTGACTTAATTTAGGCCCTGACCCTGCTGAGCTATTTTGGATGTGTTGAGACTTTAGAAGTCTCTCAGAATTCAGAGAGATTCTTTAGACAGATGTCTACTGTAAAGCTTTGTTACTTTGTAATCTGAGCTGTTTGGGGATGCATTGATTTGCTGCATCCCGCTTTGTTTTTAATTCACTACATTTCTGCAGACTGGGCTGCTTTTTATGTATTATTATTTAGCATTTTCTGGTAGTCACAGGGAGATTAAGTGATTTGCCCAGAATCACAGGATGTTGAGCCGACGCTGAGGTTTGAACCTGGTTTTCCAGATCCAAAGTCGGCAGCTCTAGCCGTATGGTTACATCCTCTTCCCAGTTTGAGTATGAGCTCAGTTGTACTGGAATGTACATACGAATGAGCCTGTGTTTGTTTGGCAGAGGAGGGTGAAGCCAGGAGCCAGAAGGTGAATAAAACTAGAGGCCGGGCCCCGCAGCACGGGAGCCCATGTTTGTTTGGTAGAGGAGGGTGCAGCCAGGACTGCGCGCCCCAAGCAGTCCCTGCAGCCGTTCCCGCCTCTACTCTGCACCAGGAAGTGCATACAACTAGCGATTGGGCCCCGCAGCTTGGGACCCGTATTTGTTTGGCAGAGGAGGGGGCAGCCAGGACTTCGCACCCCAGCAGTCTCTGCAGCTGTTGCCGCCTCTACTCTGCACCAGGAGGGACATAAAACTAGCAGCCGGCCCTGCAGCGTGGGAGCCCGTGTTTGTTTGGCAGAGGAGAGTGCAGCCAGGACTTCATGCCCCAGCAGTCCCTGTGGTCGTTGCGACCTCTACTCTGTGCCAGGAGGTACATAATACTCATGTCTGTGCTCCGTCTGCACCAGTTCACGGCCAAATGGGGCTGGGCTGGGCAAACCCCCTTGGCTGGTTGCTTTCTGTCTAGAGGCAGCCACAGGACAGAGCAGACCAGATATTCCCACATCTAAGCCGGATCCCTCTTAAGTTAAGCCGAGGGAAGCCCAGTAGCGTGGTAAGCAGTGTGGTGAGCACATGTGAATTGTATTATTGATATTGGACGCTCTAGGTTCTGACAAGTACCGGTGGCGGTTAGCATTTACTGACCATGGGAAAGGGAAAAGCCACTAATCCCAACCATTTGACTAACAACAAAAGGGTTACTATTGACTCTTATCTAGCCAATACAGTGGGGGCCATCTCCCAGGAGATTGATAAGGTGGAGTGGAGACTATCCATGGGCTTTGCTGGTCCCCTAGTGCCTGAACTTTTGTGGGCTGAATCAGTAGAAGCAACTATCACGAGCCCCCCGGTTGGTATGACAGATAGTGTACAGGCTACCAGCACGGGGGCGGAGGCGTCAAAGAAAGGCAAACCTGGTATATGTGTTTTATCTCCAGGTGCTACGGGGGAGGGTCAAGGGGTACCCCTTGGCCTTAATAATTAGGGCTCAGAGATAGAAGCGTCACCAGCACCCAGAAGAGTGTGAAAAGCTAAGAAGAAAATCGAGCCCATAAGGAGAGTGGAGGCGCCAAATCTACTGTTCGGCCCGATAGATATGGGGCATTTCTGGAACACCTTGAGGGAACTCATTACGAACCTAGTGACCGACCTGTTTTCTAAGCTTTGGGACAAATTAGACAAAGGCTTATCAGATGCCAGAGAGACACTAGGGAAAGTTGTGAACATTTTGAAATCTATTTTTAATGTCACTAATGTTATTTTCATCATCACAAAAACTTTATTTCGGTCAACATAACCTCAAAAAGTACAATCATAAAACATAGCAATGCATTTAAAATTGTGACAATAAAAAATAGGAGAGAATGTACATCATGTTAATTCATCATAGAAAAGTACAAATAGCTGGGGTTAGTTCATGGCAGTCTATATAACTCCAAACTCGGGAAGTGCAAATATGCTAAATAAATAAATAAATTATCTAAAAACATTTACTTTTCAAAAATGCTAAAAAAGAGGATGACCTATACTCAAATATTCCTCAAACGTGAGACTCAGGGAAAAAAAAATTCCTGCACCAGGGTCTAGGGCCAACATCACTAATACATTTTTCTAATTTCAGTACAACCACATTTAAAATAACTGGCTCATATTATATAATTGATGTCCTGTCTCAGATTGTAATACAAAAGGGGATGATGGACGGAGCGTTTGAGCAAATCAAACACTCACCCCCAGTCAACTGATCTGGGTTTAATCCATCACCATTCTTTAGCTCATTCAGCCACCCCAGTTCAGACATGGCCATATGCAAATCAGTCTGACCCTGTGCCTCATGGGAACAATCCAGCCCGAACTGCCAAGCCATGTCTTCCCTGGACCAGAAACAAGCATCCTGGGACCGGTTTCGGATTCATAATCCTCATCAGCCAGGCTATCTTGAATCCAGTGGCCAAGTGAGCAAGGGACTCACGTCTGAGCATACCCTGCCAACTTAGGGCGAACAAAGTGATACAAAAGGGGATGAAGGACGAAGCGTTTGAGCAAATCAAACACTCACCCGCAGTCAACTGATCTGGGTTTAATCCATCACCATTCTTTAGCTCACTCAGCCACCCCAGTTCAGACATGGCCATATGCAAATCAGTCTGACCCTGTGCCTCATGGGAACAGTCCAGCCCGTACTGCCAAGCCATGTCTTCCCTGGACCAGAAACAAGCATCCTGGGACTGGTTTCGGATTCATAATCCTCATCAGCCAGGCTATCTTGAATCCAGTGGCCAAGTGAGCAAGGGACTCACGTCTGAGCATACCCTGCCAACTTAGGGCGAACAAAGCGATACAAAAGGGGATGATGGACGGAGCGTTTGAGCAAATCAAACACTCACTGTGAGAAGTTGGCCTGGTATATGATGCTCACTAGTTCTAGTGTTCACCTTGTACCATGCCAAGCAACCCTTATGATGATTGGTTGTAAGTCAACCTTATAGACCAGCTATCCTAGTAGCGTGGACAAAGCAGTCTTAGGCTAAACTCTGTAAAGGCATGTGAAGCAAGCTGTTTTACCATACACAATCCCCTTGAATACCAAATGGAAGGACACCACACAGATATATATTAAACATATATATATATTTATTTACTACAAATATCCCCTACACTCTTTATGAGCACAGAAGCAAATGCGTTAAAACAAAACACAGTTTAAATACACAAAAGTTGCACAATATGGATGAGCCCTAGGGGCCACCTAAACCATATACTAAAATAGTGGTATAAGAACCACCTAGCTGAAAGGAAGTAGGCCTAGGGCCTGGGGAATCGCTGGAGCTGTTTGGGACTAACAGTGAAGAAGTCGGGAAAGGCCCGCGGGACTCGGGTGCAGTGCGGAAAGTGAACGCATATACCAATGTAAAGTCAATGGTGCGTAAAAGTTACAAAGTTAGTGTTTAAGGAACCTTCCGGCTGACCTAGAAGGACAAAACTTTAGACCTAGACCTCACCCACAGGAAGCGGGTGCACAGGTGCGAAGTAGTGTCGGGTTTCGTCACTCAGGTCGATGGTGCTTGGAGCTGAAGATGCTGCAGGTGTCGAGACGAGAAGAGTTCCGGTGGATCCAAGGGTGGATCTGAAGTGGTGAAGACCTGAAAGCAGAGGGGACAATGTTCAAAGTCATTAGCCAGTGACTACTGTGGAACCAGGATGGAACCAGGCCATGTCGGGTGCAAACAGGCGATGAGGTGCAGCTTGTCTCCTCAGCCACGTGGACACGAAGAAGTCGAGGACGTCCAGGAGTCGATCATGAGCTGTCCCACAAAGGCTCTAGCTGATAGCGGTGTCTGCAACTTGATTGGAGCAAACAGGCCTTGTCTAATGCAAGCCACGCAGGAAGTGGAAAAAGCTTACCACTCGGACCAGCAAGGTCAGAGCGTGTGCTCCTTTTTACACGAGTGAGGGCAAGTCTGGAGCAACCAGACGCGCAGTGTAAATTGTAGGTTTCATTGCCAAGATGGCCGCTGATCATGTGGCAAGTGGCCGGGATGGCGCGTCGAGTGGCACGATGCAAAAGGGCCCCACGCAGATCGCAAAGATGCTGGGGGGCTGATCTTAGGTGCAAGGGCTGCTCGATTGTGGGGCTTCTAAAACCCCAAAGCACAGCGTCAAGGGTGCCTTGGGTGCTGCACAGTCAGCTTCTCAGGGGTCTTTAAAGATGTCCGGACCCACGTCTCTCGGTGCCTCCACGGGTCCCTTCTTTGCAGGGACTGTGGATCGGGCTGTGAGAAGTCTGGGAGTCTGGGTCTCGGCAGGCTCTGGGCTCGGGCTCTGGCAGGAGGCGGCAGCAAAGCAGACGTTGTGTTGCTGGATGGTGCCTGTGTTCACAGGGTGGCCACTCCTAGGCCACAAGGGAGATGCTCTTCAGTCTTCTGTGCAGCAGAATGTCGAAGTCCAGTCGTCTTCCTAGTTTCATGTTGATTCAGGATGATCTGAGGTGCTATGGCACTGTTCCCACTCTTATTCCTAATCTGAGGGGTGGATCACCTGCTAGGTCCCACCTCTGGGTGGGACCAGGAAGGGGGGGCGGTTACACCCCCTTCTCTTTGTCCATCTCCTCGCCAGGACTGGGGCTGGAAAGCCCCAGGACCGGTTTGAACTGGCTTATGCACGAGGACACCTTGTGTGCCCCGGGCATGTCTGATTCTATTCAGCCCTGTCCTACCCAATACACAAAATCCTGTCTGGGGTGGTGCTCGCACCTCCCAAGGCAGGAAACCCTTTGTCCAAGCCTCCCTCGCTGGAAGGACTCCCAGCAGCAGGAGGTCAGACTTGTGTCTGTGGTGGCAGCATCCATTTTGTGATGCTGAGGCTCTGGTTAACTTTAACCCGGGTTCAGGTTATGTACATGTTCTGTCCCTCTAGAAGGGTCGAATGCTATCCCCGTCGACAGAACTGTCGAGGGGATAGTATTCCAAATCGTATGACACCTTACTCGACATGTTTTGATAAAGCCAAACCAAAGTTAGCAAATAACCGCGAGGATTATAATGCACTTAAGAGTATATGGTATGGCAATATCCCGGAACAGCTAAGGGAGTTGTTCCCGACAGCTGCAGACAGGCTCAGCTCATGCTAGAGCACCATCTCACATAAAACCAAGCACTCTGCCTCCAGG
Source organism: Lissotriton vulgaris (assembly GCF_964263255.1). Classification (NCBI taxonomy): domain Eukaryota; kingdom Metazoa; phylum Chordata; class Amphibia; order Caudata; family Salamandridae; genus Lissotriton; species Lissotriton vulgaris. The sequence goes on along the minus strand of NC_141699.1, from coordinate 839,703,833 downwards.
ATTGTTAAGGCCTGCCATAGGAGTGACTTATAGGTTACTATGTGTCCAGTTAGGTTAGACATAGGTATACTATATCTAAGCAAGAGGTGATTACACCAACTTACCCCAGCTGAGTGATCAGCCAGTTGTGTCAAATATGGAGGCCAGGCCAGGGGGTGGCACAATACATGCTGCAGCCCCTGGTGGGCCTTGGCTACACCTATGCCCTGGGTACCTATGGTACACTGTTACAGGGGCCTATAGGGTGAACCAGTTCCAATTGTGTATGCACCTAAGGTACATGGAGTCCATATTAAGGAGAGAACAATTAACCTGGGGCCCTGAATAGCAGGATCCCAGGCCAACTAATTCAAAAACCAGCTAAACACTAGGCAAAAAGTTTGGGGATAACCATAGTCAGATATCCACCTTCCTACATAACCCCCCCCCCCCAAACGAAAGGAGATAAGGCTCTCCTTGTCCAGGTAAGCCTATATTGCCTAAGTGGCCATATAAGGAAGTACCAGCTCTGGCTTGGTAACCCCCTGTCTCATGGTCCACTAAGCAATCCCTCACCCTAAGGGTATCAGAGGGTCTCCACCATAGGGAATCTCTACCTGTGGTGTTTTGTGGTAAAGTAAAAGGCTGTTGTTGAGATGGAGTATTGAAGTGAGATTCCTCTGTAGGACTCAGCTTCCTCCAGTCACTCTCCACCACGTGCGCCTTTCTTTCCTTGACTGAGTTGCACTGTGCTCCCAGGGTCACCCTCTGGCTGCCTACAGCTGGAGGCTGGGTCCCTTTGTTTGGCTTACTGGAGGGACAGGTCAGGTTTGGTCCCTTGGGGTCCCAGGTTTGGCTGTGCCCCACAGAATCCATCTGTGGGAGGTCCCTAACTACTTTTAAGGGGGCTCCCTCAGGAGTTTTTTAAAGTTGTCACCGTACTAAGGCTACTAGTTTCGGTGCCCCTAATCTCTTGATGGGGGTGCTTTATTTGACAGGGGACCCTTTGGGGCTCACTGTCCTTCTTGTCCTCTGCAGCCCTGGGCTGAGTAAGGCAAGGTAGAGAGGGGCAGGTTACCTGCTCCAGACTGGGTCCCGCCTGAGAAGGGTCCACTGCCATCAGAGGCTCTGTCAGGCCAGGCCTAACAACCTCTGGGACAGTTCCTTCATCAGGGGTAAGATCAATTCCCTGAGGAGGCTGATCCTTTCCTAAAGTCTGGTGGGAGGGAGATTTCTCTTCCTCCTCAGTGCTCTCTGTTTGTGTGGAGTGATCCATCATTTCAGGCTTCACAACACATGAATCTGTTTGAGTTTGGGCTGTGGCCATCACAGCCCCACCAACCTTTTCAGGAGGAGACTCAGTTTGGGTCTGGGCTGTTACCATCACAGCCCTGCTAATATTTTCAGGAGGGAAGTTAGCTAAAGATGGTGCTGAGGTTTGCTCAGCCCTACCAACCTTTTCAGGAAGGACATCTTGGATTGGGGCTGTAGCCATCACAGCCCCACTAACCTTTCCATGGAGATTTACCATTCTAGAATGGGTTTGCTGTTCAATCTCAGCCCAGGCTGAGATTTCCAATCATTACACAGTAGGTCATCTACAGGCAAGTTTGCTGACACTGCCACTCTCTTTGGGCCAGTGACACCTCCCCAGCTAAGATTGACTACTGCCATGGGATGTTTGGTTTCTATTCCATCAATGTTTGTCACCTGATATGTGGCATCAGGTAAAAGTTGCCTTGAGGGGATAGACATTCAGCCACCATGGTGATGCTAGCCCCTGTGTATCTAAAGGACTCAACTTTCAAGCCATTGATGAGGGGCTCCTGTCTATACTTGCTCAAAGTGTTTGAGCAAGCAGTGAAATTGGCAAACCCCATGCCAGTTTCATAGACAAAAGTATCTGAGGTAGGGGACCTGGATAGGCCAGAATCCACCTGAGCTCCAAAAGTAAACCCACCCAAATGCTTGGGGGTGCTCCCACCACCTGGGGGACCACTGCTAACAGTGACAGGAGGTGTTGGAGCCTTACTTGGAGGTATATTTTCCTTATTACCATTCTTGGGACAACATCTGTCTGTTTTCCAATGTCCAACCTGTTCACAGGTATGGCAGTAAGGCTTTTTCTCTGTAGAGGAAGTGTTGGGGGTCCCACCCTTTCCATTGGAGTTTTGGGGCCCAGGGGAAGTCTTCTCTTTGGATTTATCCCCACCTTTCTCTTGAGGCTTGGGAGTCTCTTTCTTTTGGTCACCACCCTGGTTCTTAGGCCTGATCCTGGTTCTGACCCATTTGTCTGCCCTCTTACCCAATTCTTGTGGAGAGGTCAGATCAGAGTCCACCAGGTGCTGATGTAGAAGCTGATTTTGACAATTACTTAGCTTTGCTCTCTCATAATTAAATTATACAATCCTGTATAGTCTGTAACCTTACTTCCCAGCAACCAGCCCTCCAGAGCCTTAGTGGCACTTTCAACAAATTCAGACTCGTCCTAAGTCTGTGTCTTTTGGGTCTCTCTGAACATTAACCTGTATTGTTCAGTGGTTAAGCCTAACCCATCAATCAGAGCACTCTTCAGGACCAGGTAGTTTCTAGAATCCCCATCACTAACTGTGAGGAGTCTGTCTCGGCCTCTACCTTCAAAGGAGAGCCACAAGATTGCTGCCCACTGCTCCTGAGGGATCTGCTGTACTCTGCAGGCTCTCTCAAGTGCAGTCATCCATTTGTGGATATCATCCCCAGCTTTGTAGGGGGGCACAATCTTACTCAGGTTTCTGCTATCAAAAGACCTGTCTTTATCCTTAGGGATAGTGCTGCCACCAGTGGGTACTAACCCTTTCTCTCTAGGCTGTCTTGCTCTAGCAAGTTTCTCTTGGGCCAGGGCAACTTCTAGTTCACGCTTATGGATCCTAAGCTCAGCCTCTCTCATGTTGGCCTCATGTTCCCTTCTCTCAGGGCTAGTCATCCCCCTTCTGGAGTGACCATGAGAACCTCTAGAAGCCTGGGAGGTATTGGATTCACCTGAGTGATTCCTTCTCCTGCTTTGCTCCTGGTTAAGTCCACTTGGGGATCTGGGTAAGGTCATCCTTAGCTCAGTCCCAAATACACTTAAGTTAGCCTGGCTGAGCCTGCTGGCTGGCACCTGACTAGGTCTACAATCATCAGAGTCACTGCTCCCTTCTTCTGTCTCCTCTTCTTCCTCCCCCTCATCAGGCTGAGTATCTCCAGTGACTTGGTCATCCTCATCTATCTGGACGACAGGGACAGGGGTGTCAGTATTGTCATCTTCAGTGGGAGAGCCTCCTTCAGCATTCCCTGTGGGGGTCTGCTTTAGAGGTCTTTAGAGCTTCAGACTGGTCTAAAAGCTCTCTAAGGTGGTCTGTAGTAGGGGTTGGACCCGTCTTGAGACCTCTTGAGGCACAAAGCTGCCTCAATTCCTTAAAATTAAGCATAGCAAATTTGGATGGTGCCCTTGGAGGGTCACTCTCAACAGGAGTAAGTCCAGTGGAGACCTCTGCTCCAGACATTGCTCTAGTGTGGGTGGATATGTTGCAATCTACCTACACTGGTGTTTACCTACTTAACCTATCTAGTAGTTGGAGTCAGGGTGTGCTACTCCCTATCCTCTATAACAACTAAGTTCTGTAGAACTTAAGTATACTAGTCTTGTTTTATATGTACCTAGCAGGTACCTGTATGATCTTTCAAATGATACTTTCAAAGATTGTAATGGTAAAACAACAGCAAGCTCAAATCCCAACCGCTGCTCACCAATGTGAGAAGTTGGCCTGGTATATGATGCTCACTAGTTCTAGTGATCACCTTGTACCATGACAAAGCAACCCTTATGATGATTGGTTGTAAGTCAACCTTATAGACCAGCTATCCTAGTAGCGTGGACAAAGCAGTCTTAGGCTAAACTCTGTAACGGCATGTGAAGCAAGCTGTTTTACCATACACAATCCCCTTGAATACCAAATGAAAGGACACCACACAGATATATATTGAAAATATATATATATTTATTTACTACAAATATCCCCTATACTCTTTATGAGCACAGAAGCAAATGCGTTACAACAAAACACAGTTTAAATATACAAAAGTTGTACAATATGGATGAGCCCTAGGGCCACCTAAACCATATACTAAAAAAGTGGTATAAGAACCACCTAGCTGAAAGGAAGTAGGCCTAGGGCCTGGGGAATCGCTGGAGCTGTTCGGGACTAACAGTGTAGAAGTCGGGAAAGGCCCGCGGGACTCGGGTGCAGTGCGGAAAGTGCACGCATATACCAATGTAAAGTCAATGGTGCGTAAAAGTTACAAAGTTAGTGTTTAAGGAACCCTCTGGCTGACCTAGAAGGACAAAACTTTAGACCTAGGCACTAGAGGTGTATACCAGTGTAGGAACACCGGCGTTGCTGAGTTACCTCACCCACAGGAAGCGGGTGCACAGGTGCGAAGTAGTGTCGGGTTTCGTCACGCAGGTCGATGGTGCTTGGAGCTGAAGATGCTGCAAGCGTCGAGACGAGAAGAGTTCTGGTGGATCCAAGGGTGGATCTGAAGTGGTGAAGACCTGAAAGCAGAGGGGACAATGTTCCAAGTCACTAGCCAGTGACTACCGTGGAATCAGGATGGAACCAGGCGATGTTGGGTGCAAACAGGCGATGAGGTACAGCTTGTCTCCTCAGCCACGTGGACACGAAGAGGTAGAGGACGTCCAGGAGTCAATCATGAGCTGTCCCACAAAGGATTTAGCTGATGGCGTTGTCGGCAACTTGATTAGAGCAAACATGCCTTGGCTAATGCAAGCCACGCAGGAAGTGAAAAAAGCTTACCACTCGGACCAGCAAGGTCAGAGCGGGTGCTCCTTTTTACAAGAGCGAGGGCAAGTCTGGAGCAACCAGACCCGCAGAGTAAATTGTAGGTTTCGTTGCCAAGATGGCCGCTGACCACGTGGCAAGTGGCCGGGATGGTGCGTCGAGTGGCACGATGCAAAAGGGCCCCACGCAGATCGCGGAGATGCTGGGGGCTGATCTTCAGTGCAAGGGCTGCTCAGTTGTGGGGCTTCTCAAACCCCAAAGCACAGCATCGAGGGTGCCTCGGGTGCTGCACAGTCAGCTTCTCAGGGGTCTTTTGAGATGTCCGGACCCACGTTTCTCGGTGCCTCCACGGGTCCCTTCTTTGCAAGGACTGTGGATCGGGGTGTGAGAAGTTTGGGAGTCTGGGTCTCGGCAGGCTCTGGGCTCAGGCTCTGGCAGGAGGCGGCGGCAAAGCAGACGTCGAGTTGCTGGATGGTGCCTGTGTTCACAGGGTGGCCACTCCTAGGCCACAAGGGAGATGCTCTTCAGTCTTCTGTGCAGCAGAATGTCGAAGTCCAGTCTTCTTCTTTATTTCAAGTTGATTCAGGATGATCTGAGGTGCTAGGGCACTGCTCCCACTTTTATTCCCAATCTTAGGGGTGGATCACCTGCTAGGTCCCTCCTCTGGGTGGGACCAGGAAGGGGGGCGGTTACATCCCCTTTCCTTTGTCCAGCTCCTCGCCAGGACTGGGGCTGGAAAGCCCCAGGACCGGTTTGGACTGGCTTATGCACGAGGACACCTTGTGTGCCCCGGGCATGTCTGATTCTATTCAGCCCTGTCCTACCCAATACACAAAATCCTATCTGGGGTGGTGCTCGCACCTCCCAAGGCAGGAAACCTTTTGTCCAAGCCTCCCTCACTGGAAGAACTCCCAGCAGCAAGAGGTCAGACTTGTGTCTGTGGTGGCAGCATCCATTTTTTATGATGCTGAGGCTCTGGTTAACTTTAACTGGGGTTCAGGTTATGTACATGTCGTGTCCCTCTAGAAGGGTGGAATGCCATCCCCGTCGACAGGACTGTCGAGGGGATTGTATTCCAAATCGTATGACACCTTACTCGACAAGTTTTGATAAAGCCAAACCAAAGTTAGCAAATAACCACGAGGATTATAATGCACTTAAGAGGATATGGTATTGCAATATACCGGAACAGCTAAGGGAGTTGTTCCCGACAGCTGCAGACAGGCTCAGCTCATGCTAGAGCACCATAACACATAAAACCAAGCACTCTGCCTCGAGGATTGTTAAGGCCTGCCATAGGAGTGACTTATAGGTTACTATGTGTCCAGTTAGGTTAGACATAGGTATACTATATCTAAGCAAGACGTGATTACACCAACTTACCCCAGCTGAGTGATCAGCCAGCTGTGTTAAATATGGAGGCCAGGCCAGGGGTGGCACAATACATGCTGCAGCCCCTGGTGGGCCTTGGCTACACCTATGCCCTGGGTACCTATGGTACACTGTTACAGGGGCCTATGAGGTGAACCAGTTCCAATTGTGTATGCACCTAAGGTACATGGAGTCCATTTTAAGGAGAGAGCAATTAACCTCGGGCCCTGAATAGCAGGATCCCAGGCCAACTAAGTAAAAACCAGCTAAACACTAGGCAAAATGTTTGGGGGTAACCATAGTCAGATATCCACCTTCCTACACTCACCCCCAGTTAACTGATCTGGGTTTAATCCATCACCATTCTTTAGCTCACTCAGCCACCCCACTTCAGACATGGCCATATGCAAATCAGTCCGACCCTGTGCCTCATGGGAACAGTCCAGCCCGAACTGCCAAGCCATGTCTTCCCTGGACCGGAAACAAGCATCCTGGGACCGGTTTCAGATTCATAATCCTCATCAGCCAGGCAATCTTGAATCCAGTGGCCAAGTGAGCAAGGGACTCACGTCTGAGCATACCCTGCCAACTTAGGGCGAACAAAGCGATACAAAAGGTGATGATGCACTTAGCGTTTGAGCAAATCAAACACTCACCCACAGTCAACTGAGCTGGGTTTAATCCATCACTATTCTTTAGCTCACTCAGCCACCCCAGTTCAGACAGGGCCATATGCAAATCAGTCTGACCCTGTGCCTCATGGGAACAGTCCTGCCCGAACTGCCAAGCCATATCTTCCCTGGACCGGAAACAAGCATCCTGGGACCGGTTTCGGTTTCATAATCCTCATCAGCCAGGTTATCTTGAATCCAGTGGCCAAGTGAGCAAGGGACTCACGTCTGAGCATACCCTGCCAACTTAGGGAAAACAAAGCGATACAAAAGGGGATGATGGACGGAGCGTTTGAGCAAATCAAACACTCACCCCCAGTCAACTGATCTGGGTTTAATCCATCACGATTCTTTAGCTCACTCAGCCACCCCAGTTCAGACATGGCCATAAGCAAATCAGTCTGACCCGGTGCCTCATGGGAACAGTCCAGCCCGAACTGCCAAGCCATGTCGTCCCTGGACCGGAAACTAGCATCCTGGGACCGGTTTCGGATTCATAATCGTCATCAGCCAGGCTATCTTGAATCCAGTGACCACGTGAGCAAGGGACTCACGTCTGAGCATACCCTGCCAACTTATGGCGAACAAAGCGATACAAAAGGGGATGATGGACGGAGTGTTTGAGCAAATCAAACACTCAACCCCAGTCAACTGATCTGGGTTTAATCCATCACCATTCTTTAGCTCACTCAGCCACCTCAGTTCAGACAGGGCCATATGCAAATCAGTCTGACCCTGTGCCTCATGGGAACAGTCCTGCCCGAACTGCCAAGCCATGTCTTCCCTGGAACGGAAACAAGCATCCTGGGACCGGTTTCGGATTCATAATCCACATCAGCCAGGCTATCTTGAATCCAGTGGCCAAGTGAGCAAGGGACTCACGTCTGAGCATACCCTGCCAACTTAGGGAAAAAAAGCTATACAAAAGGGGATGATGGACAGAGCATTTGAGCAAATCAAACACTCACCCCCAGTCAACTGATCTGTGTTTAATCCATCACCATTCTTTAGCTCACTCAGCCACCCCAGTTCAGACATGGCCATATGCAAATCAGTCTGACCCTGTGCCTCATGGGAACAGTCCAGCCCGAACTGCCAAGCCATGTCTTCCCTGGACCGGAAACAAGCATCCTGGGACCGGTTTCGGTTTCATAATCCTCATCAGCCAGGTTATCTTGAATCCAGTGGCCAAGTGAGCAAGGGACTCACGTCTGAGCATACCCTGCCAACTTAGGGAAAACAAAGCGATACAAAAGGGGATGATGGACGGAGCGTTTGAGGAAATCAAACACTCACCCCCAGTCAACTGATCTGGGTTTAATCCATCACGATTCTTTAGCTCACTCAGCCACCCGAACTGCCAAGCCATGTCTTCCCTGGACCGGAAACAAGCATCCTGGGACCGGTTTCGGATTCATCATCCATATCAGCCAGGCTATCTTGAATCCAGTGGCCAAGTGAACAAGGGACTCACGTCTGAGCATACCCTGCCAACTTAGGGCGAACAAAGTGATACAAAAGGGGATGATGGACGGAGCGTTTGAGCAAATCAAACACTCACCCCAGTCTACTGAACTGGGTTTAATCCATCACCATTCTTTAGCTCACTCAGCCACCCCAGTTCAGACATGCCATATGCAAATCAGTCTGACCCTGTGCCTCCTGGGAACAGTCCAGCCCGAACTGCCAAGCCATGTCTTCCCTGGACCAGAAACATGCATCCTGGGACCGGTTTCGGATTCATAATCCTCATCAGCCAGGCTTTCTTGAATCCAGTGGCCAAGTGAGCAAGGGACTCACATCTGAGCATACCCTGCCAACTTAGGGCGAACAAAGCGATACAAAAGGGGATGATGGACGGAGCGTTTGAGCAAATCAAACACTCGCCCCCAGTCAACTGATCTGGGTTTAATCCATCACCATTCTTTAGCTCACTCAGCCACCCCAGTTCAGACATGGCCATATGCAAATCAGTCTGACCCTGTGCCTCATGGGAACAGTCCAGCCCGAACTGCCAAGCCATGTCTTCCCTGGACCGGAAACAAGCATCCTGGGACTGGTTTCGGATTCATAATCCTCATCAGCCAGGCTATCTTGAATCCATTGGCCAAGTGAGCAAGGGGCTCACGTCTGAGCATACCCTGCCAACTTAGGGCGAACAAAGCGATACACAAGGGGATGATGGACAGAGCGTTTGAGCAAATCAAACACTCACCCCCAGTCAACTGATCTGGGTTTAATCCATCACCATTCTTTAGCTCACTCAGCCACCCCAGTTCAGACATATGCAAATCAGTCTGACCCTGTGCCTCATGGGAACAGTCCAGCCCGAACTGCCAAGCCATGTCTTCCCTGGACCGGAAACAAGCATCCTGGGACCGGTTTCGGATTCATCATCCTCATCAGCCAGGCTATCTTGAATCCAGTGGCCAAGTGAACAAGGGACTCACGTCTGAGCATACCCTGCCAACTTAGGGCGAACAAAGTGATACAAAATGGGATGATGGACGGAGCGTTTGAGCAAATCAAACACTCACCCCCAGTCAACTGATCTGGATTTAATCCATCACCATTCTTTAGCTCACTCAGCCACCCCAGTTCAGACATGGCCATATGCAAATCAGTCTGACCCTGTGCCTCATGGGAACAGTCGAGCCCGAACTGCCAAGCCATGTCTTCCCTGGACCGGAAACAAGCATCCTGGGACCGGTTTCAGATTCATAATCCTCATCAGCCAGGCTATCTTGAATCCAGTGGCAAAGTGAGCAAGGGACTCACGTCTGAGCATACCCTGCCAACTTAGGGCGAACAAAGCGATACAAAAGGGGATGATGGACGGAGCGTTTGAGCAAATCAAACACTCACCCCCAGTCAACTGAACTGGGTTTAATCCATTACCATTCTTTAGCTCACTCAGCCACCCCAGTTCAGACATGACATATGCAAATCAGTCTGACCCTGTGCCTCCTGGGAACAGTCCAGCCCGAACTGCCAAGCCATGTCTTCCCTGGACCAGAAACATGCATCCTGGGACCGGTTTCGGATTCATTTTTTTTTTTGTTGAAAATTTCTTTTTATTGTTGCAACTCGCGGATCATCAAAAAAGGGCATTACGTCATCACGGGGGGAGCGTCAACATTCCGCACCCCCCGTATTATGCGCAACTTTTGGAACACTTCAATACATGGCAGTTATCATGACATAATCAAGGTGTGTTTCGTTTTTTTAACCCCGAACCCCCCCCTCTAACCTCCATGTAAACACCCCCGGGCAACTGAGTGACCTCCGTTTGAGGCCCCCCTTCCCGCCCTCTGCCCCCCCCCCCCAAGCAGCTCGTACTCCGTACCTCCACCCTACCACCCAATCCTCGTGCCCTCCTCACTCATCAAGGCGTGTGTCGTGAACATATGTCGTCTCACCACCTCATTCCTTCCAGGTTCAACAGGGCCAGATCAGTCACACATGAGACCACCCCAGTGATCAATTTCGCCCCCCGCATTTCCCCCCCCCCTCCGGGTCACCCCCCTACTCGAGTCCATGATAATGCCGCCATTTGGCCCAGATTTTGCGGAATTTTCTCGGGCAACCCCTTGCTTTGTACGTAACCCTTTCAGCCGCCATGTACATGTCCAGGCCTCGCCTCCAGTCATCCAGATTGGGCCTCCCCGGCGCCCCCCACATTCTCGCTATATCTCTTTTGGCTACTACCAATGCCAGCAACAGAAAGATGAGTGAGTGCCGCGTGACATCCACCTCAGTTGACATGCCCAGGAGTGCCAGCCTGGGGTCTCTGGGAATGTCCACCTCCAATACCGCTGACAATTCCGTGAAGACTTCGTTCCAATAGTCCTGGACCTCGGAACAACCCCAAATAATGTGGAAAAAATCACCCAGTGGATGTTGGCATCTGAGGCAGGAGGCATTAGTAGCCCTCCCCATCCGGAAGAGTCTTGCCCTGTCAAAATAGGCCCGGTGTAGAACCTTGAACTGGATGAGGCGAAGCCTCGACTTTATGGCCACCTCTCGGGGGTGCATGAGGATGAGTTCCCAATCTAGATTTTCTAGTGTGCCCACATCACCCTCCCATCTCTCCCTCAGTGCCTGCAGGTCTCCCAACATATTGTTTGTCAGTGTTTTATATGTCATGGACACTGCCCCCCTGTGTATCCGTTCCTGGAGCAGGCGTCCCTCGAGTGGCGCATATTGGGGGATGTCAGTAAGGGAGATGTTTTGTGCCCCCCATGCGTGTCGTAATTGCAAGTATCTGAAATATTGGGTGTTATGGAGGCCAAAGTCCTGCTGCAGCGCCTGAAAGGTCTTTAGCTCCCCCCTCGCTATGATATCCCCAATCGTAGAGATGCCAATGTCATCCCACTGTTTGAATCCCCGTAGTTTGTGCAGCTCGGTCAGCCAGCTACACGACCACAGGGGGGTTTGACGGGTGGGTTTTTCCTGCCATCCCATTTTCACCGTGGCTCTACGCCAAGCTGTCAGGGTAATTCTAGTCGCCGGGAGAAGCGTACGCCCTCCCTTCCCTCCGTAGAGGAAGTGGAGCACCGTCTTAGCTCCCCATTTGGATTTTTCCAGCGCATAAGTAGGGTGGTTGTAGTGTAGTTCCTAGTTTCCCACTAGGCCCTGCGCATTGGAATAACATAAACAGTAGTATCGACGTGGAACTGCTTATATTCCAGGCCTCCACTGACTATGCTAAACTTAATTGGGTTGTGTTACCAACTAGCTCAGAGGTCACTGGAAACTTTCTTCTCTGCATAGGAAGTGATCAGCTTCCTTGGCACAGACAAGAAGGGATTCAGCTTTCCAACAACCGTGCAACATGACAACTTTGCTCCTCAGATCAAGAGTCGATCTCTAGGGTCGTGTGAAACAATAGACATAGATTTCACTCAGTCAGTCTAGTGCAGTTTACTTTCACAGTATGTAGAGAATAGAGAGACGGGCGTGTATCAATAAAGGTTAACATTTATTGAACAGTCTTTCTTCTCATACAAGAGAAATGTATTGCCACAATTGCAATAACTGTTATTATAAAAAGTACGTACAGTAAGATAAGAATAGCGAAATAGAACTGTAAAAGCATTGATATGGTTTCTTAGCCATACAATGGTTTAAAAGTAATAAAACATATATACAGTCATATATACATTAGGCTAACATACTCAACTGGTGCTTCTAACTAAGCCTACCCCGGTGTGCCTGACCTAAGCCTAACACGTGAGAAGGGGGAGTAAGTAAGTAGCTTAAGTTAAGTTGGTTTTGCCAAGGTTTGTTTCAAGAATTCTCGTCTAAGGGTTTAGTCAACACCATACCTCTGAATAGAATGATGGAGGATTGGTATCTCCTTCAGGGGTCTCTCTCGATATCCCAGTCACCTGCTAGGGTAAACTGGAAGCGCCGGGACTGGATTTCTCTGCACGAGAAAGGCAGCGGCTTCTCTCAGCGCGTCGAGGAAGGAGGGGTGACAGCGTCCGCGGGCAGCTGGGCTGGATGTCTTCGCAGAGGACGGCTGCACGGCTCCTCAAGCGTACTGCACCATAGGTCGCGCTGTAGCGGCGATAATGGTAATCAGTAGCTTCACCACCACAGGATAGCAGGCTGCAGCGACAGAGTGCTAGTTTTTACCAACACGGGGTCATGCAGGCAGCTGGCATCAGCAACATGTTCGCTCATTGCTTAAGGCAACGTTGGTAATATTTATACCTGACAGGTGCCGGGTTTGACGCAAGTTTGCTGGACATAAGACGTCAATTAAAGATGTCACTAGGAAGTGATAGTTATCAGTTGCTCATTAGAGTTCCATTACTAATCAAAACATAGCAAGCGGGGATTTCCAGGTTTGCTAAGTTTTTATCTTGTTGAAGAACTCGGAGTGTTATCTAGGAATATCAGATAGTGACTGCTGCTCTGTCATTGCACTAATTGGTCGCAAAGGAAGTAGCAGAGAGTCATGCTGGAATGTGGCTCTGTGGCTCTGCTCGTGTGAGGCCAGAGATGACTTTACAGAAAATCGCACTTGAACGGTTATGCCAATATAGGGAATAAATGGATTTATAGCCGAATAGGGGCATAAGGTCACAGTATCGATCAGGAACCTAGATAAGCACATGACACCCACTCCACGAATTCATGTCCATCAAAATTACTAAAACTAAGCAATTAGATGCATGTGTAACATTGTGTAACATAGCCCACCCCAAAATACATAAATGCATTCGAAATAGGCGTACTTGTAATACATGGAATTTAGGTACTGTACGTAGTTTTAAAAGCATAGTAATTCATTCAGAAATTATTGCATATGAAATCAATGAACGATTATGCATAAAGAATTACACATGAAGTATCTCTGACAGAAGAAATGCGAGATAAATCATCACATAAAAATGCATTGTAATAATATGTGTGCCAGAGGCTGGTGTTATGTTGTTATGTCTCTAGATGTGTTTTTAGAAATAGAAGTGTGAAGCTTCTGTTCTCTAAGAATAGTTTTTACGTTAAGCAAAGAATTGTTCGTGCCAAAAAGAGAGGGTCAATATTTTTAAAAAATTGTCCAATTCAAAGAAAAAATCAGTTTACCAAAGCTCCTGGCAGTTTTATGTTGATCAAAACTGAAGGCCGAATTCAGAGTTCATGGGAACGCTGTGTGTCGGAAAGCTTCTCAAAAGTTATTGTTTCTCTGTGGGTGAGAACATCGTATCAGACAGGCTCGCAAAGAATTGGTCTACAAAATCAGGTGATAGTTCAACCAAATTAGATAGCGCTGTAACTTGGCAGGTGTGAGAATGATTGCTGTCATCGAAGGCAGGATCAGCAATGCTCACAGAACGTTGTACCTGGATGATGTTGCTTTTGTCACTCGCTCCACTGTTACCACTTGGCTGTAGTACAGGAGTCTCCACGAATGCCGTCATCAGGATTGGTAGCCGCTGGGGACAACACAATGCGTGAGCCGTTATTGGACTTAGCAAAGTATCGACGTCCATTGGTACTGCTGATGGAAGTGAAAGACAGATGTCCAACACGCATTCATCGCCGCAAAGCATACACCGTAGCACAGGTAAAATGCAATTTTGCCATATTGGTCTGAATGAAAGGAACCAGGTCATGTTTAGATCTCTCAGCCTGGCCAATCCGAGGACGTTAGTTATCCTGTCCCTGTAGCGCATTGCTAGGATTGTTTCTTCCATTCCCATGGGAGCTATGTCTGAGCCGAGGCTTGCCATAACGTAGCAGAAGGGTCAAAAATAGAATCCCTGCGATGAGTCCAAAAAATAGTGGAATACCACCAAAGATGGAGTGCACAAAATTAGGAAAGATTCCCAAAATTGCCTGGAAGGGTGTTAGCAGTCCCGTAAAGACTGTCTTAAATATGCCTGGGATGCTTGTAGCACTAGACATGTTAAGGAGTTGGTCGAGTATTTGTACGAAATGCACGGGGCAATTTGTTGATAAAAGGTCATGGACCTCAGTAGCCGTCCTTGCGACTAGAAGATCATACGTCTCTTTAGATGACGTTATAGGCACTGTTGTCTGTAAAAGCACAGATTTCATTTTGCTTAATGTATCAATTCGTATAGAATAGAGATTCAGACGAGGCCAGAGGGGAGTCACTGTGTCTGGAGGCCCGCTCGGGAACAATGCTTGCATACAACATTTGACCATGGACGTTACTTCTACTAGATAACTTAGTCCGGGCGCGAGGCCACAGCACCTGTGATCCGTTCTTAGAATGTAACTCCCGTTTGCGAGTTGCATAAAGAAGGGCTCTATCTGAGTTGCAGGTGTGACTAGCTGGTGGCATGAAAGGTTGTTTGAATTGCCATCACATGCTCCGTGTAAATTAATACCCTGACACAAAAGTATACCGCTTAGTGAGTGTTTACAGTTGTCACCACTAAGAAATACATTTTTGTCGCTGTCACTATAGCAAGAATGAGTGTATGGTAATTTCCATTCGGATTTAACATATCCCTTACCCAATTGTTCATACTGGCCAGCAGGTATGTATTCAAGACATTTATGAAATCGGAAAGTTGTTATCGGAATTGTGATAATTCCGTGTATTATCCATTCAATGACAGGACTCTCTGACATTGTCAATGATAATCTCTCGAGTTTCTCGATGCTCAAAATTGTATAGTCTGCTCCTTTCTGTGCCAAACTGATCTGTTTATCAGTAAGGTTAAAAATGGAAAATAATGACGTTGTGTTTATCAGACGCCAAGGCACATAGCCTGAACGAAGATTTTGCAGCGTCCAGCCTAGTTCTATAATAGAGCGTAATTGAGACTGGCCATGTTGTAACATTAGCAAATCTCTGTCTATCACATCAAAGGCAGAGGATACAATATTGTCCAAAGAATATATTCTGGAAGACAGAGTCATTAACCCATTGTCTACCACAGAAAGTGATTTTTCCAAATTAATACGATCAATTTCTCGTATCTTTTCAGCAGTTTCAATTTGCTTTACTTTCCAAGCCTCGTTGTAAGCAGCATAGATACTGGTCGCTATGAAACGCTTTTGACGCTGTTTGCGTGGTCCAAGAATGAAATCGCGCAAATCAGCACCATCTTTTAACAAAGACAAGTGTTGCTTAATTTCAGCCAGTGTGGATGAAGTTAGCCATTCTAGGCAGAGTTTACCTACACTGTATGTGGTTATAATTCCTGGATGTTGTCTCTGGGAATATCTAGAGTCTAATCTGGTCATTTTTAAACCCTGTGTTTTGTTCAGGAATCTATCTTGACAGCTATTTGTGTCTGTAGGCCAGATTAACCACTTTTTCCAATCCGGATGTGTTCTGTTGAAATGTAAAATGTGTGACACGTCTAACTCATTATCTGCAGTTGTATTCTCAGCTATTGGCTTTGGTATAGACGGTGTTTTCATTTCTTTGTTCTTAGCTAGGCCAAGACAAGATGTTTGGTGTACAGTGTCATTTAAAAATAACATTTGTTCTGGTATCATGCAGGTTCTAAACAGTGCTTCTATGCCTTGCACCTGCCAATCTTTTGTACCCCAAAATGATTTTGTTTCAATATTATTTTTCCAATAATCAAAACCAAATGTCATCATTTTGTCATAAAATGCTTCTGAATATATCAATTTAGAATTTGTCAGCATTGTTTTCATGCCTGTTTTATCTAACAGTTTATAATAAAACGTTTCTGCATCACTGGTGTTAAACCCTGAAAAATATTTGAATTTCTCAAAAAATGCTTTAGAACTGCTTTTAGGTGGTGTAGAACAATGTTCCCATTGATTATACATAAAAACATTTCTAGGCTGTGCAGATTTATGCAAGTAATGATCCCCATAGTGGGTGTAACAGAATAACTGCTCATAACTAGATGAACCTTGTAAATAATCATGATCTGTGAATCTAGCTGACATTACTAAATCAGACATCATGTCATTAATACTGTTAAAGTCCCAATCATCAGAGAATGTACTAGGTGTAACAAAGTCACTTAAGGAAACCTTTAGTTGATGAGGATACCTCAGGATTTCAACCGGACCATAGATCTCATAGTCTGTTTTCTCCCATACTACCCCACCAGGTATTGGAATTGCTGTGACATTTACTGTTGACAGTTCTCTTTTCTTCACGTGGGATGATCTGTGTGGTTTCAGGACTAGGTTGATGTTCTGACTTGCTGTGTCCATTCAATTGTAATAAACTTCCCTAAAATTAAAACTAAAATTAGGCATAGTAGTAGTATGAATACCCCTGAGATAATCCAATGCTCAATCAACGGTGAATCCAGATATAGTTCTTTAATTTGTTGAAGGAGTCCTGTTGTATTTTCTTTAGAATACTTTTTTGTTTCTGGCATCACTTCGGGGTCATTTAAATCTTCAGAGAAGTTGTCGAAGTTGATGAAATAACCAGAGGCAGTTCTGTCAATTGATGGGATTGTTCTTTCAATCTGTCTCTCGGTAGCACTTTCTGATGCCACATTAGTGTAGACTGGTGTTGTTTCTTGACGAACTGTTTCAATCTGTGTTTCAAGAGGCACGAGTTCCATGGCATTATTGCATAGTCCTTCATTGTGCACTGCAGGCTGATCGAATGTGATGAGTCTTTCAGTTTGAACCTCTTGGATTGTTGCAAGTTTGGGTATTCTGTTGTTTCTTGGGAGTCCACTGGGCCTACTGTTGATTATAGGCCACATGCTTGTGGTTTTACCAGATCGATGGACACGACTCTGTTCTCCTTTTTACCAGCAAGGGGCGGTAGCACAACTGATCTTGTTCCGGTGACTGCTAAGACAGGTACTGCTTTTCTGTAAGAAGGCCCAAATTCCTTCTTAACCGCGATCTTTTCTCTGACTAGATCCCCAATCTTTGGAATCCAGACAGGCCTTGCTGGGGCTGTTGCGGGTGGTGCCTCGTCAGTGGTATTTGGCTGTTGCTTTAACTTTATGTTGCTTAATGATTTTCTTGTTTCATTCAATTCCTGTAAAACAGCCAAACGGTCTTTTACTTCAAACTGCTTTGTTTCTTCTTGTACCACTGACATCTGACTATCGAGGTCCTGAACGTTCATTCTAATTCCGAACAATAGTTCGTATGGGCTGAAACCTTTTAGAGAATTTCTTGGCATGTTGTTAAGACTAGTCTGGACACTTATTAAATGTTTGACCCACCCAGCGCCTGAACCTAATACCTTCGCTGTTATAGATTGCTTTATGTCACGGTTTTTTCTTTCTACCACACTATTCCCTTCGGGATGCGACGGACAAGAATACCGCAACCCAATTCCCATGCTGGCCATGGCCTCCTTATAGGCTCGAGAGCTGAAAGCAGGACCCTGGTCAGAATGGAACGTGGTAATTGCGTATGTGCCGATAAAGACTCGCAAATCTTTTATAACCGGTCTAGCGTCAGCCGAGCGCTGGAGGCCTCATTATTTAAGTGCTTTTCGTCTTAACGGTGTACACTGGGACGCGCTTCTCTTCTTTGATTGCGCAGATAGACCGCCTTATGCTGTCTAGAAGGGATCCTGAAACTACACTGGCCTGTTCATTACTGCGATCTCTATTGCAGTCTTCACAATTTTGAGCAAAACATTGAATATCTATACTCATTCCTGGCCACCAGTACTCTGATTGCAATTCTTTCAGAGAGGCTTTGATTGTTTGGTGTCTCAGTCCCAACCCCATGTGTGCTTCCAGTAAGAGGAAGCCCCTCCTGCTCCTGTTTGGAATTACTCTGTCCCCCACTCCAGGGATTCGAGCAAAAGGAACGGAGTTTGCATCGATTATGTATGCATAATTGAGTGGATAGTTTACGGGTAGTGCTGCACAGTCGCCTTTTACGGTCGTTTTTACTGCCAGCATGGTTTCCCCGTCTATGTACTTATCTGTACGCTTTTTTGTGGCTACGGAAGCCGGTTTAGTTACTTCCGTGGTGGCTGTATTAGCCAATGAATTCCCTGCAACGTGAACGCCATCACGCTGAAGACTCTGTGCGTGAATCACGTGAGTCTTTTGTAGTTCTTTACTTAAAAGAGCTACCTCGTTCCAAAGCAATTTATGCTTTATTGTGGCACCTGTGTCATCTTTGTAGTCGTTTTCGATCCAACTCTGCAGTTTATTGTTGTAAGAATTGACGCAAAAATGAGAATCGCACACTATAAGTGTGGGGAATTCGCGTTCTGCATTTTCGAGCGCCATCTTTAAAGATCTGATTTCAGTTCTTTGAACCGAACAGTTTCTTACAGATTCAGTTTTTGTTACTTTCGGTCTGAATTTACCGCACAGCCAACGACCTTTAATGATCGCACATGCTGCATTGTAGGATTTACTCTCTACATTAAAATGCTGTACAAAGCTATCTGTATAGATTATACAGGCATATTGTGGGAGAGGCAGAATTTCGATTGGCAGAGGATATTCTTCTTCATATTCTAAATCATTCAGTTCTGTGTATTGCGGGGCGAAATAGTATTTCACGTCTTCCGCTCCAAGAGAATCTATGCACTGTATCCATTTCGGGTCCAGTGACACTGTAGGCAGGTTTACTGGGCTGAATAGCGCCTCGAAGGCGGATTCCGCTGTAAGGATATTAATCCGTTTGCCGTGTGCTAGTTCTCGTTCACTTGCTAATGCGATTTGCACTGCTTTCACAGTTCTTTCTGTGTGACTGAATGTTTTTTCTGCTTGTGTGTACAAGTGAGATTTAATTGAAATTGGTACCTTTTCTCCCTCATTAGAGGTTAGGTACGTGAATCCGCATCTTCCTGGGATGACTCGGATTACAAGATCGATCGTGTTGTCACGTGTATCTAATTTTGTTTTTGCTAACATGTCTGTTTGCAGTGATCTCAAAATTTCTGTGTGTTTTTGAGTCCAATTGATTTGTTTTAAATCAGGTTTAATTAGTTCGTAGAGAGGTTTAACCCTTTCTGCGTAATTTAGAATGTAAGTTCTTCCGAAATTCAGAAAACCTAGTATTGATTGTAAATTCTTCAGCGTTTTTGGAGCTTGGAGTACAGCGCACTTCTCTAAGAAGTTGTCCGCTAGGCTTTTCCCTTCACTTGATAATTCGTACCCTAAAAATAGTACTGTCAGATGGGCAATTCGGGACTTTTTAAAGTTGAATTTGTAACCCTCTGCTGCGAACCCAAGTATAATGGTGTTCACTCTTTTTAAGTGAGTATCCAAGTCGTCGTCTGTGAGATAAATATCATCTACGTAAGACAATGCTTCATCATCATAGATTTGTAGTAACTCTGTTACCCTAGCTGAGAATAGTCCTGGGCTGTTCTTGAACCCCTGTGGGAGTCGACAGAATTTTTTCTGTGACCCAAATGCGGAGAAAGCGGTCAAGTATCTGCTTTCTGGTGCAATGTTTTGACAAAAGAAACCATTAGAAATGTCTAATGTCGTTTTGTATTTTTTCCTAACTATGTTATTCATTAGGGCTGCACTATGCGAGTTTTGTACTGCAAAAGTTTTGCAACATGTATTAAGGTGTCTGTAGTCCAAAACTAGACGATATGAATTGTCTGGCTTGGAGACAGGAAACAAAGGATTGTTCATTTGAGAGGTGCATGTTTCAATCACCCCCTGGTACTCAAGTTGATCTAAGATCTCCCTGACTTGTTTTTTAGCTTCTTGCTTTATGGGATACTGCCGTTGGGCAGTTGGTTCACTTTTTAGTTGGATTTTGTGAGGTGTAGAATCCTCATCCCATCCTACATGATTTTTATACAATGCAGGTGCCTGGGCTACAGCCCATTTCCTTGCATATGTGTATTTTTTGTGAATCGGTATGTGATTCGAGAAGGCAGGCATAATCACTTCTTCGCCACGAGGGCACTCCCTGACAAACTCTGGGGGCCAATCTTTTTCAGCTAACAGAATATCATAGCCTTTTGAGAGCTTATCCCAAAATAGACCCTTAATTTTCCTAGTCTTATCACCCTCTATACGCAATGTTATTTCGTATATTTTATGGGGCTCGCTAAGTCTGGCGTCGGCAGTTTCAACCTGAATGAATTCATTCGTGTCCACTGTCTCCAGATGACTCATCAAGATCTTGCGCGCTATACTGATCTCTGCTGCACTGTCCAACATTGTCAATGCCCACTCCCCGTTTTTCAACTGTGTCCTCAGTATTCTCGGCATGGTTGATTACTCTAATACTGGCTACCTTCTTTTTCTGAAATTGAGATTTCTTATTTTGAGCAGGTTCCTTGTCTTTGGACTTGGTGTGCTCTCCTGGGTCTGACCGTCCTCTTCTTTCCGAATTCTGTGGAAGAGATCGAGAGGGACGTGTATCAATACTTTGATATCTATCAGGTTTTTTTATATTATCCCTATTTCTAAGGTTATATCTTTTCTCAGAGGGCTCCCGTTGGGGAGACTGGCGTTCTCGAGTCGGAGTTCTCTCCCTCCGTCGAGGAGACCTTCCTCTGGACTGGAAAACTTTTTCCTTGGGACTGGATTGTTTATTTCCATCCCAGCTCTTTTTAGGAGTATTTGAATTATTTTTAATAAGTAATTTTTCAGGATTTTCGAGCAGTTGGGGCTTAACTGGTTTCCCACCCAAGCTGTCTCTACCTAATTCTTCATAGCATTTTTCTATGATTTTTGCAAGCTCAACAGGATCTTTTATATCTGTTTCCCTCAACTTCTGGCGAATCGCCACAGATGCTGCTTCTCCCTTTACATTGGCTAATAATATAGCCGTGACCTGCTTGAAGTCTTTCAGTAATTTCATACCTAGATTTAAAGCTGGTTCTGGACCGAATTCATTTTGAATCTGTTTTAGCACGTCTGGTATTACCGCCATAGACGGAACACCGTGTGTTTTTGTGTAAATGGAAGCAAAGACTGTACCCCAAGTGTCACAGTCCTCCACGTGTGGTGCGATTCCCATAGGAAGGCAGATGGTCAAGATTCTGTGTTTCTCAATAGGGGTAGTATCAGGAAATACTGCCTCTATTTGAGTGATTTTCTGGGCTAACCAGAAAGGAATTTGTTCCCGTTTTACGGGTGTTTTACCAAGACATGACTGTATGTTCTGTGGTGTAATTTTATTTGTGTTCCCCTGATGAGGGGTCAGCTGTGGTGTATTAACAGCTGGCTGGACTGTTGCAGTCCGTATTACATATTGGACTAATTGCCTATGTATTTTTATTAATGTGTTTAGCTGTGCTAACAGCTCTTCTTTAGACATTTTTGCAATGTCAGGATGTGGTGTGTAGCTGGCTAGAACCGGCCACGTGGCTCCTGGTCTACCTAGTGGACCGAGCCTGGTAATGTGATCATTGTGTTTTAGGGCGCCATTAAACCAGAGCAGGTGCTCTTGAAATTTAAGTGGAATTTCAACCTCCTCGAAAGGGGCGTACTCATCCGGAGGTTCCTCTATTTTGTAATAGTGAAACTCTTGTGTTATAGCGTTTACCGCTGGAAAGTTTATCCATGAATAGAATACCTCTGTCTGCCGATACTCGTGAGCCTCTATCACGAAAATTACTGTACCACCTTGAGGTGGCAGTCCGTTTTCTATAAGTTTTAAAGTTATAGATCTTCTTAACTGGACCGGGATGATAATAGCACCCGGGTCTGTGTATTCGGGACCTTGCTGAGTCGCATCTGCTGCGGCCCCAGTGGTGCCGTTGTTTTCTACTGACATTGTATAAATGCAGTTTTTGCAGAGTAGGTCTCCAAGGAGACAAAGATTAGATGCACAATATTTTGGAACACTGTATCCTTCAACGTTGAATAAACCAGAGCTTTACATAGGAATCTCTTCCTACTAAGGTCGGGCGGATTTTAACCTTTCACCCACTCCAGACGTCTATTGGAGTATTTACGGGAGAAAGGGGTGTGAAATATGCACGACTGAGTTACTCTACAAGTCTTGCGTTAGTTTATCGCCTTACCAAACGTTTGGGCGCCATGTAGTGTAGTTCCTAGTTTCCCACTAGGCCCTGCGCATTGGAATAACATAAACAGTAGTATCGACGTGGAACTGCTTATATTCCAGGCCTCCACTGACTATGCTAAACTTAATTGGGTTGTGTTACCAACTAGCTCAGAGGTCACTGGAAACTTTCTTCTCTGCATAGGAAGTGATCAGCTTCCTTGGCACAGACAAGAAGGGATTCAGCTTTCCAACAACCGTGCAACATGACAACTTTGCTCCTCAGATCAAGAGTCGATCTCTAGGGTCGTGTGAAACAATAGACATAGATTTCACTCAGTCAGTCTAGTGCAGTTTACTTTCACAGTATGTAGAGAATAGAGAGACGGGCGTGTATCAATAAAGGTTAACATTTATTGAACAGTCTTTCTTCTCATACAAGAGAAATGTATTGCCACAATTGCAATAACTGTTATTATAAAAAGTACGTACAGTAAGATAAGAATAGCGAAATAGAACTGTAAAAGCATTGATATGGTTTCTTAGCCATACAATGGTTTAAAAGTAATAAAACATATATACAGTCATATATACATTAGGCTAACATACTCAACTGGTGCTTCTAACTAAGCCTACCCCGGTGTGCCTGACCTAAGCCTAACACGTGAGAAGGGGGAGTAAGTAAGTAGCTTAAGTTAAGTTGGTTTTGCCAAGGTTTGTTTCAAGAATTCTCGTCTAAGGGTTTAGTCAACACCATACCTCTGAATAGAATGATGGAGGATTGGTATCTCCTTCAGGGGTCTCTCTCGATATCCCAGTCACCTGCTAGGGTAAACTGGAAGCGCCGGGACTGGATTTCTCTGCACGAGAAAGGCAGCGGCTTCTCTCAGCGCGTCGAGGAAGGAGGGGTGACAGCGTCCGCGGGCAGCTGGGCTGGATGTCTTCGCAGAGGACGGCTGCACGGCTCCTCAAGCGTACTGCACCATAGGTCGCGCTGTAGCGGCGATAATGGTAATCAGTAGCTTCACCACCACAGGATAGCAGGCTGCAGCGACAGAGTGCTAGTTTTTACCAACACGGGGTCATGCAGGCAGCTGGCATCAGCAACATGTTCGCTCATTGCTTAAGGCAACGTTGGTAATATTTATACCTGACAGGTGCCGGGTTTGACGCAAGTTTGCTGGACATAAGACGTCAATTAAAGATGTCACTAGGAAGTGATAGTTATCAGTTGCTCATTAGAGTTCCATTACTAATCAAAACATAGCAAGCGGGGATTTCCAGGTTTGCTAAGTTTTTATCTTGTTGAAGAACTCGGAGTGTTATCTAGGAATATCAGATAGTGACTGCTGCTCTGTCATTGCACTAATTGGTCGCAAAGGAAGTAGCAGAGAGTCATGCTGGAATGTGGCTCTGTGGCTCTGCTCGTGTGAGGCCAGAGATGACTTTACAGAAAATCGCACTTGAACGGTTATGCCAATATAGAGAATAAATGGATTTATAGCCGAATAGGGGCATAAGGTCACAGTATCGATCAGGAACCTAGATAAGCACATGACATGGTCTGCAGGGGCATGTATCCACTCATTAATGGGGGCCAGGTGTTCAGCCCAGTAGTATGCCTCCAAGTTAGGCAGCGAGATTCCCCCGCTATACTGGTGGCGCTGCAGGGTCGTGAGTGCCACTCGGGGTTGTTTCCCCAGCCACAAGAAGGAGCGGAGGTCAGTATGGATTCTCGGTATAGTTGTAGTTGGCAGAGGGTAATATTCGTTTTGGAGGGCGTATAAAAACTTCGGCAAGAGGATCATTTTATACAGGGCGGCCCTGCCCAGGATGGTGAGTGGGAGCTGTCTCCACCTATCCATCTCCGTCTTCGCTGCCACCAGAACCCTTTCTATGTTATCTGTATATGATCGACGTGCATCCCGGGTGATAAAAACCCCCAGATACCGGAAGCCTTCTGTGGTGTGTAGGAGGCGGTCGGGCAGGCACTCCCCCCTGGGGGCCCCTTGCGGGTCATATATGATCGATTTGTGCCAGTTGATGGTATGTCCAGCTACCGCCCCGAAGTCCCCCAATTCCTTAAATAGCGCAGGGATAGTCCTAGCCGGGTCCGTGATATACAGGAGAACGTCGTCAGCGTAGAGGGAAATCTTCTCCTGTTCCGCGGCCGACTCCCCCCACTGGAATCCCGCCACATCTCGGTTACGCCGGATGCGGATCGCCAGGATCTCGATCGTGAGGGTGAAAAGGAGCGGGGAGAGCGGGCACCCCTGTCGTGTCCCCCGCTCTATCGCAAACTCCCTGGAGAGCCTTCCATTGACTCGCACCCGCGCCCTGGGGTTCGAATATAACAGCTTCACCCAGCCCATAAACTTGGGTCCTATCCCAAATCGTTCAAGGGTGCCCATCAGGAAGGGCCAGTGCACCGCATCGAATGCTTTCTCTGCGTCCAAGGAGAGGAACCAGTGGGGTTCATCCCTGTCACAGACTTCCTGGAGCCAATTGTGGGTACGCCGTAGGTTGAGTTTGGTGGCCCTGTCGGGGAGAAACCCAGACTGGTCCGGGTGCACTAGATCTGTAATGACCCGTCGCAAGCGTCGCGCCAAAATGGTGGCCAATAGTTTGGTCTCGATGTTAAGGAGAGAAATCGGACGATAGGAGGAGCACTCCTCCTTGGGTTTATCCTCCTTATAGATCGGGACTATGGTGGCTAGGGTCAAATCCGGCGGGAGATGCCCGGCGTCAAACGCCTCGACAAACAAACCCTTCAGGTGGCGAGAGAGAAGGTCCCCCGTCCGTTTGAAAAACTCCACCGGGAAACCGTTTGGGCCCGGCACCTTCCCGGGCTTCAATAGTGTTAACGCCTCCGTGATTTCGTCGAGGGATAGGTCGGCTTCCAGGGCTTCGCTATCTTCGGGGGTCAACTGTGGGACCTCCATATCACCTAGGAATGCCTGCACTACCTCCGTGTCTCCGAGGTCTCTAGCCCTATAAAAGTCCTCGAAGTAGGTCGCAAAGGCCTCCGCTATGGAATCATCCGTGGACGCCCGCGCGCCCTCGGGGAGTCCGATCCCGTCCACCCACCTGGCCGCCCTCTCTCGCCTACTCAGCCATGCCATAAGTTTCCCTGATTTGTCGCCTACATCGTAGAGGCGGTGGAGGGTGGCCAGTGCCTGCGTGCGTGCCTCATTCGTGGTCAATTCCTTGTAATGTTTTTGAGCATCTAACAGTTTCCTAAGGTCTATCTCTCTCTTTGACCTGTGGTATTCGGCTTCCAGAGTCATTATGGTCGCCTCTTCGGTTGCTATAGCCTCGTTACGTTTCCTCCTAGCATCACCCATCCTGGATTGGAATCGGTCTCTCAGGACTGTTTTCATGGCCTCCCACAGTGTGACCCTAGACTGTACCGAGCCCTCATTCTCTGCCACAAACACTCGAATATCTGCCCTGATGCCACCCAGAATCTCAGGAGTCTGTATGTCCCATGCCGACATGTGCCAGTGAGGTCGCCCTCTCCCTCCACCCCGTCCTATATGTGCGAACAGTGGGGAGTGATCCGATATGCCCCTCGCCCTATATTCGGCCTGATCCTCCAATGATAGTTCCTGCCTCGAGGTGAAGATGTAATCCAATCTTGAAAAGACTTTGTGTGCCCCGGAGAAAAAAGAATATTCGGCCTGTGTGGGGTGGAGCCACCTCCAAACATCAGTGAGGCCGAGTGTGTCCATCTGGCGTGCAAGCGCCGTGTCTGTAGTTACTGTGTTGGAGCTACTAGACCTATCCCGTGACGTGCACATCACATCATTGAAATCCCCCCCTATGATTTGTACCGTGTCAGCCGTGTCCAGTAGTATGTTGGTGACCTCCTGCATTGTGCGTGCCTGAAGCTTGGGTGGGGCATAAACCGACAGTAGTGTATACCCCCGTCTCCTCCAGGTCCCCTGCACCCCTGCAAATGTTCCCTGTGGGTCTAACCATGTGCGCGTTACAGTGAAGGGGGTTGTTTTCCTAATGAGTATGGCCGTGCCCCGTGAGTCCATGGTGTACCCCGCATGTGCTAGAACTACGTATTGGCCCCTTGCCAGGAAAGCGCATCTGTTCCCTCTCAAATGTGTTTCCTGAAGGAAGATAATGTCTGGCGCCGCGCGTTTAATGTAAGCCGTGACCAGGCCCCTCTTGATTTTGGAGCCCAGGCCATTCACGTTCCACGTGAGCGCCTTCACCCCGGGGCCGTCTCGGGTCGGTCCAGTTAGTGTACCTGCCATTGTGTTGCTCGGTGATCATCCAAGGCCGGGCCCCAGGACCCGGATGGCAGTAAGTGTGGCCCACCCTGACTTCGCTGCTTGGTGCTGTGCTGTTCCCCCCCCCCTTCAACAAACCAACACCCCAACGTGAGGCAATAGCAGTTCCAACAATCCCGGGACCAGGGCAGTAGCAAGGGTACGCTCTGCTGCTTCACTGACACCACCCCCCTCCCCCCCCCAACTCCCCAACTCCCCAACGTGAGGAAACAACAGTACCAACAAGCCCCCTCCTCCCCCACCCCACCACCCTCCCCTTCTAGCTGCGCCCCAACATGGGACCAAACCATCCATGGGAGTAGGTCATTCGCCCTCCCGCACATCCCTCCCCAGATTAAACTGTGTTCAGTTCAGACACCCAAAAAAGAAACTGTAGGGGGTGTGTCAACTTGCGTGCTCCTTGACGCCGAGCTGCTATCACATCCGAGCTGCATGTTCCTGCTTTCAAGAATGAGAGTCCTGAGTATCTACGGTCGGATCTTGACCCGAGGAGCCTTGTTCCAACTGTCGGATCTCCTTAGCCAAGGGGTGTAGCGATTCGCCCAAGAGGTTCATATCCTCCTCGCCGGATGAGGGGCCTTCCGATCCCTCCACGTCATCCCCCTCGGAGCGTACCCCCCGCCTCAGACTGCTGAACCTTGATCCCGCCACTGGGTCCTCGCCTGGGGATTCCGATCTGCCTCCCCTGTTGTTGGCCGATCCTCGGGTCCTATATGGCGTCGCCGCGCTCGTGTGCTGGGTCCTCCGTAACCTCCGTCGTTGCGGCTTCGGCCGCTCCCAGCCCGACCTGCCCCTCACCTCTCCGTCCATTGCGTCCCGCCTGGCCGCCTCCCTACTGTTCAAGATAGGGCGCTCCTCCAACCACTGCCAAGCGTCTTCCGGGTGGGCAAAAAAGATAGACTTGTCCTTATATATCACTTTCAGCTTGGCGGGGAAGAGGAGCATGTATTTGAGATTCAGGGACCTCAGTTTCGCCTTCACCGCGTCAAAGGAGCGGCGTTGTTTCGAAACCTCCTGGCTGTAGTCCGGGAAGATCATTATTGTAGTGTTCTCAAGGCGGATCTCGCCCAGGGCCCTGGCCTCCCTCAGAATAAGATCCCGGTCGGCAAAGTTCAAGAAGCGCGCTATAACTGGCCTGGGTCTCGCGCCCTCAGGAGGCTTGGCCAGAAGCGCCCTATGTGCTCTTTCAATAAGAAAGCATGTAGAAAATGGCGCCTCGGGGAAAGTAGCTTTCAGCCAGGTCAGGAGGAAGGCGGCCATGTCCGTTTTCTCAATCCCCTCCCTAAAACCTACAAAGCGGAGGTTATTGCGCCTGCCGGTTTCGGATTCATAATCCTCATCAGCCAGGCTATCTTGAATCCAGTGGCCAAGTGAGCAAGGGACTCACGTCTGAGCATACCCTGCCAACTTAGGGCGAACAAAGCGATACAAAAGGGGATGATGGACGGAGCGTTTGAGCAAATCAAACACTCGCCCCCAGTCAACTGATCTGGGTTTAATCCATCACCATTCTTTAGCTCACTCAGCCACCCCAGTTCAGACATGGCCATATGCAAATCAGTCTGACCCTGTGCCTCATGGGAACAGTCCAGCCCGAACTGCCAAGCCATGTCTTCCCTGGACCGGAAACAAGCATCCTGGGACCGGTTTCGGATTCATAATCCTCATCAGCCAGGCTATCTTGAATCCATTGGCCAAGTGAGCAAGGGACTCACATCTGAGCATACCCTGCCAACTTAGGGCGAACAAAGCGATACACAAGGGGATGATGGACAGAGCGTTTGAGCAAATCAAACACTCACCCCCAGTCAACTGATCTGGGTTTAATCCATCACCATTCTTTAGCTCACTCAGCCACCCCAGTTCAGACATGGCCATATGCAAATCAGTCTGACCCTGTGCCTCATGGGAACAGTCCAGCCCGAACTGCCAAGCCATGTCTTCCCTGGACTGGAAACAAGCCTCCTGGGACCAGTTTCGGATTCATCATCCTCATCAGCCAGGCTATCTTGAATCCAGTGGCCAAGTGAACAAGGGACTCACGTCTGAGCATTCCCTGCCAACTTAGGGCGAACAAAGTGATACAAAAGGGGATGATGGACGGAGCGTTTGAGCAAATCAAACACTCACCCCCAGTCAACTGATCTGGATTTAATCCATCACCATTCTTTAGCTCACTCAGCCACCCCAGTTCAGACATGGCCATATGCAAATCAGTCTGACCCTGTGCCTCATGGGAACAGTCCAGCCCGAACTGCCAAGCCATGTCTTCCCTGCACCGGAAACAAGCATCCTGGGACCGGTTTCAGATTCATAATCCTCATCAGCCAGGCTATCTTGAATCCAGTGGCCAAGTGAGCAAGGGACTCACATCTGAGCATACCCTGCCAACTTAGGGCGAAAAAAGCGATACAAAAGGGGATGATGGACGGAGCGTTTGAGCAAATCAAACACTCACCCCCAGTCAACTGAACTGGGTTTAATCCATCACCATTCTTTAGCTCACTCAGCCACCCCAGTTCAGACATGCAATATGCAAATCAGTCTGACTCTGTGCCTCCTGGGAACAGTCCAGCCCGAACTGCCAAGCCATGTCTTCCCTGGACCAGAAACATGCATCCTGGGACCGGTTTCGGATTCATAATCCTCATCAGCCAGGCTATCTTGAATCCAGTGGCCAAGTGAGCAAGGGACTGAGCATACCCTGCCAACTTAGGGCGAACAAAGCCATACAAAAGGGGATGATGGACGGAGCATTTGAGCAAATCAAACACTCGCCCCCAGTCAACTGATCTGGGTTTAATCCATCACCATTCTTTAGCTCACTCAGCCACCCCAGTTCAGACATGGCCATATGCAAATCAGTCTGACCCTGTGCCTCATGGGAACAGTCCAGCCCGAACTGCCAAGCCATGTCTTCCCTGGACCGGAAACAAGCATCCTGGGACCGGTTTCGGATTCATAATCCTCATCAGCCTGGCTATCTTGAATCCAGTGGCCAAGTGGGCAAAGGACTCACGTCTGAGCATACCCTGCCAACTTAGGGCGAACAAAGCGATACACAAGGGGATGATGGACGGAGCGTTTGAGCAAACCAAACACTCACCCCCAGTCAACTGATCTGGGTTTAATCCATCACCATTCTTTTGCTCACTCAGCAACCCCAGTTCAGACAAGGCCATATGCAAATCAGTCTGACCCTGTGCCTCATGGGAACAGTCTAGCCCGAACTGCCAAGCCATGTCTTCCCTGGACCGGAAACAAGCATCCCTGGACCGGTTTCGGATTCATAATCCTCATCAGCCAGGCTTTCTTGAATCCAGTGGCCAAGTGAGCAAGGGACTCACGTCTGAGCATACCATGCCAACTTAGGGCGAACAAAGCGATACAAAAGGGAATGATGGACGGAGCGTTTGAGCAAATCAAACACTCACCCCCAGTCAACTGATCTGGGTTTAATCCATCACCATTCTTTAGCTCACTCAGCCACCCCAGTTCAGACATGGCCATATGCAAATCAGTCTGGCCCTGTGCCTCATGGGAACAGTCCAGCCCGAACTGCCAAGCCAGGTCTTCCCTGGACCGGAAACAAGCATCCTGGGACCGGTTTGGGATTCATAATCCTCATCAGCCAGGCTATCTTGAATCCAGTGGCAAAGTGAGCAAGGGACTCACGTCTGAGCATACCCTGCCAACTTAGGGCGAACAAAGCGATACAAAAGGGGATGATGGACGGAGCGGTTGAGCAAATCAAACACAGTATCTCTTCACTCAAGCTTTCAGATATTTTCGACACATATGCCACATAGAATGTAGGAACCCTGCGACTGAGTATACTATTGGTATGCTAGTATCATTCTTCAGTATCCTGAGACCCTCAGGGATAGTCCCATATCTGAACTGGAGATATAGCTTCTTAGCCGCTGCCGGTTTGATTTCATTTAAAATTGGCTCAAAACTATGCCTATCTTTGATTTCGAGGAAAACTGAAGTTAGTCGGCCAGTTCGGGTGCAACTATGGAGTTGAGCTGATTTATACTCGTCAAAGTATGCTTTCATTATTTTCCTTGGAAGGCTGGGGGCGAAGGTATCTGGATGGTCCCACAGCTCATCCAGTCCAAGTCGAACCAGCCACTGTTTAATATAACCAAACCATGGGAGTCTTGCAGCCCCTCTCAAGTGCATTATTTCCCTTACTTCCTCTCTATATGATGAAAGTTCTGGGGTAGCCCACAGTCTACGCTAGTAGAGCAGGGGTTTCAGAGCTATTATATCCGTGACTGCTATGATACCTAGATCTAAACGTAGGAGAATACGTGGAGTGCTCTTTGGGAGGTTTACTAACTGTCTCAGAAAGGTGTTCTCTACCTGGATGAGATTCTCATGATTAACATGCCCCCAGAGCTCCGCGCCATATAGTGCCCCACCCGTTCTTGTACTTTATAAATTTCAATGGCCGGGCTCAATAATTTCTGGCTAGATTTGCAAAAGACCTTTGTGATGCCTCCTGCGGATTTTGTTAATTTAAGGGCTGATTTTTTAACTTGGGACCCCCATTCCATTGTTTCTTATATTGTTATCAAAAGAAGTGACTCTTTCTAGGGGTTTCCCTGTTAGTATGGGTTTTGATCTTGTACTTTTGGGGCATTTAAACGCCATAATTTTGGTTTTCTGCAGATTTATTTCCAAACCCCTTTGTCTGCAGAAAAGTTCAAATTTATCGAGAACCCTCTGGATCCCCAAAGGGGATTTAGATACCAACAGGGTATCATCCGCAAACATCATTGCAGATATTGGGCGGGAGGCTAGTTTGGGGGCATTGAGATCTTTTACTGTTGCTAAGTAATCTATTAGGCCATTGATATAAAGACTAAACAGGGTCGGGGCTAGCACACAGCCTTGGTGCACACCGCGCTTGATTGGAATTGGGGCAGGGAAGTTCCCGTCCTTGCCATACCTAATTTGCGCATAGCTTTCCTCGTGTAGTAGCATAATAAGATAAATTGTTTGTGGCGGGCCCCCATTTCATAAAGGACTGACCAGAGTTTGTCCTTAGGGACCAAATCGAAGGCTGACCGGAGATCAACAAATATTAGGTAGAGGCTGCCACCCTCCAAAGACACGGTCTTCCAGTGCAACATCTGGAGCCTAAGAATTTGGTTGATAGTGGACATTTTTTCCCTGAACCCGGCCTGAAGGGAGGTAAGTATGTTCTGCTCCTCCATCCAAGACTGAAGTCTAGAAAGCACTACACTGGCAAAAACCTTTTGTGAAATATCAATCAAACCGATTGGTCTGTAAATATTAGGTAAAAGTGGGGAGCCTTTTTTATGGATCGGAATTATTTTGGCTCCAGCCCAGCTCCGTGGTATCTTCATACCCTGTATTATCGCATTAAAGAGAACCCAGAAATATGGCACCCGTACAGAGGGTTCATTGCGAAAAAGGTCACCTGGAATTTTGTCTAGACCCGGGGCTTTCCCGGGTGCAATTTTTACTAGGGCTCCCTTAATTTCTTTTAAGGTTATGGTTGCATTACAGTGGACATCAGTGTCTGCTTTAATACCCCAGGGGCCAGCAGAGGGATCCGCCCCATTCAGGTTGTGACCTTCTGGGCCATTTATCACTGTTTCTTCTATAGAATAGAGGGATTGGAAGTGTTCCCTCCAAACTTCCTCTCCTAGATTGGGGTCTACCGTCTTCCTTGGACCAGAGCTGTCCAAGTTTACTAGTCTCCAGAATGACCTCATGTCCCTTGCTCCAAAGGCATTTTTCAAATCCTCCCATCTTTCGGTTTCCCAATTCTTCTTTGCTTCTGCAATTGCTTTTTTATATGTTGTCCTTGCTAGTTTAATTAACAGACAATCATTGGCCTTGATGAATAGTAGCAGCGCTTTTTTCGTTTTATGGCAATGGTCATTATACCACTGGTGGGGATGTTTATTCCTTGTTCTATTTTTTTTCGGATAGAAGAAATCTAGTGTGACCTCTTCTAGGCAGGCATGGTTGTTCATTACCATCTCCAAATCTATGCCATCCCCCATTTGATTTAATGAAAGGGAGGCAGTTTGGAGCACTGGGACCAAAGTTTCGTAAAGGGCGCTCATTTTTTCTTGGGATTGACTAAGGTCCGTCCATCTTGCACGTCGCCTGCAATTGGATATGGACAACCTAGGATCTATGGAGTTTCCTTTACGTGTTCACCCCCTTGATAAGAACACTTTAAATCCAATGCCAGCGCATGGTGATCGCTATCAGATCGTTGGATGATCCTGAAATCTAAAACCCTCTCCCTGGATTTTGACTCAATTAAAATATAGTCAAGTAGGGACCCCCATTCATTTCGATAAAAGGTATCACTGTTGGAGGTTTCAGAGGTAGTTCTGCCATTACAAGCACTGATGGAATATTTAAGTGTGAGGCAGTTCATTTGGATCACCAAGGGAGACCATTTATTTACTGGTGGACAGCTAGTCTCAGGAATTATCCAATAATTGTCCTCTTCAGATAATCCCTCCTTATATAAACCCGCCAGGGGCTCGAACTGGCAATTAAAATCCCCACCCAGGATCAGCATATGCTGATCAATAATGGTGCCCAGCAAATCAGAAAATTCCTCCAGGGTTTGTGATTCTTTAGCTAGAGCTGTGGGTGTTGAGTACACATTGATGAGGGCTACAGAAATCCTTGGGGGGAAATGTAATAGAAAACATAATATGTCTTTTGACCCTGTGTTTATCTGCTCGGCATCCTAGATGGGCACCCACCCATGAAGTAAGACCCCCTGAGGGTTTCCCCCTACCTTCGGAGGTTGCTGGGATGTTAAAGGTGGCAAAGCCCAACCTGGGAATCTCCCCTCTAGCCCAAGTTTCTTGGAACATGCAGATGTCGAAATCATCAGTGAAGGAACCCCAAGTGGGGTCCTCCACCTTGTTACTCAACCCCGCCAAGTTCCGAGACATTAATGTTATTATAATTCTCCCCCGTGTAGGGTCCATCCACAGGCAGCTGGTACATATTTTACAAGGGCACCACAAGCCAGGACACCGTCCACCAAACTCTAACAGTCCATTGGGGAATGGGCCACTAAGTGAACTAGGGGCCCAGGAGAAGACTGGTAAAAGGTTTAATCCTCAAACACGTGGTATGGAGCGAGGAGGCAGCGGCGTAAGAGTCCGACATTCTCTATCACAGGAGCAAGAGAATGGGAGCGCAAGACCAAAAAACAGGTCTACTAGTTGATCTACCCCCCCCCCCCATGTTGCCCCTATACTGTGGTTCTGGTGGGAGTGGGTACGGAGGAAGCCACAGACAATCTTAATAATAAAGTGTCTCACTGGTTAGGGAAACACAGTCAATTTACCATAAGGGACCATTCTAATTCCTGATGGCAAGAAGGGTCTCTTGGATTCGAAAATCCAAGAAATCCTTCAAGGGAAATGACAGGTGTTAAAAGATCCACAGGGCACCCCAGCTTACTCAGTTAATGAAGAACTGGGGGAGAGGTATGGGTCCAATTTAGCCGCAGTCAAGTCTCTGCTTTGCTAGGTGAATATTTGGTCCAATGAGGAGGCCTCCTTTAATCTAGCTGTAATTTTGGACTGCCTCTCACTGGATCATGCCCTTAAAATACCCTGGCTGAGATATATTAAAGTAACTATCAGTAGCCTAGGAAGAATAGACATGTTTACAAATTAAAGAATAGTGAAGAAAGAGGATAGAAAAGTAATAAATAATCTATTCTCCAATAAAGTAAGTGCGAAGCAGGAGGGAAAGGAATTGACTAAGCCGAACGTTAGAGCACATGTTCTAGTCAAATCTGTAGTGGTAATAGAGCAATACCTCACTATTTTAACTATCGCCTATGATCATTTTTAATAACCCATTTTAGATTTAACCCATCATTTAGTGGCCTCCCCGTTCAGTTTTGTAGCGCACATCAAGGATAGCGGGCCCTGTGGCTGTGACAATAGTTCTCCACAGGATAGTTTACATTTTGTCTTTTTATCTAAATATTTTACGTATCCCAAGCACCTTTATCTTAAACCCTGTTTAAAAGACATTGGGTTTTAGACGGGCTCGAATAGCACTTTCGCATATGAAACTTCTGCAGAACTAATGCACTGTATTCATGGTTACACACTTTTTAAGAGCAATGGTGAATCTAGGGAAACCAGATGTGCCCAAGACTGAGAAGTGTTTTTAGGTCGAGCTGTGTTAGTGCGAAGCACTGCACAGCGGAGGCATCTATTGTTAGCGACTTGCCGGGATTGTGAGACAGGGGATGTGCACGCGAAAGCCCTCGGCGATTTCACTTCGTGGGCGGGCACGCCCAGCCCTGCGCCGTGCTCATCTCCAGCCCGGCGCCTTGCACATCTCCTGTCTCACATGCTGCTGGGCGGTCGCGCCATCCCTCGCTCAGTTCGTTTCATTTCTGGGCAGCACAGGCTCCTTCATTTAGAACTACTAGCGTGAATTACATTTTCAGTCATGGCTCACTCGCCGAGATGCTGCTAGTTATGTGGTTCATATTAGCGAGATATAATCTGGGACAGTAAAATGTGCATGAATTGTGTGTGAATGTTTGAGTGCTGCATCCTGTTCATGTGTGTGAGAAGCGTGTCTTTTAAAAATGAAGGGGCAATCCACGCCACTAAAATATCGTTGCCTAGAGACACCGGGAAATTCCCGCTACGTTCACACATGGAGTGTGCCCGCGGCGGCGCGAGATTCACATGACTCGTGTCCAGAGGGTCTGAGCCCCTGGGCCTCCCTGCCCCGAGCAAGCTCTCACACTCTGGGCATTGGTCAGCAGAGGGAAGCTGTTTGGCTTTTCAGCAGACGTGACACGGACTATAGCCCTCCTCTTCCTCTCGAGTCTCATCTTTCATATCACTCCACTCTCGTCCACATCCCTCTTCTACCTTTCTCCTTCTCTTCCACCCCTCTCCTATCTTTCCTCCCGCTCACTTCCTCTCTCTTCCATATCTATGCTCCCTATCCACCACCACCCCTATCTCTTCTACCTCTTCCACAATATCTCCCACACCCCGTTTCACCTCTGCCTTTCCTCTTTTCCACTCCTCCATTTTTCCATACTCTACATCCTCTTTTTGTATTGCATATCTTCATTTCCTCCACTTCTCTTCTTCCTTTCCACCTCTTCCTTTTTTCCTCCTACTCTTCCTTTCCTCTTCTTTTCCTCCTCTTCCTTTCCTCATCTTCTTTTCCTCCTTTTCCTTTCCTGGTCTTCTCTTCTTCCTTTCCTCATCTTATATTCTTTCTTTCCTCATTTACCCCTTCTTAGTATCTCTCTCTCCCCCCTGTTAACCGTTTTCTGCATCTCCATGACCTCTTCCTTCATTCATTGCCCCTCTTCTCCAGCCTTCACCCTCTTCCTGTCTCCCCCTCCTCCGTTCCTATTTTCAAAGTAACACGTAGTAATCGCCAGGGAAACAGTCACTTGTCGCTTCAGAGCCCCCACATCCTAAAAATCTCACCACATACTGGAAGGGAGCAGGCTCTGGGGTCATCGGTCTAAAGCACTCTTCTAAAAACATTATTCCACACAAACTGTCATCCAGAGACCCAGTACCCCTGATACTCTCCTGCAGCACTTTCACCACAGTGGTGAGACTCGTGTGAAACCAATGACGTGTCAGAGGGAGAATGACACCTAAGGATGAAAGGAAGAGGCTGCCCAGCAGAGATGTGAACCTATAATCTGCAGAGATAGACACACACACACACATACATACATACATACATACACACACACACACATACAAACACACCCACACACAAACACATACATACATACAAACACACACAAACAAACCCAAACACATAAACACGCACGCACACATACATACACACGCACACACGCACACAAAGTCACTGAAAAAAAGGACCAGTTAACACTAGGTATCAATTACATTAAACAATGTTCCATTTATAGCGCTTAACATAAAAGCCCTTTATAACTGACACCTTTTACATTTTTTAGGAGCATAAAAGAATGTTCTTTATCCTCTAAAAGGCAACGAATGAATAGCCCCTGACAACTATCCAACACTGCCTGAATATTCTAGCCATCCTACCTGCAGAATCGGCTCTTCCCTGTATACCCGACCATATTGCATAATGCTATTAAAACAGAGACTTTTTAGGTCGATCCTGAGCAGCGCATGTGCTGCTCTTTGAAGCACGCTGTATTCAGGTATGGACTTGTTAAGATAAGCTTGAAGTCTTGTACTATCGCTGAAGATTGGTAGGTTGGGGAAGAAGTGTTTGGGGCGTCCTTTAAACAAGCATTTGCAATGCAATAGGTCTCACTTTTGCGAGAGTTTATGCTATTAGCATTGTAAATGACAATGCCTTTTATTTATGTTTGAAAAACAAAAACATAAATAAAAGGCATTGCCATTTACAATGCCAATAGCTCTAACTTTAATAATGCGAGACCTATTGCATTGCAAATGCTTGTTTATGAATAGAGACATATAGACATGTAATGTGATGTTATTTTGAGTTGCTCCGAGATGACTTATGCTTTTAATGAATATGAAAGTGTTTTAATGTGTGTATCTTTTATGATTGTGTGCTTTGCTGTATAAAGATTGTTCATATATAAAAAAATAAAAAACGTAAAGAAGGAATTTACCATACTATAGTTAGGGACTGATAATGTTTTCTTGTAAAACATTTAAGATTTGAATAGGACCCCAATTTCAGGTAGGCGTGTCTTTTATGTTTTCATCCGTCTTAGTATGCATTGCCGTTAAATGAAAAAGTTCAACATTTATAGGCCCACGTTGGTCCACTCGTGGATTGGTGATCTGGAAATGTCTGTTCCTTCATCATACAATCCCCTGTGCTCTCTTTAGTTAACTACTAATGGAAATACCCTGTGGTATCTACCAATGTCATTTTAAGGAATTTGGGTGATCCAGGCAAGACATATATGGGGGACCCTGTTTGTAACAAATTAGAATTTTAATACCCATTCCTTGCTAATTCAAGTGCACACGATGCCAAACAATACTAAACTATATGTTAAACTTTAATATGGTTGCATAAAAATAGTTTAATTATGTCTTGCTCAAGCCCCCCAAAAACCTTGCAATCTCATAGGGGAAATAGAGGCAGGCAGAGATTATGAAAGGTCTAGAGAGATAAGTAGGCGAGACAGAGCTCATACAGAGAGAAAATTCACTTTCCCAAAGCAACTTGCTAGGTTGGGGCCCTGGGCAATTGCCCACTTTTTTTCTTTTCTTTTTTGGTCCTCATATGTGACAAACTTGCAAATGTATATAATCAGGTGTCATCTGCTTCTGGTGACCAAAGCCCACTGCCTGCTGGGCTATTTTCCCCCAGATGGACCTTTCTGCCTCCAGTATGAGAGGTTGTGGTGTCACCCACCCAGTCTCTCTGTGGTTGCGGGTTTCTTAATCCTTGGACCTTTATGTCGAGACTGTGTGGTGATTAAGGGGTATAAGCAGCTAGTAGCTTCTAGGTGTTAACTCTCTTTTTGGACCCACTTATGCAGTCTAGTCTACCAATGAGTCTAGCTCATTTTAGCCATCCTGTGCAGGATGGTGGTGTGCATGCAAATCTCACTGCGGGCTATAATTATAAAGGTAAATAAAAGTTGTTCTTGCAGCTTCCTGTCCCTTCCCTTGAAGCTGCCCCCATCTAGCACCCCAAATATAATCAATAGCAGGCTTACATTTATTCTCCTTTTCATAAGGGTTGTTAAAACCTTACTGACGTCTTGCCAGTAGACTTGTATTGCTGAGCATTGCCAGAACATGATTATGTTGTCTGCTTTTGCCAAGACACACTTCGGACTGCAGTTTTGTTTCCTATTTTGAACAGTTTCTTGGGCGACCAGTACACCCTATATTAAGTAAACAGATGGTTCTTTCTTAAAGGTACATATCAGACAAAAGACCAAAGAATAGCCATAGATACTTGCCACAAGGATAGCAGTGGATTGTGGAGTACTGTGGCTCACTGGTTAGAGGCAGCAGACCCAGAAGCAGAGGTCGGCCTGGGACCAGGGTTCAATTCCCAGGGTGTTGGGCCAATGTCAGCGGGCTCGATAAATCTCGCCTTCGGTGCCACTCTAACCATGGGTCCCACTTCGCAACTCTGGGCAATAGCTTGCTAGGGGCCAGATGTAGGTAAGTATATTTTACCGATTCTTAAATACCGAATTTTACCCATTCGGTATTTATGAATCGGTAAAATAGAAGGGGGGAGATGTAGATAGAATCGGTAATTGAATTACCGATTCTGTAAGAATCAGTATTTACCGAATCGGTAAATACCGATTCGGTAATGCCCATTGATTTCTATAAATAAATACCGAATTTTGCAAGGGTGCAGGGGTGTCACTTTGACACCCTCTAGCACCCCGAATACAGGCATGTGTGACATGTGGCACACAGACATGCCCTATGATATGTCCACATATGTGTGTACTTTTGGCCTCATGTATAATACAAATATAATCAGCATACGTAGTGCACTAGTATGGAAAGTATAGTAATGGAGTATGTGCATTAACTATTTTTCATTTAGGAACAGCTTGACGTTCGACAACATTTATCTATATGCTAAGATTGTACTAGGGTTGTGCTGAAGTGCATTTGATGCAGTGCATTCTCCATAGGTTAGGAAAGAATGAATAATGACAGTGTTGGT
The DNA here is from genome assembly GCF_964263255.1 of Lissotriton vulgaris. Taxonomy (NCBI): domain Eukaryota; kingdom Metazoa; phylum Chordata; class Amphibia; order Caudata; family Salamandridae; genus Lissotriton; species Lissotriton vulgaris. The sequence goes on along the minus strand of NC_141699.1, from coordinate 839,664,581 downwards.
GCTGTGCCTATAACGTGGTCAGTTGTTGTTCTAATAAATAAAAGTGTATTCATGTGTGAAAGTGAGAAATAGATGAATAACCTTATATGAATTAATGTATTTACAGGATTGTAGGTTTGTTGCACAATGAAATGCTTTTGAAAGTAACTTGCTAAATTAGCGTGACTGTGGGTCGTAAGCTTACAGTTGGGACATTTAACATTGAACGTGAAAGTTGCTTGCAATATATTTTCCCTTTTGCAGGTGCAGATCACAGCAATCTTAGTTAGTGAAAGAAAATTGGGGCATATTAGCAAGCGGCAGCAATAATTATCGCTGACCGCTGCTAGCGTGAGTAAATCTATCGCCCGCTATCGCTGGCGATAATCTCCATGTTAGCGTTGTATTAACAACACTTAACGCCATGGAGATAAAAATCCCTGCGATAGCGTGGATTATCGTCGTTTTCAATGGAACATCGCTGTTTTCCATTGATATTCCATTGAAAATGGCGATAACCTTGTTGATAGGGCAGGGCAATCTTAGCCGTGTAAAAAAAGAATCAGGCACAGAACCCTGCCCGCATAGTATAACAAGCATTTGCAATGCAATAGGTCTCGCATTAGGAAGTTTTGAGCTTTTGGTATTGTAAATGACAATGTTTTTATTTATGTGTTGGTTTTGAAAATAGCTAAATTAATAGCTTTGTTTTTTACAATGCCAATAGTTTCAACTTTCGCAAATGTGACACCTATAGCATTTGTAATGCAATATGTATTGTATTTACGTGACTTAGATGTATTGATATTACAAATAACAATGGCTTTTCATTTTTTTAATAATTAATACTTAAATAAAAGTTTTGGTAATTTATAATGCAATAGTTTAAACTTTTGTAAATAACTTTTGTGAAGATTATGTTCATTGTATTTTATTGTGACGAAAATCCAAGAACAGAAGTGAAATATTAACATCTTTTTCTGACATTTGTAATAAAGCTTGAAACATTGAGAGAATATATTGTTGATAATAGTTGTTGTTAAATGGTTGCAAAGATTGATGCTGTGGTGGCGCTGAGTGATGTTGTGGTGGCCTACCTGAAACTACTAAAGTATGTTGCCAATGAGGAACATACTCTGTATCTATGTTATATTAAGAATTGCATGAACAGATTTACCTACTTTGCAAAGTGTGAGAAATCATGGAATGATTAGACATGCTATTGTTTGAGTAGGGAATATAGCACTTTCCCAAAATCAATTTGCCTACTTTCAAATTAATGGAAATGGTGAAACTTACAGTGATATATTGCTCAAAGCAGTGAGGGTCAGGAGTGAGTGTCAGGATTGAGTGAGGATCAGGAGTGAGTGAGGGCCAGGTCAGCAGTGATGAGGGCCAGGTCAGGAGTGAGTGAGGGCCAGGTCAGGAGTGAGAGTCAGGATTGAGTGAGGGTCAGGATTGAGTGAGTGAGGGTCAGGATTGAGTGAGTGAGGGCCAGGTCAGGAGTGAGTGAGGGCCAGGTCAAGAGTGAGTGAGGGCCAGGTCAAGAGTGAGGGAGGGCCAGGTCAGGAGTGAGGGAGGGCCAGGTCAGGAGTGAGAGTCAGGATTGAGTGAGGGTCAGGAGTGAGTGAGGGCCAGGTCAGGAGTGAGAGTCAGGATTGAGTGAGCGTCAGGATTGAGTGAGGGTCAGGAGTGAGAGTCAGGATTGAGTGAGGGTCAGGAGTGAGTGAGTGCCAGGTCAGGAGTGAGAGTCAGGACTGACTGAGGGTCAGGATTGAGTGAGGGTCAGGATTGAGTGAGCTATGTTTAGATACATGAGCAGATGCCACCCTGTGTCACTGACCGAGCACTTCAGTATGTGTGGACAACAGCGGTCGAGCCGTCTGTTTCCGGTGCAGTATTATGCCTTTGCTTGTACTATGTTCGCTGCACACGTCACTTTCTCCTCCTGTGCACCGTTTGCTCCTCATGTATTTTGTTTGCTCACGATAGTCACTTTTGACTAATGTAATGTAACGTTTGCTTTTGTACCATGCTGGCGTGTAATCTTCTCCTCATGCTTCAGTTCTGTTCCTATTGTGAAGTATTGGTTAAGTGAGCCCTGCACACCAGGTCAGCAGGAGTGATAGAGGGGGTCTCGGGATCTCAGGATGCAGGACTGTGGCTCTCAGCTGCATTCACCGCCTGACATCTCTGCACACATGCTCTCTGTGTGAACATACTTAATGCCTCATCTTGTTGCATCAGTCTTGTAAACACTCAGTTACTGAGACTCATTGGATTGTAGTGAACACCTGGTACAGGTGACTTCTGCCTGTTATTCCCAAGACGTGACTGTGTTACCCTCTGTGGCCCCATAAAACATGAAGACATTACAAGGAGCACTGCCTCACCACACCCGCTGCTACCACAACCATCCTCTCAGCGGCGTAGCTAGGGGGGCCGCCGCGCTGCACTCTAGGTCCGTTGCGGCGGCATTTATCATTTATTTGGTGACACTCAGTGACAGTAGTGTCACTGACCCCAAATAAGTTATAAATTCCGCCGCAACCAGTGTTGCCAGATTGGGTTATTTTTTCCCCGCACAAATGGGAATAATGTCAAGAGAAAAAAACGCATAAATAAAATCAATAAACCGAAGCACGCATGAGCACAGTGAGTGACACTGGTAGGGTGTGCAGCCAGACGGGGAAGTACGAATACACAGGCAGAACCTGCATGAATCGACATCCCTCTGACATAGGGGGTGTACAAAACGACGGGGGTGGAAATATAGTTAGAACACCGGCCTGTGAGGAGTGGGAGGGCGGGGGCTGCCTGCGCGCCACTCTTCAGTTTCGTTTTGACGAGCGCGAGCCCGGAGAAGAGAAGTGCCACATGAAGTCCCGGGTCCCAGGAGGGGGCCCGGGTGAAGACCAGCGGGGAGACTACCGGGCCCCCATTCCTATGGGGAGAGCTCCGCTTCTTGGTAGAGTGGCAGAGGAGCGCGAGTGCTCTGTGGGACTCCCTTGGCAGATGGTGCGAGCCCGAGTCCGACTCTGGTGAGGTAAAGGGGGGGGGGGGCTGTGTGCCTGTAAGTGTGTGCCTCCGTGTGCATGCGCGCGCCTGTGTGTGTGTGTGTGTGTGCGTGCATGCAGAGGGGTGGGGGCTGGCTTTGTCTGTGTGTGCGCCATTAATGCATGCGAGCGAAGCGAAAGCCTGGGCTGGGAGTTCGTCTGCGCAAGCGCGGCTCAGACGCGCGCTCCCGCGGTCAAAACTGAGACTGCAAAAGCGCGCGTCTGACTCGTGTCTTCATTCCTAAATACGGGTGACAATAGGTCTAAAGCAGTCACAATCAATGCTTACGCATTGAATGTAGGTCTGCTCGACCTAAAAATGTGACACTTATTGCAAATTGTTTTTCTAACCATTATGATGGCAAATAAAATTGAGTCGCGAGGAATTTCAGCCCCTATTGGAGAAACACAGTTTTCACCACTGTCTTCTTTTAGGACTGTGCAAGGAGAGAACAGTCAGTGCTAACTGCTCCACTTAACAGCATCAGTGCACCTACAGGAAGTATATGACATTGATCGTAGTGAGTTCTTATGTTACCTGCAACTCCATCATGCACTCATACCATACACTGCTGGCCTGGTTCAGCTCACAGACTTGAGACAGATGGAGGCAAAGGTCTTTGGCCCTTTCACTGATGATGACTGGAGAGAAATGCGTTTCCATGGGTACTCGGTGATAGCATCAAAGTTAAGATTTATACAACTAAAATACTCGCATTGTGCTTATTTTACACAGAACAGACTGCAGACTATAGGGATTGTCAATTCGCCACTTTCTGATGAATGACACCAAAAGAGACCTTATAATTAGAGTCTGGAGTTGTGATAAGAATAGCCCCTTTTAGTAGGGGGGCTCTCCCCTTTGGTTAGGGTATTCGGCTGGTAGCTTCCTTTAGACCTTAAAATGACCCTCCAATGTGTTAATGTAGATTTAGAAAGGAACAGATATAAGTTGGCTCTGTTGTGGACGAGTCTCCTTGGGGCTAAGACAGATAGTGCCAAACTTAGGAATAATCTTTTTTTTTTAATGTTTATTATTTTATTTTTCCTGGTCATCGAAGGAAAAGGAACAGATAAAAAAAATATACAGAGTTACATCATCATGGTCCAGCAATCACATGTGATGAGAGTCCATACATTGCCACAGTGTGGCAAGCTAATCCTTCAACAATATTGTCAATTAACACGCTTGTCATGTAGCAAACATTTTGTAACTAACCCACTGTGCCGTTTCCAACATTGCGCTTGGTCCGTCGGGGTTGTCCCCGAGGGCCTCCCTGAAATCAGGTGCTAGGAGGCGCTAAAGTATCCTCTGGTAGGGATCTGAGATATTGAGCAAAAGGTTCCCAGAAGTCTCTTGGTCTGGAGGCCTGTGGTATTTCTTCTGCATATGCCTCTAGTGTCTCCTTACAGTAGGTCATGTCTGTGACCCAATCTTTAATTTAGGAAGAATCGGAAGCCCTTTTGTTGGAAAGCTGGATGAGGAGATTGAATCACTGTATGAGCCTAAAGAGGCCAATCTATGCAGCCAGAGGGTGTCCGCAGAAGCATCATAAAATCTGCAAAGCCCAGTGTCAGTACAGGGAGGGGTATGCTTCTAGGGCCTTCAGAATGCCAATCCTGGTCTTTGAACAGTGAGATATTTACTTATAGGACAGACCGGAAACTCATGGGACTCTTGTTGTTGGAGGAAGTGAAGCATGAGATTTTATGATGCTGATGTTGCTAATTAACCATAACCTGTCGGGGAATTCTGCTTATCATGGTGCACAACTAATTTCCTTAATTTGAAGTGAAAAAATAAATCACTAAAAATGATTTTTTTTTTAAGTACGTAACATATGCTCATTATGCCAGCAAGCATGCCACGTGTTCTAAAATAGGCCAATGTGCACATTATTCTACACATTTTACAGAGTGAATACCATGCTTTGCGGGTATAAAACATTATCATCTCACCATACTCCTACAGTCTTAGCTGTCCATTTGCACCCAACGCAAAAACGTCAAAACAAATCCGGTTACGGTGGCTAAGCAGTTTAGGATAAAACAATGACATGCACTTCAGAAGGAGGAGGGTCGCGTCTTTTCATCTTGAGGTAATCTCCAATAACACTGTGCTTATCGGTGTCTTCCTGTCATTAGTACTCGTCTCGGACTCAGGTTTTGTTTGTCGGATTCCGAGGTGTCCGAAGAGGCAGACAGGCCTCACTGAGCAGACGTTTTCCGATTGGTGGTCTACCACAGACCTTTAAGGGTTTGCCTCATGTTTCGATTATGGGGTATGTAAGTTTCTCCCAGACTTTGTCACTTTAACTGTTATCTCCTGGTGGTGTGATCACCAGGGTGGGAACAACATACCGTGATGTGTATGTGATTTGTTTGCCTTCCTTGTTGCTCTGGAATACCCGACTCATCTGTGCCCGACTGTTCGGAAAACTTCCGAAGAGATCGACGAGTGCACACATGCATGCCATATCCTCGGGCTGTTTTGCTATCTCTTGCATCTGAAGCGCTAAGAATTTGGAGCACGTTTTGTATACATTAAAGACATTGTTTACAGATGTGAAAACGTTTTGAAGTTTAAATAAGTAAACATCTCGGTTTCCGGTTTAAACCAAGTGTTTCCTGCAGTTTCATAAGAGGTGTTTCATAAGAGGTGTTCATATTGCACGTACAGGAAAGGTCTCCCTTAGTCAAAACAACCTTTAAACTAGCCGCACACTGCTCTTGGGGTGAAAGCACGGAGGATGACAAGAGCGGGTGCCTATAAAATGAAGACATCCATCAAGCAGAGACTGTGCTAACGAAAATGGGCTTGCTGGTGTGCTTCCCAGAAAGACAGGAGATTGGGAAACGCGCGCGGCCGGCGCCGATCGCTTTCCAGAGCGTGTGCGTGACATCTCCTGTCTCCTGGGAAGCAGACCCGGCAACAATAGTATCGCGCCTGCGCGATGGCATATGGCTTCGCCATATGCATCGCAGGCGCGAGACCTAAAAATCCTACAAGAGGATCCTAAAGTTCACAAGCGGGTGACAACAGGGGGTATTAGAGCCAGATACACATAGAAACGTTTTAGATTTCTTTATTTATCAGCCATTTGGTCAGCGACATTTTGTCTAGAGATTTCAGAATTTTTTTTGTTTAGATAAAAAAGACATTACATATATAACATCTATACAATTTCAATGAAAACAGGGGTCCCACAAACAACGCACAATTCAACACTCAGTCCGCATTCATATCCTTTCCACTATCTCTCATTCAAAATTCCTTTCACACATCACATATAAAAAGGTACAACGATGCCTATGAGTGCAATCAAGATGGACAATGTTGCCTTGACAAAAGCACAGGGTGGAGCAGAAAAAGAGTGGATAAGGTCATCTAAATCAGATAAGGATCTGCCACCAACAAGATATATGCCAATGCGCGTTTCGGTGTAAGGCCCAAATCCCTCCGCATCTTCGTCAGGGCGAGGAGGTACCACTGGGTGGGGAAACACACAACTGGAAATACAAAAATATATATACACATGTATAAAAAACAGCCGCCATATACATGGTCTTTTATTTTACATACATTTACTTATGTCTTCAGTCAATATGTGTAGTGGCTCCAATTACTAAAGTCACTCCAAAAGCATCTAATTATAACATTCAAGAAAACAATCTTGTAGCACAAAAACTCAAAGGACAGGGAACCCACATGTCCATACATTTCATACACTATAGTCTAAAGCATATTACCCACACATTCATTCATTTATACCGGGTCCAAAGATTTAATTTGAGGAGTCCCCCGGAAGGGTCATTCAGAAAGAACACTTAGGTTCAAGGGATCTCTATCTTAATAAGATCTCCCCCACTGGGGACACATCTCTTCTATAGTCAGCTTAAATCAAGGTTATTTAGTATCCCCAGAACTAAGAACGAGGGAATCAGGATGCCACTCACCAGAAAATCATGTTAGTAATCGCCACCATCCAGAGGAAAATGGGAAGGGCTTACAAACTGACTCCCGTTTCAGATTTCAATGAGGGGCCAGACCACTCCAGGTTTTCAAGATTTCTTAGAGGTAGCTCACAAATTCTACGTATAAGAACTGGGAGGGATCAGGAAAAAAGAAAGAAAACGATAACCATAAGACTTTTCATCCTACAGCGACTCCATGATGGAATTACATCCACATTAAAAGTCTAAAGTACCTGTAGATTGATCGGATGGGAGAGAACCTTCAAAGGTCACTGAATCTTAAACAAGATATTCTCAAGTTGTTACAGGGGGCATCAAAGTAGAACCTTAAGGACGGGCCTAGAAGTGATAAAACACAGATGTACAATCGCATATAGTTATGATATGTCTCAACTTCGTGGATTGCGAATATTTAATGAAAGGTTCATTCCCTTGGAGAGCTTTAACTCTCGAGGCACTGGCATCTAGGACTGAACAGGAGACCTGGCCATAGATATCAGGTTTCAGGTTAAGAAAATAAAACAGGCCATTCTACCATGATTAACTGATACGTTATCTAGGGGGTCGAATTCCTTCAACATAAACCGAGACAATCGGAAAGCATGCATTCTGGATATAAAACCCACCGAATTATGTTGGGCTGGACATAAACGTGTAAAGGATGCACTTTACCTAAAGCGCAGCAGCTATCCGAGAGTAAATGCACAAGAGACCAACTGAGCGTGATGAAGGTCTCTTCCGGTTCCGATTAGATTAATCTAAAAGAGAGACAATAAGGATTTTAGCGGAATGCGATCTTTCGCTTGAGGCTCCGGACACAGATTTAAAACCATAGGAGCCAAGATCTTACTGGAACTCAGCATGATCTATAGTTCGTAGGTTCATAGTCTATAGAGCGTAGGTTCAGCGTAGTCTTTAGAACGTGGGTTCACTTACTTGAATAACGTAATGTGCAGAGGTCGGTAGAAATTCCGTCACAGGTTCCAACAGCTCCCGATCCAAACGAGCCGGTGAGTAGTCGTATTCCCCACGTTGTTTTCGCGCAAGAAATCACTGTCCACACTTCTTCAAGGAGCAAGAAAGGCCACTTTATTTTAAGACAGGTGCATAATACATTTCTTGAACACATTCATTATTTATTTATATCATAAAATTCCAAACTACACATTATGCCTAAACTCCCTACCTAACAGAACCCGAAACTAACTCTTGACTAATACCCCCAAGATTACCCAACAAGCTACCCTTCAGGATGTCCAACCCGCTCCAGGCTGCCCACCCCACTAGCAAAAACCGCCTCCTAAAAGAACAAAGACACCTGTCCTAAAAGTGGCAAGGCCCGAAGACCAGAGCAGCGCCTAGAGCACCGCCAAGTAAAACCTAACTAAAGGAATAAAGGGAGGGTGGGTGGGGCAAAAAGAACCTCCCTTCCCCTGCCTCCCGCTACGCAGTGCCCAACCACCAGCCTGACTTCCCTTTATTACCTCCCCCTAATCACCCCCACCTGTTCCAGCTCCCTCGCGCGAACGTACCCAGGGAAAGACCAGCTCGCGCCTGGCTCTCCCTGGGTCCCCCCTCGCGCAAGAAATCACTGTCCACACTTCTTCAAGGAGCAAGAAAGGCCACTTTATTTTAAGACAGGTGCATAATACATTTCTTGAACACATTCATTATTTATTTATATCATAAAATTCCAAACTACACATTATGCCTAAACTCCCTACCTAACAGAACCCGAAACTAACTCTTGACTAATACCCCCAGGATTACCCAACGAGCTACCCTTCAGGATGGCCAACCCGCTCCAGGCTGCCCACCCCACTAGCAAAAACCGCCACCCAGGAAAACCTTTAGCGTTTTCCTGCCCCACCCAAAGAAGGAAGGGAAGGAGCACACCACAACTGCACCTGAAGAACTGTGGCAATTAAATCTCTGAGCTCCAGAAGGTAAAAAGAAATGCCTAATGTAGACAGATGGACCCCATCCTCACAGAATAAATGCTTCTCTGAAACTTTCAAATGATGATGAGCCAAACTGTATATACATAAATGGTTACAAAAAAGTTGCATTGTTCTATTCACTTTGCGTCTTGCCTTCTCCATGGCGGAATAGCTCCTTGCCCCAGTCCATTGCAATCGAGGCACGAACTCAGTCCATATCACCATGGTGCTCACCCATGTGGTCTTGAGGACTTCGAGATCTTGTTTCATTAACTTTAGCAAAGTCAAACCTGATAGAGAAACTAAGTCATTTTCCCCAAGATGCAGCACCAGTAGATCCGAAGGGCCCCCCCAACCCTTTGAAACCATAGAAGCCAAGGCGGGAAAAAGACCGCCCCAGCGCATGCCCCCTGTGCCATGCCAGGAGACTTCATGTGTCAGACTGCTTAAACCAAGAGATCTCCCACAAAGCTGACGCGCAGAGGCTACAGCAGCCCGTTTAACAAAAGAGTGCCCCAGGATCCACACCCTCCTTTTGTATCCAGCGACTGGGGGCCAAGGACCTAGGAGAAAAAGAAATGTCAGGCAAAGCAAAGGCGGACTACTTTCTCACATACTTCTCACAACATCTAGAACGCCAACGCCCAATACGACGAATTTGAGACCAATCCCACCCCAACCTGGCGGCCTCGGTCGCCGCGCCAATCCTGAAGGAATGGGTGCCGAACTGAGAAGGATCCCTCCCAAGGCCCAACAAAACCTTGCGGAGGACAGCTAACAACTGAGAAACAAGGATGGGACTGCCATCAGCATGACAAAAAATTGCCCCAGGGATAAAATGAGGAGAAAACGCAAAAAACCTCCCATTCCCCCACAGGGCAGCATGCAGGCACACCGCTCCTACCCAGAAACACCCACCTACCCCTCCCCATCTGATAAGTTTTGGACATCCTCAGCCACAGGCGTACCCTGTCACGTTCCACCACCACCTCGCTGCTGGTCATTCCCACTCTACCCCTCAAACCCAGCAGTTCAGAGGCCCGAAATGCCCCAAAGAATAACCACACAAAGCACAAACGAAATTTGTGGCACTCCAAAGCATCATAGCAGCACACCTCCAAGTGCGATAAAAGCAACTGAAGCAAATCAAAGGTCACCGGCTGCCATAGCTTCTGACCACCAGCCCGAAGCCTACCCAACCCTTTCAGAACTTTACGAACCAACACCCCCCCAACCGGATCCCTCCCCCACCAAAGCTGACCATAAAAAGACACCCCGGCCAACTTGCCCGAAATGGTCGTGTGAGAGAGGCCTTTGTCCGCTAAATGTAAAACAAACTGCAATAAGAATTGTTCATCAGATAACCCAGCCCTGACCGGACCTGCCATCTCCTCACCAAACTGCAAAAAACTCATGCCTGGCCTTCAAATAACTCCGCCGTGTAGAGGCAGCTACTGAATGTTCGACCAAATGGTGGACCCTCAATCCCCCAAGTCCCATACGTACTGTGGGATCGCCGTCGGTTCCAGGTCCGCCCCGGGAGCCAATTTGCGGAATTCGGACCACTGAAAGCGAGATAAAGAATCAGCGATACAATTAGTGGCTCCAGGAACATGCCGAGCTTTAAAGACAATATGCAGTTTGTAAACACCGCAACATGAAGGCGCGCAGGAGCTTTAGTACCCACAAATCGCGGGCCCCCTTTGTTTATTAACAAGGTCAACTACTGCCATATTGTCCACGTGAAACAATACGGAGCGAATCTGAAATTCCTCCCCCCAGATACACAGAGCAACCAACAACGGGAAGAGTTCCAAAAACGCAATGCTGCGACCCTGTTCTTTCCAGCGCACTGGCCAGCCAGCCGCGCACCAACGACCTTCCCAAAAGATGCCGAAGCCGTGAGCTCCTGATGCATCCGTGAAAAGCTGCACCTGCCACACCATGTCCTCATCCGCAAAAAACAAGGACACGCCATTGAAATCTTGCAGGAAACGCAACCAGATATTCAAATCAGCACGGACAGCAGTTGTAATGCGCACACGATGATGAGGAAGGCTGGCGTCGGACATCGAGAGGCCCAGACGTCGACAAAACGTCCTACCCGCCCGAACAACCCGACAAGCAAAATTGAGGTACCCCAAAAGCTTCTGGACTTTCCGCAGCTCCACTTTGCGGTCTCCCAACACCAAGCGTATGAAATCAGTCATCTCCCGCACGGTAGCAGCAGGCAAGCGCGCCATCATAGTCGTGGTATCAATTTCAATCCCTAAGAAAGTCAGTGATGTACAGGGACCTTCGGTCTTATCCGGCGCCAGAGGAACGCCCAAATCCCTGGTCATAGCCTGAAAGATTGCCAAAGCCGCCTGACACTGCCCGGACTGACCCCCACCAATGAAAAGAAAGTCATCAAGGTAATGGCAGACCAGGACGTGGCCGCTGACAAAAGTGAAGCGCCACTGCAGAAATGTACTGAGGGTCTCAAAGAGGGAACATGACACCGAGCAGCCCATGGGTAATACTTTATCGACATAAAAACATCCCCCAAAATGCATGCCCAAGAGACCAAAATCCCACTGATGGATAGGAAGGAGCCGGAAAGCCGACTGAATGTCACTCTTTGCCAGCAAAAAACCCCAACACCTGCCCTGCGAACGAGCCGTAAGGGGTCATCCACTGAAGCATATGGCACGGTTGAGTCAGCTGGGTCAATGTAATCGTTGACGGATGCACCCTCAGGCCAAGACAGATGATGGATGAGGCGAAACTCCCCCACCGCCTTTTTTGGGACCACCCCCAGCGGAGAGACGATCCAATCAGGGAGAGGACAACTCAGAAAAGGACCAGCAATCCGACCCGCTGCAAGCTCAGCATCCAACTTCTTCTGCACAAACCTGAGGGCACTCCTTCGCAGACCTCAGATTGTCAGACCACCGACCCACCCGGGGACCCTGATATCCAATCCGGAACCCAACCCTGAAACCCCAGGACAAAGTCGCAGCAGCCTCAAAGTCAGGATAGTCCACCAACCACAAATCCAGAATGTCCTGCTTAATAGGAGTAGGAGCCCTCATGTACAAAGTGCGGAGGTTGTCCCCTACCCCCTGAACCCCTCCCCTGGTCTCCAACACGCTGTCCGGGAAAACACTGTGTGAGAGCATGCCGCCCCCCACACTGCGCACACTCATGGCAATCTTTTCGGCAGGATACTATCCTCCGTAACCGGTTTTGGAACAGCCACACCATCCCCAACTGTAGAAAACTTCCCCCCGTAGGTTGCATATTAGAAACATTCAAAACCACTGGCCGCTCAAGCCTCTGTGTCAGAGCGACTCGCTCACCAACCATCCCATCCCCCGTACCAATTGATCTTGTACTCTTAACAGGGAGACTCTCCCTTGGTTTCCACACAGCCCACCATCCATCCTTACCTCTTGGCAACTGTGCCAACTGCTTCTGAAAATCAACATGATCCCCTGTAGAAGGTCTAGTCCTCGCTGGCTCACATACCGCTGCGTGACAGGTTTTTCAGTAGCCACCCCATCCCCAACTGTAGAAACATCCCCTGTAGGTTGCACATCAGAAACATTCAAACTCACAGGCCGCTCAAGCCTCGGTGCCAGAGCGACTCGCTCACCAATAACCCCATCACCCGTACCGATTGATCTGGTACTCTCAACAGGGAGACTCTCCCTTGGTTTCCACACGGCCCACCAACCATCTTTACCTCTTGGCAACTGTGCCGACTTCTGCTGAACATCAACCTGATCCATGTTAGCTGGCCTACTCCTCGCTGTCTCACGTACCGCTGCGTGGTCCGCACATGACTCCTGCAAAATACGAGAAACAGGGGGTTGCCCCAGCCCACCCCTCTGGGCCCGTGCTGCCAAAAGCCCAACCTCCTTATCCCTCAACTCCCCTTCTTCCAAGTCATCATCTTGTACATCCAAATAGAAAGCTTCCCCAGAAAAATGAAACTTTTGCACTGCCACTTGGCAGCGCCCCATCACCAATTCCCGCATCATAAAACTGCCAGTCAACGTCATGAAAGCTCCGCGCGCGCAAAACTGCAGAAGAGAGATCCGCTCCAGATAACTCTCCCGTGATCCCACCACTGGAAACAGCCGTAGGGTCAGTTCCCAAGCCCGAAGAACCAGGCAACAGCCGCCCAGCCGGAGGAACAACTTGAAAAACTGCGGCCGCTCAAGCCAGACTGTGAAGAATCAGCAGAAAGACCCCCCCCCACAGAGGCAAAGGAAACATCCCTTGAAGACCCAGCAACCGGCGCCAACCCAGAGACACCACCCGACCCGGTCGCCAAACCACCCTGAGAAGCACCCGGCTGGACCCGAGGGGCCGGGAACAGCACCTGGCTGGGGACAGAGGGCGCCCCCCCGAGATCCATACCCAACCCACCAGAGGCCAGGGACTGCTGGGAAACAGGTGGGGGGGGGGACAAAACCAGGAGCCATGGACCTGGAGGCCAGGAGGGGCGGAGGGGGGGGCACCTCACCAAAATTAACAGAGTCAGTGGCCGGGGGGGGGGGGGGCCCAGAGAGGGAAAAAACGGGCATCGCCGCAGGGGGGGGGCCCAAGCTCTGGGCAGCCCTGAGCCAAATCACTGTGGAAGTGGGGGGGGGGCTTGACCCAACACAGGGGTGGCAGGAGAACAGCAGGTAGCACTGCCCATTTACCCATAAATAGGGCGAAGCCCCATCTTGCAAACCATACACAGCAGGGGAGGGGCCCCCGGGAAAGGTAGAGCAATATGGGCCCGGGCGGAGCACTTCGAATCAAGGCTCCGCCCACGCTTTGCCCCAGACACCAAAGAAGGGTTCCTGGTGGAGGCCCGGTCGAACGCAGGGCCTGCCGGCCCAAAGAGCGCCCCCGCCTCCCCCCGGGCGCCCCACGCAATCCAGCACTCTGCAATGGTAAAAGACATACCTGCTGGTGGGCACCCGGGTCAACCGGCGGGGGCCCCGAGTCTGTGGGAACCTGGGCCGGCAGCGGCAAGACCGCCAGAGTGGCAGCCTCTCCATCCTCGTCGTCGTCCGGGTCGGGTGGCAAGCAGGCAGTCACCGCCCGCGACACGCCCCCAGCAGCCTTACGAGGGGGGGGCGGGCCAGCCCCACCCACGCCCCCGTCATCGCACCGGGCCGCAGAAGGTCCTCCCGTCCTGCAGCGCACAGCAGCTGCACCGCCCTCCGCACCTCGGCCGCCTCCTCCATGGCCCACTAAGGTAAACAAGAACACGAGCCGGCAAAAAGAACCTCCCTTCCCCTGCCTCCCGCTACGCAGTGCCCAACCACCAGCCTGACTTCCCTTTATTACCTCCCCCTAATCACCCCCACCTGTTCCAGCTCCCTCGCGCGAACGTACCCAGGGAAAGACCAGCTCGCGCCTGGGTCCCCCCTTAAACCCCCCCGAAGGGCAAAGAACGCCCACCAATTAGCGTCCAGAGCTTCAGATAAAAAAATGGAGAGCGGACTGCGCCCGGACTTCTAAAGTATAATCAAACAAAACAAATGCCAGTGCCGAGATATTCACTTGAAACGCTGATTAGATCATGAGAAAAATTGTTATGAACATAACATAAACAATTTGCATAAAAAATTGCAGCATATGAATTTATTAATGCTTCTTTTTGATTTCTTCACTTTTTTACACAACAATATTTTGAGCATGGAAATACAAAAATTCTTTTATATACAGACTATATACAAAAACAATTGCCAAAATACACATTAGTATATACACACTTCAAACATTCTTGGCCATACATTCAACTAAACATTCATACAAACATAAAACAATGATTGGTCTTGAAGTCAAATAGACTAAGATAGTAAACTCAGGGGATAGGTCCTTAATGTTCTGCAATGTCAAAGTCTTAGAAAAAAAGATTCAAAAGAGTAACAAGGATCTCGTTTTATTCACTACCATCCGTTGTAAATAACCCAATTTGAATGACCCAAAACCAGAAGGGTCTACGCGTTTCAAACCACGCTCATTGCCGGGGTTCTCATCAGGACCACAATAGGTGCTTAATTCCTATGTCGTCAATCCACTTTCATAAAGGTGGTATTTCCAGGGGAAGTGCACACGGAAGCTGCTTTGACGAAGGCGTGTGGATCGCCGCAGTATTCAATCTCGTTACTGGCGCAGATGGTTGGCGCTTGTGATTCCGCGAATGCCGTGGGTTGTGCACTTCGAACAAGGTGGCTCCTTGCTTCACCTTCACCATATATATATGTATATAAAAGAATTTTTGTATTTCCATGCTCAAAATATTGTTGTGTAAAAAAGTGAAGAAATCAAAAAGAAGCATTAATAAATTCATATGCTGCAATTTTTTATGCAAATTGTTTATGTTATATTCATAACAATTTTTCTCATGATCTAATCAGCGTTTCAAGTGAATATCTCGGCACTGGCATTTGTTTTGTTTGATTATACTATTTTTGGCTCAGCCTTGCTGAGTTGTGAGTCAAGGCCCTTTGTGTTTTTTGGTTTTTGGACTTCTAAAGTGGCGGCCATCTTGAGATGGTGTTAGTTTAGGTCGCAATGGGCAATAGTAAATAACTATAGGGTAGCAGATAATCCACAACACGAAAGAAGGTGAGGGATATAACAGAAACCCTCCCTACAGTGGCAGGTCAGTATCAGAGGATCTAAATTGCTAAGATATTACAAAGGACCTCGTAGATCAGGAGCCGATGGAAAAAACCTAATTCCTCAGACACAGGGTCACTAGGTCAGGGGTACTGTTGTGTATGGGTACGTCAATATCTCAATATCTCAACAACCGCCTGAGTCATAATGCCTGTAAAAATGATCCTGAACTGGTATACTAATATCCAGTTTATACAGGATTTAAATAATCAAGGCACTGGGGTAAAGGTTGTGTATCAAAAGGCCAAAGGTAAAGGCCTAATCCCACGGGCAGGGAGATCACATGTTCAGTGGATGCTATAGAACATAAGAGCATCAAGGTAGGGTGAAGGCATAATTCTCAGAAAAGGCCCGAGTCACAGGACCTTTAGGAAAGCTCCAAAAATGGCATATTGGAGGAGTCAGGTCGGTCCCAACAACTACAGAATGGCATTGGGCCAGGGGCACTCTTCATTTAGACCTAGTTTGACAGAGTTCAGAAAGAAAATCCAGAAGACCTCTCTCTTTTTGCGGAGGGTCGTGGGGTCTACTCCTGGTTTAGCCTGAATTTTTTCAAGAAAAAACCACCTAAGTTCTTTTTCTGAATGTTCATTTTCCAGCCAGTGCGACACCATAGGGGCAGATACTTTCTTAGTCCTGATATTGGACTTATGCTCACCAACTCTCAGGCGGCACTCTCGTCCTGTTTCCCCTACGTATGGTAAATTACATGGGCATAATATCACGTAAATTACATTGCCCGTGCGACAATTGGTCAGTCTTTTGTTCCGTGCCACTGAGATGGTGCGATAGGTAGTGGTAACGGTGTCCCCCACAATCGCATGGGGGCCTGCCTGGCAGGTACCACATCGATGATTTCCAAAGATGGGATTCAGATTGGTAATAGCCGTTTGTAGGCTGGTGGAAAGATCCTGCATCCTGCCTCTCACAAGGTGATTTTTCAAGTTCTTATTTCTTTTAAAGGCAAAGATAGGCCTACGAAGGGGGGGGGGGGGGGTCTGTCCCTTTCCAAGTTGAGGAGGTGCCAGTTAGAGTTAATGATTTGTCTCAGTTTGTGATCAAGGTTGATCAAGGTTGGAGTGTCGGGTAATGCATACCAATTGGTCTGAGGGTTCTTTTTCTTTTTGTTGTAACATGCACTCCCGGTTCGAATATCTCGCTTGTTTAAACGAGTCCTTGATCAGTTTGGTGGGGTATCCTCGGTGTATGAGTTTTTCTTTTAGGATGTCCGATTGAATTAAAAAATCTCCAATGTCAGTACAGTTTCTTCTAATCCGGAGGAACTGACTGTACGGTGTGCTGTCCCTTTGACACCGTGGGTGGAAACTGCTGTATTGCAGCAGCGTATTCCTTGCTGTAGGTTTTGTGCATAATGATACTTTTATTTTTTGGGCCTCATGTGCCACCCAGATGTCAAGGAACTCGATTTTAACATTACTCGCATGGATGGTAAACTGGAGATTAGGATCGGCTGCATTAAGCCAGAGAACGATCTCATGTAAGGAGTCATGGTCCCCCTTCCATATGTTATGTTATGTTATGTTAAGCATATTTATTATGCGCACAGATGCTCTAGCGAAGGAGCGTCCTGGCGCCCGACAAGGTAGCAACACAACAAGGTAACACAACACAACTGGACAAAACAGAGCAAGGAGAATTAAGGAAACAGGAAGGTTTTTACAGCACGGCGAAACGAAAACAAGTCCCCTAAAGCGCGAATCGCAGGGGGAAGGGAGTTCCACAACACTGCGGCACGAACTTGAAACGAGCAGCCGCCTGCCCTGCAGAGCTTGAAGCGGGGGACCACCGCAAGTTCTAAATCTGAAGATCTTAAGGCTCGGACCGGAATATAACAGGACAGGAGGTTGGAGAGGATCATAGCAGGGGATCCCTTGAGAATTTTGTAGGCTACGCAAAGGACCTTGAACTGGATCCTTTGTGCAATCGGTAGCCAGTGCAGCGTGCGCAAGGTGTTCGAAGTTGGACAGAATCTAGGTAGTCCTACAACCGCTCTTGCTGCAGCATTCTGGACCCGCTGCAGGCGGGTGATTTCCGCTTGATTTAGTCCCGCTAGGAGGGAGCTGGCGAAATCAAGCCGGGAGATCACAGGTGCTTGAATCACAAGTTGCCTGGTGGTAGCATCAAAAAATTTCAGTACAGGCCGTGAACCACGCAGGATACCAAAGCAGCAGGCCACCGTGCGCTTGGTATGGCAGACAAAGGAGAGTGTTGGATGAAGCCAAACCCCGAGGTTTTTTAACTCAGCGACCGGGGTTGGCGTAGGACCCAGGTCCGACGGCCACCACCTGTCTCCCCAGAGTTCCGTTTGCTTGCCAAAGATCATAACCTCCGTCTTGCTTGCGTTCAGCTGGAGACAGTTGGAGGTCATCCAGCTGGCGACCGCCTGAAGTCGGTTCTGGAATCTGGGGGCATCCACATCCGCATCCCCGCTGATCGTGACCGCTAACTGGGTGTCATCGGCATATGACACCATGGTCATACCCCACTGCCTGACCACCTCAGCCAGCGGTCTCACGTACAGATTGAATAACGTGGGACTCAGCTAGGAGCCTTGGGGGACCCCCAGATCCAGAGGATGGAGTTTAGACTGGTAAGGCGGGACGGTCACGCAAAAGGAACGGTTGGCAAGAAAAGAACGGAAATACTGGAGAGCCAGGCCCGAGACCCCAGCTTCCTCCAGACGTTGCAGAAGGGTAGGGTGGGACACGGTGTCAAGGCGGCGCTCAGATCTAATAGCACCAGCGCCGCCGTTTGACCCGCATCAAGCACGGAGCGCAAATGCTCCACCATGTACAGTAGAGCAGCCCGGAATCCATTCTGCGTACTGTTTGCCTGGAGGAGATGGTTCGAGAGGATAGAGTTGACATACGCCTCCGTCACCTTAGCTGGCCACGGGAGAAGTGAAATTGGGCGGTAGTTTTCGGGCTTGCCGGCGTCCAGAGAAGGTTTCTTAAGAATAGGCATCACCACTGCCTGTTTCCACTTCAGTGGGACCACGCCGGATGCTAATGAGGTGTTAATCAAAGAGCAAACCGGCGAGAGACCGTGGGATGCGAGATCTTTGAACAGTCCTGGCCGTAAAGGATCAGCCGGGGACCCTGACTTAACCTGCTGGGCCAGTTTACAGAGACTTTCAGATGTTAGGCTCGGGAAAGAATGTAAAACATCCAGAGTTAGAGGCTTGAGAGGTCTGCCACCAGAAAGTACAACCGAAGGAAAGGTTCTAAAGATGGCATTGACCTTTTCCAAAAAGAAAGCCGCCAGAGTTTCACAGTGAGCGATAGAACTCTGATGAGTCGCAACCACCTTTTTGGCCATAAGGTCTTTCAGGGCCTTAAAGATAGTTTTGGAGGGGTTGGTGCTGGTACGAAATTGCAAGGCGTAATAAGCCGCGCGCGTTCTGCAAACTGCACGATGGTAAAGATTTACAGTGGCCATATACTAAACCTTTCTGTCACTGTTATAGCTTTGCGCCATTCCCGCTCTGCACGCCTACAAGTACTTTTAAGCGCCCGCAGCGTATCATCATACCACGGGCTCGGATCCCTTGACCCACACTTACACGAGGCTATCGGAATAAGGGAGTCAAGGGCCCTAGTAACCCACTCACAGAAACGGTCGTAGCCCACCTCCACAGTCTCGATTGAGCCTAGCGGGTCGGTAGACAAAAGATGGAAAAAGTCATCAAGTTTCAATTTATTCCAGCGCCGTCTAGGAATAGAGCGTACCGTGGGTTTAAGTTGCGGCTCATTCAGGGGGCACTGGATACACACCAGGTAGTGATCAGTCCAGGCCAGCGGAGATATAGTGGTGATCCTGGATTCCGCAAGATTGGTAAAGAAAGGGTCTAGGGTGTGACCACCTGCATGGGTGGGCTGCGACACCAACTGACCAAGCTGAAGAGCCTCGAGATCAGCGACAGAGCTGTATACCGCTGGACTAGACATATTGTCATAATGTAGGTTTAGGTCGCCAAGGATGGAGAAATTGGAGCAACCTGCTGCCAAAATGCTAATAGCATCTGGAAGTGCCTTCCTGAAGGCCACATCACTACCAGGGGGGCGATAAATTAAGAGGCCAGAGAAAAAAAAATTAGGTGTAATAGCAATTTTAAACAGCGCGCTTTCACAGCCAGAGATTTTTTGCCCTTGCCAGGAGCACGGGTAGCAGGATTTAACCGCAAGCGCTATTCCCCCTCCTCTAGAGGCTCGGTGAAGAGTATACACCGAGTACTCGGGCGGGAAGGCCAAGTTGATGACGGCCGTATCAGCATCTAGTAGCCAGGTCTCTGTGAGGCAAAAAACATCTGACGGCTCCTTACCTAGCAGGTCGAAGATGTCTTGATGATGTTTGACCATCGACCTGACATTCAGGTTCCAAATGCGGAAAGAT
This sequence comes from Lissotriton vulgaris, assembly GCF_964263255.1. NCBI lineage: Eukaryota > Metazoa > Chordata > Amphibia > Caudata > Salamandridae > Lissotriton > Lissotriton vulgaris. Next base: position 839,644,546 of record NC_141699.1, on the reverse strand, counting down.
GGACTGGCGCTGTCTACCGCAGTGGCGATGACATAGCTCCCACATAAAGAAGGGGCTGGGAGATCCAATGTCCCGCAAACACATGAGTGAGGGCCACAGAGCGGCTCCACTCGCGAGACATCACAGCTCTTGTGCCGTTGACCGATGGTGAGCAACGAATCCCTGGAGTAGCACAGCATTGTGTACCTCGTGGCATCCAGAGGCAAAGACCAGGGCCCTGCCCTGCGCGTCCTGGCGCAGACGGGCGCAGACGGGCAGGACTCTGGCACAACTCCGGCACGCGAAGGCACGCCCGCTGCGCGATCCCGCTGCGCTGGGGGAGGAGCTTTAAGTAGGTGTTCCCTCGCTGGCTCCTGCGCACTAAAGCGCAGGCAGATAGTATCTCCTCTACCAACACTCACCCCACTCCAAGATGGCGCCCAAAAAGGAAACCCACCACAAGAACCGGACCCGCACAAGCGGCGGTGAAGTACCGATTACAGTGCAAGTGAGGGGGATTTTAAAACCAGGGGTTAACAAGCAAAATAGAAAGCAAATAGTAAAAAGGGTTTTTAAAATTGAGATATCAGCAAAAGCGAGCGAAAGAAGAAGAAGAAAGAAAATGTCATCGATGAAACAAGACCATATTTTGACATTTTCATGGAAGGGGGCCATTTCGTTATAGATGTTAATTCTCTCGAACTCTCCCACATACAGGCAGGCAATACTCGGGGCACAGCTGGCCCCATGCTGACTCCTCTAATCTGTTTAAACAAGTTATTGTTAAATTCAAAGTAGTTTTCATACAAAACCAACTCCAAACATTGGAGGATAAATTCAGCATTGGTGATTTCAGGTTTAGATGCCAAGATTTTCACTATGGTTTTGTATGCTCCATTTTGCGGGATGTTGGAATATAAAGATTCCACATCCAGGGTAACTAGTAGTTCTCGGTCTTCAAAATATGGGGTACCCTTAATTTTGCCAAGAAAGTGCCCAGTATCCTTAACATAGGATTCTAGTTCACACACCATTGGTTTAAGAAACCGATCTAAATACTTAGACAGGGGCTCAGTTGCAGCCCCAATGGTGGAGACTATGGGCCTCAAGGGGGGATCCATGCTATTTTTATGTGTTTTGGGAACCCCATAAATGATTGGCATTCGGGTGAAACTAGGGGTTAAGAATTCAGCCTCCTGATCACAGATGAGGCCTGTTTCACAGGCTCTTTCAACCAGGGATAGAATGCGTTGTTTAAGGGCATTCTCAGGATTATGCACGATTTTCTGGTAATGGTCAAAGAAAGAGAGTAAGGTGTTCATTTTATCCATGTATTTAGAAGTATCAAAGATAACAATTCCTCCCCCTTTGTTGCAGGGCTTAATCGTGAGATTTTTGTCTTCCTTTAGATTTGTTAGGCTTTTTTCTTCTGGTCCAGATAGATTAGAGGGGGGTACTGGAACATATTTATTCAGTTATTCAATCTTCCTAGTTACAACTTTCTCAAAAATTTTCACTTCCGGGCCCACCATTTCTATGGAGGGATTAAACGACGAAGGAGGTTTTAGTCCTGATCTATTCTCTTGATCTAAGATGGAGGGACGATCGGAATTTTTTTTTTAATCGTATCTTTCTGAAGAACAAGTATAGATCCTTGGTGAATTCGAATTTATCAAAATTAGCAGATGGAACAAACGATAAACCTCTGGTCAAAAGATTGGAGAAACTAGAGTCCATCTCTTTATGAGACAGGTTGAAAACTGGGATGCCCTTTATATTTTCCAATATTGGCTGTATCGGGTTTGAACATACATCTGCTGTTGTCCTCGACCCGGATGGTAGTTCCTCGCTAGAGGTGTCCGCATTCTTGGATGGGAGTTGCCCCGGCGGTTCCCTAAAAAATGGTGTTGAGGGGTATTTCTCTTGAATGGTCCAGATCTATTAGGGTGACCAGATTTATATCCTTGATCGAAATTAGGATCATACTCTTCTTGACCTTCTCCCTCAGAGTCGGTGGTATCAGAGAAGGTGGTTACTCTCTTATTACCCCATCTCAGGGCCTGATAGCCTTGATTCGCCTCATCCTGATTAGTATAATATCCATTTGAGAGGTAGGGGTAGGCTCGCTCCTGAGAGAAAAGTCTGATGTCTTTTCAAAATGTTTCTGTTTTTCTCTTTAAGACATATTCAGAAAAGGAGTGAAGCTCTAGATGTATTTCTTCCAGTTTTTTCTTGCCCAGGTCTACAGCGTTGGCTTCCTTCAATTTGTCCTCCAGCTCTTGAATCTCTTTGTTAAGGATGGCAATGACCTCCCGAGCGGTCTCTATGATGAGCATCATCCAGTCCCTGGAGCAGCGGTTGGAAATAAGGGCCCACCGCTCCAGGAACTGTCTGATCTCAACAAAGAGACCCGGTATATTACGGACCCTCAGTCCGATGGGGATGGTCCCTGCTCTGAGGTAATCCAACATAAATTGGGCATGAAGTTCTGTTCTCTTAGATTTTTTCCTTAGATTTAACAGTTTCGTCCATTCCCCTTCTAAAACCTTGGAAAGGGTAAATTGGGGATTGCCATTAGTTGTAATGCCGATCAACTTGGCATAGTCTTCATCTGAAAATCCAAACGTTTTGATACTTTCCATAATAGCTTAGGGATTCAAGTACAATAAAGAGCGCTAAAGATGGCAATAAAGCGCCCACGGTGGAACAGGGGAAACTCTCAGACCAAAAAACCCGGTAGCAATCACTCTAAACTTTCATATATCAGAACAATCTCTCATACACTGGTTCCCAAGTCCACCAAAGCACCCACACACACCCACAGCTCAGGGCTGTGAAGAAACAACAAAATAGAAGGGGGTTCCCAATCAGGGTTTTTTTTGTTTTAAGGGCAGGCCAAAGGGGTAAAACAGCAAAAAAAGAATCAGACACAGAACCCTGCCCGTATAGTATATAGAGGTCCTACAAGAGGATCCTAAAGTTCACAAACGGGTGACAACAGGGGGTATTAGAGCCAGATACACATAGAAACTTTTTAGATTTCTTTATTTATCAGCCATTCGGTCAGCGACATTTTTTCTAGAGATTTCAGAATTTTTATTGTTTAGATAAAAAAGACATTACATATATAACATCTGTACAATTTCAATGAAAACAGGGGTCCCACACACACCGCACAATTCAACACTCAGTCCGCATTCATATCCTTTCCACTATCTCTCATTCAAAATTCCTTTCACACATCACATATAAAAAGGTACAACGATGCCTATGAGTGCAATCAAGATGGACAATGTTGCATTGTCAAAAGCACAGGTTGGAGCAGAAAAAGAGTGGATAAGGTCATCTAAATCAGATGAGGATCTGCTACCAACAAGAAATACGCCAACGCGCGTTTCGGTGTAAGGCCCAAATCCTGCAGCACCTTCGTCAGGGCGAGGAGGTACCACGGGGTGGGGAAACACACAACTGGAAATACAAAAATATATATACATGTATAAAAAATAGCCGCCATATACATGGTCTTTTATTTTACATTCATTTACTTATGTCTTCAGTCAATATGTGTAGTGGCTCCAATTACTAAAGTCACTCCAAAAGCATTTAATTATAACATTCAAGAAAACAATCTTGTAGCACGAAAACTCAAGGGACAGGGAACCCACATGTCCATGCATTTCATACACTATAGTCTAAAGCATATTACCCACACATTCATTCATTTATACCGGGTCCAAAGATTTCATATGAGGAGTCCCGTGGAAGGGTCATTCAGAAAGAACACTTAGGTTCAAGGCATCTCTATCTTAATAAGATCTCCCCCACTGGGGGTCTAGGACTGAACTGACCATAGATATCAGGTTTCAGGTTAAGCAAAGGAAACAGGCCATTCTACCATGAATAACTGATACGTTATCTAGGGGGTCGAATTCCTTCATCATAAACCGAGACAATCGGAAACATGCATTCTGGATATAAAACCCACAGAATTATGTTGGGCAGGACATAAACGTGTAAAGGATGCACTTTCCCTAAAGCGCCGCAGCTATCCGAGAGTAAATGCACAAGAGACCAACTGAGCGTGATGAAGGTCTCTTCCGGTTCTGATTAGATGAATCTAAAAGAGAGACAATAAGGATTTTAGCGGAATGCCATCTTTCGCTTAAGGCTCCAGACACAGATTTAAAACCATAGGAGCCAACGATCTTACTGGAACTCAGCATGATCTATAGGGCGTAGGTTCATAGTCTATAGAGCGTAGGTTCAGGGTAGTCTATAGAACGTGGGTTCACTTACTTGAATAACGTAATGTGCAGAGGTCGGTAGAAATTCCGTCACAGGTTCCAGCAGCTCCCGATCCAAACGAGCCGGTGAGTAGTCGTATTCCCCACGTTGTTTTTAAACCCCCCCCCCCAAAGGGCAAAGAACGCCCACTAATTAGCGTCCAGAGCTTCAGATCAAAAAATGGAGAGCGGACTGCGCCCGGACTTCTAAAGTGGCGGCCATCTTGAGATGGTGTTAGTTTAGGTCGCAATGGGCAATAGTAAATAACTATAGGGTAGCAGATAATCGGCGACATGAAAGAGAGGTGAGGGATATTACAGAAACCCTCCCTATAGTGACAGGTCAGTATCAGAGGATCTAAATTGCTAAGATATTACATAGGACCACGTAGATCAGGAGCCGATGGAAAAAACCTAATTCCTCAGACACAGGGGTCACGAGGTCAGGGGTACTGTTGTGTATGGGTACGTCAATATCTCAATATCTCGAAGACCGCCTGAGTCATAATGCCTTTAAAAATTATCCTGAACTGGCATACTAATATCCAGTTTATACAGGATCTAAATAATGAAGGCACTGGGGTAAAGGTCGTGTATCAAAAGGCCAAAGGTAAATGCCTGATCCCACGGGCAGGGTGATCACATGTTCAGTGGATGCTATAGAACATGTTTTGTTTTTGTTTTTGAACTTGTATAGCACACAGCTACCCGCAGTGGGTCTCCCAGCGCTTGTACGAATACCGCAAGGGAACCCTTCCTGGCTTTCCCTGTGAAGTGTCCACTCCTGGGCACCCCCATGGTGCAGACCAGGCATCCCTCGCGTTGTGGGGGCCATTGTGGAGGCTAAGCAAGCTATTGCCCAGAGTTGCAGCGTGGGACCCATGTTCCGAATAGGCACTGAGGCGAGAATATCCGGTCAGGGAAATTAATGAGCCTGAGACCCGCCGGGGCAGGAATCGAACCCTGGTCCCTGGCCAGAGCTCTGCATCGAGGTCTGCCTGCTCTAATCATTGAGCCACACTTCTCCACTCTCCATAAGAGCATCAAGGTAGGATGAAGGCATAATTCTCAGAAAAGGCCTGAGTCACAGGACCTTTAGGAAAGCTCCATAAGTGGCATATTGGAGGAGTCAGGTCGGTCCCAACAACTACAGAATGGCATTGGGCCAGGGGCACTCTTCATTTAGACCTAGTTTGACAGAGTTCAGAAAGAAAATCCAGAAGACCTCTCTCTTTTTGCAGAGGGTCGTGGGGTCTACTCCTGGTTTAGCCTGAATTTTTTCAAGAAAAAAACACCTAAGTTCTTTTTCTGAATGTTCATTCTCCAGCCAGTGCGACACCATAGGGGCAGATACTTTTTTGTTCCAGATATTGGACTTATGCTCACCAACTCTCAGGTGGCACTCTCGTCCTGTTTCCCCTTCGTACGGTAAATTACATGGGCATAATATCACGTAAATTACATTGCCCGTGCGACAATTGGTCAGTCTTTTGTTCCGTGCCACTGAGATGGTGCGATAGGTAGTGGTAACGGTGTCGCCGACAATCACATGGGGGCATGCCTGGCAGGTACTACATCGATGATTTCCAAAGATGGGATTCAGATTGGTAATAGCCATTTGTAGGCTGGTGGAAAGATCCTGCATCTTGCCTCTCACAAGGTGATTTTTCAAGTTCTTATTTCTTTTAAAGGCAAAGATAGGCCTACGAAGGGGGGGGGGGGGGGTCTGTCCCTTTCCAAGTCGAGGAGGTGCCAGCTAGAGTTAATGATTTTTCTCAGCTTGTGATCAAGGTTGGAGTGTCGGGTAATGCATACCAATTGGTCTGAGGGTTCTTTTTCTTTTTGTTGGAACATGCACTCCCGGTTCGAATATCTCGCTTGTTTAAATGAGTCCTTGATCAGTTTGGTGGGGTATCCTCGGTGTATGAGTTTTTCTTTTAGGATGTCCGAACTCATTTAAGAAGTCCGAACTCATTTAAGAAGTCGTGGTCCCCCTTCTATATAAAGAAAATGTCATCGATGAAACAAGACCATATTTTGACATTTTCATGGAAGGGAGCCATTTCGTTATAGATGCTAATTCTCTCGAACTCTCCCACATACAGGCAGGCAATACTCAGGACAAAGCTGGCCCCCATGCTGACACCTCTAATCTGTTTGAACAAGTTATTGTTAAAGTCAAAGTAGTTTTCATACAAAACCAACTCCAAACATTGGAGGATAAATTCAGCATTGGTGATTTCAGGTTTAGATGCCAAGATTTTCTCTATGGTTTTGTATGCTCCATTTTGCGGGATGTTGGAATATAAAGATTCCACATCCAGGGTAACTAGTAGTTCTCGGTCTTCAAAATATGGGGTACCCTCAATTTTGCCAATAAAGTGCCCAGTATCCTTAACATAGGATTCTAGTTCACACTCCATTGGTTTAAGAAACCAATCTATATCTTTGACAGGGGCTCAGTTGCAGCCCCAATGGTGGAGACTATGGGCCTCAAGGGGGGATCCATGCTATTTTTATGTGTTTTGGGAACCCCATAAATGATTGGCATTCGGGTGAAACTAGGGGTTAAGAATTCAGCCTCCGGATCACAGATGAGGCCTGTTTCACGTGTAATCCACCTCCCATTGGATTACATGGCTAAATCAGGTCACAAGTGGGCGTTAGGAAAGTAGCGTTAACTGTGGTTAGCGCTACTTTTCCTAATGCTCTGCTTGTTAGTGTGCAGCTTGATAATAGGAGACATGTCGCTTGGCGACATTTCTCCTATTATTTTGAACTGGAACGCCCACTTTGCATCTCATTAGAGATGCAAAGCTGGGTGTTGTTGATAAGGGTACAAAATCAGCAAAACACGCAATAGCGTGTCTTTGCTGATAAGACGATGAAATTATCGCCTCTTTTCGGCTGCAAAAGCGGCAATATTTTCATATTGCCGCCTTGCTAATATGCCCCATTGTATTTTAAGATAGTAAATGTGTAAATGTAAATGTGGCGTATTTGTATAGCGCGAACAGTGACCCGGAGGCATCCCGGCGCTTGTACTCCTATCACAAGGGAACCCCTCCTGGCTTTTCCTCGTGGGGTGTCCACTCCTGGGCATCCCATGGTGATACCAGGCATCCCTTGTGTATCAGGGGGCCTTTGTGGAGACTAAGCAAGCTATTGCCCAGAGTTGCAGCGTGGGACCCATGCTTAGAATCAGCACTGAGGCGAGAATATCCGGTCAGAGGAATTTAAGCCCAAAACCCGCCGAGGCGGGAATCGAACCCTGGTCCCTGGCCAGCGTTCTGCATCAAGGTCTGCCGCTCTAAGCATTGAGCCACACTTCTCCACAGTAAGGCGAGGAAGAACTGGGAAGGTCAAATACATTTAATGAGAAGAACCAGAGTGCAGTACCAGTTGGCGATATCTGTTGAAGGAAAGAATTGAAGGATGCCTCGCAAGCAAAGACTGGAAATGGGAGTATTACACCAGGCACTGGAACTCTTCATGGCAAATGGAAACAAGCATTGACATAGCCAATAGGTCTCGCCTTTGGGACCTTATAAGTGTTTAGCCATGCAACAGTTGACATGGTTGCACCAAGGATATTGTGCTGCATAACTAAATACTTATAAGGTCCCAAAAGCGAGACGCATCATTTGTGCACCTAGTCTGGACATGTCCAAGGATAGCAACTTTTTGGCAAGGTATATGCCGCATTATAGGCAACATCACCTCCAATACCCTTGCACCCGATCCCCTTATATGCCTCCTGGGATATGTCAAGGACATTTCTGATGCCAATTGAAGACTGGTCACGATGCTGTTGGTACTGGCTAGGCGCAGGGTGGCGAGTCACTGGAGTTGTAAACCAGAACCATCTTCAAAAGCCTGGCAAGCAAACGTGGCACACTGTCAGTTGCGCTTGTGCGAGTACTGGAATTTATTACCTCTAGCGAGCAGACAACGACATTTGGGCTCTCTTAGTGTCTTATCTCCAACAGACAGATAAGGGTGACCAATTACCCTTGCCCTTCAGTCCCTGTGGCCAAGAATGAGCAAGCCGACACAGAGTGTGATAGACTTACACCCAACATGAGTGAGACGTAGAGAACAATGGATATGCTAATGTCACTGTGGTTTGTATGCCAAAATGTGATTAAATCGATGTACCTATCTTACCTCTTGGTAATACTTGAATGCCTATCAAATGTGCATAACCTGTAATGTGTCTTTACCCAAATAAAGTATTAAAAAAAAAAATCAGTTTTGAGATACCATAAGAGTTGTGGTTGCTTTTTCTCTAGTATATTGATTTTTAAAAACAAATTTAAACAATACTTTACACAAACATTGATAATTACGTATTTGTATAGCGCACGACTACCCGGAGGCATCTCGGTGCTTGTACGAATACCACTAAGGAACCCTTCCTGGCCTTTCCCTGTGAAGTGCCCACTCCTGGGCACCCCCAAGGTGAGGCCAGGCATCCTAGCGTTGTTGGGGCCGTTGTGGAGATTAAGCAAGCTATTGCCCAGAGTTGCAGAGTGGGACTCATGATTAGAATAGGCACTGAGGCGAGAATTATCAGGTCCGAGGAAATTGAGCCCAAGTCCCGCCGAGGCGGGAAGTGAACCCTGGTCCCAGGCCAGACTTCTGCATCAGGGTCTGCCGCTCTAACCATTGAGCCACACTTCTCCAAAGCCAACTGTTCAGCACTTGCATAATATAAAGGAAAGATCAACTAGTTTTGTCAATGCTTACTTTATCTGTGATTACAAATACAAATAAAGAGAAACAAGTCAGATAAGTGAGGGGCACGGTGGCAGCGAGAAAAGAGTGGGTGAGTAGTTCAAAGATAAAGAGGGGCGGGAAAACAAACTGAAAACACAGGAGGTGGAAAGGGTCAGTCAAAGAGGGGCTATGAACCAGGGCCACAGAAGATTAAAAAAAAAGGAAATGTATGGAAAATCAGAGTCAGTGAGTGTTAAAAGTCCGCAACGGAAAGAGGAGTCGTGCAAGTTAAAGGCTGGAAGTCATGTTATATATGCATATTGTAGAGAGTCACGTGGTAGAAAGGGGACGTTAAGAGACGGGGAGGACCCCAGAGGTTGGAGGCGAGTGGGACACAGTCACAGTAAAGGGGTGAGAGTGGCGCCTAAAGGGAGAGTCACTGGTGTGATCTGACAGGGTACGGGTTGGGGAGGTTCCCTTCCGCGAGCCAGTCGGCTTAGCGAAGTAGCAGAAGACGGAGAGTGCTAGCTGGGCTCGGAGCATAGTGGCAGTGGTGGCGGCACCCGGTAGAGTGCAGTCTCAAGGGGGGCGATTGATCCACAAGCCTTTCTGGTTCCGTGTGGCCAGAGAAGTTGACCAAGGTTGGAGAGCCTCAGCGCGTGTTTCCATTCAGAGTAGCAAGGGCAGAGGCAGCACAGATATGCTGCAGGTCTCCCTGGGTTCAGATAGTAACCACTGGAAGACGGAGGCGGTCAAGAAACTCGGCATCAGTGAGTTGTGTGTGTGTGCGCACGCGCAAAATATAAATAAATCAAGATGAAATTTAGGTAGATGAAGTTTCCAAGGAGCTGGCTTAAACAAGAAGAAAAAGACATATTGACCTTGGGGGTTACCACTGGAATGCAAGTGCCAAGTCCATAGTGTATAGAAAGTTCAAGCTGGAACCCTGAGCTGCTGATGTTTGCATTAGAAAAAGAGTGACCTGCATGCAAAATAAAAATAATAAAACTTGCGAGTGGTGATGTGAGTTGTGCGCACGCGCGCAAGTGCCGGGGAAAAGTGTTGTGCACTTCGCTTGCGCGTGTGTGCATTCTAGAAAGCTGGTCGCCTGCAAGCCTGTGGTGGGTAGCACTTTTGAAACCCGCTTACTAAATGTCTCGCTGACAGCGCATGCGCGCTGGCTCAGCGAGACCTAAAAATGAGGTAAAATGTGCCTTGAACTTTCTGTGTGTTTCTTATTAGTGAATCTAGCTTGTAGTCAGAGAGATGTATTTTAGACCTCTAGAGGTACAGATCTCTCCTGACTTCTGATTGTGTGGTTTTATGCTATAAATGACCTTTTGCTTACAGTACTTCTACAGAGGTTCTGATGGTAATACCTTTTCTTGCTTCTGGATTAATAGGGTTTTTCTTAGCTTAGAGTAGAGATAGCTGGATACTGCCATTATTTCCTATGTATGGGGAGGAGGATCGCAACCATTCGTCCACGCATCAGACATTGTTCTTAATATTTTGCATTGCAATTTCGGAAATCTTGATTTGTTCTTGGCTGTTACTGTACATCAATTTGGTCTTCCTTAATTAATTTTGTATATTTATAGTATGTTCTTGCATCTGATTTATATTACTGTGGTTTTGAGTAAATATTTTTTCAACTTTAAATTCGGACTCTTACTCTTAATGTGTGGTCATATTTAGTCACCCAGTTTATGGACCTAAACTTGTCAGTAACCCCTTCTCTTCTCAGGCTACAATAAAGGTCGATTGACTTAAAGAAACCTGAAAGGTTGGCCTAGAGCTTCTTCACCTCTTTACAGGATATTGCCAATCAGTCCCACATTCTATGTGGTCTGGAGCTCAAAGGAATACTTGAATCTTTTGCATGCTAGAACACCATTTGTTTCAGAGTTATTCCAAGAAAACTACATTCTTGCCACTTCTTTATACATTGTGGCTTCCAGCATGAATGTACCCCAGTCATCTCATAGGAGAACTGCTCAATGTGGGGTGCTGACACAACAATTTTTTTTGAGTTAGAATAGTGTAGATTTCTGGCAGCATGGTTAACTGGTGCTAATACAGGGTACTAAAATCCCTTGGTTGGCCCAAGTACGAGCAAGCCTGGCAGCAGTCAATCTTGAGCACATATTTGATAGTCCAAACGGACTAGATGGGACTAACGGGAATACAATCCGCAACATTCTTTACAAGCATTATGGGGAGACCAGACATAATGTAGAACTGGCCAAAAAAACTGTGAAACAGTATACTCAAATAGAAGGCGACATTGAATCCACTTCGCTAACACCAGCTGGTTACCTCCTCAAAGAGATTACATGTTGGGAGCATAGTCTTCTGTTTCGTTTAAGAGCAGGATCTATAAAGAACCTATTGTGTTTCCCCTTGGGCTACCATCCTAATATCGAGAATTTGGTTTGCCCATGTCAGAACCCAGGAAAACAAACACTAATGCATTTTCTGTTCTTCTGCTCCTATTATCAAAAATATAGTAAGTACCTCCTGATACCATTTTGTTAGGACCAAAGGTATAAAGGATTTTAATGTGGCACATAAGACCGTTCTTCAGCTTAAAGATGATGGACTAATATACCGTGCGTGTACCTTTTTAAAATGGCTTTCCGATCTCGTTCTTCTATGAATTAATACCTACTTACCTGGACTAACGTGATCCATACACACTTGGAGGTGGCCTCTTTGCACTTTGCACAGTTGCACTTTAACCCACGCTGCTATCTGTAAATATATGAATCTTAATAATCTGAGAACTAATGCCAACCTGGCCAACATGTTTTATCGGTTCCCAAAGATGTTATATATATCAGCACCTGGCACAGTCGCACTTTTTTCCTTGCATTCCACTTGTAAATACTGAGCTGCAGAAAAACGGTCGATTTTTAATTATCTTTGGTTGAGATTGCTTTCTGCACTTTATTTAGATGGCCTATCAATTACGAATTATGCTCTATGTACTTTAAAAACCTGCACCATAAATAATGCTGCTAAATCATGTACTCTGTGTATATATTGCTGTTATTTTAAGGGTGATCCCTGTATATTTACATGTTATTTGAAAATGTCAAAGAAAAAGACATGAATTTGAGGATCCGGACAAGAATGACACCTTGCACTTTTTGCTGTCACCGTTTTTAATAAGGAAAATACAGCAATGTTACTTTATTTTAATGTGATTTTTATCTTGACCATGTACGTAATTATGTGTACGTAATTATGTGTGTACTTTTATGGATAATGAAATATCCGAATAAAGGTTATTGACTTATTGACTTGGTGCTAATACAGTCAACTGATCGGTCCTCATTAATTCTATCTCAGGATAAATTGAAGATGCATTAGGAATGAAACCTGAGACTTTAAGGAGAGTGTAGGAGAGTAGGGTCTGCTTCCGATGGTCACCCCCACTTTTTGCTGTGATTCACTGATTTTTCGACTTTGGTGTGGTTGTGGGCCTGCTAATCAGACCCACAATCCAGCTGTTCTCTCTCTAAATTCATACCATGTACTTTAGGTACATACCTATTTGGGTATTGGGTCACCTTTGTGAACCTCTGTAAAGTGTACCATAGGTTCCCAGGGCATAGGTGCATCCAAGGCCTACCATGGGCTGCAGCATGTATTATGCCACCCCTGGCTGGCCATCCAAACTGACACCACAGACTGATCACTCAGCTTGGGCAAGGTCGTGTAATCACACCTTGATTAGATATAGTATTCCTATATCTACCATTATATATAGACACATATATACCTATAAGTCACTCCTATGGCAAGCTTTGACAATACTGAAGGCAGAGTGCTTGGTTTTATGTGAGATGGTTGCGAGAAGTTGGCCTGATATATGATGTCTCCAATTCTGGGGGCACCTTGTATCAGTCCAAACAATCCCTTATGGTGATGGTTGTAAGTCAACCTTATAGACAAGCTATCCTATGGGTAGCATGGACTAAGCAGCCTTAAAGGCTTAACTCAAGAGGGCATGTAAAGCCAGCTGTTTTACCAATCACAATCCTGTAATATCAAATGAAAGGACACCACACAAGTTATATATTATAAAAATATATGTATTTATTCTCAGAATAATACTCTATACTCTTTATGAGTCTAGAAGCACAAGCATTTAAACAAAAGCACAGTAAAACATATGAAAGTTGCACAATTATGGATGAGGCCCAGGGGCCACGCAAACCATATACTAAAATAGTGGTATAAGTATCACTAATCGAACAGTGGTAAGGCCTGAGGCCTTGGGAATTGCTGGGGCTATTCGGGACTAGCAGTGGTGATGTCGGGAAAAGCCCGCAGGACTCGGGTGCAGCGCTTACAGCACATGCATGCACCAATGCAAAGTCAATGGTGCGTTAAAGTTACAAAGTTACTGTTAAAGGAGTCTTCCAACTGGACTAGAATTACAAACTTTAGACTTAAACACTAGAGGTTTATACCAATGCAGGAGCACCGGCGTTCACGAGTTCCCTCACCCACAGGATGCGGGTGCATAGGTGCCAAAGTGTGTCGGGTTTCATCACTCAGTCTGATGGTGCCTGGAGATGAAGATGCTGCAGGCGTCCAGAAGAGAAGTGTCCGGTTGGATCCAAGGGTGGATCGAAGCTGTAGAGAACCTGAAAGCAGAGGGGACAGAGTCTGGGTCACTCAGCAGTGACCAGGGTGGAACCAGGAAGGAACCAGGCAATGTTGGGCGCAATCAGGTGGTTGTCGTGAAGCTTGTCTCCGCTGCCACGTGGACTCTGGGGCACCGAGGATGTCCAGGAGTGGATCACGAGCTGTCCCACAAAGGCTCTCGCTGTCGGCGGTGTCGGCTTCCGGATTGGAGCAAACAAACTTCGGCAAGCACAACCCACGCAGGATTCAAAGATCGCTTCTTACTCGGAACAGCAAGGTCAGAGCGGGTGCTCCTTTTCAGGGGAGCGAGGGCCAGTCCAGAGCAACAGGACTGGCAGAGCAAATTAAAAGGTTCGTCGGTACTGGGGCCACTAGCCAACGGGCAAGCGACCGGACCAACGCGTCGAGCAGCAAAATGCAGAAGGGCCCCACGCAGCACTCGGAGAGTGTGGAGGGGGTAGCTTTGGTGCAAAACCTGCTCGGGCTGGGGCTTCTCAAACCCCAATGCACAGCGTCGAGGGAGCCTCGGGAGCTGCGCGGTCAGCACTTTGTGGTTTTTCCAAGATGGCCATCCTCACGCTTCAGGTCGCCTCCACAGGTCTCAGGTTCGCTGGGACTGTGGATCGGGCTGTTGGAAGGCAGGATAGCTGGGTCTTGTCGATCTCTGTCGCTCGAGTTCTGGCGGTAACTGCAACAAAGCAAACGGTGAGGCGCTGGATGGTGCCTGTTTGCACAGGGTGGTCACTCCTTGACCACAAGGGAGATTCTTCAGTCTTCTACGTCGAGTAGGATGTCGAAGGGTCCAGAGTTTCATTTCATAAGTTTGTCAGGATAATCTGATGTGCGCTGGCACTGCTCCCACTCTTATTCCAAATCTGTGGGCTGGATTACCTGCTAGGTCCCTCCTATGAGTGGGACCAGGGAAGGGGGTGGTTACACCCCTTTCCCTTTGTCCAGTTTCGCGCCAGGACTGGGGCTGGTGAGCCCCAGAACCAGTTTGACTGGATTATGCAAGGGGAAGCCTTGTGCTCCCCATGCAGTGTCTAGTTTCTTTCAGCCCTCCCTGCTCCAATACACTATCTCCTGTCTGGGGTGGTATAGCACCTCCCCGCGACAGGAAACCCTTTGTCCCGGCCTCCTCTGCCAAGTTTCGGTCAGCAGCAGGAGGTCAGACTTGTGTCGGGGCAGCAGCATCCATTTTGTGATGCTGAGGCTCTGGTTAGGATTAACCGCGTTTCAGTAAAATAACATGTCTTCTCCCTCTAGAAGGGTGGAATGCTACCCCCGTCACCAGGACTGGTGAGGGGGTAGTATCCAAAACGTATGACACCAAACACGACATGTTTTGATAAAGCCAAACCAAAGTTAGCACATAACCGCGAGGATTATAAAGCACTTAAGAGTATATGGTATGGCAATATCCCGGAACAGCTAAGGGAGTTGGTCCCGACAGCTGCAGACAGGCTCAGCTCATGCTAGAGCACCATCTCACATAAAACCAAGCACTCTGCCTCCAGGATTGTTAAGGCCTGCCATAGGAGTGACTTATGGGTATATATGTGTCCAGATGTAAGTTTAGATATAGGTATACTATATCTAAGCAAGGGGTGATTACACCACCTTGCCCCAGCTGAGTGATCAGCCAGTTGTGTCAATTTAAGTACCAGCCAGGGGTGGCAAAATATATGCAGCAGCCCCTGGTAGGCCTTGGATGCACCTATGCCCTGGGCACCTATAGTGCACTGTATATGGGCTGATAAGGTGTCCAGTACCAAATTAGTTATGCACCTAGGGTGCATGGAGTCCATTTACAGAGAGAGCAGATAGCCTGGGACCCTGATTAGCAGGATCCCAGGCCAACTAAGTCGAAAACCAGCTAAACACTAGGCAAAAAATCTGTGGTAACCATAGTCAGGTATCCACCCTCCTACATAATCCCCCCCCCCCCCCAAACGAAAGGAGATAAGGCTATCCTTGACCAGGTAAGCCTATATTACCTGAGTGGCCATATAAGGAGGAACCTGCACTGGATTGGTTACCCCCTGTGTCATGGTCCACCAAGTAATCCCTCACCCCAGGGGTATCAGAGGGTCTCCACCTTGGGGAATTACTACCTGTGGTGTGTTTAGGCAAAGTAAAAGGCTGGTGTTGAGATGGAGTACTGAAGTGAGGCTCCACTAATGTAGGGCTCAGCTTCCTCCAATCATCTTCCACCATGTGTGCCTTTCTTTCCTTGACTGAGTTGCACTGTGCTCTCAGGGTCAACCTCTGGCTACCTAAAGCTGGAGGCTGGGTCCCTTTTGTTGGCTTACTGGAGGGACAGTTCAGGTTTGGGCCCTTTGGGTCCCAGGTTTGGCTGTGCCCAACAGAATCCATCTGTGGGTGGTCCCTAACTAATTTTAAGGGGGATCCCTCAGGAGCTTTTAAAGTCTTCACCTGGCTAGGGCTGCTAGCTTTGGTGCCCCTAATCTGTTGATGGGGGTGCTTTATTTGACAGGGGGCCCTTTGGGGCTCACTGACCTTCCTGACCTCTGCAGCCCTGGGCTGACTGAGGCAGGGTAGAGAGGGGCAGGTTACCTGCTCCAGACTGGGTCCCACCTGAGAAGGGTCCACTGCCATCAGGGGCTCTGTCAGGCCTAGGCCTAACAACCTCTGAGACAGTTCCTTCATCAGGGGTAAGATTGGTTCCCTGAGGAGGCTAATCCTGTCCTAATGTCTGGTGGGAGGGAGATTTCTCTTCCTCCTCAATGCTCTCTGTTTGTGTGGAGTGATCCATAGTTTCAGGCTTCACAACACATGAATCAGTTTGAGTTTGGGCTGTGGCCATCACAGCCCCACCAAACTTTTCAGGAGGAGACTCAGTTTGGGTATGGGCTGTTATCGTAACAGCTCTGCTAACTTGTTCAGAAAGGGCTTCTGCTAAAGATGGGGCTGAGTTTTGCACAGCCCTACCAACCTTTTAAGGAAGAACATCTTGGATTGGGGCTGTAGCCATCACAGCCCCACTAACCTTTCCATGGACATTTACCATTCTAGAATGGATTTCCTGTTCAACCTCAGCCCAGGCTGAGATTTCCAAATCATTTCCAAGTAGAGAATCTACAGGCAAGTTTGGTGACACTGCCACTCTCTTTGGGCCAGTGACACCTCCCCAGCTGAGATTTACTACTGCCATGGGATGATTGGTTTCTATTCCATCAATATTGGTCACCTGGTATGTGGCATCAGGTATAAGTTGCCTTGAGGGGACTAGGCATTCAGCCACCATGGTGATGCTAGCCCCTGTGTCTCTAAAGGCCCCAACTTTCAGACCATTGATGAGGGGCTCCTGTCTGTACTTGCTCAAAGTGTTTGCCCTGTACCCATCATGCACTGTGACAGGAACAGACTAATTTGCATATAGCCAGGTTCTGAGCTGGGATGGTGTAGTGAGCTAAAGAACGGTGTTGGATCTAGCCCTGATCTCTTGACTGGGTGAGAGTATTCTGCTTAATTCAGAGACTCTGTCCATCACCACCCCTTGTTGTTAAATATTTTGTCCACCATAAGCGTGGAAAGGTTATACTCAGATGTGAGTCCCTTGCTCATTGCACCATCAGGATTCAAGCAAGCCGGGCCGACGACGGCTGAAATGCCAGAAACCGGTCCCCGGAAGCTTGTTTCCTTCCCAGTGTAAGAATTGGCTTGGTAGTTTGGTTTGCCCTGTACCCATCATGCACTGGGACAGGAACAGACTAATTTGCATATAGCCAGGTTCTGAGCTGGGATGGTGTAGTGAGCTAAAGAACGGTGTTGGATCTAGCCCTGATCTCTTGACTGGGTGAGAGTATTCTGCTTAATTCAGAGACTCTGTCCATCACCACCCCTTGTTGTTAAATATTTTGTCCACCATAAGCGTGGAAGGGTATACTCAGATGTGAGTCCCTTGCTCATTGCACCATCAGGATTCAAGCAAGCCGGGCCGACGACGGCTGAAATGCCAGAAACCGGTTCCCGGAAGCTTGTTTCCTTCCCAGTGTAAGAATTGGCTTGGTAGTTTGGTTTGTCCTGTACCCATCATGCACTGGGACAGGAACAGACTAATTTGCATATAGCCAGGTTCTGAGCTGGGATGGTGTAGTGAGCTAAAGAACGGTGTTGGATCTAGCCCTGATCTCTTGACTGGGTGAGAGTATTCTGCTTAATTCAGAGACTCTGTCCATCACCACCCCTTGTTGTTAAATATTTTGTCCACCATAAGCGTGGAAGGGTATACTCAGATGTGAGTCCCTTGCTCATTGCACCATCAGGATTCAAGCAAGCCGGGCCGACGACGGCTGAAATGCCAGAAACCGGTCCCCGGAAGCTTGTTTCCTTCCCAGTGTAAGAATTGGCTTGGTAGTTTGGTTTGCCCTGTACCCATCATGCACTGGGACAGGAACAGACTAATTTGCATATAGCCAGGTTCTGAGCTGGGATGGTGTAGTGAGCTAAAGAACGGTGTTGGATCTAGCCCTGATCTCTTGACTGGGTGAGAGTATTCTGCTTAATTCAGAGACTCTGTCCATCACCACCCCTTGTTGTTAAATATTTTGTCCACCATAAGTGTGGAAGGGTATATTCAGATGTGAGTCCCTTGCTCATTGCACCATCAGGATTCAAGCAAGCCGGGCCGACGACGGCTGAAATGCCAGAAACCGGTTCCCGGAAGCTTGTTTCCTTCCCAGTGTAAGAATTGGCTTGGTAGTTTGGTTTGCCCTGTACCCATCATGCACTGGGACAGGAACAGACTAATTTGCATATAGCCAGGTTCTGAGCTGGGATGGTGTAGTGAGCTAAAGAACGGTGTTGGATCTAGCCCTGATCTCTTGACTGGGTGAGAGTATTCTGCTTAATTCAGAGACTCTGTCCATCACCACCCCTTGTTGTTAAATAGTTTGTCCACCATAAGCGTGGAAGGGTATACTCAGATGTGAGTCCCTTGCTCATTGCACCATCAGGATTCAAGCAAGCCGGGCCGACGACGGCTGAAATGCCAGAAACCGGTCCCCGGAAGCTTGTTTCCTTCCCAGTGTAAGAATTGGCTTGGTAGTTTGGTTTGCCCTGTACCCATCATGCACTGGGACAGGAACAGACTAATTTGCATATAGCCAGGTTCTGAGCTGGGATGGTGTAGTGAGCTAAAAAACGGTGTTGGATCTAGCCCTGACCTCTTGACTGGGTGAGAGTATTCTGCTTAATTCTGAGACTCTGTCCATCACCACCCCTTGTTGTTAAACAAAGTGTTTGGGCAAGCAGTGAAATTGGCAAACCCCATGCCATTGTCACAGACAAGAGTAGATATAGTAGGGGACCTGGTTAGGCCAGAGTCCACCTTAGTTCCAAAAGTAAACCCAGCCAAATTCTTGGGGGTGCTCCCACGACCTGGGGGATTACTGCTAACAGTAACAGGAGGTGTTGGAGTGTTACTTGGAGGTATATTTTCTTTATTGTTATTCTTTGGACAACAGCTGTCTGTTTTCCAGTGGCCAGTTTGTTTACAGGCATGGCAGTAAGGTTTCTTCTGGTTAAAGGAGTTCTGGGACCCACCCCCATCCTTGGAGTTTTGGGGCCCTGCGGGAGACTTGTCTTTTGATTTATCCCCACCCTCTTCTTGAGCCTTGGAAGTATCCTTATTTTGGTTATTACCCTGATTCTTAGGCATAATCCTGGTTCTGACCCATTTGTCTGCCTTCTTACCCAATTCTTGTGGAGATATCAGATCTGAGTCCACCAGGTGCTGGTGCAAAAGCTGGTTCTGACAATTACCTAGGATCTGCTCCCTCATAATCAAATTATACAATCCTGTGTAGTCATGTACTTTGCTGCCATGTAGCCAACCTTCCAGAGCCTTAGTAGCACAATCTACAAAATCAGTCCAGTCCTGAGTCTGTGTCTTCTTGGTGTCTCTGAACATTAACCTGTACTGTTCAGTGGCCCTCTCCATTTCCATGTAGGAACAAGTTGGCTTGGCTAAGCACTCCAACTGGTACTTGGTTATCCCCTTGGTCATGATCTGAATCTTCTCCTTCTGATTCAGGGCCCACCTCGTCATCTTCTGGGGGGATGTTCTCAATCTCTGGGGGATTCACTCCATCTCCTGACCCTGAGGGAACTACCTTAGCTTTCTCAAGATCATCCTTCTCCAGGATGGCTATCAGGATGGGAATGGTAAGGTTCTGACCCTTTTTCAGCCCCCTTGAAGTACACAAGGTACTCAAGTCCTTATGGCTGAGTTTGTCATAGCTGGAAGGTGCCTTGGTAAGGTCAACCAACACAGGCAGAGCAGTGGAAGGCTCACCTGTGCCAGACATGACTGGTAGTGAGGTGTAAGTGGTGCACTTACCTACACTAAGTGTTTTCCTATTGCACCTTGCTAGTGAGTTGTAGGCAGGTTGTGCTAAGCCCTTTGATCTACAACTACTAAGTTCAGTAGAACTTAAATATGTAAGCTTTGTTTATATGTACCTAGGTACTTAATGTGATCTTTCAATTCGATAAAAAGATTGCAATGGTAAAACAACAGCAAGCTCAAATCCCAACCGCTGCACACCAATGTGAGAAGTTGGCCTGATATATGATGTCTCCAATTCTGGGGGCCCCTTGTATCAGTCCAAACAATCCCTTGTGGTGATGGTTGTAAGTCAACCTTATAGACAAACCTTCCTAAGGGTAGCATGGACTAAGCAGCCTTAAAGGCTTAACTCAAGAGGGCATGTGAAGCCAGCTGTTTTACCAATCACAATCCTGTAATATCAAATGAAAGGACACCACACAAGTTATATATTATAAAAATATATGTATTTATTCTCAGAATAATCCTCTATACTCTTTATGAGTCTAGAAGCACAAGCGTTTAAACAAAAGCACAGTAAAACATATGAAAGTTGCACAATTATGGATGAGGCCCAGGGGCCCCACAAACCATATACTAAAATAGTGGTATAAGTATAACTAATCAAACAGTGGGATGTCCTGAGGCCTTGGGAATCGCTGGGGCTATTCGGAACTAGCAGTGGTGAAGTCGGGAAAAGCCCGCGGGACTCGGGTGCAGCGCTTAAAGCACACGCATGCACCAATGCAAAGTCAATGGTGCGTAAAAGTTACAAAGTTACTGTTAAAGGAGTCTTCCGACTGGACTAGAATTACCAAACTTTAAGCTTAGACACTAGAGGTGTATACCAATGCAGGAGCACTGGCGTTCACGAGCTACCTCACCCACAGGAAGCAAGTGCATAGGTGCCAAAGTGTGTCGGGTTTTGTCGCGCAGTCTGATGGTGCCTGGAGATGAAGATGCTGCAGGCGTCCAGAAGAGAAGTGTCCGGTTGGATCCAAGGGTGGATCAAAGCTGTAGAGAACCTGAAAGCAGAGGGGACAAAGTCTGGGTCACTCAGCAGTGACCAGGGTGGAACCAGGAAGGAACCAGGCAATGTCAGGCGCAATCAGGTAGTTGTCATGAAGCTTGTCTCCGCTTCCATGTGGACTCTGGGGCACCGAGGAGGTCCAGAAGTGGATCACGAGCTGTCCCACAAAGGCTCTCGCTGTCGGCGGTGTTGGCTTCCGGATTGGAGCAAACAAACCTTGGCAAGCGCAACCCACGCAGGATTCGATGATCGCTTCTTACTCGGACCAGCAAGCTCTGAGCGGGTGCTCCTTTTCAGGGGAGCGAGGGCCAGTCCAGAGCAACGGGACTGGCAGAGCAAATTAAAAGGTTCCTCGGTACTGGGGCCACTAGCCAACGGGCAAGCGACCGGACCAACGAGTCGAGCAGCAAAATGCAGAAGGGCCCCACACAGCACTCGGAGAGTGTGGAAGGGGTAGCTTTGGTGCAAATCTGCTCGGGGCTGGGGCTTCTCAAACCCCAATGCACAGCATCGAGGGAGCCTCAGGAGCTGCACGGTAAGCACTTTGTGGTTTTTCCAAGATGGCCGGCCCCACGCTTCAGGTCGCCTCCATGGGTCTCAGATTCACTGGGACTGTGGATCGGGCTGTTGGAAGGCAGGCTAGCTGGGTCTTGTCGATCTCTGTTGCTCGAGTTACAGCGCGAACTGCAACAAAGCAAATGGTGAGGCGCTGGATGGTGCCTGTTTGCACAGGGTGGTCACTCGTTGACCACAAGGGAGATTCTTCAGTCTTCTACGTCGAGTAGGATGTCAAAGGGTCCAGAGTTTCATTTCATGAGTTTCAGTCAGGATAATCTGATGTGCGCTGGCACTGCTCCCACTCTTATTCCAAATCTGTGGGCTGCATTACCTGCTAGGTCCCTCCTATGGGTGGGACCAGGGAAGGGGGTGGTTACACCCCTTTCCCTTTGTCCAGTTTCATGCCAGGACTGGGGCTGGTGAGCCCCAGAACCGGTTTGACTGGATTATGCAAGGGGAGGCCTTGTGCTCTCCATGCAGTGTCTAGTTTCTTTCAGCCCT
The DNA here is from genome assembly GCF_964263255.1 of Lissotriton vulgaris. NCBI lineage: Eukaryota > Metazoa > Chordata > Amphibia > Caudata > Salamandridae > Lissotriton > Lissotriton vulgaris. The sequence goes on along the minus strand of NC_141699.1, from coordinate 839,622,465 downwards.
CCCTGCTCCAATACACTATCTCCGGTCTGGGGTGGTGTAGCACCTCCCCGCGACAGGAAACCCTTTGTCCAGGCCTCCTCTGCCAAGTTTCGGTCTGCAGCAGGAGGTCAGACTTGTGTCGGGGCAGCAGCATCCATTTTGTTATGCTGAGGCTCTGGTTAGGATTAACCGCGTTTCAGTAAAGTAACATGTCTTCTCCCTCTAAAAGGGTGGAATTCTACCCCCGTCGCCAGGACTGGCGAGAGGGTAGTATTCCAAAACGTATGACACCAAACACGACATATTTTGATAAAGCCAAACCAAAGTTAGCACATAACCGCGAGGATTATAATGCACTTAAGAGTATATGGTATGGAAATATCCCGGAACAGCTAAGGGAATTGGTCCCGACAGCTGCAGACAGGCTCAGCTCATGCTAGAGCACCATCCCACATAAAACCAAGCACTCTGCCTCCAGGATTGTTAAGGCCTGCCATAGGAGTGACTTATAGGTATATATGTGTCCAGATGTAGGTTTAGATATAGGTATACTATATCTAAGCAAGGGGTGATTACACCACCTTGCCCCAGCTGAGTGATCAGCCAGTTGTGTCAATTTAAGTACCAGCCAGGGGTGGCAAAAGATATGCTGCAGCCCCTGGTAGGTCTTGGATGCACCTATCCTCTGGGCACCTATAGTGCACTGTATAGGGGCTAATGATAGAAAAGACAAACACAACCACAGCTTTTTGTCAGCTCAGAAGATGGTATATTTATTTGCCACAACAAATAACAATTTTAACGTGCAACACGGTGACAGTCAGCATAGAAGCCTGAATGTCCAAAGATTTATTGAGTTTGGTACACTTTATAGACTCAAACCACAAGACCACCCATATGACACGTAGCAAGAATTATTATTTGTAGTTTACAGTACACTATGAATCCCACAGCCAATAGACAAGATCTGTAACAAGACATCTCCTTGTAAGGTGTGATACATCAAATGCACACATACTGTAGCTAACCATGTGATCAGAATGGGCAGTATTGGGGACAGTCAATCAAGATGCGAGCTGCCATGGCCTGGTATATTTCCATCCCAACTGCGACATAAACAGGCGATGAGTAATATTGCGAAATCTGTTATTTGCTAATAAAATGTATTGTGCAAGTAGTGTGTCACGTACCTCGTCTGGGCGTAGAGAAATGCAAGGACAGCATTTCTCAGACGGTGAAAGGGCAAAACATCCCAAGATGGAGGTTTTTAGATGTAGGCTAAGTTAATCGGGCATGAAGCTATTATATTTGGTATCAAAGAAAATGATGGCTTCAACACATGGAGTCCATTTACAGAGAGAGCAGATAGCCTGGGACCCTGATTATCAGGATCCCAGGCCAACTTAGTCGAAAAACAGCTAAACACTAGGCAAAAAATCTGGGGTAACCATAGTCAGGTATCCACCCTCCTACAATGGTGCTCTAGCATGAGCTGAGCCTGTCTGCAGCTTTCGAACTCATACTTCCTATCCTTTGGTTGTTCAGTGTAGCCCCAATGATTTCCTAGGCCCCAGACCTACTCACCTTTCCTGAAGTGGTTCTTATACCACATTTAGTATATGGTTCGTGAGGCCCCTAGGGCAGAATTGTATTTGTGCAACTTATAGTATGCTTATTGAGTAACTTGTGCTGTATCTCAAACTCTGAACTCATAAAGAGTGCAGAGGGGTTGTGTTAGTAATAAATACATATATATTTGATATATATACCTTGTGTGGTGTCCTTTCATTTTGTATTCAAGGAATTATTTTTGGTAAAACAATTGGCCTCACATGCTCTCTGAAGTATTAGCCTAAGACCGCTTTGTTCATACTACCACTAGGATAGGTGGTCTATAAGGTTGACTTTACAACCATCACCATAAGGGTTTTTTGGACTGGTGCAAGGTCCCCACTAGAATAGTAGACATCATATACCAGGCCAACTTCTCACATTGGTGTGCAGTGGTTGGAATAAGAGTTTGCTGATTGTTTTACCATAATATCTTGAGATATCATTTGAAAGATCACATTAAGGTACCTAGAGGTACATATAAATCAAGTCTTAAATACTTAAGTTCTACTGAACTTAATTGTTGTAGAGCAAAGGGCCTAGCACACCCTGACTACAACTCCTAGAGAGGTTTAGTAGATAACACTTAGTGTAGGTAGGTGCACACACCACACCTCACTAGATCATGTCTCTGAGAGCAGAACCTAGTAGATCTCTCCCAGTAGAAGTTGACCCTCGCAGGGCACCTTCCAGATATGATACCCTAACCTTCCATGAGTTAAGGCACTTGTGTACAACTAGGAGGTTAAAGCAGGGATCAAACCCTACCCTCAAACACCTGATAGAAATCATAGAGGAGTATGCTGCTAAGAAAGCATCTAACCCAGGTCCTTCAGGAGGTACAGAGGAAGGTCAGCCCTCAGCAGAGGATTCCCATAATCACAATCTAGTTGATGATAGTGAAGTGGATGAGGATGCTGAAGAGGAGGATGACACTGTAAAAATGTAAAACGACATACATGAACATTACCGGCGCCATCTTGCTTAGTGAGAGCCTCTGCATGCGCGTAAGCGGCAACCATCTTAGACACCCCGGCCATTTCATACTCTGCTGGTCACCTATGTTTCACCCTGACCTCGCTGTCATCTCCTACGCCCTGTCTAAGCCCGGACAAATTTACTTGGTGTTGTAAAAACTTGTCATCATGACAAGGCACCGGAGTCACTTTCCGCCCCCTACACCTATTCGTCATTTCATCCTCCGTACATGGGCGAGCCCTTCTGATAACCTCCCTCACCGCACCTGGCTGCTCGATCCGGTCTCAGTCACTAACCAACACTTGCGGACATAGTTTATTGCCCACACACAGCAGGACTTGTTGCACTGACAAAGAGGCCTGATTTAATCAATGGCGTGAACCCTTAGACCCGACCGATCCCACATGCTTTTCCTGATCCAGCTGCGAGATAGCAATCATCTTTTAGATATGGGTGGGGGACGATTGCTGTTGGGTTTGAGTGGGAACCTGCTTTTGGCGACTGGAATTCAGAGGATGTTTTACCTACCAATAAACTGATGTAAATGTGTATAAAACACAGAGCCACGGAGAGGCAGTTGAAGCACCTCCCAAAGACATTCCGGTGTCCAAGTTGATGTGTTCTCCTCTGGAGAAATAAACCTGTTCCTTGCCTTCCAAGTTTCAGCGCCTGCCTCGTTATTTGGATAGAAAAAGATAGTGAATCGAAGGATGTTTTACGCCGAGCAGAATTGGTGGCCTTAGGAGAGTTTTTTGCCATTTACAATTGGCATCCCAACGCGGGCCCATCAGCGACACGTGGGTCCGGTAGAGAGGTCCTAACGACGGAGTGAACATCTAAACGATTGGAGTGCACCTGCCAGAGAAAGACCCTCGTCTGGCTGCCGATCAACGGAACTTTACCGGTTCCGAATGGACTTCTCTCGAGTGACCTACGGTCCTGATTGGGACCTCACAGGAGTGCTGCGGTAAAATTGGAGAAAGAGGACAATCGGGCGCTGGAAGGGGAAGACGAAGAACTGTCCATACGGTCCGGGTAAGGTAGTGAAAAACGACTGTTATTTGATTGTTTGATTGATTGTCTTGGAACTGTTTTGATTGAATACTAGTATTCCGTTTTGAGTTATGTGAGACATTCCCTGCTTGCAAACAATGAATAATAGGAATATTCTCTCTCTTTGCAGACAGCGAAGGATAGGTAGTGCAGACTTTTGTCTACTTGAGTTCGAGATATTTATTTTGACTGCTAAAAAACGTCATGCCTATCTTCTCTAGATTATTTGATAATTGGTTCGGCTCGGACCGTTTATTAGAGGTCAGTCATCCGGCACCACCGGAGGGCACCCCTAATAAGGACATGTATGTAAAATATGGATTAACCACTGTAGCTTATAACAAACTGTGGCATAAATGCACTAGGAAGGACCGAGAAAATCAGTGGCCACTGACAGGATCTTTTGACCCCGCTAAAATGAAAGCGCTAGAAATAGCCCTTCACAAAAAGAAAACTACACCAACTATGCTTGATAGCTTAGTATTATGGCAAAGAGAAGCAGCCCAACAAAATAAAAGAGACAAAGCTAGATTAGATAAGGAAATGCAAAAAGCAGCTCACCTAGCTTGCAAAAAGTTAGAAGAAGACATAAAAGAAAGAGAAACCGCTAGAAAAGAACAAGAGTCAAAGATTTCAGGTCAATACCCTGTTAGAGCACCCGTGACTCTTTACCCCGAGCTACCAGCGCAACAAAGAAAAGATGATTATTTGTTATTAGGCCCACCAATCATTTACATGCCGCCTCCTTATGGACCTACTCATCCTGTAGTACAACGGCAGGAATCTCAAAGCATAGCCGAAGGTAGCACCATTGCCTCGGTCTCCACGGCCTCTGAGCGGACCGAGCCTCTTGTGCCTAAGGCCTCATCAAAAGACACGTCAGTAGGAGTCGAATCAAAAGAGAAACGGTTACCAAGGGTCCCACGATTGAGTAAGGACGAACGAGCAGGCATTGAGAAAATAGTTAAATGCCTCATGGATAGAAAGGAGACAGAAGAGTACATAACCAACATATGCAACTCCTATGTTGAGAATCACAAGCGACACTTTGTTGTATGTCTCTGTTACCACACTCTTACTGCTTACGAAGAAAAATACAAGGATGTAGGGCCCGAACGACTCATGGCTTTTTATAGGAAAGTAGATACGGGAGATGGAAATGACCGTGATGTGGCGGATCTCTTCTCGGACACACTAGAGGTATTCCGCCACCTCATGGAACAAGGACGGGTAGTTAAGGACAAGACATCTATAATGGCAGGGCCCCGATAGAAAAACCAGATAACATAATGCAGCTAAAGGAAGCTGCCCCTTATTGGGTCCCCCCTGGAGGGCAAGGTAATAACGATGATATAAACCACCAGGACGCTAAAGGAAGGGTGGTCTACAATTGGGTATATAAACTCTGGGACAGACAGGACATTCTGACGTTCCGTAAATCTTTACCGGATTTACGAAAGAATCCCACCGCATTTTATACCGAGTTAGGTACCCCCCCTGGGATCAACCATCATGACGCTTGCCGATATCGACTTATTATTTGGGCTATGTCTGCCAACAGATGTTTGGAAACAATTAGGAGGATAGACCACACAGAGCTCCTCGGTCACACCTGGGAATAACTCGGTGTACTAGACAAACAACGAAACCCTGGTCAGAAACCAGTAAAAGCTATGTTGGACCTCCCCGACAAGATAGTACAAAAAATAAAAACTATGATCCCGGAGAAAAACATAGACTGGTCCATAGTAAGCGCCTGCCGCCAGAAACCACAAGAAGATGTTTCGGAGTATTTCTCCCGATTCTAAACGGTGTTCTCCGATTACAGTTCACAAGACATGTCCACCGCAACCGGACACCACTTGTTCGTGTAGAATTATGTTAAAGGGCTGCTGCCGGAAGTATCACAGAAGCTACAGACCAGCGAAAGCAGTTGGGCAGCCTCTAAACCAGCGGCCATCCTCCAGATGGCCCAGTACTACGAACACCACAAAAATTAAAATGATAGGGCTACAGAAAAGAAAAAGAGAGACTTGAAGGAAAGAGTTATGATCGCGCAGCTTCAAGAGGTGAATACAGGAAGGGAGCAGTACAAGAGAGGATATCCGCAGAATGCCTCTAGAGCGCAGACACCCAGAAATGATTCATCAACGCCATACTCAGGATGTAGGGACCTAGGACAGGATCAATGCGCGTTTTGTAAAGAGTATGGACAATGGAAGTCCCAATGTCCGGTTCTGTTAGGAACTGGTAGGGGCAGAGGGGCGGGGGAAATAGTAAATGGACAGAGAGGAAAAGGACATGGGAGAGGGTACATGAATGACGCTAGCGAAGAAAGACCAGGAACAACGAATGCATTTGATCACCCCAGACAGAATCAGTACCAAGAGTCAGATTACGATCACACGTACGACTTTGCATAGGACAGCCAAGGGCAAGGGAGGGATCCAGTCCAGCTCTATGTTGATCAGCAAGGCCCTTATGTTACCGCAAAGGTCCTGGGCACAAAGTCGCCATTTCTGGTAGACACAGGAGCAACTATCCAAACGACTGATTCTAATGGCACCCTTGTCTGCTCGGATGTGACCTCAATAGGATTTGATGGTACGTCCTCCACCAACTCTTTGTCCAAACCGATCCTTTTTAATCTCGAAAATAACGTTATCGACACGACATTCCTTCTCTCCTCCAACACCCCAGATGCCATTATGGGTCTCGATTTGTTGAAGCACTTCCATGTGACTATCAGGTGTTCACCGGACGGGGTACGAGTCATCTTATATGACAACCACCAACGCCAGAGAGATAATCCTTCTCAGCATATGTATCCCGTTTCTGAGACAGACACATCCGTACTAGGCACTTTGCCATCACACTTGTGGGCTAGGGCTGATTCAAACGTAGGACGAATGATGATTGACCCAGTACACGTGACAATACGACAAGATGCAACACTACCGAAAGTACCGCAGCATAAGATATCACCAGAGGGTGAGAAAGCACTGACAGAAATCATACGCTCACTGGTAGAGGCAAGGGTGGTAGAAGAGGTAGTGAGCAATGTGTGTAACAGTCCTATTTTATCGATCATAAAGAGACAGGAAGAGGGAGATGGGAAAGCCTACCGCTTTCTCATCGACCTGCGGGAGACAAACAAGATTGTAGTACCTCAGTATCCAGTCGTTTCCGACATCACCACCATTCTGACCCTAATTCTGTCCACTGCTACCACCTTCACAGTCATCGATCTCAAAAACGCATTCTTTTGCATACCTATTCACAAGGACAGCCACTATCTTTGCGGATTTACCCTAAGAACACGCTCATATAGATTTTGCAGAGCACCCCAGAGGTACACAGAAAGCCTGAGCATCTATAGCCAGGCGCTCAAAAGACAGTTGGATGCCATACAATTACCAGACGGGGTAACATTGATACAGTATGTAGACGATAGCCTGCTAGCAGCAGACACCACTCCAATAGCTGTTGCAGCTACCATCCAACTACTTAATTTTCTTCCCGAGAATGGTCACAAAGTTTCCCGAAAGAAATTACAATTCTGCAAACCACAAGTGACATATTTGGGTCACCTTTTATCAAAGGAAGGGAGGACACTTATGCCTGACAGGATCCAGACAATTCTAGACACTCCCGTTCTCAAGAATCAGAAACAAGTCCGCTTTTGATAGGCCTCACCTCATTCTGTCGACAATGGTTGCCGAACTTTAGCCTCACTGTCAAACCCCTTGTCTCACTCCTAGCCAAAGACATCCCATTACCACTGCCTTGGACAACCGAATGCCAGAAGGCGTTCAAAGAATTGAACGCCCATAATTGAGCTACAGCCTGTATCACTTTCAACCAGATTTTTTAAAAGTACTTCTGGTCTCTCTGGTTATACATGAATTTTGCCCCACCATTTCTTACTTCATTTAACAAGGCCTTCCATAGCTGATTGCTCCCTGACCCACCCTTTTCAGTTGGCAGAAACCTAAAATTCTTTAGTTGAAAAGCCCATGCATAGATTTGAAAATTCGGCAATGCTATGCCCCCTGTATCATACCTTCTCCTTAACTTCTGTCTTGCTATTCTTGAACCATTAGATGCCCATATGAAAGAATCTATTCCAGCGTATAACTTTTGCGACCAGCTCTTCTTAAAGTGGAGGGGGGTCATATTAAAAAGAAAAGTACATTTTGGAAGTATTGACATCTTAATTAGGTTGGTCCTACCCAGTATTATTGTAAGATGGGACCAGATAAGTAAACGTCTATTTCTTTCTGTCACTGTTTTTAAAAAATGTAGTCCTGTAATTTTCTTCAAATAGTTCAGTTCCCTTTTTGTCAACATATGGTTCTCAATCATATTCCATACCATTGCCTCTGTCTTGGAGGGATTGGCCTCATACCCTGCTACCTTCCCAAATTCTACCACCAGGGAATCTAAATTTCCCAAGGCATGGATCAGATCTTGTGTATATAATATAACATCATCAGCATAAAGGTATACTTTTTTCAACCATGTGTCATATAAAAAGAGGGATAATCCCTTGCTCTGACCTTATCTTCTCAGCAAAAGGTTGGATATGCAAATTGAAAAGCAGCGGGGAAAGGGGGCACCCCTGTCTAGTGCCTCTTGTTATCCTAAAACTTGACTTAAGACTACCATTCAGAAGAATCTTTTCTGTTGGGGCCCTATATATACCTCGTATGGCCTTACAGAACTTTCTATCCAATTTATAATGTTCTAGCATGGTATACAAGTACTGCCAATATACCCTATCAAAGGCCTTGCTAGCGTCAAGCATAATAATGGCAAGTGGCACTTCACTTTCTGTTGCCAAATCAATTGTCCCTGTTAACTCTTGACTCAGATGGTGCCTATATCTACCTATCATAAACCCTTTTTGATCTTCTGCTATGAGCCCTTCTATTACTCTACTTAGTCAGTCTGCTATTGACGCCACCGGGGACTATAGCCCCCAAGCACCACGCGGCCTCACGCCGGCCACCCGATGCACCAGGAAGCGCATACATACTTTTCAGGGCTCCAACGGAGGGGGAGCCCAAGTTGTCAGCCTGCTGTTGGCGATACTGGGGACTACAGCCCCTAAGCACCACCGCGGCCTCATGCCGCCAACACAATGCCCCAGGAGGCGCATCTAACCTTTGCAGGGCTCCCGTGGTGCCCAGATGAGGCTGGGTTGGGCCTACATTCTTGTTTTTCTCCTCTCTGACTCTAATATATTGGTACTGTGATCCAGCTTTACGAAGATTTTTCTGATTCTTGTTCAGTAAGTCTATTTTTGATTTTGCTTTTGGCTCAAAGGTTTTATCTTGTGAGACCGTGATTATTTTTTCAAAATGGCCAAACAGAATCAAACGGGAGAGAGGTAGGGTACACACAAGATCCTTCAGAACTCTACCCTTGACTGTTTTTTTTACACTGGCCGCTAGAGCCTTAGATAAAGTAATCGCCGTGGTAGGACAACGTTTATCCGTGGAGGGTGGAATATCTATTGCTCTGAATCGGATCCAACTCCCATTAGGGTGTCTGGGGACATTGAACCTGAAAACTCTGTTAGTGCACAAACAATAATGGAATTATCTCCTGCTGCAAAGCCACCGTCCTACCATTCACCATCCCAGTTGACTGAACCACCAGTCAAATGGAAGAAAAAGATCAAACACCCGGTGCCTTTGCAGGGAGCAAGTACCAGATCAAAACAAAAATCCCAGGAGACACTACATGGGGGGACCAATAGCAATCCATCAGTACCTACCACTGTGTCAGAAATTACATCTATGCCTCTAGACCGTACAGCCTTATCCTTTCAAGATATAGAGACATTAATAAGTCATTTTGACAATGATTATCAAAAAATCTTTTTCCAATATTGGTCAGACTCAACAAACTTGAGGCTAATGTGTGGAAATATCCAAAAGTCTATTTCTTATCTAATAGCTGGGGCAGGAAAAGACTGGTCCATAGGATCAGAACACCCTGTTTCTGGCGGGGCACAAGAACCTGCAAGACAAAATATGTAAGTGGTAGCCGAGGTCTGTGCAGGTAACAGCCCTGGGGCGGTGGGTGTCAAGGACCCCACAAGTCTTACCGTTGACCTGTGAAGTAATCTCGCAGAGACGACATGAGCCACCACCACCGGACCCACCTTACCCCAGCTGGCTATAAACAGACTAGGATGGTGATGGGCACGGGGAAGGAAGCCAAGATAATGCTGTGGTGTTCTAGTAGCCCAGTTAAGGAACCTCCCTCTGTCTGGGGACTATCCGTGAGCACCGATAACTGAGAAGAGAAAGAACAGCCCTTTTTAGTAAGGACACAAACACACAATCACACCCCCTGCTCCTCCTTCTAATGCACATGCGAAAATGTTTTTTACCTGTTCAGGAAGACACCATGAAGCTAGGAAATCCAGTTGGCCGAGACACCGTGGGTAGCGCTCCTAGTTAAGGAACCAATCAGGCTCTCTAGTGTGGAGCTTGTGGAAACAGACAACAAGCGCTCTAGCACGTGAAAGGTCAAATAAGGAAATAGCGCTCCAGCGCGGCTCCCCAGAAAGTAACTAGCTCACCAGCGCGTGAGAAGTCAAAATAAGGAAATAGCGCTCCAGCGCGTGCAAAGTCAAATAAGGAAACAGCGCTCCAGCACGGCTTTCAGTGTACAGGCGAAATTAAACAAACACATCAGCGTGGCAATGGAAGTCTAGCCAGACTGAAGTGTACCGCATCAGCGCGGACATATAATGCAGGCAGAAGGGAAAACGCGCTCTGGTGCGGCGAAACAGAGAACAACCAGGCTGTAGCTGTGCGCTCCAGCATGGCAAGGCAGAGAACGGCCAGGCAACAGCAGTTTGCCCAGCGCGGCAAGGGATACCTGGTGTGAGTTGCAGGCTACAGGAAAACACGGAATCCGAAGCGCAGATCGGGCGGAAACTGCGGTTCAAATGCGGTTTCCCCTGGAAGCGCTGGATGCCGCAGGTTGCATCCGGAGTGTAGCTAGACTGCTAACTCCCCTGGAACGGAAGTCGGGTGTTCCGATTTCTGCATGTGACGCAGAGCAGCAGACCCTCCCGCATTCGTACAGAAAGACCTAATCTAGCGAGACATGACAACACCCCCAACCAAAACAGAACCCCCACCCAACTCCCAAGGATCAATCAGGGGTGGCAAGGCGAGGGCGTAGGTGATGCCTAACATGAAAAGCCTGAACCAATTGGGGAGTATTGCGTACATGAGACAAGGGTTCCCAGGACCGCTCCTCCGGACCATAACCCTTCCAGTCTACCAGGTACAAGAGCCTACCCCGGACGCGACGGGAATCGAGGATAGCCCAGACCTCGTACTCAATGTGGTCAACCCTCAGAATCGGAGCAGGCGGAGCAGAGACAACACAGTCAGGGTGAACAGCACGCAGGAGGGAGACATGGACCACAGGGTGCACCTCCATGTGCGGGGGCAGAGTGAGTTTCATGGAAACGTGATTAATCACCTTCTCAATAGGAAAGGGACCCACAAAGCGGGCAGTAACGTCTTGGGACCATGCACATTCAGATTACGTAAGGAGAGCCACACCCTGTCCCCTTTCTGGTAAGCAGGTTCAGTCTTCCGGTGTTTGTCAGCATAGTGTTTGTATGTCTCTTCGGCCTTTGCTAGTTCAAAACGGGCTTGCTTCCAGAGATTACGGAGCATGGTGTAGTTCTCCTGAACTGTGGGCAATGAACAGGTCAAGCTCTCCTCCCAGGGTACTGTACGTGGATGTCTCCCCTGGAGGCCATAGAAAGGAGACATTCTTATAGCCGAATGCGTATTGTTGTTATAGGCTTATTCCACCATCCATAGTATTTCCGCCCATTCCTTCTCCGTCACTAGCAGCAAGCAGCACAGGTATTGCCCATGGTGTGATTCGTTCTCTCCACTTGATCGTTGGTCTGAGGGTGATATGCAGACAACAGGCGGACGTCCATGTCCAGAGCTGTACAGACTTCATTCCAGAACCGGGACACGAACTGTGGGCCCCTATCCGTGATCAAAGCGGACGGCATGACATGCAGGCGGACCACTTCATGCAGAAAAAACACCCCCAATTCTGCTGCAGAGGGCAGTTTTCTCAGAGGGACAAAGTGTGCCATCTTGGTAAGGTGATCTACTATGGTTAGAATAGTGGTGTAACCTGATTTGGTAGTAGGTAATTCCACTACGAAATCCATGGAGATGGTGTGCCAAGGATAGGGAGGAACCGGAATGGGATGCAGCAGACCTGCAGAGGATCCCGGCATGTTCTTTCATGTTCTGTCTGCCTGTATGGTAGACCACCAGAAGTGCCTTTGCAACAGGTCCATGGTCTTATGTTATCCTGGCTGGTTGGACAGTGAAGGGTCGTGACACAGGTACAGGCCTTGTTGTTGATTGGCAGCCCACGGTAGGTAGTATCTGTCATCTTTGTACATGAGGTTGTTCCTTAGAGCGATTCCTTCGTTTGTTTCCACCAGAGTAGCAGGATCCGCCTAGTTGATGTCATCTCGTAATTGGGTAAGGAAGGCAGAGGACAAGACCACACCTTGGAAGCAACTGTCAGGAATGATAGGGTCCGGCTCAGCATCTGGCACGATATCTTCATTTTATTCCAGGCGGGATAATGCGTCGGCCTTGGCATTCTCCCTCCCAGGTTGGTACGTAATAACAAAGTTGTATTCGTTGAAGAACGGAGTCCAACTGAGTTGTCTGGATGTAAGGGCACGGGCTGAGAGGAGAAACTGCAGGTTTCTGTGGTCTGTGTAAATGGTCACAGGGTGTTTAGCGTCTTTCAGGTAGTGGCGCCATTCCTCAAACGCTGTCTTAATGGCCAGTAGTTCCCGGTCTGATATGGTGTAGTTTAGTTCGGCCGGTTGCAGTTTTCTAGAGTAAAATGCCACAGGGTGCAGTAGTCCTGTTTTGGCCATTCTCTGTGACAGCACACCTCCTAGAGCGTCTTGTGAAGCATCCGCTTCTACTACATATGGCTGTTCGGGGTCTGGATGTATCAGTATGGGGACCGTAGTAAACTTCTTTTTAAGGTCCTGCAAGGCGTGTTCTTTCCGTGGAATCCCAACAGAACTGGACCCCCTTGCATAGTAGCTTGGTGATGGGACTTACTATATTAGAAAAACCTGTGATGAAACAACGGTGATAGTTAGAAAATCCCAAGAACCTTTGGACATGCTTCACTGTAGTCGGGGATGGCCATTGTACAATGGCTTCCACTTTCTTGTTGTCCATCTGAATGCCTACAGGGGTGATGATGTACCCCAAGAACTCAACAGCAGTAACATGAAAGACGCTTTTCTCCAGCTTGATGTACAAACTGTGTTGTTCCAATTGTTGTAGGTTGGTCCGTACATGGTGAATGTGTTCGGCTGTGGTTTGCGAGTAGATCAGAATATCATCGATGTATACTATGCAGTATATGTTGATGTATTCTCTGAGTACTTCATCAATGAAGAATTGGAACGCCGCCGGAGCGTTGCAGAGTCCGAAAGACATGACCTGGTATTCGAATAGACCGAACTTGGTACAAAACACGGTCTTCCACTTGTCACCCTTCCGGACTTTGACAAGATGATAGGCTCCACACAAGTCCAGTTTGGTGTATATGGCGGCGGTCTTCACATGGTCCAGCAGGTTGGATATCAAAGGTAGCGGGTACCTGTTTTTTATTGTGATGGCATTCATAGCCCTAAAATCTATGCAGGTCCTCAAGTCACCCTCCTTCTTGACCACGAAGAAAAGAGGAGAGGATACCAGTGACCTGGAATGGCGTAGGAAACCATTACGCAGGTACTCATCCAGATAGGAGCGGAGGTGTTCGTTTTCCTTTTCTGTGAGGGAATATATCCGACTGCACGGAAGCGTGGAGCCAGGAATCAGGTCTATTCTGCAGTAAAAGGAGCGGTGAGGAGGAAGGGTATTGGCACCTTTCTTATCGAACACTGCCGCAAGATCCAGGTATTCATCCGGCTCGGTTCCATGAGCGACCATTCCTGTTATAATCAAGGGTAGAGCATGGACCCGCACTGCTCTGTTTCCAGAGAACTCATGTGGTGTGTAACAGGAAGATGTGCAAACGGCCGAATCCAAGGACATACTTCTATAAGCCCAATTGATCTGTGGGTTGTGGTGAACTAACCATGGAAAACCCAAGATTACTCGAAATTGGGGCGCATCGATGACATCAAAGGCGATGGTTTCTGAGTAGTGGTTTTCAAATGTCATCGACAAATCCTCAGTTTGGAACCAGATTAGGCTGGAGGTAAGATCTGTACCATCCACTGCTTTAACGGTTTCTGGTTTGGCCTTTTGTACGGCAACCATCCCCAGGTCCTTCATATGCTGGGTATCGATGAAGTTGCCGGTTGCTCCTGAATTGAGAAGTGTGGTAACCCGCCGTTCCTGGCCAGTCCGTGCTTGTAAGACAACCTCCACACCCAAATGCTGATTGCCTTGGAAAAAGGGAGGGGACGCGGTCTCATTTGATGAACAACCCAGTAGTTGAACCCCTTTGTCTACTGGGTTTCTACGTTTCCCGACTTGTCTCCTCTGGATATTGGTAGTGCAAAAGAACTCCTACCTCTTGCTCGGGCAAGTTTCACTGGGCATTCCCTGATGAAGTGACCATTTTTACCACAGTATAAACATTGATTCTGTTTTCTTCTTTTCTCTCTCTCTTCCATGGTAAGAGGTCTCCGGACTCCGCCAATTTGCATAGGTTCAGGTGCATCGTTGGAGAGCACTGGTTCTTTTGTTTTTTTCTTGTCGCTTCCTTTGGCCTTCTCCGTCTTCCGTTCCTGTAATCTATAATTCACCTTGACTACCAGATCAATGAACGGTCCTATTTCATCTGGTGGTTCGGGCATCTGCGCTGTAAAGTCTTTTAGTTCGTCACACAACCCCCTGTAGAACACAGACACCTTCTTGGACTCGGGCCAATGTACTTCAATGACAAGCCTGCTGAAGGTGGTGATGTAATGGAGCAGGTCTGTGTTGCCTTGTTTCAAATTGAGCAATTCGTTGTCTGCTGCTTGGACAAAGGAGTGACGAGCAAACATACGTCTCATAGTCTCTTTGAATATCGGTAGATTATACAGCATAGGATCGTCATTTTCAACCAACGAAATGGATCACTGGGTGGCATCACCACCCCTATAGGAGAGTATAAAGGCTACCCTGGATGCGTCATCAGGAAAGGCAGCTGCTCGAGCCATGAAGTGTGAATGTCATTGGTGAAGGAAGACACTGTACTTGGTACATTCACCATAAAAGCGTTCGAGTGGTGCCAACTGGATAAGGTGGGGTGCTATCACTTGTATGTTATTATCTGAGTTAGTAGGGGTAGAAGTGTCATCAAAGGTAAATACAGGTGGACGTATCAACCCTTCCTGTCTGACTCTGGAAGGGGGAGGCCTACCCCAAGGGTTTGCAGCACCAGCAGCCATCTGCCCTTGTAGGACAGCCATATCCTGTCGTAGGCTAAGATTTTCTGCCTGGATGCCGGTGAGCTATGTCCTACAGGGCAATTTCGGGATCGCTCATGTTGCCCTAGCGAGATATAACACTTGTGCTTTGGATTCTGTCAAGAACCCCACAATTCTTACCTTTGACCTGTGAAGTAATCTCGCAGAGACGACATGAGCCACCACCACTGGACCCACCTTTCCCCAGCTGGCTATAAACAGACTAGGATGGCAATGGACACGGGGACGGAAGCCAAGATAAAACTGTGGTGTTCTAGTAGCCCGGTTAAGGAACCTCCCTCTATCTGGGAACTATCCGTGAGCACCGGTAACTGAGAAGAGAAAGAACAGCCCCTTTTAGTAAGGACACAAACACACAATCACACCCCCTGCTCCTCCTTCTAATTCACATGCGAAAACGGTTTTTACCTGTTCAGGAAGACACCATGAAGCTAGGAAATCCAGTCGGTCGAGACACAGTGGGTAGCGCTCCTATTTAAGGAACCAATCAGGCACTCTGGTGTCGAGCTTGGGGAAACAGACAACAAGCGCTCCAGCGCGTGAAAGGTCAAATAAGGAAATAGCTCTCCAGCGCGGCTCCCCAGAAAGTAACTAGCGCACCAGCGCGTGAGAAGTCAAAATAAGGAAATAGTGCTCCAGAGCGTGCAAAGTCAAATAAGGAAACAGCGCTCCAGTGCGGCTTTAAGTGTGCAGGCGAAATGAAACAAACATATCAACGTGGCAATGGAAGTCTAGCTAGACTGAAGTGTAGCGCAGCAGCGTGGACATGTAATGCAGGCAGAAAGTAAAACACGCTCCGGCGCGGCGAAACAGAGAACAACCAGGCTGTAGCTGTGCGCTCCAGCGCGGCAAGGCGGAGAACGGCCAGGCAACAGCAGTGCGCCCAGCGGGGCAAGGGATACCTGGTCCGAGTTGCAGGCTACAGGAAAACACAGAATCCGAAGCACAGATCGGGCGGAAACCGCGGTTCAAATACGGTTTCCCCTGGAAGCGATGGACACTGCAGGTAGCATCCCGAGTGTAGCTAGACTGCTAACTCCCCTGGAATGGAAGTCGGGTGTTCCGATTTCCTCATGTGACGCAGAGCAGCAGACCCTCCTGCATTCGTACAGGAAGACCTAATCTAGCGGGACATGACAGTGGGGATGGGTAAGGGGGGATTTCGAGGGATGATGCAGAGGGAAAATTAATCATTTATTTATTTTCCATCCTATATGACTACATCCTAGTTCAACTCTCAAGTTGGTCACAAATTATTGATTTTAGGGTCTTGGATAGAGAGGACAGTGACCACAACGCCCTTGAACTCGAATATGCCATGCCAGGCATCGAGGACATGTGACTGGACAAAGAGAATGTAATCACAGGACTACTCCTGGAGAGTAGCAGAAGGCGAGTTAGGTGGGGGAAACTCGCCACATGTGGAGTCAAGTTACCTAGGCTCTATGCTAGAATTACGCCAGTGCTAGAAAAGGCATTCGCTCTTGCCAATGGACTAGACAACGGTGAAAATAGAGAGCAATTATGGCGAACCCACAAAGACCTAATAAATAGCCTGGAGCTAGACCTATTTGTCAAAGGAGCAGGTAAATCTAAGGGGACACACAAAAAGTCCTGGTATAATACCACCTGCCGGGACTCAAATCGAGAACTCCTACTTGCTATAAAGGCGCGTGGATGCCGGGAGATGATACAAGCCAAAAGACGGGCCTATAAGACATTGCTGGCTAATGCTAAGGCAGAATGGGACCAAAAACATTGGGAGGAACTCTCGGGTGCACTGGCCACCAAAGATTCTCGCAAATTGTGGCGGCTAGTCAATCATGGGCCAGTAGATCTCCCTTCCGCAATCAAACCCAACATTGCACCTGGTGTTTGGCAAGAGCACTACCAGTCCCTATATGCAATCGAGGAGGCGTCCCAGAGTACACCCAATTTCACTACACTGAGTAATTACGAGAGCGAACCTTTTACGGAAAAAGAAGTCCGTGTTGCAATTGCGGGGTTGGCAGGAGGAAAAGCACCAGGGCTTGACGGGGTCCCAGGAGATCTTTTTAAGCAGGAGCCGGGGATATGGGCCCCGTATTTCCTGCTGATATTTAATGCGGTTCTCAAGGGTATGGAGGTCCCTGATACTTGGCTGGGAACAGAGGTGGTCCCAATATTTAAAAAGGGTTCCCCTCTGCTCCCAGCCAACTATCGCCCAAAAAGCCTCATCGATGTTTCGCAGAAACTTTTCGGTAGGCTAATATTGGATCGGCTACAGATCTGGTTGGAGGAAAGAGATACCCTCAGCCCATACCAGCAGGATTTAGGAGGGGGGTCTCCACAATCAACCAAATATTTAGATTAAACCTCATGTACTGGAGGACTGCACTTATCGAGGGCGGCACCTTGTACACGGTCTTCGTGGATCTACGTGCCGCCTTTGATTTAGTGCCAAGGTCAAAACTGTGGGAGGTAATGGCAGAGCTAGGCATCCCGAAAGACATCCTTGTAATTTTGATGAAATTGCATCATAACAACTTCGCAAGGGTCAGGTGTGGAAGAAGCGGCAATCTAACTGAAAGATTCCCCATTCGCAGAGGGGTGAGACAGGGCTGTGTGCTCGCACCGACCCTGTTCTGCCTCTTCGTGAACGGGGTAATCGCACACCTGACCGGGATCGCCAACACTGATGCCCCAAAACTGACTGGCAGCAGGGTGCCCGCAATCATGTTTGCAGATGACACCCTGCTGCTGTCTAAATCCCCGATGGGCATTCAGAGGGTGCTTGATGGCTTTCTGGATTTCTGCACAAAAAGGGGTCTTGAAATTAACCCGCAGAAAACGAAATTTATGATCTTAAATCCCAGGTCCTCCAAGCGCTCAAATCCTTTGCTTGGTGCAGTACGATTGGAAAGGGTCCACATCTGGGGATAACTTTAAATGAAAACCTCACGTGGGGGGCCCACCAGACCAGAGCGAACATGAAGTTGGCCCAGAGGGCGGGTGGCATTATGAGAATTGCGACTAAGTCAACATACCGCCCTCTGAGTCCCGCTATCCAAATATATAAAGCCCAGGCGAGGGGGGGAGTAACCTATGGGGGAGAGATGTGGGGTCATATCTCTTCCTCCAACCTGCTGATTACAGAAAACACATTTTTAAGGCAGTTGACCGCTCTCCCACCAAGTACTCCACTCCTGCCCCTGAGACTGGACTTGGGTTTAAGGCCCATCACGGAGGAACTAGGGCTCAAACCTTTAACATTCTGGCGTCGCCTCTGGAGTAGCCAAGACCTCACCTCTTATAGAACTGAGTTAAAGGAATTCCTATCGCTACCCAATGCCACCAAGATTCCTTGGCTAAAATACATTAAGAGAACCTGTGAGACCCTTGGATTACCAGAACTGTGGTCACATCCGGAAAGCACAAGTACCAGGATCCCAAGGAAAGTGCTCTCCAGAGCATACTATGATAAGATGCTTTTCCGAGCCTTGGACAGTACACGAGAGGGATCTCTGACACACAGTTTTATTACAACCAAAGACTCATACAATTTTGAAAGTGTTTTGGACGGCATGACCCCTGCTTTAACAAGAAAATTATTCCTGCAATGGAGGTACGGGACCCTTCCTTTAATGTCTTTTACCAAAGCATGGTCTGGTCGGTCCCCAATAGAGACGTGCCCCGCATGTGCCCACATTAAGGAGAACGAAATACACGTTATATTTTTCTGCTGAGCCTACCAAAAAAGCAGGAAATTTTGGCTCGTCCCCCTCCTCAAAAACCTCAGATTTAGAACTTTCACACCTGCATTTAGAGTTCTAAAGACAGACTTATCTCCGCCAACTGTGTTTGCACTAGCTACATTTTTAACTGCAATGTGGCATGTCCGAACCCGTTACATAAAGATGGCAGGAGACCCATGAAAATCCTTCTCCTCTGGACCACTCTTTCTCTTGTTTAAACATTCTTTTATCTCATGTATTTTATACTAAATGAAATATTGATACTTTGGAATTTTAATTGATGTGTTATATTGTATATCTTTTATGATCACATGATCGAAATTAAGATTTGAAATTTGAAATACCATCTCAATTGCAATGGAGAACCAACCCCCAGTTGGTCTGCCTGACCACCATGCTCCTACCAAAGGCTCAATGAGAGAAATCTTAATAACGGGACATCCACTCCATAGAAGGACAAACGATGACCAACAATTGAATATTATCTTGAGGAATGTTGCTCGGATTAGGTCCAAACTAAATGACTCGGAGAGGGGTAAGCTAGTGGACAGCAGTCAAGTATGTCTGCTTCAAGAAATTTGGGCCACAGAGCATATACATAGTGTGGGGTACACCACATTTAGTATTGAAGCTAAACACTCGCCAGCTGGTAGACCTGCTGGAGGCCTGCTGATAAGTATTGAGAGCACATTGGCTTGTAAAATCAAGTGGCTAGATATAGGTGCAAAAGAGATCCTTGATTTGGCCCTGATATCATTTAAGGGGAGCATTAATGTCAGATTAGTAAATCTATATGATCGGTTTAGTAGTCACCACAAGGCTTCAACACTCAGCCGTGGTACATGCAGGTAACAGCGGTGGGTTGGTGGGGCTGGGTAAGGGGGGATTTCGAGGGACGATGCAGAGGGAAAATTAATTATTTATTTAATTTCCCCTCTACATCATCCCTTGAAATCCTCCCCACCAGGCCCCACCTCTGTTACTTCCACAGACTGCGGCTGTCAACACTTACAAACTTCCTTGACAGCTCAAGAAAAGAGTATTATATTATCAACGCTGGTGACTTTAACACAACATATGAACCTGTAGATTTTGTACAGCAAATAGTGCTGGAAGAAAACCAAGCAAGAGGTGTTAAAAGACTCCAGCTACCACCCATTAAAAGATGTACTAAGTTTGGGCAGCAAATCCTGTTGTTCACTCTTGCTTTTGGGGTACACGCTTGTAATGGGTGGACACCCTTAGATGCAGAAGCAAATTTTACATTTAAAAGGGGGAATGTTAAGAGAAGGACTGATTTTATTATGGTAGAACTCGACCTTTGGCCTCAAGTCAATTACAAGATCGCTCTTGGTCGACAGCTACAATTGTCCCTATATTTGAGAAGGGATGCAGGGATAATCCTCAATGCTACAGACCGATATCGTTGATCGATGTCTCTGCCAAAATCTTGGGTGGTATTAGACCGACTTCTGGATTGGACAGAAGAGCACCACACTATAGCAGACACCCAGTACGGCTTTCGATCAGGTAAATCAACTAGCAACCAGTGTCTTAATCTTTACCTACTGGTCGCCAAATATACAAGCCAGTAGTGAAACTATTTACCTGGGGTTCATGGATTTGGCCGCGGCATTTGACAACGTAAATAGGAACAAACTATGGGCTATGATGAGCAATTTGGGAATTGACCCTGGAATGATTAACATTCTTAGAGAACTACACTGGAACACCAGTTCCAGGGTCCGCTATAGTACGGAGGGGGGAGTACCGAACCCTTTCTGTGCACTAGCGGAGTGAGGCATGGTTGTATCCTTGCTCCGTTCTTGTTCTCTCTTTATATCAATAACCTTGAGAGAGCTCTTTTTGCCCTTAACACAGACTGTCTAAAAGCCGGAATGCGTCATATTCCGGTACTGTTGTACGCGGATAACGCGGTCCTGCTTGCCCGTACCCCGCGGAGCTTACATTGCATGATCGACGGATTTGTAAAGTTCATGGACAGCCTAGATCTGTCGGTGAACTTAAGCAAGTCCTTTGTGATGCTGGCAGGTAAAAAGCCCTGCAGGAATTTTGTATTCAAAATAGGGACTCACAGTTAAGAAACAGTGAAGACTTTCTCCTATTTGGGTATTTTATTTGATGGGACACTAAAGTTCAAGACTCTGATAGAGGAACGCTGTGTAAAACTGGTCTCCTCAAAAGGTGCCATACTGAATTTTGCCCGAAGGCTGGGCCGCTGGTGCCCAGAACAGGTTATAAATTTATACGGCTCCATAAGCACTGCAAAAGCCCTGTATGGAGCAGACGTTTGGGGCTTTGGGGATGCAAAACAATTGCAGCTGGAGGAAGACAAATTCCTCCGCAGGATTCTTAAAATCCCGCAGAGCACTCCAGCTGCAATTGCACACAGCAAACTGGGAAGCCCGTACATTATAGATCGGGTAAAGTTGAGCCCCGTTGTAGCATGGTTTAGAATATGGGAAAATCTCGAGGCAGAACTAAGTAGAATAATTGTAGCAGACTGTTTACAAAGGGACAAGGGATTGCTAATCCTGTGGCTAAATTATGTCAAAGTCACACTAGAGGATATAGGCCGGAAGGACCTTTTTACCAACCCGAATTTAATTTCTACCTCTTGCAAATCACAGATTAAAAAATTGTTGTTAGAAAAGTTTGCATTTGGCAGATCAAGTACTGAATTGTCGAAGAGATCAGTCACTGCTCATTGTCTTGTGAGGAATAGCGAGGGTCGAGGGTATGGAACCCTATCTATTTTTAATGTATAACTCGCAGGACAGGTTTTTAATGTGTCGTTTTAGGCTCAATATGTTACTAAATATATTGTCCTATCCATCTGGTTTTACTGTAACAATTGAGCAGAAGGGTGCCTGCTGCTGCGACAATAGGTCTCCGCAGGACACCCTTCATTTTGTGCCTTTGTGCCCTTTTTATCAGATGCCTCGACGCAAATTTCTGGTGGCTATTTTGAAAAAGGCAAAGTTTCGACATGCCAAAACTGCCTTACTCTTTTTGCAAAGAGCAAACGATATGCGAACATTATGCTCCATCATGAACTTTTTTTAAATGGCAGTAAGATTAAGAATTACAAGAGGTTAATGTTCATGATAATATCAAGGAATGAATGTATACTGTGTTTAATAACTGTGCATTTAATTTTTTTAGATAAAGTTCAGACATGCTATTTAATTAATTTTTAACTGTGTCTATGTATTTTTATGATGGTTTTTAATCATCGAAATAAAGATCTACTGAACTGACTGTGTCATTTAATAATGAACAATCCAACGTCCACCTTCTCACCTTATTTCCTGATTCCACCTTCAATTCCAAAACCACTGCCCTATGATCTGACAGATGGGTGTGTAGGTGCTTCACACTCTTAACATATACTCTTAAGGATTGGTTCAACAAAAATAGTAAATCCTAGAATGGTGATTATACTTTTTATTATGGAATGCATACCCCTGCTCTGTGCCATGTTCATCTCTCCAAACATCACACAGGCCAAATTGGTTCATTGTAGATGTAATGTAGGCTTGGATTTTAGAGCAATACATTGATCTACTTTTACTAGACCTGTCTAGTAGATAATCCATCACTGAATTAGAACCGCCCTCCATAATAATCAAATATTGGGCAACATCAGCCCCCCCACATTCAGTTTAAAACAGCTCTATAACATCTATATTCGGTCCGTAATATCCCACCAGCATATAGATTCTATCATAAATTCTGGTGGTAGTGATAACCCATCTTCCCTTCTTATCCACTTTCTAATCCAATAGGGACACTACAATTGATCTTTTAATAAGAATGATCACCCATTTCATATGACATGTTTGTTCCGAACATATCCAGTGTTGTACCCATTTTTTATATTTAAAGGCATCTAAACATTCAATTTAGATAAGTGTGACTTTTGAAGTATGATAATTTGAGCTTTGGCATCCTTCATATATTTGAAGATTTTTGCTCTCCTATTTCTAACTTGCAGCCCATTGACATTCCAAGAGAGAATTTGAATGCCTTTACTTCTTAACTCCTTCTTTTCCAGTTGAGAATTCAACACCCTGGTGGGTTATCAAGGCACATGGACACCTTTAAAACAAATGTTACCCTCTATGCTTCCCACCTTATGCCCCCTTCCATTCCTGGAGAAGCCTACCCATTATTTTCTTAGTTAATCTAGTCATAAGGCCCTGCCAGGGAGAAAGGAATACAGAATTAGTACCTTAAAGATAAAAACAAAAGGGTGCTGATAAAGTAAAAATACTGGCATGAACTTATGTGGCTTTAGAACAAAGTAAAAACAAAGTTTAGTTTTACAAATTAAACCTGGCTTGAGGCAACCTCTTTTCCTTTTCCTCTTTCAATAACACTTTCCCGGGCCATATAAGCATAACGATTCTCGTTTTGACCTAACCTTGGCAAGAAATATATCTGCTTCTTCACAGCTTCTCAAATTATGCATTTTGCTATATATCATTACCTGTAGGGTAGCCGGGAAGTTTAACTGAACAGACCCACCTAGCTTTTTTAATATGTCCATTCTTTTCCCTAGCTCCCACTGTCTATTCAGCATTGTAGGAAAGTAGGATATGCTCTTATGGTTACCCCCACTTTTTGCCTGGTGCTATGCAGTTTCTGACTAGTCTGTCTGGGATCCTGATAAACAGGACCCCAGTCTCTCTGCTTTCTCCTCTTAAAATGGTATGGTGCATCCCAGATTAGACACGGGGGCACCCTTATCAGTCCCTAGTATATGGTACTGAGGTACCCAGGGCATTGGTACATCAGGGCTCCCCCATGGGCTGAAGCATGCATTATACCACCAAGGGGAGAACACCCAAACTGTCATCACAGGCCTGCCATTGCAGCCTGTATAAGCTGGTGCTAGCACCACTTACGAAAAATAAATGTTTTCCCTTTATCTAAGGTCACTGCACTTAAAACCTATAAGTCACGCCTAAAGCAGGCCACCCAATCCTGAAGGCAGGGTGCTTGGTGCTTAATGTGAGGGTGCCCCTGTATGAGCAGGACACCACTAAAACCTTCATAGTCGATTCTGCCAGGTTGTAAGTGCATCAATCATTACAATACATAAAGTGGCCATGCCTCATTATGCGATGACCATCTCTAAACTGACTGCAACAAACCCTGTCTTGTAAAGCTCCTCCAGTGCTCTCAGTACGAGTCTTCTAGACCCGGACAGCACAACATGGCTGCTGCCAACCAGAGCCATGATTCTGCCCTCCTGCTGCTGAGCCAAAGCTCGAGCAAGGGAAGGAAGAACAATAGGTATCCTGTCACAGGGAGGTTTGACTATCTCCCTGACAGGGTTTAGTGTATTGGGGCCAGGTGTGAGCGCTTGCCAGCTTCACTCAGTCTGCTTGAAGGGCACACTTGATGCCCTCCTTGCATAGTTCAGTTCAAACCAGCTAAGGCAGCAGTTGCTTCCTGCTCTGGCACGAAACTGGACAAAGGACATGGGAGTATCCTGCCCTCTGTCTGACCCCTCCCCGAGGAGGGGACCCTGAATCGTCCCAATGCTTTCCTGAGGGT
Source organism: Lissotriton vulgaris (assembly GCF_964263255.1). Classification (NCBI taxonomy): domain Eukaryota; kingdom Metazoa; phylum Chordata; class Amphibia; order Caudata; family Salamandridae; genus Lissotriton; species Lissotriton vulgaris. The sequence goes on along the minus strand of NC_141699.1, from coordinate 839,597,994 downwards.
GGGTCCCTAGATTTCTCATGAGACAAGATTCTTTACAAGATACCACGTCATCTTCAACTGTCTGGGCACTCTTGACTTCTCTGGACCTCGCTCTAGGCATCAAGCCTGGTACTGGGAAGACTCCTGCTGCTCCTGATCTCATTGCCCTGCTTGTCTGCTCCAATGTCTGTGCCTGTGCTCCATACAGGAACCTTCCAAGGACTGTGGACATCCAAGATACCTAAAGGAACCTCCCTTGCAGTGAAGGAGTCACTTCCTTGCATCTGCAGGCAACGCAACAAAGCTGAGCAGTCTGCTGATCCCGAGCCCCCACGGACTCCAAAAGGCTCAGCAACACGGGTGGTGGTTCTTCACATCCCTGTCGTCTCACCAAGTTTGAGGCCAGTATTCCTCGTCGGAGCCACAGGAACCGAACTCCTGTGCACTGCGTCGACTGGCTGTTGCAGAGGCTTGTTGGCTTTCTTCCTCCAAGATCTTCAGGCTCCAAGTGGCCACAACCTCAAGCATCTCCAGTTACAAGATCTCCATCCTCATTGCAACTCTTGGGCTTGCATCTTTGGTGAACTGCTTGAGGTCCTCTCGCAACTCTAGTGCCTCTGGCCTGTGGGTGCTCTTGAGGGTCATCTTTGAATTCAGCTGACTCCTGTGATTGCTCAGGGCCTGCCCTGACTCCCCTGTTCATGGTGATTCACCTGGGCCTTGCTGGGACCTCTTTGCCACATACGGCACCTTCGTGAAGACGCTTTAGACCTCAGGAGATTTACCTCCAAATTGAAAAACTCCAGTAACTTGTGATGTCGCATATACATTACGATGTAAATTAGAGAACCTAACAGAATGTACAAACGAAATTGAAATAACCTTGAGAAAGCCCTGGCGCCAATCGCCATAGAGGGCAAAACACGTGTCGGCTGTCAATGCTCGACTTTGCACCAATAAAAATTGTCTTTTCCAAAACTGGAGCCACCTTATCATTTCAGTGGCATCTTGAATTCATGACTACAGGATTCAACCTTAAACTAATATGTATATAATATTGGAAAACATACTCTCTTCTTCCTAAAAACTGTACCTTCCCCACTTTCCACATTGTTTGCAGATGCAAAGGCTTGTTGGTGCTCCTGGAGGACACCGACTCCTCAACTCTCGACATCCAATGTGGGGCAGCTTGTGCATGGCTCTTGGTCTTCCACAGCATCGCCTGGTTTGCACAGCTGCAGTTTCAAGGTCATGTCAGATCTCCTGCAACACTCAACATTGGTGGGCATTCGTCTTCCGTGCCTCCTGGTCTCTCCTGAGTGGAATAGACTCTGACCCCTCTGCTTGCAGGTACTTCTAAACTTGAATCCACCTTTGGGTTCCACCGGACACTTTCACCTTCCCCAGCAGTGACATCTTCCTGAAGACCTCCATTGAGATCGACGGCGGTTTATGACTCCACATCACACCTATGCACCTGGCTTCCCTGGTTTAGGGATCCTGTTTCCTACAGAATCCACGGGTGGGGTGGCTCTCCAACATACTGTCCTCCATGGGGCTTCTTCATGATCCATTGGGAAGGGTCCCTCTTCTTTAAAATGTAAACCGTGACGTACCCATTGACTTGCATTGAGTCAGCAGTTGTGTTCTCACACTGCACACGGCCTCCATGGCATTCCTGGTTACTTACCTTGGTGGTTCTTTGGGTTCCGGGCACTTCTACCTCTCCTGGCTAAAGTCCTGACTTGAGTCGTGGTATGCATATCACTATTTAAGTATATGGTTTGATCCTCCCATGGCGACCACTGTGCATTTGTTCTACTTACCTGTTTCTATTGCAAAGTATTGTGTGTATTGTGTAAATCTCCGGGTAGGAGATATCTGGCAGTGTTAGTGAGTCTCTCAAAATAAATACATATTTTTATAAATATACTGTGCACTTCTTTGTCACGTAATCTATACCAATAAGATTATCCTCTCGTAAAACAATCTGCTTCACACTCATGGACTAAGCCGGGAGGATGCTCTCCACTCAGAGAGCTTTCTAAGGTTGTCTAAGATCACTAAAATTACCAGGGTTTTCTGGATTGGTGCAGGGTACTCACTTACATAAGTGTGCATCATATACCAAGCCAGCTTGTCACAAGCGTAATCTGTGAAATGTCGGATCTGATCTCAAAAGAGAACCCTTTCCCAGTTAATGTTCCTGCTCTCAACGCAGCGTTCAAAATGTTATCTTTGATGGTCAAGGTTAGAAAGTTCACCAAAATTCTCTGCGGTTTGGTTCTGGTTGCATTTTTCCTGTAAGGGCCGTGGTTCCCAAACTGTGCGCCCCGGCACCCCGGTGCCCCGTAATGAATAGCCAGGGGTGCCGCGCACGATGTGGGAAAGTGCAAACATACGGGGGAGTTAGAAATGCCATATTTAAACAACAAGAGAGAAAGGGTAAAGTAGAATACTCTCACACCCCTCGGGATAATCTTTCAAAAACAACTAAAGAGTATCTTAAACTATAATACAAATAAAGCACAGAAGGAGAAGGGGTGAGACAACCTGTCCTTACCACCACCACCCATAAGTGCCCTACGCAGAACATAGACTGTGTCAAATTTAAAGGTTGTGGATTCCCAGTGAGGAAAAAGGAGCCCTCAGGCACCCACACATGGTAGGTAGCCGTTTGTCTTCATCGGGTTCCAGTTTTTAGTATGTGTAATAATACAACACACAAGTGCAAGTTAAAATGAGTGTAGACCACTCCCCCAACCAACACTTTTAATAGAGGGGTGATTCAAACTCAATTAAAAAGCAAAGTGAAAAGATCGGACACATAAGGGTTAAGTAAATTTGAACCCCTTGTCCTAAAAATCGGTCGACATGTTTCAGCTTGTGAGTCCTGTTCGACTCAGCATTCCTCAGAGCCAGTAATGTATTCTCACCCAAAGGGGGGCACACCCTAAAGAGCCTACTCACATTGGGTGGAAAAATTATTATCTGTTAATACGCGTTTACCAACTTGGAATCGCTGCACTGGCAAAACTCAGGTGCAAACCCTCTAATCTCTGAGGGATATGGAATCTGAAAATAGACCAACAACATAAATAAATAATGAACAATTGTGCATATTCCTCACTTTCAGATTTTGTACATAATTATCACTATACCTTTATACTACCCATCACCTACCCAGTGACACAGTCAAATCAATGTGTGCAGATCAGCAACCTGCCCCTAACCGCTCTATGAAAGGGCAAGTCCAAATCCGAGTTACTAACTACCATCTTAATAGTAGTGACCATTGTCTTATTGGACTGATGCTTTCACGCATTATCCAAAAGCACTCGAAGGGCATAATTCGCCTGAATCTTGGGTTAATATTCTTGCCCATGGTCATCATGTATCAATCAAATTAAAAACAAAAGTTTTCCTTTGAGAAGTGACCTAGAGGCCATCTGTATTATACATCCCTAAGCTTTATTTGCATCACGCCTTAATAACAGGAAGACTCTAGTAGAAATTTGCAACACTCGTCATCCTCTCAACTTACATGTTTTGTTTTCCAACCTTCTTCCTAGGCACATGGAAGGAAAAACCTTCACCTCAGGATCTGTATAGAAACGCAAACTTCAAATCATTTCCTTTCCAAAGTCATCAAAGTGGAGTTATTCTAGCATTTCTTTTAACGCCTGTACTCAGTGGGGTTAACTTGGTGCTCACATCAAAATTAGCCCCCGTCTGCTACTCTGCATGAAAAGGCACAATCACTCTCGCTGGGCTTAACCCACTGTAACCTACCCCAATATTAACTAGTGCATCGTTTGAATAGCGCTTCTTGCTGTCTACATTTAGTTTAGCTTAAAAAAGCCTTTTCCGCATAAATGGACACTCAAACACACATGGGGTATCATCTTTTACTTACTCGCTAGCTGACGAATCCCCGCCTTTCCACCTAAACTTGTTCTCTTCCACGGCTCGTATACAACTGGACCCGCAGAGTCTACCCTCTTTTAATCTCACGCAACCCACCGTGAATTACGTGTCATGCGACCACGTGATATTATCAAATCGCATTTCTTTTAGGTTTAAAGCAAAAGTAACTTTATTCATTCGAGGTTCAGCAATGTAGGTATCGTTACGTTGTTTGCTGTGATAAAGTGGTTTATTCAGAGAGCTCCTTTCTTCCTCATAGAGCTTCTTATTTAAATAGAACAACCTGTATGAAAATATATATACAATACGGGGCTCAATGTTCGTAAAAGGCTCCATTCTAGCTCCCTGCAAGAAATAAATGATTCGGAAAGAAACTAATCAGATCAAGCAGCATGTTTTTTTATATTGTATTTCTGTGTGTCCGCATTTTGTTAATAAACGTAGATGTCACACATACTTGACTGTGTGTCTCGACTAAGTTCTCCTGCCCTCTCAATATTACTTGCATGTCATTGTCTATTCTCATATCAAAAACTATATGTGTGTCACAGTAACTACTCGGGTGAAAAATACTAGGGGAACTCATCTGACTATGTTGCCCAACCCTGGCTACCTAGTGTAAATTGAATACGCATGATCACTAATATTCAATGTGTCCCCTAATAGCTACTATGTACTGACCCCGCCTCTTCTAGTGATCAATCACTCCATTTGTAACACTCTTGACAGGAACGGGTTAGCGCCGCATCACGGACCCCCAGGGAATATCATCATTGAGTCCGTGGCGATGAGTTGCCAATCGATGTATCCATCTTTGTTCTTTTTCAAAGATGGTACTTTCACTGCTCTGCTTCAGATGTTCAATTATGGTCCATTTTACGTCATTAGGACATGTTCCCGCTCTAGGAAGTGTGCTGTCAATTTGGTTGTATTCCTCTGGCACCTCACATTGCTTCGGTGTTCTCCTATGCGCAGTTTCATTTTACGTGTAGTCATGCCCACATATTTTAAATTACATGGGCAGACTATTAAGTAAACCACGTTACTCGAATTGCAGTTAGTGTGACTCCTGAGATGCCAGATTTTACCTTCTTCCAGGTCAAGAGTTTTGGTTGCCGAAGTTAAATGGCACACACTGCACCCACCACACGGGTAGTGACCTACAATTGGTGGTAAACCCCAGGTGGTGAGTACATTTGAATCCTGTATTGTGTCTTTATTTCTAGGACGAGTGTGGACTAGAGTGTCCTTAAGGCTCCTTTCATGTTTGTAGGATAATAGCGGCTTTTGCCACTCGAGGCCATTGCTGGTCAATATCCTCCATTGTTTGCTTATACTTCGATTTACTGCATTTGAAATGTTGTTATATGTAGTCACGCAAGTCAAATGTGTTTCAGGTTCTCCTTCTCTCGTGACATCTTCTAGAAGGGCTTCCCTATTCTGATTTCTGGCCCTCTTGCAACTCTTCCATAGAATTTTGGCAGGATACCCTCTGTGCGTTAGCTTGTCAGTCAAATCTTTTGCCATCCACAAGCCGCAGCGTGGAGGTCTCTGGGGGTGAAACTCGGCAAGGGCGATAGCGGAGCTCTTTCCTCCTGATCCAATCTGCCCACAGGACTTGGGAGACAATTACAAACGGGAGCATCGTGACCCGGGGCTTGTCGTAGTCGCGCCGGAACACCTAGGCGGACTCCAAGTCCCAGGATCCTTTACCTGGCAGCGCCTGGACCGGGAACAAGGCCACGCCCGTATCCCTCAGCTGCACAAATTGACCTCGCCTCTCCCGCTCCGCGGGAGCCGCAGCGTGGAGGTCTCTGGGGGTGAAACTCGGCAAGGGCGATAGGGGAGCCCTTTCCTCCTGATCCAAACTGCCCACAGGACTTGGGAGGCAATTACAAACAGGAGCATCGTGACCCGGGGCTTGTCGTAGTCGCGCCGGAACACCTAGGCGGACTCCAAGTCCCAGGATCCTTTACCTGGCAGCGCCTGGACCGGGAGCAAACCACGCCCACATCCCCCACCCTACATAACTGAACCATCAACCCCGTGAGGCGGGAGCAGCCCGGGACAAGGGCGGGGCCTTCTGTGGCCGTCCGGGGTTGAAGAGGGACGGGACGGGCCACCTCCCTGTGATTTACATCTCAATATGGGTAAGCGTAAACTGCAAACTTCCATCACTGGGGGCACAGGGAAAGCAAAAATCCCACGTAAAGCCACAACATCGGCCAATACTATGACCTATCTCACCACTGCCGTGGGTAAACTTAACCAAGAGATTGCAGAAAAGGAACGTGAACTGGGTCTAGATTCTATAGTACCGGACATTCAAGTATCCCCATTGATTCATAGACAGACTATCCCTTTGGAGCCCACAATCCTTACTAACACAGTAAATGATATTTTGCTTCAAGCGCATGCTAGTACATCTGGTCAAGAGGGCCAAGAGGTCTGCTAACCAGCTACCCATCAAACTTCTCATGACCTATTGCAGGAGGCTGCATCCCAGGCTACCAAGCGTACTAAAAGGCTAATTCAAAGACCTAAATTACAAGGTTCGTACTATCGTAAAAAACCTCGAAAAACACTAAGTAACTTTGAATTTTCCATAAAGGAAATGGTGGAGAAAGTGCTTACGGATAAGTTAGAAGCTGCGCTTACACAGATCTCCAGTGACATTGTAGAGACTTTAAAGGAATGTGTAGCAGAAATACTGGGGAAATGTGACAGGATTAATACATTTTTGTCAACTAAATTGAGTGAACACCCCCCACCTATAATACCCACAATACCTCGGTCTTCTATCCATCGAGCTCAACAGGTTCAATCTCCGATGGAGATAGGGAATGACGTCCCTTTAGCTCCTACTCTACCACCTGTATCATTATCCGTTTCTAAGGCTTCTGTAAGTAAGGGTAATGACAAATGTATAAAAACTCCGGTGCAGGGTATATTCAAAATTAGTACTCCCCTGGTTAAGGCTACTCCACATGTTGAGTTAAATCCTTCTGGGGCTAGGAGGCAGCGTGCCAGGCCACCGGTTAATCTTCCCCCGGAGGCTACACCTTTTGTTGCTGTTTTAGTGAATGTTCCCGTATTAAAACCGGGAGAGGTGGAGTCCCAGGGGTCACTTATAGATAACATCAAGATATGGTGTGATGAAAACTGCTCAGACCCAAGTAATATATCTGATGGTATTCAGATGGGGAGACGGGTTGACTGGGTGGGGTTTACAGACAAAAAATTAGCTGACGATTGCCTGATTGTTAATTTTAATAGACCCCATGAGGCAACACGTTTATTCTGGGATGCTACAGAGGTAAAGGAAGGTAGGATCAGAGCGGTACCCTTAGGTTTTTTCTACCCACGGCCCGATCCACATAAGCTGCATTTGGGTAGGGATGGTCAACATGTTACCCTTAGTCGTACCTCCTGCCCAAGTTCCTGGGCCACTCAAACATCAGGCCTCCTACCAAAAACCACTGATAACTGCAGAACAGAACTCAGGGCTGGGCTGGAGTTAACAAACAGGTTCTCGGCCCTATCACATCTGGGCGAAAATGATTGACTGACCTGCCCTGGTGGCACTAAAAATCTGCCACAATGTTCCTCACTCATTAAAGAGGGAAGTGGTAAAACAATAAAAATTATGAGCTGGAATATTGCAGGCCTTCGTTCAAAAAGGGGTGACATAAGATGGCTTGAACTCCTAAAGGATTGTGATGTCGTGGCTCTACAGGAGACATGGGATAGGGACTGCGATTTCTGGCTCGATGGGTACACATCATATTTTTTAGCTGCCCAAGCATCAAGCTCAGGACGAGATAGAGGGGGGCTGATGTTTTTAATATCCATTAAAGTGGGGGGTTCTGTGAAAATCCTAAATACTTCATCTCAGAATTACTTAGTTTTGGAAATTACTATGCCCAATAATTATACATTTGTTTACATTTACTTCTATAATGCCATGCAATGTACTCTTTACAATGAAAACATTAACTCACTGGCAAAGTTTTTAATTAAATATAAGGAGGGTCAAACCACTTTTGTATATTTCACCCTGATGGGGGATTTTAATATACATTTATGTCAACTAAATTGCCATTATAGAGATTATGATAACATAGATAATCTGCCCTATTCACATTTTGAACATTCTGTAAAGGGGGCCGCCCTGGAAGAACTACTTTCAGAGATTAATTTATCTGAACCAGAGTTCTTCGACATTAATGAGAGGGTGGCAAAATACAGTGCAAGGGACAGCAATACTATCATAGATTATATATTCATTTCTCCTGACATGTTGCATAATGTTATTTTTTATAATGCTATACAAATTACATTTAGTGATCACAACCCAGTGGTGTTGGAACTGGACAATAATCATTTGTTTTTATTTAATTAAGTTGCAAACACAGAAACCATGTTAGATCTAGTTGTCCGGGACCAGGGGAGACGGGTAAAATGGAGTAAAATCATCCCAGAGGACTTTTTTCACTCACTTAATTTAAAGGTGGGGAAGGAACTCAATACTTGTAGGGAACCACCGAAGTTTGGTGGGAACATTATTTCCTCATTCGAACTAATCTGTCGACAGGTGGCTGAGGATTTAAAGAGTAAGCCAAAACATAAAGTGCAAAAGGCGCAGGGGTGGTTTGATAACGAATGCTCTAAAACCCATAGAGATCTACTTATAGCACTAAAAAAGACACCCCGAGACAGACAGGAAGTCGCCAGGTTAAGGAAAAAGTATAACACAACTGTTCTGAGGCGAAAGAATGAAATTAAAAAACAAGCATGGGACCAACTTTACGAGAAGGTCACTTTGAGGGATAGCGCCAAATTCTGGTCAATAGTTAATACCCCCTTATTTAATGGCAGAGAAAATGCTCCATTAGAGGTAAATATCCCTGAACGGGATTGGTTAGACCACTTTGAAAAAATTTATGGCAGTAACCTTGAATTAGGCTCTTTTGATCCAGTGCTGGATGAGTTTCGGGAGACTCCGCTCAGATTCTCTATCAAGGAGGTACAGAAGGCCATTGAGGACACGGCAGGCCTTAAGGCCCCAGGTCCAGATGGGGTACCGGCTGACATGTTTAAATCAAATTCTATTGTGTGGTCAGTAGTCCTCACTAATGTTTTTAGTATAGCCTGTACAGATAAAGCCAGAGTTCCAACATCTTGGTCACAGTCCATTATAATCCCCATATTTAGGAAGGGCCAAAGGGGAGATCCAAGATGTTATAGGCCCATATCATTGCTAGATTCATAATTTAAAATTCTAGGTAAGGTTATCCTAGCAAAGATCTCATCTTGGGCCATAAATAATGATATTCTGTGTAATGTGCAGTATGGTTTTAGATCCGGGAGAGGCACCGAGGATCAATGCCTAAATTTACATCTTATACTGAGCAAATATACAGTTGCGTCCAGGGGGTCAATTTACTTGGCATTTATGGACTTGTCCACAGCTTTTGACCTAGTTAATAGGTCAAAGCTGTGGACAATGCTCCTGGAGCTGGGTCTGGATCGGGCATTGGTGAACTTTCTGGCGGAACTCCACAGAGACTTGAGAGCGTCCATACGTATGACCCAAGAGGGGAAGTGCACTGCATTCTTTAAATCTGGCAGGGGGGTGCGCCAAGGGTGCATATTGGCCCCAATGCTTTTTTCTCTATATATTAATTCACTGGGAAACACTTTGGCAGCGGCATCTGTCGACGTGCCGCGTAAGGGTGGTTCTTTGATGCCTGTTTTATTATACGCTGGAGACACGGTGCTGTTGTCAAGAACCCCGATAGGTTTACAACATCTGCTCAATTCCTTCAGGGCTTTCATGCAAGATCTGGATCTAGTGATAAATATAGAGAAATCGCATGTAATGTCTGTGGGGAAATGTAAGAATAGTATAAAAACCCTCTCCTGTAATGGTTCAGCAATCTCGAGAGTTAAAGTTTTTACCTACCTTGGAGTGGTGTTCGATGTTAAAGGTTCCTGGGTACCACAAATCACCAACAAGGTAGCGGCCGTGAGAAGATTGTCGGCTGCTATTTTGGGTTTTGCAAAGAGACTGGGTGGGAAACCAGCTGAGGCTATATTGACCATCTATAGAGCCAAAACCTTAGCCATTGCAAGGTATGGGGCCTCGATATGGGGCTATAAAGACTCTGCCCTGATACAGAGAGAGGAAAATAGATTCTTGCGATCCCTTATGGGTCTCCCCCAATCTACACCGGCGTTTGCAGTGCACATGAACCTGGGGATGGGGTACATTGGAGATACCCTGTCTATGGCCCCACTTTTGTCATGGATCAGAACCTGGCTAAATCCCAATCTATCTCTAAATCATAAAATCATTAGGGACTATATGGGGCGTGACAAAGTGGCGGAGATAAGGTGGTTGGCATTTAATAAATCTACAGCAGGTTATCTGGGCCGACCTGAACTGTACACTAACCCTGAAAGCCTGATAGGAGAAGATATTAAATGGGTAAAAACACATTTTATAAAAAAGCGAGAATCAGAAAGGGAAGCATATGAAATCATGAAGCCAACTGTAAGGTCACATTATATGTTGATTACGCCAATGTCTATACAATCATATTTGACGACTGTTACCAAACCATTCCATCGGTGGCTCCTTACAAAATTCCGTTTTAATCAGGTGCATTTTCTGTTGGGTACTTATGATAAGTGGTGTAAGCCTCATGAGAATGCACCATGTAAATGTGACGATTTCTCTGGCCATTTTGTGTTTTTTTGCCCCATTTTTAAGACTGGCAGGAAAAAAATTATTAAGCCAATACTAAGGGACAAAGGGTTTAATCAGATAAAACCTGCCTTGCTGTATCTGCAACTTATGGACTCTCCACTAGTCATGTTCGGGGTAGCCAACCTTTTGACTGCCTCTATTCGTTCTAGACAGAATAGACTTCGGTCGATTTCAGCTTTAGATTATGTAAATGGTAATTAGTCCTAGATGTCATAAATGATTAGTTTGTAACAATAGAATTCCTGAGAACTATCATTTTATGGGATCTTGTAAAGTTTACAAAATTCAGCAGTTAGTTTCTTCCGACCGCCACTGAACATTGTGCACATACTGAATTTTTATTCTTTTAACTTCTAAATTGTTTTTTTTAACTAATTACTGTTTTTGATACTCCAATGTATTTGTATAGCATACTTTTATGATTTTAAAATAATCGAATAAAGTGATTTTGACTCTGACTCTGACTCTACACGTAAAATAAAACTGCGCATAGGAGAACACCGAAGCAATGTGAGGTGCCAGAGGAATACAACCAAATTGACAGCACACTTCCTAGAGTGGGGACATGGTTCTAATGACGTAAAATGGACCATAATTGAACATCTGAAGCAGAGCAGTGAAAGTACCATCTTTGAAAAAGAACAAAGATGGATACATCGATTGGCAACTCATCGCCACAGACTCAATGATGATATTCCCTGGGGGTCCGTGATGCGGCGCTAACCCGTTCCTGTCAAGAGTGTTACAAATGGAGTGATTGATCACTAGTAGAGGCGGGGTCAGTACATAGTAGCTATTAGGGGACACATTGAATATTAGTGATCATGCGTATTCAATTTACAATAGGTAGCCAGGGTTGGGCAACAGAGTCAGATGAGTCCCCCTAGTATTTTTCACCCGAGTAGTTACAGTGACACACATATAGTTTTTGATATGAGAATAGACAATAACATGCAAGTAATATTGAGAGGGCAGGAGCACTTAGTCGAGACACACAGTCAAGTATGTGTGACATCTACGTTTATTAACAAAACGCGGACACACAGAAATACAATATAAAAAAACATGCTGCTCGATCTGATTAGTTTCTTTCCGAATCATTTATTTCTTGCAGGGAGCTAGAATGGAGCCTTTTACGAACATTGAGCCCCGTATTGTATATATATTTTCATACAGGTTGTTCTATTTAAATAAGAAGCTCTATGAGGAAGAAAGGAGCTCACTGAATAAACCACTTTATCACAGCAAACAACGTAACGATACCTACATTGCTGAACCTCGAATGAATAAAGTTACTTTTGCTTTAAACCTAAAAGAAATGCGATCTGATAAGATCACGTGGTCGCATGACACGTAGGTCACGTTGGGTCGCGTGAGATTAAAAGAGGGCAGACTCCGCGGGTCCAGTTGTATACGAGCCGTGGAAGAGAACAAGTTTAGGTGGAAAGGCGGGGAGTCTTCAGCTAGCGAGTAAGTAAAAGATGATACCCCATGTGTGTTTGAGTGTCCGTTTATGCGGAAAAGGCTTTTTTAAGCTAAACTAAATGTAGACAGCAAGAAGCGCTATTCAAACGATGCGCTAGTTAATATTGGGGTAGGTTACAGTGGGTTAAGCCCCGCGAGAGTGATTGTGCCTTTTCATGCAGAGTAGCAGACGGGGGCTAATTTTGATGTGAGCACCAAGTAGCGCTATTATAACAATGCGCAATTTGTTCGGGGTGCTTTTTATCTGGAGTAGAGATGCAGCAGCGAATTTTGGCCACACTCATACAACGACTGATAAATATAATCTGAATAGCAGGTAATTGACTCTCGCTTAACGTTATTTTGAAATAGATGCTGACGTGAAGAATTTCCCCCACCACGGGCTCAGGAAGCTGAGTTACAGGATTAACAGAGTAAGTCGCTATGAGAATGTACGACTAGTTAGGTTAATCCCACTGAGTACAGCCTTTAAAAGCAATGTTAGAATAACTCCACTTTGATGACTTTGGAAAGGAAATGATTTGAAGTTTGCGTTTCAATACAGAGCCTGAGGTGAAGGTTTCTCCTTCCATGTGCTTAGGAAGAAGGTTGGAAAACAAAACGTGTAAGTTGAGAGGATGACGAGTGTTGCAAATATCTACTAGAGTCTTCTTGTTATTAAGGCGTGATGCAAATAAAGCTCAGGGATGTATAATACAGATGGCCTCTAGGTCACTTCTCAAAGGAAAACTTTTGTTTTTAATTTGATTGATACATGATGACCATGGGCAAGAATATTAACCCAAGATTCAGGCGAATTATGCCCTTCAAATGCTTTCGGATAATGCGTGAAAGCATCAGTCCAGTAAGACAATGGTCACTACTATTAAGATGGTAGTTAGTAACTCGGATTTGGACTTTCCCTTTCATAGAACGGTTAGGGGCAGGTTGCTGATCTGCACACATTGATTTGACTGTGTCACTGGGTAGGTGATGGGTAGTATAAAGGTATAGTGATAATTATGTACAAAATCTGAAAGTGAGGAATATGCACATTTGTTCATTATTTATTTATGTTGTTGGTCTCTTTTCAGATTCCATATCCCTCAGAGATTAGAGGGTTTGCACCTGAGTTTTTCCAGTGCAGCGATTCCAAGTTGGTAAACGCGTATTAACAGATAATAATTTTTCCACCCAATGTGAGTAGGCTCTTTAGGGTGTGCCCCCTCTGAGGAATGCTGAGTCGAACAGGACTCACAAGCTGAAACATGTCGACCGATTTTTAGGACAAGGGGTTCAAATTTACTTAACCCTTATGTGTCCGATCTTTTCACTTTGTTTTTAATTGAGTTTGAATCACCCCTCTATTAAAAGTGTTGGTTGGGGGAGTGGTCTACACTCATTTTAACTTGCACTTGTGTGTTTTATTATTATAGTACTAAAAACTGGAACCCGATGAAGACAAACGGCTACCTACCATGTGTGGGTGCCTGAGGGCTCCTTTTTCCTCACTGGGAATCCACAACCTTTAAATTTGACACAGTCTATGTTCTGCGTAGGGGACTTATGGGTGGTGGTGGTAAGGACAGGTTGTCTCACCCCTTCTCCTTCTGTGCTTTATTTGTATTATAGTTTAAGATACTCTTTAGTTGTTTTTGAAAGAGTTAGAAATGCCACCTTCACCATCCTGCAACATGGTATGGCCCAAGAGCGACGTGCGTACATACGCCTCGTACGTGCTTTCAGAGGCGTAGTCTCCGCCATTACTGGCATACGGCCATACGCAGTTCTGAGTGTTTGAGGGGCGTTTGAGCTGTCTGCCCGCCGTGTTCTGCCGTGCCTCGTGGGACCCTCTTCTCAACTCAAGGAAAAAGGTAAGTGAAGTCTGCCGCCCTAATGCCAAGAATTAGCTGCAGCATTCTAGCGAGTAAGGGGCAGGGAGTGAGTGGATACGTGTAACATGTACAATGAATATACGAAGCCCTGGCATCGTGGTGGTGTCTTCTGTCGTCGTGCCACCCAGGCAGCATGCTTCTAACAGCTGCATCTTTTGTGAGCAGAACCATAGTCACTGTGCCAGGGATTTACTTTAACCCCTTCGCTGCCGCCGCGATTTTACCGCTGTGTGGTAAACAAAAGAACAGTGCGGGCCGTGACAAACCCCAGCCATCATCAGCACACGCCCACCGCGGGGCGTGACGGCTGGGGTTCGTCACCAGCATGGGAGGGGTTAATAGGCTGAGCACCGTATGTCCTTCCCCAGGCAGTGGACAACTGGTTGCCGCTGCCGCCACCACTATGGTCCTCTTTTAAAAGGAAAGCATGGGGAGAATCAGACTCTGTTTTTCACACTGCAGGAAGCAGTTGCTAACTGTTGATTTCATTTTTGGTGCTGCAGAAACTTTAGTTTCAAAGACAATGTCTAAACTTTCACACACAGATGCATGAAAAGATAACATAATGTAATATTAACTACAGTTAGTTACAAGTAATTGTTTGTATAATAATAGGACCCTGAACACTTTTCTTAATTTAAAGAAAGCAATACTCTCTACCTTGTCTGTTTTTGGCTAACACTATCTATTTAGCATAATTGGCTACTTATATCCTTTATTGAAATGGGGTAACTACATTGCTCGACTTGAATGGCCCCTAAAGTAAAGCATTCAAAATAAATTATATGCAACTAATGCTGCAAGGACCATATATAAAGGAGCATAAAATAGAAAGTTGTGCATATTTTACTCAAGATTTCCAACTATTCTTTCTATAATTATTAAGCATGTTTTGCTTACTCTGGTTTTGATTAATAATACATTTTGCACAACTAAATTAAACTAAAATGCACAAAAAATGTCACTTACGAGGGTAAATTGTATTCTGGATTCACAAAATCTGCTGGTATTGCTGAATTTCTGTGTGGGTGACCAAGTGAAATTGGGAAGGATACTGGTTATTCCTGGGTGTGTTCAGTTGCAAAAGTTGATGAATACCCACGAATTTATTTGTAGTAATCCGTCTGAATATTCTAGTAGATTTACTACTTTTAATGACAGAAGAAAAATGACTGTCTGAATTCAAGGGTTTTTGATTTGATTCCTATTGCACATGAAAGTTAAATGTGCTTGATGGAACTTCAGTTCGTTGATAACTTACCAAATTACCGTCATATTCTTTTAATGGTTAAAAATGCACTAAAACAGAATGTTCATGATTGCACATTAAAGCGTGATGTAGTTTATATAACTATTAATCAAAGGTGGATAGGACACTTGTAACCACTTTGCCAGGAGATATATGTTGAAAAACCCTCATAAACGCCGTGTTTTTCGAGTAGCGGTTTATCTTATTCTCCGCCCCACACTGGCGTTGTGGCAATAGTCATAGGGTTTGACAAATTGTACTGTGCCAGCCTCGCCCGAGGCAATCTCTGGTGTATCGTGGCAGTATCCAGAGAAAAGGTTTTACCCCACTGGTAAGTTGTCATGAAAGGTAAAAATAGTCTCCAATCAACAAACTAATCTTTATTCACGTTGTTGGACGACTATCGTAAAATAGTAGATGGGTATGCTCTTAGGACTGAGTGAAGGGTCCTTAGCATATCACTTTAATGGAATACGTCGACATGTTTCAGCTCGCTGGGCCCGTAGGTCTAAGGAGCCTTCGTCAGGACAGAAAAAACACATACACAAAAATAATTAAAAGTACTCTCACTATTTGTGAAGTAGATGGGTGTCTCAAAACTTAATAGTCTTACCCACTGTGGTTCAGGATTCTCCACCTAAGGATGAGAAACGAGGCAGTATCTGGCTATTTATTTTTAGTGGTAGAGGCATATTTAATTTATATGCTTACTGTGTATTCTCATTTTACACAAAAGTTTAATTACGGTACATTTTTAAAGAAACACTCTATATGAAAACACTTGTGACGAATTAAACAAGGGAGGCAGTATAGAGAGAAATTATGCGGTCACAGTTATGTCAAGTGTAAATACTCAGAAAACAAACTATGTCATGTAGATTAGCCAAGTCTAACTAAGAACTTTCATTATGGTCATGTGTGTACATATTTGGAGTCATCGCTCTCTACGTAGTGTGAACAGAGTAAGGGGTACATATCTTAGAACTCTCATATGACTAGTTCATACCTCTATGTTGGGTGCATATGTCGTGAACCTGGGGAAAGAAGAAAATACAACATGTGCAATAATCTCTTAGTTGACGACAGGGGAGATATGAGGGTAAAAAAGGAAGTACCTCGTGTGAGGTCTTACCTTAAAATTGTATCATTATACTCCCTCAGAGGGTATGGACAGTTAGTCCCAGGCTGTAAAAGGTACCAAGAGTTTTAAAGATTACATCGTGTAACCCGTGTAGGTAGCGGGCTTCAGTGAAATTCGAGTCCTCACCCGCGTTGGAAACAGGTTCCGCGTCTTGTGCTGGCACTGCCCTCCGCACGCCAGAGCCACGCTTCCGGCGGGGTTTTAGTGATAAGATGTCATCGTTATAGAAAGAGGACAATCTAAATCTCCTCTCTTGCTAGTGGTGAATGAGTTCTGAAGCCAGGCACATCGTTTTCTCTCCATAGGCCTGCGCAGCGCAGTATCAAGCCTTTGAGCAGGTACTGAGAGGCATAGTCCTGCACCTAGATGCATCACTCTCGGTCGGTGTTGGTGAAGCCAATCATAAGGAGCCCGCCTTCTTAGTGTAAAAATAATGCTGGTGATACTGATTACGACAGACCAAGCTCAATGTTCCATTTTCTCAGAGCGGGTCTCAGTACCAAAAGCTACTGAAAGCAGCAGCTGTATTAAATAAGGGTTTGGTACCAGGCACACAGTTTGCATAACTGGAGAATGTGTGTGCTCTCTGTTGCATCTGCTGCCTTTTCATTGACTTACATGTGCTCCACTGCCCTTTTGCAGTTGTGTGTGTGCTCCACAGCATTTGCTGAATATTTGTGGGTGTTGTAGTTACATTTGCTGCGATGGTGTGTATGTGTGTGCAGTGCTGTGTTTTCAACATTTGCATGTGTTTGTGTGTGAATGGTAGTGTATCTGTGTGTGCTGTTGTAGTGTAGTTCCTATATTCCAAATGGGCTCTGCGCATTGGAATAATATACACTATAGATTTGGCATAGGACTGAGGTCAGTAGGTCTCTATCGAGTATACTAAACGTAATTGTGTGTGCCAGCTAACTCAGAGGTCACTAGAAACTTTCTTAAATACACAAGAAGGGATTAGTTTCTGACAACCACATAAACATGACAACTTTGTTTCCCCAAGAATTAAAACGTATCTTCAGAGTCGTGGAAACAATAGCTAACTATTTCACTCAGGCAATCATGCATGCTTCGTTTCTACAGAGTTTGCAGAGAAATAGTGAGATGGGTGTTTTCATTAAAAGATTTATTGAACAGTCTTATTTCTCATGCAAGAGAGGTGAACTGCTACAATTGTTAGACAGAATGCAAAGTATAATGCATACAGCGTAAACAGCAATATAAAATAATACTGTAATAGCATTGTCTGGTTGCTATGACATCTAAAAATACATACATAAATAACACAGGCTAAAATTTTCAACTGATGCTTCTAAAATACGCCTACCCCAGTGTACCTAACCTAGGTCTAGTATGAGGGAAGAAGTAAGTGTTGTCTTTAGCATAGGTTTAGTTTTGCCAAGAATTGCCAAAGGTTTCTCTAGATTCTAATCAGCTCCATACCTTAGAATGAAGGAGGATGGTATCTCTGTCTCGGACTCGATTTCCCAACACCCCGCAAGGGGAGTAAGAAACACTGGAGCTGGATTTCTTGGCAGAGGAGGACAGATTCTTGTCAATGCGTCAGCTGGAGAGTCGGATTCCTTCGGCACTTGCTGTAGTGAGCTGCGTTGGGCAAGTAGTTAGTAAAACTGCACCGAACCACACCGTACTTTGCCATAGCAAGTGAAGGTATATTTATACCTTGAAGGTGTTTAGGAATGCCAGCTGTGACGTAAAGTCAGGCATATGAACGTCATGGATGAACCCCTAGGGAATAGTTGTTCATGCATAATAATGAGTTTCTTGGAGAAATCAATATTCAGGCTAGGGGAAGTTCCTTCTGCTTAAGATTCTGGTTTTCCAAGAAATCTTTGTGACGTAGATGAATGAATGGAAGTAGCCATGCCTGTATTTGGGTTGCATGGAATATGCCTAAATAAGGACTTGATTTCTATGCCTATATAGGAGAACATGAATTGTACCTATATAAGGGCATGAATCGAGAAAATTCATTTGGAATCTAAAACACCATACAATACCCACTCCACTTTCGTATGTACGACTTCTAGTAAATACTAAGTCCTAAACATGTTGAAACATATCTAAACTACATCTACACAACAAGTGTTTAAAACCCGCCCAAAATACATAAAAATGCATTGGTACTGGTTGTACAAAAAAAAAGGCATTTGGGCTGTACGCATTCAAAGCAATCTTTCATTCTAAGCATATAGTTGACATTTGAAAAATGCTATCTGAATGAATCATGAAAATATACATTTATGAAATGGCTCGTAAATACAGAAGAAAAAGGTGCCGAAACCATTTCATGTCAGATTACATAAAATTTTTTGCATGTGGACAAGGTCAAATATTGTCTCTGGAATTTTTCAAAGAATTCTGGTTCTCTATGAATATTTCTACTTTAAGCAGATTGCTTGTGCCAAAAAAGAGAAGTACAAATTTCGACAGATAAAAAAATAATCATAGGAAAAAGAGTTCTAAGATGGACCGAGGCAAGATGGCGGCCGCAGCAGCGGCTGAGTGAGGTGCCTGCTCTCTGCTCCCGGTCGGAAAAGGGAGAAAAGCCTATGGTGTTCATGCAGACTGTCCCGGCTACTGCAAGCGTAGTCGGGAGTTCTTTTCTTTTGACACCGGCAATTTGAAATGCGGAATATACGAAGTGCTGTTGCAACAGCTGCAGACTTCAGTTAAATGAGTGGCTGACGGCTGACAGCTGACTGCTTCAGCGTGGGACGTGCGCCGCTCATGGTTGCACCATTTTTTTGCTTCTTGGTTTTCCCCGAGTGCCTGTTTGGCATCTCCCTCTCCCCTTTCTGGGGTTGTATCAGCACCTGTGTTGGGATACCGGTCTAGACCCGAAGATGCCGCCAAAACCTTTCTTAAAGCCCCCAGTCACTAGAAGCGGCAGAACGAAGGCTACAGGGCAGTCCGGTGCAGAAGACGGATCTGCGAGTGAGATAGGGTCATCGGGTGGTATCGAAAAGCCACCTCCGCAGTCGGACTCGGCATCTAGCATGAAAAAGGGAACGGAGCGGAAGAAGACGCCTAGTAAGAATCCTGTAGTACAAACACTCCCTGAGATGTTTGAGAAACAGGTAATGCGTACTAACCTGCAAGAATGTTCTGATACTGTTTCAAAGAGTCAGCCAGTTCATGATGGGGACCTTTTTTTGGAGGCGTCAGATATCCTAACTCCAGAAACACTTTTGCTAGACACTGCTAATACTGCTAATAATGTTGAAAAGAGCCCGGGTGGGTGCATTATGGGAGATGGAGTTCATAGGGAGGCTAACTTAGACACCGCTGATGCTGCTGATTTAAATGTGCCAATGAGGGAATAACGCCGCCCTTGGCACTTGCTGCTCTATTTCCTGACTTTCTCGCCATTCAAGAGATGGCTGATAATTTTTATTCAATGTCAGATCATTCCTCGGATGAGAGTATTGATAAGGACTGGGCAGACTACCCGGAGGAAAGCAGTATGAATGAAGACTCTAGAATAATTGAAACTTCCCCGGGGTCTACAATAACCATAAAAAACATAGATATAGAAAATCTACAGGCGCCAAGAATAAGGTATCCGATTCTAGTGGCGCGATTGTGTGAGTTATGCCTCAAGATGGATGTTCTGGAACTGAGCAGTCTAATGAGCCGCATAATGACTCTGAGGTGACTTTAGTCATGATCTATAATACAATGGTAGCTCATAGAGCGGATTCTAAAATAGAAATTGCACGCACACAAACTACATGTAGAAAGGTGCAAAATGCTGTCAGGTGAGTTACCAAGATTTGTTCTGATATTTCCTCTAGAGTCACTGAAACAGAGTCCAGAATATCCGTGCTTGAGGATGAAGTTGCTTCACAAAAAGCTGAGCTTTGTGCTATAAAAGCCCAACGGGACGATATAAGCTTCAAACTTACGGAGTTGGAAAATCAATCGCGCAGGAGTAATTTGCAAGTTTTGGGGGTCCCAGAAGAAATGGGGGGCCCTGATGTACGGAAATTCATCTGTGATCTCTTCCAGGACACCTTTCCTGAGCTGACCTCTTGGGACTGGTCTACAGTTATTGAACAGGTGCATCATTTTCCTTTTGTAATTAGGAAAGCAAAGCATTCAGAGGTAGAACGGACTAGAGCAATCTTGGTCCGCTTCAATAATTTTTTGGCAAGAGAGGCAGTTTTTTGTCTTGCTAGACCTGATAAGCAGAGGTCCACAAAGGGTTGTTGTTTTTTTGTGCGGCCAGATTTCTGTCCAGCCACTGTCTCTAAACGCTGGCATTTGCGTCAATTAATTGCAGGATTTCAAGAGAAAGGAGCAATCGTGTATCTACAAAATCCAGCGAAATTAAAAGTCACTGTTAAAGGTCAAACCAAATTATTGTTTTCAGAGATAGTGGCAAAGGACAATTTGATGACATTGTAAAAACTGCATTTAAATATATTTCATCTCTTTTGCCCTACTTGATAGTCTCTTAAAGAGCTTGTGATGTGTTTGTGCTGATAACTATGATAAGTATGATAATTATGTTGAATCAATTATCTCCGTGCACACTTGATTATGCTTATAGTTCAGAACAAATATTTTTGGCGCTGTCCTTGTCGCACTGTGTCTATCAGTGCCTTAATGAAATGATAAGAAATGTGATAATATAATCACAAAGGGCGCGCTCCTTTGACATGAAACGAAATTGTTTCTTGAGCTTGACAAAATATATATGAATTTTTCAAACAAACGTTTTAGTGTTATCTCATTTTGTCTTTATTTAACACTTCATGTTCATTGTATGCATTATTTTCCAAAAATCCATTGTAATCATGAATTGAAAATCACGTTTCATTTTACCCAATGCATTTCGGGTTGTCAGATTAACCCTTCATTAGGGGTCTGTGAACAAAACATACAGGACCTTAGTATTGAGCGCATAACACAAAATTACAACATTGCCTCATGTTCTAAAAACTGTAAATTTCATATATAAATGCGTACTTCCTCAGATTTAGTCATTTGCCAAAAAACGCTACTCAACTCTTAGACATGTGATATCAGATCAATCAATGATGTCTGAATAGAGTGCTTACCAACAAAAGTAAATGAGTTCAAAAATTAATTCAAGTATGAACAGTTTGTAAACCAAATATGCATATTAAAGGAAACAAGCATACAGTAATTGATGTGTACAAACTACCGTGGATGTAAAGGTTCTATATGGGTATCTAATGCTTTACTTGAAGATGGGTTGTAAACGCAGTGCTGGCTGACATACAACGTTCAACATCAACAATGAAGCAAAAATGCCACTCGACATTAAATTACGTAAGGCAACTCGTAAATCACTCTAAAATGTCCCATCTAGTTATTAACCATAGTGAGAAGCGAGGTTCGTGGAGTCAACTTACTGTGAAACGTGCGGACGATATCCGGAATTCAAACCGTCAGGTTCTCTGAGGAGCCTATAGGAATGCTTCTTGTACATTGTGTATTGAGTCACGTGACATTGCTAACATGTTAAATGCGTCAAAATGACTAAAAATGGTAAGAACAGTAGTGTCAGATTATAACAGAACAGTGAGAATCAAATAAAACCTAAAGATGGAAAATTGTCGCGCTGGTGCGATATGGGTGAATCGCTAAATATACGCGAACCAGGAAGGTGCGCTGTGATTGGATAACGTTCCGATCACATGATCGCGTGTTTTGACAGTCGGTCGGATTGATAAGGATTAATACAGTTAAATTTGGGAAAGGTTTACTATCAAATCTGCATAGGTGAAAATGATAAAAAAAGGATCACGCTAGTGAAATGTGTACAGATCACTATATTTACGCGAGCCTGGGAGACACGCTCTGATGGGGTGGAGTTATAGTCACGTGATAACGTGTGTAAACATTCTCTGGGACTAATAAAGAAGGTAGAAAAGTATTGTCAGATTAACACTGATCAGTTACTGTTGTGGCTACATACAGTGTAATGTGTATAAACTGAGGAAATCATACGATGTGAAATGCATAAATAATGACACAAAGGGGTCAAACACCCATATCAAATATGCTATGTGCCTGCATATAATGATATTATTGCAAAATATACATTGACAAAATGACAGAATCTTTGATGATCATGAGTACAAAGTTCACAGTAGTGGTATAGGGTTAAAGAGAATAAAGTTAAAGAGAATCCAACAGTATATGGGTGGGTTGAGAAGAGTTTTCAATCTGTGCTGTGAAACTTTATCGATATTGATGGGTACATCATAGGAAACAAGAAAATTCAATTCGATCATTAATCCCTGTCGGCTGTAGGGAATTAAGTTTTTTGATCCAAAAAAATTCAGTTTTGAGACGTTGTTTAACGGGATCCATGTCGCAGCGATGTGGGAGTATCTCTAGTATTGTGAATCTCAATTGTGAAATTTGGTGCTGAGCTTCAAGCCAATGCATGGCTATAGTGGATTTATTGTTCATTGTCCGTATGTTACTTTTATGTTCTGAAATCCTCACTTTAATTTTACGTTCTGTCTGTCCAACCTAAATTTTGCCACACGGCATTTGATTGCGTAGATTACATTAGTGGAGTCACATGTCCCTGTGTATTTCAGATCTATATTATAACCTTTGGTTGGGTGCATGAAAACATTACCGGTTATAACGTTATTGCAATGATTGCAATTTTGACATTTGACCATTCCTTTGTGCACTATCTTTGCTTCCTTTTTAGTGGATAAAATCTCTTTTAAAATTTTGGATCTTGAAAAAGCAAAGGTGACTTGTTCAGTATATAGATTTTGTAGATCTGGTTCAGTTCTGATTAAATCCCAATGTCTGTTAATGGCTTTTTTGATATTTTGTGATGCTGTTGAGTGTTTCAATACACACACTGTTTTTTGTGTTGCCATGCGACTTGATGTTCTCAGTAATGCTTCTCTGGGTAACTTTTCAGTCTTCTTTAGAGACTCTTCTTATATTTCTTTGGGATATCCTCTATGAACATATTGTTGGTATTGATCCATTAGTAATGATTTTAAATTGTTCTCATCAGAAGTGATTCTTTTTATGCGAATAAATTGAGATGTAGGTAGGTGTTTTTTCAAGGAGTCAGGATGAAAGCTTTGGAAAAGTAAACTGGAGTTGCAGTCTGTAGGTTTCTTGAATACTTTGGTGTGTAATTTTTGATTAGTGATGGAAATTTGTACATCCAAATAGGATACGGATTATTTTTCAATTGTATGCGTGAATTTCATTCTTGGGTTCAAATTATTCAAAATGGTTATGTTTTTGATGAGTTGATCTTTTTTGCCTCTCCAAAGCAAAAATATGTCATCAATGAATCTTTTAAAAGTTACTAAGTTGGTGGTCCAATCTGGGTTGTGCAAAATATTTTCTGTCTCAAATTTGGACATGAACAGATTCGCATATGAGGCCCCCCCCACCCAAAACCCATTGAGGTTCCATTGCATTGGTTATAGTAGTTTTGTTTCCATTGAAAATAACTATGGTAAAGTGAAAAATGCATGAGTTCAATCAAAAAAAATGTATTGGCCTCACAGTCATCCTCTTTTAGTAAATTCCATTCTAGTGTTTCAAGCCCTTCATTGTGTGGGATTGAGGTATATAACGCAACAACGTCCACTGTGCATAACCAATATTCTGTGTCTTCATTGAGTTGGATATTATTCAATAAGTTGAGAAATGCAGTGGTGTCTTTGATATATGTTTGGCACTTTTGGACTATGGGTTGAAGATACCAGTCAACATATTTTCCAATACTTTCTGATATTGACCCACAAGCTGATACAATGGGTCTGAACGGTGGTTTAGATGAGTCTTTATGGATCGTTGATAGCATATATAGTTTGGGTCTCCGAGGAAATTTGGTTTCTAAAAAGTTTTTTGTTTTCTCATTGATCCATTTCATCTCCAATGCGTGTTCTATGATTTGAGATAGTATTTTTTGGTACTCTAATGTTGGGTCTGATTCTAGAAGCAGATAAATGTCTTTCACATGGTCGTTTACCCTATTTTCGTAAAATTTAGTGTCCATAATGATCAAAGCTCCTCTTTTATCCGCTCTTTGGAAAGTTAAGTCATGATTGTTCGCTAGGTTTTTCAATGTGCTCCATTCTTTTTTGGTTAAATTGGTCTGTTTGAATTTAGAGAAATTAATTTTCTGTACTTCAGCAATAACTGATCTGTCAAAAGCTTCAATAGTTTTGTGAGAGTATGGTGCACAGAAAGTACTTTTTGGTTTAAATTCTTTGGTGCTTGTGGCTGAGGTATCTTGCATATCTTTGAAAAAATATCTCAATTTCAATGACCCGAAAAATCTGAATAAAGCTATTTCTGTTTCAGGAAGACTCGTGTTGTAGGTCGGGGCAAAAGAAGTTCCATTGTTGAGCACTGCCGTTTGGGCTTTAGTGTGCTGTTTAGATGATATGTTGATGACTAAGTCACTTTTGTTGTTTTCTGGCTCCTTGTTCTTTTCGCTATTTCTTCCTCCGTTTCTTCTGCCCCTCCTGTCTTTTCCCATCAGAGCGTGTCTCCCAGGCTCACGTAAATATAGTGATCTGTACACATTTCACTAGCGTGATCCTTTTTTTATCATTTTCACCTATGCAGATTTGATAGTAAACCTTTCCCAAATTTAACTGTATTATTCCTTATCAATCCGACAGACTGTCAAAACACGCGATAACTTTATTCTCTTTAACCCTATACCACTACTGTGCACTTTCTACTCATGATCATTAAAGATTCAGTCATTTTGTCAATGTATATTTTGCAATAATGTCATTATATGTGTCAGGATTCCCGGCCGCTGGTAAATCACTGACTGCTGTCTGAGTGAATCATGGGACTCAAAACTACATATCCCATGATCCTATGAGCGTCGCGCCGGAATGACGTTATGTGTCAGGAAAAGCATTTAATGAATCAATCAGGAAGAAGCGCTGCCGATTATTTTGGTATGCTGGCGTAGCGTTTTGTTCCAGTGTTTCTCGTTTTCTTGAGGGAGTGTTAGGTTCTTGTTCACTCTCTGCCCGTGGATTTCAGGCTGGGGCTTTGGAAACGCCCGCATCTCCGGACCCGGGAACCATCTTCGTGTGAGCGTGGGTCCAACCTGTGGATTTCTGGCTGGGGCTTCAGAAGCGCCTGCATCTCCGGACTCGGGAACCATCTTCGTGTGAGTGTGGGTCCAACCTGTGGATTACTGGCTGGGGCTTAGGAAGCGCCCACATCGCTGAGACACTTGCTACAGGTTTTGCTTGTGGTTCATTTATGGTTTAGCTGCTGGGAAACTCGGGGAAGTTTACCCGGTAAAACTGCAGGATTAACATTTGGTTTAACTGGTCTTCATGGTTATTGAATGCTTGGAGCTTTGCGTCTAATTGCCGAAGACTCGATATACTTGATTCTTTGATATATTGGATAGAAGCGGAAGTGAAGGTTTTACTTTCTTTTTTGCTGGGCTGCCTTTAGTTTTGGTTCATTTTGAAACCGCAGTAACTATTTCCTGGGGGAACTTTGAGTCCAAAGAAATCAATGTGACTGCGCATATGTTTACCTACTACGGATACATGATGTAATGTATTACGGAAATCGATCAGGGGAAATGAATGATATTATTTTGTGAACAAACTAGAGCTTTAAAGTTCTTTCCCTCTGGAGGAGAGGGGTAGAGAGAAAAAATCAGTGCCAGAAGACAAGAGGGCAGTTTGGTCTTCCTCATTCCGAATAGGGTAGGTGTGTCCTCATTCTTCTTCATAATAGCAAGGTGGTTAATTCCTGGAAAGCCTAGTAATAGAGAAATTGTAACTTTTCTGTTACAGTAGGAAACCTGGGGGATGAGAAGTTGCCCGTTTTCTTTGCCCTAGATATTCAGCATTCCTGTTGCGTTCATACAGGTGAGGAACGAGTAGCTTCTTTGAATAGTGTGTTAGTATAGCGGGTAACAGTGCCACTTATTTCGTGCTTTGTATATTTACAGGTCTCCAGTTCCAGCAGCCCAGCAGTTCCCCTCCGGACCTTTTTTCCCCCGCTTGATCTCCTTAACAGTCTGCGAACAATTATTGCCAGACTTGGGATGATCTAGAGGAGGGCCCCTTTACAGCATCAATACAATCCTGGGGATTAGCAACGGAAACCTCTGACAGAATAATCGGCCTAAGAATTCTTATCCCCCCGATTGTATTAATAAAGGATGGCCTCCATGGATGACGTGATAGAGGCTTTAGGCCTTGTGCAAGCAGAACTTGCGGCATCACGTTAGGAAACGGCCGCACTACAAACACGGGTAGACGCGTTACAGCGAAACCCTTTTGATGTAGGAGCCCCTCAACCTGCTTCAGTGGTGGTAGAAATGCCCTCACCAGTTCCGTTAGCACCCCCGGAACGATTTCAAGGTGATAGGAAGAAGGTGCAAGCGTTTATGACACAAGTGATGTTATATTTCACTTGCAAACCAAAGTTCTTTTTGACTAATCAAGCTAGGGTTTCCTTTTTGATATCCTATCTGGGTGGAGAGGCAGCGCAGTGGGCCATCCCTATAGTTAAGAGCAATGACCCCATTCTGTATGATTGGGATCTGTTTCGAGCAGAGTTCGAAAAGACATTCGACAGGAGAGCAGAAACCTTTTCAGCAGATAAGGAATTGCTAGTACTTAGACAGGGATCATCAGACTTAGTCACTTACCTTAATCATTTTAGGAGACTAGTAGCAGAAACGGAGTGGCCCGAAGCGAAACAAACTGTCTTGTTCTATCAAGGACTCACAGAGAACTTAAAAGATGTCATAGCACAGGTCGACCCCCAACCCACAACATGTGCAGCGCTTATCGATTTGGCATTGAGACTGGACCATCGTTTAAGGGAACGAAAAGGAGATCATGGAAGAAAGGATAGGCCTATACCTATGGGTGACAAACAGAACGGTGGGGAAAAGTCAGAGGAAAAACTGAACCAATGGAAATCGGAGCTGTACGAGCTTCATTGACGCTCAGTGAAAGAGAGCATCGCCGCAAATTTGGGTTGTGTCTTTATTGCGGGAAAAAAGGACACTTTTTGCGTGAATGCCCTATAAAACCTAAGGGAGGTCGTTTTCGTACCGGACAAGTGGCTGCTTCCTCCGTGGAAAAAGGGTCGGAAAACTCCAGTGCTTGAGTCCATCAGAAGGGAGTAACTCAAGCAAGCAACTTATCCCTTCAGTTACCTGTGAAGATTATGCCTGTAATCGTCTGTTCTTTTTGGACATGGAGTTATGGATCGACCAAGCCCCAAAACATATCAGAGCAATGGTAGATTCCGGAGCTACGGGCTATTTTATGGACAAAGAGGAAGCACGCAGATTGGGGGTGACTCCGGTATTGAAACAAGTCCCTGAAGTGGTGTTCGCAGTGGACGGACATGAATTGGAATCAGGCCCGATCAATCAACACACTCCTGAGTATGAGCTTTGGTATGGAGGTTATCACAAAGAACTTCTTTCATTCAACCTCATCCATGCTCCTCATTATGGGGTGATATTGGGACTTCCATGGTTGAAGAAACATGAACCTACAATTCATTGGACCGAGCAGGCCTTGGATTTGCACTCCACTTACTGTCAAGAGCATTGCAACATTGAGTCCCCCCGTCCTTCCACGGTCTTGGCGACCATGCATTACATAAATACCACAGCCGAAAAGGAGGTGACATTACCAAGTTGTTACCGGGAGTACGTTGAGGTGTTTAGCGAGAGTAAGGCTGAGGTATTACCACCGCATAGGGAATATGACTGCCGAATCGATTTGGTACCTGGATCTGTGATTCCATGCGGTAGAATATATGTTCTCATTCAACCAGAAACAGTGCATCTCAGAGAATATCTGGATAAGCTCTTAAGGTTAGGATTCAATTGACCGTCTAGGTCTCCAGCAGCCTCTCCGCTTTTCTTTATACCCAAAGCGAACGGAGAATTGCGTTGTTGCATCGACTTTAGAGCATTAAATGCCATCATGGTCAGGAATCAATACCCACTCCCATTGATTCCGGTCCTTCTGGAGCAAGTACGAGCCGCCAACATCTACACAAAATTGGACTTAAGAGGAGCATACCACTTAGTCCGTATGAGACGAGGCGACGAATGGAAAACCGCCTTTAAGACGCGGTATGGGCTCTTTGAATATCTTGTGATGCCCTTTGGGCTCTGTAATGCCCCAGCCTCCTTCCAATTTTTTTTGAATGAAGTTTTACGTGAGTTTTTAGACATCTTTGTTGTGGTATACATAGATGATATCTTGATTTACTCGAACACTGAGAGGGAACACCAAAATCATGTATGCCAAGTTCTTCAAGCCTTACAGCGGAATCATCTATACTGTAAATTGATGATATGTGAATTTCATGTTACCACCGTAGAGTTTCTAGGGGTCATGCTCACTCCGTCTGGTCAGGTGATGGCTGAAAGAAAGGTACAAGCAATTGTGGAGTGGCCTAGACCTAATAAGATAAAGACATTCAAAGCCTCCTAGGATTTGCGAACTTCTAGAGAAGATTCACAGCACATTTCTCTGAGATGGTAACTCCGCTCACAAGGTTAACTCGTAAAAACATCCAGTTCTTGTGGAGCACAGCAGAACAAACAGCGTTTGATCAATTGAAGAAAGCCTTTGTCACAGCCCCAGTCCTTACGCATGCCAACCCTGACCTTCCTTTTGTGGTGGAAGCAGATGCCTCAGAAATGGCAGTAGGGGCGGTCCTATCCCAAAGAAATGAGAGTACAGGTCACCTTCATCCTATTGCTTTCATGTCACGCAAATTAAATGCAGCAGAGCAAAATTATACGATTGCAGAAAAAGAACTCTTAGCAATAAAAGACGCGTTTACTGAATGGAGGCATTGGTTAATGGGAGCGTCTCATCAGATCACGGTATATACCGACCATCGAAATTTGCAGTTTTTACGGGCTGCCAGACATCTCACCCCCAGACAACTCAGATGGATGTTGTTTTTTGCTGAATTTCACTTCATAGTCACTTTCCGTCCAGGAAGTGAAAACCGGAAGGTGGACGCTCTAACTCGCCAAGAAAACAACCCCCCTGTTCTAATGGCGCCAGACAGGAGTCAATATACAAAAAAGCAGACCAGGTCTAGGAACATGGCTCTACCAGTCACCGTGGTCACACATAGTGTGTATGCAAGTGAGGATTGTTGTCTGTGTAGATTCATTGAGAACACATTATAACAACAATTATTGAACAAAGACTAAAGCGATTCCCATCAGACCACCCTTCTTGGTGGATTTTGCGTCATGTGGGGATCGCTGAACATTCCATCCGACCGTGTAGTGCCGGTGTGGGAATGAAATAACAATGATGTAGTCATAATAAACATCCCAGAAAGGTGTTGGTAAAAGAGTGCAGTGCTACAGTGATGGTGATTAATAAAAATGACTACACAGACTCAGAGCATGGTTTAAACAAAAGTCTATGTGCCAGAAGTTAAGAAAGCGCCAAGTAGTAAGGCTGCCTACTGGCGCAGTGCAGAGCGGTCGACATGTTTCAGCCGTAGGGGACAGTGCCCCGGCTTTCTTCAGGACCTTGTAACATAAAATGGCTACTGCACCTACATCGAAGTGAAAAATATGTAAAAAATGTACTACAAACACAATATATAAATTATTGTCTACCAGGAACTCCAATACTTATGTGTCCACTGGAGGGAGATCAATGTGTTTTCTTCCTATCAAAAAACATGAAAACATTTCATCAGACAACACTAGACTGTACATAAACGACCACATGTTTACACAGAGACCGATTGGCCACAACTGCAAGAATAATTTGCATTCTGCATTTTTAACATTTATAAACAATTATAAACAAGCATACTAGCTTCATCCCCATGAGGCATTTCCCCATGGTGATACTCACCCAGCTTTGTGTGGGTGAAGACCTCACCTCACCCGGCGACCGCTCGGGAGTATGAGGCCCCGCTCTGTAGTGTAGAAAAGAGGGGGGGCAGTAGGTACATAGCTTTACAGTACCCAATCAACTTACTCTACACTCATATCCCAACAGACGTGTGCAAGCAATCCTTCTTCCCCAAAAGGAAAATGCCCAAGGGGGTCCCGTAAAACCTATGGGGACCACATAGCCTGCAATGTATTTCATTTTACAGGGTATCATATAGGCACTAATGTGCATATCTGGATGACTAATCCTCCAGTGGCATTGAAGGTCTGTACGCTGGCCTATCACCACTGTGCATTGACATCGGTGGGAGGTAATATAAGGCATCAAAGAATGGCCAGATTGTAACATCCATAATCATATTGTCCCCTCATTACTAAGGAGCAAAAACGACTAGAGACACATAAAGAGTTCACCTAGCACCACTGTGCAATTACATCAGTGGGAGGTACTATAGGGCACCAAAGTATGGCCACATTGTGACATCATTAATCACATTGTCCCCTCATTATTAAGGAGCAAAAGACGCCTAGAGACAAATAAAGAATTCAGGGAATACTTGCTGCTTCACTCCCCATTGCCTTACGATAAATGTGCTGACCCTATCTTCGCTACACGTACTATACCTTTAGGGTGCATGTGTTGGCTCTCACTGTTACGTAGGAACCAAGTATAGACCGGAGATAAAGTTAGAAACAGGGACAGCAGGCGGCTTACCTCTCCGTCGGTGCCTCCCGTCTTGTTACGAGCGGAAGTGGAGGTGTGGGTAATGCCGCCTAGTCCTCATAAGTAGTACTCGGTAATTGGAAGCCGGTTGTGTGGAATTTTACCGGAAGCGAGTGCGAAGGGAAGCACTGCTTATTTGCGCATGCGCGATGGTCGGAACGCGCTGTTTCACCGCATCTGCGCAGTAAAACGTTGACGCCCAGCTTTTAGCGTCAGGGCTTAAGCGCTCTCGTAATAACGAGCGAAATGCCTAGAAAGTTCACATTACAAACCAGGGTGAAATGACCTGGCATGAATGGGTCTAGTTTTTTAGTCATCATATTTTTTATTATTAATTATTTTACTTGGTCGAACATCGTGTGGCAAAAGAGCACTTTCACTAAAAAGGTCATAAATCTCAAATAGTCTCTAGATATATATTGTGCCATAGTGAAGTCTGTCAAAGCCTCAGTAAGGTCAGAGGTTGCTAAATCAAGCCCCTTCATTGGTAATCTTCAATTAGAATTTTCACACAGTGTGTGTTGTTATATTAGAATATTAAGGAGAAGTCGGAGGGCAGCTTGCACAAATGCGTTGGGAGAGCTATGGAAGCGAACAACACTGTGTTCGCATTTATGTGTAATGACCCGCAACTGAACAGTTGCTCTAAACAGTAAGAAACAAAACAGGTGTGTGGAGGGTCGAGGGGAATCTTTAACGACCTGTCTGCTCATACCCCTTGTGCCAATATTCAATATACAAAAAAGCAGACCAGGTCTAGGAACATGGCTCTACCAGTCACCGTGGTCACACATAGTGTGTATGCAAGTGAGGATTGTTGTCTGTGTAGATTCATTGAGAACACATTATAACAACAATTATTGAACAAAGACTAAAGCGATTCCCATCAGACCACCCTTCTTGGTGGATTTTGCGTCATGTGGGGATCGCTGAACATTCCATCCGACCGTGTAGTGCCGGTGTGGGAATGAAATAACAATGATGTAGTCATAATAAACATCCCAGAAAGGTGTTGGTAAAAGAGTGCAGTGCTACAGTGATGGTGATTAATAAAAATGACTACACAGACTCGGAGCATGGTTTAAACAAAAGTCTATGTGCCAGAAGTTAAGAAAGCGCCAAGTAGTAAGGCTGCCTACTGGCGCAGTGCAGAGCGGTCGACATGTTTCAGCCGTAGGGGACAGTGCCCCGGCTTTCTTCAGGACCTTGTAACATAAAATGGCTACTGCACCTACATCGAAGTGAAAAATATGTAAAAAATGTACTACAAACACAATATATAAATTATTGTCTACCAGGAACTCCAATACTTATGTGTCCACTGGAGGGAGATCAATGTGTTTTCTTCCTATCAAAAAACATGAAAACATTTCATCAGACAACACTAGACTGTACATAAACGACCACATGTTTACACAGAGACCGATTGGCCACAACTGCAAGAATAATTTGCATTCTGCATTTTTAACATTTATAAACAATTATAAACAAGCATACTAGCTTCATCCCCATGAGGCATTTCCCCATGGTGATACTCACCCAGCTTTGTGTGGGTGAAGACCTCACCTCACCCGGCGACCGCTCGGGAGTATGAGGCCCCACTCTGTAGTGTAGAAAAGAGGGGGGGCAGTAGGTACATAGCTTTACAGTACCCAATCAAATTACTCTACACTCATATCCCAACAGAGGTGGACGCTCTAACTCGCCAAGAAAACAACCCCCCTGTTCTAATGGCGCCAGACAGGAGTCTCATCGAACCAAGTAAAGTGTTGGGAGTGATACGCATTGAGGATTTCCTCCATAAAATCAGGAGAGGCATCCAAACATTTGAATGGAAAACTTGGTTTCGAATGCATCCAGAATGGAAAATCAGACCAGGGTTGCCTATGAAAGGCCAACAGGTGCTACTTCCTACATTGGGTCTACGTAAAAAGGCGTTCGACTGGTGTCACAACCTACCCTGTGCTAGCCATACTGGAGGAACAAAAACCTTGAAAAAGCTGCTTCGAAGATTTTGGTGGCCTACCATCCGCCCTGATGTGTTTGCATGGGTTCAAAAGTGTACCACTTGTGCTCAGGCCAAGAGTGATCATCGTCCTACACAGGGGCTTCTTCAGATTATGCCTACTCCTGTGACTCCTTGGGAAAGGTTCTCTGTGGACTTTGTGGTGGGTCTGCCTAAAGATCAGGGTATGACAGCCATTATAGTGGTGGTGGATTACTTAACGAAACTGGGTCATTTCATTGCTTGTAAACAAGTACCTACTGCTAGTCGATTAGCTCATCTCTTGCTCATTCATATAGTCCGGTTGCATGGTCTTCCACGTTCCATAGTATCTGATAGGGGAGCTCAGTTTACTGAAAGGTTTTGGAAGGCTTGGTGTGAGAAACTTTGCATTTCTTCCTCCCTCTCCACAAGCTTTCATCCCCAAACAGACGGTCAAACCGAATGTTTAAATCAAACACTGAAGCAATATCTAAGATGTTTCATAGATACCACCACTGATGCATGGGTTGACTGGCTGTGGGCAGCAGAGGTAGCGTACAATGATGCAATACATTCTTCTACTCAGTACACTCCATTTTATTGTACCTACGGTTTTAACCCACGGTTTGCCCCTTTGAGTTTGCCTTCCCTTAAGGTGAAGATACCCTCATTGCAATCCCGATTGGTTCATCTACGTAGCACTATGGTACAAGCACGAAATAACCAGGAGAAAGCTAAAAGCAGGTATAAGACACAGGCAGATAAGCACCGCAGGTCATGTCCTGAGTACAACAGGGGGAATTGGGTGTGGTTGTCCACTCGGAACATCCGATTTCGCAAGTACAGTGTTTTCAACCCTTGGTTCATTGGACCTTATAAAGTGATCAGGCATATAAACCCTGTAGCTGTGAAATTGCATCTTCCGCCTCATTTCAGGATACATCCAGCTTTTCACGTGTCTCTTCTAAAGCCTGCAAAAGGTCCTGGCAGTAAGCCCCAGTCGCCTGTGAGTGTGCAACAAGATGTTGAAAATGAAGTAAGATGTATTTTGGATGCAAGAAGGGTTCGTGGCAAACTTCAGTATTTGGTATCCTGGAAAGGGTATGGGCCTGAGGAGGACTCATGGGAGCCTGTTACGGCTGTGCATGCTCCCCGACTTGTGCGGAAGTTCCACCGCTTGCATCCTGGCAAGCCTGGGGGCAGTCAGTGAGTGTCGAAAGGGGGGTGTTCTGTCAGGATTCCCGGCCGCTGATAAATCACTGACTGCTGTCTGAGTGAATCATGGGACTCAAAACTACATATACCATGATCCTATGAGCGTCGCGCCGGAATGACGTTATGCGTCAGGAAAAGCATTTAATGAATCAATCAGGAAGAAGCGCTGCCGATTATTTTGGTTTGCTGGCGTAGCGTTTTGTTCCAGTGTTTCTCGTTTTCTTGAGGGAGTGTTAGGTTCTTGTTCACTCTCTGCCCGTGGATTTCAGGCAGGGGCTTCGGAAGCACCCGCATCTCCAGACCCGGGAACCATCTTCGTGTGAGCGTGGGTCCAACCTGTGGATTTCTGGCTGGGGCTTTGGAAGCGCCTGCATCTCCGGACCCGGGAACCATCTTCGTGTGAGTGTGGGTCCAACCTGTGGATTACTGGCTGGGGCTTAGGAAGCGCCCGCATCGCTGAGACACTGGCTACAGGTTTTGTTTGTGGTTCATTTATGGTTTAGCTGCTGGGAAACTCGGGGAAGTTTACCCGGTAAAACTGCAGGATTAACATTTGGTTTAACTGGTCTTCGTGGTTATTGAACGCTTGGAGCATTGCGTCTAATTGCCGAAGACTCGATATACTTGATTCTTTGCATATTGGATAGAAGCGGAATTGAAGGTTTTACTTTCTTTTTTGCTGGGCTGCCTTTAGTTTTGGTTCATTTTGACACCGCAGTAACTATTTCCTGGGGGAAATTTGAGTCCAAAGAAATCAATGTGACTGCGCATATGTTTACCTACTACGGATACATGATGTAATGTATTATGGAAATCTATCAGGGGAAATGAATGATATTATTTTGTGAACGAACTAGAGCTTTAAAGTTCTTTCCCTTTGGAGGAGAGGGGTAGAGAGAAAAAATCAGTGCCAGAAGACAAGAGGGCAGTCTGGTCTTCCTCATTCTGAATAGGGTAGGTGTGTCCTCATTCTTCTTCATAATAGCAAGGTGGTTAATTCCTGGGAAGCCTAGTAATAGCAAAATTGTCACTTTTCTGTTACAGTAGGAAACCTGGGGGATGAGAAGTTGCCCGTTTTCTTTGCCCTAGATATTCAGCATTCCTGTTGCATTCATACAGGTGAGGAACGAGTAGCTTCTTTGAATAGTGTGTTAGTATAGCGGGTAACAGTGCCACTTATTTCGTGCTTTGTATATTTACAGGTCTCCAGTTCCAGCAGCCCAGCAGTTCCCCTCCGGACCTTTTTTCCCCCGCTTGATTTCCTTAACAGTCTGCGAACAATTATTGCCAGACTTGGGATGATCTAGAGGAGGGCCCCTTTACAGCATCAATACAATCCTGGGGATTAGCAACGGAAACCTCTGACAATATGCAGGCACATAGCATATTAGATATGGGTGTTTGACCCCTTTGTGTCATTATTTATTCATTTCACATCGTATGAATTCCTCAGTTTATACACATTACACTGTATGTAGCCACAACAGTAACTGATCAGTGTTAATCTGACAATACTTTTCTACCTTCTTTATTAGTCCCAGAGAATGCTTACACACGTTATCACGTGATTATAACTCCACCCCATCAGAGCGTGTCTCCCAGGCTCGCATAAATATAGTGATCTGTACACATTTCACTAGCGTGATCTTTTTTTATCATTTTCACCTATGCAGATTTGATAGTAAACCTTTCCCAAATTTAACTGTATTAATCCTTATCAATCCGACCGACTGTCAAAACATGTGATCACATGATCGGAACGTTATCCAATCATAGCGCACCTTCCTGGTTCGCGTATATTTAGCGATTCACGCATATCGCACCAGCGCGACAATTTTCCATCTTTAGGTTTTATTTGATTCTCACTGTTCTGTTATAATCTGACACTACTGTTCTTACCATTTTTTGTCATTTTGACGCATTTAACATGTTAGCAATGTCACATGACTCAATACACAAGTACAAGAAGCATTCCTATAGGCTCCTCAGAGAACCTGCCTGTTTGAATTCCGGATATCGTCCACGCGTTTCACAGTAAGTTGACTCCGCAAACCTCGCTTCTCACTATGTTTAATAACTAGATAGGACATTTTAGAGTGATTTATGAGTTGCCTTACGTAATTTAATGTCGAGTGGCATTTTTGCGTCATTGTTGATGTTGAACGTAGTATGTCAGCCAGCACTGCGTTTACAACCCATCTTCGAGTACAGCATTAGATACCCATATAGAACCTTTACATCCACGGTAGTTTGTACACATCAATTACTGTATGCTTGTTTCCTTTAATATGCACATTTGGTTTACAAACTGTTCATACTTGAATTAATTTTTGAACTCATTTACTTTTGTTGGTAAGCACTCTATTCAGACATCATTGATTGATCTGATATCACATGTCTAAGAGTTGAGTAGCGTTTTTTAGCAAATGACTAAATCTGAGGAAGTACGAATTTATTTATGAAATTTACAGTTTTTAGAACATGAGGCAATGTTGTAATTTGGTGTTATGCGCTGAATACTAAGGTCCTGTATGTTTTGTTCACAGACCCCTGATGAAGGGTTAATCTGACAACCCGAAATGCATTGGGTAAAATGAAACGTGATTTTCAATTCATGATTACAATGGATTTTTGGAAAATAATGGATACAATGAACATGAAGTGTTAAATAAAGACAAAATGAGATAACACTAAAACGTTTGTTTTGAAAAATTCATATATATTTTGTCAAGAAAGCTCAAGAAACAATTTCGTTTCATGTCAAAGGAGCGCGGCCTTTGGGATTATATTATCACATTTCTTATCAAGTATGATAATTATGTCATCTCTATTGCAGAAAGTTTACCTTTAGAGATTAGGTCCTATTTTTTTTCTCTTTTTTAATATTTCTGTGAACATTGTTAAATCGATGAAGATGTATATGTTAAAATGACATTCCTCTTTTCTTTTCCGACCAAGAAAGGGAGTAGGGGGGGTACTTTGGGTTCCCAGGGACTAATGGTCCTTGTGCCTCATGTGGTGGGATGGGTGGGTGGGGTGGAGGGTTGGTTCCTGGTGTAGGGTTGGTGGTGGTGGTGGAGGGGGGTGGGGTGTAAGTCAGCGGTAGTTATCCTTGAATGGTCAGCAGAGCGGATAATTTCAATATGTCTGTGTGGTATGAGTCAAAACAGGGAGGTATTATCTTCGCTACATACGATGGATAATAATGGATAGAAAAGTGAAAATTTGTATGTTGAATATCAGCGGCCTTAATAATTTCAAGAAAAAAGGGATTTTACTCAAAATAATTCAATTATCACAAATAGATATTCTGTGTTTACAAGAAACACATATCTCTTGGGATAAGAGAAATTTGTTGAAATATTTAGGTCTTGAATTATTAGTATGGACAAAGCAGACAGGGATAAAAAGAGGGGTTGCAATTTTTATGAAACAGAGTTTGGGGAAATGTGTTAGAACACTAGCAGACAAATGGGGGAGATGGGGATTGGCAGAAATTAATATTGATGGCAATAGGTTTACCATCTACTCTCTGTATGGCCCGAATCTAGATGATAGTGAGGTAATGAATTCGATTAATTTAGAGCTTGCAGCCTGGTGTCAACCAATAATTTTCTGTGGTGACTTGAATGTCCATATCGAAGCTTATTTTAATATTAGGACAAGCTGGAATTATAAAGGCCGTAAGACTAGGATTTATAGAGCTCTCAGGGAATTAGTGTTAAGGAACGGGCTTATCGATGTCTGGAACAGATTGCGGTCTTCTGAGCCCAGGTATACCTTCTTTTCGGTCCCACATCAAAAGTTTGTGTATTTAGATTACTTTTTTATTTCTCAAGACTTTATAGAGAAAGCCAATATCGAGATAATGCCACAACTTGTTTCAGACCATAATCCCGTAATATTGGAAATACAATTACTCTCCCAAAACAAAGGGTCTAATAGAAAGTGGTTGTTCCAAAGGAATTTGTTGATGGATGATGATTATCTTTTATATATGGCTAATATTATTAAGGAGTTTTTTATGTAATAACGACACGGCGTCTGTTCAAATTGTCTGGGACACCTTTAAACAACAATCAGAGGAGAAACTCTTAGTTATTCCAATTTTCAGTAGAAAAAGAAACAGAGTAAATTTAAGAAAGATCTAGATAGGGTGATGGCTGCAGAGTTAAAATTGGCAGCCAATATTAAATCTGGCCAAGGGATTGAAGAAGCCCAATGTGCGCTAACTACTGAACGGGCCGTAGCTTATTCTTATTTAGCTGACCAGGTAGCGTGCAAATATAGGCAATATAAGACAGAATGCTACGAACTAAATGATCAGACGGGTAGAATGTTAGCACAAAGGCTTAGACAGAAGGCAGCTTTCAACAATATTATAAAAATCACTGATCTAAATGGGGTAACCCATGAATACAAAGCAGGGGTTTTAAAGGCGTTTCGTGATTTTTATCAGTTGCTATATAATAAGTCGAACGATGGTACTGGTGTAGCAGACAATACCTCAGAATATTTAATAAATCTCGACAACACAAAACATTTGGAAATACAAAAAGATGTATTAGCTGCCCCCATCATGTGGGAAGAGATTGAACTGGCTATCCTGGGTCTTGCCCCAGGGAAAGCAATGGGACCAGATAATATACCGCTGGAATTTTATCGCACTTTTCGTAACATGCTAAAACCGGAGCTACTTAAAGTGTACCAGCAGGCTTTTTTGGGTCTTCCACCTGACTCTTGGTCCCTGGCCACTATAGTTGTTTTTAAGAAAAAAGGAAAGGAGGGTACTGACCTAGGGTCATACAGACCAATTTCTCTTATTACCTCGGATAGCCCTGTTGGATGCCCTGTTGGATGCAGAAAAAGTATTGTATTCAACAGGGTCCACTGGGGGTTCCTGTGGTCTGTGATGGCATGGAAGGGGTTTCCCATTGAATATATAAACGCTATACGGGCATTATATATCAACCCTAAAGCAGTAATCCGGGTTGCCACCGAGGTCTCTGATTTTCTGCCGATAACAAGGGGGACAAGGCAAGGCTGTCCTTGCTCCCCCTTGTTGTTTGCATTATATATTGAGCCCTGTTTGAACAGATAAGCTAAAGAAACTGATATTGTTCCTGTAAAGATTAATCAAGCAGAACATAAAGTTTTTGCGTATGCTGATGACGTCGCTATTGTCACCTCTGATATTAAACTGGCGTTACCTAAAATAATAAAATTGGCCCAGGAATTTGGTGAGTTCTCGGGATATAAATTGAATATCTCGAAGACACAACTGATCCACTCGATTGAGGGCAGGCCAGATGACCTGGCGTTTTCTGCCGAAGCCTCTTATCTTGGTATAACGATATCCGCCAAAATGACTACATTATACAGCTTAATACCGACCGTATGTTAGATTCAGCTAACAGGACTTTGGAAAGATTGAACAACTTACATTTATCTTTGTATGGTCGTACCAATGTACTGAAAATGCTAATACTTCCTTAAATTCCTTTATTTGTTTCGTACGATACCTCTTTTGTTTCCCTCTGATTTTTTTGTAAATTAGATAGAATGACCTATAGGTTCCTCTGGGGCTACTGGAGGTCTAGAAGAGCTTTTACATGGTGTACATTACCCAGGATCAGGGGAGGCTGGGGGGTATGAAATGGTCTTGGGGAAGGAAACACAACAATGTCTGGTGAGAATAATAGAGCCCAGCTACTATAAAAAAACAAAATTTAAAATCATGCTAACCGCATTTCAAATTTGGAAGCAGTTTAAAAAAAGATTTAATTGTTGCCTGGACCTGAATTACTATACGCCTATGCAACCCGACTTTACCTGAAATTTTCAGAGGCCCTGTAATGCGGAGATGGCACTCCGCCGGAGTGTGCATATTAGGAGATTTATATCAGGACGGGCAATTTGTCTCCTATTCTTATTTGCAGCAAAAATATAATTTTTTGAGAAATGATTTTTTTAAATATCTCCAAGTTCAAAGTTTTCTGGAGGCTAAAATCCCTTTAAATATAACAATGATGGAAAAAATTGATATGTTAGAAGGTAGTAGAAAGGGAAGTAGAATTGGTGTAATATATCAGATGATGGTAAACAAACTACAGGATGATTTGAGTGTATATATAGATAAATGGCAAAGAAAATTAGAAATGGAAAATGTTCACTTGTCTAGAGCAATAGAGCTGTCGAGTAGTGTTTTATTTAATGGATCGTTTAAAAGCCAACATTTAATGTCCATCTTTGATTTATATTACACCCCTGCAAAGTTGGCTAAATGGGAAGCAAAAAGTGGAGATAAGTGCAATAGATGTATTTATATTGCTGCAGATTCTATCCACATGTTGTTTACCTGTCCTAAATTACTTCAATTTATCACGGAAGTACAATTTTTTCTTAATAACAGTTTAGGGATACAAATTGAATTATATGCACAATTAGTAATTCTCGGAATCCAGTCAGATCAAACTGGTAAAAGGACGACTGAAGAAGGTTTATTATTTATTTGTATGTCTGTATATCGATATTGTATAACTTCTCGTTGGTTAGATGCTGACCCTCCAGTTTTTCATCAATGGCAGTCAAAATTATTATTTATTTACCAACTCGAGAATGCAGTGTATAAACTAAAGGGGTTGAAAAAAAGGTATTTGGACAAACACTCTGGGCTCCACTTTCTAACTGGATATGAGTGGTCTTTTTTCCTTCCTTTTTCCTTTCTTTTTTTTTTTCTTCTTTTCTTCCATTCTGTTCTCTTCAATATAAGATGATACTTTGCTGGATTTGTATTGTTTTGTTCATGATGAATTTTACTATGTATAACTATCTGCTGACGTAAATTAAAAAAAGGAAAAATAAAAAATAAAAAAAGGAAAAAGAGTTCCAAAGTTAGAACTTTGTTTTGAAAAATGAAGGTCGAATTTAAAGTTTCTCAGAACACTCTGTGCCAAATCAAAAGTCAGTGTTAGGGCTTGGAGAAAACATGAAATCATCTAAGTCTGTTGACAAAAATGTATCTACCATTGAAGATGAAAGTTGGATTACCTTGTTTAGAATATTAACATAGATGTGAAGCATCACCGTCAGCATTGGTCGCATTAGCAATGTTTGTACTGGATGGTACCTGCGTGCGTGTTTCCTCTCATACCTCAGCAGTAGCATTTTGGGTCTGTGAGATTTCAATGAATGCCGTCTTGAGAATTGGTAGCCGCTGGGACAACACAGTGCATGGGCCGTTACTGGTTCAAGCAAAGTATCAACATCCGTTGGCATGCTTCGATTTGAGTAATTTTTTGAGTTATCCAGAATGGCATTTGTTCCCGTTTTGCAGGTATCTTACCAATGACTGAGTGTTGAGTCTGTAGTGTTATTTTTAGTGTATTCCCCTGGTGAGGGGTATGTTGTGGAATCATTATTGAAGGTTGGACTGTGAGAGTCGCATGACATATTGAACCAACTGTCTATAGATTTTGATTAGCTCTTTGAGTTCAGCTAGTAGTGCCACATCTGTCATTTCATTAATTTCAGGACGTGGTGTATAGCTAGCTAAAACCGGCCATGTTGCTCCTGGTCTACCTAGTGGACCGAGCCTCGTAATGTAATTTATATGTTTTAGGGTGCCTTCAAACCAGAGCGCATGCTCCTGGTATGTTAGTGGAATTTCAATATCCTCAAAGTAATGTATTCCTCTGGTGGATCATCTTCTTTGTAGAAGTAAAACAATTGTGTTACTGGCTTTGCTTCAGGGAAGACTATCCATGAATAGACTGGTGATATTCATGTGCCTCTATCACAAAAACGATCCTACCACCTCTTGCTGATAGGCCATTTTTTATAAGTTTTATAGTGACGGCTTTCCTTAGATTTAGAGGGATTGCTATAGCATCCTCATCGGTTTATTGAAAACCTGTAAAGTTTAAAGCTTGTACGGCATCATCACCTGTAGCTCCACTGTTTTTGGTGTTGTTGACGTTATTCAACATTGTTTAATGAAATCTGCAGAGCAAGTTGCAAGGAAACAAAGAGAAGGTGCACAATATTTTGGAACACTGTATCCTTC
This sequence comes from Lissotriton vulgaris, assembly GCF_964263255.1. Taxonomy (NCBI): domain Eukaryota; kingdom Metazoa; phylum Chordata; class Amphibia; order Caudata; family Salamandridae; genus Lissotriton; species Lissotriton vulgaris. The sequence goes on along the minus strand of NC_141699.1, from coordinate 839,555,622 downwards.
AACGTTGAACAAACCAAAAAGCTAGTACATAGGATTTTTCATTCTACTCAGCTATGGAGAATATTATCCTTTAACCCACTCCAGACGTCTATTGGAGTATTACGGAAAAAGGGGTCCCTGAGAAAAGCACAACAGTATCTAGCGTTAAATTAGTGCCTTACCAAACCATTGGGCACCTTGTAGTGTAGTTCCTATATTCCCAATAGGCTCTGCACATTGGTATAATATACACTATAGATTTGATATAGGACTAAGGTCAGTATGTCTCTATCGAGTATACTAAACTTAATTGTGTGTGCCAGCTAACTCAGAGGTCACTAGAAACTTTCTTGAATATACAAGAAGGGATTCGTTTCTGACAACTGCATAAACATAACAACTTTGTTTCCCAAGAATCGAAACGTATCTTCAGAGTCGTGGAAGCAATGGATAACTATTTCACTCAGTCAATCGTGCATGCTTCGTTTCTACAGAGTTTGCAGAGAAATAGTGAGATGGGCGTTTTTAATAAAAGGTTTATTGAACAGTCTTCTTTCTCATGCAAGAGAGGTGAACTGCTACAATTGTAAGACAGAATGCAAAGTATAATGCGTACAGCGTAAACAGTAATATAAAATAATACTGTAATAGCATTGTCTGGTTGCTATGACATATAAAAATACATACATAAATAACACAGGCTAAAATACTCAACTGGTGCTTCTAAAATACGTCTACCCCAGTGTACCTAACCTAGGTCTAGTACGAGGAAAGAAGTAACTGTTGTCTTTAGCATAGGTTTAGTTTTGCCAAGAATTGCCAAAGGTTTCTCTAGGTTCTAATCAGCTTACAATGAAACAGGGATGTGTTCTGGCCCCCCTCCTCTTCAACCTGTTTATAGCAGACCTCCCGACAACCTTGGACGAAACAAATAGCCATCCCCCAAAGGTGGGAGGCCAATCGCTAAGCAACCTATTGTATGCCGACGACTTGGTTCTCTTTAGCCTTACGAGGGTCGGGTTACAAAGGCTTCTGGACAAACTGCTCAGCTATACGAAAATAAACCATCTAGAGGTAAATTTAAAGAAAACGCAAGTTGTCCCCTTTGGTAAAAAATGTTACACCGGCGGTGGGTGGTCATTTAACAACGTACCCCTCATCACTGGCCAATCGTACAAATATCTAGGTGTCCACCTGGACTCTAGACGCAACCTCTCAAAACAGCGTCGAGAGAACTCAGTCAAAGCCACGACCTTAGCGGTGTCACTAGGCAAGCTCTCTAAAAAACTCTCAGGTCCAACTCTAATGCCTTTTTTAGAAGTAATGACAGCTAAAATTGGCCCCACTTTATCATACGGCATGGAAACATTCAGGGGTAAATTGAACACCGCTTTGAATAGGCACACAACCAAAATCTATAAAAAGGTCCTCCAGTTACCAAGGTCTGCATCTGCTGCTCAGATAAGACTAGAGCTGGGGCTACTAAACTACGATGCCTCAGACATTGGGGTATACCTGAACCTCTGCCACAAACTGAGGCAGGCGGACCCAGGCACACTGGAATCCTTAGTCTGGTTAGAAATCTCCCAGAATAACTCAGGTGGAACGTTTGGTCGCCTCTTCAAGGAAGCAATTCAGCAATTCTCAGCGAGTGAACTATGGGCGCTCAACCCCGGTCAGACAGCTTTTAAAATGGGTTTTAAAAAATGTGTGAAAACGAAATCTCTTATTATGGACAAAGCCCACTTTTCAAAACGTAGCCTCGCTTGGGCCCTTTTAAACTCATACAGCCGGTTAGTCCCTGCCTCTTACTTGGCCTGCACATACACGTTGTATCTTAAACGCAGTTTTACCGCTATCAGAATGGGTATTGGCGATTTCTGCAAGATCTACCCGCATGGCGACGCACGGCAGAGGACGTAACTTGCAGAGGATGTGGCAAAGTAGCTGAAACTCTGATGCACGTGGTCTGCCTCTGCCCAGCCTTTAACTCCGAACGCAGGTCCAAACTTAAAGTTGATTGGAACAACCTGGCGTTCGATCCTGCAGGCAAGCAATTATAGTGGCCTTGAACCCCGAAAACACCACTTTAAACATAAAACTCACAAAATTCATTCAGCTGGCATACTGCAACCTTAACCGAACTGGGTCCTGCTAACGCTCCCCCCCCCCACTATATTTTTTAATCCTGACGTTCTTAACAATAGCTTTTAACTTTGAGGGGGGACAAAATGAAATCCTATCATTGAATTAGGACTGTTGGCGGTCCTGCACATGTATGGCTTCATGGGCAACGGGTATTTTATAAAAGGCCTGGTGGGAAAAGTATCTTGCACAATACGTCTTAATCTACTCTTTTTTTCACCATTTTTGCCCTGTGTATTTATTTTTCTTTTAAACTGTTCTGGATTAAGGAGGCCCAAGAGCGGATAACCTCTTCTTTTACACTGCCGCATATTAACTGTTACATGTTTTCTTCTTGTTTTTAAAAGTCGCTGTACATTGTGAACTTTGTAACTTCTTTTAAAGATATATGTTTATATCTAAATAAAGATTTTTTGATTTGACTTACAATGAAGGAGGTTGACATCTCTGTCTCGGACTCGATTTCCCAACACCCTGCAAAGGGGAGTCAGAAACACTGGAGCTGGATTTCTCGGCAGAGGAGGACAGCTTCTTGTCACTGCGTCAGCTGGAGAGTCGGCTTCCTTAGGCACTTGCTGTAGCGAGCTGCGTCGGGCAAGTAGGTAGTCGAACTGCACAAACCACACTGTGCTTTGCCATAGCAAGTGAAGGTATATACCTTGAAGGTGTTTAGGAATGCCAGCTTTGACGTGAAGTCGAGCATATGAACGTCATGGATGAACCCCTAAGGAATAGTTGTTCATGCATAATAATGAGTTTCTTGGAGAAATCAATATTCAGGGTAGGGGATGTCCCTTCTGCTTTAGAGTCTGGTTTTCCAAGAAATCGTTGTGACGTAGATGAACGAATGGAAGTAGCCATGCCTGTATTTGGGCTGCATGGGCTATCCTTAATAAGGACTTGATTTCTATGCCTATATAAGGGCAACGTGAATTGTACCTATATAAGGGCATGAATTGGGAAAATGTTGCTCATGTTTTCTATTGTTGGTTGCAACCACTGCACTAAAATGCACCAAACTTTCCATTTGCCATTTTATTGTTCTGTATATATTGCTATTCTTACTCTTGTGGGCCCGGGACTTGTAAAATGGATATGCTAATTTTTCTGAAATGTTGCTCTGCCTTTCATTGCTGTCATGTTTATGCCGGAACATTGACCCAAAACCATCCCAATGAGCACAAACAGCAAATGAAATGCATCCGTACATTTTTCCTTTGCCTTGATTGCAAAATACACAACAGATGTTGGTTGGTTATGTCAGAGAATGGGACCGATAGTCAAACAACTGCCATGATTTTGATGAAAAAGCATATATCCGTGCTTTAGCATACTCTATACTACTGTGATATTTCCTTGGATGGACCCAGGAATTGTTGAAGTGTGGTATTTGGTGTTACAAATCACAGTCTGATGTACACATTAACTGCAATTTGGCTTTCTTCATTGTTTTCAAAAATGTGCGATCTTAGATTAGGGGCTAGATGTAGGTATCCACATACCGGTCGGTAACGGACGAAAATACCGAATTTCGGCCGTTACCGACCGGTATTTGGATATTGAGATGTAGGGGCCAAAAAACCTTCTGAATCGGTAAATTTACCGAATCGGTACATATACCGATTCAGTAAATTTAACGATTCGGTAAATAAGAAATGGAAAAAAATTACTTTTGAGATGTACGTGACCTCTAAAATACAGAATTTGCATGAAATTCGGTATTTAAGAGTCAGCACATTTAAATTACCTACATCTAGCCCTTCATTACATAACTGAATGCTCTTTTTGTCTGTGCGGGATACCAATAAGAAAAATAAGTCCAAATGGTCACCATCATCATGGGCTTCTACTAGATATTAACAGATATAATAGATCCATCATTAGAAAGGAATAACTTTTGTTCTTCTTATACTTGTCTTACCTGGATGTTTTGTACTTCAGGCTAATTATTCTGTGGAGACTGTGGATGAGACCCGGAAGAAACCTGGAAATACTTGAGCAAAGGAAAAGAAAAGAAGACCAGGAACTTTACAGATAGAAAGACCTTTCTTATATAGTTTAGTAAATTCTTCTCTTCTCCATCTGAATAATTCAGACAAGTGAAACTGATTTCCCTCTTTCTGATTGACAATGAAGAGATTTCTAAAGTCAAGTTCAAGTTTGTCTGAGCAAAGTGAAGTTGCAGGTTCTTCTGACAAAAAAGAGTACGGGAAACGAAAAGCCAAGTATAGAAAGTATGATGACAGGTATCTGGATTATGGTTTCACGTGTGTTCAGGTTAATAATGAGGACAGTCCTCAATGTGCAGACTGTTTAAAGGTTTTGGCTCTGGAATCCATGCTTCCGAGTAAACTTAAGCGGCATCTTGAAAGTCTTCACCTAAATTTGGTCGGAAAGGCAAGGGAATGTTTTGTAAGAAAAGTTCCAGAAGCCAAACTACGAAAGTCCACATTCTCAAAAAATCAATATGAATAGTAACGCCCTCCTGTCTTCATATAAAGTGGCCTATCTAGTTGCACAGAATAAAAAAAACCACACAATTGTAGAAGACCTGATTTTGCTTGCTGCTGTTGATATGGTAACAATCATGCTCGGCGAAGATGCAAGTAACCAGCTGCTGAAAGTGCATCTCTCTAATAATAAACATCAGCTGGAGGATAAATGATATGGCTGAAGATATTAACGATCAGCTCATCTGTAATCTAAGAGGCAAAGACTTTGCACTCCAGTTCGATGAGGCAACAGACAACCACAAAGACACCCATCTTATTGTGAGAAGTTGGCCTGATATATGATGTCCACTATTCTAGTGGGCACCTTGCACCAGTCCAAACAACCCTTATTGATGGTAGGTTGTAAAGTCAACCTTATAGAAAGCTATCCTAGTGATAGCTGTGGAGAGCAGCATTCAGGCTAAGACTTAGAGGTGAGTTAAGCAAGTTGTTTTACCAAATATAATCTCTTAAATGATCAAATGAAAGCACACCACACAAGGTATATATCAAATATATATGTATTTATTCTAAACACAAACCCTCTGGACTCTTTATGAGGTCAGAGGTAAAAGTACAATGCAAGGAACTTAATTAGCATATGATAAGTTGCACAGTATATGCTATGCCCTAGGGGCCTCACAAACCATATACTAAAATAGTGGTATAAGAACTATGTTAGAGTTAGAAAGCAGGCCTAGGGCCTGTAGAACCGCTGGGGCTACCTGGAACCACCAAAGGTTAGGATGCAGGATGCCCACTGGGGGCGCGTGCAGTGTTTAAACACAGCCGCGGATCACCTTTGAAATTCTATGGGGAATGAATAAGTTACAATTTTAAAGATTAAGGACACTTCTAGGTTAACTATGATGGAACCCTTTTAGACTTCAACACTTCGAGAGTCAAGACCCACAGGGGCACTGGAGTACTTGTGTTTCCTCACCCATGGAAGCCGGATGCATAGGTGTCTTTTGGTGTCGGGTTTCGTCGTTGATTCCAATGGAGAGCTGCGAAGAAGTGCTGAAGGCGACCAGAGGAAAAGTGTCCTAAGGATCCAAGGGTGGATCAAAGATCTGAAGAACCTGAAAGCAGAAGGGACAGAGTCTGGGTCACTTGCCAGTGACCAGGATGGCGATGGGAAGATGCCAGCCAATGTCGAGTGATTTCAGGTGAAGAGGTGAGGCATGACTCTTCAGCAAAAGGTCCAAGAGGCGTTGATGACAACCAGGAGCTAGATTCAAACTGTCCCACAAAGGATCTAGCTGACTGCAGTGTTGGAATCTGGATTGGACCCAAAAAGCCTTGGCAACAGCAATCCATACAAGATGACAAGATTGGCTTTGGTGCAGACCAGCAAGGTCTGAGGGACTCCTCCTTTGAAGAGGAGTGAGAGCACTTTTGGTGCAACCAGAAAAGTTCAAGAAATCAAAGATGGCCCTTTGTGGAGGCTGGCTAGCCAACAGACTCGGAACCACAAAGGGGCCTCAAGCGGAAATGCACAAAGCGGGCCCACAGGACACTCGTGGAGTGTAGGCCTCTGAGCTTCAGTGCAAAAGGTGCTCAGGGCTGGGGCTTCAAATACCCCAAAGCACAACTTCAGGATACCTCAGGAAGTAGGTGCAGTTGCAGAAATGCAGGATGTCTAGGAGTTCTGGTCCCACGTCTCTCGTGTCTGCTACAGGTCTCAGCTTTGCTGGGAGTGCAGGTCAGCATCAGAGATGTCTGGAAGCCCATATCATGTGTCACATATTTTTCAGGATACAGCGGGAGCCTCGAAAATGCAGACTGGCAAAGATGCAGTTGGTGCCTGTTTGAACAGTAGTGGTCACTCCTTGACCACAAGGGAGATTTCTTCCATCTTCCAGTCGATATGGAATGTCGAAGGTCCAAGATATATGTTTCAGAGTTTCGTCCAGGGTAATCCTAAGTCCTAGGGACTGGGATTCTATTCTTAAAGTAAGTTTAGGAGTTGGACTAACTCTAGGGACCCACCTAGGGGAGGACCTGGGGAGGGGGTAGTTACACCCCTTCCCCTTTGTCCAGTTTCGTGCCAGAGCTGGGGCTTATTTCCCCAGCAACCAGAGGGCAGACCCGAGTCTGTGGCAGCAGCATCCATTTTGTGATGCTGAGGCTCTGTTTAACTTTAATTGGGTTTACCAGTAACTACATGTCTTCTCCCTCTAGAAGGGTGGAATGCTACCCCTGCCGCCAGAACTGGTTGGGGGTAGTATTCCAAAGTGTTTGACACCTTACACAACATGTTTTGATAAAGCCAAACCAAAGTTAGCGTTAACCGCAATATCATAGAACAGCTATAAGGAGATGGTACTGAAAGCTGCACAGGGACTCAGCTCATGCTAAGGCACCCTCTGACACACAACCAAGCACTCTGCCTCCAGGATTGTCAAGGCCTGCCATAGGAGTGACTTATAGGTTAATATGTGTCTATATATATATATATATATATAGTGAGAGAGAGAGAGAGATGTAGGTATACTATATCTAAGTAAGGGGAGATTACACCACCTTACCCAGGCTGCAATGCAGACCTGTGGTGTCAGATTGGAAGGCTGACCAGGAGTGGCCCAATACATGTTGCAGCCCCTGGTAGGCCTTGGATGCACCTATGCCCTGGGTACCTAAGGTACCATATACAGGGGCTCACAAGGGTGACCCAGTAACCAATCTGGTATGTATCTAAAGTACATGGTATCAATTTAGAGAGAGAACAGCTAGGCTGTGGGCCTGATTAGCAGGACCACAGCCATACTAAAGTAAAAAATCCAGTGATCACAGCAAAAAGTGGGGGTAACCATAGGAAGCAGACCTACCCTCCTACACTTATTTGCTATGTCAAGTTTCTATACGAAAAACAAATTGTTGAGGATTTGTTGTTCTGTAAAGAAATCAAAGGTGGAACTAAAGGTCAAGACTTGTATGTGGTTGTGGATGCTTTTATGCAACAGAATCAAATAGACTGGGAGAGATGTGTTGGAGTTTGTACAGTTGAGGGTCATTCAATGGCAGAATGCTACCAAGGACTTCAAGCTCGCATACAATCTAAAGCGCCTAATGCTGTTTGGACACACTGTATAATACACCAAGAAGCACTGGCAGCAGAAACCTCAGTGAAGAACTGCATGGTATTCTAAAAATAGTCATCAAAGTGGTAAATTATATTAAAACAAGACCAATGAAAGCAAGATTTTTTGCTAAACAGTGTGAGGACATGGGTGCCGAACACTCATGCCTCTTGTTCTACAGCAGTTCTCGTGGCTGTCTCTCGGTAACTCCCTGCTTAGAGTGTATAAGCTAATGAATGAAATATACTCATATCTACACGATGATGAACATTGTTTTGCTGACAAAATTAATGATGCAGACTTTATAATACAAATGGCTTTTTTTCTTATCTATTTGAAAAACTGAACGCACTGAACAAGTCCATAATACTAACATCTTGCAACTGTCAGACAAAGTTTCAGGCTTTAAGAAGAAAGTCATCCTTTGGAGAAGCAGTGTAAGCAAAAGTGACTATAAATGTTTTCCTTCATTGGACCAGTTTCTGCAGGAGAGTGAAATGGCGTTAAAGGATGAACTGAGGACAGTTTTTGTTCTGTATTTGTCTCAGCTGCGTTTTTACCTTGACAAATATTTACAGAGGATGAAGTGGAGCCAATAAAATGGGTGAGAGACCCTTTCAATGCTGAGATACCTCAGCATTTCAACAATGAGGGAGCAGAACAGCCGATTGATGTTGCAAGTGACTCAGCATTGAAAGTAAGGTTCCAGTCTCAGTCACTGCTTGAGTTCTGGTGCCAAACTGGAGATGAACACCCAATGATAAGCAGGAGAGCCCTGCATGTTTTGATCCCATTTGCTACTTCGTACTTTTGTGAAGCTGGTTTCTCAGCAGTTGCAATGATAAAGTCAAAATATAGGACAAAAATTAACCTTGAAAAAGAAATGCATGATGCGATCTCAAAAATAACTCCAAGATTTCAGGAGCTATGTAAGGAAAAACAAGCACATCCATCTCAATAGGATTTTTAAGGTAAATTCGGACTCAGTTGTTTTTCCTGTTCATTGAAAAAGATATTTTATTATACAGAAGTTTTTAAACTATTGTTGTGTGGTTAAAAAAATTGCATGGAAACATATTTGGCTATTAATCTTGTATCGTTTCTCATTTACCGAGTTTTTATTAAACTGTTATCTTCTTATTTTGTTACAAATATTATTATAATACCTTCATTACGTCCCAATTACTTTAAGGAAGACAACAGGAAGTACTCCTGAGGTCGGGCTTACATCCCGCCCAGCGGTAAAAAAAATTTGGGGAGCCACGGCCAACTGCTGTTTAGGTCAAGGGAGCCACAGGTCAAAAAAGTTTGAGAACCACTGTGTAAGGGTCTTAATGTACCCTCTGAATCTTTTTAGTCAGTGCTTCTGCTGAGCCTTCCCACACATCACTGAACTACAAGTCAACATTGAAGGTTTTTATATCCTCCTTTTCGCTTCTGAAGGATGTGACCCGATAAGGGCCACCGGGTCACTCACGACCACCTCTAAGCCTTCAATACAAATGAAGAGTCAATCAGACAGTAGAGAATTCAAACCAAGTATTTATTCAGGTACACCCGAGCGGAGCCCAGTCTGCCCAGTCTTTAAGGATTGCTGCAGAGGGACTGACATCAGAAAACATGGTGATACATTATGCACGATTCAGAACCAATGAAGACTGGAAATTTCCAGATGGAGGCAGCTACACAAAGGAGGTACAGAAGGATACGTTTCGATCCGGAGACGGGGCATAAACTATCTCTATGCCAAGGTAATTCTACCTGTGCCCATCGCTGGACTAGTGGGAGCAGGCCTCTATCTAGTGGGAAAGGTATGCACTAATAAGAACAGTTTATTCATTAATAAAGCAGGGCCCAACCTTGGAAAAAAGGGAAAATTACCAAAACTGCTTCTCGCACAGAGATTAGTTTCGCTCATGGGTCAAAATGGCGGGCAAACATAAAATAGTGCCACAAATGCTAACTTATGTAGAACAATATATAAACAACACGACTAAGAAATTTTTATTTTAACAGACCCTCCTCTTAGCAGACGCTAACAATTTTTTGTTACTAGCAGGAAACATATAACATGTTGTAAGGATAAGAAACATCACTATGAGCTGGTGCTCACATAATCAGTATTCAAAGATACCCTCATCAATCTGCATTATGTCCTGAATCTCCTTCTACAACATGATTGCAGCACTAGTATCATGAACTGATAATTCCTGTTTGGGGGTGAGAACATTTACACAATTGGTGCAACAAGTCGGGGACAGTGTAGACAGAGACATCACGTGAAAATAATAATAGCAACCACAACCAAAAAGATGAGGCTCTTCCAACCCCAAGTTGTTAGCATAATTGAGAACCACCCGATAGGGTCCAAGTACCTGTCTCTTGGTGTATGTCAGACGAAAGTCTGTGCAATTTTTGTATAGCTGCATACACTTTGGGGGCATGGCCAGGTTTGTAAATGCAATAGCTGCGGCCAATGATGTGTCAAGCCCCTCCCCGATCTACAACAATGAGGTCTAACACCATCCGGTCCTGCAAAGTGACTAATCTCGCAGCCTGGAGCTCAGCAGTGATGGTTGTCATTATCCCAGCAGTTGTATTGATAACCCCTTCAACAATTCTTGTTAGCTGATGAATTTTAAGGCTATTAGCCATGTATCACACAACAAGCCCAACCCAGGGGGGTTTGAAATGGAGGATTGAATGGTGGATTGTGTTACCCACCATTTCCCCTCTTCTCTCCCAGCAGCAAGACAAATGGAGTTGCCCTGATATCCGCAAGTTCGAAGGAGATGAGGAAACTAGACCCGGCTCCTTTGACTTGGAGGACATGGTGGAAATCCCCGCCCCCGGTGATGACGTCGAAGGAACCTGGCTCACAAGAACCTGAGGAACACGGAAGTCGGTGTGTGGCAGCATCGAAGGAGACGTGGAGGAAGACCCTGAGAGAGATGAGTACGGAGCCACGCGGACAGCATTGAGTAGAGGAGCGTAACGGAGGAGGCTAATGACCCAGTAGTTCACCCAGCCACGCTCCAGGAGGAGTGTGGCTCTCGCAGGTACTTAATCGTTTTGCGGGCTGAGTGGCTAGAATGGAAAGACCTGTTTTTTAAACGTAGGAGGTCCTTTATCCCAGGTGTACCCTTCCAGAGCACTTCACCCTCACTTAGATTGACATGCTGTGTTCACCGTGTGCTGCTTCACATACCCCCCTTTCTCTATAAGTTGCTTCACCACACTGATACGAGGTATCCCGTTATTTTATTTCTTTCCAAAATATCAACCCTCCGAACCCGGACCTACCTGTTTTAACGGCTGTACGGGCTCATTCTGGAGCGGATGAGGAGAGGCTGGATCTTGTCGAGGGACAGGGATTCCAAAGACAAACCACCTATAATCCCTTTACCATAAAAGAGACTGGTTACACAAAGGAGACGTGTACTAAATCCAATAAAACCTTCTCTACCTCTACCTAGTCTCCTGCCCCTTCCTTCTGACCCGCTACACCATGGGACCCCAATAAGCTAGTATGCCCTTCAAAGCATCATCAAATTGCTGGGCAACGGTGTCTGTCTTATCTATATCCTCGGTGTCAACAACCCTTCTGACTTGGGACAAGTGTGTACTCCTACGCTGCAGTTGATGATCTTTATGATAATTGGATGGGGCAACATACAAAGGGGGAAGGAGGAAAGAGAGGTAACATCTACCTTACCATCCCCTCAGAAGCCGGACATGAGCTTGGGATCCACAAACAAAGTAAACATTATGGGGTAGGATCAAAGGTGCACTATTATTCATTCTCAGTCTGTAGGTAAAATTGCATTTACTCTCCCCCACCTCTACCTCCCGAGTCCCCTGGACACAGTAACTAGCTATTGTGTTGACCACGGACATCAGCATCAGTTTCTCCTTATTAATATTGCAAGCTTGGAATGATTGAAAATACTCAGAGGTGGTAAACCTTTGAAAATCCGCCATTTCCATTCAAAGCCATGTTTCATTCTTCACTTTTTCATATGTGCTCATACAGGAATTTGGGGACAATGTACAAAAGGTCTCTTGTCCTGCTGATCCTACGGAAGTAAACCTGTGATGAAAACGTATATACTCTGCCACAGTGCGAGAATCAGCAGGTGTCATAACCAGAGTAGAGAGTTGGAAATGGTAGTGCACCATAGTGAACAATTCAAACCAACCTTCAAAGCTACCAATATATGACAATGGCATGGACAACAAATTGTCTCTCTTATGAGCAACTGAAGGGACCCAATAATTAGTTATATTGGACACATTATGGGCATGATGCAACATTTGTATAAATAGATTGTCTGTGTAAGACAACCTATGCGCTGCTTTTTGTGGAGCCAAAGGGACAAAAACATGCTCAGGGGGAGTGGGTGTCATACCAACCAATGAGTGTACAGGATACTTCTCCTCTAGAAACCAGGATATTCCAAGCATTATCATTAGCGTAATCACAACGATCAATATGCAAACTGTTTTACTCTTTGTCGAACAACCCCGCGCTAAACGTGGAGAGGCAAATGGCTGTTCCTCCTCCTCAATAGGTCAACCAAACAGATGCATTATACAACAAGCAGAGCCATAAAACTAATAGCAAAGATAAATGTTCCCAGTGTCCGTTGGAGCCTCACTGGTACAGGCTCTTATTGTTCATCAACGTTGGCACTCTTGAGCACCGGCGGTGGAGCTTGCTCAGTCCTAAGCTCACGATGAATCCCACGCCGCACAGGATAATGTACTTCCCCTCCTAGGGAGCACATTTGATTTATCCTGCCCAATGTCAGAACAGTGCACCAATCTCACAACATTCTGAACTAACACGGTTGGCACAATAGCAAAGTACACCCTAACTTGCACAGTCCATCCCTAACTAATCTGACTTCTCCTTTGGTGCAATATTCCTCAGCCGAGGGCACAAATTGTACCTGGTGACTCCAAGGCCAGAGGGGTCAACAAACAGCAGCTTCTTAATGGCTCAAATTTCCAGAGGGACTGCTGAATTTAGCACGTCATCATTCTCTGCATCAGTTTGGGTTTATTTTCCTTTTTGAAGGGGACGAACTGAGGCACCTTCTCACACTCATTATCCCCAACTCCATCAGCGACCCATTGGTCATAAGGTGACATTAGGGGCACTCGTTTACAATGAGTGCCGTGAATCTACTTCTTTCAGCCGGCGACCTTCACATCCAGGGGGGCTCCAAGCTCTTCTTGCACTGAAAATTGGGCACAAGAATCCAATCACCAGGTTGAATGTTGTGTTCGGGTCCCTCTGGTATATCAGGCAGAGCATACAGGATCTGTTGGTGATTAGAACACACATTTTCAGTTAACTGGCAGAGATAGTCTGTCAAGAATGGATTCTCAATATCAGAAAATCTGTGAGGGCGCCGGACACCCCAGACATTTGCCGGGCGTCCAAACACTACCTTGTAGGGTGATAATCCTGTTCTAGAATGTGCTGTTGTTCTTGACGACAAAATAGCTAATTGTAAAGCATCTGGCCACTGTAACCCTGTTGTCTCCTGAATCTTGGTCAACTTCAGTTTGAGAGTACCATTGGCAGTTCAGGAAGAGCCAAGATAGCCGATGGGACGTGATCCGCCACAGCTTCGGAGGTTGTAACTGCCGGACAATGTTTCCTCCAAGTGGAGGAGCCAAAAAAGGATATGTGCCGCTTTGTGAAGGTGGTGTGAGGCAGAGGGTAGCCTGGTGTGGACTTTCCTTGTGGCGCTCTGTTGTTTTTGCCGACGTGGTGTGGCGGAGTTGAGGAATCATATTGCTTCAGAAGCAAGATGGCACTGTAGCCACCCCTCTAGCGCGATCCATGGACGGTGGAGCCCCGCGACGTTAGGTGAGATCAGAGACAGCATGTGTACCCCCACTGCGGTTTTTGGAGATGCTCTCCCAGCCTCCGGTGCCTATACAGAGGGCCCCAGTGAGGGGAGAAAAGTACAGTCATGGTATTTAGTGCCGCAGCATGGGACAGGCCAAATGCATATGACAAGTTTAGAAGGTGACGAGGCCAGGATGCGCGCCTCACCAGGTTGGCTGCGACACTCCAGGGGGCACCCTATAATTCAGAGCTCTATACTGGTGGCATAGTGAGACCTACTAATTCAAGGAAAGGTCAGGCCCGGGCTTGCCTGACTCTAAAATGGTGCCTAGAACAAATCTGCAATGTACCTGCGGGGGTCGATACAGGACTAAAGTCTGTTGAGGATCAGGCTTCTACACAACTCCTCTTCAGCTTCACTCCTGCCAAGAGGATTGAAGGCAAGAATGATGGGTTGTCCCACAATCTGCAGACTTTGAAATCTGTCCCTGCCACATCTCTTCTTACCACTTTTGACCTAGGGGCTAGCTGGAGGACAAAGCGGATGGCGCTTCCCAGTAACGGTGACGGGGCCTACTGGGTAGATACCATAACTGCTTTGTACTTACTGCAGAGCAAGAGCAACCTTGGCTGATGCCCGTTGGAGCCGTCCTATGCAGCTATAGAGGAGTTTGGCTCTGGTTCACCCCCTCAGCCGTCACCTACCCAGCCGGAAATCTGACATTGTTTTTCCTCGTCTCCCAGGTTATGTTTTCTTCCCTCCCCGCCTCCTCCCTCCATGATTCTTTGACTGCCTCCACTTTTCCAGCCTAGCTTGGAGCCATGGTGTCAGCCACCTTGATTTGATTTTGTATATCCCGCTATTTTGGGATAATTGCTATGGGCGTCTGTGGGTCCTCCATCTTGGCGGTTTTGACCTATCGACAGTTTGTCCTTTTCTTCTACTCTACTTCCACCCCCCTTGGCATCCCACACCCCTCCCCTCGTATACTGTCCTTCACTTTGACTGAATTGACTGCTTTGTTTCCCCTGTTGTACTTTTACCCCTTGCCGGTCTGCCTGACTCTATCTGCATTACTTACTCATTTACCATTCCCCCTTTACTGTACCTTCCTTTCCCCAAAAGATGTACGTCTTGGCTTTTCTATGAGCTAATACCTCATATTATTGTGTAATCTCATATTTTTTGTTTTCTCCTATGTCTATACATGGTTTCTGTAATATATGTAATAATGTAACCTGTAACTCGCTGATCCTCATGTAAAGCACTCTGATACCTTTGGGTCTAGCCAGCGCTATATAGAACTTTGCAAAGAAAATAAATAAATAAAATTGTACTTCTCAACCAAACCTGCTGACTGGGGGAATTTGCAGCATGGAATTTCTGTTTTATGTGCAAACCGTCACAAATTAACTGGATAACTTTGGCGTTGAAATGACTTTCATTATCACTCCAGTTCAAACGGGGCAAGCCTATACTAGGAAAGAACTCCTTTAGGAGTACCTTTTCAGTCGTCATGGTACTGAACGCACAAACAACCACCAACACGTACTTCACATTATTGACTTCGTCCAATTCAATATCATTTAACTGAAGGACCTCAAACGAGAAAGTAGGGGGTGCAAAATTGCCAGGTAGTGTAGGGGTACCTTTCCCAGGATTGTGCATCATGCATTACTTCACTAAATGTGCAGCAGTCCTTGAGATATTATCATTCTGCCACACAGGGTCTAACAACTTGCAAATAGCCTTAGCACTGATGTGGGCTGGGCCATGGGCCATTGTGACTACAGGAAGAACATATGCATCTGGCAACATCCATCTTTGCTTCCCTGACTTGCCAACCCAACATCCACCGTCATTCAATTGTGCTGTGCTTTCTTGCCACACTGCTAATACCTTCACTGTGGCTTCACTCTGTATTTCCTTCACATTCTCAAGTGTATCCTCAAACATGGTGACCTCGGGCACCCACATAGTGGAACCTGCTACGAATATTCTTTTCATCCGAGTCCAGGCTGTTTCCTTAGCTGTCTGATCTGCAAAAGCGTTCCCTTTACCCAATCGTCAGTAACTTTCCTATGGGCACTACACTTTACTATTGCCAATTTCTTAGGGAGTGTCAAAGCGGATACAAGCCTATACATAAGAAGACAGTGCTGAATCTTTGTTCCATGGGATGTAAGGAACCAGTGACCCCTGACCCTGCCTGCAGGCCAGGTCGCTCCCCACGCCGCACATCTCCTCCTGTGTGTTAGTGCCTTCTCCCCTTGCTGCCGCTCAGTCCGTGAGTTCGATCCTGCTGTTTGTGTTCCACTGTATTTTTGCATTTTTTAGTTCTGTGCCCCATTGATTGTGCTTGGCTGTTCCCACTGTCTTGTGTATTTGTTATACTGGTTTTGCCCTTGCGTCCTCATCTCCCCCTCCAACCTTTTTTTCTTCCGTACCCCTCAGCCTGTTCCCGCCGCTGCTCCCCTTCAGCATACTCCTAAGCACCCGCTCATCACGCAGACACGCCATCGAGCTCTGGGACCTGCTCGACACCTCTGCCCCAGATGTTGCCCTCCTGATCGAGACCTGGTAGAACGACTCCTCTGCACCCGACATTGCCATAGCCATCCCGGACGGCTACAAGATCTCCCACAGAGACTGCACCAACGGAATTGGAGGAGGAATAGCCATTGTCCACAAATCCTCCCTCAAGGTCTCCACCCACTCAGATGACAACATCCTCAGCACCGCCGAACACCTGCACTTCCGGATCCACACTGACCCCAACACCACCCTCAGAGGAACTCTTGTCTACAGACCCCCCGGACCCCAACCACAGTTCATCGACTCCATCATTGAACTCGTCAGCACCCACGCTCTTGCATCCATGAACTATATCCTCCTCGGGGACCTCAACTTCCACCTTGAGAACAACAACGACACCAACTCCGAAACCCTGATCGACAACCTCACCAACCTTGGCCTCAGACAACTCGTCACCACATCCACCCACACCGCCGGCAACACGCTTGACTCCATCTTCTCCGCTAGCCCCCACGTCTCCTTCGACCACATAACCGAACTCCACTGGACCGTCCACCGCTGCATCCACTTCACCTACAAGAAGCCCACCATGCACCACCGCACCCAACAGCTGCCCCACCGCAACTGGAGCAAAATCACTGCAGCCCAGCTGGTCACCACCCTTGCTCAGAACCCACCCACCGACCCCACCAACCCGAACTCCGCCGCCCGCAACTTCAGACAATGGATCAACGATGGCGCTAACGCCCTCGCCCCACTCAAAAAACCATCCAACAACCGCACCAGCAAGAAACCCACCTGGTTCACCGAAGAGCTCCAAACCTCCAACAGAGCATGCCGGAAACTGGAGGAGAACTGGCTACATGAACGAATACCGGACAGCCACAAAGCCCACAAGGACGCCACTCGCAGACATCACAAGCTCATCAGATTAGCCAAGAGATCTTCCTTCAAAAACTGCCTGGACAACAACGCACACGACAGAAAAGAGCTCTTCAGCATCGTGAGGTACTCTCCAACCCCAGCGCCAACACAAATGACATACCTCCCTCAGAAGAACTGTGTGACTCGCTGGCCACCTTCTTCCACCGCAAGATCTCTGACATCCACGACAGCTTCAACACCACGACCGCCGCAACAACGCCAGACTCCACCAACCCTGCAAACACTTCCCGCACCAACCGCCTGACCTCCTGGGCCAACGTCAACGACGACGAAACACGCAAGATCATGAACTCCAGCCACTCAGGATCTCTTTCCACATACTCAACAAAGCAGATGCAGCCATCGCACCCCAACTACGGAAAGTAATCACCATCTCCCTCGAGACAGCCACATTCCCGGAAAGATGGAAGCACGCCAAGATCAATGCCCTTCTCAAGAAACCCAAGTCGGACCCCAAGGACCTCAAGAACTACCGGCCCATCTCCCTGCTCCCATACCCTGCAAAGGTCATAGAGAAAGTCGTCAACACACAACTGACCCGCTACCTCGAGGACAACAACATCCTAGACTCATCCCAGTCCAGATTCTAAAGAAACCACAGCCCTAATCTCCGCCTCGATGACATCAGAATCCAACTAGACAATGGTGAAACATCAGCCCTCATCCTCCTGGACCTGTCAGCCGCCTTCGACACGGTCTGCTACCGCACACTAAAGACACACCTCCAAGAAGCCGGAATCCAAGAGAAAGCCCTGAACTGGACCACCTCCATCCTCTCCTGCAGAACCCAGAGCGTCCGCCTCCCCCTTCCTCTCCAAAGCCACGGACATCATCTGCGGTGTTCCCCAGGGCTCATCCCTCAGCCCGACACTGCTCAACGTCTACATGGCCCCCCTCGCCCACGTCGCCCGCCAGCACGATCTCAACATCATATCATACGCCGACGACACCCAGCTGATGCTCTCCCTCACCAAAGACCCGCACACGGCTAAAACCAACCTCCACGAGAGAATGAAGGCCGTCGCCGAATGGATGAAGAACAGCCGACTGAAGTTGAACTCAGACAAAACGGAGATCCTCATCCTTGGATCCACCCCCTCAGTCTGGGACGACTCCTGGATGCCAACCGCGCTGGGAACCGCATCGACTTTCACCGACCACGCACGCAACCTGGGAATCATCCTCGACTTCTCCCTCTCCATGTCGAAGCAGGTCATCGCCGTCTTCTCCTCCTGCTACAACACCCTCTGCATGCTCCGCAGAATCTATAGTGGATCCCCATCGAAACAAGAAAAACGGTAACCCAGGCCCTTGTCAGTAGCAGGCTGGACTACGGCAACACACTCTACACAGGTATCCCGGCCAAACACCTATGATGATTGCAATGCATTCAAAACGCATCCGCCGGACTGATCCTCAATGTCCCTCACCACAGCCACATCACCCCCCACCTGAAAAACCTACACTGGCTACCCGTCGAAAATAGGATCACCTTCAAGCTACTCACCCACGCACACAAAGCCCTCTACAACACCGGACCAGCCTACCTTCAATAGCTGACTCAGCTTCTACACCCCCACCCAACAGTTCTGCTCCGCCAGCCTCGCCCTCGCCGCTGTCCCCAGCATCCAACTCACAACCTCCGGCAGCAGATCCTTCTCCTTCCTCGCCGCCAAGACCTGGAACACCCTCCCCAACCACCTACGACTGAGCCAGGACCTGCTCACCTTCAGAAGACTCCTCAAGACCCGGCTCTTCAAGCAGTAGCAGCACCCCCCCACAGCTCTATAAGTACTAAGATTGATTGACTGATTGATTGATCTCTCTGCCCAAAGTTTCCCTAAATTATGGGCAACTCCAAAAGCATACTGGCTGTCAGTATAAATATTGACAACCAACCAGTCCGTCACTCAATTCACAGGCTCGAATAAAGGGCAACGAGCTCTGCAGATTGGGCAGACTGATAGGGAACTTGAAATGTCTCAACTACCATGTGCAGCGTAATAATAGTGTACACAGTAGTTGTAGTGCCCTCTGGTAATTTAAAGCAAGAGCCATCAACATATAGTTCCCCTTGAGGTCAGATAAGGAAACATCAGTCATGTCTACCCGTCCTTTCGTCTCTCCTTCCGTCCTGATGATACAATCATGTAGGTCAATCTCCTCATTCTCAGAAGTGAGGGGTAGTAACGTGGCTGGGTTCAGAGTGGCACATCATTTGATCGTAATATGTTTAGCAAATAGCGTTAGCACATAACATGTCGGACGTCCATTGGTGAGGAACTGTGTCTTTGTCTTATTCAAAAGTGTATCCACAGCATGGGGTCCATGACTGTGAAGTCGGTATCAAGTACAAGTCCAGCCGATTGTCTTATCAAGACAGCCACAGCCGCAACTGGTCTTCGACAATTTGGGAGGGCTCATGCGACAGGGTCAAGCACAGCAAAGAAATAAGAACACCTGTTGCTTATCTCTGACTTTTTGTGTTAAAACAGAAAGCATGCCACCAGCCAACTCATGGACGCACTACACAAACTGCTTAGCGTAGTCAGATGTGCTGAGTACTGGAGCCGAACAAAGCAAAGTTTTCAATTGCTCAAAAGACTGCTGACATTCATGCATCCAGGGCAGGGGTTCATGCACATCTTTTAGTGTTAGAGCAAGCAGGGGCTTAATTAACAGCGAATAACTAGGTATCCACTGCCTGCAATAGGAAGTGATACCTATGAATGCACGCACATCTTTCTGAGTTTGCTGAATGGCCATTTTAACAATGGTACTGATGCACTCAGGGGTCAATCTCCTACCTTCCTTCAACAGTAGGTGACCTAAATAGGTGACCTCCTGTTGACAATACTGAAATTTGGAAAGGGATACTTTATGGCCATGTTGAGCTCAATTTAACAATTACTTAACCGTACTCAATCTGCAACTTTGTTCTGTATCCGAGACAATGAGCAAGTCATCGACATACTGAAGCAATACATTACCTGTAGGGAGCAACAAGGAATCCAGCTGACCTTTCAATGCTTGACTATCGGTATAGCCTTGAGGAGCGAAACAGAATCTAAAGCTTTTATCAGCTAGGGTGAACCCAAACGGATACCTGCTGTCAGAATGAATGGGAATACTGAAGAATGCGTTTTTCAAGTCAATGACAGAAAAGTATGTAGCAGAAGAAGGAATCATTGTCAAAAGAGTTGTAATGTCAAGGACCACCCGAAACTGGGGAATCACTATTTTATTGACTTTCCGCAAGTCAATCACAAAGCGATAAACATCTGCTAGATCAACAGAGGAACCCGAAGGTTTGCTTTTGAGAATGGGAAGAATAGAGCTATTACAAACATTAGCAGTCATCTCCTCAACCACTCCTTTCTCAATCAAGTCCTGTATTATAGGCAATAAAGCTTGCTCACCTGCCTGCAGTATTTTATACTGAGGGATGCGAGGTAAATTAGCATTGTCTTTAACTCGGATCGAAACTGGCGGTATCTGTAACAATCCCACATTTGTGTCACCTGCAACCCAAAGAGTGGACGGTACATCTTTAAGCTCCGCAGGAAAAAGCTGCATCTTTGGACAGGCACTGCGTAGAGCTCACGACAGCTGGACCCATTGTCATGTAAATACTCGCCAGAGAGCAGTAAATCGTGGCATGCAATTTTTTCAACAAATCCAAACCCATTACATTTTCCCCACAATTAGATGTCAACAAGAATGGCGAATCCACAGTGAAAGGACCAATATTCAACGCAAGAGGTTTGGAATTGGGGCTCACAACAGGTACACCAGAAAAACCTACCAAAACGTTATTATGGCCAGACAGAGCCGCCCCAGGGACCAAGGAACGAGAAATAGAACTGCTTGTTGCACCTGTATCCACCAAAAACTCCTTAGCTGAACCATGCACATCTGCACTAACATACGGACCACGTTGATCTCCAGGTATCTGAA
Organism: Lissotriton vulgaris; assembly: GCF_964263255.1. Classification (NCBI taxonomy): domain Eukaryota; kingdom Metazoa; phylum Chordata; class Amphibia; order Caudata; family Salamandridae; genus Lissotriton; species Lissotriton vulgaris. The sequence continues at coordinate 839,534,622 of NC_141699.1, read as the reverse complement.
CTGGTCCCTAACTCTGTCCCTGGTTGTGCTAGCTGTAACACATCCCTGTCACCTCATCCATATCATAATCATCATGATAATACTGTCCTCCCCGGGGGTCATCAAAATAATTCAAGTTTTAGGTTTAAAATTATTTGATTTAGTTCTCGACTGAGAACAACAACTATTTAAGGATTACAATTATATTTGGATAGTAAAATTATCCTTGTAATACAAAGTTAAACATGTTTTTTAAAAATGTAAACACATTAATACACACAAATTCATTATTCGGTGCCTTACAGGGAGAAATCAGATTCTGAATAATTAGAGTTAATTTTACATTTTGTTCTGATTGGTTTAAAAAATCTCTTTCTAGCTTCTACTACATTCAAGTTTGAGCAAACGACTAACATGTGTTCAAAGTCTTGCACCCAACCTTTACATAGATCACAGAGACTAGTGGCGTTTTCCTTTAGATACCTCTTAAAGGTGAATGATTTTAAAGGCAGTATCCCAAGACGGAGTAATATAATGCTTCGCCTGACTCCATGGTTTAAGTTAAAAAATATATACTGCTGCGTTTTCTTATATACAATAGTTTCCGCATATTGTTTATACAATGGTAGTTTGGAGCTATGTTGCTTATCCTTGGTGTTAAATGTTTTTAGAAAAGTTTCAAAATAATTCTGATCAAAACGACCTTGTAGGGCAACAGCATGCTGAGCCCTGTCATGACCACCAGCTACTTGACCACGTCCATGAGAACCCCATCCTCTCGGGACCATCACCTTCTGCAAAAGCACCGGACACTCGCTACGCCAGTGTCCCTCTTTACAATATGCATACTGATTTGGCCCTAAAGGCATTGTATATATAGGCCTGCTAGTGCGTGGAAGCTGTTGGGTCGAACCACCACGTCTTCTACCATTCCCCCTCAAAGCCTGCTGCAGCAACACTTTTGTCTTCAAACCTTGTGCTTCTTCTCTGACTTCTTCTTATGCTAATTTTCCCTGTGTTCATAATACTGCGCCATATTCTAAATAACAGAAGAGGAAGAAGTAGACCAGGTGCTCTTGGAAGCCTGCAATCTCAGGAAGAAAATTGGAAACAAATCTATTAACAAAGAGTCGCACACCACCTTCGATCGACAAATCCTGTCCACTATAATCTAGAAACACACCTTCAAACCAAGTAAAGAAATCAGACACACTCTCATCTTTCTTTTGACGACAAGCCGATAACTTGTCCCAATCGACTTTTCTCAGAGGGCTAAGGGAATGCACGTCCGTAATGATACGGACGGGCAAAGCATGTATCTCCCCTCTAGGATTATCACCTGGTTTCCATTCCTGATCCCATACCTTAATTGGGTCCCATTTAGCACCCAATTCCGCAACATGATCCTGTATGTATACTCGTCGCTAAAAATCAATCAGAACTACCAAGCCAAAGAACATTTCAATATCGGCAAGTGTCATCACTGTAGAAGAGGCAGCTTCAGTCAATTCTTTATAATAAGCAGTCGGATTCTTCCTAGGATCAGGTAACTGAGTCTTTAGAGACAAGACTTCACTCCTTTTCCACAGGGTATAAACCCATTGTTCTTGGAAACGGGCTGCTGCCCCTAATCTAGTAACGACATTATGCTGACCCCTTAGCTCTGGTTTTTCAGGATGATAAATAGGATGGACCTCCTGCATCGTAAACTGAGATATGGGGGTGGGGATTTTCTCAAGCAGTTTACCCGATAAGCAACCAAGATCATAACATTACCAAAAACTTGACCAGACGCCATATCAGTAACATATAAATGATACTTAATATCATATAGAATCAACGGTGCTGCATCATTGAAACACTATTCCCAAAGACTGATCAAAGTAGCAGACATATGCTTAAGGGCATGCTGTTGTGCAAAAGGCTCATAATCTTTCATCACACTCCACACATCTTCCACTCCATAAATGGCATTCCGAGCCCAAAGGCAGCCTGATTAGCTACTGCCCTTTTCTCCTCATCTCCCACATCAGATCGGACTAATGTTCGACCCATACCTTCTGTAAATTTCATCCAGTCTCTATCTTCAAATCCACGTAATGGTGTCCCACTACTCAGTAATGTCAGAGGATGGAAGAACACGGTGGGAGTGGCAACAGAAGTAGCACACACTAACGTCGCAGGTGTAAGAGCTGGGGAAAGAGACGCCGAAGCAATAGGTGTAGCAGGAGTACTAACAGTCATAGTTGCCACAGACGGTGAGGGCAAAGAAAGGACAGGAGGTACCCTGGCCAAGGCAGTACCATCCACAGTGACGGAAGCAGAGACTGCAGATACAGCAGCGTCAAAAGAACCGGGTAGCTGGGGCTGTGAGGGAAGAGCAGGATATATCCTCTGCGGGTCATATGGGGGGGGTCGAGTATCTAACAATTGTTACACAAATGTAGCATTTTCTACTTGGGCCACATAAGATTGATCAATATTCAATCAAAACCTCATATCTTCACATTCAATTCCTATCTCTTCTTTCTCTCTATCTCGTGATACAGCTTTCTGAGTCAATGTTTGCATTCTCCCCTTCTGGGCCTCTTTCGCTGCTTTCATTTGCCTCTGTTTAGCCTTCTTTTGCTACGTTCAAAGAAAATCAAACATAGACTGTCTACTTCTTTTTTCAAACAACTTCTCCTAAAAAAAACAGGAGCATATTACCAAGGCGGCGATATGAAAATGGCCACAAAAGTGGCAATAATTTCAGCGCCTTATCAGCAAAGACACGCTATTGCGTGTTTTGCTGATTTAGCACCCCTTTCAACAACGCCCAGCTTTGCATCTCTAATGAGATGCAAAGTGGGCGTTCGGTGCCAAAATAACTGGAGAAATGTCACTAACCGACATTTCTCCAATTATCAAGCTGCATGCTAAGAAGCAGAGCATTAAGAAAATTAGCGCTAACCACACTTAACGCTCCTTTCCTAATGCCTGCTTGTGACCTGACTCAGCCATGTAATCCAATGGGAGGTGGATTACATGGCTAAGATCACCCTGCCCTATCAGCAACATTTCGCTGATAGCAGTGTGATTATCTCTGGATTTCCAGCGATAATCACACTGTTTTCCCAGCTAACGCATGGGTTCCTGATGCTTGGGAGATAAGTGTTGCTGATAGCACGCTATCTCCGCCATAGGAATCAGTGTTAGCCTGTGATAATTATCCTTGCGCTAAAAGCGCTAAGCGATAATTTCGCAGGAGATTGCTAATATGCCCCTCAATTTTTTGTTCATCAAAAGTGCCCATCATTGGCCACTGCAACTCATCATTGTCCCTCGTATATTTGTGCAATGGTGTACTAAATATAACAGGGCCAAGGCCATGCTTCCCATACATATGAAAGTTCGAAGTGCTTTCTGGAGGCACTGGCTGACTTTCTTCCAATCGAGCATCTGCAGAGCAACAATGACAACAAGAAACCAAGAATCTGCAAAACCCAGGCTTTTTCAAAAGTAAGCCAAATTTGTTATGTTGCCTAGCAAAGTGTTAACAAAACCTTTGTACCAAAATTGGTCGTCAGACAGTGCCAAATACAAACCAAAATGTTACCATATCCACAAAGAACAAAAACAAACTCACCTGGTGCACACAGGTCAAACAAATGTATATCCAAGGGTTTCGCCATTCAGGACCCCAGTTGGGATGACCGCTGGGCGAAGCACCGACTGGGGGGACAGAAGGGGCAGCTTTGAGCAAACAATGCTCCACGTACAGGGATCCCTGACCCTTGCATCCAACCCAACGATGGCCCGAACCTCCCCACCCGTCCATGGGAGGGGATGGGTCACCCGATGGAGTCCCTGTTCGGGAGCCATCTGAAGGAAGGGGTTGGATTAGGGCCACCCAGGTCACTCGCAACTGCCGCTCAGCCTTCCATACAAATGAAAAGTCAGACAGAGAGTAGAGAATACAAATTTGTATTTGTATTTGTATTTGTATTTGTATGTCGATTTGTAGAGCGCGATTGCTGCCCGGGGGCGTCCAAGCGCTAAGAAACCAACAGAACAAACAATGCTCCACGTACAGGGATCCCTGACCCTTGCATCCAACCCAACGATGGCCCGAACCTCCCCACCCGTCCATGGGAGGGGATGGGTCACCCGATGGAGTCCCTGTTCGGGAGCCATCTGAAGGAAGGGGTTGGATTAGGGCCACCCAGGTCACTCGCAACTGCCGCTCAGCCTTCCATACAAATGAAAAGTCAGACAGAGAGTAGAGAATACAAATTTGTATTTGTATTTGTATTTGTATTTGTATGTCGATTTGTAGAGCGCGATTGCTGCCCGGGGGCGTCCAAGCGCTAAGAAACCAACAGAACAAGAGGAGGTAACCCGGTGTTATTGGGCAGCAATGAAGAGGAATGTTTTTAGCTGTTTCCTGAATGAGGTGAGATTGGAATTATTCCTTAGGTGGAGGGGTAGGGTGTTCCATAGCTTGGAAGCGTTGTAGGTGAAAGTCCTACCGCCAGTTCTGGACTTTTTTATTTTGGGAATTGTGGCCGTGAAGGTCTGGTTGGATCGCAAATTCCTAGTGGGAAGGTAGTGTGACACTAGGTTGCGAGTGATGAGAGGGCCCGTTTTCCAGAACGCCTGGTGCGCAATGCATAAGGCTTTGAATTGTATTATTTGGGGAATGGGTAGCCAATGCAGTTTTTTCAGTCCATTTTTGACTGATTGACGTCGAGGGATCTGAAGCAAAGTGTGCGCGGCACAGTTCTGCACTGTCTGTAATCTCCGTATCGTGTACTCAGGGGCGGCGAGGTAAAGGGCATTGTTATAATCCAGTCGTGACTAGATAAGGCCCTGAATGGCTACTTGTTTTGCCTCCATCGGTAGAAGATGGAGTACCTTCCTTAGCACTCTGAGGAGGCCGAAGCAGGTGGCTGCCAGTTTGGTAGATTGAGTGCCGAAGGACAGAGATCTGTCTAGCCACACCCCAAGGCTCTCGATGCTGTCCTTTGGGGCCGGAGGGGTGCCCAGGCAGGGTGGCCATAGAGTGCTGAGGGAGTTAGGGTTGGCAGGGCCCAGGAGCATAAGCTCTGTCTTGTCTCCATTCATTTTTAATGAGGAGGAGGACATCCAGTCCTTGACTTCCTCTAGGCATTTCCTCAGCCCTCCTTTTGAGGTCTGGTTAACTTCCTGTGCCAGTGAGACCACTAGGTGAGTGTCGTCAGCATATGAAATGATCTTAATTCCATACTGACGAACAACTTCAGCCAGTGGCCTCATATATATGTTGAAGAGCGCCGGGCTCAGTGAGGAGCCCTGCGGGACTCCACATTTTAATGGTCTGCTGGTAGAGGAGGAAGTTCCATCAAATACCCGAAAGGATCTGTCCTGTAAGAAGGATTCAAACCAGGACAAGGCTTTGTCCTTTATGCCGATGTTTGCCATGCGGTCCAGCAGAGTGTCATGGCTGACCGTGTCGAAAGCCGCGCTTAAGTCAAGGAGGATCACTGCCACTGATCCTCCCTGGTCCAGGATGTTTCTGGATTCCTCGGTGACCATGAGGAGCGCGGTTTCGGTGCCATGTCTTGGTCTGAAGCCCGTTTGAGTAGGATCAAGAAGCTGGTGGTTTTCGAGATATTTGATCAGCTGGCTGTTGATGTGTCTCTCTAGGATTTTACCAAGCCAGGGAAGGAGAGAGATTGGCCGGTAGTTACTGAGGTTCGAGAGATCCAGAGTGGGCTTCTTTAATAGTGCTCGAACCATGGCTTGTTTCCATTGTGGCGGGACTACGCCAGAAATAATGGAGGAGTTAAGGAGGACCATGATGACGGGCAGGGTGATGGCCGAGGCTGACATAATGATGTCTGGCGGGGCTGGGTCCCCCGGTGACCCGGATTTGACTTTTTTTGCCAAGGACTCAAGAGTCGAGAGGTTAAGAAGAGCAAAGTGGTCCAAAGTGGGGGTGGAGTTCAGGTCAGAATGGCTTGCGATAGAGGGGGTGCTGGGAGGAGCAGGGAATGATTCATAAATGGTAGTAATTTTTTGCAGGAAAAAATCTGCCATGTTGTTGCAGTGTTCTGCGGTCTTAGTCTCATCTAGACTGGGTGGTAATTTGGTGAGGCTTTTCACGATGCGGAAAATTTCCCTGGGTTTAGATTTCGCCAAGATAATTTCGTTGGCGAAATAAACTGTTTTGCTGGCCTTGATTTGTTCTTTATATATTTTGAGTAGTTTTTGGTATTGGATTTTGTTTTTTGGCAGAGAGTCCAGGCGCCATTTCCTTTCTGCTTGTCTACACTGACGTTTTGTAGTTCTGAGGGATTCAGAGTACCATGGGGCTGATTTGTGACAGCGTTTTGTGGTGGTTTCCGTTTAGGTAGGGAAAGGTCGAGTGACTTGGTAATCCATTCCTCATAAGAAAGGTTTGCGAAGCATGGGTCCTCATTAAGCGGGGGTGTATTACTGGACAGTTTTTTGGTCCATGTCTCGATAGGGAGGCGGGACCACGGTCTAGCTATTCTTATATTGGGTTTGGTGGCTGGGGGTCTGGTGGTGTGCCATCAAGTATTTATTCAGGTACCCTCATGTGGAGCCCAGTCTGCCCAGTCTCTAAGGACTGCTGCAGAGGGACTGACATCAGAAAACATGGTGAGTCATTATGTACAATTCAGAAGCAATGAAGGCATGCCCAGACTGGACATTTCCAGATGGAGGAAGCTACACAAAGGAGGTACATAATGATATATTTTGATCCGGAGACCGGGCACACACTATCTCTATGCCAAGGTCGTTCTGCCTGTGCCCATCACAGGACTAGTAGGAGCAGGCCTCTATCTAGTGAGAAAGGTATGCCCTAATGAGAACAGTGTATTCATTAGTACAGCAGGGCCCAACCTAGGAGAAAAGGGAAAATTACCAAAGCTGCTTCTCGCAGAGGCAGAGAGATTCGTTTCGCTCATGGGTCAAGAAGGCGGCCAAACATAAAATACAATCACCAGAAATATGTAAACCCACATAATGACGATCTTGGCAAATTGTGCAGGCAATGGGCTCCATAGCTAGAGCAAATAAAAAAGGGGAGAGGGGGCAACCCTGCCGAGTTCCTTGTTCATCCTCAAAGCCATCAGAGATCAGCCCACCAGTGCGAATCCTAGCTAAAGACGAGTCTGTTTAAAGCAGCAGCATCTACCTAACAAACTGTAAGTCCAGTCCCATAATAAACATAGTAATGAATACACAGTCCCAATGTTTATGTAATGTGATGTAAAAAAAAGTCTACTGACATAACTGAGGCCTTGGAAGGGAGATATTCCCTTTGATCTAGTGCCAGGAATAGCTGACCAATATTGGGCACGGTGCTATGTGTCGAGATGAAGGTAGTTTGATCCAAATGTATCAGGGTACACTTGTGAGGGAGTATCCGAGTATCCAATATTTTACTCAAAATTTTATAATCAACCTTTAACATAGAAAGGGGGCAATTAGAATCAAGCAGGAGTGGGTCCTTGTCTTACTTTGGTAGTCAGATCAAGAGTTGGCAAATAGAACACAGCGACATACTCTAACATGTCGTCTTTCACACACTCAGGAATACAAATCTCGATAATGTCTTAAAAACATAGCATTGACCTCCTCTTGCGTGGACTCAACATGCTTCAAAGAATCTCGAAGTTGGAGTGCAGAACAGTCATCTCTACCCTCGCGAATGAGCCAGGCCAACATTCTGCCTGATTTATCACGCTCCTCATTTGCCCTGGCCATATATGTCATATATTCAAAGCTATGAAGGCATCCCACCAGCATAAAATACTTCTCCTGGTCCTCCAGAATCCAACCCTACCCTCCATGGTTCCCTCCAGTTTGCCCGATAACCCATCTAGCACTTCCTCATGCGTAGGAATCTCAGAGAGGAGTTGAGTATGAATCCCCAACTTACTAGCAATACAGTAGCCCCTAAGCACTACTTTCATTGCTTCCCATTCCACTCCCAAGTAGGAGGCAGTCCCAGGAGTATTCACCCACTACTGATCTATTACGTCCCCCAACAACCCAATGATTGGCTGATCGTCGAATAGTGCCTGGTCCAGATGCCAAGTAGGTACCTGGGCCTGGTAGAAGACCAACGAAAAGTTCCCAACATAGGAGCATGGTCTGAATACGTTTTAGCCAACTATTCCAGCCCTATCGCCCGGTCACACAAAGATCTACAAGTCTAAAGACGATCAAAACGCACCTCGTGATCATGCAGGGCAGAGCGATATGAATAGGCACGGGACGCTGGATTATAATACGCCAATGATCAACCTGCCAAGAAGTCCCACCTGCTCGACCATGAACGGGTGGCCACCACCAACCTGCCCGCAGGCGCTTCCCACAAAAGCGGGTGCGAGTGATCCACACAATCAAATTCTCCTTCCACTACTCTCCAGGAGGGAGCCATCTGCAAGATCAGCGGCACCAGGCTAATTAACAAGCATTTGCAATGCAATAGGTCTCGCATTAATTAAGTTTGAGCTATTGGCATTGTTAAATATTGCAACACCAATTGCAACAAAAGTCTATAAATTGTAGGCCAAAAAAATGTGTATTTATTTTTGTAGCAATGGTGCCATGCTGCGCTTTAGATGAATATATTTAAAAGTAAAGTGCGCCATACTCCGATTGCTACAATAGTTAATTGTTGATGCGTTAACAACTGATGTGTGCACTGATGGCTGGTGGTGTGTGTGCCTGGTGTAAGAGTGCACTGCCAGCTGGTGGTGTGTGTGCCTGGTGAAAGTGTGCACTAACGGCTGGTGGTGTGTGCCTGGTGAAAGCATGCACTGATGGCTGGTGGTGAGTGCGTCCCTGGTGAAAGCATGCACTGACGGCTGGTGGTGTGTGTGCCTGGTGAAAGCGTACACTGACGTCCGTTGGTGTGTGCCTGGTGGAAGCGTGCACTGATGGCTGGTGGTGTTTGAGCCCTGTGAAATCGTGCACTGACGTCTGGTGGTGTGTGCTGGTGGAAGCGTGCACTGACAGCTGGTGGTGTTTGTGCCCGGTGAAAGCATGCACTGACGACTGATGGTGTCTGTGCCTGGCTTAAAGTGTGGTTGTGTGTGTGTGGTTGTATGTGTGGTTGTGGTTTTGTGTGTGTGGTTGTTTGTGGTGGTGTGTGTGGTTGTGGTTGTGTGGTTGTTTGTATGTGTGTGTGTGGTTGTATGTGTGGTTGTGTGTGTGGTTGTATGTGTGGTTGTGTGTGGTTGTGTGTGTGGTTGTGGGTGGTTGTGGTTGTGTGTGGTTGTGTGTGTGGTTGTGTGTGTGGTTGTGGTCATGTATGTGGTTATGTGTGTGGTTGTGTGTGTGGTAGTGAGTGGTTATGTGTGGTTGTGTGTATGGGTGTGGTTAGGTGTATGTGGTTGTGTGTATGGGTGTGGTTAGGTGTGTGTGGTTGTGTGTGTGGTTGTGTGTATGGGTGTGGTTGAGTGTGGTTGTGTTGTGTGTGGTTGTGTTGTGTGTGGTTGTGTGTGTGTGTGGTTGTGTGTGTGTGTGGTTGCGTGTGTGTGTGGTTGTCTGTGTGTGGTTGTGTCTGTGGTTGTGTGTATGGTTGTGTGTGTGTGGTTGTGTGTGTTTGGTTGTGTGTGCGTGTGGTTTGGTGTGTGTGGTGGTCTGTGTGTTGTGTGTGGTTGTGTGTGTGGTTGTGTGTGTGGTTGTGTGTGTGGTGTGGGTGTGTGGTTGTGGGTGTGGTTGTGGGTGTCGTTGTGAGTATGGTTGTGTGTGGGGTTGTGTGGGTGGTTGTGGTGTGTGTGTGGCTGTGTGTGTGGTTGGTGTGTGTGTGTGGCTGTGTGTGTGATTGTATGTGTGGTTGTGTGTGTGGTTGTGTGTGTTGATGTGTGTGGTTGTGTGTGGTGTGTGTGTGGTGTGTGTGGTGTGTGTGTGTGTGGTGTGTGTGGTGGTTGTGTGTGGGGTTGTGTGTGGGGTTTTGTTTTTGGTTGTGTGTTTGGTTGTGTGTGTGTTTGTGTGGTTGTGTGTGTTTGTGTGGCTGTGGCTGCGTGCGTGGTTGTGTGGTTGTTGTGTTGTGTGTGGCTGTGTGTGTGTGTGTGTGTGGTTATATGTGTGGTTGTATGTGTGGTTGCGTGTGTGGTTGTGTGTGTGGCAGTGTTTGTGTGGTTGTGTGTATGTGTGTGTGGTTGTATGTGTGGTTGTGTGTGTGTGGTTGTGTGTATGGTTGTGTGTGTGGTTGTATGTGTGCTTGTGTGTGTGTGGTTGTGTGTGTGTGGTTGTGTATGTGTGGTTGTGTGTGTGGTTGGGGATGTGTGTGGTTCTGTGTGTATGGTTGTGTGTGTGTGTGCTTGCGGGTGGGTGTAGTTCTGTGTGTGTGGTTGTGTGTGTGTGTGGTTGTGTGTATGGGTGTGGTTGTCTGTGATTGTGTGTATATGGTTGTGTGTGTGTGGTTGTGTGTGTGGTTGTGTGAACGGGGTTCAGCCTTCTGTGCACAGGAGGGCTCGAGTGACTTCAACTCCTTAACCAACATGGCCCCAACACTACTTCTGAGATAGGTTGTATTTCGATAAGACAATTAATTTACCTTGGTTACATCAACTGGCAATGCAGAGCTCTGTTTTTGGGTAAGTACACACGTGGATCTGTTTACATCCAGTACTATAGTTCACTTCTTCAAAGATACCTTTTCTATTGTTTAACCAAGTACTGGAACGGAACCAGCACCCATTACCAACTGCCGCAGCATATCAAACAAAGCTACATCCCAAGGTAAATATCACAAAATGTCAAAGGCTAAAAAACCAGACCTTTTTGTTACGCCTCTAAAAGTAGAAACAATGTCAGACGCTTTGTGTAACACTTGAATGAACAATGTAAACAGGAGCCTACAGACACACCAAGGAAAGCAACTCTGTGGCTCCCAAGAGGGCGGGAAGTCTCTAACAAAACAATGCAAGCCCAAATCTGGCCGAGAAGATTCTGGGTCTCCCAAAAAAAACAGAAGACAAGTGTTAACATCTCCTGTAAAACAAGCAATTATTTAAAAATATTCGTACTGTGAGTGTTTGCTATTAAGACAGACAGCAAATAGTTATTTAGTAGAAAATATGCGAACAGACATGAGCATAAAGTCGCATCTAAATGAAAATATTTGATAATGCGTGAAGTCCCGAAATATAATGTGATTGAATAATCTACAAAGTATTAAATTAATACTGTAACAGAAGGCGACGGACGTTGGTGTGAAAAAGGAAACAGCAACAAAATGTAACTAGATTGTTTTCTTTATTTCCCTGTGTGTTATAATGTACCACTGAGCCTAGCCGGCGGCACGCATGGCGATGGGGGTTGACGCCTTCCCCACTCTGTGGTGCCCTGGAAGCGTGCACTGATGGCTGGTGGTGTTTGAGCCCTGTGAAATCGTGCACTGACGTCTGGTGGTGTGTGCTGGTGGAAGCGTGCACTGACGGTTGGTGGTGTTTGTGCCCGGTGAAAGCATGCACTGACGACTGATGGTGTCTGTGCCTGGTTTAAAGTGTGGTTGTGTGTGTGTGGTTGTATGTGTGGTTGTGGTTTTGTGTGTGTGGTTGTGGTTGTGTGTGGTTGTGTGTGTGGTTGTGTGGTTGTTTGTATTTGTGTGTGGTTGTATGCATGGTTGTGTGTGTGGTTGTATGTGTGGTTGTGTGTGGTTGTGTGTGTGGTTGTGGGTGTTTGTGGTTGTGTGTGTGGTTGTGGTCATGTGTGTGGTTATGTGTGTTGTTGTGTGTGTGGTTGTGTGTGTGGTAGTGAGTGGTTATGTGTGGTTGTGTGTATGGGTGTGGTTAGGTGTATGTGGTTGTGTGTATGGGTGTGGTTAGGTGTGTGTGGTTGTGTGTGTGGTTGTGTGTATGGGTGTGGTTGAGTGTGGTTGTGTTGTGTGTGGTTGTGTTGTGTGTGGTTGTGTGTGTGTGTGTGGTTGTGTGTGTGTGTGGTTGCGTGTGTGTGTGGTTGTCTGTGTGTGGTTGTGTGTGTGGTTGTGTGTATGGTTGTGTGTGTGTGGTTGTGTGTGTTTGGTTGTGTGTGTGTGTGGTTTTGTGTGTGTGGTGGTCTGTGTGTTGTGTGTGGTTGTGTGTGTGTGGTTGTGTGTGTGTGGTTGTGTGTGTGGTGTGGGTGTGTGGTTGTGGGTGTGGTTGTGGGTGTGGTTGGGGGTTTGGTTGTGAGTATGGTTGTGTGTGGGGTTGTGTGGGTGGTTGTGGTGTGTGTGTGGCTGTGGCTGTGGCTGTGTGTGTGGTTGGTGTCTGTGTGTGGCTGTGTGTGTGATTGTATGTGTGGTTGTGTGTGTGGTTGTGTGTGTTGATGTGTGTGGTTGTGTGTGTGGTGTGTGTGTGGTGTGTGTGTGTGGTGTGTGTGGTGGTTGTGTGTGGGGTTGTGTTTTTGGTTGTGTGTTTGGTTGTGTGTGTTTGTGTGGCTGTGGTTGTGTGTGTGGCAGTGTTTGTGTGGTTGTGTGTATGTGTGTGTGGTTGTATGTGTGGTTGTGTGTGTGTGGTTGTGTGTATGGTTGTGTGTGTGGTTGTATGTCTGGTTGTGTGTGTGTGGTTGTGTGTGTGTGGTTGTGTATGTGTGGTTGGGGATGTGTGTGGTTCTGTGTGTATGGTTGTGTGTGTGTGTGCTTGCGGGTGGGTGTAGTTCTGTGTGTGTGGTTGTGTGTGTGTGTGGTTGTGTGTATGGGTGTGGCTGTCTGTGGTTGTGTGTGTGTGGTTGTGTGTGTGGTTGTGTGAACGGGGTTCAGCCTTCTGTGCACAGGAGGGCTCGAGTGACTTCAACTCCTTAACCAACATGGCCCCAACACTACTTCTGAGATAGGTTGTATTTCGATAAGACAATTAATTTACCTTGGTTACATCAACTGGCAATGCAGAGCTCTGTTTTTAGGTAAGTACACACGTGGATCTGTTTACATCCAGTACTATAGTTCACTTCTTCAAAGATACCTTTTCTATTGTTTAACCAAGTACTGGAACGGAACCAGCACCCATTACCAACTGCCGCAGCATATCAAACAAAGCTACATCCCAAGGTAAATATCACAAAATGTCAAAGGCTAAAAAACCAGACCTTTTGGCTACGCCTCTAAAAGTAGAAACAATGTCAGACGCTTTGTGTAACACTTGAATGAACAATGTAAACAGGAGCCTACAGACACACCAAGGAAAGCAACTCTGTGGCTCCCAAGAGGGCGGGAAGTCTCTAACAAAACAATGCAAGCCCAAACCTGGCAGAGAAGATTCTGGGTCTCCCAAAAAAAATAGAAGATAAGTGTTAACATCTCCTGTAAAACAAGCAATTATTTAAAAATATTCGTACTGTGAGTGTTTGCTATTAAGACAGACAGCAAATAGTTATTTAGTAGAAAATATGCGAACAGACATGAGCATAAAGTCGCATCTAAATGAAAATATTTGATAATGCGTGAAGTCCCGAAATATAATGTGATTGAATAATCTACAAAGTATTAAATTAATACTGTAACAGAAGGCGACGGACGTTGGTGTGAAAAAGGAAACAGCAACAAAATGTAACTAGATTGTTTCTTTATTTCCCTGTTTGTTATAATGTACCACTGAGCCTAGCCGGCAGCACGCATGGCGATGGGGGTTGACGCCTTCCCCACTCTGTGGTGCCCTGGGGCAGGAGCCCAGCAGGAGGCGGCGGTTCAATAGCTGCATGTGAACAACTTCCGTCCGTGCCCGTCCCGGTCTCCGCGCGCTGCTTTAATTAAGCAAACACCGTGATTAAGGCCATTAGGTCGGGAAGGTTGAATTTACATTATGTAACGCTTGCAAGAGCATCTTTCTGCCCAAAAGGCCACCTCTAAGTAATGCCTCATTTTGCAGCCGATTTCCTTCCTGAAAGGTTGTATTTCGAAAAGGCAATTAATTTACCTTGGTTACACCAACTGGCAATGCAGAGCTCTGTTTTTGGCCAAGTATGCACGTGGATACGTTTACGTCCAGTACTAAAGTTCACTTCTTCAAAGATACCTTTTCTATTGTTTACTCAAGTACTTGAACGGAATCAGCACCCATTACCAACTGCCACAGCATATCAAACAAAGCTACATCCCAAGGTAAATATCACAACATTTCAAAGGCTAAACAAGTATTTGCAATGAGGGGGTTGACATGAGAGGGTGAGGAGGCACGGACAACAGGGGGGAGGGCTGGGGGAGAGAAGGCACAACAATGGGAGGGAGGGAATGGGTAAAGAAGGCGCCAAAGCATGTTGTGCCTGAGGAGGAGATGTGAGCACTTTCGCGGCTGCTTTGATGTTTTTTAGTGGCCGCGCGGCTCAGTGAGAACATCAAAGCGGCCGCAAAATTGTTCCCAAAGTCTGCAGGCGGACAAATGTTGCGCGCGCCCGGTGCACATGCACTGTGGCTGATCCGCCTGCAGACTTTGGGAGCATTTTTGGAAGTCCCTTACTATACTCTCGCAGAGCATCACTAGCTCGATAGCTCAGTGAGACCTAAAAAGGCAGTGTGGTCCACATTAGGCGCACACACATTTGAAAGTGCTAAGTCCCTGCTGTCTAAACACCCCAGCACAAAGACATACTGACCCTATGGGTCCTTAATCGCCCTATCCAAGCGGAAAGGAACACCAGGCCAAATCCATTAGAGGTGGGTAAAAGTCATGCAATTTGCTTTTGTTTAATTACGTATATTTCGGAAAAAAATATGCTTAATAATGTGAAATGAAAAACCAGCATTTGGTGCTATATTTGAGTGTGAAATTTTCGACGCAAAGATGCATTTCATTCTAAAAATAGCAGAAACAGCAGACACTCTTGTTCTGATGATGTTTGTTGTGAATGGAGCTTAGTTATGATACATGGCATAACAGCTGTGTTATATCTCTTTTATCATTGTATCTCTTTAAGAAATATGTGTAATGGTCGCATGCCGCTGCATGCAGCATGTTTTCCTTTGAGTGGGTTCTATATTCCATTTTGTGGGGGTGTTGCTATTCTGACTGTTTTTATGCTGGACTTCATGATGAAAAGGTGGTTATCCTGCTGCTAATAAAGAAGTATTATAATCTTGAAAATGAGGAGTTATTTAACATATTTTGGCGACGAAGGAAACTACCACTAAGCAGCAGAAATTATAGTGGACGCAGCATTTTCTGCAATTTCAAGCATTTTCTGAAATGTCTATGCCTTTAAAACTGGTATGTACACTTTTATTGTAGAGTACTTTAATTGTACCTGCTGCTGAAAGTAACTAAACTGTGCACTGATTGCACCTGCGGCTGAGTTTAAAAAAAAAACAGTTTTACTATATTTGATATTTGAGTTTTTCCAGCATTTCATTGAAAAAAAGTATTTATTTTATGAAGAAGATTTTAAGTGGAGAGTTTGTTGAAGCTACCGATGCGGAATAGAATTACGTTTCCATATGCAATGTTTGAAATTTGTGACATTTGTGGAATCAGGAAGCGTGATTTCATCAAAAGCGTCATTTAAAAATATTTACTTACAGCAACGTTCTTCGCGCGAGCCATTTCATCTTTCTCTGTGTGAGTACGACGTTAATCTGCGCAGTGACGAAGGCGCAGTGACGGCACTGACGAAGGCGCATTGACTAAGGAGCGTGGTATTGTCATTACGTACAACACACGCACAGCGGCCATTTTACTGTTAGTCTCCATGGTGATGAGAGTAATCATTTCTACACGATAACGCGTCGTGAGACAAAACTTCAATTTTCAAACGCTCGGATATATTTTCAGTTTTGCCTTCTTTCAAAACAAAAAAACTGTAACAAGAAGTAAGTTTGGTTAATATCTCAATGTTTACAACCACCAGTTTCTTCAATTTAATGGAAATATTTAACATTCATCAAGTATTATTTCAAAATAATACAATTGCCATTTTTTTAGTTTTTATCTTGTTTTATTTTTACAAAATGTTTCCATTCAAGAACCACAGCATTAAGGATTTTCTTTTTACATTATAATACATTTTCAGTTTTCAATATTAGCAATTCTAATTAGACTGTTAATATGCAATTTGACCCACCTGCCAAATTTCTTCAGCTTAAAGGTGATCCACCCATGCCATGGACAAGGTGGAAGGAAGAATTTATGACTTACATGAAGGCTATTGATGAGGAAAGAATGGGTTCAGAAAGAAAAAAAAGTATTTTGTTACATTGTCTTGGTTCGGAAGGTCAGGTTATTTTTAGATCTTTACCCCAGATAACTGCCCAAGCCGAAGGAGGATGAGATTCTTTAAATGTTCATACAGAAGCTTTAGCAAGACTTGAGAAAAGATTCAAACCTACTGTTTGTATCGCTCTCAACCGGTTCAAATTTTACACTAGAAAACAAAAGGAAGATGAATCATTTGATGATTTTTTAACATCATTGAGGTCATTAAGTTTACATTGTAATTTTGGCATGATGACAGATGAAATGATACGTGATCAGATCATTGTGCATATAAAATGTAAAAAAATTCAGGATAAACTTTGGGTAATGGGAGACCCAAATTTAAATGAAACTATTGCTATAGCCAAATCTCAAGAACAATCTGACTTATGGATGAATACTATTAGAAACAACTCTGAAAAGAAAAGTTCTGAAGAAGAAATGTGTGTGGTCAAACACAAACAGAATGTCAAACATGAGTTTTCTCAATCTACTCCAAGATATAATTCTTATAGATCTGTACAAAAAACTAATGATACATTTAACTCACAGAGGATGTGTTTCAGATGTGAAAATAAATCTCACTATGTTTCTTTTTCAGGTTGTCCAGCGTTCAAAAGGGAATGTAATTTCTGTAAAAGAATCGGTCACTTTAGCAACATGTGTAGAGACAAACGTCCTCAGTTACATAGTAAGGGTGCTGTTTCATTATTATCAGAAGAATCAGTAAACAATGTTAAGGAAGTTGAATATGATGGGGAAAGAGGTTTTGTAGTATCTATTGTGAATGATCAAACTATGTTACATTATAAATCACCAAATTGCATATTTAAAGTATACGAATGTGAGGTATCACTTATGGTAGATTCAGGTTCTCCGTGGACAATTATATCTCAAGAATATTTCAGCAGGACTTTGGCTAATTCAAAAATGTTAAATAATATGAAAGACTGACATTGTTGCAAAAAAATTTCTGGTGACAAAATTGATATGGTTGGCTTCTTTCAGGTTAAAATCCATTTTAAAAACAGGCAAATCGATACTAAACTGTACATTTCTGTCAAAGGGGTTAATGTTTTAGGATGGTTTGATCAATGGAAATTAGGTATTCAGTTAAACCCTCGTGCTAAAGAACCTGTATGACTATGTGATGATAGTTTAATGGATACAGTTTCAGTGATTGACTATATTACCTCAAATATTGAGAAAGGACATAGTCTTGTCAGATGTTTTAACTCTGTGTTTAGCAAAAAATTGGGTAAACTTAAGAATTATTCACATAATATTGTGTTAAGGAGAAACCATGTTCCAGTGATTCAAAAACTTAGGGGCGTTCCAATCAACATCAGGGAGGAACTCAAAGAAATGCTGAAGGAGGTATTGGATGAGGGCATTATTGAGCCGATAGATTCATCGGAGTGGGTTTCACCCATAGTTTTGGTAAGAAAACCGGACGGACCAAAAATTAAGGTTGTGTGTTGATCTGAGAGCTTTAAATACCAATATTGTTATTGATTGTCACCCTTTGCCAAAATTTAATGAATTAGTTTCACTTTTAGATGGGGCAAAGATTTTTTCTACATTAGATCTCAGATCGGCTTACCATCAAATTGAATTGACGGAGGCATCTAGAAAACTTACAGCATTTATAACTCCACAAGGTCTATTTCAGTATATACTCATCCAATTTGGCTTAGCATCAGCGGCGTCAGTTTTTCAGAGAACAATGTTTCATATTTTTAGGGACCTTGACATGTATGTCAAGTGCTTTCAGGACGATATTTTGGTGTTCTCAAAGAATTCTATGAAACATGAGAAACATCTACATGAGGTATGCAGAAGATTAGAGAGTAGTGTATTAACATTAAAGGCACACAAATGTAAACTTTTCCAAGAGTCAGTGGAGTATTTAGGTCACACATTTTCAGGTGAGGGAGTTGTTCCCAAAAAATCAAATGTGGGTGCTATTGTTAAAGCTCCTGCACCAGTAAATAGAGATCAACTCTTGTCTTTTGCGGGTATGTATGAATATTACAGCAAATTTGTGATAAACTTTGCCACCAAAATGGAACCTTTAAGAAAATTATTAAGACATGGGGTAGAATACTTTTGGACGGATTTACAAAAAGCATTTAAAGTAATTAAAAATTATATCATAAATTCACCCACATTTAAACCTTTTAGCATGAACAGGGAATATATAATCACAGTTGATGCAAGTTTATACGGTCTGGGGGGTGTTTTGTCACAAAGAGTAGGGAATGATGAATGGAATGTGGCATTTGTGTCCAGGACCCTCAACGAATGTGAGAGAAAATATGCGGTAATAGACAGGGAATTGCTTGCATGTGTTTGGGCAAATGAACATTTTAGGTTGTATGTGTGGGGTTCAAAATTTGTTCTCAGGACAGACCATAAGCCTTTAATCAATATTTTGTCCGTGGGTGGTGGATGGAATTCCACAGCTAGGTTTGCCAGACTGTCTTCAAGACTACAGGAGTATAATTTTGTTACAGTGTATGTTCCTGGAAAGAAAAATGTTACCGCTGATTTTTTGTCATGCCTACCTTGTAGTCAAGATGAAGTTAGTACAATATATGAAAGAGATTTTGTAGTGACTGTCCAGGATGTGTTACAAGGTAAATTTCAAGGTATTTCTGAGTTGCAATGGATAGAGTGTGTACAGAAGGATATCAAATGGGAAGAGCTTGTAAGTTATGTTAAAAATGAATGGACAAGCAAAGATAGAATTAAGTCTGAATTGTTGCCATTTTATAATATAGTAGAGGAATTGGAGTTGAAAAGTGGTTTTCTGTTCAAGTCAGGGAAATGTATTCCCCCAGAGGGCATGCAAGAGGTCATACTTCAAGTTGCGCATAAAACTCATCCGGGTATTTCTTCCATGAAACGATTAGTTAGATCTTACTTTTGGTGGCCTGGAATGGACAGATTCAATGATAGGTTGGTTAGAGAATGTCAAGAATGTGTATCAAGTGAGAGGATGTTGAAGGTATTTACACCACCGCTTAATCTTGTCAAGTGGCCATCTGAACCATGGGAGAAGTCGCTTTTGATATTTCAGGGCCATTTCATATGTTACCCGAGTCTTCGCGTTTTGCATTAGTTATGGTTGACTATCATTCCAAGTGGCCAGAGGTCTAGTTTGTTCCCAAGGCTACCACTGAAGCAGTTATTTGGGTTTTTGGGACCCTAGATACTCCCAGAGACAACATCCAGGGATAGTAACAACATACCTTGATGAATTCTCCATTTTGAGTTGGAACATTGCCGGCCTCAACGCCAAAATGAATATAAAGTCTTGGATTGATTGGGTAACAAGCTTTGATGTCCTAATGTTGCAGGAAACTTGGTGTACAAGATCTTTACTCCTTGAGGGTTACAGCTGCCACAATCTGATTGTTCCATCTCCCCCCATTGGCCGTCCAAGTGGGGGCTTATCAATTTGGGTCAAAATTACAGCTGGTGTTAAAACTGAACTACTGCCAACTACCAACAAAAATTTCATGGCATTAAAATATGCTGGACGGTTAAAGTTATGCTTTATTAATTTTTATAATAATGACTTTACAACCCATCCCAACATTAATTTTCTGGATTTGTTTACATTTATTGATGAAGTAGCGGATGGCCAAAAATATGGTAGCTTTGATGGCATTTGCCTGGGAGGCGATTTCAACGCACACATTTACCATAGTTCCCTGCCTTGCAGGAGTGGTGAAGAACTATTAGACCTGTTAGCAACACGTGATTTAGTTGATGCTATGGAGAAATTGGATATGGATGTGATCTACGTACCTGCCCCTACGTACATCGGCCGCGGGAGCTCTACCACTATTGATTATGTCTTCATTTCATCCCTCCTTGAGGATCTCCTTTTGAGATCTGAGGTCATTACATCTCCGTATAGCGACCACTATCCAATTTTAATTTGCCTCAAATCAATCAAAACACCAATAAACAGAATAGAAGTTGGGGCAAAAAACTTGATGGCATCAACAGACAGGTTAAGGGTGGCATGGAGAGGGATAGACAACCAAGGAGTCTTGGCTAGAGTCATGCTTGAACCTCCCACTTTCAAGAAGGAAAGAACAATGGCCCAATCCTTTTCAGGCAACGCAGTGAGAATCTGGAACTCGTTTCCGCCTGAGCTCCGGACCACCACCTCCTCCCAGGCCTTCAAAAGGGACCTCAAAGTTCTCCTCCTCCAGAGACACCTCCAATAGTAATTCACGTCCTCTTGCTATTTGGAGGAAGGCTTCCCACTACTGATATTTACTACTTTCCATGACCATGGGAGTGCCTTCCCAGTGTTCTCCTGTGATGGGAGTGTCTGCCTTTTTGCAGTATTCTCTATGTACTTGTGTTCGGTGCCCTTTTGTAACATGCACACAACACTTTGCCCTTATAACACACGGTTGCTACCTCTCACATGTTTTTACCTCTGATACTTGCACAAGTGCCACCTTGCCTACGTAACGCCTGTTCTTGTGCCGAGCACTTATTGCAGTATTATACCTCAAATTATACTCTGTTTTCTCTTTTAACTGCACACTTGTCACTCTTCCTCTTGTGCACTTTTGACTACCTCATGTATTTTTGGTTGTTCATCATTTTTTACTACCTCAAGTATTTTGTTTGCTCACAATTGTCACTATTACCTTTACTACCTCATGTATTTTTGGTTGCTCACAATGTTTACTACCTCAAGTATTTTGTTTGCTCACAATTGTCATTATTACCCTTACTACCTCATGTATTTTTGGTTGCTCACAATTTTTACTACCTCATGTTTTTTTGTTTGCTCACAATTGTCACTATTACCTTATGTAAGTAACGTATGTTTTAGCAATCTGCTCTTTTGTAATGTTTCTCATTATGTTTCATTTCTGTTCCGAATGTGAAGCGCTCTGACGCCTTCGGGTAAAGTCCGCGCTATATAAAAATGCATAAATAAATAAATAAATAAAATTAAAACACATCCCACTCTAGTGTCAGTATGTCTATCAACCACCAACCCGGGCTTGACATTGTTAACTCTTTTTGTGAGCTATGCAAGGTAATAAAAGGAGAAATCTCTAAACCAGTTCCAGCCCACACTAATACCAATCCCAGGTGGTTCGAAACCTCTTGCTCCAAAGCCAACCGGGAACTCAGGGCTGCCCTTACTGCAGTACCACGAGACCCGTCTCTGGTAAGGACCTTAAGACTCAGATACAAACTTTGTCTAAAAACTAGATCAGACGAACTATTAAAAGATCACTGGGATTCCCTTGTCCGTACTGCAGCCCTACGAGACGTTGGAGGATTCTGGAGGGCTGTTAAGAATCTTAGGTTACTGGGCTCTAACATCTGTCCCATTAATTGCAAAATCACAGGGGATGCCTGGATTGACCATTTTTCTAAGATCTACGACGCCTCTGCGACTGGCAACCCAATTACAACTATCCCTGCTACACAGCCTTTAAATATTCTGTTGTCTGAGGTTGAGGACGCAATCACTGAAAGTGCTGGCAACAAAGCTCCTGGCCTAGATGGTTTATCCATCGATCAAATCAAATCTGAAGCTGACTTTTGGGCACCCTTGTTATGCAATGTCTTCAATAATTTATCCACCACTGCTGTCCCGGAAACATGGTCTTGTAGTACCATCGTACCCATATTTAAAAAAGGCAACAGACTTGACCCTGGCTGTTATCGCCCAATATCATTAATTGATAATACTCTAAAAGTCTTAGGCAGGGTTCTTTTTAATATAATTAGCACTTGGGCGGAAGAACATACCATCTTACATCCCTGCCAGCTAGGGTTCAGGAGTAAAGTGGGTACGGTGGAACAGTGTTTGAACCTTAACCTACTTAGGGCTAAATATACGATTGCCAAAAAATCACCCATATATTTTGGTTTTATGGACTTAAGTTCTGCGTTTGATTTTGTTAATCGTTCCCGTTTATGGTCAGTTCTGTTAAATTATGGTTTAGACAAATCTTTAGTTTATTTTCTGGCACACCTCCATAGCGATTTGAAAGCTCGTGTCCGTATAAATAATGATGGTGAAGTCTTTAATGACATTTTAATCGGTAGGGGGGTCAGAGAAGGTTGTGTTCTGGCCCCCCTACTTTTTATCCTGTATATAAATGACCTGAGTGTTTGTCTGAGCAAATTAACTAATGATGTTCCGCAAGTTAACGGCAATTCTGTTCTAGCATTACTCTATGCGGACGATGCGGTCCTTATGTGCCGCACCCCTAATGCCCTGCGAATTTTAATGTCTGGCTTTGTTAAATTCATGGCTGACCTGGGCCTTTGTACTAACTTTAAAAAGTCATTTATAATGTCTTGTGGCCCTAAAAGTTACAAAATAAGCCATATTCAATCAGGGGATGATATTTTAAAATGCACTTGCACTTTCCCTTAACTCGGTCTGTTATTTTCCAACACTGGCTCTTGGCAACCCCATGTCGCCTTGGGAAGGAATAAAATGAGTAAGGCCATCAACTCTTTAACCTCCCTTCGCCAACCCAAACAAGCAGACGTGATTGTGTCACTTTTACAAATCTATAGAACACAATGTCTACCTGTGGGCACCTATGGCGCCGAGATATGGGGTTATTCCAACAGCACACAATTACAGACCGAAGAAAACAGATTTTGTCGGAAGATTTTAGGGTGGGTTATAAGTGCACCAACTTATATCTGTCATAGAGAATTAAACCTCCTTTATATTGAAGATTTTATAAGATCCAGACCCGCACTGTTTTGGATAAAAATCTGGTGTAATTCCGCTGCCTCCATGTCACGTGATATCATTAGGGATTGCCTAAAATGTGAAAAGGCTAACTGTATACCCTTGTTTAGGGCTGTAGAAAACAGTTTATCAAGTGTGGGTCTGGGTCACCTTTTTACATCCCCACAACTGATTGATCAAACACGTAAGAATTTAACAAAAAGGGCTCTCTATGAATGTTACCGCAAGGCGAGGCTAAGGCGTGACTTGACAAAATCTTCTACAATTAGATACACCTCCTTTATGGAGTTATATGAGAAGCCATCTGCCCCGCCCCAGAGTTATCTACGCTTAAAACTAGGCAGATGGAATAGGATTCTGCTATTCCGATTCAGGGACGGAAGCATTATAAATTTACTCTGTTTTCCGTTAGGTTTTAATAAATGTGTGGAAAACTTAAAATGTCCCTGCAATCTCGGTGGTACACAAAGTCTGCTCCATTTCATTTTCTTTTGCGGTTTTTACAGAATGCACACTTTGCACTTTATAATGCCGCACTGTAGGAAAAACGCTCTGACCGATTTTAATCTAGCTTTTAAAGACATTTTAATGTTAAAGACGGATGAGGCCATCTTCAGAGTGAGCAGCTTCCTTAAAGCAGGTGTACGATCACGTGCTTCTCTGCTAATTGATTGAAATATTTGCACTATGCTTATTCTTTGCACATTTGCCTATTGCACAATGTATACTTTGCACTAAAAATTGTACTTTTGCACATGATTAAATTGTATTTTGTTATGCGTTTGTATAAGTGGGACGGAATCTGTGTTTTATATTATTGCTGGATTTTATGCTGTACTTTTATGGATGTTTTACAATCTGAATAAAGATCATTTGACTTGACTTGACAACATACAGTGTAGGGAAACAATGCCTTGATTGGCTACAGACATCCACACTAGTAGAAATTAAGCAACACTTGACTTTACTTAAAGATGGTGCTGACTTGCGCGATTTCATATAGGGACCACGCAAACAGCGTCAAAAACGTTTCATAGCGGCCAGTATATACGCTGCGTACAACGAAGCTTGGAAAGTAACTCAAATTGAGACAGCAGAAAAAATACGAGAAATCGATCGTATTAATTTGGAAAAATCACTTTCTGTTGTGGACAATGGGTTAATGACTCTGTCCTCCGGAATATATTCACTGGACAGTATTGTATCCTCTGCTATCGACATAA
Source organism: Lissotriton vulgaris (assembly GCF_964263255.1). Classification (NCBI taxonomy): domain Eukaryota; kingdom Metazoa; phylum Chordata; class Amphibia; order Caudata; family Salamandridae; genus Lissotriton; species Lissotriton vulgaris. Next base: position 839,510,485 of record NC_141699.1, on the reverse strand, counting down.
TAGATCAGGACTTGCTAATGTTACAACATGGTCAGTCCCAATTACGCTCTATTGTGCAGCTAGGCTGGACATTACAAAACCTGCGTTCAGACTATGTGCCATGGCGTTTAATCAACACAACGTCATTGTTTTCTGTCTTTAACCTTACTGATAAACAAATCAGTTTGGCACAAAAAGGAGCAGACTATACAATTCTGAGCATTGAAAAACTTGAGAGATTACCATTGACAATGTCAGAAAGACCTGTCATTGAATGGATAATACACAGAATAATCACAATTCCGATAACAACTTTCCAATTTAAAAATTGCCAAGAGTATATACCAGCAGGCCAGTATGAAAGGTTGGGTAAAGGGTACATTAAGTCATCATGGAAATTACCTTAGACACACACATGTTATAGTGACAATAACAAAAATGTATTTCTTAGTGGTAATAATTGTAAACAATCACTAAGCGGTATACTTTTGTGCCAAGGTATTAATTTACATGGGGTCTGTGAGGGGACTTCAAATAACCTTTCATGCCACCAGCACGGCACACCTGCAACACAGATAGAGCTATTCTTTAGACAACTTTCTAACGGGAGTTACGTTCTAATAACGGACCACAGCTGTTGTGGCATGGTGCCAGGGAAAGCATATCTCGTAAGCGTTAGTTCCATGGTCACTTGCTGTATGCAAGCATTGTATCCAAACAGCCCCACTGATACTGAGGCGACGATTTGGCCTCCGTTGAATATCTTTTCTATACGAATTGATACTTTAAGCAGAATGAAGTCTGTGCTTTTACAGACAACAGTGCCTATAACGTCATCAAAAGAAGCGTATGATTTCCAAGTTGCAAGGACAACAGCAGAGATGCATACACTTTTATCAACAAATTTCCCCGTGCATTTCGTAGAAATGCTAAGCCAAATCCTAAATATGTCAGATGCCAACGGTATCGCACATGTATTTAAGACAACTTTTTCGGGACTGTTAACACCCTTCGAAGCAGTCCTGGGCATCTTATCCAATTTTGTCTATTCGGTCTTTGGCGGCCTACCACTACTTTTGGGACTCGTAGCAGGAATTTTATTTTTGACCCTTCTGCTCCGATATGGCAAGCCACAACGCAGACAAGACTCCAGCAACAATGGAAGAAACGATCCTAGCTATACGATATCGGGACCGCATAACTAAAGTCCTTGAATATGACCTGGTTTCTTTCATTCAGACCTATATGGCAAAACTGCATCTTACCTGTGCTTTGATGTATGCTATGCGGAGAAGAATGCATGTTGGACACCTGTCTGACACTACAATCAGTAGTACCAATGGATATCGATACCTTGCTAAGTCCTGTAATGGCTCATGCATCGTGTTGTCCCCAGCGGTTACCAATCCTGATGACGGCATTCGTTGAAACTTCACCACTACGATTAGGTGGGAGTGAAGAAAGAAATGAGAGCAACATCACCCAGGTACGACCTTCTGTGAGCATTTCTGATCCTGAGATCAATGATATCAATCATTCTCACGACTGCACCGTTGCAGCATTTTCGAACTTGGTCGAACTCTCACCTGAATATGTAGACCAGTTTTTTGCAAGTCTGTCTGAAATGATGTTCTCCCCTGAACAGAAACAATAACTTTTAAAAAAAACTAAAAAAACAACCCGGCACACAGCGTTCCCCAGAACTCTGAATTCGGCCTTCAGCTTTGATAAACAAAAGCTACTGAAAACATTTGGAACTATTTTTTTTCCCTGAAAACGAAATTATTTTTTCCAAATTCCAAAATATTTACCTTTTTTTGGCACATATACTCTGCTTACAGTAGAACTATTCATAAAGAACAGAGCTTCTATTTTTAGTAGATCTAGAGACAAAATATTACCTCAGCGTCTAGCACATTTAAAGCAACTGTATTTATATGTGATAAAATGGTCTCGACCTTCTTTTCTGTATTAAGAGCCATTTGATGTGTAATTTTCGCAAATCGTTCAGTTGATATATATAAGCAATTCTTCTGAAATGATCATACTGCTTGAAAGCGTACAGTACCTATTATAATTTTCGTGCATTTCGTATACACCATTTCGAATGCAAAATGTATTTTGGGGTGGGTTGAAATACACATGCACCTTTATATGTTTACTATTGCTTAGTTTTTAGTAAATGATGGACATTAGATCGTGGAGTGGGTGATGTGTTTTGTCTAGGAACCCGAATCAATATTGCTATTTTATGCCCTTGTACGGCTATAATTAATAATATCCCTATAATGGCATAAGAATCAGATCCATATTTCAGTAAATCGCCCTTGCAGTCCAAGACACGGCAAAAGCTACTTCCTTAGATTCCTAGAAAGCACAACAAGTTCTTTCGACATACTAAACCTCCAGCAACCTGGGAAATCCCCACTTGCTTTGTTTTGATTTGTAATAGAACTCCTGCGAGCACTGTAAGAACGGCCAGTTCTTAGTGACATCTTTATTGAAGTCTCATGTCCAAACCTTACGTCAAACTCGGCACCTTTCAGGTATAAATATACCAACGTTGCCTTAAGCAAACACACGGTGGTGGTTTTGGAGCAGAGCAGCTAATCTACTTGCCGAGAGCCCAGCAGATGCGAAGAGCCCACGGACACTGCCCCTCCTCTTTGACGCGCTGAGAAAGACGCTGTCTTTTCTCCTGCCGAGAAAATCAAGCGCCGGCGTTTCCAGCCTACACTTGCGGGTGACTGGGATATCGAGTCCTGAGAGAGAGATACCAGACCTCCTACATTCTATTCCCAAGGTACAGTGCTGACTAAACCCTTAGAGAGAATTCTCGAATCAGATTCTTGTCAACAACCTACTTAACTTAAACTTCCTTAATTACTCCTTCCCACGTATTAGGCTTAGGTCAGGTACACCGGGGAAGGCTTATTTTAGAAGCACCAGTTGAGCACGTTAGCCTATGTATATATGTGTGTATATATTTTATCCATTTTAAAGTATCTTATGGCTAAGAAACCATATCAATGCTTTTACAGTATTATTTCATAATACTCCTTTTACTGTACGTACTTTACTTTATATTATTTATTGCAATTGTGGCAATTCATTTCTCTTGCATGAGAAGGAACACTGCTCAATAAATAATACCTTTTATTGAAAACGCCCGTCTCTCTCTTCTCTGCACTCTGGTGAAACTAAGAACGCACATCTGACTGAGTGAAATAGCTGTCTATTGTTTTCACACAACTCTAGAGATTTACTCTTATTCTGAGGGAGCAAAGTTGTCATGTTTATGCGGTTGTCGGAAGCTGAATCCCTTCTTGTCTGAGCCAGGGAAGCTGATCCCTTCCTATTCATTCAAGAAAGTTTCCAGTGACCTCTGAGCTAGCTGGCGCAAACTTAAATTAAGTCTAACATAGTCAGTAGAGACCTAGAAGACCTCAGTCCTACTTCTACACTGCTGTTTATGTTATTCCATTGCGCAGGGCCTATAGGAAAAATAGGAACTACACTATAAAACCAATTCCTATCTTCTTGGCCCCATCCCAATCCATGAAAAAACGGTGGCACCGGAGTCTACCATCGCATCCATTACAATCCGTTCATCTTGTATCAGCAGACTAACTTCGACATACAAGTGACGTTGTTCTGCGATGCCTTGATAACATAAAGAAGAGATGTTTGCAGGACTCCAAGTATCCCCTTCCTGATTCCTGGAGCCATCTAGTTTTCCGTCACCTTGTCTACGGCGGCTGTGGTCATCTTGCCAGTATGAAGCCTGTTGAATCTTGGTTTTACTGGGCATTCCCTCACAAAGTGCCCTCTCTTGCCACAATACAAACAGAGTCCTTGCTTGCGGTGTGTCTCCTTCTCCAGACTGGTCAATGACGCCCTTACTGTTCCTATATCCATAGGCTCAGTTTTAGTTGCTTGATGTGATTCGGAAGACCCTGATCCATAAGAAGGCATGTTTTCATCCTTCTTCTTGTTGTCGCTTCTTCGCTCATTCATTCAGTGATCCAGGCGTAGTACCAGATTGATTAAATCCTCACAAGTAACTGGCTGGGGATCAATCTGGGCAATAACGTCTTTTAGTTTGTCCCTTAAACCCTGGTGAAACAAGGCAGCTTGCTTGGCTTCAGGTCATTTCGTTCCTACTACCAGACTTCTGAATGTATTTAAGTATACCAGCAAATCCTTACTGCCTTGCCGCAGGTCCAACAATTCTTTGTCAGCATTTCTGAATCGGACCTTCTATCAAATACCTTAATGAATTCATCTCGAATGGCGTCCCAGTCATGTAACAGAGGGTCGTTCCTATTAACCAAAGGGCAGCATTCCCTGCAAGATGCGAAATAAGGAAGGCTACTCTCGCCTGATTGGTCGGAAAATACTTTGGTTTACACGAAAAGTGTAACAACACTTGAGTTAAGAACACTTGTACTGTGCTAGAATCCCCATGATACCTTTCTGGGGTAGCTAAAGGAATGGAGACGGGTAGTTCAACCACCATGGCACAAGCAGGCGTCGTCGCTGTTCCCATGTTGAAGGGGTTTCTTTGTAACCCGTCCAACCTAGCCCTAAGATCAGCTGTTTCTGTCTCAAGGTAGTTAGTTCTCCTTGCAGCGTGGCCAGAGCCGCCATTATATCCTCTAAAGTGGCCATTTCTTACACCAACCGACCGGGAGGACTAAATACCGTGGGTCGGATATTCTGATACGTTGCAAGTACTCAGGATCGGTTGATGCAAAAAGGGTTCCACCTCTTGATCTACCATAGCCTGTATGCCATTATGGCGCAGGTCACTAGGCGGATCAAGTGAGGGAGGGAAAGGAAGGGAACAACGGGGAGGGAGATCTGAAATGACAAAGCACATAGATTATTACAGTAGAGATATACCCTGACCACTAGTCCTATGGCTTAGCCTACCCAGAGGTCATACCTGTAACACAAAAGAATACGGGCATATATATATATATCCAAGCAGGCTGGATTGTTGTACCCTCTGGATGAGTTAGGTGAGGACGATATACTGTAAAGGAAAGAAATGAGGATTCGACAATGTACCATGACCCATCAGTTGTTACCTTCCAGGAAATAATATTCCACCAATAAGGTTACGCTACATACCATTGTTATTATCAACCTTGCATATAATGAACCCAAGGAAAAGGAGGCATCCAAGAAAGGTTAATCACAATCCTTATGATAAGCAATGTCCAGATCCGTAATAAGGAATAAGAGTTAAGCAATAATGTAGGCACAGCAAGGTGAGTACCTGTAAGTAGAACGGAGGATCTGCTGCCAACAAATTATACCAGAGTGAACGGATAGAGAGAGATGTCTTATATGCCCATATAATGAAAAACCGTCCTCTGCATGAACTCTGAGCCCAGAGTTTGTCAACAGAGGACCTCGAAAATAATAGGCGGCCGAAAATGCCGTCCGATATCAAAACGTCCTCCGCAGGAGCGCCGGAATTGCAGGTCATCCAACTGAGGACAGACTAGCCAGAATATAGCAAAAGTGCACAAATAAACGTCCTCCGCACGAGCGCTAGATTCGCGGCTCATCCAACAGAAGACACGATAGTCGGAAATCACGGAAGTGCGCCCAGTGGCTTTTAACAAGGCCGTCTGATGTCTAGTATCGTCCTCCGCACGAGCGCTTGCGAAGCCGCTCAGCCAACGGAGGACCACAACAACGAAGCAGGAAACAAGAGTACTTTAGTATCCAATACCACTTTATTTCGATTAATTAAAATCATAAAAAGTACAGTATGCACATCGATTTGGGAGTAGATAAAACACATTAAAACACATTAAAAAGAACACAATTTTAAGACATTTTTTAAAATAATTACATTACAGGTTTAAAACATTATATTGTCAGTATGAATTCATTTATCTATACCAGCAATGTTATTAAGGCCCGTCATGATACATTTCCTGCGGCGAATGGAAGCTACAAAGAAATTTGCCACTCCAAACATTGTGAACGGGGACTCCATTAATTTTAGGAATAGCAACGCAGGTTTCGCTTGCTCAAACCCCTTACCCTTTAGTAAAGGAATGATAAACTTTTTCCTGGGCAAACTGTAACTGGAACAAAAAAAAGTAAAGTGCATTGTGTCCTGCAGGGAATAACCATCACACTTACATGGGGACGCATCCACCGGCCTACGCCAGACATTAGAGTAGGTTAGCAGCAAATGGATTTGATTAAATCTGAATTTGGTCAAAACCCAACGATGGAACGGGACCGTCACAACAGTGAGGTACGGTTGAATAGAAAGGGATGAAATTAATAAGTAGTGTTCCCTTACCGATGACTTCCTTAGTTGAACCGCCTCCCACTCCAATTCTCTGTTCTTAATAAAGTTGGTTTTGACCGTTCTTAATAAAGTTGGTTTAGTTTTGTATCGTCCTCCGCACGGGCGCTTGCTCAGCCGCTCAGCCAACGGAGGACCCACAACAACTAGCAGGAAACAAAGATGCAGGCTTACCTAAGCCATCAGGAACTATAAAATCGCAACTCAGGGACAAGGAGCCGGTAGGAAGAATATCCGACGCTCTTCCTGGTTGCTCAGATGGTTTTATGGGCGGGGCTGTCTCGTCATAGTAGGACTCCAGGTTTTCTGGGACATGTAGTTTGTAACCGGTATTGAGCCTTCCTCTGCCTGATGCATGTGAAACAGTGTGTGGTTGCGCTCTAAGAATACACCTATGACACTAGCACACGGTGTTAGAAGGCCAGATGTGGGTCCTTGAGGTCCTGGGAGGCAGCTGTGATGGGCTCTGCTTGCTGCTGGTTGGTTTGGGCAGGGGGTTGGCTTTGCGCAATGCTGCTGGTTTGCCCTGCAAGTGGAGATGTGCTCGTGAGACAGTCTAGCAGCTGTTGGGGTACGTCTTGGTTGATGGTGGAGTGATCCTCCGAGTCATCAGTGAAGAGTGGGTCACTCGGCTGTACAGTAGGTGGTGTCTCTCCCTCTGCAATGTGAAGGGGAGATACAGTTTAGCAGTGTGTTACGTGTTTGATCATGCATTGTTTGGCATTTCTAGCACACTGAAATTGCACAATCTGCCTGTTTTTGCTGAGATGGCTATTTGTTTCAGGATGGTGAGTCTTACTGAGACATCACGGATGTGAGGTTGTACTTGTACATTGTACTCTCACATTTTCCAGCTATGACAAATGTGTTTTGACCATTTCTACACACAAGCGGCACCTGCTGTGTCCTCTGTTCAGTTGTGTGAGTAATGTCGTTTGTACCACATCGTAGTTGGTGTAGATGAACTCAGATTTGTATGTGTGTTCACTGCATTGTGTGATAGTGGCACCTGCTGTATTATGTTAACTGCCCCTTATCCCTTTCAGGGAGTGAGCCTTAGACTTCTATGAAATTAGGATGCTGAGATTTTGGAAGCTGGGGTGATTATGGGTCTTGGGACACTTGTGCATTCTAAGGCATCAAAGGTCTTGTTCACATCTGGGGTTAGATGTACACAAGGATGTGTCAGAGTGTGACCAGCTCCTTTAAGGGGGGGTGTCCACACTCCGCCACCTCAGTGAGTTTTCCTGCACCATGTAAATATGTTGGTCCTGCAGGCAGGGAACTGCACATGTGCATATGTTTAGTGGGAGATTAGTTATGAGTGTGGATGGACCCCTTTAGGCACCTTGGCAGTGAGGGCCTACTTGCTGTTCCAACGTGTGCTGCACTATGTAGTAGACATGCTATGATGAGAGTTCTTTAGAAGAAGCCCAATATTTATCAGAGGTATGGAGCCATTCTCGTCCGATCTCTCTGCTCCCTGTGACCAGTACAATACTTGAGGTCGAAGTACATGTTATACACCAAGTACATCTAGGGAAACATTCCATGCTACTTGCTACCCAGACATGCTTCCGCCATTATCATGGGATGGAGACAACCATGTTAGCTGCAGTTGTAGGATCAGGGGAATCCTCGAGCAAAGAGGGGCGGTTGCTGTTAGCCTACTTGACCTGAGCTCTGCATTTGACACAGTAAATTATGACATATTAATTGCCAGGCTCTGAATGGTAGGAACCTCGGGTAAGGCTCTGTCATGGATTGAGTCCTTCCTGAGGGGTGGCGTATTCCAGGTATTTGAGGGTTATTCCTCCTCTGAATTTCAGCCTTTCTCTTGTGTGGAGTTCCTCAGGGCTCATCATTGACTCCAACCCTTCTTAATGTTCACCCTAGACCCCTAACTGAGTTAGTGCTACCCTGCATAATTAAAATCATTACATACGTGGACGGCACACAACTGGTGGTAGCGTTGAAGCATCCAGGGAAGACTCCAATTATTCTGGAATCCTGCATGGAGGCGGGGGCCACGTGGATGGACCAGTCTTGTCTAGAGGTTAATGGAGACAAGACTGAGGTGAAGGTTTTTGACAACCACTCCAGGTTGTCTGGTGAATCAGTGGGATTAAGATAGACTAAATGTTTGTGCCCACCCCCTACCCCAATAGACCAGATTAACATTTTTGGGGTCAGTCTAGGTGAATCTCTTGACTTTGATGGTCCAGCAGTCAAGTTGTCATGTTTTGTCATCATTGTAATGATATGGAAAGTACTTCCACTGCTCGCGGTTCAGGCACGAAGAGTGATAGTTCAGGCACTGGTGCATCACAATTGAACTGCGAGAACTCCCTCTACCTAGGTACTGCAAAGGCCACCATGAGGAACTTACATGTGCTTCAGAATTGCGCGTCTGGTGTGCTTTATCAACCCCCCAGCTAGCAATCAGCCATGCCTGCCTTAGGAAACACTCCACTGGCAGCCAATCGGTGAACGGTTCAAGTTCAGACCTTTATGCATAGCCCATTTAACGCAATGGGGTACAGGTCCAAGGACGTATCACTCCCTTATAGCCTCTTACCACCCAACATGCTGTGTTTGGTCAACTAATCAATTTCTGGCAGTGATACCAATTACGAGGAGAGCACCATCAGGCGGTTGCATGTTCTCCCTCAACACGGCCAAGCTATGGGACACTCTCCCCATCCATCTGCTGTCAAACCATGCACCCTCTTTCCTTTCGGAGACAGTTGAAGACATGGCTCTTTAGAGCATGCCATAGTTCAGTCAATCAGTCAAAGTCCACTTTATTCGAATAATTAAAATCATAAAAGTATTCTACAATAAATATCATACATTCAATATATCTTAAAAAAACAGTTAAAACAGTATTAAACAGTAAATGGGTATTAAAAGCAAGTTAAAAAGGCATTATTTATACAAAATTCATTACAGTTTGCACTCAACACTACAATAAACGTGAATTCAAATATCTGTCCTCAACTGTGCTTCCAATCTTAACCTTGATCTCTTACATCTAACAGATGCAGCCAAAAAGCTAGCAGTGCCATACATGATTACAGGGGAATGCATCATCTGTAAATATAACAGCGCAGGCTTGTACTGCGTAAAACCCAGCTCCTTCAGAATTGATTTTAAATATCGGGTCCGAGGTTCGTGATAAAAAGAACAGAAGAACAAAAAATGGGCATTATCCTGAGTGGAGAAACCATCGCATTTACATGGGGACGACTCCTCGATCTTACACCAGTCTTTCTCGTCCCACAGCACCATATAAATTTGGTTGAAACGGAATTTGGACAGTAGCCACCTATGAAAAGAATTAGTGACCACTGACAGGTAAGGAGCCAACTCAAAAGATGGGGTTATCAATACATGAGCCCTCACAGAGGGTTTACATAACTCATCCGCCTCACGCTCAGCCATACGTAATCTGATGAAATTGGTCTTCACCCACAGCAAATCAGCTTTACACAGGGATTCTGGACTATTAAAGCTTTCAGGGCGTCCCAAATATGCGGCCATGGACTCAATATATGACAGCCACTGAATATCCCTCCTGTGATCTAAAATAAGACAGTCTTTGATTATCCTGTGATTAAGGCTGAGGTTCGGGTTAAGCCAGAGCTTAATCCACATCAAGAGTGGAGCTAAATTAATTGTATCTAGAATATAACCCAGACCCAGCTCAAGATGTAAAGAATGAGTGGCAGTTGACTGGGGTAGTCCCAACAGAGAACGAAGACATTTGTTTTCCTCTGTCTGAATGCATTTAGAATTAACGTAACCCCAGACTGCAGCCCCGTATCTAGCGATCGCGGCTGTCTTGGCTTTGTAAACAGCCAGGACGGCCTCGATTGGTTTCCCCCCCAATCTCTTAGTAAACCCCAGGATTGCAGAATATGAGCTTCTCACCGCATTCGCTTTAGATGTTAACTGCGGTGTCCAAGTTCCCCTCTGGTCAAAAATCACTCCCAGGTAGGTAAAAACTTTCACACTTGTAATCACCTCTCCGTCACAAAAAAGGTTTTTTCTTTAAGTTTACCACCTCCTACTGACATAGTGTGTGATTTGTTCTTGTTAACCACCAGGTCAAGATTGGACATAAAGTTGCCGAAGGAGTCGAGTAACTTTTGCAGGGCAACTGGGGTCCTGGCTATTAGCACCGCATCATCGGCATAGAGGAGCACCGGAATTGGTGCACCCCCCATGCTCGGGATATCCTTTGAGGCAGCCATTAGGTCATCCTCCAAAGAGTTCACGTATAACGTGAACAATATTGGCGCCAGTATACATCCCTGACGGACCCCTCTAGTTGATCTAAAACTCTCGGTACACTTCCCATCAGTGGTCATTCTGATGCGGGCCCTCAGATCTTTATGGAGCTCCGCCAGAAAGTGTACCAAGGAACTATCGAGGCCCATCTTCAGGAGCATTGCCCACAGCTTAGATCTATTAACAAGATCAAAAGCTGTGGACAAGTCCATGAAGCCAAGGAATATACTTCCCCCTTTTGCTCTGGTATATTTAGAGATTATGAGGTGGAGATTGAGGCATTGATCCTCTGTACTCCTCCCTGACCTAAATCCGAATTGTGCCTTGGACAGAATGTTGTTCCCCTTGGCCCACGCGGATAATCTCGCTAGGACGACCTTTCCTAGGATTTTTACCGAGGAGTCCAGCAGCGATATTGGTCTGTAGCATTTTGGGTCTCCTCTCTGCCCTTTTTTAAATATTGGCACAATTGTAGCTAGAGACCAGGTCTGAGGGAAACCCACTGCGGCAGAGGCATTGAACACTTTCGTTAAAATATTGGCCCAAAACAGCGGGTTTGCCCTGAACATATCCGCTGGCACTCCATCGGGGCCCGGGGCCTTGCGTCCTGCTGTATCCTCTATAGCTCTAAGTACCTCCATTGTATCAAATCTCACAGGCTCCAGGGGGCTCTCAGTATTAGGGATTGTGAAAGGTTCCAGCTCCCTATTACTATCATAAATTTTTTCAAAATGGCAAAGCCAATCCTCCTCTGATATATTTAGTTCCAGCACTGAGTTTTGGTCGCCTGAAAGTAAAGGGGTGTTAATAATTGACCAAAACTTAGCGCTGTTTTTTAGGGTGGCTTTGTCCATTAAATCTTCCCAGGCTTTACTCTTTAGTTCATTTTTACGTAAATTAGTGGCCGTGGTGAACTCCTTTCTTAGTCGCGCCACTAACACTTTGTCCCTTGGGCGAGTATTAAGGGCTTTCTTAAGGCGATTGTGTGCATTGCTACAATTTTTATCAAACCAGCCTTTCACCAATTTATATTTGCCCCCCTGACCTTTAGCTGTGAGGCAATTGGACACAAACTGGCAAATTCCTTCAAAGGAAGATATAACCTCCTTGCTCCCAGTTAACGGGTTGGCACACACATTTAGCTCTTCAGAAACTGAGGAGGATAGAGTTAAGAAAAAGTTGTCTGGTACCACCATCTCCCATTTAATTCTTCTCCCCTGATCCTTATCCTTTATAGGCAATATAGACCGATGGAAGACAGCTGATTTTAACAAGAAGGAGCTATTCACTAGCACCAACCCCACAGGATTATGGTCACTCATAGGCATAGCAATTGCATTATATGAAATCACATAATACAAGAAACCTCTTGAAACAAAAATAAAATCAATTATTGAATCACTAGCCCTTCCCGTATAAGTGGCAACCCGTGTGCTCTTATCGTAGAATTCTGGTTCATACAGCTCATTTTCCCTTAATACATTTTCGAACACCAAACCTTTCTGTGTATGTTCTAGGTGAGGGGGAGACACGCTATCAGGCCCATCTTCATCCTCTAGGGCACAATGTGAGCACAAATGAACATTAAAGTCGCCCATTAAAATAAATCGACACAAAGTGGATTGTTTGTCTCTGTAAAGGTTTAAAAAATCTGATAACCAAGTAAAATGCACAGATTCTGGGTGACCGTTCGGTGCATTATAACAATTCACAAGAAGCAATTTACAGCCATCCTCTAATATTATCTCCAAAACGAGGAAATTATGAGAAGCACAATCAATAGGAGTGATTTTGCCCTTGATGTTCACCGATACCATCGTCAAAAGACCACCTTTGTTCCGGCCTGCGGGGGAAGGCAAAGCAGGTACAAAATAAGAAGTAAAACCGTCCAACCAGTAATCACACTCCATATCCCAGGTCTCTTGAATGGCAATGATATCATGGCGCTTTATGAAATTTTCCCAGTTTGGGTCTCCCTTCTTAGACCGCAAACCGGCGATGTTCCAGGATAACAGTCTAACCGTGTCCCCTTTATCAATTGTAATCTCCGGTAAACTGTTGTCGTCCGCAGCAGAAGAAGGTACATGGACCGTTGGTGTTGAATCCCCTATGACATCGTCCACTGTACCCTCTCCGGCACCCCGTCAATCACAAAGATCGAGACCTGAGAGAGCATCGAATCTGTTATGAGTTGTGATAGGGGGACCAAAGGTAAAAATGATATTGCGTCCCTGAAACAAACTTTGAGGAGCCGATCTGGGCCCCACCGGGGTAAATGGACTTGGTCTTTGTCTGGGCAGGGAGGCTAAATTGACATGATTGTAGAAATACCCTAACGGGCGCACTTGAATGCCATTACTGTCCTCCATCAGAGATGCTGCCCTTAGGAGCACTGTGGCCACATGTTGTGGGTATTTAAAGTTCACGACCACACAATCCCCTCTACAAGTTTTCCTCGAGGGACCAATCCAATTCACCCTCCTAGTTGTGATAATGTCTCCAGCAAATTTAGTAGGGAAACCACATTTAGCACTCAGCCAAGCCACCACTTTGTTTTTGAAGGAATCATGAACTTCCTCTTGTGGCTCGGAAGAGCCTGGGGTATGCACTGGAACATTGGCTAACACGACGACATAGAGGGCGCAATCCGGGGGCAGGTTAATAAAGTTATTGCGCCTACTTTGTATGGCATTCGTGTTATAGGAGAGACCTGATCTCTGATGGCTCCTAGCCGGGTCTACAGCCGAATCTACTGGTGGGGGATAGGTGACTGGGGGGACAGTAGTGTTGTTAACCGTACAGTTGACTTGAGGTATCAAAGGCGATAGATTGGAGTCTTTTGTAGCATTGTTCCCTACGTTCCCTACAACCTCAGAGCTCACTAAACTAGTTGAAGGGGGTGAAGGGTTAGCCTTAGATAGATTGGCCAACTGCTGGTCCAATAGACATCCTAGCCTTTTTATCTCCGCGTTCGCTGTGTCCAATTTGGCCACAAGGCAGTCAATGGAATCCTGAAGTTTTAGGTCAAAAATGGCCCCTATGGATTTGATAAGCGAACCAAACTGCTCAGGGCTCAGGGTGATGCTAGTTTCCTTTTTACCCTCTGCGTTTGATTTAGCTTTAGGAGAGATGTAACTATCAGGCAGGTGAATGTCCCCTCTTCTCCTGTGGGTGATCTTACCCCCCTCTTACTTTGCTGCTTTCTACAGGTTCTAACAGGTCTCTCTCTTTTACTTCCTTCCGTTACCTCTACCTCTTCCTCAGAGTCAGAAGATAATTTATCAAGCATTATAGGATCAGGCGTAATAGTATCAGGGGCCTGATGGGTCGAAGCTACTACTACGCTAGCTTTATTACATGCGTTTTGTTCTCCTAGCACACGGTCAGTGCTATTTTCGCCCTCTAGAGGTGCCTCCGGCGTTGTTGCTCTTTCTGGTGAGAGGTCATGGTCTAAAGAAGCAACTTTCCCCAAAGAATCCCTTCTGTCATCGTTGATTTTATTAATTATTTTGACTAGGAAATTGTTCATGGAGCCTGCCCCCGTAACCACCTTGTCTTTCTTAGTGCCTGACATTATAGTTGATTAAACGGGGTTGATTTACAGCTTTGGCTATGCCTGGGTGTCACCAGGAATCAAATGACCAGATTAACAAGGTGTGAGTCTGCGATGTCCCACAGCCTTATCCGACGCTGCTCCGGATAAATAATAAAGCAATATTTGTTACTCACAGGGTCTCTGGCCCAGCCCAGCCTCCTCCTGCCTCTGACGGCCTCGGACGGCCCGCCCTCTGCCCAGGCTCCGCCAGATCGCCGCCCGCGCGCGTCCCGCGGGCGGGAGGCTCCCCTCTGCGTTTGTAGCGCCTCCGGGCGCTGTTGTGGCGTCACTCGTCCTGCGCCGGCCGGGGCAGCTGGGGGATGTGGTTCCCGCTGCTCCCGTGCCGACCGAAATGCCCCCTGGCTGCTGGTGATGTTGTGAGGCTCCAAGCCGTTCCCCTCACGGCGCGCTGTCTTTGCCAAGTGCCTCGAGTTGTCCCGCCTCGGCGCTCGGCGCCCCTCTGCGTTTGTAGCGCCTCCGGGCGCTGTTGTGGCGTCACTCGTCCTGCGCCGGCCGGGGCAGCTGGGGGATGTGGTTCCCGCTGCTCCCGTGCCGACCGAAATGCCCCCTGGCTGCTGGTGATGTTGTGAGGCTCCAAGCCGTTCCCCTCACGGCGCGCTGTCTTTGCCAAGTGCCTCGAGTTGTCCCTAATCAATTTCTGGCAGTGATACCAATTACGAGGAGAGCACCATCAGGCGGTTGCATGTTCTCCCTCAACACTGCCAAGCTATGGGACACTCTCCCCATCCATCTGCTGTCAAACCATGCACCCTCTTTCCTTTCAGAGACAGTTGAAGACATGGCTCTTTAGAGCATGCCATAGTTAAGACCTCGCTCTCCTGCCCTGATTGTCGATGACAGCGTTGGGATGCATTAGGGTTGCCAGGCGCTTAACAGGTATTTACTAATGATAATTAAAATGATGTGCATCTAGGTAGCTTTGTCTGTTGTAAATTGTCTTGTAAGTCATTCATTTCATAAGGCTTTATTCGGAGCAAAAGACAAGTCCATAAAAGCACAGCATAAAAAGACAACAGTATAAAACAACAGTCAAAAGCAGGAGATACAGCAGTTTAAAAAGGTTAA
Source organism: Lissotriton vulgaris (assembly GCF_964263255.1). NCBI lineage: Eukaryota > Metazoa > Chordata > Amphibia > Caudata > Salamandridae > Lissotriton > Lissotriton vulgaris. Next base: position 839,495,195 of record NC_141699.1, on the reverse strand, counting down.
AAAAGTATACTTTCCCTTGCATTAACTGATTTAAGGAGAAAGGTAGCCGTATAAAAACAAATGTCAGGGTGATGTAAGTTAAAAAGCAGGCTCATGCAGTCTCGTATTGTCCTGACTCCAAACTTAGCAAACAGGGGTTTCAAATAAGCAATCCGCAGGTATTTGTACAACTGACAGAGCAAAAGAAAGTGCACAGTGCTTTGAGGGGTGGTATAGTCACACAGACAAGGGCTAGCAGGATGTAAATGCTGAGAGGGGAAAGCAACAAGGTTGTGGACTACTCCGGTTCTCAGTCTAGTCAACACAAACCGATGTGCCTTCCAGGTCACTTGTGACAAATACGGTTGAAAACCCACAAATTCATTTGAATCATGATAAAGAACACAGGATGAGAGTTCAGAGCTATTTTGATGCCTCCTGGTGGAAAGCTGTTGTAAAAATCAGTGCTTAAGTTCGATTTTAGACAGCTCAGGAGCCCCACATCGATCCGCAATGATGTTAATGTTAAAGATCTCACGAAAATTATCCACAATATACTTTAACCATGGGATCTTTAAATGATGGTCCAAAGAGAGGCAATCAGAAATAATGGCTCTGCACAATGAGGTCTCTTCTTTTATCCAAATGGAACGCCATAGCATCAGTGGCCTAAGGAGGAACAAGTCGGCAAGATGGTGAATACTCAGTTCACTGTGCACTAAAGCATTAGAAACAGAGCTTGGCAGGCACAAAAGTCTCTTCAAGAATGCATTCCCCTCAACCTGAAGAGACCCTATAGCCCCAAATGCCCGCTCCGTACAAGGCAATCGAGACACAACGGGACTGAAAAATTTTAAGCATGTCATGGACCCGCCTGTCTCCCAGTTTCGTAGCCATTGTAAATATTCCATGAGCACTCCTCGCCATCTTAGCCCGGACATTCTTATGTTCATTGGCCCAAATGTTATTATTTGAGAAGGTGACCCCAAGTACGAAAAATTGTCAACAGCCTGGACCTTCTGTCCCTCTATAAAAAATGAAAACTGTTTCTTTCTGTTCCTTCGCCCGCATTCCATAACATAGGTTTTAGATTTATTTAACACTAACTTTCTGCTTTGAATGAATTGCGAAAAGCCGTCAATCAGCCGTTGAAGGCCGATGGGGGTGCGTGAGATTAGGACCGGGTCATCCGTGTAAAGTAACACAGGGACGTTGTCCTCATTAATTTTGGGAGCATCCACTGCCAGAGATTTGAGAAAAGGATCAATCTCATTGATGAAAAGGGTAAACAGCAGTGGGGCCAACACACATCCCTGTCTAATTATACGCCCGATTTTAAACTTAGTAGTACATTCCCCGTTAGAGCCGTAACGGACACAAGCACGTAGTTTGGCATAAAGATGTGCTAGGAAGAACACAATGCCCTCGGGTGCCCCAATTTCAATTAGCTTTGCCCAGAGAATGCCGTGGTCCATCAGGTCGAAGGCACTACTCAAATCCGCAAAGCAGAGATAAATAGTGCCGGTCTTTGCCAAGGTATATTTACCGATGAGCAGGTCTAAATTTAGACACTGCTCAATCGTACCACGACCCTTCCTGAACACAAACTGGCTCTCTGCTAGAATGCCATTATCCTCCACCCATTCTTCCAACCTTACTAAAAGCGCTCTACCCATTACTTTTACGGAAGAATCCAACAAGGAGATTGGACGATAGTTCTTAACGTCCCCTGGATTTCCTTTCTTAAATATTGGGATTAGGATGGATTCTTCCCAGGTAGGGGGCACCTCATTACGGACTGCTGCGTTGAAGATATTAGTTAACAAAGGCCCCCATACTTCCGGGACCAATTTATTAACATCGATTGGTACCCCGTCTGGACCCTGTGCTTTTCCTCCTTTACTGACCCTTATGCTATCTAAAACCTCTTGGACGGTGATATTGAGTGGCGTATGCGGCCACCTATCCCTTATACCCCTGGATGCACTGTCCGAATCAAAGATTTTGGAAAAATGAGAAACCCACTCTTCCTTCATAACGTTGGAAGTTAATTCAGGGATCTTATCATCTTTGAGGAATGGGGAATTACCTGTTTTCCAGAACAGGGTACAATTATTCAATTCAGCAGCCAGGGTCAAGTTGTCCCATGCCTCCTGTTGGAGTTCCAATTTCCTCCGTTTTAGGGTTTCTTTGTATCTGGCTCTAAGATCTACAACCAAACCCTTATCTCTAGGCGTAACTGATAAAGCTGACTTTAGTTCCTTTAGGGCCAGGGTACAAGCTGGATTGAACCACCCCCGCAGGCGTTCCTCCTTGTACTTGAGTGTACTAGTAAGCTTAGAGTCGATGACCGCATTAATACCAATAAAATACTCAATAGAGCCGCTGGTACCTTGATTGTCCTCTAAAATCCCTGTAATTCCTGCCAGGGAACTAGTAATGATTGAATCGGACATAATTTCAGCCCTATCCCCCTTCCACCTGAGTCTGGTGCCATTAGGTCGCACGGCCTCAATGTTGTTAATATTACACCCCGGAATGGGGGTCCCTTTGTTTTCCCAAAGCATGGCCTCTACTATCAGGCAATTGTGGTCACTAAGCTGGATGTCTATAACTTTAGGTGCCATAGTCCAGGCCTCAAGACTCGAGGAGATACAAATAAAATCAATAACAGAATTCGCTCCCCGGCCTGTGAAAGTGGGGCAAATCTCCTCCTGTTCATTTTTCTCGTTAACCATGTCTTGTAAGTCATGCAGGACATATTTGTGAGACGCTAGACCGGTATTTAAAGCAGGCAAATTAGGCGGCCGAACACTTGGAAAGTGCTTTGGTGATTGTTGTAACTTAGACAGGCTCTGCTAGCTTGTGGAGCGCAGCGCGCTCATCAGGAGCATTACAGCTTTTTTAAAAACAATTTCTTCGTTTTTATCTTTGCACTGAAAAATTTCGCGCACATTATTTTATGATATAACGTGCTAAAATGTTGTGTTAACTGCCGCATACCTGCACATAATTGCTAAAAGCACCGCGTTTGGAGCGGATCCCTTTCTCCTTCGGGGCTGTATTGTGCCACCAGAGCGGCAGACATCTTGGGTGGGGGCCGGGGATTGGAGCAGTCTAGTGGTCACGAGGACGCTAGACCGATATTTAAAGCAGCCATGCTGACGCGCAGCGGGCTCGCCGGAGCATCGCCGGAGTCACGCCAGAGTCCAGCCCGTCTGTGCCCGTCCGCGCACAGACGGGCGCAGAGGCCGGGACTACTGGCCAGCGGCGTATTTACTCCATGGAGGAGTTATACACCCTGAATAGAGGTGAGCCGCTTTTAGATCAGGCAGTCCTACTGACGCTTAAGAAATATGCAATACTGCATCCCGATAAGGTCACGCCCCCGCTGGTTCAGCTGGTTCAGCACCCTATAGTAAAGATAGTCAGCCTTAACACTCGTTCGCTCCATCGCCATCATCTGGAGGTCTATAGCATGCTTCAGGACAATGACATCGATGTTCTGACTCTTTCAGAGACCTGGACGGGTGAGAACTCGATGCCGGATATCATCGCCGCTCTACCAAGCGGATATGATGTAATGTGGCACAACCGCCCTGGTAGCTCACGGGGAGGAGGGGTAGCTATCTTCTATAGGAAGACCCTGTTAGTGGAGAAGCTGCTTTCAGAGACAATTGACCTGACTGATTTGCTGGGGGTAAAGGTCACGGTGCACAATATGTGCTGGGTGATCTTGTCAGTCTACCGTCCACCCAACTCAACCCCACTCTTCTATGATCTATTCTGCCCCATTATATCTGACTTATGTTCGAGATATATGAAAATTCTGGTAACTGGAGATTTTAAACTACATTGGGATAAACCCAACTGGGACCTGCCCACGCGCCAGCTGGACACCCTAATGTCTGCGGTGGGTTTTAAACAAATTGTGGATGTCCCCACACACGAAAAAGGCCACACTCTTGACCTTGTGTGGACCACAGATACTAGTCTAACACTTAAAGAGGTAGCCCCTTGCATCTGGTCTGATCATCACCTGATATCTTGTGAGGCCCGCATTAAAAACGGTACTACCAGCGGTCCGCCTGGTATCAGGAAAACCCGGAAATGGGCCGAGGTTGATCTAGCATCCCTGACTAAGGTGCTCCCGGTAACATCCCAGGTCGCTGATCCAGGTCGCAGCCTGGACCGTGAATACTCTGACCTAACCAGTAGCGTGACCCAGGCCATTGATCAAATAGCGCCGGTAAGAACGCAGCAAATAAAGCGATCCGGTAAAGGGGCTCCCTGGTTTACGCCAGCCTTAAGGGAAACAAAAAGAAAGCTTAGAGCTCTGGAAAGAGTGTGGAGGAAAACCAAGGAGGATACTGACAGGAAACTCTATAAAGCCTCCCTTCATCAATATAAAAAACTTATGACCCAAGCTAAAGCGGACCACTTTGAGTCCCGCCTAAGTAAGGCAGCGAATATTCAGAAAGAGACCTTTAAAATACTGGCAGAGTTGAGCAAAAAAACAGATAACGCCAAGGCCCCTATTGACTGTAACACCTTCCAGACTTACTTTTTAGAGAAGGTGAAGAACATCATCCAGGAGATAAAGAACGGGGTGGTATTGGGGACTGCCATAACATCAGCACCTGAGATCATGACCGACTGCTCCCTTGAAAAGTTTCCAGAGTTGGATGTATTGATTCTAGAACAGCTGATGAGTAAAATTAAATCTGGCTCCCCAGCTGATCCAAGCCCACCTGAGATCTTCCGTGTTGCGCGCCCCTTGTTGGAGGAATGTATCATCTCCCTCCTCAATAGATCATTAGACATGGGGTACCTACCGGTTGAGCTTAAGGAGGCGCGTGTAAGACCTCCACTGAAAAAGTCTGGATCGGATCCTGCGGTGTTAAAAAATTACAGACCTATCTCCCAGCTGCCTTTTCTCTCAAAAGTTCTTGAGCAGCATGTATTAAAGTCCCTGTCCCTCTATCTGGAAACTCATCATCTACTCCATGAGAGACAGGCAGGTTTCCGAGCTCCTCACAGCACAGAGTTGGTGATGCTCTCGGTGTTGAATGATCTAAGAGGCATGGCTGACTGCAAGAAACCGAGCGCCCTGATTTTGCTGGACTTATCAGCGGCGTTCGATACTGTCAGCCATGCCCTGCTTTTGGAAAGATTGAAGGACTTTGGGATTAAGGGCCTGGCCTTTCAATGGTTGCAATCATTCCTTACAGGAAGGACCCAAAAGATACAACTGGGGGATGAAACATCTGAGATAGGGATTTTAGAGTGCGGGGTGCCACAGGGGTCCGCCCTGTCCCCGCTTCTATTTAATCTCTACCTGCAACCATTGATTGCTTCTTTGGCCACCATGGGCTGTAAAGTCTTTAATTACGCGGACGACACGCAACTGCTGTTAAGTGTCGATGACACTGTGGCCGCACAACTCCAAGCCCAGAACATCTTGCGGTTCACAGTGCAATGGATGACGGATAACCTGTTAAAAATTAACCCTGATAAGACTGAGGTACTAGTGATTCCATCCACTGCCTCACCTTGGTGTGATCTCTACTGGCCCACAGAGTTAGGCCCTGCTCCAAAACCAAGCCCGTTTGTAAAGAGCCTGGGGATCAAGCTGGATGATGATCTGTCAATGGCCCCTCAGATCTCCACGGTTGTGGGAAGTTGCACAAACATCATTCGGCAACTGTGGAAGTTAATTCCTGTCCTCTCACAACCCATGATGCGATCAATAGTAGCGGCCACTATCATCTCCAGAATTGATTACGGTAATGCCCTTTACCTTGGCTTACCTAAAACTCTGACCAGTAGGCTTCAGGTCATAATGAATGACGCTGCCCGGTTGATCTTCAGGCTACTGAGGAGATCTAAAGCCACTCCCCTACTACAAAGTTTGCACTGGCTCCCCATTAAAGAAAGAGTGGAATTTAAGAACTTATGCACGGCCCATAGGGCAATCTATGGCAAAGCCCCAACCTACATCAAAGATCGTCTGCAACTTTATTGCCCTATGAGAACACTTCGATCTTCAGACTCCAAATTACTGGTCTGCCCTCGCTACAGGTTAGTGACCAAGGGAGGGAGAGCCTTTTCAGTGCAAGTTCCTCAGCTATGGAACAGGTTGCCGGAGGTGCTGCGCCGGGAAGGGAATCTATTACGATTCAGGAAGAGTCTAAAAACATTTCTGTTCCGCAAAAGCATGAGCACAGTATAATCAGCTATGACCTCAGCTTTCATCTTGCTAAGTTATTGTCTGTTACCATCTTTTCCAGGCGCTTAGATACCTGCAGGTGATTAGGCGCGATACAAAAACTCACTAACAATAACAATAACAATAACATTCCTGATATGCATTGTCCACTTACTGTGGTATTGCAGGCATTCCCCCCGTGCTCATTGCGTACCATTGCCCCTTGATCTGAGTCTCCAGTTTGTCTGCATTTGGTGATGTGCATATTTTGGCCATCAGCCAACATGGTCACTAGACCTGGGAGGAAAATTCTGTTCCAGTTGCGGAATTGGTAGTTTTTGGGTAATTTTGCGCTCCACGGTGAACGCTGGATTACCAAAATTTCCACATTCGGCGACTTTGCAGATTTTTGTCCTTGTTCGTGCTTTCTTGATGCATGTTTGCGAGATATTTCCCCCCGAGCATGCAATCAGCATTCGCAAACAGGACTGTGGCATCGCGAATGGGCACAACAAGCAATTCTGCGTGTTTGCGGATTTTCTGCGTGCTTATTTGGCATTTCGCTGACCTTTGCATGGTGCGACTACGCTAAATCCCCCCAGCCCTAATGTTCACTTTGTTGTGACATTGCATTTGTTTCCGGTATGCTGACTCAGTAGATGCTTCTCACTTGCTGGACACAGAAGTGCATCTCATGAACAGGCACGGAGGCATATTGCTTTGCGATGCATGTAGATGTCACATTTTCCCCCTTGCATCATCACCACGCATGTCAAGTTGCTCTGCAAGAGGCCGCATCTCTCTGATGCACAAATGAGTATGCACTGTTAATGTGACAGATCTTGTGCACCAATAGGCATGCCACCAGCAATGTCAGCACACCTGCTACAATGTCCATATGTGTCTGACTTGTGTGCATGAATGTGCATGTGCCACAAGCGAGACTTTGATACACAGTCACAACCTTGCACACAAGTCAGACACATGCAGGATGTTGCAGGTGTGCTGACATTGCTGGTGGCATGCCTACTGGAGCACGTGATCTGTCACATTCACAGTGCATACTCATATGTGCATCAGAGAGATCAAGCCTTCTGCCGAGCAATTGGATATGTGTTGTGAAGATGCAGGTGGTGCTTTTAGCCACTCTGCTGCATCTCCGGGTAATGTGGCACTTTGCTATTTGGTGTTGGCTTTATTTTGTGATCTGATGTTGAACTTGGACTATATTGGAGTTATTTTTCAGTGCACATTTCTGTGTCTAGGGCCCGGCAATATGTGTCTTGCAATGTTTTGGTTGTGTCGGGTGATATGTGTCCAAGTCTAAATGCACGGGGTATCTGGAAAATTATCCACAGTAATTGTGGGCATGCAATGCTATTTGTTTCATTGTGCATGGGTGCGATTGGGTCCGTCCACCCCTGTCCACCCCCTCAATGGTTGTTACTCACCCTGTTGCTGTTGTTGTGTTTATTCACATTCTGCGCTGTCCTGACCCGGCACTCCGACCACCGTCGCATCATTGATGACTGTGGCCACCTGCAGCTCCAACTCATTCAGGTCCTGCTGTGGCGCCAGATTGCAGTTTTTCTTGACAATGGCACTGTGGAGGTGACAAGCAGGTCTTGCTCGTGTTCAGTCACCTCTGCAATCAGTACCTGGTTTTCAAGTCAACTGAACATGGGGTTCCTCTTCCTCTTGGCCTTCCCCTGGGTCTGTGGCTGGTCCTCCTGGGTCTCTGGTGGGTTGTTTGTGGCCTCAGTACTTGACCCAGCTTCCTCCATGTCTCCTCTGGTATTAGCCATTTTGGATGGTTCCCCCCCAGCTTGGATTGCCTTTTATAGTGCATTTTCTCGCTGGAAGGTGAAAAATGCAGGCCTGGTGCCAATTTGCGAGCCGATAATTGGCCCAACGTGACTTTTTTCATGTTTGCATGTGTCTTTTTATCGCCGGCGCGCTACATTTATCGTCATCAATTCCCGACACAGACGGAAGCTATCTCCTGTTAGCAGCACTTTGCTAATAGTACGCTAACACAGTGATAAAATCCAGCATTAGACGGCGATAAGAAAACCCGCTCTAATCGTGGTTTGTAATAAATTCCGCGAGTTGTTGCTAATATATCCCTCAGAGCAGTTTTTCAAGGTGAGTTCAACCATCTGATCAAGGGAAGGGAACCAGACCCGCTCCATCAGTGTTCTCTTCGTAGCTACGATGCCTCGGTGTCCTTCGTGTGCTAATTTGATAATACCTTGATGGAGTTGCTTTGGAATGACAATCCTTATGGCCATCTTTGGCAATGGACAGTTCATCTTTTTACATATCGGAAAGAAGCTAGCGCATGGCCATCAACCTGATGCTTGTGTCCGGGCTCTTCTAGGTGTCTCCAACTGTTTGTCTGAATGCGCTGTTTCACATCCTATAAAGTAGCATTACGTCTGCTTTGGCTTCAATGATGGCTTCCAGCGGAACTGCAGGGGGTTTTGCTTGAGCCACGACAAAGTGTATATATTCCTCCGCCTGCGAAGGATTCGAGCATGATGACTTCTTGGGATGTCACCTCATGCAGTCTGCTGGTTTGGCTGCTTTTCCAAGTTTGTGAATGATAGTGTATGTATATTCTTGAAGGCGAATACCCCAGCGCTCTATTCTTGGTGGCATCTTGGCTCCGGGATTTCCAAATATGGTTATTAGAGATTGGTAGTCCATGATGAGTGTGAAGTGTTTCCCATAAATGAAAATGTGAAAGTGCTCACAGACCTAGACTACTGGAAGACTTTCTTTCTCTGGCTGGGAATATGCTTGTTTGATGTCTGTCTGGTTGCGGCTGGCGTAAGCCACTATGTGGTGTTGGTCACTTTCCTTGTCATACTGAGCCAAGATGGCTCCCAGTCCCATTGGACAGGCATCCACTGTGACCTCCGCCTTCTGATGAGGATTGAAGTACGCCAAATTTTGGGCCGATTCAACTGCTGTTTTGATCCAGTGGAATGCTTGATCGCAGCTGGTGGACCATTGAAATGTGTAACCTTGTTTGGTCAATTTCCTCAGTGGATAACTGATAGTGGCATAGTCTTCAATATGTCGTGCGCAGTAGCTGGCCATTCCTAGAAATGACCGCACATCTCCAGTATCTCGAGGGCGAGTGGTGTCTTTCAGCACTGCAATTTTTTCAGGATCTGGTCTCATTCCTGTGCATGAGAAGATGTGTCCATAAAATTTCAAAGTGGATTTGTGAAACTCACATTTGTCTTTGTTGAGAGTCAGATTTGCTTCCAGTAATGCGTGACAACTCGATCATTTGCTTTGTTGTGTTTCTGTACAGTTGCTCCAAACACAAGGATGATGTCACTATAATCAAAAGTGTTGGGGATGTGATGGATCACTCTTAGGATTACCTCCTGGAAGATCTCAGCGGCCGAAGAGACTCCAAAACAGAGTCGTTTGTACCTGAAGAGACCTTGATGAGTCAAAAACGTGGTGATGTATCGTGACCTTTCATGCAACTCAAGCTGGTGATAGCCCTAGTTAAGATCCAATTTGGAAAATATTTGTGCACCGTTCAACGTGGTGATCATGTCACTGATATGAGGTCCAGGGTGTCTTTCCCTTTCAATGGCAGTATTGGGCGCTCTCATGTCAACACAGAGTCAGACTTTGCTTTCTGATCCTTTCTTTGGCACTTCGACTACTGGAGAGACCCAGGGAGTGGGTCCAGAAGTTCTTTCAATGATGTCTGCCCTCAGAAGATCCTGCAGCTCTTCTTCCACCGACTGTTGAAGATAAAATGGTATTTTCCTGTGGTGTTGAGCTATAGGTGTCACCCATTAATTAATATGCAAACAAACTTGAAAGTTTGTCATTTGTCCGAGTCCTGTAAACAGTTTAGGAAATTTGTGAACTATGTCAGGTTCCTCATCCACTCTGTATAGAATCTCCACCAGTGGGAGTCCTTCCGCTGTGGGCAAACAAAGGAGAAAGTCAGTTTCAGGCCCCTCAATGACGTGAATGCGAGCTGACATGGTTTTGTCTTTATATGTGAGGGAGGTCTGAAATTGTCCTAAACATGGAAGTGGCTCCTTTGACATCTGGATCCAACACTTGTGAGCCTTTCCTGAAGTCCTCAAAGTCTTCCAACCATTCCTGCCAGTGATGAGCCACACCTCCACCAGGTACGAGAGGCAACGGTTCCGGGGCGCGCAGAAATGGGACTCCCAGCATAGCAACGGTTTGTCCTGTTGAGGAGCATTGTGGCGGCCGCAGAAGAACACTGCCACAAGCGAAAAAACGATGTGTCCCATGAGGCTCTGGGCCAGTGATGCGCGTGACGTCAACACGTTTCCAGCACATGACCGCTTCCAGGGAGCCGGTCGGGTGCCGTTGATTCTTGGAACTGAGCCAAGAATCTGAGACGCGAGGAGGACTGGTAGGGGTGCTTCTGGCACAACAAACTCCTTGTTTCTTTGTGATATCTTGATACGGGACTTGCAGCCCCTGCTGGGTTGCTGGATCCACACTTTATCACTGTGTAACCCCGTTGGACAAGCCTTTTTTCCGACTCTTGCGGGGCTATCCGAGTGAACTCTACCAGGCTGCTAAACACAAGGCGCACTTACGAATGTGTGGTAATTGAAATTTAAATTACCGCTGTCTCTTGTACTTTTGGAAACTGGTTGCATGCGTTAATCGCGGCAACCGGAATGTACTCCAACCATTACGGTACTTCTATGCCCTCTCCCTGAGGTGAATCAACCCTGTGGCTGCCGTAAAGGTTATCAGCACTTCGGCTGGGGTTACAACTCCGCATGTTTCTTTTACACTAACTGGCCTAACCCTTCATAGATCTCCCAAGGGATATTGGTGATTTCGCTCGTAGGATATAAAGTCTGTGTGTTACGTGGGGGGATTAATGTGGTGAGAAGGGTCAAAGACGGATTGGAACCTCAGCATAATTACCTCTATCAGCGTGTGGAATACAATCATAAGAGAGTGTGATTCCTTCCTGTTTTAACATTGCACTTGCCCTGGCTTGTTTCTTTGTCTTTCTAAAGCAGGGAATTGTGGAGCATATTCAAGCATCCGCTCCTTACCCCCCCCCCTGTTAAACGCCACTACAAAATCAGAATGGTTTGTTGTATGTAATTTCTGTAACACAATTCTGGGGGGAAAATACTCATAGTCCTCAGCTGACTTACCTTGTTCCACCAATAAACAAAAAAAGAGAGGTTCATGTCTCTCAAAAGCCACTTGGATGGAGCCACCAGATTCAAGATACTCGCACCCTATTTGGGTTTGAAGGAAAGCCCTCACACACTGACCTAGTCAGTGTCATGCTTCATCATCGGGCCCCACCGAAGAGACCTAGTGCCTCTTCGGTGTGCTGCGACGCCAGAAGACTGCGGAGCTGGTATTGTGTAACGGGAGTGTTGTGAGGATAAATAAAGTTAAACTTAAAAGTGTCTAAAGGGTATCTAAAAAATTTTTTATTAGTGATCCCTAGGACACAGATACAAAGGTACTATGTGTCTGAATTGTAAAAGCCAAGGTAATGGTTGGTTTAATTCAGATATAATATTAAATTAGTATGTCAACATGTTTCAGCCTTAGTGTTGGTTTGATTTTACCTAGGCATTCGTCAGGACAATGATAAACCCCGGCGGTATGGGCTCTCTAATCACCCACCCTAACCTGGGGACGTGAAAGTGAAAAAATAAATAAATAAAAGTGTTTAAAGTGCATAAAAATCGGAAGAGCAAATGCTCATTCCAAAAATCACTCCTAATTTGGAGTGTCTCGGCACCTGTAGAACAAAAAGTACGAACAGACATATAAGACAAACAAACAATTATTTGTAGGGCTATGCCAAAGTACTTTTACGGTTCATGGTGTTCCAAATCAGTGGCAGCAAACGTGTTCCCAGAATAACTGCTAGCGTTAAGCACCTTCCACATACCCTATAGGGAAGATATAACTAGTTCTGGGAAGTGTAGTGAAAAATAGTGGTTTAAAATAAGCCATCAATGGCTTCAAGGGGTTAAAATCACATGGTATGAGTGTTTCAGAGGATCAATAGACAAAGAGTCAGTGACCCCCGCACGCAAGTATAATATAAAAACAAGTCTCACTTTAAAGCTTGGCGCTATCTGCACCATGGGTCTCAGGAGGGGGGATGGAGTGTCCCTGGCACATCCTAAAGGTAAGAGAAAATAGGCTAGAAACATACGGAATCACGATTGACTTAGCTCGATAGTATGGAGTTGGTCCGATCCTCTCTGTAGCATTACTCACGCCCTCAGCACTCTCAACCCGCTTGTACACCTAGTACTGCCTCTACCGGACCCCGACGATGGAAAACGGGGCCGGTGGGTTTGTTTTTAAGTGGCTGTGAAACGCTGTTCGCGCTCTTCCGGGTGGGCGTGGCTCTACCAGACCGAGGCCAGGGAGTTCTATCCCGTGGGCGCGGTCGGTAGAACTGAGTGAAAACGAGGCTTGGATGCACTCGTTGTTATAGCAACCTCTTGTTAGTTTTTCAGAGAGAGGCACGCTACTAGCGGGCCAATCCTTCACAACGAGGCTTGGTTATCCTAGTTGTCATGGAAACCTCGATGCCAGCCTCGTGTAATGTTTACTGATCGAGGTTTACTTTTAATGGGCCGATCCTTGATTGTTAGGCTTCGGTTTTGGGGTTTATTTCTCGAAAAAGGGAACAGAATTAAACACATAATAAAGGAAGTGTATGGCGGCAAGACACGCTAGGGTTTGTTGTCATGTGAGATATTTAAGGTGATAAAATTACAACGGGGCTTGCTATTACGCCAGTATAACACCGTATGAATTGGCTAATGTGTTTAATTGAGATCTACTTATATATAACAGTTTTTCTAAGAGCGCAAAGTCAATTACGCGCAATGTTATTGACTGGAGCGCTACTGATCGGACATACATGGTTCATGATTTTTTTGAAGACATTTGAATCAAAGGCTTTTAGCTGAGTACATTATTCCATGGAATGTCATCATTGAGCCCAATGATGTTGGTTCCTAGACGATACACCCACCGTTGCTCTTTCTCAAAAAGTCTAGTAGGAATGTTTGTGGTGCCAGTAATTTTCTCAATTATTGTCCATATCATATCATTAGGAGTATGGTTGTGTTCAAAAAAATGACGGCTAAGTTTGGTTGTTAGTTTTTTGCATCGGATATTACTCCGGTGCTCACCAATGCGCTGTTTCACCTTTCTTGTAGTCATGCCGATGTAGCGTAAGGAACAGGGACAGGTTATCAAATATATCACATTATTTGAGTTGCAATTTGTATGGGCAACTTGTGTCCAGATTTTCCCTGGTTCCAAAGTTAATGATTTTGTGGCTTCTGTGAGATGGCATATACTACAGTCTGAGCAGGGATAATGTCCTGTGATGGGAGGAAGACCCCATGCTGATGTGACTGAAGGTGTTTGAGGGTCAGTCTTGTGTTTAGGGCGGGTGTGTACTAGGGCATCTCTTAAGCTTCGGCCTTTTTTGAAAGAGAACAAAGGTTTTTCCCAGTCTTTTTTTGCTGATTTTACGATGCTCCAATGTTTATTTATGGTTTTTTTCATGTAATTTGAGAGCCCATTGAATGTTGTCACACAAGTAAGTGGCATTGGTTCTTGGTTGTTGACTTTTTCCTCTAGTAGGACTTCTCTCGGCTGATTCCTGGCTCTCTTAAAGCCTTTGTTGAGGATAGCAGAGGGATATCCTCGGTCTTTCAGTTTTTCAGTTAAGCTTACGGCTTGTTCCTTAAAATCAGTGAGTGTACTACAGTTCCGCCTTAACCTCAGGTATTGCCCATAGGGAAGGTCTTCTTTTAGGGGGCGTGGATGAAAACTACTGAATTCTAGTAGATTATTTCTTGCTGTCGGCTTATGATGAGTTTTTGTCGTTAACCCTGTGCCAGATATTGTGATCAGTACATCCAAAAAAACAATATCAGTTTTACTTGTAGTATTCGTGAATCTCAAATTATTGTCTAAAGTGTTAATCCACAACAGGAAAGCTTTCAGATTACTCTCATTGCCTGTCCATAATAGCAAGATGTCATCAATGTAGCGCTTCCATAGAAGCATTGATGACCGAAATTTTGCAGTTGGAGGAAGAATGTGCTGGGCTTCAAAATCCGCCACGTACAGCCCGGCCACACTAGGAGCAAAGGTACTCCCCATAGACGTGCCCGAGCGTTGAAGGAACAGCTTGTCCTTAAAAGAGAAGAAGTTTTCTTTAAGTGCTATTGTTGCACAGTCAATAATGAATTTTTTGGGGGTTTGATATTCCCATTCGATTGAATCCAATGCCTTCCCCAGGACTTTGATGGTATCGTCCTGGGGGATGCTTGTGTACAAGCTTTCAACATCCAAAATGACAATTCTATAACCATAAAACCAGCTGATAAAGGCGGTGGCATTGTCATATTAAACACCAATGATTATGCAAAAACTTGTGAGGATCTTCTAAATGACAACAGGAACTATACTCAATTAATGACTGATCCCTCTCCTGATCTAACGAAAAGGATCACTGCCTTAGTCAAAAAGGCTGCAGATAATGATCACATTTCCAAAAATGAAGCAGAGTTCCTTAATACCAATGACAACATTATTCCATATTTCTACACACTGCCTAAACTGCACAAGAACCGGTTACCACCACCAGGTCGCCCAATTGTATCCGGGATCGGATCAATTCTGGAACCTCTCTCTAGGTTCTGTGATCAATTTTTAAAACCCTTGGTTCAAGCAACCCCTTCGTACCTGAAAGATACAAAAAGTTTACTACATCTCTTGACAGACATTACATTCGAGGTCAACTCAGTCACATTAGTGACCTTGGGTGTTGAAAGCTTGTACACAAGCATCCCCCAGGACGATACCATCAAAGTCCTGGGGAAGGCATTGGATTCAATCGAATGGGAATATCAAACCCCCAAAAAATTCATTATTGACTGTGCAACAATAGCACTTAAAGAAAACTTCTTCTCTTTTAAGGACAAGCTGTTCCTTCAACGCTCGGGCACGTCTATGGGGAGTACCTTTGCTCCTAGTGTGGCCGGGCTGTACGTGGCGGATTTTGAAGCCCAGCACATTCTTCCTCCAACTGCAAAATTTCGGTCATCAATGCTTCTATGGAAGCGCTACATTGATGACATCTTGCTATTATGGACAGGCAATGAGAGTAATCTGAAAGCTTTCCTGTTGTGGATTAACACTTTAGACAATAATTTGAGATTCACGAATACTACAAGTAAAACTGATATTGTTTTTTTGGATGTACTGATCACAATATCTGGCACAGGGTTAACGACAAAAACTCATCATAAGCCGACAGCAAGAAATAATCTACTAGAATTCAGTAGTTTTCATCCACGCCCCCTAAAAGAAAACCTTCCCTATGGGCAATACCTGAGGTTAAGGCGGAACTGTAGTACACTCACTGATTTTAAGGAACAAGCCGTAAGCTTAACTGAAAAACTGAAAGACCGAGGATATCCCTCTGCTATCCTCAACAAAGGCTTTAAGAGAGCCAGGAATCAGCCGAGAGAAGTCCTACTAGAGGAAAAAGTCAACAACCAAGAACCAATGCCACTTACTTGTGTGACAACATTCAATGGGCTCTCAAATTACATGAAAAAAACCATAAATAAACATTGGAGCATCGTAAAATCAGCAAAAAAAGACTGGGAAAAACCTTTGTTCTCTTTCAAAAAAGGCCGAAGCTTAAGAGATGCCCTAGTACACACCCGCCCTAAACACAAGACTGACCCTCAAACACCTTCAGTCACATCAGCATGGGGTCTTCCTCCCATCACAGGACATTATCCCTGCTCAGACTGTAGTATATGCCATCTCACAGAAGCCACAAAATCATTAACTTTGGAACCAGGGAAAATCTGGACACAAGTTGCCCATACAAATTGCAACTCAAATAATGTGATATATTTGATAACCTGTCCCTGTTCCTTACGCTACATCGGCATGACTACAAGAAAGGTGAAACAGCGCATTGGTGAGCACCGGAGTAATATCCGATGCAAAAAACTAACAACCAAACTTAGCCGTCATTTTTTTGAACACAACCATACTCCTAATGATATGATATGGACAATAATTGAGAAAATTACTGGCACCACAAACATTCCTACTAGACTTTTTGAGAAAGAGCAACGGTGGGTGTATCGTCTAGGAACCAACATCATTGGGCTCAATGATGACATTCCATGGAATAATGTACTCAGCTAAAAGCCTTTGATTCAAATGTCTTCAAAAAAATCATGAACCATGTATGTCCGATCAGTAGCGCTCCAGTCAATAACATTGCGCGTAATTGACTTTGCGCTCTTAGAAAAACGGTTATATATAAGTAGATCTCAATTAAACACATTAGCCAATTCATACGGTGTTATACTGGCGTAATAGCAAGCCCCGTTGTAATTTTATCACCTTAAATATCTCACATGACAACAAACCCTAGCGTGTCTTGCCGCCATACACTTCCTTTATTATGTGTTTAATTCTGTTCCCTTTTTCGAGAAATAAACCCCAAAACCGAAGCCTAACAATCAAGGATCGGCCCATTAAAAGTAAACCTCGATCAGTAAACATTACACGAGGCTGGCATCGAGGTTTCCATGACAACTAGGATAACCAAGCCTCGTTGTGAAGGATTGGCCCGCTAGTAGCGTGCCTCTCTCTGAAAAACTAACAAGAGGTTGCTATAACAACGAGTGCATCCAAGCCTCGTTTTCACTCAGTTCTACCGACCGCGCCCACGGGATAGAACTCCCTGGCCTCGGTCTGGTAGAGCCACGCCCACCCGGAAGAGCGCGAACAGCGTTTCACAGCCACTTAAAAACAAACCCACCGGCCCCGTTTTCCATCGTCGGGGTCCGGTAGAGGCAGTACTAGGTGTACAAGCGGGTTGAGAGTGCTGAGGGCGTGAGTAATGCTACAGAGAGGATCGGACCAACTCCATACTATCGAGCTAAGTCAATCGTGATTCCGTATGTTTCTAGCCTATTTTCTCTTACCTTTAGGATGTGCCAGGGACACTCCATCCCCCCTCCTGAGACCCATGGTGCAGATAGCGCCAAGCTTTAAAGTGAGACTTGTTTTTATATTATACTTGCGTGCGGGGGTCACTGACTCTTTGTCTATTGATCCTCTGAAACACTCATACCATGTGATTTTAACCCCTTGAAGCCATTGATGGCTTATTTTAAACCACTATTTTTCACTACACTTCCCAGAACTAGTTATATCTTCCCTATAGGGTATGTGGAAGGTGCTTTACGCTAGCAGTTATTCTGGGAACACGTTTGCTGCCACTGATTTGGAACACCATGAACCGTAAAAGTACTTTGGCATAGCCCTACAAATAATTGTTTGTTTGTCTTATATGTCTGTTCGTACTTTTTGTTCTACAGGTGCCGAGACACTCCAAATTAGGAGTGATTTTTGGAATGAGCATTTGCTCTTCCGATTTTTATGCACTTTAAACACTTTTATTTATTTATTTTTTCACTTTCACGTCCCCAGGTTAGGGTGGGTGATTAGAGAGCCCATACCGCCGGGGTTTATCATTGTCCTGACGAATGCCTAGGTAAAATCAAACCAACACTAAGGCTGAAACATGTTGACATACTAATTTAATATTATATCTGAATTAAACCAACCATTACCTTGGCTTTTACAATTCAGACACATAGTACCTTTGTATCTGTGTCCTAGGGATCACTAATAAAAATTTTTTTAGATACCCTTTAGACACTTTTAAGTTTAACTTTATTTATCCTCACAACACTCCCGTTACACAATACCAGCTCCGCAGTCTTCTGGCGTCGCAGCACACCGAAGAGGCACTAGGTCTCTTCGGTGGGGCCCGATGATGAAGCATGACACTGACTAGGTCAGTGTGTGAGGGCTTTCCTTCAAACCCAAATAGGGTGCGAGTATCTTGAATCTGGTGGCTCCATCCAAGTGGCTTTTGAGAGACATGAACCTCTCTTTTTTTGTTTATTGATATATAACTGGGGATCAAGAGAGTGTTCTTACACTTCCCTACCTCTCCCATTGTTTTTGATTACCTTGTTCCACCCCTAGGTTGCTAGTGGCTGCTCTACATGTTGAATTCATGATCACGGCTAGCCGAATCATTTTTTTCCTTTACAGGTATTGGAGCCTCGTTCCAGGTCTCCCTCCCTGCTGTTCCCATCCTTCCCTTCCCTCACCTGAGCTCCCCATCAAGTCTGTTGTCTCACTCAGACCTTGGGGCTATCGGGAGGTGGAACACATTTGAGCATCGTATGACTTTGAGAATTCAAGGCCTTGACATGTCCTACCACTTGTGACGAAGAGGTGGGGGATTGGGACGTAGCTCTCC
The DNA here is from genome assembly GCF_964263255.1 of Lissotriton vulgaris. Classification (NCBI taxonomy): domain Eukaryota; kingdom Metazoa; phylum Chordata; class Amphibia; order Caudata; family Salamandridae; genus Lissotriton; species Lissotriton vulgaris. The sequence goes on along the minus strand of NC_141699.1, from coordinate 839,476,596 downwards.
TGTCCCGTGAGTCGGAGCGTCAGCCAGTAGTTGGTGAGAGAGACATGGTTGGGGGCCGACCAGGAGGGAATGGGCGTGAAGTGAAGGCGTCCTTAGAGAAGAAAAAGAAACGGACCCAGCGTTAACGCTGTATGTTCGTGGCAGAACTCAATGTGCGTGAATGAAGTAGTGAAGAAAGGGACTCAGCAGAGGAGGTGAGCAGCAGAGTGCCAGAGAATGTGGCAGTGGAATTCTTAGTTATGTTCTCAACTGAAAGTATCACTGATATGCAAGGTCCCGGAAGCAATAAGAACAAATGCCTGACTCCAAAATGGACGCTCGCAGAGTCTGGGAGCTGATTGGTAGGGCCTGCCTCACTTCAAAAAGGCACGGCAATCCATGTTGCAGGCCAGGGTCATAACAGGGCATGCAGCCAGTGAGACGAAGATGTAACCTGCACAGTAGGCGGGAGAGAACAGCACCGCAGAGCAGGGCTGGTCCAGAGATCCGGCGGGCAGGCAGGCGGGGCAGACATGCGCTCAGGATAGGCTCCTGACAGCGCGTCATGGTGCAAAAGTGCGCACTGCACCAGCCAGCAATGTGCAACCGGGGTAGGCTCCCAATGTCGCTAACATGAAAATCAATTAAGGAGCTGTGCTTGCTGCAGTGGGACGCACCCGAGGTGGGCTCGCGATGCCGTGTCGTACAGGCAGTCTGAATCCGATGAACATCTAGGTAGATACCCAACTGCACTCTGATGATGGGTAGTGGCGTGAGAGACAGGCGTGGTCCACCCTCATTGCCAGTTGTCATATCCCCTGTCTAGTACAGACGACAAGGACACATAGCAGTATTATCGTATCTCTTTATTTCTTAAGCTCCTTCTCCTTCCTAACTCTGCTCCTATATGCCACTTCTGTTTCCGTTTTTCCTCCTTCCTCTTTCCACTTCCCAGGCTCCCGTCCCCAGTCCTAGCACCCATGGCTTTACATATGCCACAACACTACATGTATCAACACCTTTATAGAGCACAGGTTATAGGCCTTAAAGCTGCCAGGTATGATCCCGACTGGTCAGGCCGATCAGCGTCAGATGATGATGGGGGTAGTCTATTTGAAATAAGTTTGATCAGAATCATATTATTCACGTTTATCATAGGCATGGGCCTATTCGAGTCAAAGATCTCGGGGAAGCTTGTCAGGTTTTGATATTGTGACAGTCAGGGTCCGAGTAAAAATAACAGTAGGCTCAAGCGTCTTCATACATTTCGAGTCGGTATGGCGCCAGTATATGCAAACACTCTATAACAAGAGAGGTCTCGCCATCCAAGTACAGAGCCCTGCCCCGCAACAAGTTCTGTATCACTTATTCCTCATCTTAAACTGTGAAGGGAATATCGAAATACTGTCTGATGTATGAACTACTCAAGAATGTGTTCTGAAGGAGAGTTTGTGCTGGTTGGTACAGGTCAATGCAAAAGTTCAATGGGTTGCATGTAACGTTATCAGTACCAGATTGGGTCACACCATTCTCATCTACAAGATTAGTAATGTAAGAACTGGCCCATGGCCTGCCCAGGAGCCAGGCAAGTGTTTTCTTTGTCCAATCTCCCTCTCCATTTTTACTAACAACATCTCCTTTAACGAAGAAGAGAGTCTCTTTTCCTTGAGTCACATCGAATTCTGTAAGCTTACTCCTGATGTTCATTGATACCGGCGTCTCGCTGGAGGTATAAAAGTCCAATACCTTCGGGAGAGGATGTGCCATATGGCTAGAGTGGTTGACCTCGAAGCTGGGTAACAGGGTTCGAATCTCAGCAACAACGCTCAACATCCTGTGATTCTGGGCACATCACTTAATCTCTCCTTGCCTAACAAAATTAATTTGTCCATCTGTAACGGAACTGGTGCTTATGTAAAGCGCTCTGATACCCAATGTCTCGGTCTAGTTCGTGCTATGTAAAACTCTAAAAAAATAATACAATAGCTTGAATTTCTTCTTCAACCATGGTCAGTTGTTTCCTTGATGATTTCAGTACACAAAAACTGCTTAGACATGCACAGACCATGGTTAACCACCTACGATGACTCCCACAGCATGCAGGCCCAGGTGACCGACTGGGAGTTGTGAGAGAAAAATCAAGGATATCCTTTTTAAATGTATTCTCTGAACACCACGTCAAGTAGTGCATTTGACAAGGGGAGCCAGGAAAATGCTTGGTCCCTCAGCCCAAAAAGGACAGCTCCAGCCACACTGGAGCATGATCTGAAAAAGGTCCCGGGTGGGTGTAGGAGAGTAGGGTCTGCTATCCTATGGTCACCCCAATTTTTGCTTTTTGCTTCACTGGTTTTCAACTTAATGTGGCTGTGGGCCTGCTAATCAGACCCACAGCCTGCTGTTCTCTCTCTAAATTCACATACATGTACTATAGGTACATAACCCAATTGGAACTGGACCCCTTGTCAGCCCCTGTACCAGGCACTATAGGTGCTCAGGGCATAGGTGCCACCAAGGCCTACCAGGGGCTGCAGCATAGCTTTTGCCACCCCTGGCTGGTTCTTAAATTGACACAACTGGCTGATCACTCAGCTGGGGCAAGTTGGTGTAATCACCTCTTGCTTAAATATAGTATACCTATATCTAAACCTATATCTGGACACATATAAACCTGTGAGTCACTCCTATGGAAGGCCTTATCAATCCTGGAGGCAGAGTGCGTGGTTTAACGTGAGATGGAGCTTGAGCATGAGCTGAGCCTGTCTGCAGCTGTCGGGAACAACTCCCTAAGCTGTTCCGGGATAATGCCATACCATATACTATTAAGTGCATTATAATCTATTGCGGTTATATGTTAACTTTGGTTTGGCTTTATCAAAACATGTCGCGTAAGGTGTCATACGATTTGGAATACTATCCCCTCGACAGTCCTGTCGACGGGTATAGCATTCCACCCCTCTAGAAGGAGAAGACATGTTACTTTGCTAAAACGCGGTTGATTTTAAAAGAGCCTCAGCATCACAAAATGGACGCTTCTGCCACAGACACAAAACTGACATCCTGCTGCTGACCGAAACTCAGCCGAGGAGGCCTGGACAAAGGCTTTCCTGTCACAGGGAGGTGTCACACCACCCCAGACAGGAGATAGTGGATTGTAGCAGGGAGGTTTGAAAGAAACCAGACAGTGCCTGGGGAGCACAAGGCTTCCCCTTGCATAACCCGGTCAAACCGGTTCTGGGGCACACCGGCCCCAGTCCCAGCACGACCTGGACAAAGGGAAAGGGGTGTAACCACCCCCTTCCTGGGTCCCACCCATAGGAGGGGACCTAGCAGGTAATCCAGCCCCTGGATTGGTATAAGAATGGGAGCAGTGCCAAAGCACTCAGATTATCCTGACTGAAATTTATGAAAAAAAACTCTGGACCCTTCGACATCCTACTTGACGTAGAAGACTGAAGAATCTCCCTTGTGGTCAAGGAGTGACCACCCTGTGCAAACAGGCACCATCCAGCACCTCGACATTTGCTTTGTTGCAGTTCCTGCCGGAACTCGAGCGACAGAGTTCAACAAGACCAAGCGTGCCTGCCTTCTAACAGCCCGATCCACAGTCCCTGCAGAGCTGAGACCTGTGGAGGCGACCTGAAGCGTGGGGCCCACCATCTTGGAAAGACCACGAGACGCTGACCGTGCAGCCCACGAGTGACCCTCGAAGCTGTACATCGGGGTTTGAGAAGCCCCAGCCCTAAGCCTCTCTTGGACCAAAGCTCACCCCTCCACACTCACCGAGTGCTGCGTGGGGCCCTTCTGCATCTTTTGGCTCAACGCGTTGGCCCGGTCACTTGCTCGTTGGCTTGTGGCCCGTGGGCCGATGAACCTTGAAAACTAACTTGTGATTATGGTTGCTCCAGACTTGCACTCGCTCCCCTGAAAAGGAGCGCTCACTCTGACCCTCCTGGTACGAGTGCAACGCCATCTTTGAATCTTGTGTGGGTTGCCCTTGCCAAAAGTTGTTTGCTCCAATCCGGAAGCCGAGACCGCCGTCCGCGAGAACCTGCGTGGGACAGCTCGTGTTCCACTCCTGGACATCCTCGGTGCCCCAGAGTCCACGTGGCAGTGGAGAGAAGCGACCTGTCAGTGACCTGAAAGCGCCCGACATTGCCTGGTTCCTTCTGGTTCCACCCTGGCCACTGCTGAGTGACCCAGACTCTGTCCCCTCTGATTTCAGATCATCTTTAACTTCGATCCACCCTTGGATCACACCGGACACTTCTCGTCTCGAGGCCTGCAGCATCTTCAGCTCCAAGCACCAGCAACCTGCGTGACAAAACCCGACACTACTTCGCACCTGTGCACCCGCTTCCTGTGGGTGAGGTAACTCAGAAACGCCAGTGTTCCCACACTGGTACACACATCTAGTGTACGTGTCTCAAGTTTCGTCCTTCTAGGTTGAGCGGAAGTATTCTTAAACTATAACTTTATAACTTTTATGCACCATTGACTTTGCATTGGTGCATGCCTGTGCTTTAAGCGCTGCACCCGAATCCTGCTGGCTTTTCCCGACTTCAGCATTGCTAGTCCCGACTGCTCCCAGCGATTCCCTAGGCCCTAGGCCTAACCACTGTTCGATTGGTATCTCTTATACCACTTTCTTAATATATGGTTTGAGTGGCCACCCGCCCTCATCCATAATTGTGCAACTTTGTATGTTTAACTGTGCTTTTGTTTAAACACTTGTGCTTCTAGACTCATAAAGAGTATAGAGGATTATTCTAGTAATAAATACATATATTTTTATAATATAAAACTTGTGTGGTGTCCTTTCATTTGATATTACAGGATTGTGATTGGTAAAACACGACCTCTTGAGTTAAGCCTTTAAGGCTGCTTAGTCCATGCTACCATTAGGATAGCTTGTCTATAAGGTTGACTTACAACCAGCCACCATAAGGGATTGTTTGGACTGATACAAGGTGGTTCCAGAATTGGAAACATCATATATCAGGCCAACTTCTCACAGTGGGGCATCTACTCTTGTAGTTCTAGCACATATGTCTCTGATGACTGGCAAATAATCAATCCTGGACCTAGACATTTGAGTACAAGTGATGCACGTGCCTTAACTGACATTATTCATAGACATCTGCAGTGTGTGGATTTAGGGGTAGTATACAAATTTGCTGTGGGCCATTATCGTGGAATACACTCACAAAAGCTGTCTTGGATCTTATCAGGCTAGTTTGTATCACCTTTGCTCAACCCTGGGTAGCTATGGCTTTGAGCAGCAAGGCTTGACAAATAAATTTCGTGTAAGACATTTAGCAGCACCAAACATTGGAATAAGACAGTCACACAAGAAAGAGAGTCCTTGATCATCAAAATCCACCTAGGGAGAAACAGATCTTTGAAGCATTAAATAACTTGGAATCCAACCGCAAACCAGCATTAGTCTACAAAAGTTTGTAAACTTTTGAAAAGTTTGAAAGAGTTTGTTTGACAACTCCCACTTGGGTGACCAAATCCAACAGGGTGGAAATGTAGGAGGCCAGTAAGGTTACTTTGGACAGCTTCCTGGCCACCAGAGACTTCTCAAGTACAGTTCCAGCCTTTAGGAAATGACAGCCAAGGGAGTGGTCCTGAAGCTGTGGATGCAGGAGGAAAAGATGCTCCAGATGCTGTGTAGTCGACGGGGTTGAGTTGCAATTGAGTCTTCGGTCCATGAGTGAGGTGAGGTGATTTTGGCAATGGAACTCTGGGTCCCATGATGTTCTCAATGTGATAGTAAAAGGCCAGCTGTGGCTGAGCTGCCGATCTTGTTACGCAGCGGTCACAGCAAAAATTCTTGGTGGGGCTAGGGTCCCTCTGGGTTCAAGAATCCAGTTTCTGGCAGTAGTCCTGGGTCCAGCAGACTTTGGTGCAACTTTAGGCCATTGTGGATTGGTCACTTTGGGTGCCCGTTGGCAGGCAGCGTCTAAACTTCTGAAGTGGCTAATAACTTGCTGGTTTGGGCTTCTTCAGCTCTTTCATCTCTGGCGCCGGTTCCAGGGGATCAGTTGATTGATCCTTGGACTTACTGCTTCTATCTTAGGCTGGGAATCAACTTTTCCTTGAGCCAGGAGCCACAGGCACATTCCAAATGTTAGTAGCCTAAAGAGCATCAAGTGCAGTAATTCGAATTGTGCAACCTCACTTCATGCAGCTTCAAAGGCAGCAGAGTAATCATTCTTTGGTCCTTTCTCCAAATCCAAGGTGTACTGTTGTCGACGGTGCCAAGGGGTGCCCTTTTTATCTTGGGACAAGTGCCCCAAGGGGACAAATCTGTCACTAGCCAATGGGCTAGAAGGTCCCCCGTCTTTGGTGATAAGGTTCCTGTGTTGTGTGGCATTTGACAATCCCAGAGTGCAGTATTCTTGTCACTGTCACGATGTTGGGACCTTCTCACAACTGCGAGGAGCTTGTAGCCCACCCTAGAGGTATGGTTGCCTAAGGGAAACCCATCCCCAGTTTGGGGATGGATTTTCCTTCTCTGTCCTTGTATGAAAAAAAGGCAGCCTGCACTGGAGTGTTATCCTCAGTGGCCATTCAAAGGTGGCTTCCCCTTTGAAGCTTGCTTTTTGGGCTAAGACAGTGAGTGGCTTTCCTGGGAGAGAAGGTTACACCTCACCCTGTTCCTAAGCTTGGGAGTTATTCACACACGCAGGAAGAAAGCTGGTCATAGACCGTGGTGCTAGACCCTGTGTGAGGCCACTGGACTAGCTGAGGCACAGAGTGGCAACTACATAAAAGTTGCTTAACTTTTATAGTGACATTAGTTTCGACCTAGGCATCAAGTCGGATTTAATGCCATGGTTAATTACCTTACAGTGCCCAGTTAGGTAGCCCGATTCAGGATTTAGCCAGTCTGGGATGCCAGACGATAACCCGGTATCAGCCAATTTGGCAACTAACTTTTCCTTATCAAAACAACAACTTTAAGGGTTTTGTTGCTAAGACATATATAAACCTATAAGTCTTGCTTAATAATATGCAACTCCCTTCCATAGGGTTTTATAGACCTTCCATAGCGGAGATTTACATATATTATTATGGGAGTGGTGCTTAGCCACTAGTTTAAATGGTAAAGTCGAACTAGCATTGTAAACGTTACCCATCTAATCTGCCTTGGCAGGCTGGGGGCTATTTTTTTTTATCTCACTCAGGGTGGTACAGGCAGTGCAGCAGCTCTGGGTGGACACTTTGCCTGGATACCATATACTAGTAACTTATAAGTAAGTACGCACTTGTCAATTGGGAAGATCCAATTTGACATACCTTTTGTAATGGGCAGAGCACTGGCTTGAGTCTGGTTAGCAGGCCTCAGTGCACTCTCAGAGATGAAAAACCAGCAGCTAGAAGTCCCAATTGGGGCTAAAAGTGGGGGGAAACCTGCAAAAAGACTGTTTCCTTATATGGAGTATCTGGACCTCCGAGTGTCCATGAGGTTGTTGTCCGACATTATGGTTTGAAGCTGGAGCTCAGCTTGTGGGTGTGGACATCTAGCTACACCAGATTTATCAAGTGCTGCATCAGGCACAATCCTAAAATCCCCACACTAGACAATGGCCCAGGGTTCAAGACTTAGTATTCGTCACCAGATGCCAGGAAGACGCCTGGGTGCTCAACATTGGGCAAAGTATGAAGGAAATATTGACAGTATGGCCATGTAGTACCCCACTTATGATAGCATATCTGTCTTTCTCGTCACAGATAGAGGCCACAGGCCACAACGGGTAACCTTTGCATACCAAATATAAATAACAATATATCTCTTCAGGTCTTTACGGTGCACTAGGAGCCTGAAAGGGATCAAGACAAAGGAGAGTTACCTATGTTAAAAAAAAATCTCATTTCCAACACACATGTCTTCATGGTTGGCTTAATCCTAATGGGAATTCGTCCCTTAAGGACTAGAACCCTCACTCACCCATGGGTGACATGCTTCATCATTTGGGTACCTCCTTACCAGCAAGAAAGCCTAGTCCTACTGGGAGCTACGACTTCCCAAGTTTTAATGAAGGAGGTCAGAGATATTTTGCAGTATGTTTTTAGGGAGGATACTAAATCCCATTTGAGAGCTAATGGGGTGATAAAGATGCAGTGCAATGAAAAGGTATAAACTAATATGTTAAGGGGAGTGTATTAAAACTGTCTAGGTTGATACTCAAAATATGATTTTATTCACAAACGCTCAAACTGGAAGGGTTAAAAAAGCAAGGCAACAAGTAGTATAGATTTAAAACTACTTATCTCTCAAGGTCGACATGTTTCAGCCATGTGAACTCAAACTAGTATCCGTGGCTTTCTTCAGGACCTATAAAGGGTGTATTTATGCTACTGCTAATATTGTGCATAATAAACCAAAATATATGGAAATATACATAAAAAAGTGATACTAAACCAGTATTCCTGTAGCGTGATATCTGGTAATATGGTGATTATCTGAAAAAATTAGAGAAAACACACAGATCCCTTTTAACAGTGCTCTATTTCTGACATTATCAACTGTCAGTTTTTTGTCTAAATGAATATTTCATCAATTGTGCTAGACTTACCCTCGAAGGTAGGATATTGAGCCTCTCCTCAACCTGGCAGGCAGCTCAGGGAAGGACGCCCCGCTCTGCGAAAAAAATCTAGGTAAAGAACCTTCTATTAAACTTTACTTATTGTGCTATCAAATTAAATATTACTGTATACTTAACAGAAGTGCCAAATTAACATGCATTGTTGAGAACCTCCTAAAGGATCATTCAGGAAAAACAACTTTTCAGATGGATTAGTAACTGTCCTGTGTGATATATACTAGACAGGGCTTTAAGCCATCTTGGTCACAGGTCTATATAAATCCCTTGTTTGGAAAGAGACAGGGAAAAACTAGATGTTAAATAGTCATATGTTAAGCCCAAGAAAAAAAATAGGCTGTAATCAAAGGTTTTTTGTGCCCAGAAATGTTACACAAAAACATTAAATCAAAGTTTCAGCATATTATCAGGCTGCCTGCCCTAAACCCCAAATTAGCCTCCATACTCCTTACCTCTCTGTCGGTACCTCGTTGCAGCCGTAGAGTCTGCCTCGGGAGGTAATGTTCTGGCCGACTGAGGTGTAATTTATAGTAGTGTCTCACCAAACAAATAAAGCGACTCTCGTAGTTCGGGGACCTTTGGTTTGGGATGTCTATCCTATTGCCTGTGCAAAGTCCAAATACTACATGCGGAATGCGGAAACGCTGTTTTGTTGCGCATGCGCGGGATGACTAGTCTTCATGCCCAAAAAGCACCACCCGCTAAACGCGGAGGCACTTCTTTTTAGCGCATGCGTGGGAGCTCGAGGACAGAGTATAACCAAGCTCTGCGAGTATCGCAAAGACATTCATTGTCTGCACATGCGTGGAAGGTTATTCCACTATTCCTGGATCTTTATATATTAATGTACAATCTTATTTTGTTTCAATTTTCTATTGTCAGTGATGGCAATTGTGTAAATGGTTGCCCTAACTTACTTAAGAAGGGAATCTGTATTAACACATGATTTTAATTGTGATAAGAGGAACAAATTAGTGGATGAATTTGCATAATATTGAGTAATACTATTCTCATAGTTGTCATAGATAGACCGTATTTAATCGAAGTTGGAGCTTCTTGACTGATAATTGAATACACAGATATGTCAAGAAATGTAGTTTACAGTATGAAATACTGTATGGTGTTACTGATCATTAATGAAACCCATTAAGTCCGGAATGGAACACTAGTATGTGGTACTAGTCGAGGCAACTTGTCAACGCTCTCATGTTGAATTTGTTAATCTGACCCAAGGTAAGTATCTATCATGGACTTAATTACAGATGTTGCTGGTATTAATGTTAGTTATTATAGGGCTAACCACAGTATTGCCTCATTGAGTCCATACATGTCGGTCTTCAATTTGAAAACCCAACGTTGTTCACCTCGTAGCAGAAATTTTGATACATCAGTTATGTGTGTTGGAATCCATGGTTGCTCCAGAACAACCCACCTGAGTTCAGTTTCTGTATGATTGTTATCCAGAAAGTGATTGGTCAGTTTTGTTGAATGTTTCTTGCACCTTATTGTGCTCTTATGTTCCTGTATTCTTACTTTAATTTTTCGTGTAGTCATGCCGACATATCGGAGTTTACACGGGCACCAGACCAAATATATCAGTTTCTCACTATTGCAATTAGTATGCTTTAGGAGTTTCCAAGGTATCTCAGTGCCAATGTCTACTTGTAGTGTATTTTCGGTTTGTGGACATGCCGCGCAGGTGCCACACGGAAAGTGGCCAATCATCGGTTCTAGACCCCAAAGGGGGGTTTGGGAATCATTAGACTTTCTTTCTTGTGGCCGAGTGTGGACCAATTTATCCCTAATATTTGCACTTCTCTTATATGCAAACATTGGGATTTCCAATTTGTTATTTCCTGTGTTCAGTATCTTCCAATGGTGCGTTATACTCTTCTTGATTTTATTGGAATATCCTGAAAAAGTATTGACAAAAGTAAGTCTGGAATTCTTTACTTTTTCTACTCGACCCTCCAGAAGAGCTTCTCTATTATTATTAGCAGCTCTTTTCTTGGACTAACAAATTGTTGTTGTAGGATAATTATTTTTCTTGCGGTCATTTTCCAAAGCTTTGGCATGTTCATGATCAAATCAAATCAAATCAGACAAGCTTTATTCGACGATTGTCATAAAAGAAAACAGTACATATAAATACACATTTAGAACATATAAATAATGTTAAAATTTGTACATATTTACATATAAAAAGCTATAAATCCATTACATGTTTAAAAATTAAATTAATGTATATTGGATTGAGATTTTTAATTTGGCACCATGAATACATATTAATCTATTAGCATTCTACTTCTAATAGTCCAGGCCCAACCCAAGAATTTTGCCACAGCTATGTAAACTGTCATATCAGTGCAGGAACGAATAATTCTAACTGCCACCGACCCCCTGTCGGTGCCCATCAACCTGCACATTGGGCGAAGCCATATTCTCCGGTGCACCGCGTACACTGGGCATTCAAATAGTAGGTGGCCAATGGTTTCTGAGAGCGCTGAACATGATGGACAAGCAGCCTTAGCTCCCGCAGACCACTTGCTAGTGAATGCCCCGACCGGTAAGCTCCCAATTCTCAATTGAAAGTACAATTTACGATCTAGGGGGTTTAGGATAACACCCCAAAAGGCTTCCAGTTTTGGCGTATCTTTGATATCCATAAACAATCCGGTCAAAGACCCTGTATCAATAGACCTAAAGGACCTGGAGACCACAAGCTGCCAATACAAATTCTTAAGAACCTTTTTAGGAGGGAACCTAGTGTTTGTAGGATTTTCCCACAGATCCCGTGAACCCAAATCAATCAAGAGGCCCCGGATGTGCCCTAACCACTTAAATTTATGGGAGGTATCACTTCTAATTATATCAAGCAGGCCCCTTGAAAATATTTCTAGTTCCGGGGTGGTCCAAATCCTCCTCCAGTATAAAACTGGTCGCAAAGATGCTATAAGTGCTATTGTGGACAACCCTAGATCATAAAAAAGAGCGTTTAGATGGGTACTCTGAGGTACTTTTATTAAAATCCTTAAAAATGAATTTTCAGAGATTGACATCCCCCTGAGATTTTCAGTTCCCCACATTTCAACCCTGTATAAAGCGGAACTGGTCACTTTACCATTGTAGACCGCCAATACCGGAGATATTGGTTTGGTGAGGGATTTAGAGTGTTCCAGGCTCAGGGCCCCAGATAGCTGCCTATGTTTTAGGGTGGCCAGCTCAATTTGATGTTTCCAGCACAAATTGTGCTGAATACAAACACCCAAATAAGTAAAGGCTTGGACCCTTTCCAGAGGACGCTTGTTCATGGTCACAGTACCCTTAAAAGATTTAGAAGCATTAAAAGTCATAAACTTTGATTTCTGCACGTTTACTTCTAAACCCCTTATTGTACAGAATTCTTCAAAGAGCCTCAAGCCATTTTGAAGCCCGCTTGGAGTTTTTGCAACTAAAAGACAATCGTCAGCGAACATTAAAATGGGAACTTTTGCTCCAGCAAAGATCGGTGCGTCAATATTGGAGTCAATTAATATTTTAGCCACGTCGTTAATGTATAAGGAAAATAGAGTTGGCGCCAGGACACTGCCCTGGCGTACTCCAGTTTCCACTGGGAACTGCGGGGTAACATTCCCAGGACTCCCACATCTGATCTGTGCATAATTTTGTTCATGGAGTCTTTTTACCAGTGATAGGAGAGGCTCTGGCAAACCCATGCCATTGAGGACATTCCATAACGTAGAACGCGGAACCAGGTCAAATGCTGCTCTTAAGTCTATAGAAGCGGCATACAGACTTCCATGTCCAATTAACACGGTCTTCCAGTACAGCATTGCAAAATGCAGCACCTGGTCCACCGTGCTAATTGAAGTTCTGAACCCAGCCTGCAAATGGGATAAGATCTTGTTGTCGCGTTCCCGGTCAAGAATTTTGTTTAGAACCAGCCTGCCAAATATTTTTTGTGAGGTGTTAATCAGGCTGATTGGGCGGTAATTTCCTGGCTGGGACTTATCCCCTTTTTTAAAAACGGGTATGATCTCCGCCCCGTTCCAAGAGCTTGGTATGGGGGCTCCCCTGGCAACCATATTTGACAAAAGGAGTTTATAGCAACCCCAGGAATTCTTGTCTTGCAGACATAGATCCACAGGTATGCCATCGATACCTGGCGCTCTACCAGGGGCCACTAGATCTAAAGCACACTGAACATCTTTCAGGGTAAAAAGATCTTCCGTTAGGTGTTCAATAAAGTCTTCCACTATTGGTTGCGAGTCCTCACCCTTAGCATATTGTGGCTAAAAGTGTTCTACCCACTTATCTTGTGGGACCCAATTCTGCGGCTTATCCGGGTTGCCATCCACACCCCACTTGTAGACATTCCAGAATCTTCACATGTCTTTACGGGATCCTGCCTCCTTGAGGTCATTACACCTTTTCTCATCCCAATCACGCTTGGCTCTTGAGACAGCATTTTTATAAATCAACCTGGCCGCCCTAATATTCTCAGTTGACTCTGTTTTGATTGCTTTTCCCAGGTCAAGGCGGGCCTTCCTGCATTCACCAGAGTACCAGCGTGGTGCCTCCGGTGCACGGGAGCCATTCCGCCTACAAGGCTTAATAAAAAGACTTTTTAGTTCACCAAAAAGAACCTCATGAATCCTGGTTCCTTCTTCTAGTTTTAAAAGGTTATTGTCCATTTCAGATAACAACAATAAATCTAGTTTCGCCTGGTCAAGCTTGCAGTTTATAAAATCCACATTCTCTTTATAAAGTGAAACTTTGGACCATCGTACATGTCGCATATCATTAGATATCACAATATCATGGGAGGGAGTGGCAGGCATCAAAACCCCAGGATGATCAGGAGATTCCCAATAGGTGAGATTCATAGACAATGGATTGTGATCACTCTCAACCCTATCTATAATCATCATGTCCTGGAGGTGTCTCCACAGGCCCAGGTTAAGCAAAATATAATCTATTCTACTCTTGCGAGTACCACTTTGGAATGTGAATGCCCCAGCCTTGTCGCCTGTGCTCCTTCCATTAATTGCTCTTAGACCTTTGTTTAAGCAGATAGAATTCATTTGGACCACTATATCTGACCATTTGCTAACCGGTTCGAGATCCAATTTGGGAATCCCCCACTCCCTGTCCTCCTCGTCCGACACGTTCCAGCTTCCTTTCAGAAGAGGTTCAAAATTTACATTAAAATCCGCCCCCAACAATTACGTTAGAGGGCGAGTAACGACTTTCCAGTAATTCTTCCAGAAGCGATAGGACCTCAGATTTTCTACCCCCATACTTCTTGCATATATGTTATAAACATAGACTGGTACATGATTTGGAAACTTAAGTCTTAGTACCTGTAAATCCCTGTGATTGGTGGGTATAGTTTTTATTACTACCCCAAGGTTCTGTCTTATCCGAATCGTTAGCACTCCGGCTGGTCTCCCCCTCCCTTCCTTCACTGCAGGGATACTATAATTTAGATAACCAAGGAAATACAGTTCGTCCATTGACCAGGTTTCCTGAAATAGGCATATTTCGTGTTCTTTGATAAATAGTGCCCACGCAGGTGACTCTAGTTTAGACTTCAGGCCAGCTATGTTCCAAGAGAGAACAGACCCAGGTTTACCGGCACTAAACACAGGGCAGTCTTGCCCTGCAAGCTCTAGGTTGGTATCAGGGGGAATAAACTCATCAGAGGAGCAAGCCGGTAAGGTTTGCTTTTTGAGATGGTTTACTGCAATACTACTAAGATCCTGACCAGTTATTTCACTATTAGCTACTTCACTGGATATTTCTATTGGGACTTGCAGATGAAGTCAATCATTGCAGTCTAGTCTCGAGCTTTCCCCATATAAGCTATCATCCTGCTTCCCTTTTGTAGACTTCCAGAATTGCGGGGGTTGCTCTCATCTGGATCCTAGAATAATCCGGAGAGCAAGATCTAAATTCTAAATGTAATAGTTCTCCGGCTACCATTGGGTTTTTTAAAATGAGTTCTATGCAATCATAGGCATCACCCTGGAAAGTAAACCTACTTGTGCACAGAATATCCTCCCTAATCACTGACCTACATCCCCTTACATGCCTAATCCAATGAATACGCTGTATAAACACAGGGTTAGACCCAAAATAGTCACTGGGACCTGGGTAATGGTTGATACGGACAAAAGGGGTCCTGGACTTAAGCAGTGATTTAGATATAATTAGAAGCATAGAATGAAAAAAAGTATCAAAAAGGAACAAACAAATGAGGTTACAATGTGTTAATTCACAAAGTACCTATGTCAACCACTTCATGGTTACGTTATTTACTACAAAGTTGTTTACGTTTTTATAAAACAATTGTGCCCACATGGGGTAGGGGGGAAGGGGAAAGTGCTGTGAGGGAGTTGAGTGAACGGAAATGAAAATGTATAAACAATCGTCATTTGTACATCATTGATTAATGGTTGTAATACATTCTAAAATGGTATCCCAAAGTCGGAGCCAAGGATGGAAATAAATCACACTTTTTAGAAAAATCACACTTTTTAAATCACTGCTTAAGTCCGGGACCCCTTTAATCCAATGAATAGCTTTGTTGGTCAGGGTATCAGGTGATTCACGTTCCCTGCCAGCAGGGAGCTTGGGTATATTAATCAAATATACTGGTGATGACTTGGTGGTATTTGAATTAAATTTAGTGAGCCCAGTTGTAGGAAGGTGGACTCCTGACTATGGTTACCCCAGATTTTTTGCCTTGTGTTTAGCTGTTTTTCGACTTAGTTGGCCTGGTTCCCTGCTAATCAGGGCCCCAGGCTATCTGCTCTCTCCTTAAAATGGACTCCATGCACCCTAGGTGCATTACCAAATTGGTACTGGACACCTTGTCAGCCCCTATATAGTGCACCATAGGTGCCATGGGCATAGGTGCATCCAAGGCCTACCAGGGGCTGCAGCATAGCTTTTGCCACCCCTGGCTGGTTCTTAAATTGACACAACTGGCTGATCACTCAGCTGGGGCAAGTTGGTGTAATCACCTCTTGCTTAGATATAGTATACCTATATCTAAACCTATATCTGGACACATATAAACCTATGAGACACTCCTATGGCAGGCCTTATCAATCCTGGAGGCAGAGTGCGTGGTTTAACGCGAGATGGTGCTCAGGCATGAGCTGAGCCTGTCTGCAGCTGTCGGGAACAACTCCCTAAGCTGTTCCGGGATAATGCCATACCATATACTATTAAGTGCATTATAATCCATCGCGGTTATGTGTTAACTTTGGTTTGGCTTTTATCAAAACATGTCGTGTAAGGTGTCATACGTTTTGGAATACTATCCCCTCGACAGTCCTGTTGACGGAGATAGCATTCCACCCTTCTAGAGGGAGAAGACATATTACTTTACTGAAACGCGGTTAATCCTAACCAGAGCCTCAGCATCACAAAATGGATGCTGCTGCCACCGACACAAGTCTGACCTCCTGCTGGTGACTGAAACTTGGCAGAGGAGGCCTGGACAAAGGGTTTCCAGTCACAGGGAGGTGCTACACCACCCCAGACAGGAGATAGTGTATTGGGGCAGGAAGGGCTGAATGAAATCAGACAGTGCCTGGGGCGCACAAGGCTTCCCCTTGCATAATCCGGTCAATCCGGTTCTGGGGCGCACCAGCCCCAGTCCCAGCGCAACCCTGGACAAAGGGAAAGGGATGTAACCACCCCCTTCCTGGGTCCCACCCATAGGAGGGACCTAGCAGGTAATCCAGCCCCCTAGATTGGTATAAGAATGGGAGCAGTGCCCAAGCATTCAGATTATCCTGACTGAAACTTATGAAATGAAACTCTGGACCCTTCGACATCCTACTCGACGTAGAAGACTGAAGAATCTCCCTTGTGGTCAAGGAGTGACCACCCTGTGCAAACAGGCACCATCCAGCACCTCAACGTTTGCTTTGTTGCAGTTCCCGCTGGAACTCGAGCGACAGAGTTCAACAAGACCAAGCGTGCCTGCCTACTAACAGCCCGTTCCACAGTCCCTGCAGAGCTGAGACCCGTGGAGGCGACCTGAAGCGCGGGGCCCGCCATCTTGGAAAGACCACGAGAAGCTGACTGTGCAGCCTACGAGTGACCCTCGAAGCTGTGCATTGGGGTTTGAGAAGCCCCTGCCCTGAGCCTCTCTTGC
Source organism: Lissotriton vulgaris (assembly GCF_964263255.1). Classification (NCBI taxonomy): domain Eukaryota; kingdom Metazoa; phylum Chordata; class Amphibia; order Caudata; family Salamandridae; genus Lissotriton; species Lissotriton vulgaris. The sequence continues at coordinate 839,459,832 of NC_141699.1, read as the reverse complement.
ACCGAAGCTCACCCCTTTACACTCACTGAGTGCTGCGTGGGCCCCTTCTGCATCTTTTGGCTCAATGCGTTGGCCCGGTCACTTGCCCGTTGGCTTGTGGCCCCTGTGCGGACGACGAACCTTGAAATCTGACTCGTGAGTCTGGTTGCTCCAGACTTGCACTCGCTCCCCTGAAAAGGAGCACTCGCTCTGACCCTCCTGGTCCGAGTGTAACGCCATCTTCGAATCCTGCGTGGGTTGCCCTTGCCAAGGGTTGTTTGCTCCAATCCGGAAGCCGACACCGCCAACAGACTCAGATTTGACCTCTCCCCAAGAATTGGGAAAGAGGGCAGATAAATGGGTCAGAACCAGAATTAAGCCTAAGAATCAGGGCAATGACCAGAAGAAGGAGTCTACCAAACCTCAAGATAAGGGTGGGGATAAATCCAAAGATAAGACTTCCCCAGTGCCCCATAACTCCAAGGATGGGGGTGGGTCCCAAGACACTTCATCTACCCAGAAAAAGCCATACTGCCATGTCTGTAAACAGACTGGCCATTGGAAATCAGACAGCTGTTGTCCAAAGAATGGCAATAAAGAAAATACTCCTCCAAAAACAGCTCCAACACCTCCTGTCACTATTAGCAGTGGTCCCCCAGGTGGTGGGAGCGCCCCCAAGAATTTGGGTGGGTTTACTTTTGGAGCACAGGTGGACTCTGGCCTATCCAGGTCCCCTACCACAGATACTCTTGTCTATGAGAATGGCATGGGGTTTGCCAATTTCACCGCTTGCCCAAATACTTTAAGCAAGTACAGACAGGAGCCCCTCATCAATGGTTTGAAAGTTGAGGCCTTTAGAGACACAGGGGCTAGCATCACCACGGTGGCTGAATGTCTAGTCCCCTCAAGGCAACTTTTACCTGGTGCCACATACCAGGTGACAAACATTGATGGAATACAAACCAATCATCCCATGGCAGTAGTAAGTCTCAGCTGGGGAGGTGTCACTGGCCCAAAGAGAGTGGCAGTGTCATCAAACTTGCCTGTAGACTGTCTACTAGGAAATGATTTGGAAATCTCAGCCTGGGCTGAGGTTGAACAGGAAATCCATTCTAAAATGGTAAATATCACTGGAAAGGTTAGTGGGACTGTGATGGCTACAGCCCCAATTCAAGATGTCCTTCCTGAAAAGGTTGGTAGGGCTGAGCAACTCTCAGCCCCATCTTTAGCTAACTCCCTTCCTGAACAGAATAGCAGAGCTGTTATGATAACAGCTCACACCCAAACTGAGTCTCCTCCTGAAAAGGTTGGTGGGGCTGTGATGGCCACAGCCCAAACTCAAACTGATTCCTGTGTTGTGAAGCCTGAAACGATGGATCACTCCACACAAACAGAGAGCATGGAGGAGGAAGAGAAATCTCCCCCTCACCAGACATTAGGAAAGGATCAGCCTCCTCAGGGAACTGATCCTACCCCTGATGAAGGAACTGTCCCGGAGGTTGTTAGGCCTGGCCTGGCCTGACAGGGCCCCTGATGGCAGTGGACCCTTCTCAAGTGGGACCCAGTCTGGAGCAGGTAAACTGCCCCTCTCTGCCTTGCCTTAGTCAGCCCAGGGCTGCAGAGGACAAGATGGACAGTGAGCCCCAAAGGGCCCCCTGTCAAATAGAGCACCCCCATCAGCAGATTAGGGGCACCGAAACTAGTAGCCCAAGTAAGGTGAAAACTGTAAAAACCCCTGAGGGAGCCCCCTTAAAAGTAGTGAGGGACCTCCTACAGATGGATCCTGTTGGGCACAGCCAAACCTGGGACCCAAAGGGCCCAAACCTGCACTGTCCCTCCAGTAAGCCAACAACAGGGACCCAGCCTCCAGCTTTAGGTAGCCAGATGTTGACCCTGAGAGCACAGTGCAACTCAGTTGAAGAAAGAAAGGCACACATGGTGGAAGATAATTGGAGGAAGCTGAGCCCTAAATTAGTGGAGCCTCACTTCAGTACTCCATATCCACACCAGCCTTTTACTTTGCAAAAACACCCCCAAGGTAGTGATTCCCTATGGTGGAGACCCTCTAATACCCCAAGGGTGAGGGATTGCTTAGTGGACCATGAGACAGGGGGGAACCATGCTAGTGCAGGTACTTCCTTATATGGCCACTCAGGCAATATTGGCTTACCTGGTCAAGGATAGCCTTATCTTCTTTCGTTTGGGAGGGGGGTTATGTAGGAAGGTGGACTCCTGACTATGGTTACCCCAGATTTTTGGCCTTGTGTTTAGCTGGTTTTCGACTTAGTTGGCCTGGTTCCCTGCTAATCAGGGCCCCAGGCTATCTGCTCTCTCCTTAAAATGGACTCCATGCACCCTAGGTGCATTACCAAATTGGTACTGGACACCTTGTCAGCCCCTATATAGTGCACTATAGGTGTCATGGGCATAGGTGCACCCAAGGCCTACCAGGGGCTGCAGCATAGCTTTTGCCACCCCTGGCTGGTTCTTAAATTGACACAACTGGCTGATCACTCAGCTGGGGCAAGTTGGTGTAATCACCTCTTGCTTAGATATAGTATACCTATATCTAAACCTATATCTGGACACATATAAACCTATAAGACACACCTATGGCAGGCCTTATCAATCCTGGAGGCAGAGTGCATGGTTTAACGTGAGATGGTGCTCTAGCATGAGCTGAGCCTGTCTGCAGCTGTCGGGCACAACTCCTTAAGCTGTTCCGGGATAATGCCATACCATATACTATTAAGTGCATTATAATCCATCGCGGTTATGTGCTAACTTTGGTTTGGCTTTATCAAAACATGACGTGTAAGGTGTCATACGATTTGGAATACTATCCCCTCAACAGTCCTGTTGACGGGGATAGCATTCCACCCTTCTAGAGGGAGAAGACATGTTACTTTACTGAAACACGGTTAATCCTAACCAGAGCCTCAGCATCACAAAATGGATGCTGCTGCCACCGACACAAGTCTGACCTCCTGCTGCTGACCGAAACTTGGCAGAGGAGGCCGGAACAAAGGGTTTCCTGTCGCAGGGAGGTGCTACACCACCCCAGACAGGAGATAGTGTATTGGGGCAGGGAGGGCTGAATGAAATCAGACAGTGCCTGGGGCGCACAAGGCTTCCCCTTGCATAATCCGGTCAAACCGGTCCTGGGGCTCACTAGCCCCAGTCCCAGCGCAACCCTGGACAAAGGGAAAGGGGTGTAACCACCCCCTTCCTGGGTTCCACCCATAGGAGGGACCTAGCAGGTAATCCAGCCCCCTAGATTGGTATAAGAACGGGCGCAGTGTCCAAGCACTCAGATTATCCTGACTGAAACTTATGAAACGAAACTCTGGACCCTTCGACATCCTACTCGACGTAGAAGACTGAAGAATCTCCCTTGTGGTCAAGGAGTGACCACCCTGTGCAAACAGGCACCATCCAGCACCTCGACGTTTGCTTTGTTGCACTTCCCGCCGGAACTCGAGCGACAGAGTTCAACAAGACCAAGCGTGCCTGCCTTCTAACAGCCCGATCCACAGTCCCTACAGAGCTGAGACCCGTGGAGGCGACCTGAAGCGTGGGACCCGCCTCTTGGAAAGACCACGAGACGCTGACCGTGCAGCCCACGAATGACCCTCGAAGCTATGCATTGGGGTTTGAGAAGCCCCAGCCCTGAGCCTCTCTTGCACCGAAGCTCACCCCTCTACACTCACCGAGTACTGCGTGGGGCCCTTCTGCATCTTTTTGCTCAACGCGTTGGCCCGGTCACTTGCCCGTTGGCTTGTGGCCCCTGTGCTGACGAACCTTGAAATCCGACTCGTGAGTCTGGTTGCTCCAGACTTGCACTCACTCCCCTGAAAAGGAGCACTCGCTCTGACCCTCCATTAGATCACATAAATGGGTTACCAATTTAAACAGAGGGTTGTCAGATTGATCAGCTACCTCAGGAGCTACCTCAGAGGTGCTTTCTGCTGAACTTAGACCAGATCCTGTCATATCCGGCCCATTATCTAGATGGAAATTTTCGATTTGGAAGTGAACTTATTAGTACAGGGTAGATTTAAAAAGTTTTCAGAGCTCTGATTCGCGTTAAATCTGCTCTCATCTGACTTGTCCTTGCCATTTTTAAGTAATGACGGTTTATCCCCTGAATGGGGTTTACCCATGAACATTTCAGGTATAACTGCTGGCCCCCTTATTTTACTCTTTCCGCCCTTTGCACCCCCTGAGCTGCCTAGCTCACAGTCGTCTCCCCCTAGGTTGGGGGCGGCTGCTAGCAAATCAGTGCAGTCTAGACCAATTCATCAATTCTGTCCATTACGCAATTTCCCCCTGCATGGAGCTGGCGCTTTCTAGCGGACTTGCACTTCTGTCTCTTTGCATGCTTTCCTCCCTCGATCGCCCCTCCAACAAAGTCAATGGGATCCTCTGGATTTTTCCTTTTCCTCATTGTTCCAGACCTTTAGGACCAAAGACAGTAGGCAGACGATAAATGTACAGTACCTTTTGCTGGTGGGTGTAAGGGGGGGCCAGCCCTGCCTCCTCCTGCCCAGGACGGCCACAGACGGCCCGCCCTTTGTCCGGGCTTTGTCCGGCTCGTCCCGCGCGCGTCCCGGGCCGCGAGGGCCGGATGGTGTTATGAGGAGCTGGGCGGCTTGTGGGCGGGCCTCCGTGCAGGTAAAATCACGCACGGACTCCTGGACCCTGGAGTCCCGTGTCGCCTGCCGGATTTGCCCCCACAGCTGGAGAATGCCACAAGATCCTGGATATTGAGCCTTTCCGGGGGCGTCAGCAGCTCTGTTGTCGGCATGACAGGGAAAGCGATGCAGGACCCATGGCAGCGGGTACGGCGAGTCGTTATGAGGAGCTGGGCGGCTTGTGGGCGTGCCTCCGTGCAGATAAAATCACGCACGGACTCCTGGACCCTGGAGTCCCGTGCGGCGTGCCGGATTTGCCCCCACAGCTGGAGAATGCCACAAGACCCTGGATATTGAGCCCCTCCGGGGGCGTCAGCAGCTCTGTTGTTGGGGTGACAGGGAAAGCGATACGGGACCCGCGCCAACGGGTCCGGCGAGTCGTTATGAGGAGCTGGGTGGCTTGTGGGCGGGCCTCCGTGCAGGTAAAATCACGCACGGACTCCTGGACCCTGGAGTCCCGTGCGGCGTGCCGGATTTGCCCCCACAGCTGGAGAATGCCACAAGACCCTGGATATTGAGCCCCTCCGGGGGCGTCAGCAGCTCTGTTGTCGGCGTGACAGGGAAAGCAATGCAGGATATTTTTCAATAGAAGTACAATTCCGTCTTACTCTGAGAAACTGCCCGAAGGGCAGATTCTCTCGTAATGCCTTAGGGTGATAGCTTTGGTAAGGTAACAGAGAATTGCAGGCTATCGGTTTTTTGTATAGTTCTGTAGCTAAACCATCTTCATTTGGGAATATCTTGGCATCCAGAAATGCAAGATTTTCCTTTGAAGATTCCAACATGAATTTTAGAAAAGTATTTCTCTTGTTGAGCCAGGTGTGGAAGGCAGTTAGAGTGTTCAAATCACCTCTCCATATGACAAAAATGTCATCAATATACTTCTTCCAGACACGTATGTGTCTGAAAAAGGGGTTGTTATCATTTAGAACCTCCACCTGTTCAAATTCGTGGACATAAAGGTTCGCTAAACTGGGGGCGCAAACACTCCCCATTGAGGTACCGGATATTTGGAGGTACATTGTCTCTTCGAATTTGAAGAAATTTTCTTTTAAGACCTTTCGGGCACATTCCACAATGAATGCCACGGGTGTGGGACCTTAAAAAGAACGTGCTTCAAGCATTCGTTCAATGGTCATCAGAGTTTCTTCTTGAGGAATTCAAGTATTTAGGGACTCAACATCAAAAGAGACCAAGAGATCCTGGTCTCTGTCAAACGGAGTCCCTACAAGAAGTCTTAGTAGATCCTTGGTGTCTAACAGAAATGTAGGCATGTCAGACACCATGTCTTAAAAAGAAATCAGCGAATGTTGATAATGGCTCAAGAATGGAACCAATGCCCGCAATAATCTGTCTCCCTGGCGGGGGAGTTTATTTTTATGTATTTTGGGCAAAACATAAAAATACGGGACTGTTGGAAATGTTGTAGTGTGGAAATAAAATTGACAATTGTGCCCCATCATTTCCCTGCTTCTGCCTGACAGCCATTTTTTTATTCAGACAAGCACCCATTTTGTGTGACATCCATTTTGTTTTCAGACCCACAAGCAAGACACCCTGCCTCTGGCACCCCCGTTCATTGACCACACATTTCTGTGGTTCTGCCAATTCTGGGAACCAGCCGCAGATAGTTCCTGTTTTCTTAACTGTAAGACACCCTGCACCTGGCATCTTAGTTCATTGACCACCCCTTCCTGTGCTTCAGCCAATTCCCAGAACCAGCAGACAGTTCCTGTCTTGAGAAATAGTTCCTGTCCTTGACTGCAAGCCAGAGAGCAGATGGTCTCTGTTTTACACAAGATAGTTCCTCTTTTTGACTCTTGTGGTTCAGCCAATTCCCAGAACCAGCAAGATAGTTCCTGTTTTACACAAGATGGTTCCTGTTCTTGACTCTAAGCCAGAGATAAACCCCCGAATGAGTAAGGGCCTTCAACTGAAAGAGAACACATTTCCACATATCACATGACCTCTCACGAGACACAAGACACGCCCCTACCTTGACACATCTGTTGGAAATTACTGCTTGTCACTTCCCTTTTTCTTGTCACTTCTCTTTTCTTCTTTTGCCTATTGACTGAAAACTGTATAAATATTCTGATGTGTGAATAAAGCTGCAGACCACTCCTGTACCCGCTTGGTGCTGGAGCTCTCCCCTTAACTCGAGTTACTGGACCCTTTTTTTTACTCGAGCACCACGGACTCCTCTCCTTGCTTTGACTGAAATTATGATTATTAAGTATAGAAATTCTGAGATGAGGTAATATTGAATTAATTTACCACATTAATTGGCGCCCGAACAGGTACGTTCCCTTTTCCCCACGCGCCGGCGATATTGGACCCGGTACTGTCCCCTCCTGACCTTTGAGGGACTTCAAAGTGCACAACGCGGGGAATTCCCGCTAACTCCCTCAAGGCAAAGAGGGGGACCAACTGCAGCCCGGCATCCACACGAGGCGGTGAGGAAAATTGCGGAACATCCTGAACCAGAGCCCAACCTGTGAAGAGTCGAGTCCGAGGTTCTGCGAGTCCCACCTTAGAAGCTGCGCGCATTTCATGATCTTCAAGAGGCCTTCCAGTTATTTTTTTCGGTGAGTACTGCTGAAAAGTATAAAGACGAACCCACAGCTTTTGTGGGTGCGGTAAAGATACATGTTTTTGTTGGTTTCTCACCTATCTTTGGTGAGGACTGCTAAACTAGTATAAAAGACGGACCCACCACTTTGTGGGTGCGGTAAAGATACATGTTTTTGTTGGTTTCTCACTTATTTTGTGAGGACTGCTAAACTAGTATAAAAGACGGACTCACCACTTTCGTGGGTACGGTAAAGATATATGTTCTGTTTGTTTTTCTTTTTCTCTCAATTCTAAATCTTTGAAAAGTCTTGCCATCATGCCTATTTTCTCGAAAATACGTAAGATAGCAACCAAAAGGAGTATTCTTGAGAAGGAAATTCCCCTTCCTCCTCGGGATACTCCAGGACACTTCATGTATGCAAAACATGGCGTTGGTGCAATTATTTATTGTGATTTATGGGTGGATTACACTAAAGACCTAGAACACAGATATAGATGGCCTGAAAATGGTACTTTTGACATGGGATGTATTATAAAATTAGAGGAACAGTTGTGGAAGAAAAAGGGAGTCCCCCAGTCACAAAGTGACTCGGTGGATTTATGGAGAAAAGAAGCCCATAGGAGGCAACAGAAGGAATTGCATAAAGTTGAAAAGGGTAAGAGAATGTCAGAGCAGGCCAAGAAAGAACAGTTACAAGAAATAGGGAAATAAGTAGTTAGTGAAAGGAATAAAAGGGAACAATCAGCCATTTCTACTGGTGTTTACCCTGTATTGCCATCTGCACCTGAAAACCTTACCATTGCACCACCTAAGACACAACCTACCGCCCCATCACCGGAGGATACTTTCACCAATTTCCTCTTAGATACTCCACCTCCATATGAGGTTCCAGTAATTCAACACCCTCTGCCTCCGCCAACCCTTTTACAACATAACACACCACCTCTCGTTCCAGAAGGGGGTGCCGTAGGTCCAGACCCAGGTAAAACAATTCCCGACTGCCCCTATGACCCGACTCCGAGCAACACAGGGGAGGCGGGCCGAATAAGTAAAATACTTCATGACTCCTGGGAAGAAATAAGACATCTACCATCAATTGACATGTTTCTTCAAGTGGCCTCTGAGTTTCTTCGTCCTGGAGAGAACTCACGAGCCATTAACGCTATGACTACAACAAGATCACACCCTGTAAAAATGCACATGTATAGGTTCCTCCTTTGCTGTTTCATAAAACACATACAAACAGAGGAAAGAAATGTATCAGTTTCACTTTTTGACTTATTAGATTCCGCATCCGACCACACTAGTCTAGAACTTATAAATGATGCACTAGACAGGTTCACCCGTAAGGTGACCCGTATTCTGCAAAACTTGCAAACAAATGAAGAGAATAAGAAACTTGAGGAGGAAATTACTGAACCTACTGAAAAAGTCCTACCCATTCGTTCTTCCGCCCCTAATTCACGAACACCGCCGCCTACATTCCTCCAAGGTCATTCTGAACGGTCATCTCCAGATGAGTTATTTGAAAAAACATCCAATGCATTAGACTACTGGTTAGACCAGGAACCTCCGCTTACACCGGAGGAGGAAATAGCCATAACTGCGGCCCTATGGGTCTCTCAATATAAGATATATGACAATGATCTCATAGCTCAACTTTTTCTAGCATTACCACGCTCACATCAAAGATTAGCAAGTCTCTACATGGTACAACATCTCATCACACTCAATGACACTCATTTTAAACATGATCCAAGACTCGAAGATTTTCTGTCTGACTGCGCTGATAACATGTTCCTCCACAATAGTTCAGTTTTTCTCAACACATTTATAGATTTTAGACAGAAATACCAGAAAACGACTGAATATAAATCTTTCAATAATACTTGTGGACCAATTAATAGACTTCCTCAAACACGCCAGTTCCCTATGAGAGAGGTCCACCCCAGAACTGACACGAATGACGCGCTACAACGTGTTTTTATTTATGTACCCTTGACAAAACGTGAGTTACTAAGGATAAAAGAGATGGTTCCCTCCCACTCAAAGGATCCTGCTGGATTCTTTAAAGAATTAGGAGATGTATTAATGATGGGAACATATACTCTTTCTGATATCACAGCAATTCTGAAATTATTGTTGCCATCTGGCATATATGACAAACTAAGAGAAAAAGATTGGGAAGTAGCAGGTGAACACATTAGATGGACCGAACTTCAGAATGACGAAAATACTAGAGTAGCAGGTCAAGGTATAGGAGACAGACTAAAAGCACTTCCTGGCACTATTTTAAAGGTGCTACCACAGTTACTGACAGTAAACAAGCATTTACAATGCAATGGTCTCGGCATCATTAAAGGTAGAGCTATTGGCATTGCTCATGACATTTTTTTTTTTTCTTTCAATCATAAATAAATGGCATTGTCATTTACATTGCCAATACACAGCACTCTGTACTCAACAGCACACACCACTCTGCACTCAACAGCACACACCACTCTGCACTCAACAGCACACACCACTCTGCACTCAACAGCACACACCACTCTACACCTGCACTCACTGCTCTGCACTCACACTCTGCACTCACACTCTGCACTCACACTCTGCACTCACACTCTGCACTCACACTCTTCACTTACTACTCTGCACTCTGCACTCACTACTCTGCACTCACTACTCTGCACTCACTAATCTGCACTCACTACTCTGCACTCTGCACTCACTACTCTGCACTCTGCACTCTGCACTCTGCACTCTGCTCAAGTCAGCTATTAAGAGGCCTAGAGCAGCTACATCTGAGGGTATTAAATGGTCGATTTGAAGAGGACACACCTCCAGCATTCACGTACTTTTCTTCATCTACCTCTTCGCAACTCGACTTTACCCTCGTAACACTCCCTCTGTTTGACGCTATTTGCTCATTCAAGATCGGTGTAAATGGTGAAAGCGACCACCAACCACAGGAAGTGGAACTATACGGTACCAGAGTGATTGATCTGGAAGAAAGAAAAACTGCTGGCACTGAGCACACCACCAATCTCAGACGGATAAGGTGCAAGACTAATAAAGTAGAAGAGCTTACAATCAATGCAAGAGCAATCCTGAATCAGATCTCAATTTCTTCAAGGAACCCACTAGAGGCCTGGGAAGACTTTGTAGCAGAACTCAGAACAAAATTCGCCACAGAGCAAAAATCCTACACTACGACCTCATCAACCTACACAACAGTGAAAGTAACTACACAGGAGATAAAAAAACTTAAACGGGAAATAACTATGATCCTTAGGAAACTCCGTAAACAACCAAACAACGACCCCTTGCATGAGGAGCTGCGATCCCTAAAGACTCGGCTCAACAAGTCAATCTGGGAAAGGAAAAGGAAAATCAACGAGGACCTATGGGCGAAAATCATATACAACTCTAAATAGAACAACAGTGCCAGGTTCTGGAAAACAATACAAAGCCTCCAACGTCCAAGCCACAAAGGAATAAATTCACATGTATCCGAACCCGAATGGGCCCACTATTTATCAACACACTTCAATGACAAAACAACTGAGGTGGGCTTATCTAGAGGAAAAAATCTAACTATGAAGATCATAAAGAGCAATATGAAAACGACATCCAATCATCGAATAAATGCAAACGAAAACAAAGACACAATTCCGGTGAAGACATCATGCAACTCTGCAACGCTGGAGATAGACGGAACATCAAGCTTTAGACCACCTTTAGGCAGCGAGGATAAAAAACATACAATAACAGCAGCCAGGATTAAGAAACAAAGATCCAAAGGGAAACCGGAAGGAGCTCCTGGGCCCAATGGAGTCCCACCAATAATGTATAAGCACGAAGCTAACTTCTGGAGCGAGACACTGGTGCCACTCTTCCAGGAAGTTAGGGAAACAGCGACGTTCCCTTCAACCTGGAGCGGATCAATACTTAGTCCGATCCACAAACAGGGTGATAGGAGCACCCCAAGTAATTATCGCCTCATTGCCCTAATTGATACAGAGGCAAAGTACTACGCGGGCCTCCTCCTGGAGGAACTAACATCGTGGGCAACCCTAAAACACATCATTCCCATTAACCAAACTGGATTCTGCAGAGGACAGGGCACAATCACAAATATCATGGCATTAACCCTACTGACAGACGCTGCCAAGACAACCAAGAGCTCACTATTTCTATGTTTTATAGATTATAGTGCAGCGTTTGATCGTGTTGACTGAAACAAACTCTGGTTGAAACTAGACAAGTGGGGGATACCGGGGCCATTACTGCAGCAGCTGATACTACTCCATACTAACACCTGGGTCAAGTTCAAACTTGGTAGCGGGACGCACCTTTCCAGGCAAATCAACACCACTAAAGGTCTAAAACAGGATGCGTCCTTGCTCCCATGTTGTTCAATCTTTTTCTCGCAGACTTGCCTGAAGAGTTGGACAAAACCAATTCACACGTGCCAAGGCTGGGAGATATCTCGCTATCAAACCTTCTTTATGCCGATGACCTTGTCTTGGTAAGCCGTTCCCCAATTGGACTGCAACATCTCTTGGACACTACCAATCAATTTTCAATAAAAAACGCTTTGAAGATTAACTTAAACAAGACTAAAGTCATGTCAGTGAATTACAACAAATTAAAGAAATTGGCATTAAGCATGGGCAAATTTTGCGAATCTCGCGTTCGCGAATTTTGCGGATTTGCGAACTCGCAATCCGCAAAATCCGCGAATTCTCGCGAATTTGCGGATTTTTTTTTTGTGTTTGCGCGGGTTTCTGCCAGTTCGCGAGGGTTTTGTACAATTTCGCAAATTGCGAACTTACCTGTCGGGTCGCAAGTTTCGCGAACTTGTTGTTTCTACGTGTCCAGCCTGTTTGGGACACTCTTCTTCATCACTGCCACTCTCTGTCACCACTGCCACTCTCTGACTACTCATGCCACCCTCTGGCCCACCCATGCCACCCTCTGTTTCATCACAGTACCCTCTGGTTGTCCAGTCAGTGTACATTATTGTGGCAACGCAAGCACACCTTCCCTGCCTCAAGTGACCTGAATTAATTTGGGGCTGATTAATGTGTCACAGAATATTTTTTTAGCTGGCACCTGCTTCCTTAGTGCTTCCTGATTAGTGATCTTTTGCACTTGCTAAGTGCTTTCATTGTTGCAAAATTAGTTACAACACCTGCCCTGCCCCAACTGACAATAATGAATTAGGGGCTGATTAATGGATTTGAACTTCCAGCCTGGCTCCTGCTTGTCTCCCTTAGCTGTAATTCAGGACATTTGTGGCATATGTGTAACTATTCTGAGGTTCAGAGCAGGGTCACATAATAATTGCAACTGGCAACTGAACTCTGGAGGGGCCCCTCAGGAGGCACTACAGGAAATGGCTACTAATGATGAGCCTGAACTTTTGAACCTGGTAAGTAGTTTCAGTTTTGCTAAGATCGTATTTCTGCAATTTTGCACTTATTCGCGGGGCGCGAAGTTGTACTGGGAAGCCGCGAACTCACGCGAACAGTGCGAGCAAGCCATAAAATCCGCTGCTCGCGGATTTTGCGGGAGATTCGCGAATCTCGCGGATTGCGAATTTACCGAAAATCCGCAAAATCCGCGAGCGAAACGGATTTTCCGCCCATGCTTAATTGGCATGGTCCTTGGATGGTCAAAGGCTGGACCAAGTTACCAACTACAAATACCTTGGCGTACTTCTAGACAGTAGAGGCTTGTTCAAACCCCAGCTAGAGGCTATAGCACGGAAGGGAACTACCTTTCATTTCACAATGAAGCCGCTACAAAAAGTTCTCCCTGAACAATCATTTGGCCCCCTCCTACAGGTGATTAATGCACGCCTCCAGCCTATGCTCACATACGGTAGCGAACCCATGCAAGGGAAGGACGCTAATGCCCTAGACAAAATAATCAGCAGAGCATACAGGGCAATCTTCCGTCTGCCGAACTATGTCTCTCCTGCCCAAATCCGTATCGAATTTGGCATCCAAAAACAAACGGTAGAGAGAAGAGGCGCCTATATAAAATGCTGGCACAAAATCAAAGGCTCGGAACGGGGAACCCTAAACACTCAACTATGGACAGAACTCTCAATACGGTCAAACTCACCCGCTAAGAAATACCTTTTAAACTCTTTGGAATATCTGGACCTAACCAGCCTTTGGGAGTCATCAGCTGACAACAACAGTTTCAAAAAGGTGGTAAAAAAAGTTACTAAATTAATATCATCTATCGAAGATAAAGAAACCCTGGCCAAGAGGGCACACGGGTGGGTCGTGCTGAAAGACTACAATGCCCTGAAACCACATAAATATCTGAAAATGGGCCTCACGCAGAAGATAAAAGATAAATTTCTAAACCTGAGCTTTGGAATTCTACCAATTCTACCTCACTTGGCACCATGGAAAAGGAGGCCAGACGAACATCTTTGCCGTCTTTTCAAATCAGGGAATGAGGATTTAATCCACATAATCTGTATCTGCCCTAACCTGATAGACATAAGGCGCGCCTTACTTCGACCACTTTGGAATCAAAAAGGTGTAAAAAGCTGCAGGCAAGCCGCGATGATATGCTTCAACCCAGAAGAGGTCCAATTAAATTGCAGACTGACGAAGTTTTTTGACATTGTATCAACTACACGGGACAGTGATCAACGGCATCTAATAACTCGCCAATCAAGAAATAGTCTGCCAAGGTCCTGCCAAGCCAAAGCAAGCTGAGAACATTGACCCACACTTTTAATTTTCACAAGTGGGTTAGAGACACTGTAATCGAGAACGATAACTCAATATGGTTTTATATACCTTTTTTCCTTTAACAATACATGCGTTTTTAAGCTTATAACGATTTTAATGATGTACGTTTTATATTGTGAGTTTTAATTAACTGTACAATAAAGTAAACCTAACCTCTGCACAGTCACTACTCTGCACTCACTACTCTGCACTCACTACTCTACACTCACTACTCTGCACTCACTACTCTACACTCACTAGTCTGCACTCACAACTCTGCACTCAAAACTTTGCACTCACAACTCTGCACTCACAACTCTGCACTCACAACTCTGCACTCACTACTCTGCACTCACTACTCTGCACTCTGCACTCACTACTCTGCACTCACTACTCTGCACTTTGCACTCACTACTCTGCACTCTGTACTCACTACTCTGCACTCACTACTCTGCATTCACTGCTCTGCACTCACTACTCTGCACTCTGCACTCACTACTCTGCACTCTGCACTCACAACTCTGCACTCACAACTCTGCACTCACTACTCTGCACTCACTACTCTGCACTCACTACTCTGCACTCTGCACTCACTACTCTGCACTCACTACTCTGCACTTTGCACTCACTACTCTGCACTCTGTACTCACTACTCTGCACTCACTACTCTGCATTCACTGCTCTGCACTCACTACTATGCACTTTGCACTCACTACTCTGCACTCTGCACTCACTACTCTGCACTCACTACTCTGCATTCACTGCTCTGCACTCACTACTCTGCACTCTGCACTCACTACTCTGCACTCACAGTCTGCACTCTGCACTCACACTCTGCACTCAATACTCTGCACTCAATACTCTGCACTCACTACTCTGCACTCACTACTCTGCACTCATTACTATGCACTCACTACTCTGCACTCTGCACTCACTACTCTGTGCTCTGCACTCACTACTCTGCACTCACAACTCTGCACTCACAACTCTGCACTCACTACTCTGCACTCACTAATCTGCACTCACTACTCTGCACTCACTACTCTGCACTCTGCACTCACACTCTGCCCTCAATACTCTGCACTCAATACTCTGCACTCACTACTCTGCACTCACTACTCTGAACTCATTACTCTGCACTCACTACTCTGCATTCTGCACTCACTACTCTGCACTCTGCACTCACTACTCTGCACTCACTACTCTGCACTCACTACTCTGCACTCTGCACTCACTACTCTGCACTCACTACTCTGCACTCTGCACTCACTACTCTGCACTCACTACTCTGCACTCACTTCTCTGCACTCACTACTCTGCACTCTGCACTCACTACTCTGCACTCACTACTCTGCACTCTGCACTCACTACTCTGCACTCATGACTCTGCATTCACTACTCTGCACTCTGCACTCACTCTGCACTCACTACTCTGCACACTCACTACTCTGCACTCACTACTCTGCACTCTGCACTCACTACTCTGCACTCTGACTACTCTGCACTCACTACTCTGCACACTCACTACTCTGCACTCACTACTCTGCACACTCACTACTCTGCACACTCACTACTCTGCATTCACTACTCTGCACTCACTACTCTGCACTCTGCACTCACTACTCTGCACTCACTACTCTGCACTCACTACTCTGCACTACGCACTCACTACTCTGCACACTCACTACTCTGCACTCAATACTCTGCACTCACTACTCTGCACTCACTACTCTGCACTCACTACTCTGCACTCTGCACTCACTACTCTGCACTCTGCACTCACTACTCTGCACTCTGCACTCACTACTCTGCACTCACTACTCTGCACTCTGCACTCACTACTCTGCACTCTGACTACTCTGCACTCACTACTCTGCACACTCACTACTCTGCACTCACTACTCTGCACTCTGACTACTCTGCACTCACTACTCTGCACACTCACTTCTCTGCACTCACTACTCTGCACACTCACTACTCTGCACTCACTACTCTGCACTCACTACTCTGCACTCACTACTCTGCACTCTGCACTCACTACTCTGCACTCACTACTCTGCACACTCACTCTGCACTCACTACTCTGCACACTCACTCTGCACTCTACACTCACACTCTGCACTCACTAGTCTGCACACTCACTACTCTGCACACTCACTACTCTGTGCACTCACTACTCTGCACTCACTACTCTGCACTCACTACTCTGCACTCACTACTCTGCTCTCACTACTCTGCACTCACTACTCTGCACTCTGCACTCACTACTCTGCACTCACTACTCTCCACACTCACTCTGCACTCACTACTCTGCACTCTGCACTCACCACTCTGCACACTCACTCTGCACACTCACTCTGCACTCACCACTCTGCACTCACTACTCTGCACTCTGCACACTCACTCTGCACTCACACTCTGCAATATACATCAAACTCACCCCAGTACTTGGTAAAACGGTGAGCAGTTACACAAGAGCCACATGCAGATATTGCGCACTACATCCAACTTGCATATCTAAGGATCCCCACATTCCTCGTAGCGCTTCGAATCTCCCTGTGCAGCTCTTTGACTGAATTTCCAGGCTTCATAACCACACTCGGGTCACTCCCTGACATGCTGCGGACAGTGGAGTGCTAACACGTCACGGCACAGTGTCAGGTCTGCTGCAGAGGAGCGGCCGAAGCAGGCCCACACGGCACCGCTTCTACTCAAATACAACAATAACCAATTCTGCTCCATGCTCTGACATTTACAACGCCCCGTGGGAAGCGGCGAAGAGTGGAATCCTTATTATAAAATGTGTGCACACCTGGTTCAATTGCGTTCACGGTGGTTGGCAGAGGTAAAGCAGCTCAATGGGTTAGGCGCCAACAGCACTGGCCCTGTGTAACTTGCAGGACACGCTTCAAACTCTAACATAACCAGCCCAACCTTCTGCCTCACAGAGGGAGGAAGTGAGCGCCGTTCTACTGGGCAGACCTGCGGTCGGGCGTGAGGGTCACCAGGGGTGCGCACGTCGCCAGGGGCGTGCACAGCAGTGCGCAGCCCCTGCCTGAGAGGACGACGAGCCCCCGCGTGTGGACCAGCTAGAGCCCGATGCAGGCCGCAGTTGCAGCAACCTCATGGATGGTGGACGCTTCGGATCTGCAGGGTGCTCCCAGAGTCGAGGGATCTGCATTCTTATGCGAGAAGCCCCCGCGGTGGCAGCAGACGTCAGGAGAGGCGGCTGAGGCCGCTGATGCGGTAAGTGGGGCTTAATTGTGGGGGGGGCGGTGGTGTGTATGTGTGTGTGTATGTGTGTGTATGGGTGTGTATGTGTGTGCGTGGGGGGGCGGCGGCGGTGTGTGTGTGTGCGTCTGTGTGTGTATGCTGTGTGTATGCGCGTTTGTGCGTGCCTTCGGCCTTCAGTAACGCTGTGTGTGCGCACGCTAGCAAAGCGCATCCACATACCCTAAGCGGCTCGTGCACCTGTCTGTATCCCTTGGGAGGCATTTTAACAACAATAGGCCTCGCTGCCGAGACCTAAAAAGGAGGACTGGGACACCATTTCCTCCTGCAAACAGAAACATGGTGAAGACATAGGAGATTATTACACCAGACTTGAAAAATGTTTTGCGGTAAATAGCGGCCTTACGCCGACAAATGAAGCTTACCCGCATCTGTTTGTTAGTAGACACCGCCTTGCCATCTATTAAGGAAAGAGTACTAAAAGTAGAAAGTACCTGACAAGCATATACACCACCACAGGTGTTACAAATGCTACAATATCACCAAAATCGCATTAGGGATGAAGAAGAAAATTATAAGAAACGCATGAAAGACACCAAGATGAAAGCATTAGTAGCCCAAACTGCACCCCAGCGCCAACAGACACCAGGTAGCCAGACAAACGTGAAGAGCACTTGTAATTATTGCAAAAAGACGGGACACTTTGTTAAAGACTGCCCTGTCTTAAAGCACAATTTGGCTACTGGTAAGACACAGCCTCGTCCATATCAGCCAAAACAGAATGTTTCCCAAGGCAGTTCAACACCTTCAGTTCCACCGACAACACAAATGGCCCAAATGAACATTATAGACAGCGACTACACTGAATACTACCCAGATTTTTCATGATGTTGCCCAGGGAGAGAAGATGAAAAACTGCCCCTAATCCCCATCCCAGTAGATCAGAAAGGCCCATTTATAGAGGTCCGACTTCGTTGGGAGCATAGAAAGTTTCTATTAGACACTGGGGCCAGTAAAACAACAATAAGCCATCAAGAGGTCCCAGAGGCTCCTCTCTCGGGTTCAAAAAGCATTTCTCTGGGTTTCTCCGGACAACCTGTGACAAACGCCACGTCAAAACCACTGCCCTTGCAGGTTGGTCCCCTCACGACAACTACAGATCTTATATTGACAAAATCATGTCCAGAAAATTTGCTTGGTATAAAAACATTGAAAGAATTAGAAGCCGTTATTGTTTGCTCACCTAAAGATGTCAGATTATTTCAACGAGATTTTAAGGGCCACTACACAAGTAGAGAATTAGACGAGCGTTTGAAAGATTTGCCACACACCCTTTGGGCCACTGATTCCACCGCAGTAGGATGTATGGAAATAACACCTCACAGGGTTATACTGGAAGAGGGAGCCCAACTACCACGTATAAGACAATACAAAATTCCACCTCAAGCTGAACAAGCATTAATGTTAATTATTCAGTACCTAATACAGTCAGGTGTGATTAAAGAAACAACTTCGAACATTTGCAATTCCCCTGTTTTACCAGTTCATAAAAAAGTGGAACCAGGAACACCACCTGTCTACAGACTAGTGGTGGATTTAAGAGAGCTCAATAAATGTGTCATTCCACAACACCCTGTGGTCCCAGACATCTCCACTTTACTCACAGCCATAGATGCAGAAGCAACGCATTTTTCTGTCATTGACTTCAAAAACGCATTCTTCAGTATACCCATTCACCCAGACAGTCAATACCTTTTCGGCTTCTCCTTACAAGGACGAAGTTTCCAATTCACAAGAGCTCCTCAAGGTTTCACCCAAAGTCCAAGTGTATATAGCCAAGCGCTGAAAAGACAATTGGATACTATTCAAATGCCCACGGATACAGCCATACTACAATATGTTGATGATATCCTCATTACGGCCAGATCCGACACAGCATGTGCTGAAGCATCACTACTAGTATTAGAATTTCTAGCTGCAAATGGCCATAAAGTTTCCCCTGGTAAGCTCCAATTTTGTTTACAGCAAGTGGCATACTTAGGGCACTTGCTGTCAAAGGAGGGTAGGCAGCTTACATAGGAACGCATCACCTTCATACAACAAATACCACAACCAACAACACAGAAACAAGTTCGAGATTTTGTTGGTCTCACCTCATATTGTAGACAGTGGATCCCGCAATTTGCACTCATTTCTAAACCATTAGTGCAGATGACAACACTCGAAGCTGGCGCTACTCCACAATTACCCTGGACAGATGAACACACGCAAGCTTTTCAGTCTCTTAAAAAGGCTATGTGTCAAGCCCCAGTGTTAGCAACACCTGATTACACCAAAGGTTTTACCTTGTTTGTAACAGAAAACTCAGGTACAGCACTATCAGTCGTGACCCAACTTCAACCAGACAGACATAGACCATGTGGTTATTTTTCAAATACATTAGATCCAGTAGCACAAGCATTACCTGCATGTCTGAAATCAGTAGCAGCTACTGCACAAGCTATTAGACAAAGTGATGCTATTGTATTGGGACATCATCTGATACTCCAGGTCCCACACGCTGTAGAACTTCTGCTAAACAGAACGCAAACACAGCATCTGACAATAGCCAGACTCACCGGATATTAGATAACGCTTTTTCAGCCACATATTGAGATTAGACGATGCAACATTTTAAACCCAGCAACACTGTTGCCACTGACCTCTCCTACTGAACAACTTCATGATTGTATTGACATAATTGATTTAGTGACCAAACCCAGACCAGATTTACAAGATACTCCCCTTTCTAAGGCAGAAATGACACTTTTTGTTGATGGTTCTTGCATGAGACTCCCCACTGGAGAACTAGCAGCAGCCTATGCCGTCACAAATGGTACAAACACCTTGGAAGCACACAAGATAGAGATACTGTCGGCACAAGCAGCCGAACTCATAGCACTAACACGAGCATGTCACTTAGCAAAAGGAAAATCAGTTAACATTTACACTGATTCACAGTACGCTTTCTGGGTTGTACACAACTTCGGCACATTGTGGGAAGAGAGAGGATTCCTCACATCACATGGGTCTAAACTACAGCATGCTACACTCATCACTGATCCCTTAGAGGCCAGTCAGTTACCAGCGAAAGTTGCAGTATTAAAGTGTAAAGCACACACAAAAGGAACCGATGAAATATCAAAAGGAAATGATTCCGCAGACAGTGCAACCAAATTAGCAGCAAACACAGAATTGAATATACTACACCGCCAATACACAATACGAGACCCCTTTTCTGACATCCAGGATGTCCAAAGTCACACCACACCACAGGAACTGCTAGAATGGAAGGAAAAAGGAGGGGTCCTTACAGATCAGGGTTGGATGACACCTGAAAGAGCAGTATGGTTTCTGCCGGATGCTATGGTACAGGTTATAATAAACACCATACATGGACCAGCGCATCTGGGAGAAAAAGCAATGTTAGACAGCATACAGAACATATGGCACAACAAACCTTTGAGAGCTGCAGCCAAACAAAAAGTCAAAACGTGCATGATTTGTAATCAGTTCAACCCAGGTAAAGGCACAAAGGTGGAGCAGGGTGGATTCCAACCCCCTGATCATCCATTTGAAGTTCTCCAAATAGACTATATCCAGATGGAGAGATGGAGAGGTCACAAGTATGTGCTAGTTGTAGTATGTGCTCTGACCAGATGGACAGAAGCCTATCCCGTCCCAGATTACACTGCAATGACAACTGCTAAGCAACTAGTAAGAGAATATTTCCCGAGATATGGGTTGCCCCGCGTCATCTACTCAGACAACGGCCAGCCCTTCTCCTCTGAACTCATGAAGCAAGTGTCTCTTCTGTTAGGGTACACTTGGAAATGTCACTGTGTAAGACATCCTCAAGCAGCAGGTCTAGTAGAGAGACACAACCAGACTTTGAAGACAAAATTGGCCAAGATATGTACAGACAAAGGCATGGACTGGATGGTAGCCTTACCGGTTGCCCTTTTTTACATGCGTATGGTAGCACATTCCAGAACTTGTCTATTTCCGTATGAGGTGGTCTTTGGCAGACCACCAAATATGTGGGGTACGCCAATGCCTAAAAGAATTACTGATGTAGACAGCAGAATATTGACTGATTACCTGGCTTCCTTGATGTCTGCACTCTAATCTTGTCGTTCACAGGTCGCTGCAGCCTTCCCTGACAAAACCGCCCCTGGAGAACACAACATCAGACCCGGCGACTGGGTGATGATCAGAAACTTTGACAGGACCAGTCCTCTTCAGCCCAGGTGGAAGACTCTGAAGCTCGCGCTCCTAACCACGCGGACGGCGATGAAGGTCGAAGGCAGGAAGGGCTGGCTACACACGAGCCACTGCCGGAAATATTTTGGACAAAGAGACACTGTTGCCGGCGACGCTGCCAACCCTAGTGACAATGTAATAGAACAATCTTTTGTGCCCTTAGAACTGACCCCACAACAAGAATATAAATCAAAGTTGAGGTCTGCCATCCGGACTCTGGCTAATTAAGTCCACTGGGCGCAGGTCCAGTGGTGAAGCGGTTGGAGCATGGGGATGGATTTAAACACCTTGACTATGTTGGGAAAAAGATAGAATGAAACGCAGAAACAAGAACATTAAGAACGTGCGTAGTGGTTCTATCATATGTTTAATGATATTGTTTTTCTTCATAACCATTATAACGTGTCTTGGTTGGATCCTCCACACTGTTTTTCCTCCAACACCACACACCTCTCATACACCCAACAGCACTCAGAAACACACATATCATGACCTACCCCCTCATGAACAAGTCCATAGACTAGCCTTGCAAAACAATACCTTTATACAGATGTTACACTACACTCATCAGGCCAGAAATATCACAAATTGCTGGATATGTGGCCGCCTCTCACCTCATCAGAAAAAGGGAGGGATGCCTCTTTTCCCCTTTCCATTTTCCTATAATGGGACTTGTGAAGCCTGGTTCGCCCTTATAACAGCTGACGATACTACCCCCACCTCCTGCCCTGACGGAAATAATTCATGCAAGAATGGGTGGCCTTGGGGGGACTTAAACAAGGTACTTAATGCTGCCTGTTACCCAAATAAGGATGGAAATCCTCAGGCGACAGGTACAGTCCTAGAAAGTGAAGAATACAAGCAAGGGAATATGACCATGTCCTACAAGATGTTAAATACCAAACCTAAAAAAAATGCTGGTCCCCCTTCCATCTCGGTCCCACCAGTAAAAGGACACCTGTGCATCCAGAAAAATGGCTCTGTTACATTAGGACACAGTGACTGTCATACCACTATAAGTTTTGAAGACAGACGAAAGTCCTCATTTCTAGCATCTCACCATACTTATTTTGTCTGTGGCCAAACGGCATATGTGCAGCTGCCCTTGAACTGAGGGGGAACTTGCTATATAGCATTCCTGTTACCCCCTGTCTTTGTGGCCCCATCCACTTACCACCAAGACCTCCTGGTGCCCCATGTCAGACATAAAAGAACGATCGATACCTCCTTGGTTGACCAAACAGAAACATCATGGGAACAGTATACAGATTTTAACAAAGGGTTCTTCTTCTTTGTTGGCCCTGTACAGAACAGCAAGCTTATATGCAGGTTGACAAGGACCTTAGAGGCTGTTGTAAACTAGACGACGTCTGCCCTGGGGAGCTTAACCCAGGAGCAGTCCGCCATACGATGGGTTACTCTCCAAAATTGCCTTGTCCTTGACATCATCCTGGCTGACAGAGGCGGAGCCTGTAAAATTATAGGCTCTAGCTGCTGTATATTTATTCCTGATAATTCCCCATCTGTATACACAGCCATAACAAAATTACACAAGATAGCCGTAAGTTTACATCAAGAACCTGGCACTTGGACATGGTCTGATTGGTTCTGGATGATAATATCGTCCTGAGGATGGCAACTGCTGTCAGCAGCAGGCATAATATTCCTGATAATAACTGGATGCTGCCTTTGCATCCAATGTGGTCCTGCCCTGTGCGGTCTATGCACTGCAAACTGCATTCCTAAACCACTTGTCCAGCAGAGAGAAAGGAAAAGAATTATGCTACAAGAATGTATAGATGATCTCATGCAAATTGAGATAAAATGTAGGTACACTCTGGGGCAAGGAGGGAATGTGGAAATAAAATTGACAATTGTGCCCCATCATTTCCCTGTTTCTGCCTGACAGCCATTTTTTTATTCAGACAAGCACCCATTTTGTGTGACATCCATTTTGTCTTCAGACCCACAAGCAAGACACCCTGCCTCTGGCACCCCCGTTCATTGACCACACATTTCTGTGGTTCTGCCAATTCTGGGAACCAGCAGCAGATAGTTCCTGTTTTCTTAACTGTAAGACACCCTGCACCTGGCATCTTAGTTCATTGACCACCCTTTCCTGTGCTTCAGCCAATTCCCAGAACCAGCTGACAGTTCCTGTCTTAAGAAATAGTTCCTGTCCTAGACTGCAAGCCAGAGAGCAGATGGTCTCTTTTTTACACAAGATAGTTCCTCTTTTTGACTCTTGTGGTTCAGCCAATTCCCAGAACCAGCAAGATAGTTCCTGTTTTATACAAGATGGTTCCTGTTCTTGACTCTAAGCCAGAGATAAACCCCCGAATGAGTAAGGGCCTTCAACAGAAAGAGAACACATTTCCACACATCACATGCCCTCTCACGAGACACAAGACACGCCCCTACCTTGACACATCTGTTGGAAATTACTGCTTGTCACTTCCCTTTTTCTTGTCACTTCTCTTTTCTTCTTTTGCCTATTGACTGAAAACTGTATAAATATTCTGATGTGTGAATAAAGCTGCAGACCACTCCTGTACCCGCTTGGTGCTGGAGCTCTCCCCTTAACTCGAGTTACTGGACCCTTTTTTTTATTCGAGCACCACGGACTCCTCTCCTTGCTTTGACTGAAATTATGATTATTAAGTATAGAAATTGAGATGAGGTAATATTGAATTAATTTACCACAGTAGTCAGATAGGTAGCCTCATGTGCTGTTATCCACCCATTCTCTTTGGCTTCGTCCCCTGTGTCACTACCTTGGGTGGTTCCTGGTGGCCTCAGCGGTTTTAAAGGCTCAAGGCCTTGTGTCTATGAAAGCGTGGTTCTTATACCACTTTATTGATATATGGTTTGGTTTGAAAATGTGGAAACTTTATTAAAAAAGTGTGTGTCAGTGCGGCCAAGAGTAGTGCCACGATATGCAGACAAATACAGCAGCATGCTTGAATAAAGAACGTAGGAAAACGTCCATGTTCACCTCGAGGTAGTCCATCAACAACACAAGTAAGTGTCAAGAAGCATTGGTTGTCCGCGCCTTGGACATGAGTTGACACCAATGCAGCCATGTCCACTGTCGTCTTGGGACAAGTGACCAGATGCACAACGTGCAATGATGTGGCGGGACACGTGCAATGTGGGACATCGAGTCATGGTTATAGGTACCTTGTCACTCGTCCATGAACGCGAGTGCAGCTGCGCAAGCCACTATTGTGAGAATTTGGCCTGATATGTGATGTCCACTATTCTAGTGGGCACCCGGTATCAGTCCAAACAACCCTTATGGTGATGGTTGTAAAGTCAACCTTATAGACCAGCTATCCTAGTGGTAGCATGGACAAAGCAGTCTTAGGCTAATACTTCAGAGAGCATGTTAAGCAAAATGTTTTACCAATAATAACCCCTTGAATACCAAATGAAAGGACACCACACAAGGTACATATCAAATATATATGTATTTATTGCTAACACAACCCCTCTGCACTCTTTATGAGGAATACTATACCTAAGCAAGGGGTGATTACACGACCTTGCCCCAGCTGAGTGATCAGCCAGTTGTGTCAGTTTGGATGGCCAGCCAGTGGTGGCATAATGATGGGCGAATTGTGCGAATTCGCGGTTCGCGAATTTGCGTATTCACGAATTCACAATCCGCAAAATCCGCGAACTCTCGCGAATTTGCGGATTTGTTCTTTTTTTGTGTTCGCAAGGGTTTCTGCCAGTTCGCAAGGGTTTTGTACCAGTTCGCAAACGCGAACTTACTTGTCGGGTTGCAACGGTCGCGACTATGTTGTTTCTACATCTGGTTCATCACAGCACCCTCTGTTTCACCACAGCCACCCTCTGGTTCACCCATGCCACCCTCTGGTACATCACTGCCACCCTCTGGTTCATCACTAGATTATGGGGGGAAAAGCACACCTGCCCTGCTTCAACTGACATGAATTAATTTGGGGTTGGTTAATGTGTCACTGAGTCTGGCACCTGCTTCCTTATCTGTAATTGCTTTCTGTTGCAGTGCAATTTTTTTTCACAGGACCTTTGTGGTCTACTTGTAGCTATTCTCTGAGCCTGCTTTGAGGGTCAGAGCAGGGTCATAGAATAGTTGCAAGTAGGCAACTGAACTCTGGAGGTGGCCCTCAGGAAGCACTACAGGGAATGGTTACTAATGATGTTGTTGAATTTTTGCACCTGCTGAGTGCTTTCAGTTTTGCAAAAATCGTTTTTCTGTAATTTCGCGGGATTCGCGGGGCGCGAATTTGCGCGAGATCGAATTCGGAAGCCGCGAATTCGTGCGAATATGCGATTTGTTTTTTTGCGGCGTGTTAGTTCGCGTGGTTTCGTGCATTTTAGCGAGCCGCTGGTAGCGCAACGAGGCGAAGTTACCCTCGCGGTCGTACATGGGCGCAGCCATCTTGTTTGCTTGACGTATTTCCGTTTCCGGGCGCTATGTGTAATCTCGCAAAGTGTGCGGCTCGCTAGTACAAGTTCGCGTGTGATCGCGAGGACAATCTTGCGTGAACTTACCCACGCGGTCGTGAACGGGAGTGGCCATCTTGTTTTTCATTCATTGCTATGGTTCTGGGCATGCTTTCTGTATCCTCTGTCAATCTCTGCCATCCTTTGCTTGTTTGAAGTTTTTTTAATCTATTTTACTTATTATCTATCCCTCTATTTTTCTAGCTCTATATTTTTGTGTTTTCTGCTACTTTTGGTTAATTTTAAACTACTTTTTAAAACTCTTTTCTTTTCTTCTTCCCTATTCTATTTCTTCTTTATTATTTACCTTCCTTTCTGCCCAGACCATGGTAAAGGGAGCCGGGAAGCAGCCTGAGAAGGGGAAGGGTCCCGCACCCTGTGCCAGGCTCCCGGGCGGGTGTTTGAGGGGGGAGCAAGTCACAGCCCGGGAGATCTTTAGCGCGGAGGAGTTGGCCGCACTAGTGTTTTATGTCCAACGCCGCCTCCCCAGGACCATCATGGCAGGGGGTGGGAGAAGGTGTGCCGGGCCATGTACCAACACTCTCGGCGCACCTACAACCAGGTCACCCACCGTTGGATGGATCTCCTGGACCGGGAACGCGACTTGATCGACCTGCTCGGCCTCGAGATCCCCGGGCTTGGTGAGTAGTAGTAGCTATTTCTTCACTACTCTGTTTTCTCCTACTCTGTGTGTTATTATATTGCAAATTTTTGTTTTTTACCAAGAACAATAATGCTGCTGATTACATTGTAGGTAAATTATATTTCAAAATCTTCTGTGCATTTCAGGTGCACTGCTCTCCTTCTCAGTAGCGTTGCTACTATGCTTATTTGTTTTCGATTTTGTGTTCATTTCATTGGCCTGAGAAATTATATATGAGTGTAGTTTAAAGAACTACGTAATGCTAGACACTAAGGGTCAGATTTTTAATTACTGGTGCATCCCTGCAAAGTAGCAGGGATGCGCCAGTAATTGTGCGCCACGCCACCACCACCCATTGAGCGCCGTATTTACAATGCGGCGCACCATGGGCCCAAAACGTCACCGAAGCGTTACGCATCTGTGCCGTAAAGGCAGCGCATTGCTGGAGTTGCGTCGCAACGATGGCGCAGTCCAGCAATGCTCTGGGGTGCACTATCTCCCTATAGCTGCGTCAAGCCGTACATCTGCTTCAAGCAGGCGCAGGGTTTGATTCACGCATCATTGTCCAACGTGATGCATCTCCCATATGCGTCACGTTGTTAATATACGCCGCACCATGGCGCCTCTTTTGTTCTGCCGCTGCGTCACAAAAGTCACGCAACAACGGAGCAAAAGAGCCGCAAGGGGCTTGTAAATCTGCCCCTAAAGACTCAAGTCCAGTCCTTCCTTTGTACACCTGGCAATAAGAAGAAATAGTGGTGGTGGATTGATAGTTGGAGTATTTTAATGACTGGTTAATGTAGTAGGAAACTTTTTAGTGTTGTCGCTGATCTGCAATCACGATGGAGTTTGTCTGTCACTTTGCGTGCTGCGGACTGCTGCCTGCCAGTCCTAGGCGAACCTTTTTAGTAGTTTGTTTAGTGAGTTACATAACTTTCCAAGTCGACGGTCCGCAAATCAAGCAATACTAATATCGTAGTAGACCACATGAGATAGGTCAATATATCCTGTGGAATAGTTGTCTATTTGCTATTTCGCCAAAATATTTTGTTATTGTTCTTTTGAAATGTTTGATTTGGTTGACAACAATCATCCATGTTTTCGGGTCTTTCTTTCTTTCATGTTGTACATCAGCTCCCCCCAGGGGCAAGAGGACATTGGAGGAGGCTGCTGCTGCTGAACAAGGCCAGGATCGGTCAGGCGAGGGCTCCTTTGCTGGCCCCGGTAAGTTTTAATTTTAATATAGAGTACCTATTTTTTCCTAGCGTTCCTCATTCGATTTTTTTCCAAATCGTCTTTGATCTTCTTGTAGACTGTATCTAAATTCTTATCCTGCCTCGACTATGACTCACTGTGGTATTACTAGATTATTCTAATTAGTCTGTCTGTGTAGCTAACTAAGATTGCACATTTGGCAAAAGGTGTTAAACGAAACTCCCATTCTAGTCAGCAATAGCTCTATGCACTGAGTGCAGTCCTCTGGGATTGTCCATAATGTCTTTTCAAGTCTTCTAAATGTTTATGCTTTGACAATTACCAACAATAAAAAGGTGAATGACCACCAAGAAAGAATAAGATACTACTTTACTTTTGGTTTGGATAGGAGGACAATCCATACTACTACTGTTGCAGGGACAAATCTGCACAAACAGAACTATGGACACTAAATAGTGCATTGTTTATCAATTATAATAGGCGCAGGTAGACTTTCCACATACCTCAGTGATATCAGTCTTTGAAGAACCCCCAATCTCCTTACTGACTAGATAGTGTGGCAGAGTCATTTAGCTCCCGAATTCATCAATGATTGATCCCCAATGATGATTATCCAACGCAGGACAAGAGTACGGAGTCAGAGTCCAGAAGTGTCAGAGGCACGGACTCATGCTTGCAAATTGCAAAACCTTTTGCCCTATTCACTCTTGACCAAAAACCACAGAGTCTATTTAAGTTTTAAAGCTTTATTGAAAGTAAAAATATTTATTAAAATCAAGCTTGTCATAAAACATAAACGGTTGATTAAAAATGGAAAAGTGTTTATAGTGATTTATTTCACACATTTATTGTGGGCGAGCCGAGCCCTCACCTGGTTTGAACTTTAATTTTTCTTTTTGGTGCTGAATCGTTGGTCCCTCCGTCCTAGTGATGATGATTTGTTCTTAGAAGTGAAGCTTCTGTCTGTTATGAGAAAAATGGTGCGTGTTAAAAAGCAAGCATTCATCAGTTGTGCCAAAAAGTGCAGCAAGACAACACCCTTCCCTGGAAAAAGGGACATTTTTACTTTAGAGTAGACAGTCACAAATTATTAGATTGGTTTCTGTATTCACATTTCTTCATTCCTAGACAAAATACTAGTGAGTGGTGTATGTCTATGACATCTAACATTCTTAAATGTACTTTGTAGGTGGAACATCTGGTGCTGGGCCCAGCGCGGAGGTGGAGGAGGAAAGTTCTGGGGAGGAGGCGGTGCAAGAGCCGGACCAAACTGCTGTGCGGGTTGCCACGGTAGGGGTGGGCAGTGGTAAGCTCTTATATTCCTTACTTATTGAGATTGCAGATTGCATAGTGTGCTCCCCATGAGAAAACGTAAGGTTTGTCCAGATGAGAGACATGAAGAAGAATGATTGACATATAGTTTGAATGGATGGATGCCTGGATCATGGTACTATCTGACTCTTAGATAGCATATGTGTATCTAGAGAGAGTAGACGGTCACTGGATGAACTAAGTGTTACTTTGAAGAGCATGTAACACCGCACCCGCACGTCCGTCCCAGTGTGGGAAAGGCAAGGAAAAGAAGTTGTAATTTTGTCCAAATACTACCATGAATAGTAGCAGTAGTTTGTATTGCAAGCACAGCATATATCCGGCTATTACGATGGCCACTCACTACCTCTGTTAATAAGTTTAGTAGAACCCAGTCATTCATGTGTGGATGCATCACTGTTTACTCAATAAAAAGCAAAGCACCTAAAGTCATCCCATATGTAAGCAAATACATACCATGTGCAGTGATAGATAATCAGATTATTTATCTTCTTCATTTTCCTTTTCTAGTATTCATTGGCACTGTAGGGTGAAAGTTAAATTAATTAATCAGTAGCCCTTGTAACAGAGT
This sequence comes from Lissotriton vulgaris, assembly GCF_964263255.1. Lineage (NCBI taxonomy): Eukaryota > Metazoa > Chordata > Amphibia > Caudata > Salamandridae > Lissotriton > Lissotriton vulgaris. The sequence continues at coordinate 839,430,038 of NC_141699.1, read as the reverse complement.
ATTCTCAGTGCCACCCGTAATAGAAAAGTAAGAGCATCACCACCTGCATGTACTGGACTGGTACAGTAACGCAAGTCTGTCTCACTCATCATGGCGGGCGTCTGTTTTTCTCGGGTGCAAGTTGACTGCGCTGGCATTATGCCGGCTTGCAGAAGTTAACGTACCAATTTTGCTAAACAAGAGAGAAGAAGAAGAATAAGACTGGTGTACTGTCATAGTCGACTCTAATGGAGTGAGTCCATAGTGCTCGTAGAATTGATTCCTTAAACTCCCACTAATATTAGAGCAAGGATAGAGAAGTGGGAGGTTAGATAGATACTGGCCACAATAGTTATGTACTGCGCTTGCAAGTTGCTAGTTCTACTGTGACACACCTTTCTGCTGAATCATTTTGTGCTAATCTTAAAGAGCATTGGTTACAGACTATGTCTTTCTTTCTTCATATAGATGCTCCTTACAAACCAACACGGAAGGAGCTGGCTAAAAGGGCCCGGCAACGGAGGCTGGAGGCCACTGTCGCCGAATATCGGCGGCTGGTGGCCCAGGAGGAGGAGGACACGCAGAGTACGTCAACAACATCCACGGCGACACCTGCATCCTCCTCCGCACTCCCTGGGTCAGCCAGTCAGCGCAGCAGGTCTCCAGCGGTACGGAGCCGGGGTACCGCAGCCACCGCCGAGCAGCAAAGAAATCAGCTGCCCCCCACAGCAGTTGCAAAAAAAGGATGCACCACCTTTCCCTCAGGGTGTCCTACCTCGAGCAGGAGCTCCTCAACACCAAAACCCTGCTCGAGACCCTCCGCAAGAAGCATGCCGACCTGGCCCGAAAAGTCAACAGCAGCGAGCAGAAGGAGGAGACTGTCCCTTGCCCCTTTTTTAAAGACTTCTGGGGGGTGGGAATTGGGAGTTGGGTTTTCTACTTTTTTGGCATTAGTTTTCAGGGACATTCGTTGGGGTTCGGGAGGGGGTGGGTTGGGTCTTGAAGGAGATTATTTATGTTAGGGATATATAAATATACTTTAAACCTTATCTTAGCATACGTGTTTTTTACTGCTTTTAAGGCTGGTGGGTGGGGTTTAACAGTAAGTTTGTTTTCCTGAAACTTAAGTGGCATCTTGATTCAAGTTGTGTAAGTACTAGTAAGTAATTGCCCAAATGTTTTCAAAACTAAGTGCCTGTCACAGAGTAAGTGAATTCAATAGTCCTAGGACCGTCAGTCTCTCGTCTCTCCTAATACTCCATTATACTAACTCCCCCCAAACGCTTATCTTGCCTGTAATTTGTGTTTGGAAATAGGGCTAGGCACAGGGCTGGCTGCACGGGAAATGGCAATTAAGGTTGGCAATCCTGGGCGGATGAAATGTCATCATTGTGGTGGTACTTGTGGTGTTACACAGTGGCAGTTGCAGCATCTGAAAAAAAAGAAAATGAAACCTTGTTTGTTCTCACCGTAGCATTAGAACGGTACGATAGAGAATATTGCAGGTGACAGTACACTAGAGCAGTGCCACAATGTAGCCTAACAAATGGTAAAGTATTGAAAGTATAACTAGTACTTGCGTTGAATTTCTTTGACATTGGCTACTACTACAAGAAATAGTACTGAAGGTGAAGGACACAACAGCGTAATAATTTGCCATGTCTAGGAGGATGTTCTTGATGACCAATCAAGTTGATGGCGCACATGAAAATTTGCTTTCATTTGCCAATAGTGACTCAGTGTCAAGCTGAGTAAGAATATATCCTCGGATTCCTTCACCAGCCTGTTGCTATGACCTTATCCTCTCCAGCAAGTGTGTGGAATTATTGCTGTCATTTAGTCACACATCAATCAAAACCACACAACCCGGGGGAAGAGGGTTAGGGTTTGGAAAATGGATGGGAATGGGGGTTTTTGGGAAAGTTGTAGTGTAGTTCCTAGTTTCCCACTAGGCCCTGTGCATTGGAATAACATAAACAGTAGTATCGACGTAGAAGTGCGGATCTTCCAGGCCTCTACTAACTATGCTAAACTTAATTGGGTTTGTTACCAACTAGCTCAGAGGTCACTGGAAACTTTCTTGACTGAATAGGAAGTGATCAGCTTCCCTGGCACAGACAAGAAGGGATTCAGTTTTCCAACAACCGTGCAACATGACAACTTTGCTCCTCAGATCAAGAGTCAATCTCTAGGGTCGTGTGAAACAATAGACAGTTATTTTACTCAGTCAGGTTAGTGCAGATTACTTTCACAATATGTAGAGAATAGAGAGACGGGCGTTTGTCAATAAATTGTTAACATTTATTGAACAGTCTTTCTTCTCGTACAAGAGAAATGAATTGCCACAATTGCAAGACTTGTTATTATAAAAAGTACGTACAGTAAGATAAGTATTGCGAAATAATACTGTAAAAGCATTGATATGGTTTCTTAGCCATACAATGGTTTAAAAGTAATAAAACATATATACAGTCATATATACATTAGGCTAAAATACTCAACTGGTGCTTCTAACTACGCCTACCCCAGTGTACCTGACCTAAGCCTAATACTTGGGAGGGGAGTGAGTAAGTAGCTTTAAGTTAAGTTGGTTTTGCCAAGGTTTGCTTCAAGAATTCTCACTAAGGGTTTAGTCAACACCATACCTCTGAATAGAATGATGGAGGTCTGGTATCTCCTTCAGGGGGAACTCGGTATCACAGTCACCCGCGAGGGTAGACCAGAAACGCTGGAGCTGGATTTCTCTGCAGGAGAAAGACAGCGTCTCTCTTCAGCGCGTCGAGGAGGGGAAGGAGGGGGGACAGCGTCCGCGGGCAGCTGGCATCTGCTGGGCTCTTCGCAGAGGGACGGCTGTTCAACTCCTAGTTTCACCACACCATCGTTCGCGCTTTAGCAGCGATAATGGTATCAGCAGCTTGCATACAGCAGCTTCATCGAGCGATGGGCAACAGGCTATTGCTTAAGGCAACGTTGGTAATATTTATACCTGACAGGTGCCTGGTTTGACGTAAGTTTGCTGGACATAAGACGTCAATTAAAGATGTCACTAGGAAGTGATCGCTATCAGTTGCTCATTAGAGTTCCATTACTAATCAAAACACAGCAAGCGGGGATTTCCAGGTTTGCTGAGTTTGTATCTTGTTGAAGAACTCAGAGTGTTAATCTGCTCTGTCATTGCACTAATTGGTTGCAAAGGAAGTGGCAGAGAAAACTATTCTGGAATGTGGCTCTGTTAGTGTGAGGCCAGAGAGGACTTTCTGAATATCGCACTTGAACGGTTATGCCAATATAGGGAATAAATGGATTTATAGCCGAATAGGGGCATAAGGTCACAGTATCGATCAGGATCCTAGATAAGCACTCAACAAAGTTTTGTTGAGAGAAGAAAAAAAAAGCACAGCATGGACAAACAATAATTGAAGATAAACAAATATTTGGGTACAAAGCTAACCATAAATCTTTTAAGTGACATAAAGGAAGTGCATGCACTACTGCATGCATGGTTACTGAAAAGTAAGTAGTACTTTCGACAACTGTGAATGAAAGAATGCAACAGTACAGAGCTGCAGTAATAATTATGCGTTTTCACTTGCCTATCTCTGCACTCAGAGAAACACTTCTTACATTAAATTAGGTTTCAAAAATAGCAGAAGTAAAACCTATAGAATGGCTGTAGGGATGAATTTAGAAGCAGAGATCAAAGAAATGCAGAGTCAAACTCATAGAAGTTCACAGCAATAACATTACTTAAAAGATAATTAGAAAAGAACGGATACTGTATCTGTATGTTGTTGTAGTTGTCCTGTTGAATTTGGTAAGTTGCATGCATCAAACCATTCCGCTTATTAGCAGGACTCCTCCATTCCATCTGACGCTTCGTCCATCAACGTTGGTGACCAGAAGACACCCTGTCCACTGCCTGCCTGGCGGATGCTGAATTGCGGCTCGCTAATGTGAAGCCTGACTTCATCCTTTTTTTCCCATTGCACAGACTGAAACCCGGCCTGTAATTATTGATGGAAAAACAGGAAGTGATATTAGAACACCACTGACAAATAAATATAAGGTATGTACGCTGTGTAGTGCAAAAAGTCACACTTTGAGTTTCCTAATAGACAGTACAATATTTTTGAAAGTGCCTACTCTGTCTGAGTCTCCTTTTGAAGGATAAATAAGTATGGGCGAATTAATTTAGCGGATCTTTCCTCTCAAGCTAGGTGTACTGTAAACTGTGTTTTAGAACAAAATTAGACCTTCACAGCAGTGCTCCCAGACCCTTACTAAACCCAGTCGCAAAAATGTAGAAGACCCCCAATCAGATCCCCAAAAACGAGGCCTGGTAGAAAGCTTGTTTCCTTCCCAGTATAAGAATTGGCTTGGTAGTTTGGTCTGCCCTGTTCCCATGATGCACTGGGCCAGGGACAGACTAATTTGCATATAGCCAGGTTCTGAGCTGGGATGGTGCAGTGAGCTGAAAAACGGTGATGGATCAAGCCCTGATCTTTGGACTGGGTAGGAGTGTTCTGCTTAATTCAGATACTCCGTCCATCACCACCCCCTTTTCTGAATCATTTTGTCTACCATAAGCGTGGAAGGGTATACTCAGATGTGAGTCCCTTGCTCACTGCACCATCAGGATTAAAGCAAGCCGGGCCGAAGATGGCTGAAATGCCAGAAACCGGTCCCCGGAAGCTTGTTTCCTTCCCAGTATAAGAATTGGCTTGGTAGTTTGGTCTGCCCTGTTCCCATGATGCACCGGGCCAGGGACAGACTAATTTGCATATAGCCAGGTTCTTAGCTGGGATGGTGCAGTGAGCTAAAAAAAGGTGATGGATCAAGCCCTGATCTTTGGACTGGGTATGAGTGTTCTGCTTAATTCAGATACTCTGTCCATCACATCCCCCTTTTCTGAATCATTTTGTCCACCTTTAGCGTGGAAGGGTATACTCAGATGTGAGTCCCTTGCTCACTGCACCATCAGGATTCAAGCAAGCCGGGCCGAAGACGGCTGAAATTCCAGAAACCGGTCCCCGGAAGCTTGTTTCCTTCCCAGTATAAGAATTGGCTTGGTAGTTTGGTCTGCCCTGTTCCCATGATGCACTGGGCCAGGGACAGACTAATTTGCATATAGCCAGGTTCTGAGCTGGGATGGTGCAGTGAGCTAAAAAACGGTGATGGATCAAGCCCTGATCTTTGGACTGGGTAGGAGTGTTCTGCTTAATTCAGATACTCTGTCCATCACCACCCCCTTTTCTGAATCATTTTGTCCACCATAAGCGTGGAAGGGTATACTCAGATGTGAGTCCCTTGCTCACTGCACCATCAGGATTCAAGCAAGCCGGGCCGAAGATGGCTGAAATGCCAGAAACCGGTCCCCGGAAGCTTGTTTCCTTCCCAGTATAAGAATTGGCTTGATAGTTTGGTCTGCCCTGTTCCCATGATGCACCGGGCCAGGGACAGACTAATTTGCATATAGCCAGGTTCTTAGCTGGGATGGTGCAGTGAGCTAAAAAAAGGTGATGGATCAAGCCCTGATCTTTGGACTGGGTATGAGTGTTCTGCTTAATTCAGATACTCTGTCCATCACATCCCCCTTTTCTGAATCATTTTGTCCACCTTTAGCGTGGAAGGGTATACTCAGATGTGAGTCCCTTGCTCACTGCACCATCAGGATTCAAGCAAGCCGGGCCGAAGACGGCTGAAATTCCAGAAACCGGTCCCCGGAAGCTTGTTTCCTTCCCAGTATAAGAATTGGCTTGGTAGTTTGGTCTGCCCTGTTCCCACGATGCACTGGGCCAGGGACAGACTAATTTGCATATAGCCAGGTTCTGAGCTGGGATGGTGCAGTGAGCTAAAAAACGGTGATGGATCAAGCCCTGATCTTTGGACTGGGTAGGAGTGTTCTGCTTAATTCAGATACTCTGTCCATCACCACCCCCTTTTCTGAATCATTTTGTCCACCATAAGCGTGGAAGGGTATACTCAGATGTGAGTCCCTTGCTCACTGCACCATCAGGATTCAAGCAAGCCGGGCCGAAGATGGCTGAAATGCCAGAAACCGGTCCCCGGAAGCTTGTTTCCTTCCCAGTATAAGAATTGGCTTGGTAGTTTGGTCTGCCCTGTTCCTATGATGCACTGGGCCAGGGACAGACTAATTTGCATATAGCCAGGTTCTGAGCTGGGATGGTGCAGTGAGCTAAAAAACGGTGATGGATCAAGCCCTGATCTTTGGACTGGGTAGGAGTGTTCTGCTTAATTCAGATACTCTGTCCATCACCACCCCCTCTTCTGAATCATTTTGTCCACCATAAGCGTGGAAGGGTATACTCAGATGTGAGTCCCTTGCTCACTGCACCATCAGGATTCAAGCAAGCCGGGCCGAAGACGGCTTAAATGCCAGAAACCGGTCCCCGGAAGCTTGTTTCCTTCCCAGTATAAGAATTGGCTTGGTAGTTTGGTCTGCCCTGTTCCCATGATGCACTGGGCCAGGGATAGACTAATTTGCATATAGCCAGGTTCTGAGCTGGGATGGTGCAGTGAGCTAAAAAACGGTGATGGATCAAGCCCTGATCTTTGGACTGGGTAGGAGTGTTCTGCTTAAATCAGATACTCTGCCCATCACCACTCCCTTTTCTGAATCATTTTGTCCACCATAAGCGTGGAAGGTTATACTCAGATGTGAGTCTCTTGCTCACGGCACCATCAGGATTCAAGCAAGCCGGGCCAAAGACGGCTGAAATGCCAGAAATCGGTCCCTGGAAGCTTGTTTCCTTCCCAGTATAAGAATTGGCTTGGTAGTTTGGTCTGCCCTGTTCCCATGATGCACTGGGCCAGGGACAGACTAATTTGCATATTGCCAGGTTCTGAGCTGGGATGGTGCAGTGAGCTAAAAAACGGTGATGGATCAAGCCCTGATCTTTGGACTGGGTAGGAGTGTTCTGCTTAATTCAGATACTCTGTCCATCACCACCCCCTTTTCTGAATCATTTTGTCCACCATAAGCGTGGAAGGGTATACTCAGATGTGAGTCCCTTGCTCACTGCACCATCAGGATTCAAGCAAGCCGGGCCGAAGATGGCTGAAATGCCAGAAACCGGTCCCCGGAAGCTTGTTTCCTTCCCAGTATAAGAATTGGCTTGGTAGTTTGGTCTGCCCTGTTCCCATGATGCACTGGGCCACGGACAGACTAATTTGCATATAGCCAGGTTCTGAGCTGGGATGGTGCAGTGAGCTAAAAAACGGTGATGGATCAAGCCCTGATCTTTGGACTGGGCTTGATCCATCTATGTACTTCTCTGAGATGTCTGACTGAATGAAAAGTAGTATATATATTTTTTTTAAAGCTTTATTTCGATATAGAAATATCTTAAAAGCACATAACAATAAAAATACAATTCATGTTATTAGTTAGAACACTTAATAAATAATTACAAAGACAAGATAAAACAGCATTAAACCATTTACAGCTTTGAGTTAGTTAAAAAACGGGGGATCGCCTGAGAAAAATTCATCACATAACTTTGGATCTGATCACCCATGCCCAGCTAAGAAATTTAGCTACCCCACAGGCCAGTACTGTATTAGGATCAGATTGTAAAATTCTTAATGCTGGGGCATAGCCTCTGGTCTCAAATAGGCGACAGACTGGTTTTAGCCATTTGGATCTGGGCTTATTATAGGCACTGCAAACAAAAAAGACATGCGGGATGGTTTCCAGTTCAGCGCTGCAGTGCGGGCAGGTGGCAAGCGTCTGATGGGGAGGTTTCCATTTAGAGGTGCGTTCACGGACTGGTAGAGTTCCCATTCTAAACTGAACATATAGGGCCCTATCTTTAGGTTTTCTAATGAAATCCATATAGGGTTCAAGCAAGGGTACTGTCTTGTGCAGACGAAACTCGTCAATGAGTCTACCCAGATTATCCGCTTTAGATTCTTGGGCGTTGACCCACAGCCAGTATGCCCGCTTAACCTCCAGTTTAGATATTGAAGCACCGGACTCCCATATGACCCACAGGCCAATGGCCATAAGGAGCTCCTTCACTTTATAGAGCCAGACAATTTTGTGAGACCCCGGCAAGTTCATAACTTCTCTAAGGCCATCTGCGTAGCTCTCTAGCTCTGGTGTGCACCACAGGCGGGCCCAATAGAGAAGCAGACACAGAATTATAAGATCTTTGATAGATCTGCGTCCAAGATCGTATTGACTGGGTTTGCTTGGGGTACTCAGGGGGACAGACAAAAGCTCCTTATAAAATTTGTTCTCGGCCATTACGAGGGAATCAACGTTATTAAATCCCCAGAGCTCTGCTCCGTACAGTGCACTGCCTATTACTTTTGCAGAATAGATCTCTAAAGCAGGAGCTATGGGTCTTGATACTGAGGATCTATGCTTCCTGCCTATGATGCCCACAACCCGTTTGTGGTTTAAAGCCATTTTTTCAATGTGAATGTTCCATTTAAGTTGGTGGGATATCCTAATCCCAAGATAGTCATGGCTCGTCATTAAGAGTGAGCGTGCGATTGGCTTTACTACTGGGATTAAAATAAAGGAGCTTGGTTTTAGAAGTGTTAATAACCAAGCCCCTTAAATTACAAAAAGCAAAGAAACGATCCAGCAATTTTTGGAGCCCCATGGGCGTTTTAGAGACTAGTAGCGTATCATCAGCAAAAAGCATGGCGGGGACTTTCACACCGGCCAAACTAGGGGCGTCAGCATCAATATCAGATAAAAAGGAAACCACCCCATTAACAAATGAGGAAAAGAGGGTCGGCGCCAAAACGCATCCTTGGCGGGCACCTCTGTTCACCGGGATTTTTGCAGTTATCTGCTCCTTCGTGCCCCACCGAATGCATGCGTACGTTCCATCATGCATGCGGGCCAACAGGTTCAGAATGGGCACAGGGAACCCCATCTCATGAAGAACCGCCCACAGGCGCCCTCGGGGGACCAGGTCGAACGCGGTCTTCAGATCGATAAAGGCCAAGTACAAACCACCCTTACTAATCGAGACTGTCTTCCAATGGAGTAGTAACAGCCTGAAAGCCTGATCTACAGTGCTTGTACAGGCCCTAAAACCCGCCTGGAAGGGGGAGATAATATTGTTCTCCTTTGCCCAAGAGAGGATCCTTTCCAGAAGGACTCTGCCAACCACTTTTTGACCAGCGTCGATAAAGCTGATCGGACGATAGATGGCAGGGTCACCCCTTGGCCCCTTTTTGTAGATAGGAATCACTTCAGCCCCTTTCCATGAGCTTGGGACTGGAGACCCAAGGAGGAGGGCATTAGTCAAGAGGGGGAAGAACTTGGCCCATTGCTTATGGCTAGCGCAGAACAGATCACTAGGAATGCCATCCTGGCCCGGTGCCTTGCCTTTGACAATTTTCCTGATCGCAGACTCAACCTCGGTCTGCCCTATAGGATCGATAAATGAGGGTGTATCGTACTGGGGTAATATACATTCTGCTGTCACTTCGATGTTCTCGGGAACCCCTACCCCTGCGTACAGTTTCCTAAAGTGATCGAACCATTCCCTGTCCGTGATATGATTGGATAATAAATCTGAGCCACCATCATTATTTTTTCTTACTGGAGCCCAGAATCGGTCACCGTTCCTGTTCTGGCTGGCCAGTTTTAACTCTTCCCAGTGGGAATCATCCCAAGCCCTCTTTTCCGCTAATAGTGCGCGCCTGTACACAGCTCGGGCTAAACGAACCTCAGTTGGATCTCGGGTTTTGATAGCACAAATCAGTTTGGACTTAGCCCCTCTACCTTCGTGGTTATACCACCTAGCTGTGGGCTTTCTACACTTCAATTGGCTTGCCCCACATCCGTCAAGGAAGAGAGCGGCCATCCTGTCGATTGTCTCCACATAGACCGTGTTAACCTGGACAGAACCGGGATCATCAGTACAGAGTGCAAAAAGCTTCTCAGTCTGATCTCTTACGATCTCCCCCAGGGCATTTGTCTTTTGCTCATTGATGGCGAATTTGTGCCATTTAATGAACCTTTTACAATTCGAGGGTACTAATTCTCTAGTCGCCATTGTTAATCTATTGCTGGGCAGGGGATTCCCCACAGTTATCAGGTTGCACAGGCTAAGGGATAGTGGGTCATGGTCACTATGGATAGATGGAATAACTACCATATCTGACACATATCTCCACAATCTCTTATCGACCAGGATGTAATCAATTCTGCTGGGGCAACTAACCCTATTATAGGTACAAGCACCAGGGAAGTCAGAAGGCGTGCGTCCATTCACTGCTACCAGAGCATGCTCCAACACCAAGGCATTCATTTGAATAATAACAGGTGTCCATTTTTTAATTGGCACAGTCGCCAATTGCGGGATTCCCCATCTCGCATCTTCCTCCAATAGACCTACTGCGCCGTCAGCAGCCAACGGTTCCAAGGTACAGTTGAAGTCACCAGCAATTAACGGCAAAGTATCTGGGGAACAGTTACGAAGTGAATCTGCAAGTAGGGCAATGGTTGAGGATTTACCACCCCCTGGTATACCTCTAGCATAGATGTTAAAAACTTCCAGGATCACTGGGGCTTGTGGAACCCAGATCATTAACCTCATCATATCGTGCGAGGTATTGGGGGAGTATGAGATCTTACAGTTTAAAGAGATTTTAACCCAGACGAGCAAGCCACCAGACGAGCGACCCCGTCTAGAGGGAGTAGCTGGGACGTGGAATAACCAGGCTAATACACCGGTTCCAGACACCATGTTTCTTGAAAGATACACAGGTCATACCTTCCAATTAGTTCATTCCAATCGGGAAGTGCTATTTTATTCCCAAGACCTGCAACGTTCCAAGAGACAACGCTCAAATGTCTATTCTGGCCATTGGTATGTGGTGTGACAGGTTCGTTGCCATGACCATCGGTGGAAGTCGGGATGCTGGGATTAACGGAAACTATAAGCTCCTTATGCCCAGAATTACCAATATCCAGCGGGGCAAAGTGATCCACCTCGATTCTCTCACACGAGGTACGGTCAGTGCCCTGGGCCTTGTAATTATCATCCCCGCTTGCCAAAGGAGAGGGCACTGGGAGTGGGTTACCACAGTCTACATTTAACCTGTGTGGGCTACTGGCTATATTTTCTGTAGTCGGGGTTGGAACTTTAGAAGGCTGGGAGACTACTGGGGATTCCAAGAGTCAATCGACAGCCTCCAGTGCGCTATACCGATTGTGACAAGGGATAGGGGGTTGGATAAACTGGGGGCCATACCATTCATCACTACACTGGTTACCACCGTAGTTAGGTCTCCCTCCTCTACGCTGTATCCAGTTCCATCCTTCTACTCCCCCGCCACCTTGGGTGAGGCAGTTCAAATCACTATACACCTCATGACTCCTCCCTCCCCAGACATAATTGGTGTCCCTCATCCAACTCCAACCATTATCCAGCTGCTCCCCGGGCATGTAAAAATAGGACAATGGTCTGGCCACAATCGCGGTACCGTTGGTTCCAGGTTTCCCCATGCAAATGTACTCCACAGTTCGAGGATCCTCAAAAGTCACTACAACACAATCCCCCTGCAATGCTTTTCTGTTGGGGCCCACCCAGGGTGCTCTCTCGACCATCAAGATTTTACTGCGGGTATTAGGTGGTAATGGGTTATTATTAGCTAGCCAATGGCATACCTTGTTATTAAGCGCCCGGAAAGGTTCTAAGGATGACGGGGCCAGTTCCGGTACCCCTGTCAAAACAATCACATAGCGACAGGCATCTGGCGGTAGATTGATATTTCGACGTTTCTGGCTCTTTGCAGGATGAGTTAAATCCAAATTTGGAGTGGGGGCAGCGTGACTATTAATCTTAGTTTGGTTAGTAGACTCAACTAGTTCTTGGGGCTGGACACTCCCTTTTTTGGACTCAGGGTTGGGGCAGTTCGGCAGTGGAGTCTTAGGTGTGTTATTTTTTGCTACTGCTAGTCGTTTGTTCACTTGTTGGGGGTTACTAGCTGGGGCAATTGCATGGGTTGCCCTATTAGCAAGGTGAGTTGCCTGGAGTCTTAAGTCCTTATGTAGTTCCTGGAGCTTGTTTTTTATTCCATGAAGCCTAGCTTCTAAGGTGGCAAGTAGGGTTTTAATAATATTAGTCAGGGCGTGGGCTAAGGGCTCATCCCCACCAGCTATGCCTCCTAGTCTACCGGCTCCCGACCTATCAACTATAGGGCTATCTTAAAGGATAACAGCCAGGGTGTTATCCAAAATGGTGTCATCAAGTATACTCAATGGTAATCGTAAAGTCTCAGGTCGGGCCTCTTTCATCCCGTGTTGCTCCCAACGGATTCTCTGTTGAGTTCCCTCACCTCTTCTATGCTGTCTCTCTCACTAGTGTTAATGCCAGTGCTTCCGAGTTTTACTACACTGGCATTCTTGGTGTTGGGGATAATGGTGTTGGGCTGCCTACATTTGGGGATAGCCCCCTCCCGCTTCCCCCTCTTTCGAGTACTGAAATTCTCGGTTTTGGAATCAGCCAGGGTAGCAGTTGGACTAGAATCAGATTGGGTTTGGGACTGGGCGTCAGAAGGTGTAAGGTCTAGTGCTGCTGACTGACTATAGGTGACATTATGGAGCTCAGCGTGGGTCAGCACAGAGTTAGTAATACTTAAGGAGGTGTCGGGGGTACGTACAGAACCAATATGGCCCAAGGATGACCTTTTTGCTGCTACAAGTTCTTGGGAAACCCTTCTTTCCATTAATACGATTCCTTGGTCTATTAACCCCTTGCATGCTGATGACAGAACGGTTCCATCATCAGCGTCGGTTGAGCTGTGCTGATGACGGAACCGTTCCGTCATGACTCCGCCCGCGCAAGGCGGAGTCAGCACAGGCGGGGAATACGCCCCGCACGCAAGGGGTTAAAGAGTTAGTGCAAACAATAAAATCGTCTAAAGTTCAAGTCAATTTTTTTTTAGCGCCCGCCGCAGCCATACTTCTAGTTTCGCGGCATTGCATTGACTATACAAGATACAGAAAAGGGTAAATCTAAAGATCAGCAAAGACAGGTCCCACTTTAGATACCCTACTGCGCTAGTAATAAGCAACAATAAGGGCCCATACAGAAGCTACCATAAGGACATAGATATAACCAATGCGGGCTTACAGTTCTGATGAATAAAGATCGGTTGACAACCAGGGGCGAAGGCCCAGTCCAGTCGCTTCAGGCCTCTGAGGGCCACAGAGGGCCCGCCCTTTGCCCGGGCTTAGCCCGGCGCACTCCCGCGCTGCGGGATTACTGATCAGTTATGTATGCGTCCTGTGGGCTTAGCGGGTGCGGCGAGAAGTTGAAAAGGGCGCTTCATTCAACCAGCAAATGTCCCAGGCATGTGAGCGCAGGTTGGCGAGAGTATCCCAATTCTTTTGGCGAGAAGCTGGTCTTTTCAGTCAGGTGGCGTCTTGTTGAAGAACGCGGAGTGTAATCTAGGAATCTTAGATAGTGGCTTCTGCTGTGTCATTTGCACTAATGAGCTGCAGAGGAAGTGGTTCTGAAATGTGGCTCTGAACGTGTGAGGCCAGAGACGAGTTTCTGAAATATTACTCTTGATCGTTTATGCCATTATAGGGGAATAAATGGATTATAGCAGTATAGGGGCATAAGGTCACAGTATTGATCAGGGTCCTAGATTAGAACGCGACACCCACTCCACAAATTTATGTCCATCAAATTACTAAAACTATAGCAAAAGATGCATATGTAACATTGCCCACCCCAAAATACATATTTGCATTTGAAATGGCGTATTCGAAATACATGGAAGGTACTGTACGTCTTTAAGCATAGAAATCATTCAAAATTATAGCATATGTAATCAATGAACGATTTTGCAGAAATTACACATGAAATATCTCTTAATACAGAAAAGAAGGGCGAGATAATTTCATCACATAGAAATGCATTGCTGTAAAATGTGCTAGAGGCTGGTGTAAAGTTATTATGTCTCTAGATTTACCTAAAAATAGAAGCTTCTGTTCTTTATGAATAGGTTTACTTTAAGCAAAGAATTTCTTGTGCCAGAAAAAGGTAAATATTATCAAAAAGTGTTCAATTAAAAAAAAAAATCTTTTAGAACGGGGGAATAGAGTTCCAACGCTTTTCAGCAGTTTTTGTTGATCAAAACTGAAGGCCGAATTCAGAGTTCATGGGAACGCTGTGTGTCGGAATGCTTTTCTAAAGTTATTGTTTCTGTTCAGGGGAGAACATCATATCAGAGAGGCTCTCAAAGAATTGGTCTACAAAATCAGGTGACAGTTCGACCAAGTTCGATAGTGCTGTAACTTGGCAGGTGTGAGAATGATTGCTGTCATCAAAGTCTGGATCGGCAATGCTCACAGAAGGTCGTACCTGGGTGATGTTGCTTTTATTTCTCGCTCCACTGTCACCACCTAGTCGTAGCACAGGAGTCTCAACGAATGCCGTCATCAGGATTGGTAGCCGCTGGGGACAACACAATGCGTGAGCCGTTATCGGACTTAGCAAAGTATCGATATCCATTGGTACTGCTGATGGAAGTGCAAGACAGATGTCCAACACGCACTCATCTCCGCATAGCATACATCGAAGCACAGGTAAGATGCAGGATTGCCATATCGGTCTGAATGAAAGAAACCAGGTCATGTTCAGATCTCTCAGCCTGGCCAATCCAAGGACTCTAGTAATTCTGTCCCGGTAGCGTATTGCTAGGATTGTTTCTTCCATCCTCGTAGGAGTCATGTCTGAGCTTTGGCTTGCCATATCGGAGCAGGAGGGTCAAAAATAAAATGCCTGCTACAAGTCCAAAAAATAGGGGTATGCCGCCAAAGACTGAATGGACAAAATTAGGAATGATTCCCAGAATTGCTTTGAATGGTGTTAGCAGTCCCGTAAAAATCGTCTTAAATACGCCTGGGATGCCTATGGCACTAGACATGTTAGGAATTTGGCTAAGCATTTCTGCAAAATGTACGGGCAATTTGTTGATAAAAGGTCATGGATCTCTGTAGCTGTCCTTGCAACTAGGAGATCATACGTCTCTTTTGATGACGTGATGGGCACTGTTGTCTGCAAAAGCACAGACTTCATTCTGCTTAAAGTATCAATTCGTATAGAAGGGAAATTCAAATGAGGCCAAATGGGAGTCTCAGTGTCTCCAGGGCGGTTCAGAAACAATGTTTGCATACAGCATTTGACCATGGATGTTACGCTTACGAGATGGGCTTTTCCTGGCAAAAGGCCACAACATCTGTGATCCGTTCTTAGAATGTAACTCCCATTCGCGAGTTGCATAAAGAAAGGCTCTATCTGCGTTGCAGGTGTGACATGCTGGTGGCATGAAAGGTTGTTTGAACTACCTTCACAGGCTCCGTGTAAATTAATACCCTGGCACAAAAGTATACCGCTTAGTGAATGTTTACAGTTCTCACCACTAAGAAATACATTTTTGTTGCTGCCACTATAGCATGAATGTGTGTATGGTAATTTCCATTTTGACTTAATGTATCCTTCACCTAATCGTTCATACTGGCCAGTAGGTATGTATTCAAGGCACTTTTTAAATTGGAAAGTTGTTATCGGAATTGGTATAATCCCGTGTATTATCCATTCAATGACAGGACTTTCTGACATTGTCAAAGGTAATCTCTCAAGTTTTTCGATGCTCAGGATTGTATAGTCTGCTCCTTTCTGTGCCAAGCTGATTTGTTTATCAGTAAGGGTAAAGATGGAAAACAATGACGTTGTGTTTATTAAACGCCAAGGCACATAGCCTGAACGAAGATTTTGCAGCGTCCAGCCTAACTGTACAATAGAACGCAATTGTGACTGGCCATGCTGTAACATTAGCAAGTCTTTGTCTATTATATCAATGGCAGATGATACAATGTTGTCCAGTGAATATATTCTTGAGGACAGTGTCATTAACCCATTGTCCACTACAGAAAGTGATTTTTCCAAATTAATATGATCAATTTCTCGTATTTTTTCAGCTGTTTCAATTTGTGTGACTTTCCAAGCCTCGTTGTAAGCAGCATAGATACTGGTCGCTATGAAGCGTTTTTGACGCTGTTTGCGTGGTCCCATAATAAAATTGCGCAAATCAGCACCATCTTTAAGTAAAGACAAGTGTTGCTTAATTTCAGCCAGTGTGGATGTTTCTAGCCATTCAAGGCACAGCTTCCCTACACTGTATGTTGTTACTATCCCTGGATGTTGTCTCTGGGAGTATCTAGGGTCTTGTCTGGTCATTGTTAACCCCTGTGTTTTGTTCAGGAATCTATCTTGACAGTTGTTTGTGTCAGTAGGCCAGATTAACCACTTTTTCCAATCAGGATGTGTTCTGTTTAAATGTAAAATTTTAGATACGTCTATCTCAATATCTGTTGTTGCATTCTCAGGTATTGGCTTCGGAATAGACGGTTTGTTAAGGTCTTTGATCTTAGCTAGGCTAAGACAGGTTGTTTGTTGAATTGTTTCATTTAAAAACATTATTTGTTCTGGGATCATGCAGGCTCGAAATAGTGCTTCTAGGCCTTGTACCTGCCACTCTTTTGTACCCCAAATGGTTTTTGTTTCAATGTTATTTTTCCAATAATCAAAACCAAATGTCATCATTTTTTCATAAAATGCTTCTGAATATATCAATTTAGTATTTGTCAGCATTGTTTTCAATCCTGTTTTATCTAACAGTTTATAATAAAACGTTTCTGCATCACTGGTGTTAAACCCTGAGAAGTACTTGAATTTCTCATAGAATGTTTTAGAACTGCTTTTAGGTGGTGTAGCACAATGTTCCCATTGGTTATACTTAAAAACATTTCTAGGTTGTGCAGATTTATGCAAGTAATGATTACCATAGTGTGTGTAGCAGAACATCTGTTCATAACTAGACGAACCTTGTAAATAATTATGATCTGTGAATCTGGCTGACATTACTAAATCAGACATCATATTATTAATACTTTCAAAGTCCCAATCATCAGAGAATGTACTAGGTTTTACAAAGTCACTTAAGGAAACATTGAATTGATGGGGATACTTCAGGATCTCGACCGGACCATAGATTTCATAGTCAGTTTTCTCCCATACTACCCCACCGGGTATTAGAATGGCTGTGACATTTACTGTTGACAGTTCTCTTTTCTTCACGTGGGATGATCTGTGTGGTTTGAGGACTAAGTTGATGTTCTGACTTGCTGTGTCCATTGTATTGTAATAAACCTTCCTAAAATTAAAACTAAAATTAGGCATAGTAGGAGTATGAATACCCCTGAAATAATCCAATGCTCAATTAATGGTGCATCCAGTTATACTTCTTTGATTTGTTGAAAGAGTTCTGTTGCTTTTTCTTTAAAAGTCTTAGTTTCTGGCATCACTTCGGGTTGGTGTTATCTTCAGAAAAGTTGTCGAAGTTGATGAAGTAGCCAGAGGCAGTTCTGTCAATTGTTGGGATTGTTCTTTCAATTTGTCTTTCGGTAGCACATTCTGATGCGACATCATTGTAGACTGGGGTTTCTTGACGAACTGTTTCAATCTGTGTCTCAAGAGGCACGAGTTCCATGGCAGTATTGCATAGTCCCTCTCTGTGTACTCCAGGCTGATCGAATGTGATTAGTCTTTCAGTTTGAACCTCTTGGATTGTTGCAAGTTTGGGTATTCTGTTGTGTCTCGGGAGTCCGCTGGGCCTACTGTTGATTATAGGCCACATGCTTGTGGTTTTACCAGGTCGATTGATACAACTCTGTTCTCCTTTTTACCAGCAAGGGGCGGTAGTACAACTGAGCTTGTTCCGTTGATTGCTAAGACAGGTACTGCTTTTCTGTAAGAAGGCCCAAATTCCTTCTTCACCACTATTTTTTCTCTGACTAGATCCCCAATCTTTAGAATCCAGACAGGCCTTGCTGGGGCTGGTGGTGCCTCTTCAGTGGTAGCTGGCTGTTGCTTTAACTTTATGTTGCTTAAGGATTTTCTTATTTCGTTCAAGTCCTGTAAAACAGCCAAACGATCTTTGATGTCAAAGTCTGTTTTCTTATCTTCTACCACTGGTACATGACTATCTAAGTCCTGAACCTGCATTCTAGTTCCGAACAATAGTTCGTATGGGCTGAAACCTTTTAGAGAATTTCTTGGCAAATTGTTTAGGCTTAACTGGACACTTATTAAATGTTTGACCCACCCAGCACCCGAACCTAATACGTTTGCTGTTATAGATTGCTTTATGTCCCGGATTTTTATTTCTACCATACTGTTCCCTTCGGGGTGTGACGGACAAGAATACCGCAAGCCAATGCCCATGCTGGCCATGGCCTCCTTATAAGCTCGAGAGCTAAAAGCAGGACCCTGGTCAGAATGGAACATGGAAATTGCGTATGTGCCGATAAAGACTCGCAGATCTTTTATAACCGTTCTGACGTCAGCCGAGCGCTGGGGCCATATGAATCTCGTACAGGAATCCACTGCGACCATGATGTATCTATAGTTGCCGTCCATTTGTAGGGGACCACAGTGGTCCGGGTAAACACATGCAAATGGTTTATCTGAGATGAGAAGGGGTGTCTGCGCTGGTCGTTTTACTGTTGATACTTTCATTCTTTGGCATATTTCGCATTCTGATACATACTTCTTAGTTTGTATTCTCATGTGAGGCCACCAATATCTCTGTTTTAATAGTGATATTGTTGCGGAAACGCCAGCGTGTGCAGAAGCAAGCCCTTCGTGTGCCGCTTTTATTAGTCCTAACCTGTGTTCCATGTTTGGAATTACTCTATCCCCCACTCCAGGGATTCGAGCAAAAGGAACATTATTTGTATCTGTTGAATATAAGTACTTTTCCGGAAAGCCTTTTGGGAGTGTTTTCTTATCATCTTTTACTGACGCACTGACAGCTTGTAGAATGTCGCTGTCTATTTTTGTTTGTGAACGAGTAATCGCAGCTACGGAAGCCGTTTGCACAGCTGCCTTCGCAGCTTCATCAGCCAATGAATTCCCTGCAACGTGAATGCCATCACGTTGATGACTCAGAGTGTGTATCACGTGAGTCTTTTGTAGTTCTTTCTGTAAAAGAACTACCAGTTCCCAAAGCATTTTATGCTTGATTGTGCCACCTTTTGCATCTTTGAAACCATTTTCCACCCAATTCTGCAAGTATTCATTATAAGATTGTACGCAATAATATGAATCGCACACTATGAGTGTGGGGAATTCGCGATCAGTATTTTCTAGCGCCATCTTAAATGCTACCAATTCTGCTCGTTGAGCTGAACAATCTCCTAGAGATTGTGTTTTAGTGACCATTGGTCTAAATTTTCCTTTGTGCCAACAACCTTTAACAATCGCGCACGCAGCACAGTAAGCTTGTTTGCCCCCGACTGCGGGTTGTGCTGATCCGTCAGTATATATAATACTTCCGTATTCTTCTAGAGGCAGGATTTCAATTGGCAGAGGACATTCATATTCATATTGTAAAAATTCCTGTGTCTTTAAATTAGGATCAAATTCGTAATCTACGTCTATTGCAGCAAGAGAATTAACCCACTGGATCCATCTCGGATGCAAAGCTTTAGCATTAGGAATGCTTGCTTTAGTTACCGCTTCTAAAGCCAGTATAGGTGTAACGATTATTATTCGTTTACCTTGTGCTTGGGCCCTTTCTTTTGCTACAGCAGTCTGAACCGCAGTTAGAATTTTCTCAGTTGAACTGAATTTTATTTCAGCCTTTGTGTACAAATGTGATTTGTAAGCTATTGGTACCTTTTCTCCCTCATTAGAGGTCAGGTACGTGAATCCGCATCTTCCTGGGATGACCCGGATTACAAGATTGCGTGTGTTGTCACGTGTATCTAATTTTGTTTTTGCTAACATGTCTGTTTGCAGTGATCTCAAAATTTCTGTATGTTTTTGAGTCCAGTTGATTTGTTTAAAATCAGGTTTAATTAGTTCGTAGAGAGGTTTAACCCTTTCTGCGTAGTTTAGAATGTAAGTTCTTCTGAAATTCAGAAAACCTAGAATCGATTGTAAATTCTTCCGCGTTTTTGGTGCTTGGAGTACAGCGCACTTCTCTAAGAAGTTGTCCGCTAGGCTTTTTCCTTCACTTGATAATTCGTATCCTAAAAATAATACTGTCAGATGGGCAATTCGAGACTTTTTAAAGTTGAATTTGTAACCCTCTGCTGCGAACTCAAGTATAATGGTGTTCACTCTTTTCAAGTAAGTCTCCAAGTCGTCGTCTGTGAGATAGATATCATCTACGTAAGATAATGCCTCATCATCATACATTTGTAGTAATTCTGTTACTCTGGCTGAAAATAGTCCTGGGCTGTTCTTGAATCCCTATGGGAGCCTACAGAAATTTTTCTGAGACCCCATTACTGAGAAAGCGGTCAAGTATCTGCTTTCTGGTGCAATATTTTGACAAAAGAAACCATTAGATATGTCTAATGTCGTTTTATATTTTTTCCTAACTATGTTATTCATTAATGCAGCACTATGCGAATTTTGTACTGCAAATGTTTTGCAAAATGCATTAAGGTGTCTGTAGTCCAAAACTAGACAATATGAATTGTCTGGCTTGGAGACAGGAAACAAAGAATTGTTCATTTGAGAGGTGCATGTTTCAATCACCCCTTGGTATTCAAGTTGATCTAAAATCTCCCTGACTTGTTTTTTAGCTTCTTGCTTAATGGGATACTGCCTTTGGGCAGTCGGTCTACTTTTTACCTGGATTTTGTGAGGAGAAGACTCCTCATCCCATCCTACATGATTTTTATATAATGCTGGTGCCTGGGCTACTGCCCATTTCCTTGCATATGTATATTTTTTGTGAATCGGAATGTGATTCGAGAAGGCAGGCATAATCATTTCTTCGCCACGAGGGCACTCCCTGACAAACTCTGGGGGCCAATCCTTTCCAGCTAACAGAATATCATAGCCTTTTGAGAGTTTATCCCAAAATAGACCCTTTATTTTCCTAGTCTTATCACCCTCTATACGCAATGTTATTTCGTATATCTTATGGGGCTCGCTAAGTCTGGTGTCAGCAGTTTCAACCTGAATGTATTCATTAATACTGGCTACCTTCTTTTTTGGAAATTGAGATTTTTTACTCTGAGCAGGTTCCTTGTCTTTGGACTTTTTGTGCTCTCCTGGGTCTGACCGTCCTCTTCTTTCCGATTTCTGCGAAAAAGATCGAGAGGGACGTGTATCAATACTTTGATATCTATCAGGCTTCTTCAAATTATCCCTATTTCTAAGGTTATATCTTTTCTCAGAGGGCTCCCTCTGGGGAGACTGGTGTTCTTGAGTCTGAGTTCTTTCCCTCCGTCGAGGAGACCTTCCTCTGGACTGGAAAACTTTTTCTTTGGGAGTGGATTGTTTATTTCCATCCCAGCTCTTTTTAGGAGTGTTTGAATTATTTTTAATAAATAATTTTACTAACTCTCTATATGCCTTTGTTAATTCTCTTATTTTAACTAAGAGTTCCTCCCTTGACATTTTATCAATGTCCGGATGTGGTGTGTAGCTGGCTCGAACCGGCCACGTTGCTCCTGGTCTACCTAGTGGACCGAGCCTAGTAATATGATCATTATGTTTTAGGGCGTCTTTAAACCAGAGCAGGTGCTCTTGGAATTTTAATGGGATTTCAGTCTCCTCGAAAGGAGCGTACTCTTCCGGTGGATCCTCTACTATATAATAGTGGAACTCATGTGTTGCAGCGTTTGCTGCTGGAAATTTTATCCATGAATAGAATACCTCTGTCTGCCGATATTCGTGTGCCTCTATCACGAAGACGACTGTGCCACCTTGTGTGGTCAGTCCATTTTCTATAAGTTTTGGCGTTATAGATTTTCTTAAATGTGCCGGGATGATTATCGCACCCGGTTCAGTAGTACCGGCGTCCCGTTGATTTGCATCTACTGCGGTTTCAATGGTCCCGTTCTCTCCTGGCATTGTATAAATGCAAGGTTTGCAGAGCAGGTCTCCAAGGAGACAAAGATTAGGTGCACAATATTTTGGAACACTGTATCCTTCAACGTTGAATAAACCAGAGCTTTACATAGGAATCTCTTCCTACTAAGGTCGGGCTGATTTTAACCTTTCACCCACTCCAGACGTCTATTGGAGTATTTACGGGAGAAAGGGGTTTGTGTGAAAAATGCACGACTGAGTTACTCTAACGTCTTGCGTTAGTTTATCGCCTTACCAAACGTTTGGGCGCCATGTAGTGTAGTTCCTATTTCCCCAATAGGCCCTGCGCATTGGAATAACATAAACAATAGTATCGACGTAGAAGTGCAGATCTTCCAGGTCTCTATTGACTATGCTAAACTTAATTGGGTTTGTTACCAACTAGCTCAGAGGTCACTGGAAACTTTCTTGACTGAATAGGAAGTGATCAGCTTCCCTGGTACAGACAAGAAGGGATTCAGTTTTCCAACAACCGCATAAACATGACAACTTTGCTCCTTAGAATAAGAGTCAATCTCTAGAGTTGTGTGAAGCAATGGACAGTTATTTTACTCAGTCAGTTTTGTGCAGATTACTTTCACCAATATGCAGAGAATAGAGAGACGGGGCGTTTTCAATAAAAAGGTATTATTTATTGAACAGCCTTTCTTCTCGTACAAGAGAAATGAATTGCCACAATTGCAAGACTAGTTATTATAAAAAGTGCGTACAGTAAAATGAGGATTGCGAAATAATACTGTAAAAGCATTGATATGGTTTCTTAGCCATACAATGGTTTAAAATGAATAAAACATATATACATTTATATATACATTAGGCTAACGTACTCAAGTGGTGCTTCTAACTACGCCTACCCCAGTGTACCTGAACTAAGCCTAATACTTGGGAGGGGAGTAAGTAAGTAGCAGTTTTAGTTAAGTTGGTTTTGCCAAGGTTTGCTTCAAGAATTCTCTCCAAGGGTTTAGTCAACACCATACCTTTGAAATAGAATTTTGGAGGTCTTGTATCTCCTTCCAGGACTCCATATCCCAGTCACTCGCAAAAGTAGGCTGGAAACGCCGGAGCTGGATTTCTCGGCAGGAGAAAAGACAGCGTCTCTCTCAGCGCGTCGAGGAAGAGGAGGAGGGGCAGCGTCCGCGGGCAGCTTGCATCTGCTGGGCTCTTCAGGGGACAGCTGTTCTGCTCCTATGTGCACCACACCATCGTTCGCTCGTTAGCTGCGATAGCAGTAGCGATAGTAGCAGCCGTGTTAGTATCAGCTGCATCAGCATTTGCTTAAGGCAACGTTAGTAATATTTATACCTGAAAGGTGCCTGGTTTGACGTACATTTTTGGACATAAGACGTCAATAAAGATGTCACTAGGAAGTGATCGTCTCTCAGTGCTCATTAGAGTTCTATTACTAATCAAAACATAGCAAGTGGGGCTTTCCCAGGTTGCTGAGTTTTATCTTGTTGAAGAACTCGGAGTGTAATCTAGGAATCTTAGATAGTGGCTTCTGCTGTGTCATTTGCACTAATGAGCTGCAGAGGAAGCTGCAGAGGAAGTGATTCTGAAATGTGGCTCTGAACGTGTGAGGCCAGAGACGAGTTTCTGAAATATTACTCTTGATCGTTTATGCCATTATAGGGGAATAAATGGAGTATAGCCGTATAGGGGCATAAGGTCACAGTATTGATCAGGGTCCTAGATTAGAACGCGACACTCCCAGTAAGTTAGTGCCTCGAAGCGGCACCCGCGTAGCGGGTGTGGCGAGAAGTTGAAAAGGGCGCTTCATTCAACCAGCAAATATCCCAGGCATGTGAGCGCAGGTTGGCGAGAGTATCCCAATTCTTTTGGCGAGAAGCTGGTCTTTTCAGTCAGGTGGCGTCCTGTGGGCGGGGCAGTCAGGCAGCGCGGACCAGGTGGGCTGCCGAGCAGGGACTCCTGGTAGAGCGAGTCCCTGCAGCGCCGCTCCAAAAGGCCTCTTCTCTGTCCAAAAACAACCAACACGGCCCCCAGGCGTCCAGAGCTGCGAGCGACGACAGCTCCCAGCAGCTTCCAGTAAGTTAGTGCCTCGAAGCGGCACCCGCGTAGCGGGTGCGGCGAGAAGTTGAAAAGGGCGCTGCGTTCAACCAGCAAATGTCCCAGGCAAGTGAGCGCAGGTTGGCGAGAGTATCCCCATATTGTATATTGTTTCCACGATCCTGAGGGATCAGGGTTTTATGTTATGTGGTTGCCAGAAGCTATTCCCTTCTTGTCTTCAAGAAGTGTCTAGAGGCCTCTGAGCTAGCTGTTACACAGTAATTAAGTTTAATATACATAATAGGGGCATACTGACCTCAGTCCTATGCCAAGCCTATCGTGTATGTTATTCCAATGCGCAGAACCTATAAGGGAAATAGGAACTACACTACAACTTTGGGGAGGCCCCAACAGTTGAGGACTGAATTGGCCATTGATTTAGGACTGGCATGTGGTCGTGTTGACACTAGTTTGTCTTTAAGGTTGTTAGCACGTTTAAATGCGAAGTGTGGGGTCTCCCATTCTCTGGTGCCTGAATAGATTATCTTCCAATGTTTGCGGATGATTCTAGAAACTTGATTTGACGCTGTATTATAGGTGGTGAGACAGATCATGGGTGGTGGTTCCTGGTCTTTTGTCACCGTTTCCAGTAGCGATTCTCTGTTTATATTGCGGGCCCTTTTGCTAGTTTTGGCAATAATGGCGTTGGGGTATCTATGCTCCTAAAGTTTGTGTAATAAGGTGGCGGATTGTCTTTTGTAGTCCTCTAGGTGGCTGCCGTTTCTGTGGATCCGCAGGAATTGCCAGAAAGGTAGGTTTTCTGTTATGGGTCTGGGGTGGAAGCTATCAAACCGAAACAGAGAGTTCTTAGCTGTGGGTTTGTAATAGGTGGTAGTGCGCAGAGTCCCTTGTTCTGCTGTAATGTTGAGATCCAGAAAGGCCAGCTCGGTGGCACTGGAGTTGCACGTGAATTGTAGGTAAGGGTCACGCTCATGTGAGAAAGATGTTTAGTGCATCCCTCCCAAATCACGAAGAGGTAACCTATGTACTGCGCCATGTCTTTATATTTTGTGAGTATGGGTTGGTCAGTGGCATGACGTGTTCCTGCTCAAAATGGTGGACGTACAGTCCTGCCACGCTTGGAGTCTAAACACTACCCATCGAGGTACCATTAGTTTGCAGGTAGTAAGTACCTTCATACTCGAAATAGTTTTCTTTCAGTGCTAGGGCTGCGCACTCAAGGATGAATTGCCGTGGTGTATGGTACATCCAGGGGTTTTGCATCAGTACATCTTGTAGGACTTGCAGGGTGGGTCTTGTGGGAGACTGGTCTAAAGGCTTTCTATGTCTAATCCCACCAGGAGAGAAACTGAACCCCAAAGGAACCTTCAACAATCTATCGAAAAAAGACCGGGACATCATACAACGCCTACAAAATAACCCCACTGTTGTCATCAAACCAGCTGACAAGGGGGGAGGGATCGTCCTTATGGATAAAACCGTCTACGATTGCAATGCCGCAGACTCCTCAGCGACACACGAAATTACAAACGCCGGGATAAAGACCCCACCGCGGAACTACAAATCTCCATACACACCCAGGTAGAGAGACAGTGATGCTGAACAAATCTCAACCCAAGAGGCAGAATACCTGTGCACCAAAAATGCGAAAGTACCTTACTTTTACACAGTAACCAAAGTGCACAAAGGCACCATACCACTCCCAGGAAGGCCCAAAGTCTCAGGGATCAACTCACTATTGGAACCACTTTCTAGGTACTGTGACCACTTCCTGAACCCACTGGTACATGAAACCCCTACCTACATCAAAGATACCAAACACCTCCTGAACATCATCAACAATATGAACTTTGATCAAACCACCCAACTCCTAGTGGGACTAGACATAGAAAACCTTTACACCAGTCTCCCACAAGATGCCACCCTGCAAGTCCTACAAGATGTACTGATGCAAAACCCCTGGATGTACCATACACCACGCAATTCATCCTTGACTGCGCGGCTCTAGCATTCAAAGAAAACTATTTCGAGTATGAAGGCACTTACTACCTGCAAACTAATGGAACCTCGATGGGTAGTGTTTTTGCACCATTTCGAGCAGGAACATGTCATGCCACTGACCAACCCATACTCACAAAACATAAAGACATGGCGCAGGTACATAGATGACATCTTCGTGATATGGGAGGGAACACAGGATGCACTAAACATCTTTCTCACCTGGCTTAATGAGCGTAACCCTTACCTACGATTCATGTGCAACTCCAGTGCCACTGAGCTGGCCTTTCTGGATCTCAACATAACAGCAGAACAAGGGACTCTGCGCACTACCACCTACTACAAACCCACAGCTAGGAACTCGCTGTTGCGGTTTGATAGCTTCCACCCCAAACCCTTGAGAGAAAACCTACCTTTCGAGCAATTCCTGCGGATCCGCAGAAACTGCAGCTACCTAGTGGACTACAAAAGACGATCCCGCACCTTATCACACAAACTACAGGAGTGTGGATACCCCAACGCCATTATTGCCAAAACTAGCAAAAGGGCCTGCAATATAAACTGAGAATCGCTACTGGAAACGGTGACAAAAGACCAGGAACCACCACCCATGACCTGTGTCACCACCTATAATACAGCGTCAAATCAAGTTTCTAGTATCATGCGCAAACATTGGAAGATAATCAATTCAGGCACCAGAGAATGGGAGACCCCTTAAAGACAAACTAGTGTCAACACAACCATGTGCCAGTCCTAAATCAATTGCCAATTCAGTCCTCAACTGTTGGGGCCTCCCCAAAGTCACCGGCCATTACCCATGTAACAACTGCAGCGTGTGCCATCTCACTAAACCAACAAAAACTCTCAACCTTGAACCTGGCAAAACTTGGACACAATGCCAACACACATACTGCAACTCCAGCAACCTTGTGTACATCATAACATGCCCCTGCGGGCTCCGTTATGTGGGAATGATGACCCGCAAAATCAGGACTAGAGTGGTTGAACACAGAAGCACAATTAGGTGTGGCAAAAACATCAGCAGACTGACAGAGCACTACCTCACGGTACACCACACCCCCAATGACATGTCCTGGACTGTCATTGAACAATTTGACGTTAACCAAACAGACAATGATCGGATCCTTCATACAAGCGAACAGAGATGGATCTATCGCCTCTCCACCCAGCAACTGGGTTTGGGCTTGAATGACTCCATACCTCGGAGCTTGCTGAAGACATGCCTTTTTTCTTCCCACCTGAAACACACTCTTGATTCTTCTCCGTGCTAATGTCCCTCTGTTGTATTAGCCAGTTATAATACACCTGGCCACACAACTTAACCCTATAGCGCTTTTTAAGTCCTTTTTTTACCGTTAGCGCTCTTTATTTCTCAACCGTTCATGTTACTATAACTGTACACTAATCTGTGTACACTGGGTACAGCTTACAGAGCAACACCCAATGTGCAGGCGCTGAAAATCGGTACCACGCATGCTCATAGCAGAATACACTACTTTCCCGCACATGGACACGCTCACAGCAAGATACATTACTCTCCCACACATGCTCAGTATAGCCATGACTCAGCGTGTCCCTGCACATGGGCATGCCCAAAGCAGGATACACTACTCTCACGCACATGTGCAGCATAGCTATGACTCAGCGTGTCCTCGCACAGTCTGTTTTCTCTTTCCTTCCCCGCACAGGTGTTCTGAATGATGCAGACTGCATTTAAGGCACAAACATGGCACAGGACAGTCTTACGGAGGCCGAAGAGACAACAAGAGGTTCAAAGCAGACACTGACCGAAAGTTTCGTGAGTGAACCGAGCGCTTCAGCTACGAGCCAGGTAAGCTCCCTCTCCACAGGTCCCTAACCCCCTGAGGCCCCCCTTTTTCTTCCCAGGGTCCACTCCTCTGCCGGACTACTCCATGGGGCTATTTTGGCAACAAGCCAACGTGAGGATTATCTTCCTTTCATGCACCTATCACCGTTTTTTGTGTTGATGCGCATACGATGTTTAGCCCACCGCAAAACCTCATGTATATATGATAACTTTCACCTTAGTCATACCACCAATATGGCTACAACATTTGCCGCTTATTTATCGTCTACAAAGCACAATAGATATTGGCAATTAAACTGTTTTGTGAATATGTTACCATACTAAGACTCTCCCCTGTATGTGTGTTTTGTCAAACTTGTTGTATGTCCAGTAATGCTCTAAGAGGGAATCCCCCTCACACATGTAAATCACCTTAGCTAGTGCTACACATCTTCAAAATTACACAATCACTTAAAATTAAGTAATCTGCACCTGCACACTTTGGTCCTGAGGAAATCCAGTGTTAATCATAAAGGCCTGGCTGAAACATGTAGACCACACCTGGATGTAGGAGACCCTAATTAACACTCCTATAACATCCATCAGCCTCGTTTAATGCTACCAGTGACCCAGTTATTAAAATATAATTTACCCTTGGGTACTGGGATCCCTGTATAGCTTTTAAACTTTCACCTTCACGTCACTACACTGCACACTCAGAAACATATATGCCCCGCTGTATTCAGGCATCGAAGCACATCCGGGACACACTCGGTGTCACTGGGTGGGCCCGATGATGAAACATGCCACCAACCAGGTTGGTGGGTGAGGGCTTCATAAACAAACTAAAGGGTTTTTACCCTGTCTTACAGTCTTGAGTCTTTGCTTATTCACAAATAGGCTAGTCCTTATTGATTTCGCATATAAACCCTGGGGATACGGACTCGCTATCTAGTCCTCTATCCCTCCTTTGATAGTGATAGATGTTGTTTATTCACATCCTCATGGATGCATATATATGTACAAAACGTATTCAAACATAAATAAACAATGTGCCCAGAGAGTGGTAGGAAAGGAGGTGGGGTGGGTGAGTGGTTTTGTGAGGGTTTGAGGTTAAGTGAATAGTTTCAAAGAACGATGTGGTCACAAAAATAAATAGTTGACATCACATAAGCATGTTTAAGCAAAAAAAAAATATTTGATAGCCTATCCCATACAATCTGACACAGTAACAATAAGCTGTTGTTCATGGGTAGGTAATGGCGTAAAAAGTCAACGTTTCGACCCCCAGATGATGTAGGTATTGTTCCACATTACTATGGGGTCTTCCTCTGGACTAGAGCATGGAGTGGGGTGGGGAGGGCACCTAGGAATAATAAGAAAATTAGGTAAACTAACGTACTAGCATCTAATTGGTAGTAGGACATAAGTGGAGCATATAATTACCAAGGGTGCCTCCATGGGTCTGGGGCTGAATTAATTGAAAAGGTGTTGGGTCCGTAGGCTCCTGTAGTCAGAGAGCGTGTTAACACCTGGAAGGTAAGGTGCCAACATGAGTGGCCTCATATTTCAAAATATTAATAATAAACATCAGGGCCACATTCAAGAACTAATCAAAAAATTGTAACCGACACTCTTCAGACCATCAATCTGGTGGACGGCCATCCCTTTGATAAAGAGAATCAACTATTAGTTACATACGATATAGTGTCACTGTACACCAGCATCCCGCAGACGAAGGCCCTTGAGGTTATCCAACAGGCTTTGAACAGACGCCCTGCACCCATGGCAGTACTTACAGAGTTCATTGTTGCCCTTCTGACCATCGCCATGACGAAGAACTTTTTCATCTTCCAGGGTTACTTTTACCTACAGACCAAGGGCGTTGCACTGGGGGCAGCTTTTGCGCCAGACCTAGCGGTCATTTTCATGTATGACTTTGAACAGAAGCATGTTCTGAATACAATCATCAACCCCATTACAAGAATGTCAAATGGTGGCAACGCTATATTGACAATGTGCTGATGCTCTGGACTGGCACTAAAACAGAATTGGACTCCTTCCATTATTAGCTAAACCAGCAGAGCCATGACGTTCAATTCACATTACAGACTGACAACAATAAGGTGGATTTCCTGGACATAACCATCTTTCAGGAAGACAGCAAATTGCCACAACTCTGTATCGGAAATCAGCGGAGCGGAACTCTCCATTACAATATAACAGTCACCATCCCCGAGGCCTATGGGACAATTTACCGGTAGGCCAATTCCTGCAAATTCGCCGTAATTGCACTAAAAGAGATGACTATTTTAAAGAATCTGAGGATCTGAATGCAAGACTTCTGGAGAGGGGTTACCCATGACGACTCATCAAAAAAGCTCAAAAGAGGGCATAGCACAGTCCCCGGGAAGCACTGCTCATGACACAGGAGAAGAACGAGGGAGCCATGGACAGAATGATCTGCGTCACCACATATTGCACACAGAGTAATGCCATTCGCAAGATTGTGAACAAACATTGGGCTTTGATAGCTGATGACTTCGACCAATGGTCTCCACCTACGCATTCTTTTAAAAAAACAAGAGTATTAGGGACCATGTTGTAAGCTCTTTTATGGAAATTCCTAAATCTCCTACATTGCAAAGTTTGTGGAATATGCCTGTGACAATAGGACACTTTAGATGCGGACAATGTAAGGCATGTAAAATTACTGTACAAACCAAACAATTCACATACAGACAACACAATATTGATCTCAAATCATTTACTAATTGCAACACCAGCAACGTAATTTATTGCATCACATGTCCGT
This sequence comes from Lissotriton vulgaris, assembly GCF_964263255.1. NCBI lineage: Eukaryota > Metazoa > Chordata > Amphibia > Caudata > Salamandridae > Lissotriton > Lissotriton vulgaris. The sequence goes on along the minus strand of NC_141699.1, from coordinate 839,399,434 downwards.
GTGGGATCATTTACGTAGGACAAACTCAGCAAAAGAATAAGGCAAGAATCCTACAACACTGTGGTTGAATAAGGTGCAAGGTCCAGGGTGCACCACTCGTTGAACACTTCAAAGCTGTCAATCATGCACCTGATGAATTACATTGGGTCGTCCTTGAGAAAGTGTCCCTAGGCCCAAGGGGAGGTAACTTGGGATCCATCTTGAATATCAGGGAAAGCAAGTGAATGACTTGTTTTTATTCTATTCAAAACGGTTTGAACGGACAGGATGCTATCTATGCCCAGGTACCATGTCTTAATTAGATGGAAACTTAGACTAGGTTTTTAATGCTTCTACTACTATGTCTGTACACTGTTGCCCCCCTTTTTACAGGTTTCAACGAATCAAGCAACCAATACTGACAATGTCATTGCCTTTCTGTACATATTCTAAATGATAATGTCGTACAGTGTCTCCTCATGGACCGATGTTAGATCTGCTCTTCCTCGAGGTTGTAAATATTGTAAATATTGTACAGATCCTAAGCATCTTATCCTATTGTTTATTGCAAGGCCAGAATAAAGTGTTATACATTAATGTTATCATTTAAACAACGATTGTTTGGATTTGACACGCAATATTACTAGTGCACTTAGCGGCTCTTACAGACTGTAATAGTGGCATTTTAGAATATTATCTTACCTAAAAATCGCCACTAGCTGGGTTGGCAAGCCATATATCTCCTACTTTAGCTACTAATAACAGCAATGGTTTTCTATGTCATCTAATTGCATTTGCCTTAATGTGAAAAATCCCAGAGACGAATTACACCTCATCTGCCAATGAGAGTAATGGTTTTTTTTGCCATCTATGTACTTTCGCTTTGATGTGGTATTACACCTACTATGACTGAGTCCTTTTCCCCCATACTAAGACCTTACACCTTACACTGTTACGACTTGGCACTTTAGATATAGTCCCCACTATGCTACTGATTTATCTTGCATTTACTGCTCAATCCTTTCTTCCTAGCGCCAATAGAGTAGTTCTCACACTCTTTTAACAAGGTTTTAACCAGGTTTAGATAATAATTTTTCCCGGGTGCTGTCTGTTTTCACTCTCCCTACACTGGGATACAGCGATGCCGCTGGAGCTAGCATTCAGCGGCTGCGTTCAATGCACACGCGTATAAATTAACCAACATTGCTGGCCCGCTTTCACTCTCCTTGAGAGAGGGCATAGTACAGTCCCCTGGAAGCACTGCCCACAACACAGGAGAAGAAAGAGGGAACCATGGACAGAATGATCTGCGTCACCACATATTGCACACAGAGTTATTCCATTCACAAGATTGTGAACAAACATTAGGCTTTGATAGCTGATGACATCGACCAACGGTCTCCACCTACGCATTCTTTTAAAAAACCAAGAGTATTAGGGACCATGTTGTAAGCTCTTTTATGGAAATTCCTGAATCTCCTACATTGCAAAGTTTGTGGAACATGCCTGTGACAATAGGACACTTTAGATGTGGACAATGTAAGGCATGTAAAATGACTGTACAGACCAAACAATTCACATACAGACAACACAATATTGATCTCAAATCATTTACTAATTGCAACACCAGCAACGTAATTTATTGCATCACATGTCCGTGTGGGATCATTTACGTAGGACAAACTCAGCAAAAGAATAAGGCAAGAATCCTACAACACTGTGGTAGAATAAGGTGCGAGGTCCAGGGTGCACCACTCGTTGAACACTTCAAAGCTGTCAATCATGCACCTGATGAATTACATTGGGTCGTCCTTGAGAAAGTGTCCCTAGGTCCAAGGGGAGGTAACTTGGGATTCATCTTGAATATCAGGGAAAGCAAGTGAATGACTTGTTTTTATTCAATTCAAAACGGTTTGAATGAACAGGATGTTATCTATGCCCAGGTACCATGTCTTAATTAGATGGAAACTTAGACTAGGTTTTTAATGCTTCTACTACTATGTCTGTACACTGTTGCCCCCCTTTTTACAGGTTTCAACAAATCAAGCAACCGATACTGACAATGTCATTGCCTTTCTGTACATATTCTAAATGATAATGTCGTACAGTGTCTCCTCATGGACCGATGTTAGATCTGCTCTTCCTCGAGGTTGTAAATATTGTAAATATTGTACAGATCCTAAGCCTCTTATCCTATTGTTTATTGTAAGGCCAGAATAATGTGGTATACATTAATGTCATCATTTAAACAACGATTGTTTGGATTTGACACGCAATATTACTAGTGCACTTAGCGGCTCTTACAGACTGTGATAGTGGCATTTTAGAATATTATCTTACCTAAAAATCGCCACTAGCTGGGTTGGCAAGCCATATATCTCCTACTTTAGCTACTAATAACAGCAATGGTTTTCTATGTCATCTAATTGCATTCGCCTTAATGTGAAAAATCCCAGAGACGAATTACACCTCATCTGCCAATGAGAGTAATGTTTTTTTTGCTATCTATGTACTTTCGCTTTGATGTGGTATTACACCTACTATGACTGAGTCCTTTTCCCCCATACTAAGACCTTACACCTTACACTGCTCCGACTTGGCACTTTAGATATAGTCCCCACTATGCTACTGATTTATCTTGCATTGACTGCTCAATCCTTTCTTCCTAGCGCCGATAGAGTAGTTCTCACACTCTTTTAACAAGGTTTTAACCAGGTTTAGAGAATGTTTTTTCCCGGGTGCTGTCTGTTTTCACTCACCCTACACTGGGATACAGCGATGCCGCTGGAGCTAGCATTCAGCGGCTGCGTTGAATGCACACGCGTATAAATTAACTAACATTGCTGGCCCGCTTTCACTCTCCTCGATTCATGCGGGAGGTCGGACGTATTGCCAAGCGGTAAGCCCCTCGACTATACTTTAGACATAGAATGTATGTGGCCTTGCCCTACGTTATCCAGGTTGTGATGGCGTTTTAATTTATTTTATTTAATACCGACAGATTTAATCAAGGGTTTGAACGGTTTTGCCTGGATCGTATTTACACGTATGGAGCGATCACAGAGACATTATCTGTCTTAATTGGTAACCAGGTATTTATCTCATTGTAACATCTGCACAGCTGTAATCAGCGCGATGTGCTGTTTAAGTATCTACGTGATCCGTTTTCAATATCGTCATTTGTACACATTAGGCCTTTACCGATTTTGCACTCTGCTTATTGCTAAATTGGTATATTATTTTTTGTCATTTTCTAGCCTCAGATGTCGTGTTCTCCAAGTTGGCATTTTTGATCGGACCTCTATTTATTGACATTTGGTATGTCTAGGGTTTTTATTTGATTACAATACCTGTGTTTCCTTTCCGATTCAATTAGGACAGATAGATGGGAATAACTGTATTAAGCCGGTTTTGAGTTTTTTAAAACCGTTACTTCGGTTACAAAATTTTGATTAGTTCTTGAATGTGGCCCTGATGTTAATATTTTGGAATATGAGGCCACTCATATTGACACCTTACCTTCCAGGTGTTAACACGCTCTCTGACTACAGGAGCCTACGGGCCCAACGCCTTTCCAATTCATTCAGCCCCAGACCCATGGAGGCACCCTTGGTAATTATATTCTCCACTTATGTCCTACTACCAATTAGATGCTAGTAGGTTAGTTTACCTAATTTTCTTATTAATCTTAAGTGCCCTCCCCACCCCATTCCACCCTCTAGTCCTGAGGAAGACCCCATAGTAAGGTGGAACAATACCTGCATCATCAGGGGGTCGAAACATCGACTTTTTACGCCCTTTCCTACCCATGAACAACAGCTAAAAGTTACTGTGTCAGATTGTATTGGAATGGCTATCAAATATTATGTTTTGGGCTTAAACATGCTTATGTGATGTCAACTATTTATTTTTGTGACCGCATCATTCTTTGAAACTATTCACTTAACCTCAAACCCTCACAAAGCCACTCACCCAACCTACCTCATTTCCTACCACTCTCTGGGCACATTGTTTATTTATGTTTGAATACGTTTTGTACATATATATGCATACATGAGGATGTGAATAAACAACATCTCTCATATATTGTGTAATTATTTTTATGTAGAACAATACTGAGTAAGGTTCTTCTTCAAAAAATACATGTACCAAGACCCTCTTCCTTGCAACAAACATCCATGCATGCCATAAACGGCAACACCATTACAATCCTGCTTGTGGGCCAACAGGGGGCGCACGCACCCATCGTAATCCACATCAGCTACCCACACGTTGGAGAGGCACACGTCCATGCACCACTCGGATAGGCACGTGCGACATTGCAACACAGGTTGAGCGCAGGTGACGTCCGCAATGCAGAAGCTCAGCCGGTAAGCGATCCGCAGCACTGCCAAAGGCAGTGCACCCAGGACATGCAGCAGATGTGCAAGGTATAGGTGGACGTGAATGGAGTCGACCACGTGTTTGGGATGCCCTGCCATTGTGTCAGTGGCTCTGCTTGTAGCTGCAATAGCTTGCTGTGTGCCAGTCTTGTGGATGAAAAGCACAGCTTGGTGCAATGAGCCGGGTCTGTGTGCAATGAGTGCAGGGCAGGGGTGTGGTGGGAGTACGTGTGAAGGCCATTTTATGCACGCTAACTATGACAAAGGACTTTTGAGTGTGGGAAGTGTACTCATTGCTCTCAAATCGGGTAGTGCGTAGTGTGGGAGACAGAATATAATCATATCTATCAGGGGGGGCTGGTCACTTGCAAGTTCCTTCTCGGAGCAGCAGATGTGCTAGCGGAAAATAGCTCAGCCGAACAACATTTCATCCCTACAGTAACTTCTCCAGCTGCGTTCATACAGGATGGGTACAGAGGTTGGTCGTGGGTGTTGAGGGATGTCTGCAACCCTGGTCATCATGGATGAGATGCCCAGCACGTGGCACATGGGCGAGTTCACTGTGTGTTACATTGACAAAGAGCTGCTCCTCCCTCCCACGAGCACCCGCATTTTTGTGCGCAGCACTGTTGTATCCTGTGCACTTCTACGGCACACCATTGTAATGCCTATTCGCGCATGTCCTGCGGCATTCCAACCACACCGTGACACTGCCCTTTGGAGGTGGAGCATGACACTTTACAACGCTGGGATTTTGGTGAACTAACTTACCCCTCAAAGTTAGCAGGTCACTAACCTGGTTTTCTCTTTCAGAGGCTGAGCGACTGGCTGTGGGCTGATCGTCCTAGGCGGGCTCACAGCGGCCGCGGCCGCCATCTTTGGTTGGGCAGGACAGGAGAACTCCATCTATGCCACTCCCACCACGCTCCACCTCTACTTAAACGGCCACTATGAGTCAGCGCAGCGGGGGCGCTGTAGGCGCGCCGGAGTTGCGCCAGAGTCAAGCCCGTCTGCGCCCGTCCGCGGCCGACTGGGGCTAGGGGCACCCCTTTCTGCCCAGCTGATTAGATACACTCCATCACAGCTCTGCTCCTATTGGACCCCCGGCACCATTTCTCTCGCTGTATTCAATCGTGCGACTTCCTTTGGTTTGTTTACTTCGCCTCCTTGTTCTCCTCCAGAGATTGTTTCCCAGCTGACACTTTTGCCTCCTACCCCACTCCTCACCCCCCCTCCTCCTTTTAACCCTCAAACACCGGTATTCAACATCTCGGCTGCCCTACTCAACACCCGGTCAGCTGTTCAACACCAGTACGAGCTATTCGACTATATCGACACGCATGAACCTGACCTCTTGTTTCTAACTGAGACCTGGTTCAGAGCGGACTCTAGCCGCATTGCCCCCCTCACATTCTGCCATCCGAGCGGATCGGCCTGAGGGCAAGATGGGCGGAGGAGTAGCCTTGATAGCTCGCGCTGATCTGCATTTTCAGATTCTTCCCTCCCTTGGTAGCGCGTTCGACCTCATACCAAACCCCTTTGACCTGTGTCCTTATTTACCGCCCCCTCAACTCACCTCATCTTTCATTCCCTGTTTCCAAGATCTCCTGGATACTCTGGCGATAAACAATTTGTCAGTTTTAGTCTTAGGGGACCTTAATTATTGGCCTAATGACCCCGCCGAAACCTCCCACTCCAAGGATTTCACTGATCTTATGATTAGTCTCAACTTTGTACCTTACATTCATAGCCCTACTCATATTCATGGCCATGCACTGGACCAAATTTTGGCCCTAAATGTCCCTACAACGCCCCCCATTATCTCTCCCTGCCCTTGGTCGGACCATTCTCTCATCTCCTTTTCCCTTGCACTATCCCCTGAGGTTAAACCCCCGCTCCCTAAGAACATCTGGATCAGGAAATGGGGCAAAGCCGACATGCCGTCCCTCTGCTCGTCCTTGTCCGAGACCAGCCCTGACCTCTCAGGCCTTGCAGCCCCAGTTCAACTCGAATCCATTAACAATTGGCTGACTCAATCGGGTGACGAATTCGCTCCCCTGAGGCGGATTATGGTCAAGCGGGCCCATGCAGCAAATAGGTGGTTTAACTCTGACCTTAAGGGGAAAAAACTAGCTGCACGGAGAGCTGAGCGAGCTTGGAGGAGAGCCTATTGTCCTTTACTAAAATCCGCATACCATTCTGTCTTACAGACTTATTAAAAAGGTATCCTTGAGGCTAAGACAGAATACTACTCAGGCAGGATTTTAGCGGCAGAGTCCCAATCCAAAGAGATCTTTGCTACCGTCCATGAATTGGCAGCATCTGACAGAGCTACGGCAACGATCCCTCCCTCTCAACATCTGTGTAACTCGCTAAATGAGTTTTTCATTGAGAAGGTCGCACAGATTAAAATTAATATACCACCTCCTTCGTTAACATTTGTTAATCCGTCCCCTCCCCCTTCTACCTCCAAATTGGCTAGCATCCCCTTGCTGACCAAGGACTCACTCCTCCCTTTGCTTCGGCGGGTGAAGTCGGGTTCCCCCTTGGATTTCGGTCCCGCCTATGTCTTAAGAGAGATTTTTTCGGCCTGCCCCACCCCTCCCCTTACGTTCCTTAATGACTCACTAAGCAATGGTGTTGTTCCCACCCATCACAAATCAGCTGTCATCATCCCGATTTTAAAAAAGGCTGGCGCTGATCCCTCGTCCCCATCTAATTACCGTCCCATTTCCCTTTTGCCCTACTTGGGAAAGGTCTTAGAAACCCACGTTACGAGTACCCTGAGCACTTATGTGGAGGCAAATCATTGCCTCTCCTCCTGCCAGGCGGGCTTTCGACCTCTGCACTCCACGGAGAAGGTAGTGATCTCCGTGATGGATGGACTCCGCGAGGGTATTGACACCAACCTTTCGCAAGCCTTTGTCCTTTTGGACCTGTCCGCCGCTTTTGACACGGTGGATCATTCCATCCTTCTCACCCGTGTCAGGGCGGCGGGCATAGAGGGCTCTGCCCTCTCCTGGCTCAAATCCTTCCTGTGTGATAGGGCACAGGCTGTCCATCTTGCTGGTTTTGCTGCCTCTTCACGAAAGGTGGAGTGCGGCGTCCCTCAGGGCTCTTCTTTATCCCCTCTTTTGTTCAATTTATACATCTATCCCCTCATTTTTCTGTTGCAGCAGCTCGAGGTCACTGTGTTTAATTACGCCGATGACCTCCAGCTTATTTTTAATCTCTCTCACTCCCCCTCTTCTGTTCAGAACTTCCAAACTGTTATGTTATTCATCCAAGATTGGATGAACTGCAATCACCTCAAACTCAACCCTGACAAGACAGAGTTGGTCTTGACAGGAGGTGGTTGCAGTCCCTGGTCCCCCTCATTTTGGCCCCTTTCACTTGGTGTCCCCCCCTAAAGTTAAAGCCCTCGGGATTTTCCTTAACTCCCAACTCTCTGTAAACCCCCAGGTCAGTTCGGTGGTTTCTTCTTGTTTTTTCTCCCTCCGGACAATTAGGAAGATATCCCGCTTCTTCTCCCTTCCGGCACTGAAAATAATTGTGATGGCAATGGTGCTCTCGCGCCTCGATTATGGGAACATAATCTATAATGGCGCACCGGCCTATGCCATACACCGCTTGCAGCTAGTGCAAAATCAGGCTGCCCGCCTGATCCATGGGTTGCCCAAATTCCATCGAGTCACCCCATTGCTGAAATCATTGCACTGGCTGCCTGTGAGGGAGCGAGCCTTATTTAAATTAGGCTGCCTCACCTTCCAGGCCAGGATGGGCACTGCCCCTGAGTTCATATGCTCAGCCATCAAACCTTACCTGCCGGACAGAGAACTCCGCTCTACCCACATGGCACTCCTGGCCACACCCCGCTTTAAGAAAAAGAAAGAAGGCGGGCGAAATTCGCGGCCCTTGCACCTGTCTTCTGGAACTCCCTCCCTATGACACTTAGATCCTCAACCTCCTATTTGGAGTTCCGGAAGAACCTAAAAACCTACCTTTTTTCCAGAGCTTTTGCCGCCTAGCCTGTCTTTTTTGTTGCTGCTGCTGGTCGCAGTCCTCAAAGCGCCATGAAACCGCTGGGTATAAGCTCGCTCAATAAATTTTTTTTAAATTCAAATTCAAATTCAACATCGACTGCTGCTGCCCTTGTTGCGGCCACACCAGAACACACAGACACACTTACTGCACTTCCTGCACATGGACATGTCCGATACACCCCATTCCCCTTGCAGGATGGAGACACCCATGTGCTGACCTGTGTTCGCCGGACCACTGGAAAATTTGGTAGGGGTTCTGCCCAAATCACCCTCCCATACCTGAGCAACGACATCCAAAGATGAAAAAGTAGAAGAAAATGGTACTGAAGGATCAATCAAACATTTAATCACAAACAAGAAATAATTAATTATCTTGTTGGTTACAAGTATTTAAATACATTCATATTCAAAATTTCATATAGACATATACACGAGTCAACAGAAAGAGTGGCGCAAAAGAACAAACACATATGAAAAATATATATATATATATAATAATACAGCATACACAATATATACAAATCACATATACAAACTGTACATTACAAATACTACAATCTATCTATACATAAGTGTACCCTAAGAAAATGTATAAAACTTATCACAGTATCCACTCCTAACTTCGAGTGGTATACATCCCAAAGGGGAAGTCCCAAAATATGCACCAGAGCTATCACTTCTCTACACAAAATATATTCATCAGGGCGCAAAAAACGAAACTTAGACTAGATTATAAGTTTATGGGGACTCCTTATGAACAAGGTGTCGATGCAGTCGCGGTCGCGTTTCAGACAGATGTCTTTCAGGCTTCATCAGGACATGGGTACTTTCACGCACAGAAAAAACCAGCTGCAATCTTGGGGGAATCCAATCCCACAGGGGGCTGCGTGGATACTTCGTCCACTAAAGACTATATGTGTTTCTAAAAGGGACTGCAAACGCCCATAAATGACGTCCAGTCGTTTGGTCTCAGACAGTATTCCACTGGGGTAATTCAATTATGTCTCCTGCCTCAAAACGGGGTCAGGATACGCCAAACTCTATCTCGGGGCATTCAAAGCGGCCAACGGCAACAGTCCGTCTACGCCGGACCAGCACACGCCGCTTGTGCATGCAGGAAGATGCTTGCGTAGCTATATGTCCAGGCTCACTGCCAGCGCTAAGGTGACATGGTAACATCTGCTGAAGACAGCACACTGTGATGTTGTAGGGCCTGTGCCCATCATGCTAACACGATGACCACACGGACACACTTGCTAAGATGCGGGTTCGGGGAACATTGACGGTCCTGTAGTTGTTGCGATGAGCGTTGTGGCCCTCATGGATATCCGTGTATCATGCTCATTGACTATGGCACCTGTGAGTGTTCCTGTGTTGGTCTTCGCTGTGTTCTATTTCATGCTGCTGATAGTCGTCCTGCTTAACATCAGCAGAAAGCAGGTGTAAAATCCATGGTGCAAACACCGCTTATCGCTGAAATTTGTTTCGCATCGCAGTTTTTGCCTTTCGTTGTGAAATTTGTGATGTGGTTTTTTCGTGTGCAGAAAAATAAACAAATTGGACAGTGTTTCCTATCAAGATCTAGCACCTGACCCACTATTCACAACCAATATAAATACAATGAGATTTCTACATTGATTTTGTGTGTAAACTGCAAATGCACCCACTACCACAGTGCAATTCAATACAGGATTTTAGTATTAAGAATAAATCGCAAAGGTGCACCTCGTGTGTATTTGCATGGGAATCCATACTCTGCATCTCATTATCAGCACTTTAATGCAACTAAAGTTGAGATAAATCTAACACACTATTCAGAAGCTGGTAAAAACTGCAGACATCACCAGTATTCCCATGATAACTGCCCCAGAATGTAACACCATGGTGGGCACCACCAAATTACAGTAATAAGAACTAGAAAGAGTCACACAGCACTTAAGTAACAAAAAAAACGTTATTGAAATTTAACAAACTCAACACAAAAACAACAAAGCGGAAGACTCCTGTCGGGTCCATCAATGTTAACGACACAGCCTGGAAAATAAAACACAAAATAAGGATGTGTGTAATGCGCATATCAAAGGAGTGAGACACAGAGAAAGAGAAAAGGAAAAAAAAGCCAGAGAGAAAAGGAGAGGGAAGGAACGGAAGAGAGTGAGAAAGGGAGAGACAGTGAGAGAGATAAAAGGAAAGGAAGGAAGAGAGTGAGAGAGAGAGAGTGAAAAGAGAGAAGCGAGAGCGAGAGAGAGAGAGAGAGAGAGAGAGAGAGAGAGAGAGACACCGCCGCCCCTGCGCATCCATGACCAAATAATTACCTGCTGCCACCGAAGTGTCTACCAGTGGGCACCCCACGTGCCCATGAAAGGCTCCAGGACCCGGTCCCGCCACCATGGCTTGGTGCACATTATGTGGACCCGCTCTGCGGCCCTGCAGATCTCACACATGTCCCTGAGTCCGGAGACCACATCAGCTTCTGGTGCCGGTAACCCTGTGTAACGCAAGTCAGCACCACTTGGTGGTAGGCCGCTGACGGCCATGCAACTTAGGGTGCCACTAACCCTGTGTAACTCAAGTCCATGTCACGTGGTGGTAGGCCCCTGACGGCCACATCAGCTTCAGGTGGCACTAACCTGAGCAACTCGAGTCCGCGCCACGTGGTAGTAGGCCACTCATGGCCACATCATCTTCGGGCGGCACTAACCCTGTGCAACTCAAGTCCTCTGCACATGGTGGTAGGCCCATGACGGCCATACAGCTCAGGATGTGGCTAACCCTCTGCGCAACTTTTCATGGACTCTTTATGATCCAGACCCGTGGAGTGTCCGCCATCCAGTCACCACCGGCAATAAAGGATGTGATGTTGTTGATCCATTATATTTGCGTGATCACATGGCCTGTGACGCATGTGCTGGATGGGTGTGGTGTGTGTGCAAAACTGCCCTCAGGGAGTGGCCTTAACATGTTGACAACTAGACCACTGAACTGCACACCAACAGCGAGTATGCCTGCGACAGGTAGCTATGTGAGACCAACTTCGGAACGTAATCGGAGTGGCGTGCCATGGCGTACGACGGAACAGGGCATGGATAGCCGAAATGACTCTGAGGCTCTGGGCGTGGTTCAGTACATGTCTGGACAAGGAAGTGACTAATGCGTGTGTCCCCATTGTAGTGTTTATGGCACCAGAAACACAATAGGCTATGTAGCATACTGTGACTGGCATCCCATTAGATGAGCATCATTGACGTAAGGTGAATCACTGTCTCTACATTCTTCCACATATTCATACATAAATTAGCTCAAACATAACACAGCACTGCGTCACTGGATGTTTATTGCACATTCAGTGGAGCTTAGCAGCTGGAGTGATAGAGGGACAGGACAAGCACACTTCACAATATGGGCTTGTGGAGGGCGAACCAGAGTCCATCCGGGGATGACAAGTTCCGTGGAACTGGAAGGGTACAGTCCCCAGTGAGGTTGCCGTGTCATTGGTTATTGAAGAGGATATGGCAGGCCATGTCGCGGACCAAGGTGAGTGCATCAGAGTGTAACGTAGGGCAATGGAAGGTCGTGGGGCCATGTGTGGCACCAAGGATAAATAGACCAGGTGGTGTAAATGATAGTGCCTTCTTCTGATCTCAAACCCATCCACGTCCTCGTCCTCGTACGTGTGCACTGCACCAGCTGTGGGTTTTTCTGTATCCGCTGCGGGACTGTGTGCTACAGAAAAATGAGTGGACAAAGGTGGATTGTTTTCTGCACTGTGGGCCACTGACACATCAGTGGACAGTGATGGACTGTCTTCCGCATTGTGTGCCACTGACACCTCAGGGGGTGCAGTGCATATGCCTGCCGCACTATGAGCTGATAACACACAAGGAGGCAGAGATGTGAAGGATGTGGGGGCAGCAGCATTTATCTGCGCCATGATTTTAGGCAGCAATGCCATGATGAGGATCTGAAGGGCATGGTAGATCCCAGCTACATTTCATGTTCAGTGGTGGGTGCCATCCTTTACGCCTCCATCCCCAGCATGTCCTCCATGAGCCTATGCATGTGTGGCAGGTCATGGCATTTAAAAAAAGTTGAAATTCACTGAAATAAATATGTTTCAGACACGTTATAGTTAGAAATTAGCATTTAAAAATCCTTTGAAATTCACTGAAAAAAACATAGGTTTCAGACACATTATAGTTAGAAATTAGCATTTAAAAAACCTTAGAAATTCACTGAATGTCATCAGTGATGTTACTGACCATGTCATGAATGATGTGATATGTGACGTCATTAGCAGTGCATTGCGGGTGCGTGAGTTATAGTTAACTGAACTAACTATAGAGGGGAAATTTCTATGATTTTGTACAAGTGAAATATCCAACTAACTATAACATGTCTGAAACCTATGTTTTCTTCAGTGAATATAGATAGATAGATAGATAGATAGATAGATAGATAGATAGATAGATAGATAGATAGATAGATAGATAGATAGATAGATAGATAGATAGATAGATAGATAGATAGATAGATAGATAGATAGAACATTTCTCATGCTGGAGAGGAATGTTAGAAACACCATGAGAGAATGCTTTAATGAATGGACTGGGAATCTGTTAAAACCAACTGTAGTGATGCTGGTTGCAGTAGCAAAGACCAAATATGAGCGAGTAGATTTCAGTTTAAAAGCAGAATCGGGAAATTGTATTGGCTGCAATACAATGTAAACTAATTCGGATTCTATCTCTAGGGGGGCAACTTGAGCTCCCCTGCTGGCCTACGACTCGCGCTGGGGGGCATTTCCTTCAAAAAGGAGGACCGTCTCCGGCTGGGGGTCACTGCAGCAGCTAATAAACACACTGGCAAAGAGCAGACGACTTTGTTTCTCGATGTTCAGTCTTTCCTCATATGAACTTCCATAGCAACTGGGCGAAGGCCGCCACTCAGTGCGCGACGCGCCAAACACCATTTAACTTCCTTGCGTGCTGTCTTTTTTTTTTTTTAATTTCTTTATTGGCAGGATAAACGAAGGCATAGTCATCAGAGCATAACATTTCGGTACATAAGCCTCATTTTTGCATCATATAATCACTCTGACAGGATATACACATTTCCATTTTTCATTATGTTACTGTAACACCCAACCAAACTCCCCCCCCCTCTCCCTCCCCCCCTCAGGCACTTCCCATTCACTTTTATACCAGCCCGTGATGTCGGACATTCCTACACATGTACATAGCGGGTGTTACAGCATCCCTGTTGAACGCGCACTAGGGGCATGTGGGGTTAGACACTGTCGTGTGAGTGCCGTCTTCGGACTTGCACCTCTGTATTCGTGCGATGGGTCCCACCTTTTGGTTGCCGTCGCACATGTGTCAGCCTATGAAGTGGAACTACCCTCATTCCTGGTGTCCCATGTCTATGGTGTGTGCTGTCTTAACAGAGAGGTTTGAAGGAAAACACCGTTCGAGGCGCTTTTCTCTGCAGGTGCTGTGAGATAAAGTCCTCTGGTTACCACATCCGCAATCCGGTCCCATAACTCATCGCCCACCAGTGAAAGTACACACCAGTCTGCGAGTGCCGTATTACTGCCATTAGTGCTGTTTGTAGAGACTGTGGCTTTGCGTGTTCTCAGGCCTTCTAAAGAGGCGTGCGCAGGGAATGACTGCTAACTGATGGCTCCAGGAGGCGCTGCGGCTTGAGGCCAAACAGGTGCTATTGTCGCTTTCTTTGGCTGTAGTCAATAGACTTACTAAGGACTCTGAAAGGTACACCTCGAAAAGAAATACATTCCAGGTGTATGTCTGGGTGTAAACTGACCCACTGTGTACACTCAAAAGCAACGCAGGATCCACTATCCTTTCAAAATGGCATAACTCTCCCATCAGTGCGCATTTCATTGTTTGAGGATTTTTTCCCGTATTGTGTAAAGAAACGGTAGCCTGCTGGGCATACAATGATGTATTGCTGAACCCGTTTAGTAACTTGCTCACAGGAGGCCTTGCTTTGTGCTTTTGTTTTCATTGTTTTGTTTTCTTTCAGTATCGTCGTGTGGATAATTTTCCTACGACATATTTGGTATTATTTAAGCTGTGTTTAGTTGAAGTGGAACAGGCACACATTAGGACATTCCTCTGCCGAGGTTACTAAAATGAGGACAGAAAAATTACGGTATGTGTTTTTATTAGTGAACGTAGGGAACCCGTGTCAGGTTGGCGACATGGAGTCAATTGCATTAGGATGTAGTCTCTCTCTCTCTCTCTCTCTCTCTCTCTCTCTCTCTCTCTCTCTCTCTCTCCCTCTTTCTCTCTCCCTCTTTCTCTTTCTCTCTCACTCCCTTTCTCTCTTGAGGATGATGATGATAGCAGGTGTCCTGTCCCTCATTTGCTGAAGATGTTTCCGTGGGAATGGGAATGGTGAACTGACTGATCTTGTTAGACAAGAGTGAAGTCAAGCCAAGCGTCGGTAAACAGATCACAGTGGGTTAAAGCACTAACTGAAGAGGTGCGTATATTTGCATGTATTTCACTGTCATCAGTATAAAATCCTGTCTGCCTGACTCGGGGTCTCATCCTTCCTAGGTTCCTTGCTTGTGTAATTGCACTATTTGCAGTGCTTATAAAGCTATACGATAGCTATATTATTGTCAAAAGCCAGCCAGTCTGAGTCTATTCTATGGGTACTCACATACATTTCCCCAGGGGCATGCAAAGTACTGGCTGTGGCATGTCTGAGGGCTACACTGATGCCAGCAATGCAAGGGTCAGGGTGATGAAAGGTGGGCGTGGTGGATGTGAAGCAGATGCATGATGTGGACAACAAACCACACACCAAGAATTAAAGTCAAACCATTATCTTCTAATGTAAACTGTAAGAGGGAAAGAGTAGCCCTGGATGGTGAACTCCACTCTGTTCGCAGAGTTTGCAGAGTTTTTTCCTCACCCTCTCTCTCCAGTGTTAAGTTGTGAGCGAGGAAACTCCAACGCTAGACCACCACCCAGCAAGATTTCTCAATGTAGGTGGTCGCTGATGGTCGTCAGTCAGTCAAATTCACTTTATTCGGTTAATTAAAACCATAAAAGCATACTACATAAAAACACAATAAATATTAAAATATTAACATAACACAAACAACACAGAATACAGGGGGAAGGACATCTAGATCATCAATATACAGAGGAAAAATTCATTGTATGCTAACTTAAGATTCTCCCCTATTGAAAAGTATTCTAATTGATAGCAATCCATCTCTTTTTCCTTATTCTGACTTTTGCAGTCAAGAAACTAGCTATATTAAAAAGTTTCCACACATTGATCAACATTTGTAAATATATTAAAGCCGGTCTAGCCTGTGTAAAACCTTTGCCCTTTAAAATAGGTTAAATGAACCGATTTTGGATGTTCAAAAAGTGCTCACAAAATAAGACAAAGTGCATTGAGACCTGAGTAGAAAAAATATTACATGAACAAACACCCAGGTCCTCAGGCTTTCTCCATCCCATTGGTTCAGTGAGAAGTAGATGCAAATGATAAAATTTAAACCCTACTAAACGGAAACGGTGATGCTGATTGGTGACTATATTTAAATACTGTTCAATCACTTGTGAGGTGGAGAACAACTGGTGTGCCCGCACAAGAGGCTTGCTTAATTCCCTAGCCTCCCTATCCATCTGTGATAACTGCAGGTAAGTACTTTTAACCCCAAGCATATCCTCCTTTAAGAGTTTCTCTGGGAAGTTGAATAACTCTTGTCTTCCCAAATAAAAGGCAGTCCTTTTCACATAGCTTAGCCAGGGGATACTACTTGCTAGATGAAGAGCTAGACAATCATGAATAATTTCGCGTTCATCCCAAGCTCCGGGTTTATCCAAATACATATCCATTTAAGTAGAGGTGCCATTCCAATTAAATTTGGTATAAAACCTAAACCGGTTCCTTGATGGATAAATATAAGTGGATGTTGCTTGTGGCACGGATAGATAGTTTCTTAGGAATTTGTTTTCCACAGTTTGGATATCTCTAGCTTCTCTGTATACCCAAAGGTCAGAACCATAATTTGCTATAGAAATGCATTTAGCCCTATAGCTGTTTAGCATAGCATACATTGGTTTAGACCCTAATCTACGTGTAAAATCAAGGACAGCGAGGGTGGATCTAGCCATTGCATTTCTTTTGGCTTTCATTTGTGGGACCCATGTGCTCCTTTCATCAAATAACACCCCTAGGTATGTACATGACGTCACCCATGATATTACAATTCCTTCACAATAGTGAGTTTTAAAATTCCTGGGCTTTGCACCCAGAATCATAGTGTGGGGTTTAGAAAAATTGACGTCAAGATCCATTGACTGCATAAACTCGGCAAAGGTTGTTAAAAGAGGCTGTAGTCCAATCCCAGTTCTGGCTAGTAGAGCAGCATCATCCTCATATAAGAGAGCCGGGATTAACCGCTCCCCTACATGGGGAATATCCATACTCGCACCCACTAAAACTGAATCAAGGTTAATGATATATAGAGTAAATAAAAGTGGGGCTAAGATGCAACCCTGTCTAACTCCTTTAATAATACAAATGCTTCGCGTGAGGTTACCTTTTTGGTAAAATCTCACTATGGCTTTAAGATCCTGATGCAAATTGGCCCACAAATTTACAATATTTAAATCCAGACCTGATTTTAACAAGTGCCATAATTTAGAGCTATTTACACAGTCGAAGGCCGAAGAAAGATCCATAAAGGCCAAATGAAGTGACCCTTTATTTGCAATTGTTTATTTTCCAGATAATAAAAGCAAATTTAGGCACTGGTGTGTGGTTCCTCTTCCTTTCCTGAACCCATACTGTCGATTTGAAAGAATATTAGTGTCATTTAACCACTCAGTGAGTTTGCCGAAAACCACTCTACCTAAAACCTTCACAGCAGAATCTATCAATGAGATTTGCCTATAACATCGCAGGTCTTCTCTATTCCCCTTTTTAAAAACCAAGACTATAACTGATTGTGACTAAAATTTGGGTAAACCAAATTCACAAGCCATATTAAAAAAACTAGCTAGTAATTTAGACCATGAAGATACATCAGCTTTATATTTGTCAGCCGGGACACCATCCGGTCCAGGGGCTTTGTTATTTGACATTTGATCGCTGGCCACCGCTACTTCCTTCTCCGTAATAACTAAAGAATATTTCTTACCTACATATGGAGTACTTGGTAGCCCATGATCCCCCTGATCTCCATATATACATTTAAAATGGTTGAACCAGTCCTCTTCTGGGATATTACAATCCAACAGGCTACCTTTGTTATCCAAGAGGAAAGCTTTATTTACAACCTTCCAAAACTTGGCACTATTCCTAATTACATCAATTGACAATAAATCATTCAAAGCTTCATTTTTAATATCCAACTTACGTGTATTTATTACTATTTTATAGTCTTTACTAAGGACAGCTATCAAAGGTTTATCTTGTGGTCTATTTTTTAAAGCGACCATCAACTTCCGGTGCGCAACTATACACCTTTGGTCAAACTACCTCTCTCCTCTATTGGGGTAATCCTTACAGTTATACATAATGTTTTTTGCCAACTGCTTACAAATTTCAACATGAGCGGTTAGAATCCTATTATCTCTTGCCCTACTCTCAAGACATATCTCCATTTCCAACCCTAGTTTAGTAACTAAATCATTACAAAACTCTTCAGGAATGACTTTACAACATTTTAATCTACGGCCCTGATCTTTGTTCTTAATTACTGAAGTAGAGGCCCATTTATTGATTTCAGAATTAAGCCCAATGCCCCCCACCAGTATCAGATGTATGGAATTGTGGTCACTGAATTGTGACCACACAGCTGTATAATTTTTGACATGTGCTTCCAGGGCAGCATTTATAAAAATATCATCAATGGTTGAATGCATTGCCCTACCTTTGAAAGATGGTATATCGTCCTTCCCACACGAGTCATTTGGATATAAGATGCCAAAAGCTGCTAATGTGTCCTCTAAAAATTCCCCTTGCTGTGTGTGTTCAAAGTGTTTGTCCGAAAACATGCCAGGCCCTAAACTATCAATACCATAACAGTTCTTGGAACATAAATGTATATTAAAGTCCCCTAAAATAACAACAGAATAAGGTGTAACTTGTTTCTCCTTGTAACCGTTCAAAAAGTTTTAAGACTGGACAAATGCTCAGTGATAGAAGTTCTGTCAAATGAGTTATAAAATAAACAATTAAAACTTAGCTAAATTAGAGGGCATCATTTTGACAGTTAAACAGTTTACTAACCCTATCTCCAATTTTCGATGATTACCTGTAACCTTCAGGGAAATCAGTGTTATTAACCCTCCTTTAGGTCTTTCCACTACAGAAGGGCTGCAGGTTCAAAATAGGTAGTATAACCATCCAGTCAAAGAGTATTATACATTTCCCAAGATTCTTGAAGCCCAATGATGTCATATTCCTTTAAAAAGTTATTCTAGATGACATCATCAATGACCGCTCACATTGAGAATCCTTCCATTCACGTTGAGGAAGCTGCCGCTTGAGTAGAACATCTGCTCGAGCAGCAGAAAGAAGCAGTATCCTCTTGCGCTGTGCATAGTGCCTTTTGCGCTGATTTTCCAGGGTGGGACAAACACCCAGTGCTAAAACTCAGCACGAACGGCGCGACCTAATACGCTCCACCGTTAGCAGAACTCCGCACAGTGCAGCAGAGTTTTTCGGTCACTCCGTGAACTCCACCCAGGCCTAGGAAAGAGATGCTCACATGGTGACTGAATTGAAAAATGTGAAACCAGAATACCAGGGCTCAGTCAAGCTTCCCCACTTGACCAAACTGCGTGATCCTAGGCAATTGGTTAATTTCACTGTGCCTCCTTTTTATTCAGTAACAGAATAGTTTGTTCTTTTTACCCATGCCTTCAAACCCACCCCCATGCTCACTGACCCCACCCCCATTGGACTCTGGACCCTATTTTTGCAATGCACTTCTACCCCTACTTACAAGCGCAATATAAGCTGAGGTTGAAATTGTTGTTTCCTAAAGCTTACACAGGCACTTCTGTGGTGGCACACACTATCAGCTGTGCCTACAGGCGATTACAATATTAAGAAAATCAAAGCAATGCTTTTATCATTGCACCACTTTGCATTGCATTGCACCATGCACAAAGCCATAAATAGCCTGGAAAACGTACACTAGTAAATAAACACTATTTAGGTACGATGTTAGATGTATTATGTATAAAGAAGGACTTATAAGCCCACAAATGTCTTCATAATATAGCATTTTTTAGGTCTCGCCTAGGCAGCGTATGTGCTGTCTCTTCGAACCATGCTGTATCTACTCTGTGGGCTTGCAGCCCGTCAATTGCTTTTGATTCGTTTCTTAGCATGTCCTTCCCAAAAGCTTGCTTCTATGTGGTTAATCTGTGTTTTTTGTCCCTCCTTCTTGTGTTTTGATCCTTCCCACGGCTAAAACAAAAAAATATTCTGTAACTATTTTTGTTGGTCTTTCCCCTTCAAGCAACTGCACATAAAATAAAACACACCTTAAATGAAAAATTAATTCAAGTTAAATTAATCAGTGAGAGATGTACTTTTTTATGTTGTGAAACCTTTATTGATAATGCAGTCACTGCAGATATCTGTTTGGGCAACCAGACAGCCACAGGATTGAATTCTGCATGGTGCTATGGGCAAAAGAGACTTGTAACTTTTAGTGTTGTAAGGTCCCAGCCTGTGACAGAAAGCACTGTATATTCCATGCATTATAAAATAGGCTGCCACAAAGTGAATTAAAAAGTATTGGTTTAAAATTAAAAAAAGTGCTTCCAAAGTATAGATCTGAGTAACATGCAGTGGTCTTTTACTTGTATCCTTTCACTTCTGCCTATTTCAATTTGTGTATGCACACTATTTGTTTTGTTTCTTTCAGCCTGTGTTTTGGGAAGATTTCCTTTTCATTCTTGTAGTGTTAACGCTCCTAACACCATTTTAGTGAACAGCCATGTACATATTTTCCTTATCTCATTGCATTTGCTGTTTTCCGAGGGGGCCTGTTACATCAACCCATACTCTTGCCCATCGTTGCAGTCCCCTCCGTCGTCAACAGCTCTTTTTGTCTCCTCCCCTCTGAGTCCTGCATCTGCTACTCAGCCCCTTATTACAACTGCTTCCAATGAAGAGCTACACACACACCAGCCCATCAATCATCATACAGAGACACAACACATTAGCACTAATTATTACAACCATACATGCAACTTTACAGCTATGTATTTTATAAAAGGAACTATTAGTGCACAGTCCTGCAACCACTCAGCATGTTCCAAAAGTTAACGTTCAAGAGCAAGGAAAGCAGTTGTGCGAGCAGCCTACTACTTCTTCTTGCTCCGTCACCCGATTCAAGTTCACTGATGGGTCGCGCAGAGACGATGCTGCAAGAGGTCATTGATTTACAGGCTTTGATTCACACTTTCACATCACACCACGTAAGCAATACTCCACAAACCAGCTACCACTTCTATCATATGTTGTGATGACTCCTCCGTGACAATATACAGAATTCTGCTGCCTTTAAAGTAGGTTTATACATAAATACCTTATACATACAACTTGTGTACTGAATAGAGGTTAAAATAAGACACCCTCTTCTACTGAAAGAACCTAGCCTCTGTGTGCTGTGCTAATTTGGCTTATCAAAAGTATGTACTACAGCTCACTGAACACATGCCAAAGAACGCTGATGTAATCTGCAGTAATGGTTTCCAATTCTATTGAGGGAGAATTCATGTTTCAACTGGCTACCATCGACAAAAAACATTTCCAAAGCCAATAGGTCTACTGATGCAACAAAACATCCAACATATATCACTTAATCAGCAAAACATTAAAAACTATGGTGCTTATTAGAATGGTGGCTGGACCCTAGCGGTGCAGGGACTGTCTGCCAGCGGTGCGGCAGTCCCGTACCACTAATTAGGATGTGACCGCCACCCTGGTGGTCTCATTCGCATCTTTAACATTTCGGCGGATGGTGCTGTAGGCAGCACCCGTTGCAATGCCAAAAAGGCATCACCTCCATGGAAAGGCTGCCTTTTACTGCCATCCTAATCTGGTGGACGGTTCCTGCTAGGCACCACCACCATTTTGAGCTCCCTGGGCTGTCCGCCAGGCAATCGGGATAATTGCTCGTGGCGGACGGTCCTTGCGTCTACTAATGACGAATTCCTGTTCCCACCGCCATCCTAATCTGGCGGTGGGAAATATCCATTCGCTGGAGGAAAGACCGCCAACGCAGGGCCAGAGGTTGCCTCCCCCGACCCTGCGGCGGCGGTCCTTCCGCCATCATAATCAGCCCCTATGTTATGAATACAATCACAAGCAATCTACACTTACTACCACTCTATAATGTATAATAGGGAAAACCAAAATAGAACCTCTCAAAAAGACAAGATCTATAAAGGATGCCAATTCTTGTGAAGTTTGTATTTACTTCTGAGGCAAACGAAAATGAAAATAACAAAATGTGTGTTTGTAAACTGCACCTGCATTTATTGGCCCTGAATAATAGCTGTTTATTATTGCCCAACTGAAGGTACTCGTTTTATTTTATAAATATGGGGAGGATGAAAGGCTGAGAGAATGGGTAAGAATTCAAATATGAGACCATGGAATCAGTCTTTGTAGTGGATGCATTAGGCTACTTTGCAATCAAATCCTCCACTTCCATTCAGGAAAATAAATGTATTATGCATTTGAAGAATGCAGACACTCATATCAATATCAGAGAAAACGAATGAAATATCATAAAGTCCAGTTCAAAAGAGACTTATGGATCACTGGTCACCGACATAAAGTACTCAAGATGACCGACTCTGGCTAATGTCGACAGAGAGACTACAAATCAACTTATTGAGTGACTCTCTCTGCGGACACCACAAAAAGGGCCGGAAGTCCCATTCATGCGGCCTGCCTTCACTTTATTTTTACATAGACACAAGTCTTTTTTTATATTTCGTGCTGGAATGAGTTTGCAGAGTGCCCGAAATTGCCCATGGCCTTCAACGTGCCCTTGACTAGTCATAGAGGTCCGAGAGAAAGAGCAATAGGTACAAATTAGGGAAGTAGCCAAGTTGTTAAGACCTTTTCTAAATAGTTATTGTGTTCTGTTAAAAGGATTTTTTAAGCGCACGATTACCCAGAGGTGTCTTGGCACTAGATCGGCTCAAGAAAAAATGATCAAACCACTAGCACTAAAAAGCCACATTTTTAGCTCCTTCCTAAATGATAGTAAGTTGGACAAGGACCAAATGAGAGGAGGAAGAACAATCCACACTTTAGCCGTGCCTTTTATAAAACTTCTTCCTCCCCAGTTAACTCACTTGAAACAGGGGACCACCATTTTTTTGTCCCCGAAAGAGCGCAGCTTCCTGCTGGATTCATACCACTAACATGCCTCCTTCAAGTCAGTCACCTGAGAGAGACTCTGGGAGGAGTAGTAGAATGAAGTAAATAAAACATAATGATGGCGGTGTTAGCCTAGTACAACAAGTTGCAAACTGTAGTTGTGTCGAGTCACTCGACACAAGCGTAGCCTTTAGTGCTGTGTAGGGGAATGTTGAGGAATCCACTCGATGCCGGAAATTAATTATGATGGATTAGGTTCCTTTGGAGAAAAAAATTACTTGCAATTTAAATATACTGATGATGGGTGGGCAAACAGAAGAAGATCCTTGCCCTGCCTTGAAATTGAATGAGTGTTGCTTTGACCACATCCGCCCCAGCAAGTGTGTGATCAATTATTGGTGTACAATTCATTTAGACACACCTCAAAATAAATCACACAGCCTGGGGTAAGAGGGTTAGGGTTTGATGAATGGTTAGGAAGGGGGTTTGGGGAAAGGTTTGACAAAGAAAAACACTACACATGGACAAACAACAAAACACAATCTTGGCAGACGACACTTGCCATAAATCTGTTAAAGGAGAAAAAACAAATTAATGCATGATGATAAGTTGATGGTTAATGATAAATCGTACTTACTAACTAGCTACTACTAGACAATTAGACAGTACAGGGCACCAGTATATTATGAAATTTGCCTTTCCCGTCTTCCTTCAGAGAGACCCAAATTACATACAGTTTTTGTTCTGTTGTATCGGGCTTACTTTTAAAGATAGCAAAGAAAATTAAAAAATAGCTGTAGGGATGAATTATAAGCAGAGAGCAAACATAATAAAAACAACACACAGTCGTAATGTTGGAAGAAAAAAATGAATCAAAATATTTAAAAGGTGATGAATGTTGATGCTGTTACTGCATGTTATCCTGGTCAAATTGGGGAGTTGCATCTCGGCATTCCTCTTGGTCCTCCCTTTCATGGATGCTCCGTTCATCAATCTTGGGTGCTGCCACTGCCTGCATGGCGGATGCAGATTTATAAGGTACGTGTGAGTTATTTTTCCCAGTATAGCACAGGGTAAGGGCCGGCCTGTAATTGTAGATGGAAAAACAAAAGGGATATTGAAAAAAAATGAATACATTATTTTGGAGTGCAACAAGAACAATTTCTGAGGCGGCATGGATACATCATGTCTACTCTGTTTCCTGCATTAACCTACAACAACAACAGGACAGAGTAGGCCCACAGCACCTGTGACCCAACATCTATTTAGCTTACATTTTGACAGAGAAAGACATAGCAGCACATATACAGCAACATAGCATTTTCCAAATTAAGTGACTAAATTATTGCACCGCTGTTAGTCATACCACTTCACTCGACTCCACTACTACACAGACATGTAGGTCTGCTGTGGTTGTTGTTGACTTGTTTACCTTTTCTGCCACTCATGAAATGCCCTGAGTTATTCCATCAATCAGCTCCGATCCTACTGAGTAACTGCAAACATATTATGTCACTGTGGTCATCATCATGGTGTTGTCCAACTCAGTGTGCAGTGCAGTGTACATAGTGAGTCCAGATTCCATATTCAAAAATGCAATGGATCAACCTGCAGTAGAAGTACAATTTTGTTATTAAACAACAAGAAGGGAAACATTAACTTGAGTTACTTTAAGTGTGCAGATTAAATAATAATAGTACACAATGAATTCACTTCATGCACAACAAACAACAACAACACAAACACCAATCACTCTCAGAGTCAGCTTCCAATGCATGCCATCATTCATTACCTGTTCCACTTCTTTCTCATCTTAAGTTAAGGGGCAAGCTCTCTTGGCTCGGAAAAGAGGACAGCTATAGTAGTCATCATGTTCCACTTCTTTTGGAGGGACTCGACGAGGCAAAATTTTCTTACTTGTACTATTATTATTCTACATCCAATCATCATCTGGCTTGAAGGAAATGGGTTTAGGGTGAGTCAGGAGGATGGACAAGCAGGACTCGGATTAGTGGACTTCAGTATGCAGCCAGGAGCACCTCCAATATGGCAAGAAAAAGACTAGAAGACTGTGGTGAAGGATTTGTTGTGATTCAAAGTTTCAAACCAAAAAGACAGACAGATACACACAAATAATAAAAGTAAATAAGAAAGGAAGAAAGGAAGAAGTTCAAGCCTAGTTGTCAGGGAAGAATAGCTCATCCTCAAACTCTGGGGGTTCAACCAGAAATAGGTAATCATCTAACACACTACTTCCGTCACCTAAGCCACTGTCTTCATCTTCCTTCTTTTCTTCATGTATTGTGTAATTTGGTGGTATAAAATGCTGATTCATTTTGATCATGGTTAACCTTTCCACGTTTTTGGGCGAGAGACTGGTCCTTTTCACAGTTTCAATGGCACCAGCAGCACTGAAAACATGTTTAGAAGAGATACTTGCGACAGCGCAAGCCAGATAGTTTATCGCCAGCCTGCTGAGCACTGGCCATTTGCCCCTTTTCCTATACCAATACCGCAATGGGTTTTGATCAATGTAGACCTCTGTTGGGTCATCCAGATAGGCATGGACCATCCGCTCAATTTTCAGGGGTGCTACGCTATGCTTGGCCTCTTTTGTCTTTGCATCAGCACTGGACCTAGAAAGCCCTTGCTGTAAATACCAATCATGTGCAGATTTTACTGGGGCTGATGATCCGGTTCTTGCTGTTGTCGATAGTGTTGGTGACCGCTCTGAGCCAAACACACTGCCCTCAGGCTCTGAAGTGGAACTTGATGCCGAATGTAATGCTGCAGTACTTGTTGTGGGTTCGAGTAGCAGGCCTTTAATTGCCAGCCGTTCCTTTTAAAGTGAGTGGCTACCTCAGCTATCCAACTTTTGTACCGGGCAACGTCCAATTCTGGAAAAGGAATTAATGTCTTACTGTTCAGTGCCAGTTTGTACCGTGGATCCAGAATTGTGAAGCAAATGTAATGTTTTAGTGACACAATCTTCGGTTGCACCATTGAATTTTCAGCTAAGCGATGGGATAAGCTATCCACCCATTCATATGCTTTATTTTTGTCATCTACACCTATGTACACTTCAGACACATCCTTCCGCTGTTGCTATAGCATGTGGAACCATGGGATAGCTTGGCACATAGTACAGTCCCCCTTGCTGACTTCACGTGTGAAGACCTCGAAAGGAAGAAGCATCTCTGTCAGGTATTTAACTAGGCACCATTGGTCCATTTGAAGGGTCATTCCTTTCACAATCCCGTCCCCTTTTTGCATGACATATTCACTCATTGATCTGTACTGCTCAAACAGATGGTCAAGCATGTAATAAGTTGAGTTCCAACGTGTTGCCACCTCCTGGATGAGTGCTTTGCTGCCATTCTTTATAAGCATTGAATGATCCTCAGCGGCTTCCGGGCTTTAAAAAAATGGCTGACAAGCATGCATATTCTTTGGCTGGTGGTCAGTAAGTTGTTGACTATAGCTTCAATAATAATGTTAATGCAGTGCGCCAAAAACGGGACCCTGAAATAGGCACCACCCTCCATGGCCTTAAGTACATTACTGCCATTATCCGTGGCAACAAAACCAATGTTAATCCCTCTTGTGCGCAGCCATTCAAAGACCTTGCTGTTAAACTCTTCCAAAATGTTTGCAGCAGTATGTGATTTCTCCATGGCGAATATGACTACAGTTGCATGTTTCAGAGTAGCATTAAAAGTCTCAGCAGTGTCAACAGCACCTGTTTCAGATATATTTTCTTTAACCCCCACAAAAGAGATCCAGTGTGCAGTGATACACATATAATCCGTGGCTCGGCAACTGGTTGACATGTCTGTTGTCAGGTGGATATTGTGAACAGCTCCCTGCTGCAAAGCTTGTCCAAGCAGTTCCAGCACATTGTGATGTAGTGCTGGAACAGCAACTCTGTTCAAATAGGACCAGCTGGGATCCTTCCATTTAGGGCAGATGGCTGACACTAATTCAAGGAAACCCGCCCCTTCCACAAAAGAAAAAGGGCGACGGTCCAGTGCTAATATTTAAGCCAGCTTCACATTGTACAAACATGTACTGTCCGTCCGACCTAAGCTTGCTGTCAGTGGTACGCTGGATTATTTTCCTTTGTGGTGCAGCTGTCTTCTTGTTCCCAGTTACGCTCAACAACGACACACTTTTTTTTCATTGCAGTACTCAGTTGCCTTGGCGTTTCAGTCTGACTCTGAGTATGACTCTTCTTACTACGGTACCACTGAGATGTTGCTGAGGATTTGGGCAGTACCTCTACACTGCTAGGGACAGGGCTAGAAATATCTCCCTCTTGTTCAGCTTCCACCACAATCATATATACTTCTACTTCTTCATCTCCACCAACAGCAATGGGTGCAATTTTACTTTTTTGTAAGCCAAGTAGGTGTGACTCCCACTGGATCATGTGGTGTTTTTTGAGATGACTTGTTTGGCCTCCGGTACCATAATTTGTACCAAGCTTACCCCGCCTGACAGTGTCTCGACAAATTGAGAATATAGTAATGTTCTCCTTCGTATTGCTAACCGAAAAGAAGTCCCAAACTGGGGAGGTGTACTTTCTGGTGCTACTGGAGGTACAACTTTCAATGCCAGATGAACTGGAGGGTGGGCATGGAATTTGACTCTGTGCACTTACAGTCCACTACATATTGAGGTGGTGGTTGAGCTTGATGTAGGTCCCTGACAGGCCTTAGCAAATTCAAATATGGAAGCTGGAGGTGGTGTTACCTGTCTTGGTGGTATCCATGCTACATCCCTCGCAGCAGTTTTGGATAGGGTAATGATGTTGGTCTCCATCTCCTTTGGTCCGGAAGTGATGTTCATGATGACTGGCTCATTATCATCATCATTCCCCTCTTCTACATCTTCCTCCATAACTCTAAGGCTTTCTGGAACCTTCCTTTTTACTAGCCTTGTCTTGTGGCGTGCATCACTCTCAGACTGAGCTGGTGGATTCCAAGTGGCATCCAGATCAACAGAAGCGGGCATGAAGAAGAAGTTGATGGACTAACCCTCCTTTTTCTTGCTGGGGATCAGGAAGACAATGGATTTTCTGAAAGAGTGGCTTGCTCCTCTTTGTCTACAGGAAGCTCAATTTCCTGAACTGCCCCTACTTCAGAAGGAACAACTACTATTGTGGGCTGTTCTTGCGGCTGTTGTTGCTGCGACTGTTGTTGCAGCTGTTGTTGCCCACTTATCTGCTGAGTTTCCACCTGCATTGATTGGGTACTACTTTGCAATAGTGACATTTCAACATCACTGCTGGTTAGTAGACTGGCTACCTTTGCGACACTCATGGACTTGGGCCTAGGTTGGTGGGGTGGGCCCGCTGATGTGGAGGTGCTGCTTCCAGCTTGGTTCCCGGACACTGCTGCTCCAGGCGTAATTTTTTGTTTCCCAAAAAACATTTAGGGCGGCAAACCAGTCTTGGCAAGTGCCAATTCCTTCTTCTGTTCCTTCTTCTCACTGGCAACTTTCTTGGTACTGGAGGACCTGGTAACTTTCTTTGAGGCCATCTTCTTCAGATGTCAGCAAGACGCTATTGCACAAGTTGCAGAGATGTCTGTGGCCACACGTCACATGACGTTATGCACAGCAGGACTTCTGTCTGACAGTACAACGGGTGATTATGACGCCTCCTCCTCTGTCTTTTTGTGCACCTAAAAGCAAAGAAGCCTGGAGAAGAACATCAGTGAAATGTTGGATTTGTTGTTGTGGTTCAATTACCACTAGTACAAACAACCAAATATGATATATAACTTAGTGTGTGTTGGTCACACTTGTTAGTGTTATATTATTACATTTTATTAACTCAGTTTAAGTTATAAAAAAAAACACAACAGTTTAGCCATTTGTGAGACTTTGACAACAATGGCTTTCATGGTATACAGTGTACACTTAGGAAGGATAGGAAAGAAGAAGAACAAAAACAAAAATATAAATGTAATGGTAGTGGAACCTGTTTGTTTGCATTAAATTATTTGTTCATCACGTTATTCAGGGAGCTGCCGCTGGCAAAGGGGATGGAGGGAAGCAGCAACACAAGAGGAACATAGGAAAGACATGCAGTCATATTGCGAAAGCGCACTGCCTAGCTTCAAAATGGCCACCATCCACATGGCCAAGCCCACAACAACAACAAGAAAGAAAAGACAGACAATGCAGGCCTATGGTAAAAGCACACTGCCTGGCTTAAAAATGGCCACCAGCCACATGGCCAGGCCCACAACAACAAGAAGCCTAGGCCAAAAAGGAACAAAGGAAACACATGCAGGCCTATATGGCAAAAGCAGCACGCTTATAACTACCACCACAAAATGGCCACCAGCCACATGGACACTCACAGTCACAACAAGCAACAAGCAGGAGACCCGGAAAACAATGAAATGAAACAGGCCTAAAATAGCCAGGCAAAGGAGGCATGATAAACAACACTGCTTTAATGCAATAAAATGCCAAAAAGAAAACCCACAGGCGTAAACAAGGTGTCCAAAGTACACAACAAAAACACCACACACAACAAAGGCATTTATTTAACACACACCAAAAAAAGTGAATACCCCCCAAAAATACATTTTGAATTTCAATCCAATACCATCCATGCGCTAAATTATGCTTAAATTCAACAGAACACAAAGAAACAGTTGTTTCTGGTACCCTTGACTACCTCTGAGCCTACTGGATGAAGGGCCTGTTGGCAGACTAGGCCACAAGCTTACAAGTCACATGGCCAGGTCCACAACAAAAACAAGAAAGTGAAGACAGACAATGCAGGCCTATGGCAAAAGCACACTGCCTGGCTTCAAAATTGCCGCCAGCCACATGGCCAGGCCCACAACAACAAGAACCTATGCCAAAAATGAACAAGGGAAACTCATGTAGGACTATATGGCAAAAGCAGCACACTTATATAACTACCACCACAAAATGGCAACCAGCCAAATGGACACTCACAGTCACAATCAACAAGCAGGAGGCCTGGAAAAGAATGAACTGAAGCAGGTCTATAATAGCTAGGCAAAGGATGCATGCAAAACAACACTGCTTTAATGCAATAAAATGTAAAAACGAAAATCCACAGGGCTAAACAAGTTGTGCAAGGTATACAACAAACACACCACACACAACAAATGCATTTATTTGACACACACCAAAAAAGGGAAATACCCCAAAAAACACATTTTGTAATTAAATCCAATGCCATTCATGCCTTAAATAATATTTAAATTCAACAGAACACACAGAAACCAGTGTTTCATGCACCTATGACTACCTCTGAGCCTACTGGATGAAACACCTATTGGCAGACTAGGCCACAAGCTTGCAGGCCTATGGTAAAAGCGCACTACCTGGCTTCAAAATGTCCGCTAGCCACATTGTCAGGCCCACACAAACAAGACGCCTAGGCCAAAAAAGAACAAAGGAAACACATGTAGGCCTTTATGGCAAAAGCAGCACACTTATTTAACTACCACCACAAAATAGCCACCAGCCACATGGACAGTCGCAGTCACAAGCAACAATCAGGAGGCCTGGAAAAGAATAAACGGAAACAGGTCTATAATAGCCAGGCAAAGGAGGCATGCTAAATAACACTGCTTTAATGCAATAAATTGTAAAAACTAAAATCCGCAGGGCTAAACAAGTTGTGCAAGTTATACAACAAAGACACCACACACAACAAAGGCATTTCTGTAACACACACCAAAAAGAGAAATACCCCCAAAAACACATTTTGCAATTTATCCAATGCCATTCATGCCTTAAATGATGTTTAAATTCAACAGAACACACAGAAACAGTTGTTTCATGTACCCATGACTACCTCTGGGCCTACTGGCTAACCAAAACAAATTTTATACCAAAATTGTAGTTGCAGCAACTGCAATGCCCCAATCAAACAAACAACAACACCAACTTACTTGTAAAATCTCAAATCCAAAAGTCCTCAAATCCAAAGATATATAATGCAGCAGACCCAAAGAGTAATCCTTCCAGCTCCAAATCCAAATGAAAAATGAACAGGAGATGGACAAAGCATTGGGAGGAGCCTGATGGACAGGAACAGGAAGTTGGAGAATCTGTGGCACTTCCTTCATCTCCAAAAAAAAAGTTTTTTAAAAAAGGACTCCTTGCACCAAAAAGTACAGCCAATGTCAATCTGAGGAATTTTTCATTCAAATCATCATTTTAGAGAAGGTTATATGCTGCTCGAGATAATATTCATCTCCAGATTGCAAATTTTGTGTGTTTGGCATCTTGAGCTTCACCAAACTTCCGTCGGATATCTGATAGCACGTCCAAATGACATATTAGCGATCACACATTTTCGCAGTGTCTGTTGGCGTGGCGAAGGACGTGTTTGCGATCGCACACTCGGGATCGCTCCGCCGGTTACCAAAATCTCGTGGCGCACGTGAACGGAGAGGAAAACTCGTCAGGGAACGCAGGGATCCCGGTAAGTAGCTATTGCGCGTGTGAAAACACATTTTTAAAGCACAAACAAGGAAATAATTCCACTACGCTGCGGATTGCGGAATTTCTGGTAATTCCATGTTCTCCACAGAACGTGGAATTGCCGAAATTCTTCAAATTCGGCAAATTTGCGAGCGGAGCGGATTTTAACACCCAGGGTTATATCATGGACAGGCTTGTTGGTGTTCTGAGGGACATACATGCTGCTCAAATGACAGCACACCCCCCATCCAGTGGCCTGCCTGTTGATGCTCCCACCACCTCAGCTGGGGGCACAGAGAAGGGTGAGCTGCAAGACAAGGACTCCTCAGACACCTCTGAGCCTGCAGCAGAGGACCCCCTGCCAAACATAAGAGGGGACGTTCGAGAAACACCATGGGAGGATCACGTGGCAAAGCACCAACCAAAGCCAAGTCACTGAGCCAATCATGATGGCACCTGTGTTGCACTGAACATTGACTTTGTTGATTATCCAATCCCACATTTCCATGTTGATGGCAGGAGTTTGTTGGACTGTGTAATTCCATTATGGTGGTGATTGCTCTATTTGTCTCTCTTACCTTCACTGACAACTGATACACTCACTATGCACAAATTACTTTACATTCACTTTAAATGTAACACAATCTAATAGAAAATAAACACTATTTACACACCTATGCCTTTGTGTCAGTTCTATGTTTATCAAAGTATGTACAATGTCAACTCTGATTCCAATGTACCACAAGCTCAGATTGTAACGAGACATTGATGAGGTGGAGGAACCTAGAAAGAGACAAGAGGATGACATTGACTTGTTATATGATGTTATTACAGCAATAACACACCACTAGTCCACACCGTGCAAGATTCATCCCACATAAACTGACCAACACATCAACATAGACATGAGGTAAGTGTAAAAAAATACACTGTGCTACACACATTCAGGCCTTAACAGTGAGCCACCAACAGCCTGCATCCAAACACATCATCCGTGCTTCATCACTAACAGCAAAGCAAACAGACATTGTCATAGTTGCTCAATGGTAAATTATTCTCAAGGGAAGTAGTTGGCGATGAGCTCTTCTCCAATATCATTGTCACTAGGCATGTGTGGATTTGAAGCAGGCGACATCTGCTGCCCATCATCGTCCAGAATCAGGGGGATCTCTTAGCGCAAGACCAGGTTGTGTAGTATGCAGCATGCAACAATGATCTGACACACCTTTTTGGGAGAACAGAGTAGTGCACCACCACTCTTGTCCAGACACCAAAATCTAGCCTTCATAAGTCCAAAAGCACGCTCCGCTATATGACGTGTCCTCCCATGGGCATCATTAAAGCATACTTTCCCCGGTGTACTTGGAATCCTCAGGGGTCTCAGCAACCAAGGCTGGTTGGGATACACTGAGTCGCCTAGTTAAGAGAAACACAGACCAAGTTTGTAATAGAAATAGTTGAGCAGAATAACATGTCACACATACAGCACACTACTTGACACAGCTCACTCACCAACCAGCCACGCACACTCCGGGAGCAGATTTTACATCAGTTGTGGGATGGAGCTATTATGCAGTATGTAGGACTCATGTGCAGAACCTGCAAATTTGGCACATACATGGGAGATAATCATATCCACTTGGCATACCACTTGCACATTTATTGAATGGTAATGCCTCCTGTTACGGTAGATGTGCTCACGTGCCTGTGGTGGAACTTGGCCAACGTGTGTGCAGTCAATGGCTCCAACAACATTTGGTATGTGACCGAGGCCATAAAATTCCCTCTTCACATCTGCCAATTCATGTCTCCTTCAAAAGTGAATTTACCTGTCCTTGTAGCTCAACAATGCCGACAGGACATCAAGCAACACCATGCTGAACATAGGTTGAGACATCCCACCTGCGATAGCCACCGTGTACTGAAACGAACCAGTGGCAAAGAAATACGGGGTGGCCATCACCTTTACTGTTGGTGTCAAAGCTGTTGGATATGTTCTGTGAGACCACAAATGGGCCTCCAAGTGAGCACGTAGCTCTTGAGGGGTAAGGCTATTCAGATGGAATTTCTTAATGATGTTGGTATCCTCCATTGTCTCCAGGTCTTGGAAATGCTGATACACATGTGGTCGTCTCGAACGTATTCTGGCAGGGGATACATGTAAAAATGAGTTAGAGAGCAGATGTGGGTAACATCTTATATAATGACTAACACAACCACACCATTGACAGGACTGTAAAAACAGCTTAATGCACAAGTGACAAACATAGACACCTTGATCTCCTATAGTCATTCATGTAGCCAGGATGTGCATACTAACTACTGTAAAATCAAAATCAGACTATGTGAATGACATATGGTACACTGCTACATCATGTGTCCCCAGCCCTGTGTGTAGCTGACACAGCTCCTCTACATGCAGGTCTAGACCCAGGCACCCAGGGAGGAGGGGAATCCTCCTTTCAGACCTAGTACCCTCACACACCCAGCAAGTTAGGTGTCATGCTTCATCATATGGGTTTGCTCCACGTCGGGTCGGCGCTGCAATACCCAACGGGCACCCAAGCATTGGCTCTTTTTCGGAGATCTTTTGTTTTGCCGTATGGCAATACTCCTTTAGGAACTAGAACCCTCACACACCCAGCAAGCTAGTTATCATGCTTCATCTTTTGGGTTTGCTCCTCATCAGGTCGGCGCTGCAATACCTGATGGGCACCCAAAAAGGGGCGCTTTTTCGGAGATCTTTTTTTCTGCCGTATGGGTGCTGTGGGTGTAAGGGCCCTAATGTGCTTGTAGATGTTCTGAGTTTAGTGAAATTAAAACAAGGAGGGAATCCTGGGAGCAATTTTTTTCTTGGTGGATTCCTGCTTGACCAAAAGTAATGAGGAGAGGCGACTAACAAGCTAACAAAGGTCAAGAGGCGCTCTCCTCCTTGATGGTCGACATGTTTCACACCAGTTAGTCCTATGGATCTGGTGGTGTTTCTTCAGGACCGTGAAAAGTGACTACCTACAGTGTATGGGGTATGTAGCTTGCCCCATGTATTAATGTGCAAGGGTGCAGTGGAGGAAATTACCTACCACTTGGGGGTGCACTGAATACTACCCACAATTCCTGGGACAAACCTGCATGAAGAGTCAAAAAAGGAGAGAGATAACATTTGGTTAGGCCTCAAACGTAAATTGCCATAAAAGGGGCCAACTGCTCGGTAATCAATTATTCTCTGGTAATGTTGCTTAACGTGTGCGGTCTAAGACATTAAAAGGTCTAAAATTACAGTAGTAGTTAACATATGCACTCAAATCAATCAAACAGAACCATCATCAAGTCTTGTGGGCCCGCCTATTGTGTAGAGGAGAAGTATGTGGTCTCACAACTCACCTATTAGGTCAAGAGATTATGCCCCATCTGTTACAGCATGACATAAAGACATCTATATTAGGGTGTCCGGTATTCGTAAAGGGAAGACAGATGAAAAAGGTGGAAAGTTATATCTTAATTCACTGTATTTCCACACTTAGAACAGCGTGCTATACTCATTGCATTCATACCGGGTAAGGCAGGTAGTGTGGCAGTATGTCGGGGCAGTCATAACTCCCGCCCTCGGTTATACTCCTTGACCCCATCACAGGGCACAAGACCAGCACGGGCGTCAGTCCCACACTACAACCTGGTGTGACACGCCTATGTGAATGTCATTGCATCCGATGGGGACCGCCACCACGGTAGTGTATTTCACTTTTGAAACTCGGGTAGGCGTGCTCCGCCACTGAGGGCATAGGCATTGGCCACACGTTAAGGATACAGTATTGTGATAGAGACCACCTGGCCCCCGTGGTGTGACACTGCCTATGCAAATGTCATGGCAGCCAATAGGGACCACCATCGAAGTAGTGCATTTCAGTTTTCAAACTCATGGTAGGCGTGCTCCGCCACTGTGGGCATAGGCATCAGCCACAATTGAATGATGTAGGATTGCGGTAGAGACCACCTGGCCCCCGTGGTGTGACACCACCTATGCGAATGTTATTGCAGCCAATGTGGACTGCCATCGTGGTAGAGCATTTCACTTTTGAAACCCATGGTAGGTGTGGGCCACCACTGCAGGCACAGGTATTGGCCACAATACAAGGATGCAAACCAGGCAGACCAATTGCATCAGCAGAGTACCACTGGAACAACCTTAGGGGCCTTTAAATGTCTGTGAAATAGCCACACCTGTCACTCGCATTCAGACACTTCTGCCTGCCATTCCTCACCACCAACTGCTGCTGTACCTAATCTCTGGACCCAGTAATGGTTCGTACTGAGAACATCAGGGCCTGTTCTTTCACCAAAGTGGAGCTGGAGGTCCTGGTGGATAAGGTCTTTGGCCAGTAGGAGCAGCTATATGATGCTCCAGAGGTACTGGTAAGTGTAGGAGTAAATGTTTGAGATTGCTCAGAATGCTCATGTCATGTTATTGTACACTAGTATGTATGTGTCTGTGAGTGCAAGTTAATGTTAATGCATTCAGATTTTGAAAACAGCTCATACCTGACCTAGAACGTTTTTCACTTGAGTATGTGGGGAGGATGGCAACATAGACACTGATGTAGCTCAATTGAAGCTAAACATCACCCATATAGTTCTGAGACTGGGTCTTGTAAATGTTTGATACACTGCCTAGCCAAATGACTTCACGTCAATGGGGCATATAGCCTTATTCCCCCAGATCCCTGACTGCATGCAATTATGAAAAGGACATACCGTGTTTTATCAGTTGTCCAGTTTCACTGCTGATTTGAGGAACTCTCATTCTGAACACATATTCCCTGTTCCATGTCATTTCATAGTTTAATAAGTGTTTAATAAGTGTGCATATGATCATTTGTGAGAATGAAAATGTAGAATGGCCAGAGGGTACTGATTAATGTGTGTACTGCTTATATATTGACCCTATGGAGATGTGGCCATTATGCACAGGAGTACAAGGCCTGGATCTATCACTATGGGCGGAAAATCACATCTGACACATATGCTAAATGTTCAGTGGACATGTCAGCCATCTTTTGATTCCATCATGTGTAGAGTCTTGCATGTGTATGCACTGTTTCACCATTCTCATTGTACATGCATGTGATTCTTGTGCTGGACCTGGCTTTTTGTCAGTGAAAAGCCCTCTGGCCTGGCAAGTAAATGCACAATGTTTCAAGGCACCATAACTAAAATGACTTAGATAAGCATATTTGTTGTCCATCCATCCTATTTTTGAAGCATATATTATAGGCCTGAGGAGTACATAAGACAGGCCTATACCTTGTGACAAGAGTGTGAGAATGTAAGATCAGGTACCTAATTGTGTCCTCCCTGACACCTGTAGCTATGCAATGGTCAGGGACATTAAGTGTGTAGTGTAAGACATAGTGTGTCTGACCACTACACATCATTTACAATGTATAGTATGTCATGATCACTCACATAGTGCATTACAGAAGAGGCACAGTTTCACATTGATTTCTGTGCCAGCACTCTGAATGTGTATGAGATCGGCATGTAGTGTGTCCATCATCATAGATCTATCCATTGCAATGATATGGCTTGATCCCAGTGTGCATTAGACATTGTCTATGGCTTCTGCTCTCCATTGATGTATCTGTATGCTATGTGTTTACATGCTCATGTACTGTCACAAACTGGTACACAACACAGTGTCACAAATATTCCTCTTCTTTTCTCCCAGGCCAGTAACTCAAGGTCCATCAGCGTAAGGCCATTTGGAGGGCTATTGCCCGCAAGGTGCGCTCCATGGGGGTCTCAAACTGACGTCATACACACTGCCACAATAGGTGGGATGACATCTTCTGCCTCAGCAAAAACATCCCAGAAATAACGCTGGGGTTGGTCCCTCGAAGGGGCAGGTTGGCGCGCAGGAGCATGACCCCACTAATGCCCTGCATCCTGGCAGTCACACAGCCAGAGCTGCATGGACAATTGATGACCCAAACAGCAGCAATTTGGGGGTAAGTATTATGCATAGTGTGGCTTTGCACATTAGTGCATGAATCCCAGCCCAGAGCAAGGCTGGACCTCTGTGATGTCTCTTGTGTGACTCAATGGCTTCGAATTAGTTTCAGTGTCGAGTACAGAGGTTCTGCATTTTTACCACATTTTGATTCACATGTTGGAAATATATGGACTGTGTCATTGCAAGTCATCTTGACATGTTTTCATCTACAGTTTGGTGTGTGCTGTCTGACCTGAGACCTTCTTCACTTGAAAATTCGCTGTGTGAAGTGTGTAGCCCAGTACACTTGTCAGGCTTGTGTGTGCTGTGTGCCTACCAAAATAGTGTGCTAATGTGATGATTTGTAAGTGGCTTGAGACATGCTCAAATGTGGACTCAGAGAGCAGCGAGTCGGTAGAGGTTACACCTGTCCCATGGGCTGTATTTTCAGCATGATACAGAAGACAGCATCCGTGAAATAATGGCCTAATGTCAGAAGCATGGCATCACATGATGTGACTGTCTGCCACACTGAGAGAAAGTACACCCAGGTGCTGATGGGGTAGATGTTGATGATTGCAGGGATGCATTGGTTGATTTGCATTTGCCAATTGTGCACATGGCAACTTGATTGAGATGGTTAGACTATGGAATTTAAAAGTAATGCAGCTGAGCCTGGCTATTGTGGGATTGGTTTGATACTAGGGCTTAACATGGTTGGATGTGATTGTAGGAAGGTAGGATCTGACTGCATAGTTACCCCCAGTTATTTCCTGGTGTTTTGCTGATTTTTTACTAGTCTGACAGGGATCCTGCTATCCAGGACCCCAGTCTATCTGCTTTCTCCTGTAAATTGTTATTTAGGTACAGTCCGGATTAGATTCTGGGGTACCCTTATCAGTCCCTAGTATATGGTACACCATGTACCCAGGGGCCTTATGTGGGCTGAAGCATGTATTATGCCACCCATGAGAGGCCATCCAAATGTACACAACATGCCTGCTACTGAAGACTGTGTAAGAAGGTGCTTGCACAACTTACTGAGATATAGGTTCACTATATCTATCCAAATCACTACACTTTAATACCTATCAGTCACCCCCATGGCAGGCCTTAACAATCCTGAAGGCAGGGTGCTGGGTTTTACATGGGAGGGTGCCCTTCATGAACAGAGCCCCTCTTCAGCTTTCGGAGACAATTCTCTGGGGTTGTCTGTGATGTAGTCAGACACATATGTTTAAGTTCATCATAACCTCGTGGTAAATGCTAACTTTAAAACAGCTGCTTAGAAACATGTTGTGTTGGTGTTGAAGTATTTCGGGGTTCCCAAGGCCTACACGCACCAGAGATTACCCACTTACACACAAGAACTGTTGGCACGGAAGCTGTAAAAGGCAAAGAACAAGTTTATTAAGACCCCATGGGGTGGTGGTACACTCAAACAGCACCCTTCGGTAATGCAAGAGGTATCACACCGAACATTGGTGTGACCCCGTTTATATACAGTTTAGGGGCAATAAAAGATAGGCGGCACAAGTTAAGACATAGTTTCGAGACATATATGGTCATGTTTTGGAATACTGCCAGCTCATTGGAGGGGGCACAACTCCGCTGGTCAGTTTGGTGCACATTCCTGAAGGTTTATAGTCAGTGGGAGCTGCGCATGTGCGGCTTGACCAGTACTAAAAATAGCCTGTTGCTGGGCAGACAAGAGTGGTCAGTAGAACAGACAACGGACTAAAGGGCACGTCGGCCACGAGGCCGCTCATGATCTAAGATGGCCGCCACAGTATTCAAAATGGCGTTTATCGTATATAGCCAAGTTAAGGAGGACATCGTGTAGGTTCAGCTAATCGCTAACACGGACGGGCCAATTACGACAGACGACCCTTTTAGCGTTTAGCTGAATCTACCTCATAATGAACATAGTCTGGATGTTCGTCCTCGATGTCAATTAAGATAATTTGTGTCACCTCCTTGTGTAGCATCATTTTGTCGTGGGCAAGAGCTCGTCTCGATGGTAAACAGGCTGATAGACACATTGAACATAAAGCAGGGCCACATTGGATACACAGGCAGATAAAAAACATTGCTCCCACAAGTATGCAGAGAATTGTCAATAGTTTCCAGCCACACGTCGCAATCATGGACCAGAACCATCCTGAAAGTGTCCAAGTCCCATTGTCTGGGTGTATCTCAGCCGCTATCTTATGCAGTTTGGAAATAGCATCATACACAGATGGGGAATTATCTGGGACGTATACACAGCAGCTGCTTCCGATAATTCTGCAGGCCCCCCCACGATCAGCCAAAACAACGTCCAACACCATCCTGTTTTGGAGGGTGACAATTCTGGAAATCTGTAGTTCCTCGGTAATATTCCCCAGGGCAATGGCAGTGTCATTCGCAACGGCCTCAACAACGCGTGTCAGTCGTCTGATTTTTCGACTGTTCAATGCAGCCCCCACAAAGGAGAATAGTCCCAGATTGAAATCCACATACTGTTGTAACGCAGTGTCCGTTTGATCAATGTCCTCTAGTGCAACAGTTCGTTTAACCCTATTCAAAACGAAATCGTGGTACAGTGTGTAATCATTATGGTACATTGGAGGGGCAATGAATACAGGAGGTAACACAAACGATACATAGCACGTGCCCAACCATCCCACTGGAAGCTGATGGTACCCCTTCGTCCCACAGATAAAATAGGTGTTTCGAGATGCAACAAATGAGATGCCATTCGGGCTATCAAACGTGAGAGTAATGTTACATTCACTTTTCCCCACTGCAATCGTGCCCTTGTTCCGGATACATAAATCGGCTTTAGTGGCAATGACATTTATGACATGAGCACTCGATACATTCACATTTCGCTGATTGCTGTATATACGTGGGGCGGATACATTGTCGGGCCTATACTCTTCCCATTCAAAACGTGTACCCTCAGCCCATGGAAACCCATCCTTGTCATGGGGACATTCTTTATTTAGACGAAAAAGCACCCCCCCTTTTGTTGGCCATCTCAAGGTAAAGAGGAGGGTGTACCAGGCGTTGCATGACCCATTGTGCGAAAACGGGAGTGGGATAAGTGGGGTGCCCCCTCTCTTCTGGTGCCCAGGCAACATTCCACACACCCAGCAATTTGAGGTATTGGTCATGTTATGTGTGTGGTGAAGAATCTGAATGAAGCTGTTGTTTAAATACGTTTGGCGATGGCGCTCTTCATGGAAAGGCAATGTAAAATGAAAATGTTCAGACGGTGCCGGGGTAGTCGGCAACAAATGTTCACGTACAGGCACCACAAGTTCAACTACCCAGGCTATAACAGCTATCACAACAACAACAAGTGAGGAGGGTCTAAGGGCAAGTTTACCGACCAGCCAGATATACGCCCCTAACACAATCTATCACAACAGTTAATATCTGGGGGTCAGAAATAGAAAAGAAAGTTTGACAGTAAGAACCACTATACCAGACAGTAACAGTGAGAGATAATAATTGGAGAGTGGTCGAGTCGAGACTCAAGGGTACCAGGAGGGAAATATTGTTCCCATCAGAAGCCACACTGTACCGCCCTTATTATCATCATATGGGATCTCCTTACCCAGGAGGCAAGACGGCCGGTAAACATTACCGTGACCGAGATGTAATATGAGGTATGAGAGCAGAACAGAGAAGTGTGGTAGTGGCTAATGAAAAAAGCAGTGTATAGTGATTTGGAGTGAAAAAGTGAAGGGTACTAAAATTAGGTGAATGGGTGGTAAAAAGAATTTTAATAATAACCCCCAAACCCTAAGGTTAAAAGGCAGGTGTAGGTGCAGGTTTTAAATAATAACCGCACTTGTTAGTGGTCGACATGTTTCAGCATATTGTAAGATGTTCTTAATGCATTCCTCAGGACCTATATATAGTACACTACTGCTTTCGAAAAAATAAATTACTGAAGACTGCCTGGAGACGCCGACGGTCAGAGCGGTGCTCCTTTTTACCTGCGCTGCAGCCAGGTGGGGTGAAGCTCCTCAGCCTACACGTAAGGTATACGGTTGAGCACGCCTGGATTTTCAGGTGACACCTTTAATTTATTTTTTCGAAAGCAGTAGTGTACTATATATAGGTCCTGAGGAATGCATTAAGAACATCTTACAATATGCTGAAACATGTCGACCACTAACAAGTGCGGTTATTATTTAAAACCTGCACCTACACCTGCCTTTTAACCTTAGGGTTTGGGGGTTATTATTAAAATTCTTTTTACCACCCATTCACCTAATTTTAGTACCCTTCACTTTTTCACTCCAAATCACTATACACTGCTTTTTTCATTAGCCACTACCACACTTCTCTGTTCTGCTCTCATACCTCATATTACATCTCGGTCACGGTAATGTTTACCGGCCGTCTTGCCTCCTGGGTAAGGAGATCCCATATGATGATAATAAGGGCGGTACAGTGTGGCTTCTGATGGGAACAATATTTCCCTCCTGGTACCCTTGAGTCTCGACTCGACCACTCTCCAATTATTATCTCTCACTGTTACTGTCTGGTATAGTGGTTCTTACTGTCAAACTTTCTTTTCTATTTCTGACCCCCAGATATTAACTGTTGTGATATAACAGCTATCACCACAATCGTAAGAACAAAAAGAAAGGCACCCAGTATTTTTTTATCACGTGATGCCGTTGATGCCATAGTTCAAGGAAGTCTGTGCAAAGTCTCACGTTACACAAGTTGTTCACAAGTTTTCACAAATTGTCTCAGATACACATACGTGTATACCTAAAAAAAAGAAAAATGCGGTGCTGAACTCCGAGGTAGCCGTTGTTTTCTTCTCCGGGCCAAGACGGGTGTCGCTACTCTGGCAGAACTGATCCCCCCCCCTTGGAATTCCCGGTTTCCGTTTCACAAACCTGGAGCGGTAACCAACCAGTCTAAAAAGGAACAAAAATCTTCTTTATCGCGGTCGTAGATTGTAGCGCTCTCTTCCAGTAGCAGATTGGTCCGGGAAGGCTCCCTCCACTTCGGCCGATGTCACAGCTGGGCTCTTTTCTTTTTCCAAGATCTCCTTATAGTCAGTCAGCACAGCAGGAGTCACCAGATCCGGAGAGACTCGGCGACAATGTGTCGAATGCACCCACCGCTTCCTGTTGGTCACTCGTACGGCGGTGCGGGTCGCCAGGAGGACCTGCTCGGGGCCCTTCCACCTGGGCTCCAGACTGCTTGCTCTCTCAAACGAGCGGATCATCACATGATCCCCAGGACGAAGATCGTGGCCCTCTCCAGTAGAGTTGTCGGGGAGCGCTTCTCGAACCTGTTGATGAATGGAGAGCAAATCATTTGTTAATCGTGCCAAATAATCATTCATCATAACACAAGGCACATCATGTATTAATCGCGGCTTGGGCACCCCCCAGATATTCATAGGGTGGCCAAACACCACCTCATAGGGCGTAAGGCCGGTTCGTGAGTGGGGTACTGA
This sequence comes from Lissotriton vulgaris, assembly GCF_964263255.1. Lineage (NCBI taxonomy): Eukaryota > Metazoa > Chordata > Amphibia > Caudata > Salamandridae > Lissotriton > Lissotriton vulgaris. The sequence continues at coordinate 839,356,678 of NC_141699.1, read as the reverse complement.
TCTGAGAGATAGTAGTGCTAGCGGCAACGCATCTGGCCACTTCAACGATGTAGACGCCACAATTTTGGCCAGCTTAAGCTTCAACGTGGCATTGTACCGCTCGACCAAACCTGCTGACTGAGGGTGGAATACAGCGTGGAACTTTTGCTGAATCCCTAACCCCTTCAGCACATATTCCACAATCTTTCCAACAAAATGAGGCCCATTATCGCTCCACAAAAGTTTGCAAACTCCAAAGCGAGGAAAGAATTCCTTAAGCAACACCTTAGCTGTTGTCAAAGCCGTATTGTCTTTCGTGGGGTAGGCCTCAACCCATTTGCTAAAAGCACACACCACCACTAAGACGTACTTCAGGTTATTGCAGCGCTCGAGTTGGATGTAATCCATTTGAAGCACTTCAAACGGTGCAGAAGGTGGAACGAACCCTCCTTTCGGAGTATAGGCCCCCTTTCCAGGATTGTGTTGCAAGCATACCAGGCAGGTCTGCACTACTCTCTTTGCAGTGTTCGCAATCTCGGGATGCTCCCAAACTCGTGTTAAAAGCCGAGTGATTGCAAGAGCTCCGACATGGGCCAATCCATGTGTCATCTGGACCATCGCCTGTAAGTAAGCCGCAGGCAATTTCCACTTCTCCATGTCTTTGCTTCTCCAACATCCCTCGTCATCTAGTACCCCATCTGCTGCCCAAGCCGCAAGCTCAGATTCTGTAGCTGAATTTTGAATATCCCGTATCTCTGCTCTAGCATCACTCCATCGTTCAGCTTGCGATTGTACCACGTACATGGGGGAGCTAGTTCGGGACATAGCCGTTTGCCTTGCTATGCTGTCTGCAAAGGCATTTCCTTGACCCACTTTATCCGTAATCTTCTTATGGGCACTGCACTTCACTATCGCTACTTTTTTAGGGCTAAGCAACGCATTTAGGAGATCACGCACTAACTCTCCGTGCATAATGTGCTCCCCGTGTGACGTCAGAAACCCGCGTTCCCTCCAAAGAAGCCCGAAGTCATGGGCCACTCCAAAGGCATACCGGCTGTCTGTGTATATGTTCACACATAGGCCAGCACTCAATTCACAGGCTCTTGTTAAAGCTATCAGCTCTGCTGCCTGAGCCGATTTTTGTGGTATCCTAGCTGTTTCTACCACCGTCTTAAGAGTCGTGATCGCATATGCTGCGGAAGTCGTACCATCTGGCAGCCTTAAACACGATCCATCAACCCACAGTTCCCCATCCACATCAGGAAGTGGCACATCCTGTAGGTCAACACGACCCTTTGTCTGTTCCTCAGTCAGGAAAACACAGTCATGATGTTTTTCTTCCTGACCCTCCTCGGCCGGATAAGGCAACAAGGTGGCAGGGTTCAAAGTAGCGCATCTTTTCAACGTTATGTGTGGCGCTAGGAGTGTCAGCTCATATCCTGTAAGTCGTGCACTCGTGAGGTATTGTGTCTTAGTTTGGTTTAACAGGGCATCTACTGCGTGGGGGACTAACACCAGCAATTTGTGTGATAACACTATGCCCTCACTCTGTCGTATGGCTACTGCCGTTGCCGCTACTGCTCGAAAACACCCAGGCAGCCCTCGTGCTACAGGATCCAAAATGGCAGAGAAGTATGCGCATGGTCTCTGCTTATCCCCGTGTAACTGCACTAACACTGACAATGCACACCCATCATTCTCGTGTACATATAATGTGAAAAGTTTTGTGTAGTCTGGTGTTCCTAATACGGGTGCGGAACAAAGGGCCTGCCTCAACTGTTCAAAAGCTTTCTGACATTCATCTGTCCACTCAAGAGGCATTGGTGTAGTCTTGGACAATAATGCTAGCAAAGGTTTTATGATATGTGAGAAACCCATGATCCATTGTCTACAAAAGGATGTCAACCCTATAAAGGCACGCACATCTCTCTGCGTGCGGGGGACTGGTGTATCTAAAATTGCTTGAATTCGATCAGATGTTAATGCCCGCCCCTCCTTAGACAACAGATGACCAAGGTAGGTCACCTGGGGTCTACAGTATTGAAGCTTTTTCTTGGAAACCTTGTGATTGTGTTGTGCCAAAAAGGAAAGTAACGCGAGTGTACTCTGTTCACATTGTGCATAGGAGTCGGCGGCAAGCAAAAGGTCATCCACGTACTGGATGAGCGCAACGCCAGACTGCAATTTGAAGGAATCTAGTTGTCGTTTCAAAGCCTGGCTGTAGATGCTAGGGCTCTCAGTATATCCTTGGGGAACTCGACAAAATCTATATGATTTATTATTGAGCGTAAAACCAAACAGATATCTACTATCTGGATGAACAGGGATAGAAAAGAACGCATTCTTTAGGTCAATAACAGTAAAAGTGGTGGCCGTCGGTGGAACCAATGTAAGTAAAGTCGTAATATTGGACACCACTGGATATTGGGGAATGACAATTTTGTTGACTTCACGCAAATCAATAATAAATCGGTAGATCTTGCCATCTGAGTCTCTTTTGAGAATCGGTAGAATAGGGCTATTACAAACATTATAAGGGACCTCCTCCACCACCCCTGCAGAAATCAAGTCCTGAACAATATGTGTCAGTGCAATTTCACCTTCCTTGGAGATCTTATACTGTGGCACTCGTGGTAGAGGGGCCCCCTCCTTAATAGTAATGCGTATTGGTGGAATGCGCATCTCTCCCACATCCGTATCTGATGTCGCCCACAACGTGTGCGGCAGAGAGGACAAAGCAGGGATATCTAAAATGGCATAAAATCTGTCGGGTTCAATGCAATCATCAGGGTCAGGGTAGTTGTCGTTCAAGATAACCCGCACTCCCTCTGGGGCGCAGCGTATTGTTGCTCGGAAGTATTTAAGCAAATCAATGCCCAGGATATTGTCTGGGGTATGAGGTGATAACAAAAATTGGCCAAAACTAAAGTATTTGTCAATGCATAGTGCAAGGGGCTTGGACAATGGGCTGGGGGAGGGTGTGCCATCAAACCCTACACACGTAATCATTTCGCCAGACAGGGGAGCCCTCGGAACCAAGTTTTTCGACAGAGCGCTACGAGTAGCTCCTGTGTCGACTAGAAATTGATCAGTAGAACCCAAAATACCCGCTGTTACATATGGACCTTGCTGATCTACTGGCACTTCAACTGATTCCTTACCCCATCCTACGCAGTCCTATGCATGCACATAATCCTGGTGTTCCACATTCTCTCCTTCCAAAATCTGATATTGATTCCGTCTATCAAACGTGTTTCGTTCGCCCTGGCCACGGCCCCTCTCCTCGACCTGTCTACGATCACCTCCGCCACCTCTCGTTCCAGTATAACCTCCTCTTGACCTTCCACTGCCTCGACCACGCTGACTACGCTGTTCACGAAGTACCGGACAATCTTCGGCCCAATGCCCAAACTCCTTACAATAAGCACACTGATCCTCCGCAATATCCGTACGACCATACGACGCATTTCCTCCACCTCGTCTACCTCTATCATTCCCTCTACTCTGCGTTCCCCGGACCTGTGCCAACATCACCTTCGTTTTCAATTCCTTCGTCTTTTTCTCTACACTTTCTTTAGCTTCCACCTCCTGCCGCTCATAATACTGAGCCATAGTTAACAAGGACGCAGGGGTCGCCGTGGCCCAGGAACTTTCACTCGATTTCAATCGCTTAGCAATCTCTGGTAGGAGATTAGCTACATACTTATCTACAAACAGATGCCGACCCGTATCGTCTGTTAAAGATTGACCACTGTAATCATGAAAGGCCTCCTCGAAGCGTGTAAAGAAATCAGAGACCGTTTCATCGGGTTTCTGCTTGCACGACGTTAACATGGTCCAATCAATCTTTTTGGCGGGAACAAGCGTTTTTAATTTTCGCAAAATAGCAGCCGGGAGTTCTAGGATTAGCTGACAGGGCTTGCATGCTGGTGCCCTATCTAAATCTGCATCACTTATTTCTTTCCATGTCCCTCCCAATATCGTATCATCATTATTTTTACGAATCTGCCGCCACATATCAGGTGGTAATATCAACCCAAAAAATAAGTCTATATCCACAAGAGTCATCACGCAAGACGATATAGCCCCCTCCACCCCCTCATAAAATGCCGCTGGGTTTTTTCGGAGATCAGGTAAAGAATTTTTCAATGCCATGACATCTGCTCTATTCCATGGCGTATATACCCAATTATACACAAAATACCCTTTCGCATCCTTCGACAACTTATCATCATCCGTACCTTCCCCTTTTGGTGGAACATACAAAGGCGCGGCTTCACGCATAGGCATAACATGCAACGCAGAACTCTTATCTGAACCACGAAGAGAACACTCCTTAGCCGCCCCGTCATTTCCCGGCTCGGACTCCTTTTGCCTCCGTTTCCGTTCCTGTCGCAAATGGGTTGTCTCATCCCGCAGCGCGATCAAATGCTTGAACAGGTCGTCAACATCCCTTTCTGGCTCGCCCGATCCTGTCCATCATCCTCGGAATCCGCAGCCGGAGCCGTCGGTGAAACGTACGGAGGCGGTGACCGATCTAACAAAGAAAAATCATCAATTTCATTATTAAGGACAGGATAAAGTGGTCGGCGAATAGGAAACTGACCAGTCGTTTGCAAATTACGTTCCCGTTCCTCCCTTTCTTTCTTCTCCTGAGCCTCCTTCTCCTCAAGCTGTAAAGCCTTATCCCGAGCAGCCTTGCGCTGCTCTTTGTCCGCCAAGGCAACCTCACGCTTCATTCGCTCACGCGCCGCTTTCTCCCACATTCGTACACAATCAAACATGTTTTGTCTAGACCTGCGTTGAAACATACATTGCTCTACAAATTGGATTTTACTCAAATCGTATGACCCGTGTAGGGGCCATTGCAATTCAGGATCGGCCTTGGTGTACTTATGCCATAATTTACTGTACATAATAGGTGGAAGGCCGAATTTGATGTACATATCCCTATTTGGTGTTCCCTCTGGGGGAGCCGGCTGTGATTCCGCTAACCTAATTGAGGTACCATCTCCTAAACAACACATTCCTCGGAGTGTGCTGAAAACAGGCATGTTCAAAGAGTATCACGAAAGCGTGACACCGGACAAAATGGCACTTACAGTTCTTCTCACGATTGTGCCGCTCAAAGGGAAAAAAACAAAGTTAGAGAAACATCTCTACATGCCTGCCTATGTGAAGTGCACTACACATATAAGTTCAAAGATCACAAATTCAAAATGTTAGCTAACTCAAATCAAAGTTCATAGAACTCGGCAAGCATCCGGAGACTACCTCACCGATCACAAAGCACAGATTTTCAGTAAGCGTCCGAAGACTACCTTACCGAACACAAATCTTAGGACTTCAGTAAGCGTCCGAAGACTACCTTACCGACCACAAAGCTTACCAAATTCTCAAATGTCCAGATTCCAACTGCCAAGGTCTTGTAAGCCAAATCAGCCAAACGGCGTTTTCTCAGTGATGCAGACACTTCGGAAACTCAGTCGGAGACCGGCGCCACCTGGAAGGTCAGATCGGAAGGAAAGGAAAAAACACCGTGGCAGCCAGGACTCGGGTCACTCGTGGCAGCGCGCGTCCATGGTGGATTTCCAAGCCTTCGTCACGACCTCTCCTTCGGGCATCCGAGTCGCCGATGAGTCCCTTCGTGGTCGCCAATTGAAGTATTTCGGGGTTCCCAAGGCCTACACGCACCAGAGATTACCCACTTACACACAAGAACTGTTGGCACGGAAGCAGTAAAAGGCAAAGAACAAGTTTATTAAGACCCCATGGGGTGGTGGTACACTCAAACAGCACCCTTCGGTAATGCAAGAGGTATCACACCGAACATTGGTGTGACCCCGTTTATATACAGTTTAGGGGCAATAAAAGATAGGCGGCACAAGTTAAGACATAGTTTCGAGACATATATGGTCATGTTTTGGAATACTGCCAGCTCATTGGAGGGGGCACAACTCCGCTGGTCAGTTTGGTGCACATTCCTGAAGGTTTATAGTCAGTGGGAGCTGCGCATGTGCGGCTTGACCAGTACTAAAAATAGCCTGTTGCTGGGCAGACAAGAGTGGTCAGTAGAACGGACAACGGACTAAAGGGCACGTCGGCCACGAGGCCGCTCATGATCTAAGATGGCCGCCACAGTATTCAAAATGGCGTTTATCGTATATAGCCAAGTTAAGGAGGACATCGTGTAGGTTCAGCTAATCGCTAACACGGACGGGCCAATTACGACAGTGTCAACACCTTGGAATCATACCTCCATGCAGGTAACTGGTGTGGAAGGTATGAATTCAACCTTCTAAAGGTATGTGTGGGTCACTGGTATACCCAGTACCAGCTTTCTCTACCTGGGCAGCACAAAATGGATGCTACCAGCCACAGACACGATTCGGCTCTCCTGCTGCTGAGCCAAGCTCGAACAGAGGAAGGCATGACAATAGGCATCCTGTCACAGGGAGGTGTAACCACCTCCCAGAAATGATTTAGTATATTAGGGCTGCGTGGGTGCACTCTTAGAGTGCCAGAAAGTCTCCACTCGGGCCACATTTGGTGTACCTGTGAATAGTCCAGCTCAAACCAGTTTCAGGAGCCATTGGCTCCTGCTCTGGAATTGAACTGGACAAAGGACATGGGTGTAGCCACCCCTCTGTCCTGCCCCTCCCCTAGGAGGATCCACTGAATCTTTTCAACCCCTTCCTATGGGTATAAAGTGGATTACCTGGCTACAGGACTTTAGATTTTACCTGGACAAGATTCTGCTAGGAAGAAACCAAGTACTTTGACTGCCTGCACAACTCTGGATGACTGAAGAATCTCCCTTGGAGTAAAGGAGTTACTCACCTGCAAAAGCAGGCACCTAAACACAGCTGACTGGTTTGCTTCTCCCAAGCTCCTGAGGAGTCCAAACATTTCAGCAACACAAGAGGTTGGTTCCCAAAGGTCCCTGAGGTTGATCTGCCCTCTCAGCGATTCTGAGACCAGTATACCTCCTGGGGACCATGCAACCTGAACCCCTGTGCACCGTGTATTTTTGTAAGTGCATGTGCTTAGTGACAATTCCTGAGCCTGTGCTTTGGACTCCGTGTAGTCCCTACTCCAAGCAGTATTTGCAATGAAGATTTCCGGCCTCCACTGTCCGAGTGTCCTGTGGGCTGGTGCTTTGCAGACTTGCTTGAGGTTTCCTTGCGATCCCTGGTCAGTTGGACTGTGGGTACTGACGAGGGTCACCTTGCTAATTCCTGGGCTTACCTGGTTGCTCCAGACATGCCCTGACTCTCCATTGCTTGGAGAGTCCCCTGGACCTTGGTGGTCCACACCGTGACCTGTTTCCTCTGACTGCGTGGGTTGCAGTTGCCAAGGTTTGTTGGTGCTCCAGCCGGACATCAACCCCTCAGCTCTCGCCATCCTTTGTGGGACAGCTCACCTCCAGACTTTTGTTTTCTTCGATGTCTCCAGGTCTCCGTGGCTGCAAAGTCAAGCAACCCTTTTATGCACCTGAAGAACCCAACATCGGTGGGCATACGACTCCCGAGCCCCTGGTCACCTGAAGTGACCCAGACTCTGTCCCCTCTGCTTTCAGGTTCTACTTACCTCAAATCCAGGCTTGTATTCCACTGGACACTCTTTGCCTTCCTGGCAGCAGTACGTCTTTGCAGCTCTCCAATGAAAACAACAAAGGTTTCCGACACCACTGGACCCCTATGCACCCAACTCCTCTGGGATAGGTAACATGGGTACTCCAGTACTCACAGATGGGTTGGCCTTAAAACCTCGTAGGTTTCAAAGGGTTTGCTCCAAGTCCGCTCAGAAGTGTCCTTAACTTATAATTTTCCAACCACGACTTTCCCATAGAGTTGTAAATAACACACGTCTGTGTTTCCTCACTGCATTCGTCCTCCGTGGGCTCTCTGTGTCACTCATCTGGATGGTTCCTTGGGGTACCAGCAATTCTACGTGCTCTAGGCAACGTGTCTATTGAAGTCGTTATTGTTATACCATTTTATAGTATATGGTTTCGGTCTCCCCCTGGAGTCTGCTGTGTATTTCGCTATTTACGAATGTTCTATTGATCTAGTATTGTGTGCTTTATGCCCTAGTCTCGTGTAGAGACTAGTAGAGAGTGTTATATTAATAAATAAATATTTTTATACAAACACTGTGTGGTTCTCCTTTCATTTATTCATTTAGGAGGTGATATTCTGGTAAAACAAGCTGCTTTACATTCCTTTAAGATTAAGCCTGAAGGCTGCCCTCAATAGCTACCTCTATGATAGCTTTCAATAAAGTTATCTTTGATCTCAGACATCATAAGGGTTGTGTGGCCATAGTACATTCGTAACAAGCACACGCAAACGCCAAGGAAAAATCAGCCCGAAAAGCATTGGAACTTACATTGAACTAAATACTTGTTTCGGAATACACTATAGATAATAATATGTGAACACAAATTGAAACACCATGGATAGAAGAATGTAAATTCATGGATGGCAGACATCACATTAAATTGAACTAAGTGATACAAAGTGTGGATTTATAATTCGCATTACTAAAATTGCTCAACGTAATAACCCCAATTAGGGGACAGATAGTGCCCAGAGGGACGCACCCCACATAAGGGTACGTAACCATTGAATGATTACATCACGTTCCTAGACCGGAGAACGTTAGCGCAGGAGCACACCAAAACAACATACAATTGTTGAATTTAAATCGAAAAACTTTATTCAAACAAGGTTGTGCACGAGTACCATCATTTTTGAGACCCTAGGTATTGCAACACGTTAGCTCTCCTGATAAAGGCGAATCACAACTTCATATACAGAAGGCACTCTCATACCTTGGATCAATGATGGCCTGTCAGGAAATTGCAAAGATGTTGGTATGTGACATGTCACAACACATAAATGACTTGCATTAAATTGCCCTTATCATCCTATTGTGCATTGCCTATGTGACTACATTGGTATATTGGGCTTATTTGCACTTCATCAATAAAACATATGTGTCCATGTGACATATGCAGCAGTGTGAATGCAAAGATATCAACTGGCAGCGAACAGTACTGAGCATCATGTTAGTGTGCATTTTGAGATATGTGCTGTGCACTTTATTTAAATTGATACATCTACAAAGTTGACACGAATGTACAACTGCAGTTGTGCATCAGTGCCCAACATAGTGAATTCAAGGAGGTAATCTAACTTGACAATGGAAAGGTTTAGCTTTGTATATGTGTGGTTCATTGAGCTCATACTTCAAGTGTGAGTAACACAGCATATTTGGATGTGTAGTTCTCTCACCGCAAGGCATGTAGGTGTGCCTACATATGATTGTATGTGATATTGAAATGTACATACATGACCAGCATTTTGGCTGTGTCAACGCAACATGGAGCATGACTATTGACTAAGCATGTTTCCATCCATCCGCTGATGATTGCATACATTTGGAATATGCTGACAGTATATGGAATAGTTAAATGGGGGAGTTTCAGTCCAAGGATTTCTGTTTGTATTGCATATAATGTTTGTGAGTATGCCACTGAACCTATGTCTCTTCTCTTGCTGCATCTACCGGGGCACTGAAGGAGAGGGGCCCAACATTGTTGGGAAAGCTACTGGCACAACGGGTCCACGGGAGCACACTGACACTGAGGGGACAAGCGCCTCAGAGGGGGACAGGAGTGCCCTGCAGGATTCATGCCCAGAAACATTAACTTCCACATCTTCCCACTCCAGCGGTGACTCCTCTGTGTTGGCGGGCACAGGAAGTTCAAAAACTGCATCTTCATCCGCCACACCCCATCCTGTGTCCACCGTCCCTGATGCTCCCCAAAGTGCTACCCATGCCCGCTGCCCTAAGAAGGGTAGGGTCTCCCTCCCCCAGGCACTGCTGCCCCTGTCTCCCCTGCTGCCCTCAGTTTGGAGGCCATCGCCATTTTGAGGCAGCTGTGTGTGGGTCAGACTGCGCTCCTGAATGCCCTCCAGGATCATGGCAAAAGTTGTCACAGGTTGTTGCATTTGTGGATGGCATTCATTTGGACGTGGGTGGCCTACACAGAACTGTCCAGTCTTTTTCCTCCACAGTGACAGCAGCCATTCAGCAGTCCCAAGCTCCTAGTCCAGCTCCTGACCCTTCTGCAGACACACTCCCATTGCTCCCACCTGACCAGAGTACACACACACACCAGAGCTCTCAGGCACACAGTCATCCACACACAGCACACAACAACAACACTCCAAGCGAACCAAACACCATACACTGTCACCACAGCACACAAAGAGCACACATGACCGCACCAAAAAAAGCCCATCACAGGATACTCAGAGACATAAGGCCAAAAAATATGCATACACATTTCATTCCTCAGATTCCTCACCCTCCAAGAGCACTCCCATCCCCACACCTGATCCAAAAGCCACACAAACACTTGCCCTGTCTGCAGTGACCCTTCTGCCATCCACACCTGCCCTCAAACACCCCAAAACTTCGACTCCCACCCACACCTCTCAGAAACGTGGACAAGAGAGCAAAGTGGGGAGTGTACCGCCACAACAGGGGAGGCAGGTGAAAAGCCAATCCCCACCCCACAGTACCACCAGGTCCAGCAAATCCCCATGGGAAGATACACCACCACCTGCTACACTTTCAGGGAAGAGGGAGGCTGTTGGGGCCACCTCACTCCTCACTTGTGGCAAGACACTTGGGGGATTTCAGATCCCAAAACATTTGAGACCCAGCCCTCCTCATTCACCATCAGCTACTGAGCCTCCATGCAGCATGTCTCTGCCTCCCTGTGCCACCACTTCCCCCGGTGCAACCAGCTCTCAACTCCCACATCCACAGATCCCACTACCTCAGCCAGTTCTCTCCCTCTCAGGTTCACACCACCGACTAGGCCAGACAATCAGCCCCCTCCCATTTCAACTTCCACACAATTTTGAAGCCAAGTCCCCCTTCCTAACCCATTCCTCCCTGAGCGGTGCCTAAACCGCCCATTTGAGGCCCCTATCCTGTGGTGATTCCCATGGCAGTGGACTGTGTTACATGTTTGCACACGTTTTCATGCACACATGTGCGGACTTGAAATCTGGACTGGCCGATGGCCTTAATGTTTTGTAGTTTTGATGCCAATACAGAGTTTATGTAATAAAAAATGTATTTATGTTCTGAGCTTTGTCGCTGCCCTTGCTAATGATGCAGTGCAATGTATGTGTACATGTTCATCTGTTACATGCTCTGTATGCCACATTCACATTGGCATCTGCTTGATTTTCTTTTGCAGACGTTGCCAGAGGTTACAGAAACTTTGGTGCTTCTTGACTCAGAGGCTTGAGGGTGCAATTATGCTTGTCTGTGATGGTCTACTCTTGTCCTAATCATTTTATTGTCGGGTCTCTAGTTTTGCACACATGTCATATTTGGATGCTGTACCACAACAGCAGAGAATTCTATTCTCATGATAACTTGAAGGGTGGACAGGGTCCGTCATATCTGTGGAATCTATCTTGATGTGTACACTGCAGTGTAGATGTGTAGTCCTCTTATGCAAGTCACATGGGTACACATTTGACCTGCACAGTCACATGGGTAAATTTGAATGTGTGCCCTTGAGTAATCTTACAGTGTGATTGCCCTGTAATTAAGTGAAGTATTGATGTGTATGTGCCCTTGAGCATGACCCTTACACGCACGTATGATCCAGTTGATCCTGTTTGTTTACATGTTCAGACACTGTAGTGTAGTACCTATATCCCTAATAGGCTCTGCGCATTGGAATAACATACACTATAGATTTGGCATAGGACTGAGGCCAGTATGTCTCTATTGAATATATTAAACTTAATTGTGTGTGTGCCTCAGAAGTCACTAGAAACTTTCTCGAATAAACAAGAAGAGATTAGTCTCTGACAACCACATAAACATGACAACTGTGTTTCCCCTGGAATCAGAACAATATCTTCAGAGTTGTGGAAACAATAAATAACTATTTTACTCAGTCAATCATGCATGCTTTGTTTCTACAGAGTTGCACAGAAACAGTGAGACGAGCGTTTCAATAAAAGGGTTTATTGAACAGTCTTATTTCTCATGCAAGATATATGAACTGCCACAATTGTAAGACAGAATGCTAAATATAATGCGTGCAGTGCACACAGTAATAAAAAATAATACTGTAATAGCATGGTCAGTAGCTATTACATATATAAAAATACATACATAAATAACACAGGCTAAAATACTCAACTGGTGCTTCTAAAATAATCCTACCCCAGTGTACCTAACCTAAGTCTAGTACGAGGGAATACGTAGGTGTTGGTTTTATCATAAGTTTAGTTTTGCCAAGAATTGCCAAAGGTTTCTCTTGGTTCTAATCAGCTCCATACCTTAGAATGAGAGAGGTTGGTATCTCTTTCCCGGGACTCGATTATCTAACACCCCGCAAGGGAAGTCAGAAACACTGGAGCTGGATTCTCGGCAGGAGGATGACAGCGTCTGGTCAGTGCATCAGCTGGGGAGTTGGCTTCCTTCGGTACTTGCTGTGGCAAGCTGCGTTTTGCTAGTAGATATTCGAACTGTACCGAGCCACACCGTGCTTTGCCATAGCAAGCGAAAGTATATTTATACCTTGAAGGTGTTTAGGAATCCCAGTATTGACGTAAAAGTCGGGTATATGAACGTCATGAATGAACCCCTAAGGAATAGATGTTAATGCATAATGATGAGTTCTTGGAGAAATCAATATCAAAGCAAAGGGTTGTCTCTAAAGGCTAAAGAGTCTAGTTTTCCAAGAAATCGTTGTGATGTAGATGAACGGATGGAAGTAGCCATGCCTGTATTTGGGTAGCATGGACTATGCCTAAATAAGGACTGGATTTCTATGCCTATATAAGGGCAATGTGAATTGTACCTATATAAGGGCATGAATCTGGAAATTCATGCGGGATCTAAATCGATACACAACACCCACTCCACTTTCTTATGTAGGACGTTACTAAGTTCTAAACATGTTAATATATCTAAAATATATCTGTACATGAAGTGCTAAAAACATGTCCAAAATACATTAAGGAATGCATTAGAACTGGCCGCAAGCCTAAAAAATGCATTGGCGCTGTACACATTAAAGCAATGTTTCATTCTAAGCATACATTCACAGTTGAATGCTAAATGAATGAATCATGAAAATATACATTTATGAAATGGTTCGTAAATACAGAAGAAAAAGGGCCAAAACTATTTCATGTCAAATTACGTAAAATTGTTTGTTCATGGACAAGGTCATATATTGTCTCTGGAAGTATTCAAAGAATTATTGTTCTCTATGAATAGTTCTACTATAAGTAGATTACTTATGAGAAAAATTGAAAAATACAAATTTGGAGAAAAAAAATTAATCATTGGAAAAAAATCCAAAGTTAGTGCCTTGTTTTGAAAAATGAAAGTCAAATTCAAAGTCTCTCAGAACACTGTGTGCCAAATTCAAAAGTCAGTGTTAGGGCTTGGAGAAAACATGAAATCTTCTATGTCCGCAGACAAAAAGTCGTCTACCATTGTAGGTGAAAGTTGGATTTCCTCATTTAGAAGACTAACCGCACATAGATGTGAACTATCGCCTTCAGCATTGGTTGCATCAGCAATGTTCGAATCGGATGTTACCTACGTGCCTGTAGTTTCCTCTCATACCTCAGCGGTAGCAATTTGGGTCTGTGAGATCTCAATGAATGCCATCATCAGAATTGGTAGCCGCTGGGGACAACACAGAGCGTGGGCTGTTACCGTGCCCATCAAAGTATCAAAATCCGTTGGCATGACTGATGGGAGTGTAAGACAGATGTCTAGCACGCATTCTTCTCCGCATAGCAGGCAGCGTAGAACATGTACGATGCTATCTTGCCAAATTGGCCTGAATGACAGAAACCATGTGGTTTTCAATTCTCGTAGACGAGGTAACCCCAGAGTTTGGACGATGCGCTCACAACACTTCCTAGCAGGTAGAACTGTCTCCATGGTGAACTGAGTGTCGCTGGTGATTTGGCTTGCCATATCATAGCAGTAAGAGCAAAAATAACATCCTGCAACGAGTCTCAAAAGTAGGGGCAGTCTGCCAAACACAGAGTGCACGAAGGTTGGAATTATTCCCAGGACTTTTTGAAAAGGCGCTAACAGTCCAGAAAACACAGTCTTAAATACATGTACAATACTGCTCGTATCAGACATGTTTATGATATGACTTAACATTTCTGAGAAATGTATAGGGCAGTTTGTATTCAAAAGGGCATGTATCTCGGCAGAAGTCCTTGCGACTTGTAAATCATAGGTTTATTTGGCCAAGGTCAACTGCACCGTTTTTTGCAAAAGAACGGCTTTCATTCGGCTTAGAGTATCAATTTGTATAGAAGAGATGTTCAGTGAAGGCCATAGTGGCAACTCCCTGACTGTCCTGGTTTTTGGAAACAATACTTGCATACAGCAACTGACCCTGGCTGACACAGTTACTAGATGTGGGATACCTGGCAACATTCCACAGCAGCTGTGATCGTTCAACATGAGGTAACTTCAATTTGAAAGTTGTCCCAAAATTAGATCAATCATTGCAGCTGGTGAACCTTGCAGGTGACAGGATAAGTTGTTAGAGGAACCATGGCAGGATCTGTGTAAATTAATACCCTGAAAAAGGAGGGAACCGCTTAGTGCGTTTTCAGAGTTTGTACCGCTAAGAAACACTTTACGCCCCCCACTCCAACATCTGTGTTTGTATGGTAAATCCCAGGATGTCTTGATGTATTCTTTACCCAACGTTTCATGTGTGCCTTCTGGCATGTGTTATAGGCAATACTGAAAATGGAAAATTGTAACCGGCAATCTTTCCAGTTTTTCAATGCTCAGCACCATATAGTCTGCCCCCCTTTGTGCCAGTTTGATCTGTTTTTCAGTGAGATTGAATTCTGCAAACAGTGACATAGTATTGATTAAACGCCAAGGCACATAGCCTGAACAAACGTTTTATAACATTCAGCCTAATAGCATGATAGAACGTAACTGAGACTGACCATGTTGCAACATGACCAAGTCCTGACTATGCTGTCCAATGAATATATCCTGGATGACAGAGTCGTTAACCCATTGTCAACTACAGAGAGAGATTTATCTAAATTAATACAATCAATTTCTCATATTCCTTCTGCAGTCTCTGCTTGAGTAATCTTCCATATCTCATTATATGCAGCATATATACCGGCATATATGAAATGTTTTTGGCGTGTTTTTCTTGGTCCTAGCAAGAATTCCCTAAGGTCTGCTCCATCTGTAAGTAAAGATACGTGTTGCTGTACATCCTTAAGTGTAGATTTCTGTAGCCAATCAAGGCAGAGTTTTCCTACACTGTATGTTGCTACTATTGCAGGATGCTGTCTTTGAACATATCTTGGGTCTGGCCTATTGAATGTGAAACCCAGTGTTTTGTTCAGGAATCTATTTTGACAGTTGTTTGTGTCTGTGGGCCAAATTGACCATTTGTTCCAATCTGGATCTGTTCTGTTGTGATGCAGAATAGTATGTACGTCGACCTCTCCCTCTGAAATGTTTCTACTCTCAGGTGTAGGTATGGATGGATTGTTCATGTCTTTGATCTTGGCTAACCCAAGGCAAGATGTCTGTTGGACAATGTCATTCAAAAACAAAATTTGCTCAGGGAAGATACAGGCTCTAAACAAACCTTCTACCCCCTGCATTTGCCAATCTTTTGAACCCCAGACAGTTTTTGTCTCAATGTTGTCTTTCCAAAAGTCAAAACCCTGTCTAGACAGTTGGGCATAAAAGGCTGCAGAATAAATCTGTTTCGTATTGGTCAACATACTTTTCATTCCTGTTTTGTTTACATTTTTTAAGTAAAACGATTCTGCATTGGATACATTGAACCCTGAAAAGTATGAAAATTTCATAGCAAAAGTTTTTGAGCTACCCTTCGGTGGTGTTGGACAATGTTCCCATTGATTATACATTAATACATTTCTAGGATTTGCAGATTTGTGCAAAAAATGATGACTATAATGGTTATAACAATACATTTGTTCATAGTCTCATGAACCCTCTAAATATTCATGATTTGTGAATACTGCAAACATCTCTAGATCAGACATCATATTATTAACTCGAAGTCCCAATCATCAGAAAAGGTACTAGATGAAAGAAAGTTACTTAATGAAATCTTGAATAAGTGGGTAATCTTCAACAGCTCCGACGGGCCAAAAATGTCATATTCCGTTTTGTCTCAAGCTATACCATCCGGTATAGGAACGTCTGTGATGGTCACAGATGACAAGTCTCTTTGTTCATGATGGAATGATTTGTGTGGCTTGAAGAGTAAGTTGACTTTCTTACTTGCTATGGCCGTTTTGACATATCTTCCATTTATCAGCATACCCAGAGTTATTACCAGAGTTAAACAAAGTAGAAGAAAAAATATTCCCAACACAATCCATAGTTCAATCCATGGTGAAACCAAATATGTCTTTTCCAGGTGATGGAAAAAGTCTGTTGCTTGTTCTTTGAAAGTTCTTTTTTCCTCAGAAAACGTATCAAAGATAATGAAAGCCAGAGGCAGTTTTGTCAATGGTTGGAATTACATCCGGATTTGTTGAAATCACTGGAACCACTTGATCACATGTTACTTCATTGTAGACAGGTGCTTCAGGATGAACTGTTATTTGGGTATCAAGAGGAACAAGTTCCATAGCTTTGTTGCATAGTCCTTTTTTCTCTCACTGCAGATTCTTCAATGATGATGAGTCTCTCAGCTTGAACCTCTTGGATTGTAGCTAGAGGAGTGCGTCTGGTACATTGTCGGAGTCCACTTGGCCTACTGTTTAGTATCGGCCACATAGTGTGGTTTGATCAGGTCGATAGACACAAACCTGTTCTCCTTTTTACCAGCAAGGGGCAGCAGTAATACTGTTCTTGATCCGTGGATTGCTAGAACAGGAACTTGTTGTCTGTATAAGGCCCAAATTCCTTCTTGACCGCGATTTTTTCTCTGACTAGATCACTAAGCTTTGGTATCCAGACAGGCCTTGCTGGAATGGTTGTTTTTCCCTAGTGGTGGTTGGCTTCAGGAACACGTTGCTTTGTTTCATTCTTAGTTCATTTAAGTCCTGTAAAACAGGCAAACGATCTTTGATATCAAATGTCTTAGGTTCCACCACTGATGTGTGACAATTAAGGTCCGAGATCAACATTCTTGTCCCAAATAGGACTTCATAATGAGTGATACTCCCATGAGAACTTCTTAGCAAGTTGTTAAGACTATGTTGGATGCTTATTAGATGTTTGACCCACCCGTCACCCGAACCTAATACCCTAACTGATATCGACTGCTTTATGTCCCATTTCTTTTCTCTCCAAAACTGAATTTCCCTCAGGATGGAATGGACTAGAGTACCACAATGCAACGCCCAAAGAGGCCATGGCTTCTTTGTAAGCTCGAGAGCTAAACGCTGTACCCTGTTCAGAAGGTAGAGTGTCTATTGCGTATGTGCCGTTAAAGACTCGCAAATCTTTTTTGTAACAGTTTGAGCATCAGCCGAGCGCTGAGGCCACATCCAAAGGAACCTTGAAAACAAATCCACTGCAACCATGATATATTCATAGTTACCATCCCTTTGTAAGGGAACGCAGTGGTCCAGGTAAACACAAGCTTTATCTTCTGGCATATTTCACAATCCAAAACATATTTCCGGGTCTGTTTCCTAATGCCTGGCCACCAGTATCTCTGTTTTAACAATACTGTGGTGGAAACACCTTTATGTGCTGCTAGGATTAGTCCTAATCTATGTTCCATATTTGTAATTACCCTATCGCCCACTCCGGGGATTCAAGCAAACAGAACATAATTTGTATCAGTTATATGTCAGTATTTGAGTGGAATTCCTTTAGGTAACACTGCACCACTGCCTTTGCTTGTAGCATTGACAGCCAGCATTATTTTGCTGTCTGTTTTTGTTTTTTAATGAGTGCTTGCAGCTACAAATGCTGATTGCACTGCCCTCTTCGCGGCTTCATCAGCCAATTAATTCCCTTCAGCGTGAACGCCATCACGTTGATGACTCAGCGTGTGTATCACGTGAGTGTTTTGTAGTCCGTTTCGCAACTGAACTACTTGTTCCCAAAGCCTTTTATGCTTGATTGTGCCACCTTTTGCATCTTTGAAACCATTTGAAGCCAAGTCTGTAAATATTCATTATATGATTGAACACAATAGACAGAATCACACACTATGAGTGTGGGGAATTCCCGGTCAGTATTTTCGAGTGCCATCTTGAAAGCTCGTAGTTTAGCTCGCTGAGCTGTACAATCTCCTAAAGATTGCGTTTTTGTGACCATAGGTCAGAATTTGCCTTCGCGTATACGACCTTTTACTATTGCGCATGCCGCACTATAAGCTTGTTTACCCCCCGTAGAGGGTTGTGCAGATCCGTCAATATAAATTATACATTCATACTGGTCTATGGGCATCATTTCAGTAGGCAGAGTACATTCTTGTTCGTATTGCAGGAATGCTTGTGTTTTTAAATAAGGACCAAAAACATATTCAACATCATTTGCAGCAAGAGAATTAACCCATTGTATCCATCTTGGATGTAAAGCTTTAGCATTTGGAATGCTCGCTTTTGTCACTGCCTCTAAGACAGGTACAGGAGTCATGACCATATGCTTTTTTCCTGTGCTAGGGCTCTCTCTTTTGCTACAGCGGTTTGAACTGCTGTTAGAATTTTTCTGTAGAAGAAAATTTCATTTCTTCTTGTGTGTACAAATGTGATTTGTATACAATTGGTACTTTTTCACCTTCATTAACAGTTACATAGGTGAATCCGCTTGACCGGGAATGATTCGGATCACTAAGTTGTGTACGTTTACGCATGTTTGTAAATGTTTGGTTGCTAACATGTCTCTTCGGAGTGAACGAAAAATTTCTGTGTTTTCTTTTTTCCAATTAATAAGTTAAAAATTAGGTTTTATTAATTTGTAGAGAGGTTTAACCCTTTCTGCGTAGTTTAGAATGTAAGTTCTTTCAAAATTCAGGAAACCTAGAATCGACTGTACGATTTTCAGTTTTTTTTTTAGGTTGGAGCAGCGCACACTTTTCTAAAAAGTTGGCTGCCAGGCTTTTGCCTTCACTTGACAGGTCATATCCTAGAAAAAGGATGTTGAGATGGGCAATTCTTGATTTATTAAAATTTAACTTATACCCCTCAGAGGCGAAGCCCAATATAATGGTGTTCACCCTGTTCAAGTGCCTATCCAAGTCATCGTCTGTCAGATAGATATCATCGACATATGACAATGCCTTGTCATCATAAGTTTGTAGTAACTCTGTTACCCTTGCTGAGAATAACCGAGGACTATTCTTGAATCATTGAGGGAGACAACAGAAGTGACGCTGTGTCCTCATTATTGAGAAAGCAGTCAAATACCTGCTTTCTGGTGCTATATTTTGACAAAAGAAACCATTTGATATGTCTAATGTGATTTATATTTTTTACGCAAAATGTTATTCATTAATGCTGTGCTGGGTGCATTTTTCACTGCAAATGTTTTACAACAAGAGTTTAGATGTCTGTAGTGTAATCCAAAACTAGACGATATGTATTGTCTGGTTTGGAGACAGGAAACAAAGGATTGTTCATTGAGGAGGTGCATGTTTCAATCACCCCTTGGTATTCAAGTTGATCTAAAATCTCCCTGACCTGTGTTTTAGCTCAGCGGTTAACTGGGTACTGTCTTTGTTCAGTTGGTTGATTTTTTAACTGGATTTTGTGGTGAGCTGAGTCCTCATCCCATCCTACATGATGTATAATGCTGGGGCTTGGGCTACTACCCATTTCCTGCCATAAGTATATTTTAAATGTACTGCAACGTGATTAGAGAAGGCTGGCATAATGACGTATTCGCCATGTGGGCTCTCCCTGACAAAGTCTGGTTGCCCTTCCTTGTGAGAAGTTGGTGTGGTATATGATGTCCACTATTCTAGTGGGCACCTTGCACCAGTCCAAACGACCTTTATTGATGGTAGGTTGTAAAGTCAACCTTATAGAAAGCTATCCTAGTGGTAGCTGTGGAGAGCAGCCTTCAGGTTAAGACTTAGAGGCGAGTTAAGCAATTTGTTTTACCAATTATAATCTCTTGAATGACCAAATGAAAGCACAACACACAAGGTATATATCAAATATATAAGTATTTAATCTAAACACAACCCCTCTGGTCTCTTTATGAGGTCAGAGGTAAAATTACAATACAAGGAACTTAATTAGCATACGATACGTTGCACAGAACACGTTATGCCCTGGGGCCTCACAAACCATATACTAAAATAGTGGTATAAGAACCACGTGAGAGTTAGAAAGCAGTCCTAGGGCCTGTAGAACCGCTGGGGCTACCTGGAACCACCAAAGGTTAGGATGCAGGAGGCCTACGGGGGACGGGTGCAGTGTCTAAACACAGCCGCGGATAACCATCGACTTTCTATGGAGAACGAACAAGTTACAATTTTAAAGATTAAGGGCACCTCTAGGTGAACTACGATGGAACCCTTTTAGACTTAGACACTACGAGAGTCAAGACTGACAGGAGCACCAGAGTACTCGAATTACCTCACCCATGGAAGCCGGGTGCATAGGTGACTTTTGATGTTGGGTTTCGTCGTCAATTCCAATGGAGAGTTGCAAAGAAATGCTGCAGGCATGAGGAAAAGTGTCCGGGTGGATCAAAGGGTGGATCAGAGATGTGAAGAACCTGAAAGCAAAAGGGACAGAGTCTCGGTCACTATCCAGTGACCAGGATGGCGAGGAGAAGATACCAGCCGATGTCAGGTGATTTCAGGTGAAAGAGGTGAAGCTTGACTCTTTAGCCACGAGGACCAGGAGGAATCAACGACAACCAGGAGCTGCTGCCACTGCGACCGGGAAACCAGCAGGGGCCAGGACTCTCAGCCCCTCAACCCCTCACGCAACGTCACTCCCAGTGCCTGGAGGCGCCATACTTATATGCAAGTGGGACGCCCGCCAACTCTAGCTTGCTGCTGCTGCCACCACGACCAGGAGACCAGCAGGGGCCAGGACTCTCAGCCCCACCTCGCCTCGCGCATCGTCACTCCCAGCACCTGGAGGTGCCATACTTAACTGCAAGCAGGCTCCCGCAGCGTGGGACGCCCGCCAACTCGAGCTTGCTGCTGCTGCCAACGCGACCAGGAGACCAGCGGGGGCCAGGACTCCCAGCCCCACAACCCCTCGCACAACGTCACACCCAGCACTTGGAGGTGCCATACTTAACTGCAGCCAACTCGAGCTTGCTGCTGCTGCCACCGCGTCCGGGAGACCAGCAGGGACCAGGACTCTCAGCCCCACAACCACTGGCGCAACGTCACTCGCAGCCCCTGCACGGGACGGGACACGCGCGGGCAGCACCCGGGTGAAGCCTCGGCCAAGGGCGATCCCGTCCTTGCCTGTCACTGCCAGGAAGAGACAGGGCAGGCCACCGCCCTTGATTTCGCCCTGGACAAATCAAGCAAGGTACTTATCCCCCCATACTCTGGCTCCTGTTATATGACATTGACATTAGACACGTGAGTAAAATCCCACCCTGGCCAGCTAAACCCAATGGTGTCTCCGTTCCCTTCCAGTAGCGTCTTGTGGTAACTTCGCATTTTCTATATACTGTATTACTTTTGACTATTTTCTTTTTTTTAAATTTATTGCCTTACAAAATGTGCATTTAGCAATCTTCTTTGGACGGGGAATACTGTATTAAGTATTGTTTGACCAGGCAGCTTTGTGGATACTAACCAACTATATTCCCGGTGACTCTGGGTACTCTTGGACATTTAATATGGGGAAATGGAAATCCATGGAAGGCACAGGAGGGACTGGGGTTGGCAAATCTACCAGAGGGAACAGTGTTGGAGGGGATGATTTATTAGGGGCAGGAGGGGCCAGGGGGACTCAGTGTAGCAGCTTTTAGAAGCCGCGCTGGGAGACCGTGAGTGAGAACTTAAGGGGAATAGGACAGCTTGATTTGCACCGGGGCAGTCCTGGACCTCTTGCTCTAAAACAGGAAAAAACATACATATGAGCTTTGGAGACTGAAGCTTGGAGTTGTACAATTTATTTGAAGACACAGCTTCTAGAAATAATCAGTGATAACATAAAAATCATATAGTACTTGGCCCTGTACCCAGCATTCTCTTGAAAGTCACATGGACCAGTTTGAGTTTACAAAGTACAGTTTAACATTTGCTAAGAGAGAGAGATATTGCTTTAAGTACCCTAATGAGTACTGAGGCAGATTAAAAACGGTTGTGCTTGTTCACATAGATGAATACTCACATTTGCTTATAAGTGTAATCCTGCAAGATACATTAGAATGCAGAGTACATGTTATTTATCATTAGGTACGCTCACAATGCTATATCAGTGAGATGTCCTAAGACCACAATATAAATGCTTAAATGTAGAGAACAAGTTAAAAAGTACATATGCAGATATAAAATGACTTATCTAAAAAGCAGTTAAAACATAACATAAGTAAAATATTTACATGCACAAAAGTATGAACATTTGATCAAGGGCCCTTGGAGACAACTCTCGGTCTGAATACCTACAAACAGACGAGGAGTTGCCCGCTGATGTTCTTGTGGGGCTCCTTCTTATACTGTCTAAAACTCTCTACCTTTCCCACCCGTAAGGTTAGGTATGGCCTTTTTCCTGTAATTGTGGTACACACTTCAGTCTAGACTGAGACCTGCCACTTGACTGGAAGTTTAATAATAAACTATCAATGGACGACAGAAATGTGTTAGTATTGCTTCGAGGGGTTCTATTCATGTGTCAATCAGGCAATCTGCGATAATATTTTGCCACACTTATCCTCAGTTTATCGGATATCTTGCTTGACGTAGCTGTGGTGGGAACTTCCCTTATTCTATTCATGGCTTAGGTGGGGGACGTGGGGTATGTTGCAAGATTTATAGAGGAACTTGACTTCTGCAGTTTGTGAGAAATATACAATGAGGTGGGGCCTGGTAGGGGTGCGGGTTCTTGCAGACAAGAGCAGCTGGGTGAATCTTGGGTCAGACTTGCTTTCTGCTTCTGCTTAAGCGAAGAGAAAATGGCAGTGCTCAGGGCAATGTAACTGAGGCCTGTAACCTCTAAACAGCAGGGCCTACACAGGGGTCATGTTGTGCAGGTGACAGGTGTGTCCTTGGATAGCTATGTAGCTAAAAATTCTTCCTCCAACAATCCCCCCTCAAGTTCGAAATTCGAACTAATCAAACATCTTTAAACACCATTCGAACTGCATACTTAGCTGGAGATGGGGGAAGTGGCCAGGGTGAGTCGCAAAGAGGCTGTTCCTCTGAATCTTTGTCCTGCACTTTTCCTGAATCTGCATCTGTCTTCCCTAAATTATCACACATTGTCTCATAGGGACGTATCAAGTCCCCCTGTGATGAACGTGGTGGGACTCTATGCACCTGGGCCTGATACTGACTAATTACAGGAATGTCTGGCAATGGGCGGGAGTCAGGAATGGTCAACTCCACTATGCTCATCATTGTCGTCTCTCCGTCATCTCCCTTAGCCCTACGAATTCCAGTATATGAACCTGAGCCTGCATAATTCATCCCTATCATTTTAGAACTACATTTCTTTACACAGTATATCAGTATCTGTGATCCAAAACACAACAATAACAGCACACCGAAAATTGGCATTAAAAATTTAAGCACTGCAGACAGCCATGAAGGCATCCAGTTCAAATCGAACCAGCCATTTAGGAGATCTGCTTCAGCACCTCCTTCCTCATGCATCTCTTTCCCCAAGTTGTCCAAATCCTCGATGGCCTTCGTGAGCGTTCCGTTGTCAGCATCGTTCGCTAAAATAAAGGTGCAGCAGGATTTTCCCACCTTGGCGCACACACCACCATTCATTGCTGTTAGCTGGTCTAGAACATATCTGTGCTCTAGAACCATAAGTCGTAGAGGTCGAAGTTCTTCTTTCACGGCGTTGAACCCATCCCGGGTGTTGTTGACAAGTTGCATTAGTTCATATCTGGTCACTTGCAGCCAGCGAGCATTGGCTTTAGTCTGGAACATGGGGATAACTCCCCCAAAGAAAAGTTCGGCATCGTTGAAGAGTCTGTAATCCTGAGGTATTTTATGAAAAGGGCCATCTGAGAAGTATTTCATTATTTCTCTCTTCCCATGATGAAGCAGGGTAACATCATCTGCCATTGGGTGTGTGTGGATTTGGGAAATGTTCGCTGCAGGGACAACAAGATGTAATTCATGCATTGTCACAATGGAACATAGTCCTTGCCAGTGGGGGGGCAGCTGCAGATAGATGTGCTCGCCGCATGCCCAATAGATGTCCATGAGACTAGAAGTACCGTGCTGGAGATCAAAATTAAACACTGTGTGACTGCAGTTTGTGTTTCGGCCCACAGACACTGTTCCGGTACCTAGGAAGCAAAGGAGAGGAGACTTAAGTTTGTATGCTCTTTTAGGTTTGTACTTTGTACCCTCATTGAGAGTGTATCTTCTAGTTTCTTGTGCCCATATCTCAGCACATTCCCTCCCAATAGTCTCATTGGTATAATGCTTATGCTCCTGACCAACAACCGGGCTACCTAAGGATGCTGCCTTGCATATTAAATCATGTGGCCCATTCCATCTGTTATTAAAATATATATTGGCCCTCAGGCGCAGAATGGGTCTCCACTGGCAAGGGCATGTGTCATGGGTATGGTTAGTCTGTTGATATTCGGGTGAGTGGCATTTTGATGGGGGTGTTGGGAAGGTGAAGTATCCTAGTTTTCTAAACTGATACTCCCAGACCTGTATCATATTAGCAGGTACTCCCATTTCATGGTAAACTTCCATTCTCCTCTCAAATTCTACTGGGTCAGAAACAACAGTGAATGTAACATACTTGTTATCCCATTTTGAGGCGTTCACAAATGCTGTATTAATTTTTGCTGACTGGAGCTGTATCTCACCATGTATGCGGCAAAGGAACAGGTGTAGGAGACATTTGGCAGTGGGCGGTGGAATCTCTTTGGGAATGAGCAATTTGTCTGCACCCACAGCATGTGGAATGTATGAGCATACAAAGCAGGAATCATTCGTGGCTTTCCTCCCCACCTCCCTCATGTCTCTGTACCACATATTATCTAACAATGCATTATGGGTACCATCATTCTGTACTGACACACCAGGGCGCTGGGAGAAAAAATCAGGCATAGAGTGTTGTTCGAATGTGTACACAACTGTGTCCTGGAGATCACTAACCCAGTTTGATATTTGTTCTGTGTCTTTCTCCTTACGTTGTGTGCGAGGGGTATATCTCCTTGGTGTTTTATTGCGACCCATTTTATACCTGACACTCCTTTTATGCTGACGGAAACGTCTAGGGACACCTTTCCCAGGGGAATTCACAGTGATATCAAGTACCCTGTCCCACTCGGTGTGGTCTACAGAGGGTGTGGAAGGTGTCGTGGGTACAGGGGTGGTGCAGCCATTGCTGGTGTATTCCTCATCTAGTATGTTACCAGGACTTGTTTTAGGCATGTGATATCCTACTGAGATGGTAGGCCTAACTTGGCTTTGTATAGCCTTCTCTCTCTCTGCTTGTAATGCAAGCCAATGGAATATAGCCATTGAAGCAACGAACATAACAAAGAATACAAATGCTAAAATACATATCTTTCTAATAGAGATCCTGGAGGGAGACGTTGGCCTGTTGCTGTTTCTTATCCCGTAGACTCTCATATGTTCTCCATAGTCTTTATCCTGGATCGTCAAGGGAAATAGAACGCCCTCCTTCCGATAAATGTTCAAGTCTCTGTTGGTGCCGGGTGGATCCTCACATGGTTCAAATGAACCCATGCTTTGCGTTCGGCAATTCGGACCGCAGTGGGTGAAGAGTCAATGACCAGGTAAGGTCCCTCGTACTTAGGGTCTCTCCACTTCCGCACTTGCTTCTTTATGAAGATCTGTGTTCCAGGGCGGATGGGCAAAAGTTCATCGGAAATTGTGCCGTCCTTGCAGGTGCTGTCCTTTCTCTTTGTCTTGGATATCTGAATGGAAAGAAACCTAGCAGCACGGGTTAGGGCACACAAATAATCAAATAATTCAGCTTTCACAATCTCAGAAGACGTTTCATTGTCTACTTTAGGTCTGGTGGAAGGAACAACCATATTCATTGATCTGCCAGTGACAAGCTGGTGAGGTGTGAGGTGATGATCAGAGCTAGGGCTGTTCCTGAGTGCAAACAAAGCAATTGGAAGGCAATAGAGCCATTTCTTTCCAATAGTGGCACTTATCTTGCTGATCTTGGCTTTGAGCAATCCGTTGAGGCGCTCACAAATACCATTGCTTTGTGGGTGATAGGCTGAAGTAAGTTTATGTTTTATTCTCCTAACATGGTGGCTATTATCTCAAAGATGGAGTTTGAAAAATGGCCGCCATTGTCACTGCGGATAGATTCTGGTAATCCCCAGCGACATATGACCTCACGAAGTAGGAAGGTAGCTGTGGCCTTAGCGTCACAATGGACACATGGTCCAGCCTCAATCCATCGTGAGAAGGGACACACTACCACGATGATGTATCGGTAGTTGTTACATCTGTCAAGCATGTCCACATAGTCAATGTGGAGTTCCCTGAAGGGACCCTTAGGCCTTGGTATTGTTGAAGCAACTGTTTTCATAGCTGGATTGGGTGAATACTGCTGACAGATAAGGCACTGATGGACAAAGAGTTGTATCTGTTCATGTGCATTGGGGATGAACCAGTCTGCCTGCAAGTTAGAGGACATGATATCACGAGGGGTATGTGTAGGAAGGTGCAGTTGGGTAAGTGCTATTTGCAAAAGAGCCTGTGGCATGACAGGCTTCCCTGTCATTGTCTGTCTGTAAATGAAATCTGAGGCATCCTGTTGTACTCCCCTCTTCTTCCATAACTCTTTTTCTTCAGCTTGGGCACTTTCTTGTATCTCTCTGAGGTGCAACTGTGCAATGATGTGAAACTGCTGTGTGTCATCAATTGTATATGGAAGTGTTGGGTCGGGTGTATCTGGGAGTGGTGACTTACTGGTGTCTTCAGCTGCGTTTTGCATATCTTCTTGCGCTATTGGGGGTGTATCTTTGGCAAGCAAAATGGGGGTGCAGTCAGTCTGTGTCGGGGATGGTGATTGTGTACAACTTTGGCCTTTAGCTGCTGCTTTAGCAGCCCAATCTGCCATTGCATTTCCTCTGGAAACAAAATCTTGGCCGTTCGTGTGTGCTGCACATTTCACTACTGCTACTTCTGCTGGCAGTGTCAGAGAATCAATTAGTTCTGCAAGTAACTGTTTGTGCATTACAGGCGTGCCATCTGTTTTAAGAAACCCGCGCCTTTTCCATCTCAATATGCTGGAATGCGTTGTTGTGGTGACATATGCTGAATCAGAGTACACAGTAATTCTTTCATTAGCTCCATGCTTCAAGGCGGCTATTAATGCCACCAACTCAGCTGCCTGGGCTGAGTAATGGGGTGGTAATGTTATCTGCTGTACAATGTCCAGAGTGTCTGAGGAGTTATTCTGGCATGCTCTGACTACAGCTGCCCCTGTATGCCTGATCCCTGTCTCTTGATCAATCGTAGAAGAACCATCAACAAAGTAAATTATACTGTCTGGTAATGGGTCCTCTTTTGCTGGGCCTGACTCATCTGGGCAGTATGTGGCACAATCATGGGTGTCATCGTCAGCTGTCGCAATCGGATGTGCAAAGAACGTGGCTGGATTCACAGTGTGGCATTTTACAACCTTCAACGATGGTAATGACAGTATGACTTCATATCCTGACACTCTCTGTGTGGTAAGAGTTGTTTTGGCTTTCTGTATTATTGCAAAGACAGCATGCTCAGTGTACAATGTCAGAGGGGAGCCCATGACTATGGGGGTGCTTTTCTCAACGGCAAATGCTGCTGTTGAAAGAGCCTGTTCACAAGGATAGTGGCCTTTCATCACCGAGTCTAACACGCCACTGAAGTATGCAATTGGTTTGGGACCCAAGGGGTATTTCTGGGTGAGGACTGCTGTCATGACCTGTCCATTACAGTGCGTGAACAGATAGAATTCCTTTGTGTAATCAGGAGATCCCAACACTGGTGCATTTGTAATTTCATCTTTTAATTTTACAAAGGCTGATGTCATTTCAGGTGTCCAGTCAATCTTGTTATGCCTGTCCTTAGCCATTTTGACAGCTTTCAAGAGTGGTCCAGTTATAGTAGCATAATCAAAGATCCACTGTCTGACATAGTTCACTAGTCCCAAGAACTTTTGCATGTCTTTAACTGTCTGTGGTTCTGGAGTATTCCTTATTGCTTCTACTCTTCCTGGTGTAACTCTTCTTCCTGATGCTGAAATCAGTTGACCTAAATACTGTACTTCCTCCTGACAGTATTGTAGTTTTTGCTTGTCTACTTTGTATCCTCTATGTGCTAATGTTGTAAGCAGAGCAATTGTATCTTTTCTGCACTCTTGCTCTGTTGCACTGCAGAGGAGTATGTCATCGACATATTGCAGCAAAGTGCCGTCACATTGGAAATTTGATAAGTCATCCTTGACAACTCTGTTAAACACACTGGGGGACTCACAATAGCCTTGAGGGAGCCTTTTGTACGAAAATTGCCTATGCCTGAATGAAAATGCGAATAGGTACTGGCTTTCAGGATGCAGTGGGACACTGAAAAAAGCATTTTTCAGGTCAATGACGGAAAAGTATTTTGCATTTTGTGGGATGTTAGTAAGGATCACTGAAGGGTCAGGGACGATGGGAAACTCAGGTATCACTATGCTGTTAATCGAGCGAAGATCATGTACTAGCCTCCATTGATTTGTTTGTTGTTTCCTCACAGGAAAAAGACAGGTGTTGCAAGGTGAGATACAAGGATATATCACACCTTGATCCAGTAATGCTTGAATTGTGGGGGCTATTCCTTCTTCGGCTTCTTTGGACAAAGGGTACTGGCGCACTCTGGGAAGAATGGCGTCAGGTTTCAGCGTCACTTTGAATGGTTCTGCTGATCGAATGAGCCCCACATCATTGGGACCTGTAGTCCAAAGGATGTTGGGCACCTGAGCTAGGTCTGAGTCACGTGCTGTATCAATTACTGTGGGTTGTGTTGGTGTTCTGATTTCAACTGTCACTGACACGGGGACTGGAATCTGGTATACAATGTCTTCTTTATCACCGAATAATTCCTGATCTGTAATGTCTCTTACCCGATGTCCAGGCTCAATAAAAATGACACAGGCCCATGCCTGGCCATAGTCATCACATGCTATAAAGACACCATATGTTGGTGTTATGTTAAAACATTGTATTCCTAGGATCATATTTTTGTCTGGGCCTGGCATGTCCTGTAACTGAGGACGGAAAAGAAATTCTTTGGGTAGCTGTACAGTGCGCCCTGCCATCTCTGGTGAGTTGGCAATGACCATTTGCACAGCTGTGGAGAATGCTAGTTCATCCACTGGGCGAGCTCTAATTTGGTCTCTCATGGAAGAGTCCACAGTGACAGCCATCATTCTTGTCAGTGATGTGCCAGGGATGGAGCAAGTCATTGTGCCTTTTTCATCAAAATGAATTGTCATGTTTAATTTGGCCATAAGATCACGGCCCAATAAATTTACGGGGGATTCTGTCGAGTAAAGCAGTCGCTGCTGAATGCTTTTGCCTCCTATTTTCATTGGTACTGGCTTGGTGAAAGGGACCCTTGTAATTGCCCCAGAGAAACCCTGTGTGTCTACACTTTCATTGGAAATTGGCAGTGCTCCCTCTGTTATACAGGAAAATGTTGCACCTGTGTCAATCAGAAAACTATACGTTTTGTTGTTGATCGTGACATACACAACTGGGTCCTCTCTAATATTTGTGAGGCACGATAACAAGGGACACACTAGGGTCTTCTGTGGGCTATCCTAGCTGGTGTACCTTCCAGCCTGATGTTGCTGGATTGTACCCTGCAGAACCGGATTGGCGGGCTGCAGTACTGTGGCTCCCTGAGGTACAAGAACCTGTGTCTGTGGCACCATTTGGTACACAGGCACCTGTTGTTGAACCAGTTGTGGCTGTGTCTGTTGGACTGGTGTCTGTAATTGTACTTGCTGCATCATTGGCTGTTGCTGTCCTGCAGACGGGTAGGTGTACACTACGTTGGGCTGCAGTGGCTGTGTCTGCTGCTGAACGTATTGCACTGGCACCTGGACTTGCTGTGGTTGCCCTCTGCCTGCTGATTCTTCAACATACATTTTAGTGCGGCATTCCCTTATCATGTGTCCGGGTCGCTGACAGTAGTAACACAGTGGAGGTCCTGGCTGCTGTGTGGGTCTTTGGTAGCCCATCCCCCTACCTCTTCCTCGCATTCCTGATGACCTTGTTTGTCTGTTATCATAATACTGATGTTGCCTCTGATTGTTTTTGGGGTGTTGTGCCTGTGTCTGCTGGACTGCTGCCTGCGTGTCTCCTTGTAATGCGCTCTGGGCATTTTGTGGAAATTGGGTGACAGTAGTCATTTGACCCACTGGTGTGGTCACCATTATTGTGTCCACAGCCTCCTTTTTCTTTAATTTCTGTTGCACCAATTTAGCTGCCGCATTTTCAATTGCCACCTGCCTCTTCTTCTCCTGCTCTTGCTCCTTTTTACAGTAGTGAATGATATGGTGTTGTATTTCTGCCCATGGTTTGCATTCCATTGCTACTATTCCATCTAACTTGTCTTGCACAGCAGTTGGCAGTCCCTTCTTAATCGTATGGTAGAAGAACCTACAGTTACCTCCTGTTATATCCCATTTCTCTCCTAACTCCTGTTGCCACTTTTCCTTCATTCTAGTAATGTACTGTGCAGGATCTTCATTGCTTTGCATTGTCTGGGACATTAGGGACCCGATGTCTGGGACATCAGGGAACTTTCTACGCAGCTCACTCCACAGGGCAGACCTTATTGTATTAAAAGGATTACCATCCAATTCCAAGTTTGTGATGGAAAGTCTGTGGTCAATACGTGTGAACATTTCCTCTGCATCCTCTCCAATCAGGGAAACAAGCAGACTTTTCACATCTCCAGCAGCCAATGGCACCCCTGCAGTGTTTTTCTCAAAGGCTTGTATCCACTTCCCCGCACCCTCTGTGAGGGGCGGAAGTTGCTTTTTTAAATTGTCCTTGTCCATAAGGGACCAAGGGGTGTAGATGGGACGGTCCTCGATATTTTTATATAGCAGTGGCAGCTGGCGCAGCACCCCTGTGGGCCTTGTGCTGTCATACCTGCGTGCGTATTTCTGCCATATTCTCAAGCCTCTGCGCATGTAATTGTAATCCCAGTCTTCATCTCCCTCCCCCCTCAAGATACAGTCTTCAGCTGTTGCCATGTCCTCAGGGTGGAAAGACCCTTCTCGAGGCCACACCATCATTTGGGGGGCTTTACTTTCTGTCCATTCAGCCAAGTCATCTGTGAATTTGTCGGCATAATAGTTACTCCCTTCTCCTAGCACCACTATCTCATATGG
Organism: Lissotriton vulgaris; assembly: GCF_964263255.1. Lineage (NCBI taxonomy): Eukaryota > Metazoa > Chordata > Amphibia > Caudata > Salamandridae > Lissotriton > Lissotriton vulgaris. The sequence goes on along the minus strand of NC_141699.1, from coordinate 839,325,098 downwards.
TGTCAGATCTTTGGATGACAACTGTCCTGGCCTACTAACGGCCATGTTGTACAGTGCTCCAGATCTGGTGGTGCGCAGGCGTGCTTTACCTGTTACATCATATTCTCCTAGGATGTCGTCAGGTCTCCCATGGTTACCTAACACTGTGAGATTCTCTACCTCTGTCCTTCTTTGCCTGTACCTCCTTTCCGCCCGTTCAAGCACATTGGTCAGTCCTAAGTTATCAATGTCTACCTCTCTGAGTTGGGCCCTGCGTGGTGCGGCTACAGGAGGTGATGTCTGGCGCACAGGTGTCTGTGGCAGTGACCTCTGGGGGTTGTAGTCAGGGAATGCGCGAGGGGCTTGTGTTATGTTAGCTGCTGTGTTGCTCTGTGGTGGGGCTTCACCCTGGGCCTCATAGTCTAATTGTATCCATGGCCTTTGCTGTGGCTTTGTTGTTAGGATCCCACCACTGTGTTGCCTTGCCTCATTTGCACCTCTTGCCAATTCATTGAGTGTCGGTGGTTGTTGCCTTTCACTCAGCTGGCCCAACCCACCCATCAGTTCTGTCATTCTTTCATTTCTTCTATCATTTTGTAAGGGCCTTTGCTGATACGTTAGTGCATTGTCAGTGGCGTTTCCTAAGCAATGCTCGAGTGGCATGTCCCCAACTGTTCTACCTGCCCCATGGTATAAGTCCTGTTCTGTCCTCCACCTAACGATATCCCTTTCATTCATTATGGCAGGGAAACGTTGTTCGCCATCCCTGTTTTGTTCCAGAAACTGTACCTGGCGCTCTTCCTGTCTGTTGGGACCAGTATTGAGGGGTCGCCACTCTTCTTGGTGTGTTTGCGCTTCGCAATTCTGCTGGATGGGGGATAGAAACGGGCCATAATGTCTAATTCTGGCCTCGGATGTGTTGTGTTCCCTTCCAATGGACATCGGGGCTGGGCCGTGAGGTCTGGGAAGAGGCATGTGAGAGCTATGCTGTGAACTGCCTGAGACCCTATCACTCTCTCCATCTTCATCTAGCTGGGGGCCTGGGGTACTGGATGCAGGAGTCATCTTTATTGTAAACTGCGCATCAATCTGACCTGCAATCTGACCTGATGTTCCAGATGTGGCACCCTGTATCACTTGGACTTGGGGTCTCAGTGTTTGGTGCATTTGCGCACTATCTTGTCTACTTCCTTGCGGACCATTGGCAAAGTCTGGGGAGAAGGCATCACGGTCTGGGACAGAGATATCTTCATAGCCTACGGCTGCCCTATCATTTGTAGTTTGTTCTAGGTCCGTTTTAAGAACCAGTTCGGGATAAATTTGAGATTCAGAGTAGGCAGGTGGGGGTGCCGTGGGCGTTTCGGGTGTTTGGGCTGTGGGTGCTTGGGCTGTGGGTGCTTGGGCTGTGGGTGCTTCAGGTGTTTGGGTACCTGTGTCATTTTCCCTAAAGACAGCCCACATAGCGAGGGTGTCCTTACGCTTTTTGAGTCTATTACCAGAGTATTTACCTTCCAAGAAAGTTCTCGCATGGTCTAGCACTATCTTGTCAAAAGTCCCTTCTCTGGGCCAGGAATGTGGCGCATTTCGTGTGAGTTCATGCAATTCATTACAATGTTTTTTAATGCACTTTTCCTGGTCTGTAAAGTTTTTTATCACGTGTTCCAGGGGCGTTGTCATTGTTACTCAGCGTGGGGTGGGAAAGGGATAAAAGGTGTACCTCCACTGGGGGCTAAAGTCAGAGTCACCTTCTGTAAATCTGTTGTGTCTATTCCCAGAGTAGATATTAGTGCCAATATAACTGTACCCACTAGTGGTGGGACCTGGGCTGAGGATACTGAAGGATCCTCAGTAATGGTAGTAACGCGCCCGTTCTCTAAATGGATTGTGACTTCAAATCTATTGTTTTGTGCGGGCTGTTTGTTCATATCCTAGAGTTATCTTGGGGGGCGGGCAAGTGGTGGCGGAGAAGTCTGACAACTGTGCTCACTGCCTACTATGCGGTTTTGTAAATATGCCCACAGTAAGGGGCAATGTGTTGTGAAGGGGTGTCTCTGCAGTTGCTCAACAATGCTGGGTGAAGGCTGCTGCCCCAGCTGCACGTGCAGCTCTTGGGCGTGTTGCTCACAGGCCAGGGGCAAGTCGGGAATGGACAGTCCCTGTAGGAGCAATGTGTAGAATTCGCAGTCTGATGAGGTACGAGAAACGTGTGGGTCTTCCTGTCTTCCCTGGGAGCTTGTGCTCAGGGACGATGAGGTCACTAGGGGCGGGACGGTGAGGTCAATAGTTCTGCAACTCACTAAACTTTCCACTGAATGACTTAATTCTATAGAGGTTTCCTCAACAGTATGTGGTGTTGGTGGGGACACTTGTGACGCTTGCAAGGGTATGTGTGGTGTCTCTCCCACTGAAGTGAAATTCTGTGACACTTCACGTACGAGTTGACTATTGTCAATGAGGGGTGTGTGAGTCTGCACTGGGAGGCACAGTTGCGTCAAATGTAGTGTAGATATCTTTATCTCTGTGCCTTGCGTGAGTGGGAGTCCCAGCAGTGTCCACGCCTTAGCTACCAAGGGGATCTGGCGTCTGTCAAGTTTAGTTATAGTTCGTGCGTCAGTGTTCTGTATTGCCACTATCTTATCGTCCAATATGTGCAGGACCACCTCAATCTGATTCTGCCCACTCTGGCTCATCTGTACTTCCTTTTATTTATATGTGTATATATGTATTAGAAACAGGCTGACCTCCTGTCAGTTGTTTTCGGGGTCGGGGCAGTTTACCACAAGCACAATGCTTCTATGATTACTGGATACCTCTTATACTCATGTATCCTATTCCTAGCGTGGAATGCAGTTAAAAAAGAAACATTTCTTATTTATTCTAAACGATCTGTAGTCTAAAAATAACGCAGAGCAATTCCCTGAGACTTCCCTTGTGAAGCCTGCAGTTGCTTGTAGAGGGAAGGGGAAATCCTGAATGTCAGAAGTGCATGCAGGGGAATAGCAGCAAGAAAAAAGGAAAACAATATATATATATGTGACAACCGTGGGGCTCGAAATGCCGTAGCTTATAGACTCTCTTCAGTTAGCCAGTGGCAGATCAACATACATAGGATACACAAAAATGCATTTACAATCTCCCTAGTTATTGAATCTCGCTAAAAGAACAGTCTTCAAATGATGGTCACAAAATATATTTAGCAGCAGCTTCTACTTAGCGGGCCCCCTCCCTAAGTGATAATGGTATGGGGCCAGACATCACAGTTGTGCACAGCAGTCCCTACTTAGCGGGCCTTTTACCCTTAAGTGGTAATATTGGTATGAGGCCAGACAACACAGTGTTACACAGAAATTCGATGTTCACAGTTTATAATCAGTCAAGGAAAGATGAACGATCACAATGCACTTAGGTATCAATAGTATAGTCTCGCTATAGTCAGCCTCTGTGCCAGCCAGTGACTCCTAACAAAAGAGACCATGAAAATAGTAAGGATCACACAAGTTCGTTCTATGAACCTATAAAATGCATTCACCATTAAACACTAGGCGCTAACATGCAGGTCTGTGCCTAAACAGATATCTAAAAAGAGGAAAATAAAATGTAAACACTTCAACAATTCTTTTACAAAAATCACGCTCTATGGCCACTAGAGTGTGCTAGAGTGCTCCTTATACATGTGAGGCAAACCAAAAATAATTAATAAACCACGTTTAGCTTGGCAAAAAATATAATGCCTACAACATGAGCATTTAAACTTCTTAGTCCCGCACAGAACTCTTCCCTTGACATACAGCAGGGGATATCACCGCTAAATTAAGGAAAGATCAAAGGTCACGGTAGCTAATCGGACCTGCTGAAACTCCTTCTTTCTCATGGACTACTGACATGAGAGATTACCTCGTCTCTGTCACTCCTATCAAACAGAGGATCACTTGCACGAATATACTGAAAAAGATGCTAGACGCAACCCTTTCCTTCCTTGACACCCTGTTGTAGATGTATCAAAGGTCCTCCCCCTCTCTGGAGAGGCACCGCTCTTTAAGAGTAAATATAGAATAAGCCTTTTCAATTCGACTGCTACAATCCTTCTTAGCAATCACAGAAGAAACAGCATAAACATGAAGCTGTTTTTAGCAACAAAAGGCACATGTATCTCAGTAATTACCCAACTGTCAGGTTCAGTCTCCACATAGCACACAATCCCTTCCTCTGCGCGGAATCAAATAACAAGGTTAACAGACAGGAAGCCTGGACCATCGGCAGAAGCACTGCTGCATCACAACAAAGCACACCATTCGGCCGCACCCAAGAGAGAGATAGCGCAGCGGTGGGCAGACACAATATTATGTATGCTTACCCCTCAACGCTGTGTTTCCCTCACAATGGTCCAGCAGGACGGTTGCGCAGAGTCGTTTAGCAGTTTAGTACTTCCTCCTTAGGAACCAGCTGCATCCTGTCAGTTTAACTCCTTATTATCACGTCGAGAGGTCACCACTTGTTGGAGGGGATGATTTATTAGGGGCAGGAGGGGCCAGGGGGACCCAGTGTAGCAGCTTTTAGAAGCCGCGCTGGGAGACCGTGAGTGAGAACTTAAGGGGAATAGGACAGCTTGATTTGCACCGGGGCAGTCCTGGACCTCTTGCTCTAAAACAGGAAAAAACATACATATGAGCTTTGGAGACTGAAGCTTGGAGTTGTACAATTTATTTGAAGACACAGCTTCTAGAAATAATCAGTGATAACATAAAAATCATATAGTACTTGGCCCTGTACCCAGCATTCTCTTGAAAGTCACATGGACCAGTTTGAGTTTACAAAGTACAGTTTAACATTTGCTAAGAGAGAGAGATATTGCTTTAAGTACCCTAATGAGTACTGAGGCAGATTAAAAACGGTTGTGCTTGTTCACATAGATGAATACTCACATTTGCTTATAAGTGTAATCCTGCAAGATACATTAGAATGCAGAGTACATGTTATTTATCATTAGGTACGCTCACAATGCTATATCAGTGAGATGTCCTAAGACCACAATATAAATGCTTAAATGTAGAGAACAAGTTAAAAAGTACATATGCAGATATAAAATGACTTATCTAAACAGCAGTTAAAACATAACATAAGTAAAATATTTACATGCACAAAAGTATGAACATTTGATCAAGGGCCCTTGGAGACAACTCTCGGTCTGAATACCTACAAACAGACGAGGAGTTGCCCACTGATGTTCTTGCGGGGCTCCTTCTTATACTGTCTAAAACACATGAGACGATAATTACATCATCCCACGCCACCACGTATCACATACCCGTCCATTATCATTTACTGGCCTGCTCTCTACCTTTCCCACCCGTAAGGTTAGGTATGGCCTTTTTCCTGTAATTGTGGTACACACTTCAGTCTAGACTGAGACCTGCCACTTGACTGGAAGTTTAATAATAAACTATCAATGGACGACAGAAATGTGTTAGTATTGCTTCGAGGGGTTCTATTCATGTGTCAATCAGGCAATCTGCGATAATATTTCACCACACTTATCCTCAGTTTATCGGATATCTTGCTTGACGTAGCTGTGGTGGGAACTTCCCTTATTCTATTCATGGCTTAGGTGGGGGTGTGGGGTATGTTGCAAGATTTATAGAGGAACTTGACTTCTGCAGTTTGTGAGAAATATACAATGAGGTGGGGCCTGGTAGGGGTGCGGGTCCTTGCAGACAAGAGCAGCTGGGTGAATCTTGGGTCAGACTTGCTTTCTGCTTCTGCTTAAGCAAAGAGAAAATGGCAGTGCTCAGGGCAATGTAACTGAGGCCTGTAACCTCTAAACAGCAGGGCCTACACAGGGGTCATGTTGTGCAGGTGACAGGTGTGTCCTTGGATAGCTATGTAGCTAAAAATTCTTCCTCCAACAACAGGGCCAGTAAATCTCTTAAACATCCAGGCAGCAACTGCGTGCTCGACAGGATAGATACTTTAATAAATGAGTGCAAGGTAATTCTGGAGGATAGCCAACTAGCACCCCAGACCCCTGGCGACTTAGATGATAGACCTTCTCCAGGCTCGACATCAGCCCAACCCCCTGTCATTCCAACGATGTTCCAAAAGTATTTTTTTTTTTATTAATCTTTTTATTGTTGCGTTTCAGATGAAAGTACATCCAGTTACATTCTTACTCCCCAACGAATATCCCCCTCCCCCCGATCCGACTATCGCGAACATCCATCAGTCATTTAGCATTATAAAATCAGTATTGTCAGTAAAATACACAGCCATTTAGCCAACAAACCCTTACAGAGGGCAGGCGGCGTTTCACCTCATTCTTGTGTCTTATGGTTGGTATCGGACACCGTAATAGACTCATTACTATAGCATTCAAGTGAGTGTTAGGTCAGTCCCGCCCGCTCTAGACAAAGTTTTATTTATTTGTTTATTTATTTTCTTATATAGCGCAGGATTCGACCCCCGAAGGGGTATCCCCGCGCTTGCGCATAGGTACAGATGTTGGACTGATAACGGAATAATTAAACTACCAGCAGATTATAAGGTCGAGTATAAATGAGTTTTAAGGACCTTCCTAAAGGATTGGAAATTTGAGTTAGTCTTTAGGGCAAGTGGAAGTGAATTCCAGAGAATGGGACCTTTATAGGAGAGGGCACGCCCTCCCTGTCTTGCCCTCTTAATCCTAGGGACCTGAAGCAATTGCTGGTTACTTGAACGCAAGGAACGTCCAGGACTATAGGGGATGAACTTGTCCGTTAAGTACTTAGGGCCTGTCCCAAAAACACATTTGTGTATGGTACAGCAGATTTTGTATTTAACCCGCTGCCGAACAGGCAGCCAATGATGGCTGTCCAAAAGCGGGCGGGAAGGAGTCCTGGGCAAAACATTGAGCACCAGTCTTGCCGCAGTGTTCTGGACCACTTGCAGACGATTAAATTGTTCCTCATTGGCCGAGATGAGCAGGCCATTGCAGTAGTCCAGTCTACTGACCACCAACGTCTGGACCAGAGTCTTGCAGTGATAATCAGGCAGGAATGGAAAAACACGTCGTAGGAGTCCGATGGTGTGGAAGCATAGACCAGCAACTTGATTGGCATGTTCTTTAAGCACCAGTGCCTGATCCAGACACACACCAAGATTTTTGATGGTCTGTTTTGCACTTAGCACTGGCCCAAGATCTGGAGGCCACCATTCTGGGGACCACAAGAGCGAGGCCTCTCCGAATAACATCACCTCAGTTTTGCCTACATTGCATTGAAGACAATTTGTAGCCAGTTTGAGACCACCCTCATACCATCCGCAAAAGATTTTCTTATTGCTGGAGTGAGGGACTGGAAACGGAACAGGAGCTGGGTGTCGTCAGCATAAGACACCGGGGTGAACCCATATTCTCTCACAATGCCAGCCAAGGGTGCCACATACACATTAAATAGTGTAGGGCTTAGACATGAGCCTTGTGGCACTCCCTTGGTGAGCTCCCTAGAGATGGATTGAAGGGAGCCCAATCTGACACCTTGTGAGCGGCCTGTGAGAAAACTCTCTACCCAGGACAACGCCACACCCCCTATGCCCACCTCCCGCAGGCGGTCGAGAAGAATCTCATGTGACACCGTGTCGAAGGCAGCGGACAAATCTAACAGCACCAGAATCCTGGAGCCCCCTCCATCTAGTGCCATCCGGATCGTAGCGGTCACTGAGAGGAGGGCAGATTCGGTGCTGTGATTAGGTCTAAACCCCGATTGAGAGGAGTCCAGACCTCCCGCTGCCTCGATGTATTTTGACAGACAGGTGTTTACATGCTTCTCGGCCATCCTGCTGAAGTATGGCAGGAGGGAGATGGGTCGGAGGTTGGAAAGATCCGTCCATGGGTGTGCCGTGTTCTTACGAATAGGGTTCACCACCGCTCTCTTCCACTCCATAGGTACCCGCCCTTCCTTGAGAGAGAGATTTAATACAAATTTGACCTCAGGTCCAATCAAAGTACTCAAGGGAGCAATCATTTTGGCGGGTAGAAAATCATCCGGAGACCCAGATTTTATGTGACTGATAAGATTGGAAAAATCAGTATCATTAATTGATGGAAAGGAGGTAAATGAATGGTCCCCAAGTATGGATGATTTGGGTGGATCAGGAGAGCTGTTCGTGTAACTGGAGGCTGTTATGATTTTATCATAGATCGTGTTTATTTTGTCCTCAAAAAACAGAGAGATGTCGTCACAGAGAGATTGGGAAAAGTCATCCGAACTTTCACAGGCCGTCGGTTTTACAAAGGTCTGTAGTATTTTATAAAGTTCTTTAGAGGAGTTGCCTGCTTCATCAAGTTGCTGGATAAGACTGTTTCTCCTTGCTAGCCTAATGTTTTTATAGTAATTCGATTGGGCCTCTTGATGTGCCTTTTTATTCTCCTCCGTTCGGGTTTTCCTCCATTTCTTCTCAATCTTTCTACATCCATGTTTCTCTACTCTAAGTGCTTTGGTGTACCACATTTCTTGCTTAGAGGTGGGATGTTGTTTATGCAGTTTTAACGGTGCTAGTATATCTGCTGCCTTTGTAAGGGAGTCAATAAGTTTGGAGAGAGCCAAATCCACACTATCTATCTCAGTGAAAATTGGTCTCTTCCATACCCTCTCTAGCTCTTCTACTGTTATTTTGTGCCACTGTCATCGCCAAATTGACGGGAGCGGTGGCTTATGGGAGGGTTTAGATACTTCCAGTAAAGAGAATTCCACTAAATAGTGGTCAGACCAACTTATTTGGGTAGCAGGATAGCATTGTATATTAGGGCAGTTGGAGAAGAGTATGTCCACTGTGTGACCTCCTATATGTGTGGGGCCCTTATTATGCATTTCAAGGCCTAAGGTGGAAAGGGTGGCTAAATATGTTAAGGTTTCTGGGTGCGAAAGGATATCAACATGAATATTAAAAATCACCCAAAAGAATACAATTTTCTTTCACTTTAAAATGCGGTGCCAATACTTCCACAAGGGATAGGGTAAAGCCCGACATAGGTCCTGGGGGGCGATACACTAGGGCTCCTATCCAAAAGGTTTTAGCATCAGAGCTTATTTTAAAGATCATAATTTCCATTGATAAACAGTGGATTTGCTCCAGTATAGCGACCTTCAAATCTTCCTTATGTAAAATGGCTAATCCACCCCCGGTTTTATTCGGGCGGTCAAAGTTTAAAAACTTATAGCCTGAAGGAACCCCTAACGTTATAACGGGAACAGTATGGGGTTTCATCCAGGACTCAGTTAAGAAGCATATATCGAGCTGTAAAGAAAACACAAGGTCCCATACTTCCAGATGGTGCTTAGGCAAAGAACGCACGTTCAATAAAAAGCTCTTCAGGCCGCATTCTAGCAAAGGTTTTACTGGCTTATCCCTAACAGTTGGTACAATGTGGGATGCCTGAAACTGACAATTTATCCAAAAAAACTAGCCCTCTGGGAGAGGGGCAGTACATAGTTGTTTTAAAAAATTACTGGAATACCTTATTCTAGGCGTCCTTATAGTGGTAAAGGATCTTCGAGGAGCAGAGCCCATAGCCCCTAGTCCCGTCCTGGCGCGGACGGGCGCAGATGGGCTACTCTTTGGCTCCTCTTAGGTGATCCCTTAGGCGTTCCCCTGCGCGCGACCGCTGCGCGCTCAGTGTGGTGGGAGGGCTTTATGTCCCTCGCACTTGGGGAAGCTAGAGCGCTAACAGCTCGTGAGGCGGAAGTGTGTCTGGCTCTTGCCTGTCCGCCCTTCGCTCTACGGTGCTAATCACCGAGTCGGAACGAGGCGTGCAGGCAGTGCGTGTGAGTAAGTGAAAATAAAATGTAGCAATAATGCTTACGTTTTAAAATGAGTCCGTTTAAAAATCACAGAGCAATTCAATAGATTCATGCAGTCTTCCTTGCAGCAGTGCTGGCTGGTATCTCAAGCGGATCAGGGGAGACTCTGCCACAGTCTACACCTTACCGCAAGCGCCCTCTGCTCCTTCCTGCCTTTATATCATCACACTTGGGGAAGCTAGAGCGCTAACCGCTCGTGAGGCGGAAGTGTGTCTGGCTCTTGCCTGTCCGCCCTCCGCTCTACGGTGCTAATCACCGAGTCGGAACGAGGCGTGCAGGCTAGCAATTGAGCCCAGACTCCCTGGAAATCTAAGTGCGTGTGAGCAAATGAAAATAAAATGTAGCAATAATGCTTAAGTTTTAAAATGCGTCCGTTTAAAAATTGCACAGCAATTCAATAGATTCATGCAGTCTTCCTTGCAGCAGCGCTGGCTGGTACCTCAAGCGGATCAGGGGAGACTCTGCCACCGTCTACACCTTACCTTATCCCTCTCCATGTGGGGATTTAGGAGTGTTTTCAGCTCTCTTGCCCGTCACATATGTATGATAGAGACTCCAGAAATGTTTGGGCCTGCTGGTGGGAGGTTGCAGCTCGCTATAATTTTCGGATTGAGTGCAGCAGTAGAGCATGTCGCGCTCCCAGCGTTTCAGACTTGGTAATGGGCCTCTCATCCAGCAGCAAGCCAGCACTCTTCGGGCCATTAGAAGGCCCATATCCGCTAGCCGTCTAACTGCTTTGGGTAGTATTTTGGTGAAACCCAATATTGCAATCAGGGGGTCCGGGGCGATCTCAACTTCGGCTAGTGCACTTATTTCAGCAAAGATTTTCTCCCAGAACTCCCAGATTCCCAGGCACTGCCAAGCAAGGTGCAGGAAGTCCGCCTCAGGGGCGCTGCACCTTTCGCAACCTGCCGTATCCCGCAGGCCATATTTGAAGAGTCGTGCAGGAGTGTAGTATACTCTATTTAAGAATTTGAAGTGAATCAATCTATGTCTGCCATTTAGAGAGACCTTCTTAGTGATTGTGCAGCAGTAGCGCCATGTGCTATCGTCCAGTGGCAGGTCCAGGTCAGTCTGCCATGCCAGCCGCGCCTTGGAATATGGGTACCGGGTAGGTGTTTGTGTGAGTTTATATAGGCTGGACAGTAGCCCTCTGGGTGGTGTGGTTTTGAGTACATGTGTGAGCTCTGGGACCTCTGGGGGTTCTGCCATGTCATCTCCCAATAGGTCACCCAAGGCGCTGGGCACTCTGTGGTACTGGAACCGTGTCAGTAGCGATGGCGGCTCAGCAGAGCCCAAGGCCTGTTCCCATGTCTTGACCATTCCGTCTGCAAATAGGTCTCCTGCTGTATGTATGTTCAGAGTGTGCATGTCTGTGATTACTCCCTTTTCCATGAGCGGTGAAAGCCATCTAGCCCAGTCAATCGGCATTATCGCGGAGTACAACAGTGCCCCACCCTGCATCCGCAAGAGACTGTGCCATGCATGATTGGTGGCTGTCAGGGAGTCAAGTATGCCTGTTCTACGGTCCAGGTCTCTGAAAACAATGTGAGGGAGACTATCTGGATGTGCAAAAATGGTTTCCATACGTACATGGGGTATGTTTCTGTCTCCGTGTACCCATGTGTGTAAATGTGTCGCCTGCGCTGTACTGTAGTACGCCTCCATATCAGGTGCTCCCAACCCGCCCATCTCGTAAGGCATAATGAGTGTCGTCCATTTAACACGTGGCTGGCCGCCCGCCCAAGCTAGTTTCGTCATCTGCTGCTGTAGTTGTGTAAAGAAGGATTTGGCGAGGACTATTGGTAGTGTAAGGAACAGGAACAAGAACCTCGGGACCACTACCATCTTCATTATAGATATGCGTCCCATCAGGGATAGTGGGAGTTTGCTCCATCGCACTACATCCTCCTCCAATTTGCTCACCGCGGTGCCATAGTTGGCTCTGAAGAGAATTTCCGGATCTGTGTGCAGGTGTATCCCCAAATAACGAACCGTATCTGTGGTCCACTGGAGGGGGTATTCCATTTGTGTCTGTTGCGTGAGTGGTGTGAGCGGGAAAGCAATTGACTTGGTCCAGTTGACCCGAAGCCCTGAGAGCGCCCCAAATCGTACCTTTTCCCGAAGTACTGATGACAAGTTGTTGTCTGGGTCACATACGTACAGCAAGGTGTCATCAGCGTACATTGAAACTGTTATTCTGTAACCCGGAAAACCTATTCCTTCGTGTCCGTGGTATTCGCGCAAAGCGCAGGCCAGCGGCTCCGCCACCAGAGCGTATAGGAGGGGCGAGAGTGGACACCCCTACCTTGTGCCTCTGCTGATTGGGAATGGGTCTGTAACCATGTCCCCTATGCGAAGCCTCGCCCTTGGACCATGATATAGTGCCCCTATCATTTGTTGGAAAGGCCGCCCCAGGCCCATACACTGCAGCACAGTACGCATGAATGGCCATTCCACGGAGTCAAAAGCTTTCTCCATGTCGAGGAAGACAGCCAGCGCCTTTACATCCGGTCTGACATGTTGGATTACCCCCAAGACAGTACGTATGTTATAGACTAGGTTCCTGCCCTGGACAAACCCCGCTTGCTCTGGGGCGACCAGTCCGTCCACTAGCAAGGCTAACCGAGTGGCCAGTACTTTGGGGAATAGTTTGATATCGACATAGAGTAGCGACAGTGGCCTGTACAAACTGCATTCCTCTTGAGGTTTACCCGACTTCAGTATAGTCACCAGAAGTGCCTCTCTCATGGAGTGCGACATTTTGCCCTCCACGCATATATCGTCAAATAGGGTCGACAGGTGTGGGAGCAGTTGATCTTTAAAAGTTTTGTAGAATCCCGCTGATAAGCCAACCGCTCCTGGTGTGCTGCCCGACTTCATACTAGCTAGTGCTTCTAGTATTTCGTCTTTCTCAATTGGTTGCATCAGAAATTCACTGTCATGGTCAGCCAGTGTAGGAATGTCTATATGACTTAAATAGTCATCTATTTCCTCTTCCATGCCTTCCTCTTTCGAGGAGTACAGTTCCGAGTAATAAGATTTGAAAGTTTCAGCAATTTCTCTCTTGTCTGTGACAGGAGTTCCCGTCTTTGTGTGAACCATAGGTATGTGGTGGCGTGGTCGCATCCCTTTCATAAGGTTAGCTAGCACCGCTCTCGGGCGCTCTCCTTCCCCATACACTCGTGCTGTGGAGTATTTGCTCATGTGGCAAACCTCCCTGTCCGCCTCCTCATGGTACTCTGCTAGCAGCGTCTTAATTTCAGCGCTCACTGCGTCATCCGCATGGAGGCATTGTCTGCGCTCCAATTCTCCTAGCTTCCCCTCTATGTCTGCCAGGTTTCCCCTGATTCCTTTAAGAATGCCCGAGTGTTTTGCTATCGCCACTCCTCGGATATATACCTTAAAGGCTTCCCACACTGTCTGAAAGCTCTCAACCGATCCTGTGTTCTTAGCAAAAAATAAGTCTATGGCTTCAGCCAGTTCTTCCTTAAACACTGGGTCTAGCAATGAGTTTGGTGGGAACCTCCAGGTAAACGGTGGAGTGAGCTTGCCTGGTAAGTAAATGTCCATGAGGACTGGTGAGTGATCAGACAAGGTTCTAGGCAAGACCCTGCAGTCTTTCACTCGGTTTAGTAAGGAGGAGGAAGTCAGCAAATAATCTATCCTAGTGTGGATATTGTGGAAAGCGGAGAAGTGCGTGTACCCTCCCTGTTGTGTATTCCTGGACCGCCATACATCCCCTAGGTCGAGGCAGGTGATTGCGTTTTGCAGCTCTAGGGCAGCGGCCGCAGGTCTGCGGGGGAGGCCAGAGGATCTGTCTAAGGTCGGGTCCATCACTAGATTGAAGTCTCCCCCCCCATAGCATTTGACTCCCATTGTTCAGGCATTTGATCTTGGCCGTGAGAGATTTGTAGAAGTCCGGTGAGTCAAAGTTAGGGCCATATGTATTGATTACTGTCATGACTGTAAGTGGGCCGGTGCATCTAGATATAACGAATCTCCCATCAGGGTCCGCTTCTAGTCTGTGTAGCTGCAGCTTGGATTTTGGGTTAACCCACATCAAGACCCCCCTAGAGCTAGTGGTGAACCCTGCAGCCGAGATGTTTCCCTCCAACCCCCTGCAACGGAGCATGCGATTATGCGTAGGGAGGTGTGTTTCCTGGAGCAAAGCTATGTCGACGTGCTGGCGCTGCAGATAGCTAAGTACTTTCCTGACTTTGCGGTGGTCATTCAGACCGCGGACATTCCAGGTGAGAATAGTAAATTTAGGAGTGTGTGTAGGTGTATCGTCTAAGTTGGTGTTAGCCATTACGCCTTGATGGTGTATCGTTAGCTAGCGTGTTTGTGGCTGTGTGAACGATGGATGTTTTGTGCCATGTCAGATCGTGTAATTTTCCCAACATTACAATGCGAACTTCTGAACAATGCGGTGACTCTGTGAAAGAGTGCCCCATAGCCCCCCTGCCCCCCTCCCACAGCAGACCAGCCCCAACTTGGCCCAGCATGTGAACGTCCCCCTCCCAAACAGTACCCATTATTATCAAACAGTCCAGAAATGGTATCAACAGTGCACATAGCGTGGGGGCCAAGGTAGCCAGATGTGTCGGCCGTTACTCCGGGCAGTGGATTCCCGGGTGACACTCCCGCTGCTAAAGCCCTTAAGGGGTGATGCCAGTGCCAGCCACCTAGGCCCAGAAAGGTAGCTAAAGTGTGTCAGCAAACTCGCATGCCTCCCAGCCGAAGTGCAGCCAGCCAGGGTCAAGGCCAGTGCCCTCCCAAATTCCCGCTCCCATACAACAGTCATTTAGACATGCCAGCTCAGTGTTCGGCAAGGGAGTGCTAAACATTAACAGTCTCACCTGTGTCTCTGCATCTCCGGATTCTTTATATCTGCACTCCGAAATGTAGACAGGAACAGCCCAGTATTTGATGTGGTCCATATTGCCATGACTGTGCGTTAGGCCGCGGCGAAGCATTCCGTCCGCAGTATGTTGTCTCATTAGTAGCTAATCTCCAATTGGTGCAGTCTTTCTAATCCTCATTGTCCAGCGGACCACCTGAGTCCTCCTCGCTATTCTGATTCCTAGGGCTGCCTCTGTGTTGTTTTGACCAAACTTTCAGTGCCTTGTGCAGGTCTTTAGGATCCGTGAAAATATGAGAGTGGCCTTGTCTATTTATTCTTAATTTTGCAGGATATAGCATAGCATAATCCAAGCCTAGGTCGCAGAGCTGTCTCTTATACGGGGCAAAGTGTCTGCGTTCTTCTTGTACCTTCGCGGTGAAGTACGGGTATAGTGAGATGTCGGAGCCCTCGTATCGCAGCGTCCCCTTCTCACGGGCCATGCGCAAGGCCGCGTCTCTATCTCTGTAATTTAGGAGTTTTGCTATGATCGGCCTTGGGGGCGCTCCTGGCTTCGGGCGCGGGCCTAGTGTCCGGTGTGCTCGCTCCACCACGAACATCGGCGAGAACACCTCCGCTCCCAGCAGCGTCGTCAGAAGCTTTTGAAACGAAGAGCTCCATTTTGCCTGCTTGTGTGGTATCTGGAACTCCTGTAATCCGTATGTTCGATCTTCGAGAGCGGGCCTCCAAGTCTTCTGACTTCTCTTGTATGACTTGCAGAATTTTATCATGTTGCTTTTGAAATTTATCATGTTCCGTTTGCGCTTCTTCGACCTCAGTTATGCGCCTCTCCGCCATGTCTATTCTCTCTGCGTGCTTGTCGACTCTCTCAGTCATGCGGTCCATGCGGTATGATAAGGCGTCTATTTTGGAGCCTAACGATGCTATGCTCTCTTGGATGCCTTTTTCCATCGACACTAGCAGTGTTTTTATGTCTGCGTAAATTGTCGTTTCAGCTCCTTTCGCCTGTGAGTCCGACTCCATTGTCTGCGTCTCCGGAGCTCTGGTGCGGCGCTGTTCAAATGGCAACTTGGTTTGGGTCTTGTCGCCCTTGCCCATTTTGTTCACTGTGACCGGGGTGCGTACTCCCACTGTCTTTCGCTATGTCTTGGCAAAGAATCGCAGCAAAGTTGTGTCTTCCGAGCTCCCCGCTTGCATACGCCGCCTTAACGGACTCCACGCCAACCCCTTCTCCGGAGGGAAGGGCACTGGATTATCGGTCTCTTTATGTTGCCCACGGTGCAGTTACCGCTCTTCTAGCCTTCTACCCCGACTCACTACCCGGTCAGAATCCTCGTCCGCTATTCCCGACTGTGGAGGTGGGCCACTTATTCCGCTCGTGGTCGAGCGTTTCTAGCGAAGGGCACCGAGGTGCGGCAGTAGTGGCTGTGGAAACCACACCAGGAGGGTTCACCTAACCTCCACCAGTATTCGAACCCCAGCTGAGCAGGTATTATCTCTCCCTGTGTCAGGCGATGTATTTGAGGGCTCTTCAGGCTTTCCTGCCGTGTGCCTTACTGATTTGGTTGTTGTTTCAGAGCCTCTGGGCAGCCGGTCCTTTGGGCTCCCACGTAGCGTTTCCTGGGTGGTCCGGGTATGAGTTGTTCCAGCCTATGTGCGGGCCTGCAGGTCGAGTTGCTGCCCTCCGCCGTTCTGCAGGGGGGGCCGCAGCGACTTTCTGGGCCTTTTCGCGGTCCTCCGCTCCCCACCGGTCCTACTTCGCCGCGGTTGGCCGCACGCCCCCTCACGCACAGCGGCCGCCGCGTCCACTCGAGCCCGGGGATTAGCGGCCTAGACCGCAGGCTGTCTCTCGTCCGCTGCGCGAGTCACTGCCGCTCGCAGCGGCTCCTTTCCTCCGGGTTTTGGTGGCGGAGGTTCCGGGTGCTATGTGGCTACCTCCTAGACCCAATTTGGCCTTTGCCAGCAGGATAATTTAATGAATTTACAGGGCGTTAGTGCGGAGCGTCTTTATCACGCGTCCGCTATCGGCCATGGCTTGCTCCGCCCCCCCGATGTTCCTAAAGTTACCACCAAAAAAAATCCACTATTTCAAATAAGTCTGGCCTTTCTACTAAGAATATGCCTCCAGCTCCTGACACTCACCCTGCTAAACTTAACGCTAATGTATCCCACGACGTGCATGAGTCTGAGCGAACTATCTCATGCTCCAACAGATTTCCTCCCCATTCAACAATTGTTGATGAATGTAATGAGAATTCTTCACAGCCTATGCTTCATCGCCTGGCTGATCCCGTCGGGGTGTGTAGCGTGGCAATTCAGAATAAACCGTTAGACGCCATCCTTGCTATAAACGCATTAAGATCAGAAATTGATGGATTAAAAAGAATTATTGAGTACCTTACAATTCTAGTTACAACCATAGCGAAGAAGGCCACGCCCCGCAAGGCAAATACTAGTCCTGCGCAATGTCTCCCCCTGCAGACTAGCAATCATAGCTATAAACACTTAGCCTCATCAAGCTCCTGTTCAAAAAACTCTCCCAATGACAATAATGCTCTTCAAATAAGTACTCCTGCTTTATCATGGCAGAGGAATTCTTCTAATGAGCACTCGAATTACAACAGGAACAGGCCCGAAAATTCTATACAGGACAGGTTTAAGAGGATGGCTACTTCTCAGGCTTCACAGGCCCTTGTAACAAAACACATTTCCAACCATGTCAGGCCCAACCCCATAGTCACCCTCTAGCACCACGCTCTCGAGCACTTCCGACTCTTGCAATTGCAACAGCCACTAGTAACGGAACACAACCCCAAAAAATATTTATGACTAATGTTCCAAGACTTAATACTACCACTAAGAACACCTTTGAGAGCGAAGAATCTTTAATTACCAAAGTAACTCATTGGATTCGCCACACCAAGGGGTGCCATTCGGTGATTAGAAATGACATACTCAGAGCTCGGCGATGATCCGCACCGTTTTCCAAAGTTGATGATATTGAAATTACCCTAAAGGACCCAGAGATTGCGGAGAATCTCCTATCTTTGAAGTACCACACCTGCCCCCGAATGGCTCCTCCATACAGTTTAGACACTAGCCCTCATACAAGTTAGGCAATATACATTCCACACAGGCAATAATTCATCTTGCAGGTACATCCTCTTTGGAGGCCAATGATTGACTGTCAAAATATCCTCCCTTGACTGTCCTTACCAGCCCTAATTGACATACACAAGCTTCTTGCTACTCAGCTGGTAGAAATGGGGCAATCATACACCTAGATGAGGATTTAGGCACCAATCCACCTTTTCCCACAGATTCCCCATCACTAGAACTTATGGTGGGAAATAATGCTATCTCCCCACAAAGGACGTTAATCACCACCAGTCAGCAATTACAAATTGTATCTTGGAGTGTGGCAGGATTGAATAGCAAACTCCCTCTCCCCCACTGGAACGACTTTGTTGGGAATTTCGACATATATATCTTCGAGGAGACGTGGAGCTTGGAACCCTTATATAAACACGGCTACACTTGCCACTTCATTTTGGCAACATCTATTGGGAAAGGGCGCCCCTTAGGCAGCCTGACTGTCTGGACAAGCATAGCTCTTGACTGCCGAATTACCTCCAACACAAGTCTAAGCCCAGACATTTTGTGGCTAAGTATCAGGGGACCCTTGGGTGGGAGCTTTTTAATATATACGCAAGAAGGGACTAAGAGTGGTATGTCATCTACTAAGATCTCTGCATTAGAGGAATACTTGAACAAATGCCCACCTCACGCAAGAACCATAGTCACAGGCGATTTAAACTGCACCTACAAACCCTTGATCGTGGAGGATCTGTTGGAGATTGAACCCCAAGATGCTAGCTGGGCTATACCCCAACTAGATCTTCAACCAGTATAAAGATGGACCCAACAGGTTCTCCAAATGAACTCCATCACCATGGAGTATGCCCTAGGAGCCACCAATGGCAGGTCACAATCTGACAAGGGAGGGCCTAATACCTTCATTAGGACTAGCAGCCCATCACAGATCAACAGTATCCTTTTAGATATTAGACTATGGGACCATCTCATCGATATGAGAGTGGGCTCAACAACAGACAGTGATCATAACCCCTTGTGCCTAACACTGAAACACCTTTGGGTTGTAAACTCCTCAGAGCGAGTGAACATACAGCCCCTGGCAGTCACCAAAAATGTAGTTCCATCAAATCGTAAAAAGACCCTGAAGTGGAAAACGTTTGCATTTAGTGAGAGCAAAATTGCTGGTATTAAACAAGAACTAGCGACCGGCATGGTCAAGCTTCAAACTGCGGCAGTTAGTACTACAGGATTTCTAGAAGTATCTGGGATCCATTAGTATACAATCACTAAAATGAATGCATACTTCTTGACCACACCAAAAAAGGCGAAAGCAAGTGACCTTGCCAAGGACCCTTACTCCTGGTTTAACAGGGATTGTAGGGAAAACAGGTTGGTCATAATCAAGGCGGTCAAGGGGAAGAACAAAACACACATAAAAGTTGCTAGGATTTCCTACAAAGCTGCCCAATGTAAGGCTAAGATAGCATGGGATGTTTCTCGCTGGGAACAGTTGAATGCTGCATGCTTATCCAAGGATAACAATCTTTTTTGGAAACTGGTTACCTGGGGCTGTAGATCAGGCCGCGCCCTCTCGCAAACCACATCACCAGCCAAGCATGGTTCAAACATTTTGAGGGGCCTTATTGTATTGCAGGAGATAGCCAAGAGGGAGAATCAATAGGGCATTTTGGGCATCTGTTAGTGGAGGAACTCTTCACGTCTAAGGAAGATGAAACGGCTGTAAGTAAAATAGTTCCTGCAAAGGCAGCAGGTCCAGATGGCCTACCAGGCGATCTATTTCTAGCTGATCGTGTACAATGGACACATCATATCTTAATACTATCTAACGCCATAGCTAAAGGCACACTGGTCCCAGCGACTTGGAAGTCCGCTGAAATAGTTCCAATATACAAGAAGGGAGACAGGGATGATCCCGCTAACTATCGACCAATAAGTTTGGTCGATGCCATGCAGAAGGTATTCAGTCAGATGCTACAGCAAAGGATCCAGGCATGGTCTGAAGAGGGGGACATTCCTTCCCAGTTTCAAGCGGGTTTTAGAGCAAAGAACGGGACAATGGATCAAATATTCAGATCTCTTCTGATCTACTGGAAGATCGTGGTACTAGGCAAAGGCAGTCTTTACTTAGCATTCATTGACCTGAAGACTGCCTTTGACCTGGTCCCTAGATCCAGGCTATGGGACACGCTCGGCGAAATGGGTATGCCCCCCTTTGTCCTCAACTTATTGATTTGATTGCATGAGGGGCCCTATACCCAGGTCAGGTGGGGAGACCAGGGTCAACTCACCAAGCGCATCCCTGTCAAGCGAGGTGTAAGGCAGGGCTGTGTCTTGGCCCCCATCCTGTTCTCTCTATATGTGAACAGGGATGTGGACTTTCTTTTTAAGGAGCCAGCGGACTCACCAACCCTGGGGGGGAAAAAGATACCAACCTTGTTGTTCGCGGACGACACGTTTTTAATATCTAAGACCCCGGCAGGGCTACAGTGCCTAGTTGACAGATTCCATCACTTCTGCAAAACTAGGGGCCTCATTATAAATGCTAGTAAAACCAAATTTATGGCCTTTAACCCTCATAGGACATGCAGGAAGATCCCACTTCTAGGAGGAACCCCCCTCGAAAAGGTTGATAACTTTGACTACTCAGGTGTAAGGTTCCCTGATAAAATGTCTTGAAGGCCGCACCTGGGTAAGTTGTTGATGGCTCATAAGCATACATCAGGTGCAGTAGTTAGAGAACATCGCCTTTCCGACACAAGACCTATAGCCCTAGCCCTCCAGATATACAACGCAAAGGTGGTCAGTGCTGCCCTATATGGCGCCGAAGTTTGGGGATACAATAAATTGGATGAGCTCTCCATAGCAGAACCTAAATTCCTAAGAGATCTAGTGTCAGCACCAAAATACATCCCCCTTACCCCACTATTTCTGGATATGGTTAGGCGGTCAATAAGCCACATAGCCAGGTCGCGCCCTTGTCTATTCTGGTCCCGCTTTAGGAGTACACCTAAGCTCTCAACATACGCAGAGGCACTCACTGAGGTCATTAGGCTTGATACCAGGGGGAAAATAGGCTGGATATGCAACACCAAAAAGATGCTTTCGGCAATTGGGCTCAGTGGTTGCTGGGCCAGCCAGGAACCCCCAAGGAGAGAGGAACTTTTACGCCTCTACTGGGAATGGGTGGACCAATGTGATATTAGAAGAACAAATAAGGGTAAATTGACAACAGAGTTCTACTTACATAAGCTAAGTAGATACTTTGAACCCTACCTGGATTTAATTAAAGTGCCGGGAGATAGAATACTCTATATGCACTTCAGGGACGGTTCTCTCCCAGTAGGGGAAGTAATGGCAAAGTGGCCCACCAATAATGGAAAAGATTGCCCCAGTTGTCTGGCCCCTGTGGAAAGCATTGGACATATCCTGTTTGCCTGTCCAGAGTATAAATCATGGCGGGAAAAACGGTTGAGTCCACTTTGCCGGCAGCTTTGAACACGGATAACCATGTTGCACATCGCATTCTTAAAACTGACACAAGACATTTTATATCTTGTTGTATGGCAAAGTATCTTGTAAAGAAGATGTAGTCGTTTTATCCGCTGAGCCAGCAGCCAATTTGATAAACTATTAACATTTACTGTGAAAATACTAGCACGCACGAGCACTTTATTTTTATCTTTTTATATATTGGTAATCCTCCCAGCACCTTGAAGTTTTCTCTGAGTAGTTTAAACCTATGAATTATTCCCCAGTTTTAACTCGATTTTATGATGACTAATTGTATTTGTGCCACTGTAACTTTTTTACTTCTTAAGCTATATGTAGTTTTGTGGTTGCGTTATCTTTGTTTTCAGTTGCTTTTATGACTTTTGTGTCAAAATAAAGCTTGTGGTGATGATGTTGAGTACTCGAGTTGCCTCACCCACGGAAGCCGGGTGCATAGGTGTCTTTTGATGTCGGGTTTCTTTGTCGATTCCAATGGAGAGCTGCAAAGAAATGCTGCAGGCGACCAGAGGAAAAGTGTTGGGGTGGATCCAAGGATGGATCGGAGATGTGAAGAACCTGAAAGCAGAAGGGACAGAGTCTGGGTCATTAGCCAGTGACCAGGATGGCACGGAGAAGATGCCAGCCGATGTTGGGTGCTTTCAGGTGAAAGAGGTGAAGCTTGACTCTTCAGCCACGAGGACCAGGAGGCATGGATGACAACCAAGAGCTGGATTCGAGCTGTCCCACAAAGGATCTCGAGTGCTGCAGCATCAGAATCTGGATTGGACCCAACAAGCCTTGGCAACAGCAATCCACTCAAGATGACAAGATTGGCTTCGGTTCAGACCAGCAAGGTCTGACAAACTCTTCCTTTGGAGAGGAGTGATAACACATCTAGAGCAACCAGGAAAGCTCGTGTAATCAAAGATGACCCTTTGTGGGGGCTTGCTAGCCAACAGACTACGAACCGCAAAGGGGCCTTGAGCAGAAATGCATAAAGCGGGCCCACTGATCACTTGTGCAGTATAGGCCTCTGAGCTTCGGTGCAAAAGGTGCTCGGGCAGGGGCTTCAAATACCCCAATGCACAACTTCAGGATACCTCGGGAAGTAGGTGAAGTTGCAAAAATGCAGGATGTCCAGGAGTTCGGGTCCCACGTATCTTGTGTGCGCTACAGGTCTCACCTTTGCTGGGAGCACAGGTCAGCATCAGAGATGTCTTGAAGTCCATGTCCTGTGTCACAGATTCTTTGGGAGCCTTGAAAATGCAGACCAGCAAAGATGCTTTTGGTGCCTGTTTGAACAGGGTGGTCACTCCTTGACCACAAGGGAGATTTCTTCCATCTTCCAGTCAATATGGCATGTCGAAGGTCCAAGATATATGTTGCAGAGTTTCGTCCAGGGTAATCTAAAGTCCTAGGGTCTGGGATCCTATTCTTATAGTAAGTTTAGGGGTGGGAGTAACTCTAGGGTCCTATCTATGAGAGGACCTGGGGAGGGGGTGGTTACACCCCTTCCCCTTTGTCCAGTTTCATGCCAGAGCTGGGGCTGAGTGCCTCAGCAACCGGTTTGAACAGGGAAACGCATGGAGCACCTAGTGTGCCCCAGGCAGTGTCTGAAAAGCATTAACTGAATGCAACCCACCCTGCCCCAATACACTAAACACTGTCTGGGGAGGTGCTAGTCTTCATTCAAGTCCAATGTCTCCAGAAATCCCTTCAGGTTCTGGCAAGCTATTGTTATTTCTGCTGCACTGTCCAAAATTGTCTGAGCCCATTCTCCGTTCTTGAGTAGTGTCCTCAAGATCCGCGGCATGTCTAATTTTTAGACCTGCCACCTTCTTTTTGGTGATTTGAGGTTTTTTGTTTTTCTGAACGTGTTGATCGTCTTTGGACTTCACGCGTTTTTCTTTGTTGTCTGACCGTCCTCTTCTTTCGGAGTTCTGTGACAATATCTGAAAGGTACGGGAGGAAAGTGTATCAGTATCTTGATACCTGTCAGGTTTTCTCAAATTATCCCTATACCTGAGGTTATACCTCCTTCCAGAGGGCTCCTTTTGAGGAGACCTACCTTGGGAATGAGAACGCTTCTCTTTAAAAGTTTGTTTGCTATTTTCCCACTTCTTTTTAGAAGATGGTGGAGTATTTTTGGCAGAGACCTTTTCAGGACTTTAGACAGTTGGGGTTTAACTGGTTTCCCACCCAAACTGTATCTGCCTAGTTCTTCATAGGATTTTTCAATTATTCTGGCTAGTTCTTGTGGTTGCTCTGTTACATCAAATTCCCTTACTTTCTGGCGGATCACCACTGATGCTGCTTCTCCTTTAATATTAGCTAATATTATTGACAAGACCTGTTTGAAATATTTCAGTAGTTACATACCTAAATTTAGAGCAGGCTCTGCCCTGTATTCATTTTGAATCTGTTTCAGGACGTCAGGTATTACCGCCATAGACCGAACACCATGTGTTTAGGGTAGGTAGCAGCAAAGACTGTGCGCGAAGTGGTCCAGTCTTCCAGATGTGGTGTAATTCCCATCGGTAAACAGATTGTTAGAATTCTATGTTTCTCATGAAGGCTAGTATTAGGAAATACTGCTTCAATTTGAGTAATTTTTTGAGCTACCCAGAACGGAATTTGTTCACGTTTTGTGAGTAATTTACCCATAACTGCGTGTAAAGTCTGTGGTGACATTTTTAGTGTATTCCCCTGGTGAGAGGTTAGTTGTGGAATAACTACTGCTGGTTGGAATGTGAGAGTCCGCATGACATATTGAACCAATTGTCTATAGATTCTGACTAACTCTTTGAGTTGAGTGAGTAATTCTACTTCTGACATGTCATCAATGTGCGGATGTGGTGTATAGCCAGCTAAAATCGGCCATGTTGCTCCTGGTCTACCTAGTGGAACGAGCCTGGTAATGTGATTTAAATGTTTTAGGGTGCCTTTAAACCAGAGCTCATGCTCCTGGTATGTGAGTGGAATTTCAATGTCTTTGAAAGGAATATATTCATCCGGTGGAGCATCTTCTTTGTAGAAGTGAAACATATGTGTTACTGGATTTGCTTCTGGGAAGATTATCCATGAATAGAATACCTCTGTCTGGTGATATTCATGTGCTTGGGCTGGACTGTTCCCATGAGGCACAGGGTCAAAGCTTATTTGCATATGGCCATGTCTGAACTGGGGTGGTGTGGAGTGCACGAAAACGATGGATTTAGGCCCAGATCTCTGTACTGGGGTGAATGTATGACATTGTTCTGCATTCTGTTTATCAATTGTTGTTTTTGCGATATCCATGTGCCTCTATCACAAAAACTGCCCTACCACCTCTTGATGTTAGGCCATGTTTTATAAGTTTTATAGTGATGGCTTTCCTTAAATTTGGAGGAATAATAATAGCATTTGCATTGATTTCTTGGAAACCTGTTATGTCCAGCGTCATCGCCTGCAGCTCTACCGGTCTCGGAGTTATCCTCGTTGGCCATTTTAATGAAAGTTGCAGAGCAAGTTTCAAGGAAACAAAGATAAGGTGCACAATATTTTGGAACACGGTATCCTTCAACGTTGAACAAACCAAAAACCTAATACATAGGATTTTTCGTCCTACTCAGCTATGGCAGATATAATCCCCCACCCACTCCAGACGTATTACGAGTAAAGGGGTCTCTGAGAAAAGCACGACTGAGTTACTTCAGTATCTAGCGCTAAATTAGTGCCTTACCAAACCGTTGGGCGCCATGTTGTGTAGTTCCTACATCCCTAATAGGCTCTGCGCAATGGAATACCATACACTATAGATTTGACATAGGAATGAGGTCAGTATGTCTCTATCGAGTATATTAAACTTAATTGTGTGTGTGCCAGCTAACTCAGAGGTCACTAGAAACTTTCTCGAATAAACAAGAAGGGATTAGTTCTGACAACGGCATAAACATGACAACTTTGTTTCCCCTGGAATCGGAACAATATCTTCAGAATCGTAGAAACAATAGATAACTATTTCACTCAGTCAATTGTGCATGCTTCGTTTCTACAGAGTTGCACAGAAATAGTGAGACGGGCGTTTCAATAAAAGGGTTTATTGAACAGTCTTATTTTTCATGCAAGTTATATGAACTGCTACAATCGTAAGGCAGAATGCGAAGTATAATGCGCAGAGGGCAAACAGAAATATAAAATAATACTGTAATAGCATGGTCAGTAGCTATGACATATGTGAAAATACATATATAAATAACACAGGCTAAAATACTCAACTGGTGCTTCTAAAATATTCCTACCCCAGTGTACCTAACCTAAGTCTAGTACGAGGGAAGAAGTAGGTGCTGCTTTTAGCATAAGTTTAGGTTTGCCAAGAATTGCCAAAGGTTTCTCTAGGTTCTAATCAGCTCCATACCTTAGAATGAGAGAGGTTGGTATCTCTTTCCCGGGACTCAATTCTCTAACACCCAGCAAGGGGAGTCAGAAACACTGGAACTGGATTCTCAGCATGAGTATGACAGCGTCTAGTCAGTGCGTCAACTGGGGAGTTGGCTTTCTTCAGTACTTGCTTAAGTGTGTCTTACGTGTGTCTTAAGTGTGTCTTAAGTTTGTCTTAAGTTTGTCTTAAGTTTGTCTTAGGTATGTCTGAAGTCAAACTTAAGACAAAATCCTAACTTTACTTCTACTAAATGCCCTCTGTGAATACCAAAAGTAGTAAGTTTAGGATTTTGTCTTAAGTTAGTTCTGTGAATCGGGCCCTTAAATCTTATCAGAGCTAGCCTTGAATCACTCTTACAATAATAGGCATACAAGAAAATAGATAAATAGTTGGTGTGGATAGTAGTTCACACCAAGTAATAATGTCACTATTCTTGTTAGGTTCTGTCAAGGTGTCAGTAATTTAAACCTAGGATCAACCCCTGTTAGCTATGGCACAGAGCAGACAGGGTTAACGTAAGAAAATGTTTAAAGCATTTAGAGGTACCAAAACAGTTCAAAAGTAAAAAACACAACAAAATAAAACCCTGCTCCAATTTATAAAAGTAGAGAGTCATTTAATAAACAAAATAACAACAAAGAAACAAAAATCCAGTAAGAAGTTCCGAAGATATGAATTTTTAAAGTTTAAATAAAAAAATAGTGCCAAAAGCATTAAGCACCAATCAATAAAAATCAATCTCGGCTCATAAAACCATAAAAGTGTACATACATAGCATGTAAGTCAGTAACATACAGGCATTGAGGCTTCTAAATTTCTTAAAAATAGGATTTTTTTCAGTTTAGTAGTAGTAAAGTTAGGACTCCTAACTTTACTACTCCTAAACTGAGAAAACTCCTTACTTTACGACTGTAGGTATTCACAGAAGACATTTAGGAGTCCTAAAGTTAGGAGTCTTAACTTTACTACTACTAAACGGAGAAAAATCCTAATTTTAAGATTTCCGGTATTCACAGAAGGCATTCAGGAGTCCTAAAGTTAGGACTCCTAATTTCTGTGAATACCAAAATGAGTAAGTGCCTTCTCTGAATACCAAAATGGTGGTAAGTTTAGGATTTTGTCATAAGTTAGTTCTGTGAATCGGGCCCAGGGATACTAGGACAGGGGGCGAAAAAAGTCTGTGATAAGTTTTTGGGTAGGAGGAACTGGAAGGGGTGCAGGAGGGGGTAAAAACAAATTGTCCAAGAGTCTAAATTTTTTCCAGCCCTTACAAGCACTTGAATCTCTAGGGAAGTAAAGCAGAGGGCCAATGCCTCCCAACATGTACTTGTGCCCCTTTATAGATATGAAGGTTTTAAAAGAAGTCTAATGGGAGCGTCAAGGGCGGGAAAACAGCACAGAAGATGCAACCATGATTCAGACCTGTAGTTGCACAGTCTACAGACCCCATCTTCACTTGTTGGAGCCCATCGGTTAAAGGCAGTGGAGCGCAAACCTAAGAGACACATGATCATTATATTCCTCGGGCCACTGCGTTCAGACTTTCCAGGAGGTAAGATTGAGGTATCCTAGGGAGGTATGAATTATCAAGGAAAGCAGGGTATATGTTGCTTTTAGGACCTGGATGTCCATCTGTTAGGAAATTTGTCCTACGACTATGATGCTGAAGTCATGCACCTCTTGGGAGTACGTGCTAACTATCAACCCCTCAATCGTGACCCTGCTGAAGAATTACTTAAGATCATATGAGAGATGGTGGGTGAAGCCAGGGAAAGGAAGTGGATTTCTGCTAAGGAGGCGGAGTTCCTGGTGAATAACAACCCCAGGACTCCGTCCTTCTATACCCTTCCTAAAATACATAAGCCTGCCCGCCCGCCACCTGGCCGCCCGATAGTTTTGGGCATCCAGTCAGTTTTGGAGCCTCTCTCACAGTATGCAGATTTTTTTCTCTGAGAGGCAGTTGTTAATCAGAAGTCATTCATCAAGGATACTACTGAAGTTCTTAATATTTTGGAAGGCATGCAGTTTGACCCGAGAAAAGAGTTCCTTGTTACCATCGACATCGAGTCGCTATACACCTGTATCCCCCAGGACGCTACGCTGGTGGCAGCAGCGCTCGCCCTGGGGGAACAAGAGTGGTTCTACGACACTACTCAAGCATTTGTGTTTCAGTGCGTCGAACTGGCACTCACGAGGAATTACTTTAGTTACAGAGATCAATTATACCTCCAGATCTCTGGTACATGAATGGGGGCCACTATGGCCCCCAGTTTAGCCTGTATTTATGTTGGGCAATTTGAGGAGCACGTCGTCTACCCTGCCAGCAATCCCTTCCAGAGCCACCTTTGGCTCTGGAAGAGGTATATTGACGACGTGCTCTGCATTTGGTCGGGAACTGAAGAAGATCTGGTTTCCTTCCTCCAATGGCTCAATGCTCAGGATCCGAGTTTAAAATGTACTTGGTCATATAACCGGTTCAGAGCAGTGTATTTGGATTTGGTAATTGAGTATAAAGATGATTCCATTACCACTTGTGTTCATCAGAAGCACACCAGTAGAAATGCGTTGCTCCTGTATGATTCTTTCCACCCCCGGGCATTAAGGGACAATCTCCCGGTGGGACAGTTCCTCCATTACCGGAGGAATTGCTCTACCACTAATGCCTTTCTGGAGCAGTCAAACGATCTGACCTCTGTGAGAAGTTGGCCTGGTATATGATGATCACTATTCTAGTGGGCACCTTGCACCAGTCCAAACAACCCTTATGGTGATTGGTTGTAAGTTAACCTTATAGACCAGCTATCCTAGGGGTAGCATGCACAAAAGCAGTCCTAGGCTAAACTCAAGAGGGCATGTGAAGCCAGCTGTTTTACCATATGCAATCCTTTTAATACCAAATGAAAGGACACCACACAAGTTATATATTATAAAATGTATGTATTTATTACTAAAATAATCCCCTATACTCTTTATGAGGACAGAAGCACAAGCGTTAAACAAAGAACTTCATATAACATACAAAAATTGCACAAATATGGATAGGCCCGGGTGGCCCCTAAAACCATATACTAAAATAGTGGTATAAGAACCACGTCACGAACAATGGTAAGGCCTAGGGCCTTGAGAATCGCTGGGGCTACACTGGACTAACTGAAGTTAGGATGTGGGAGGCCCACAGGATGCGGGTGCAGTGTCTATAGGCACACGTGTGCACCAATACAAGTCAAGGGTGCGTAAAAGTTAGAAAGTTATAGGTTTGGGAGTCTTCCGACTGGAATGGAACTTAACCACTTAAAACTAGGACACTAGAGGTGTAAACCACTACAGGAGCACAGGAGTACTTGCGTTACCTCACCCACAGGAAGCGGGTGCATAGGTGTCAAAGTGCGTCGGGTTTCGTTGTGGAGTTCTATGGAGCCTGGAGGTAAAGATGCTGCAGGCGACCAGGAGAGAAGAGTCCAGTTGGATCCAAGGGTGGATCGAAGATGTAGAGTACCTGAAAGCAGAGGGGACAGAGTCTGGGTCACTAGCCAGTGACCAAGAAGGAACCAGGCGATGTCGGGTTGCGATCAGGTGATGTTGTGAAGCTTGTCTCCGCTGCCACGTCGACCAGGAAGTATTGAAGATGACCAGAAGGTGGACACGGACTGTCCCACAAAGGCACTCATTGTCGACGGTGTCGGTACTCGATTAGGAGTCAACAGGCCTTGGCAAATGCAACCCACACAGGAATCAAAGATGGCTTCTGGATCAGACCGGCATGGTCTGATGGGCTGCTCCTTTTCAGGGGATCAAGGGCCAATCTGGAGCAACAAGACCAGCAGTGAAAATCTGTAGGTCCGTTGTCACAGAGGCCACTAACCAACGGGCAAGTGACCAGACAGACGCGTCAAGCAGGAAAATGCAAAAGGGCCCCACGCAGCATTCGGTGAGTGTGGAGAGGTGATCTTCGGTGATCTTCGGTGCAAAAGCTGCTTGGGGCTGGGGCTTCTCAATCCCCAATGCACAGCTTCGAGGGTGCCTCAGGAGCTGCAAGGAAAGCACTTTGCTGGCTTTCCAAGATGGCCGGTCCCACGTCTCACGTGGCCTCCACGGGTCTCAGCTTTGCTGGGACTGTGGATCGGGCTGTTGGATGTCTGGAAGTCAAGTTCTTGTTGGTCTCTGTCGTTCGAGTTCCGGCGGGAGCAACAACAAAGAAAACATTTGAGCGCTGATGGTACCTGCTTGTGCAGGGTGGTCACTCCTTGACCCAGTCTTCTACGTCGAGTAGGATGTCGAAGGGTCCAGAGTTATGTTTCAAAGATTCAGTCAGGATTATCTAAAGTCTATGGACACAGCTCCTACTTTTATTCCAAATCAAGGGGCTGGATTACCTGCTAGGTCCCTACTATGGGTGGGACCCAGGAAGGTGGTGGTTAGACCCCTTTCCCTTTGTCCAGTTTCGTGCCAGAGCTGGGGCTGGAGTGCCCCAGCACCGGTTTGAACTGGGCTTTGCCTGGGACACCTTGTGCGCCCCAGGCAGTGTCTAGTTTCATTCAGCCCTCCCTGCCCCAATCCACTATCTCCTGTCTGGGGTGGCCTCCCCTGCCGGAGTTTCGGTCAGCAGCAGGAGGCCAGACTTGTGTCTGTGTCAGCAGCATCCATTTTGTGATGCTGAGGCTCTGGTTAGTTTTAACCGCGTTTAAGGAAAGTAACATGTCTTCTCCCTCTAGGGAGGGTGGAATGCTACCCCCGTCACCAGGACTGGTGAGGGGGTAGTATTCCAAAGTGTATGACACCTTACACGACATGTTTTGATAAAGCCAAACCAAAGATAGCATCTAACCGCAAGGATTACAATGCACTTAAGAGTATATGGTATGGCAATATCCCAGAACAGCTATAAGGACATGGTTCCGAAAGCTGCAGACAGGCTCAGCTCATGCTAGAGCACAATCTCATGTAAAACCAAGCACTCTGCCTCCAGGATTGTTAAGGCCTGCCATAGGAGTGACTTATAGGTGTATATGTGTCCAGATATAGGTTTAGACATAGGTATACTATATCTAAGCAAGGGGTGATTACACGACCTTGCCCCAGCTGAGTGATCAGCCAGTTTTGTCAGTTTGGATGGCCAGCCAGGGGTGGCAAAATATATGCTGCAGCCCCTGGTAGGTCTTGGATGCACCTATGCCCTGGGTACCTATAGTACACTCTACAGGGGCTCATAGGATGACCCAATATCCAATTAGTTATGTACCTAGGGTACATGGAGTCCATTTTAAAGAGAGAGCAGATAGCCTGGGGCCCTGATTAGCAGGATCCCAGGCCAACTAAGTCGAAAACCAGCTAAACACTAGGAAAAAAATCTGGGATAACCATAGTCAGGTATCCACCTTCCTACAACCTCCAAGTTGAAAAATCGTAACTATCATAACAAAGTGGTTAGACACGCCAACAAAAGAGCCCTCAATACACCACGCAGTGTTCTGCTTGAAAAAAACATAAGGAACAGAGATGACTGCATTCCGATAGTGATGACATTTGACCCCCTGGCAACAAAAATTAGACAGTCGATACGAAAGCATTGGTCGCTCTTATCAAATAACGATTTCCTTATGCCACCTCCTAGGTTTGCGTTTAGGAGAGCAAGCAATTTGAACGACAAACTTGTACACACTCGTGAACCCATGGATAGAGCACTGAGTACCACCACTATCCCTAATGGGCACTATCCATGTGGTTCATGTTCTGTTTGTCCAATCACAAAGAAGAGCAGGAGCGTGACACTGGCCTCAGGCAAGGAGTGGTTCTTGAATCATTTCAGCAACTGTAATAACACACATGTGGTGTACCGACTGTTATGCCAGTGTGGTTTGCAATATATAGGGCTCACGACGCGCAAAATCAAGGTCAGAGTGCAAGAACACTTGAGCACGATAAGAGCAGGTAAACTCACGACCAAGCTAGTGCAGCACTGTTTCAATGAAAAACATAGTTTCACTTGGACTGTCTTAGAAAAAGTCAAGACAACAACACAGAATATGGAGACCCTGTTGCATAAAAAGGAAGCATGTTGGATCTATGGAGAGAAAAGAGATCAGATTGGCCTGAATAAGATTATAGAGTGGAATAGAATCAAGCTGTCGGTACTGTTGGT
The DNA here is from genome assembly GCF_964263255.1 of Lissotriton vulgaris. NCBI lineage: Eukaryota > Metazoa > Chordata > Amphibia > Caudata > Salamandridae > Lissotriton > Lissotriton vulgaris. Next base: position 839,293,260 of record NC_141699.1, on the reverse strand, counting down.
CCATACGGTCTGCTCTTTGGTGTCCACTGGGGCCCCAGTGGACGTATTTGCTGTTTGTTGTAGGAGGCGCTGCGGTGCATTTGAGTGTAATTTTCAGTGCATTAGCAGCCTGAGCCTCCTGTGATGGTATCGCTATCCTTACCATATCATTAAAACTCTTTCCATAGGCACATTGTGACAATTGATTTGGTGTCACTTTTTAGAGTAGAAAAAGGGGTGGTGATGAACAGAGTGTCTGAATTAAGCAGACCACTCTTACCCAGTCCAAAGATCAGGGCTTGATCCATCACGTTATTTATCTCACTGCACCATCCCAGCTCAGAACCTGGCTGTATGCAAATCAGTCTGTCCCTGGCCCAGTGCATCATGGGAACAGGGCAGACTAAACTACCAAGCCAATTCTTCACCAGAAAGGAGACAAGCTACCGGGGACCGGTTTCTGGCATTTCAGCCGCCTTCGGCCCGGCTTGCTTGAATCCTGATGGTGCAGTGAGAAAGGGACTCATGTTTGAGTATACCCTGCCACACCTATAGTGGCCAAAAACGATTCAGAAAAGGGGGTGGTGATGAACAGAGTGTCTGAATTAAGCAGACCACTCTTACCCAGTCCAAAGATCAGTGCTTGATCCATCACCGTTATTTATCTCACTGCACCATCCAGCTCAGAACCTGGCTATATGCAAATCAGTCTGTCCCTGGCCCAGTGCATCATGGGAACAGGGCAGACTAAACTACCAAGCCAATTCTGCACCAGAAAGGAGACAAGCTACGGGGACCGGTTTCTGGCATTTCAGCCGTCTTCGGCCCGGCTTGCTTGAATCCTGATGGTGCAGTGAGAAAGGGACTCATGTCTGAGTATACCCTGCCACACCTATAGTGGCCAAAAACGATTCAGAAAAGGGGGTGGTGAATGTGATGAACAGAGTGTCTGAATTAAGCAGACCACTCTTACCCAGTCCAAAGATTAGGGCTTGATCCATCACCGTTATTTATCTCACTGCACCATCCCAGCTCAGAACCTGGCTATATGCAAATCAGTCTGTCCCTGGCCCAGTGTATCATGGGAACAGGGCAGACTAAACTACCAAGTCAATTCTTCACCAGAAAGGAGACAAGCTACCGGGGACCGGTTTCTGGCATTTCAGCCGTCTTCGGCCCGGCTTGCTTGAATCCTGATGGTGCAGTGAGAAAGGGACTCATGTCTGAGTATACCCTGCCACACCTATAATGGCCAAAAACGATTCAGAAAAGGGGGTGGTGATGAACAGAGTGTCTGAATTAAGCAGACCACTCTTACCCAGTCCAAAGATCAGGGCTTGATCCATCACCGTTATTTATCTCACTGCACCATCCCAGCTCAGAACCTGGCTATATGCAAATCAGTCTGTCCCTGGCCCAGTGCATCATGGGAACAGGGCAGACTAAACTACCAAGCCAATTCTTCACCAGAAAGGAGACAAGCTACCGGGGACCGGTTTCTGGCATTTCAGCCGTCTTCGGCTCGGCTTGCTTGAATCCTGATGGTGCAGTGAGAAAGGGGCTCATGTCTGAGTATACCCTGCCACACCTATAGTGGCCAAAAACGATTCAGAAAAGGGGGTGGTGATGAACAGAGTGTCTGATTTAAGCAGACCACTCTTACCCAGTCCAAAGATCAGGGCTTGATCCATCACCGTTATTTATCTCACTGCACCATCCCAGCTCAGAACCTGGCTATATGCAAATCAGTCTGTCCCTGGCCCAGTGTATCATGGGAACAGGGCAGACTAAACTACCAAGTCAATTCTTCACCAGAAAGGAGACAAGCTACCGGGGACCGGTTTCTGGCATTTCAGCCGTCTTCGGCCCGGCTTGCTTGAATCCTGATGGTGCAGTGAGAAAGGGACTCATGTCTGAGTATACCCTGCCACACCTATAGTGGCCAAAAACGATTCAGAAAAGGGGGTGGTGATGAACAGAGTGTCTGAATTAAGCAGACCACTCTTACCCAGTCCAAAGATCAGGGCTTGATCCATCACCGTTATTTATCTCACTGCACCATCCCAGCTCAGAACCTGGCTATATGCAAATCAGTCTGTCCCTGGCCCTGTGCATCATGGGAACAGGGCAGACTAAACTACCAAGCCAATTCTTCACCAGAAAGGAGACAAGCTACCGGGGACCGGTTTCTGGCATTTCAGCCGTCTTCTGCCCGGCTTGCTTGAATCCTGATGGTGCAGTGAGAAAGGGACTCATGTCTGAGTATACCCTGCCACACCTATAGTGGCCAAAAACGATTCAGAAAAGGGGGTGGTGATGAACAGAGTGTCTGAATTAAGCAGACCACTCTTACCCAGTCCAAAGATCAGGGCTTGATCCATCACCGTTATTTATCTCACTGCACCATCCCAGCTCAGAACCTGGCTATATGCAAATCAGTCTGTCCCTGGCCCAGTGCATAATGGGAACAGGGCAGACTAAACTACCAAGCCAATTCTTCACCAGAAAGGAGACAAGCTACCGGGGACCGGTTTCTGGAATTTCAGCCGTCTTCGGCCCGGCTTGCTTGAATCCTGATGGTGCAGTGAGAAAGGGACTCATGTCTGAGTATACCCTGCCACACCTATAGTGGCCAAAAACGATTCAGAATAGGGGGTGGTGATGAACAGAGTGTCTGAATTAAGCAGACTATTCTTACCCAGTCCAAAGATCAGGGCTTGATCCATCACCATTATTTATCTCACTGCACCATCCCAGCTCAGAACCTGGCTATATGTAAATCAGTCTGTCCCTGGCCCAGTGCATCATGGGAACAGGGCAGACTAAACTACCGAGCCAATTCTTCACCAGAAAGGAGACAAGCTACCGGGGACCGGTTTCTGGCATTTCAGCAGTCTTCGGCCCGGCTTGCTTGAATCCTGATGGTGCAGTGAGAAAGGGACTCATGTCTGAGTATACCCTGCCACACCTATAGTGGCCAAAAACGATTCAGAAAAGGGGGTGGTGACGAACAGAGTGTCTGAATTAAGCAGACCACTCTTACCCAGTCCAAAGATCAGGGCTTGATCCATCACCGTTATTTATCTCACTGCACCATCCCAGCTCAGAACCTGGCTATATGCAAATCAGTCTGTCCCTGGCCCAGTTCATCATGGGAACAGGGCAGACTAAACTACCAAGCCAATTCTTCACCAGAAAGGAGACAAGCTACCGGGGACCGGTTTCTGGCATTTCAGCCGTCTTCGGCCCGGCTTGCTTGAATCCTGATGGTGCAGTGAGAAAGGGACTCATGTCTGAGTATACCCTGCCACACCTATAGTGGCCAAAAACGATTCAGAAAAGGGGGTGGTGATGAACAGAGTGTCTGAATTAAGCAGACCACTCTTACCCAGTCCAAATATCAGGGCTTGATCCATCACCGTTATTTATCTCACTGCACCATCCCAGCTCAGAACCTGGCTATATGCAAATCAGTCTGTCCCTGGCCCAGTGCATCATGGGAACAGGGCAGACTAAACTACCAAGCCAATTCATCACCAGAAAGGAGACAAGCTACCCGGGACCGGTTTCTGGCATTTCAGCCGTCTTCGGCCCGGCTTGCTTGAATCCTGATGGTGCAGTGAGAAAGGGACTCATGTCTGAGTATACCCTGCCACACCTATAGTGGCCAAAAACGATTCAGAAAAGGGGGTGGTGATGAACAGAGTGTCTGAATTAAGCAGACCACTCTTACCCAGTCCAAAGATCAGGGCTTGATCCATCACCGTTATTTATCTCACTGCACCATCCCAGCTCAGAACCTGGCTTTATGCAAATCAGTCTGTTCCTGGCCCAGTGCATCATGGGAACAGGGCAGACTAAACTACCAAGCCAATTCTTCACCAGAAAGGAGACAAGCTACCGGGGACCGGTTTCTGGCATTTCAGCCGTCTTCGGCCCGGCTTGCTTGAATCCTGATGGTGCAGTGAGAAAGGGACTCATGTCTGAGTATACCCTGCCACACCTATAGTTTCCAAAAACGATTCAGAAAAAGGGGTGGTGATGAACAGAGTGTCTGAATTAAGCAGACCACTCTTACCCAGTCCAAAGATTAGGGCTTGATCCATCACCGTTATTTATCTCACTGCACCATCCCAGCTCAGAACCTGGCTATATGCAAATCAGTCTGTCCCTGGCCCAGTGTATCATGGGAACAGGGCAGACTAAACTACCAAGTCAATTCTTCACCAGAAAGGAGACAAGCTACCGGGGACCGGTTTCTGGCATTTCAGCCGTCTTCGGCCCGGCTTGCTTGAATCCTGATGGTGCAGTGAGAAAGGGACTCATGTCTGAGTATACCCTGCCACACCTATAATGGCCAAAAACGATTCAGAAAAGGGGGTGGTGATGAACAGAGTGTCTGAATTAAGCAGACCACTCTTACCCAGTCCAAAGATCAGGGCTTGATCCATCACCGTTATTTATCTCACTGCACCATCCCAGCTCAGAACCTGGCTATATGCAAATCAGTCTGTCCCTGGCCCAGTGCATCATGGGAAGAGGGCAGACTAAACTACCAAGCCAATTCTTCACCAGAAAGGAGACAAGCTACCGGGGACCGGTTTCTGGCATTTCAGCCGTCTTCGGCCCGGCTTGCTTGAATCCTGATGGTGCAGTGAGAAAGGGACTCATGTCTGAGTATACCCTGCCACACCTATAGTGGCCAAAAACGATTCAGAATAGGGGGTGGTGATGAACAGAGTGTCTGAATTAAGCAGACTATTCTTACCCAGTCCAAAGATCAGGGCTTGATCCATCACCATTATTTATCTCACTGCACCATCCCAGCTCAGAACCTGGCTATATGTAAATCAGTCTGTCCCTGGCCCAGTGCATCATGGGAACAGGGCAGACTAAACTACCGAGCCAATTCTTCACCAGAAAGGAGACAAGCTACCGGGGACCGGTTTCTGGCATTTCAGCTGTCTTCGGCCCGGCTTGCTTGAATCCTGATGGTGCAGTGAGAAAGGGACTCATGTCTGAGTATACCCTGCCACACCTATAGTGGCCAAAAACGATTCAGAAAAGGGGGTGGTGACGAACAGAGTGTCTGAATTAAGCAGACCACTCTTACCCAGTCCAAAGATCAGGGCTTGATCCATCACCGTTATTTATCTCACTGCACCATCCCAGCTCAGAACCTGGCTATATGCAAATCAGTCTGTCCCTGGCCCAGTGCATCATGGGAACAGGGCAGACTAAACTACCAAGCCAATTCATCACCAGAAAGGAGACAAGCTACCGGGGACCGGTTTCTGGCATTTCAGCCGTCTTCGGCCCGGCTTGCTTGAATCCTGATGGTGCAGTGAGAAAGGGACTCATGTCTGAGTATACCCTGCCACACCTATAGTGGCCAAAAACGATTCAGAAAAGGGGGTGGTGATGAACAGAGTGTCTGAATTAAGCAGACCACTCTTACCCAGTCCAAAGATCAGGGCTTGATCCATCACCGTTATTTATCTCACTGCACCATCCCAGCTCATAACCTGGCTTTATGCAAATCAGTCTGTTCCTGGCCCAGTGCATCATGGGAACAGGGCAGACTAAACTACCAAGCCAATTCTTCACCAGAAAGGAGACAAGCTACCGGGGACCGGTTTCTGGCATTTCAGCCGTCTTCGGCCCGGCTTGCTTGAATCCTGATGGTGCAGTGAGAAAGGGACTCATGTCTGAGTATACCCTGCCACACCTATAGTTTCCAAAAACGATTCAGAAAAGGGGGTGGTGATGAACAGAGTGTCTGAATTAAGCAGGCCACTCTTACCCAGTCCAAATATCAGGGCTTGATCCATCACCGTTATTTATCTCACTGCACCATCCCAGCTCAGAACCTGGCTATATGCAAATCAGTCTGTCCCTGGCCCAGTGCATCATGGGAACAGGGCAGACTAAACTACAAAGCCAATTCATCACCAGAAAGGAGACAAGCTACCGGGGACCGGTTTCTGGCATTTCAGCCGTCTTCGGCCCGGCTTGCTTGAATCCTGATGGTGCAGTGAGAAAGGGACTCATGTCTGAGTATACCCTGCCACACCTATAGTGGCCAAAAACGATTCAGAAAAGGGGGTGGTGATGAACAGAGTGTCTGAATTAAGCAGACCACTCTTACCCAGTCCAAAGATCAGGGCTTGATCCATCACCGTTATTTATCTCACTGCACCATCCCAGCTCAGAACCTGGCTATATGCAAATCAGTCTGTTCCTGGCCCAGTGCATCATGGGAACAGGGCAGACTAAACTACCAAGCCAATTCTTCACCAGAAAGGAGACAAGCTACCGGGGACCGGTTTCTGTCATTTCAGCCGACTTCGGCCAGGCTTGCTTGAATCCTGATGGTGCAGTGAGAAAGGGACTCATGTCTGAGTATACCCTGCCACACCTATAGTGGCCAAAAACGATTCAGAAAAGGGGGTGGCAATGAACAGAGTGTCTGAATTAAGCAGACCACTCTTACCCAGTCCAAAGATCAGGGCTTGATCCATCACCGTTATTTATCTCACTGCACCATCCCAGCTCAGAACCTGGCTATATGCAAATCAGTCTGTCCCTGGCCCAGTGCATCATGGAAACAGGGCAGACTAAACTACCAAGCCAATTCTTCACCAGAAAGGAGACAAGCTACCGGGGACCGGTTTCTGGCATTTCAGCCGTCTTCGGCCCGGCTTGCTTGAATCCTGATGGTGCAGTGAGAAAGGGACTCATGTCTGAGTATACCCTGCCACACCTATAGTGGCCAAAAACGATTCAGAAAAGGGGGTGGTGATGAACAGAGTGTCTGAATTAAGCAGACCACTCTTACCCAGTCCAAAGATCAGGGCTTGATCCATCACCGTTATTTATCTCACTGCACCATCCCAGCTCAGAACCTGGCTATATGCAAATCAGTCTGTCCCTGGCCCAGTGCATCATGGGAACAGGGCAGACTAAACTACCAAGCCAATTCTTCACCAGAAAGGAGACAAGCTACCGGGGACCGGTTTCTGGCATTTCAGCCGTCTTCGGCCCGGCTTGCTTGAATCCTGATGGTGCAGTGAGAAAGGGACTCATGTCTGAGTATACCCTGCCACACCTATAGTGGCCAAAAACGATTCAGAAAAGGGGGTGGTGATGAACAGAGTGTCTGAATTAAGCAGAACATTCTTACCCAGTCCAAAGATCAGGGCTTGATCCATCACCGTTATTTATCTCACGGCACCATCCCAGCTCAGAACCTGGCTATATGCAAATCACTCTGTCCCTGGCCCAGTGCATCATGGGAACAGGGCAGACTAAACTACCAAGCCAATTCTTCACCAGAAAGGAGACAAGCTACCGGGGACCGGTTTCTGGCATTTCAGCCGTCTTCGGCCCGGCTTGCTTGAATCCTGATGGTGCAGTGAGAAAGGGACTAATGTCTGAGTATACCCTGCCACACATATAGTGGCCAAAAACGATTCAGAAAAGGGGGTGGTGATGAACAGAGTGTCTGAATTAAGCAGAACATTCTTACCCAGTCCAAAGATCAGGGCTTGATCCATCACCGTTATTTATCTCACTGCACCATCCCAGCTCAGAACCTGGCTATATGCAAATCAGTCTGTCCCTGGCCCAGTGCATCATGGGAACAGGGCAGACTAAACTACCAAGCCAATTCTTCACCAGAAAGGAGACAAGCTACCGGGGACCGGTTTCTGGCATTTCAGCCGTCTTCGGCCCGGCTTGCTTGAATCCTGATGGTGCAGTGAGAAAGGGACTCATGTCTGAGTATACCCTGCCACACCTATAGTGGCCAAAAATGATTCAGAAAAGGGGGTGGTGATGAACAGAGTGTCTGATTTAAGCAGACCACTCTTACCCAGTCCAAAGATCAGGGCTTGATCCATCACCGTTATTTATCTCACTGCACCATCCCAGCTCAGAACCTGGCTATATGCAAATCAGTCTGTCCCTGGCCCAGTGCATCATGGGAACAGGGCAGACTAAACTACCAAGCCAATTCTTCACCAGAAAGGAGACAAGCTACCGGGGACCGGTTTCTGGCATTTCAGCCGTCTTCGGCCCGGCAGGCTTGAATCCTGATGGTGCAGTGAGAAAGGGACTCATGTCTGAGTATACCCTGCCACACCTATAGTGGCCAAAAACGATTCAGAAAAGGGGGTAGTGATGAACTGAGTGTCTGAATTTAGCAGACCACTCTTACCCAGTCCAAAGATCAGGGCTTGATCCATCACCGTTATTTATCTCACTGCACCATTCTAGCTCAGAACCTGGCTATATGCAAATCAGTCTGTCCCTGGCCAAGTGCATCATGGGAACAGGGCAGACTAAACTACCAAGCCAATTCTTCACTAGAAAGGAGACAAGCTACCGGGGACCGGTTTCTGGCATTTCAGCCGTCTTCGGCCCGGCTTGCTTGAATCCTGATGGTGCAGTGAGAAAGGGACTCATGTCTGAGTATACAGTGCCACACCTATAGTGGCCAAAAACGATTCAGAAAAGGGGGTGGTGATGAACAGAGTGTCTTAATTAAGCAGACCACTCTTACCCAGTCCAAAGATCAGGGCTTGATCCATCACCGTTATTTATCTTACTGCTCCATCCCAGCTCAGAGCCTGGCTATATGCAAATCAGTCTGTCCCTGGCCCAGTGCATCATGGGAACAGGGCAGACTAAACTACCAAGCCAATTCTTCACCAGAAAGGAGACAAGCTACCGGGGACCGGTTTCTGGCATTTCAGCCATCTTCGGCCCGGCTTGCTTGAATCCTGATGGTGCAGTGAGAAAGGGACTCATGTCTGAGTATACCCTGCCACACCTATAGTGGCCAAAAACGATTCAGAAAAGGGGGTGGTGATGAACAGAGTGTCTGAATTAAGCAGACCACTCTTACCCAGTCCAAAGATCAGGGCTTGATCCATCACCGTTATTTATCTCACTGCACCATCCCAGCTCAGAACCTGGCTATATGCAAATCAGTCTGTCCCTGGCCCAGTGCATCATGGGAAGAGGGCAGACTAAACTACCAAGCCAATTCTTCACCAGAAAGGAGACAAGCTACCGGGGACCGGTTTCTGGCATTTCAGCCGTCTTCGGCCCGGCTTGCTTGAATCCTGATGGTGCAGTGAGAAAGGGACTCATGTCTGAGTATACCCTGCCACACCTATAGTGGCCAAAAACGATTCAGAAAAGGGGGTGGTGATGAACAGAGTGTCTGAATTAAGCAGTCCACTCTTACCCAGTCCAAAGATCAGGGCTTGATCCATCACCGTTATTTTTCTCACTGCACCATCCCAGCTCAGAACCTGGCTATATGCAAATCAGTCTGTCCCTGGCCCAGTGCATCATGGGAACAGGGCAGACTAAACTACCAAGCCAATTCTTCACCAGAAAGGAGACAAGCTACCGGGGACCGGTTTCTGACATTTCAGCCGTCTTCGGCCCGGCTTGCTTGAATCCTGATGGTGCAGTGAGAAAGGGACTCATGTCTGAGTATACCCTGCCACACCTATAGTGGCCAAAAACGATTCAGAAAAGGGTGTGGTGATGAACAGAGTGTCTGAATTAAGCAGACCACTCTTACCCAGTCCAAAGATCAGGGCTTGATCCATCACCGTTATTTATCTCACTGCACCATCCCAGCTCAGAACCTGGCTATATGCAAATCAGTCTGTCCCTGGCCCAGTGCAGCATGGGAACAGGGCAGACTAAACTACCAAGCCAATTCTTCACCAGAAAGGAGACAAGCTACCGGGGACCGGTTTCTGGCATTTCAGCCGTCTTCGGCCCGGCTTGCTTGAATCCTGATGGTGCAGTGAGAAAGGGACTCATGTCTGAGTATACCCTGCCACACCTATAGTGGCCAAAAACGATTCAGAAAAGGGGTGGTGATGAACAGAGTGTCTGAATTAAGCAGACCACTTTTACCCAGTCCAAAGATCAGGGCTTGATCCATCACCGTTATTTATCTCACTGCACCATCCCAGCTCAGAACCTGGCTATATGCAAATCAGTCTGTCCCTGGCCCAGTGCATCATGGGAACAGGGCAGACTAAACTACCAAGCCAATTCTTCACCAGAAAGGAGACAAGCTACCGGGGACCGGTTTCTGGCATTTCAGCCGTCTTCGGCCCGGCTTGCTTGAATCCTGATGGTGCAGTGAGAAAGGGACTCATGTCTGAGTATACCCTGCCACACCTATAGTGGCCAAAAACGATTCAGAAAAGGGGGTGGCGATGAACAGAGTGTCTGAATTAAGCAGACTATTCTTGCCCAGTACAAAGATCAGGGCTTGATCCATCACCGTTATTTATCTCACTGCACCATCCCAGCTCAGAACCTGGCTATATGCAAATCAGTCTGTCCCTGGCCCAGTGCATCATGGGAACAGGGCAGACTAAACTACCAAGCCAATTCTTCACCAGAAAGGAGACAAGCTACCGGGGACCGGTTTCTGGCATTTCAGCCGTCTTCGGCCCGGCTTGCTTGAATCCTGATGGTGCAGTGAGAAAGGGACTCATGTCTGAGTATACCCTGCCACACCTATAGTGGCCAAAAACGATTCAGAAAAGGGGGTGGTGATGAACAGAGTGTCTGAATTAAGCAGAACATTCTTACCCAGTCCAAAGATCAGGGCTTGATCCATCACCGTTATTTATCTCACTGCACCATCCCAGCTCAGAACCTGGCTATATGCAAATCAGTCTGTCCCTGGCCCAGTGCATCATGGGAACAGGGCAGACTAAACTACCAAGCCAATTCTTCACCAGAAAGGAGACAAGCTACCGGGGACCGGTTTCTGGCATTTCAGCCGTCTTCGGCCCGGCTTGCTTGAATCCTGATGGTGCAGTGAGAAAGGGACTCATGTCTGAGTATACCCTGCCACACCTATAGTGGCCAAAAACGATTCAGAAAAGGGGGTGGTGATGAACAGAGTGTCTGATTTAAGCAGACCACTCTTACCCAGTCCAAAGATCAGGGCTTGATCCATCACCGTTATTTATCTCACTGCACCATCCCAGCTCAGAACCTGGCTATATGCAAATCAGTCTGTCCCTGGCCCAGTGCATCATGGGAACAGGGCAGACTAAATTACCAAGCCAATTCTTCACCAGAAAGGAGACAAGCTACCGGGGACCGGTTTCTGGCATTTCAGCCGTCTTCGGCCCGGCAGGCTTGAATCCTGATGGTGCAGTGAGAAAGGGACTCATGTCTGAGTATACCCTGCCACACCTATAGTGGCCAAAAACGATTCAGAAAAGGGGGTAGTGATGAACTGAGTGTCTGAATTTAGCAGACCACTCTTACCCAGTCCAAAGATCAGGGCTTGATCCATCACCGTTATTTATCTCACTGCACCATCCCAGCTCAGAACCTGGCTATATGCAAATCAGTCTGTCCCTGGCCAAGTGCATCATGGGAACAGGGCAGACTAAACTACCAAGCCAATTCTTCACTAGAAAGGAGACAAGCTACCGGGGACCGGTTTCTGGCATTTCAGCCGTCTTCGGCCCGGCTTGCTTGAATCCTGATGGTGCAGTGAGAAAGGGACTCATGTCTGAGTATACAGTGCCACACCTATAGTGGCCAAAAACGATTCAGAAAAGGGGGTGGTGATGAACAGAGTGTCTGAATTAAGCAGACCACTCTTACCCAGTCCAAAGATCAGGGCTTGATCCATCACCGTTATTTATCTTACTGCTCCATCCCAGCTCAGAGCCTGGCTATATGCAAATCAGTCTGTCCCTGGCCCAGTGCATCATGGGAACAGGGCAGACTAAACTACCAAGCCAATTCTTCACCAGAAAGGAGACAAGCTACCGGGGACCGGTTTCTGGCATTTCAGCCATCTTCGGCCCGGCTTGCTTGAATCCTGATGGTGCAGTGAGAAAGGGACTCATGTCTGAGTATACCCTGCCACACCTATAGTGGCCAAAAACGATTCAGAAAAGGGGGTGGTGATGAACAGAGTGTCTGAATTAAGCAGACCACTCTTACCCAGTCCAAAGATCAGGGCTTGATCCATCACCGTTATTTATCTCACTGCACCATCCCAGCTCAGAACCTGGCTATATGCAAATCAGTCTGTCCCTGGCCCAGTGCATCATGGGAAGAGGGCAGACTAAACTACCAAGCCAATTCTTCACCAGAAAGGAGACAAGCTACCGGGGACCGGTTTCTGGCATTTCAGCCGTCTTCGGCCCGGCTTGCTTGAATCCTGATGGTGCAGTGAGAAAGGGACTCATGTCTGAGTATACCCTGCCACACCTATAGTGGCCAAAAACGATTCAGAAAAGGGGGTGGTGATGAACAGAGTGTCTGAATTAAGCAGTCCACTCTTACCCAGTCCAAAGATCAGGGCTTGATCCATCACCGTTATTTTTCTCACTGCACCATCCCAGCTCAGAACCTGGCTATATGCAAATCAGTCTGTCCCTGGCCCAGTGCATCATGGGAACAGGGCAGACTAAACTACCAAGCCAATTCTTCACCAGAAAGGAGACAAGCTACCGGGGACCGGTTTCTGACATTTCAGCCGTCTTCGGCCCGGGTTGCTTGAATCCTGATGGTGCAGTGAGAAAGGGACTCATGTCTGAGTATACCCTGCCACACCTATAGTGGCCAAAAACGATTCAGAAAAGGGTGTGGTGATGAACAGAGTGTCTGAATTAAGCAGACCACTCTTACCCAGTCCAAAGATCAGGGCTTGATCCATCACCGTTATTTATCTCACTGCACCATCCCAGCTCAGAACCTGGCTATATGCAAATCAGTCTGTCCCTGGCCCTGTGCATCATGGGAACAGGGCAGACTAAACTACCAAGCCAATTCTTCACCAGAAAGGAGACAAGCTACCGGGGACCGGTTTCTGGCATTTCAGCCGTCTTCGGCCCGGCTTGCTTGAATCCTGATGGTGCAGTGAGAAAGGGACTCATGTCTGAGTATACCCTGCCACACCTATAGTGGCCAAAAACGATTCAGAAAAGGGGTGGTGATGAACAGAGTGTCTGAATTAAGCAGACCACTTTTACCCAGTCCAAAGATCAGGGCTTGATCCATCACCGTTATTTATCTCACTGCACCATCCCAGCTCAGAACCTGGCTATATGCAAATCAGTCTGTCCCTGGCCCAGTGCAGCATGGGAACAGGGCAGACTAAACTACCAAGCCAATTCTTCACCAGAAAGGAGACAAGCTACCGGGGACCGGTTTCTGGCATTTCAGCCGTCTTCGGCCCGGCTTGCTTCAATCCTGATGGTGCAGTGAGAAAGGGACTCATGTCTGAGTATACCCTGCCACACCTATAGTGGCCAAAAACGATTCAGAAAAGGGGGTGGTGATGAACAGAGTGTCTGAATTAAGCAGACCACTCTTACCCAGTCCAAAGATCAGGGCTTGATCCATCACCGTTATTTATCTCACTGCACCATCCCAGCTCAGAACCTGGCGATATGCAAATCAGTCTGTCCCTGGCCCAGTGCATCATGGGAACAGGGCAGACTAAACTACCAAGCCAATTCTTCACCAGAAAGGAGACAAGCTACCGGGGACCGGTTTCTGGCATTTCAGCCGTCTTCGGCCCGCTTGCTTGAATCCTGATGGTGCAGTGAGAAAGGGACTCATGTCTGAGTATACCCTGCCACACCTATAGTGGCCAAAAACGATTCAGAAAAGGGGGTGGCGATGAACAGAGTGTCTGAATTAAGCAGACTATTCTTGCCCAGTCCAAAGATCAGGGCTTGATCCATCACCGTTATTTATCTCACTGCACCATCCCAGCTCAGAACCTGGCTATATGCAAATCAGTCTGTCCCTGGCCCAGTGCATCATGGGAACAGGGCAGACTAAACTACCAAGCCAATTCTTCACCAGAAAGGAGACAAGCTACCGGGGACCGGTTTCTGGCATTTCAGCCGTCTTCGGCCCGGCTTGCTTGAATCCTGATGGTGCAGTGAGAAAGGGACTCATGTCTGAGTATACCCTGCCACACCTATAGTGGCCAAAAACGATTCAGAAAAGGGGGTGGTGATGAACAGAGTGTCTGAATTAAGCAGAACATTCTTACCCAGTCCAAAGATCAGGGCTTGATCCATCACCGTTATTTATCTCACTGCACCATCCCAGCTCAGAACCTGGCTATATGCAAATCAGTCTGTCCCTGGCCCAGTGCATCATGGAAACAGGGCAGACTAAACTACCAAGCCAATTCTTCACCAGAAAGGAGACAAGCTACCGGGGACCGGTTTCTGGCATTTCAGCCGTCTTCGGCCCGGCTTGCTTGAATCCTGATGGTGCAGTGAGAAAGGGACTCATGTCTGAGTATACCCTGCCACACCTATAGTGGCCAAAAACGATTCAGAAAAGGGGGTGGTGATGAACAGAGTGTCTGATTTAAGCAGACCACTCTTACCCAGTCCAAAGATCAGGGCTTGATCCATCACCGTTATTTATCTCACTGCACCATCCCAGCTCAGAACCTGGCTATATGCAAATCATTCTGTCCCTGGCCCAGTGCATCATGGGAACAGGGCAGACTAAACTACCAAGCCAATTCTTCACCAGAAAGGAGACAAGCTACCGGGGACCGGTTTCTGGCATTTCAGCCGTCTTCGGCCCGGCAGGCTTGAATCCTGATGGTGCAGTGAGAAAGGGACTCATGTCTGAGTATACCCTGCCACACCTATAGTGGCCAAAAACGATTCAGAAAAGGGGGTGGTGATGAACTGAGTGTCTGAATTTAGCAGACCACTCTTACCCAGTCCAAAGATCAGGGCTTGATCCATCACCGTTATTTATCTCACTGCACCATCCCAGCTCAGAACCTGGCTATATGCAAATCAGTCTGTCCCTGGCCAAGTGCACCATGGGAACAGGGCAGACTAAACTACCAAGCCAATTCTTCACTAGAAAGGAGACAAGCTACCGGGGACCGGTTTCTGGCATTTCAGCCGTCTTCGGCCCGGCTTGCTTGAATCCTGATGGTGCAGTGAGAAAGGGACTCATGTCTGAGTATACAGTGCCACACCTATAGTGGCCAAAAACGATTCAGAAAAGGGGGTGGTGATGAACAGAGTGTCTGAATTAAGCAGACCACTCTTACCCAGTCCAAAGATCAGGGCTTGATCCATCACCGTTATTTATCTTACTGCTCAATCCCAGCTCAGAACCTGGCTATATGCAAATCAGTCTGTCCCTGGCCCAGTGCATCATGGGAACAGGGCAGACTAAACTACCAAGCCAATTCTTCACCAGAAAGGAGACAAGCTACCGGGGACCGGTTTCTGGCATTTCAGCCATCTTCGGCCCGGCTTGCTTGAATCCTGATGGTGCAGTGAGAAAGGGACTCATGTCTGAGTATACCCTGCCACACCTATAGTGGCCAAAAACGATTCAGAAAAGGGGGTGGTGATGAACAGAGTGTCTGAATTAAGCAGACCACTCTTACCCAGTCCAAAGATCAGGGCTTGATCCATCACCGTTATTTATCTCACTGCACCATCCCAGCTCAGAACCTGGCTATATGCAAATCAGTCTGTCCCTGGCCCAGTGCATCATGGGAACAGGGCAGACTAAACTACCAAGCCAATTCTTCACCAGAAAGGAGACAAGCTACCGGGGACCGGTTTCTGGCATTTCAGCCGTCTTCGGCCCGGCTTGCTTGAATCCTGATGGTTCAGTGAGAAAGGGACTCATGTCTGAGTATACCCTGCCACACCTATAGTGGCCAAAAACGATTCAGAAAAGGGGGTGGTGATGAACAGAGTGTCTGAATTAAGCAGTCCACTCTTACCCAGTCCAAAGATCAGGGCTTGATCCATCACCGTTATTTTTCTCACTGCACCATCCCAGCTCAGAACCTGGCTATATGCAAATCCGTCTGTCCCTGGCCCAGTGCATCATGGGAACAGGGCAGACTAAACTACCAAGCCAATTCTTCACCAGAAAGGAGACAAGCTACCGGGGACCGGTTTCTGGCATTTCAGCCGTCTTCGGCCCGGCTTGCTTGAATCCTGATGGTGCAGTGAGAAAGGGACTCATGTCTGAGTATACCCTGCCACACCTATAGTGGCCAAAAACGATTCAGAAAAGGGGGTGGCGATGAACAGAGTGTCTGAATTAAGCAGACTATTCTTGCCCAGTCCAAAGATCAGGGCTTGATCCATCACCGTTATTTATCTCACTGCACCATCCCAGCTCAGAACCTGGCTATATGCAAATCAGTCTGTCCCTGGCCCAGTGCATCATGGGAACAGGGCAGACTAAACTACCAAGCCAATTCTTCACCAGAAAGGAGACAAGCTACCGGGGACCGGTTTCTGGCATTTCAGCCGTCTTCGGCCCGGCTTGCTTGAATCCTGATGGTGCAGTGAGAAAGGGACTCATGTCTGAGTATACCCTGCCACACCTATAGTGGCCAAAAACGATTCAGAAAAGGGGGTGATGATGAACAGAGTGTCTGAATTAAGCAGAACATTCTTACCCAGTCCAAAGATCAGGGCTTGATCCATCACCGTTATTTATCTCACTGCACCATCCCAGCTCAGAACCTGGCTATATGCAAATCAGTCTGTCCCTGGCCCAGTGCATCATGGGAACAGGGCAGACTAAACTACCAAGCCAATTCTTCACCAGAAAGGAGACAAGCTACCGGGGACCGGTGTCTGGCATTTCAGCCGTCTTCGGCCCGGCTTGCTTGAATCCTGATGGTGCAGTGAGAAAGGGACTCATGTCTGAGTATACCCTGCCACACCTATAGTGGCCAAAAACGATTCAGAAAAGGGGGTGGTGATGAACAGAGTGTCTGATTTAAGCAGACCACTCTTACCCAGTCCAAAGATCAGGGCTTGATCCATCACCGTTATTTATCTCACTGCACCATCCCAGCTCAGAACCTGGCTATATGCAAATCAGTCTGTCCCTGGCCCAGTGCATCATGGGAACAGGGCAGACTAAACTACCAAGCCAATTCTTCACCAGAAAGGAGACAAGCTACCGGGGACCGGTTTCTGGCATTTCAGCCGTCTTCGGCCCAGCAGGCTTGAATCCTGATGGTGCAGTGAGAAAGGGACTCATGTCTGAGTATACCCTGCCACACCTATAGTGGCCAAAAACGATTCAGAAAAGGGGGTAGTGATGAACTGAGTGTCTGAATTTAGCAGACCACTCTTACCCAGTCCAAAGATCAGGGCTTGATCCATCACCGTTATTTATCTCACTGCACCATCCCAGCTCAGAACCTGGCTATATGCAAATCAGTCTGTCCCTGGCCAAGTGCATCATGGGAACAGGGCAGACTAAACTACCAAGCCAATTCTTCACTAGAAAGGAGACAAGCTACCGGGGACCGGTTTCTGGCATTTCAGCCGTCTTCGGCCCGGCTTGCTTGAATCCTGATGGTGCAGTGAGAAAGGGACTCATGTCTGAGTATACAGTGCCACACCTATAGTGGCCAAAAACGATTCAGAAAAGGGGGTGGTGATGAACAGAGTGTCTGAATTAAGCAGACCACTCTTACCCAGTCCAAAGATCAGGGCTTGATCCATCACCGTTATTTATCTTACTGCTCCATCCCAGCTCAGAGCCTGGCTATATGCAAATCAGTCTGTCCCTGGCCCAGTGCATCATGGGAACAGGGCAGACTAAACTACCAAGCCAATTCTTCACCAGAAAGGAGACAAGCTACCGGGGACCGGTTTCTGGCATTTCAGCCATCTTCGGCCCGGCTTGCTTGAATCCTGATGGTGCAGTGAGAAAGGGACTCATGTCTGAGTATACCCTGCCACACCTATAGTGGCCAAAAACGATTCAGAAAAGGGGGTGGTGATGAACAGAGTGTCTGAATTAAGCAGATCACTCTTACCCAGTCCAAAGATCAGGGCTTGATCCATCACCGTTATTTATCTCACTGCACCATCCCAGCTCAGAACCTGGCTATATGCAAATCAGTCTGTCCCTGGCCCAGTGCATCATGGGAAGAGGGCAGACTAAACTACCAAGCCAATTCTTCACCAGAAAGGAGACAAGCTACCGGGGACCGGTTTCTGGCATTTCAGCCGTCTTCGGCCCGGCTTGCTTGAATCCTGATGGTGCAGTGAGAAAGGGACTCATGTCTGAGTATACCCTGCCACACCTATAGTGGCCAAAAACGATTCAGAAAAGGGGGTGGTGATGAACAGAGTGTCTGAATTAAGCAGTCCACTCTTACCCAGTCCAAAGATCAGGGCTTGATCCATCACCGTTATTTTTCTCACTGCACCATCCCAGCTCAGAACCTGGCTATATGCAAATCAGTCTGTCCCTGGCCCAGTGCATCATGGGAACAGGGCAGACTAAACTACCAAGCCAATTCTTCACCCGAAAGGAGACAAGCTACCGGGGACCGGTTTCTGACATTTCAGCCGTCTTCGGCCCGGCTTGCTTGAATCCTGATGGTGCAGTGAGAAAGGGACTCATGTCTGAGTATACCCTGCCACACCTATAGTGGCCAAAAACGATTCAGAAAAGGGTGTGGTGATGAACAGAGTGTCTGAATTAAGCAGACCACTCTTACCCAGTCCAATGATCAGGGCTTGATCCATCACCGTTATTTATCTCACTGCACCATCCCAGCTCAGAACCTGGCTATATGCAAATCAGTCTGTCCCTGGCCCTGTGCATCATGGGAACAGGGCAGACTAAACTACCAAGCCAATTCTTCACCAGAAAGGAGACAAGCTACCGGGGACCGGTTTCTGGCATTTCAGCCGTCTTCGGCCCGGCTTGCTTGAATCCTGATGGTGCAGTGAGAAAGGGACTCATGTCTGAGTATACCCTGCCACACCTATAGTGGCCAAAAACGATTCAGAAAAGGGGTGGTGATGAACAGAGTGTCTGAATTAAGCAGACCACTTTTACCCAGTCCAAAGATCAGGGCTTGATCCATCACCGTTATTTATCTCACTGCACCATCCCAGCTCAGAACCTGGCTATATGCAAATCAGTCTGTCCCTGGCCCAGTGCAGCATGGGAACAGGGCAGACTAAACTACCAAGCCAATTCTTCACCAGAAAGGAGACAAGCTACCGGGGACCGGTTTCTGGCATTTCAGCCGTCTTCGGCCCGGCTTGCTTCAATCCTGATGGTGCAGTGAGAAAGGGACTCATGTCTGAGTATACCCTGCCACACCTATAGTGGCCAAAAACGATTCAGAAAAGGGGGTGGTGATGAACAGAGTGTCTGAATTAAGCAGACCACTCTTACCCAGTCCAAAGATCAGGGCTTGATCCATCACCGTTATTTATCTCACTGCACCATCCCAGCTCAGAACCTGGCTATATGCAAATCAGTCTGTCCCTGGCCCAGTGCATCATGGGAACAGGGCAGACTAAACTACCAAGCCAATTCTTCACCAGAAAGGAGACAAGCTACCGGGGACCGGTTTCTGGCATTTCAGCCGTCTTCGGCCCGGCTTGCTTGAATCCTGATGGTGCAGTGAGAAAGGGACTCATGTCTGAGTATACCCTGCCACACCTATAGTGGCCAAAAACGATTCAGAAAAGGGGGTGGCGATGAACAGAGTGTCTGAATTAAGCAGACTATTCTTGCCCAGTCCAAAGATCAGGGCTTGATCCATCACCGTTATTTATCTCACTGCACCATCCCAGCTCAGAACCTGGCTATATGCAAATCAGTCTGTCCCTGGCCCAGTGCATCATGGGAACAGGGCAGACTAAACTACCAAGCCAATTCTTCACCAGAAAGGAGACAAGCTACCGGGGACCGGTTTCTGGCATTTCAGCCGTCTTCGGCCCGGCTTGCTTGAATCCTGATGGTGCAGTGAGAAAGGGACTCATGTCTGAGTATACCCTGCCACACCTATAGTGGCCAAAAACGATTCAGAAAAGGGGGTGGTGATGAACAGAGTGTCTGAATTAAGCAGAACATTCTTACCCAGTCCAAAGATCAGGGCTTGATCCATCACCGTTATTTATCTCACTGCACCATCCCAGCTCAGAACCTGGCTATATGCAAATCAGTCTGTCCCTGGCCCAGTGCATCATGGGAACAGGGCAGACTAAACTACCAAGCCAATTCTTCACCAGAAAGGAGACAAGCTACCGCGGACCGGTTTCTGGCATTTCAGCCGTCTTCGGCCCGGCTTGCTTGAATCCTGATGGTGCAGTGAGAAAGGGACTCATGTCTGAGTATACCCTGCCACACCTATAGTGGCCAAAAACGATTCAGAAAAGGGGGTGGTGATGAACAGAGTGTCTGATTTAAGCAGACCACTCTTACCCAGTCCAAAGATCAGGGCTTGATCCATCACCGTTATTTATCTCACTGCACCATCCCAGCTCAGAACCTGGCTATATGCAAATCATTCTGTCCCTGGCCCAGTGCATCATGGGAACAGGGCAGACTAAACTACCAAGCCAATTCTTCACCAGAAAGGAGACAAGCTACCGGGGACCGGTTTCTGGCATTTCAGCCGTCTTCGGCCCGGCAGGCTTGAATCCTGATGGTGCAGTGAGAAAGGGACTCATGTCTGAGTATACCCTGCCACACCTATAGTGGCCAAAAACGATTCAGAAAAGGGGGTGGTGATGAACTGAGTGTCTGAATTTAGCAGACCACTCTTACCCAGTCCAAAGATCAGGGCTTGATCCATCACCGTTATTTATCTCACTGCACCATCCCAGCTCAGAACCTGGCTATATGCAAATCAGTCTGTCCCTGGCCAAGTGCACCATGGGAACAGGGCAGACTAAACTACCAAGCCAATTCTTCACTAGAAAGGAGACAAGCTACCGGGGACCGGTTTCTGGCATTTCAGCCGTCTTCGGCCCGGCTTGCTTGAATCCTGATGGTGCAGTGAGAAAGGGACTCATGTCTGAGTATACAGTGCCACACCTATAGTGGCCAAAAACGATTCAGAAAAGGGGGTGGTGATGAACAGAGTGTCTGAATTAAGCAGACCACTCTTACCCAGTCCAAAGATCAGGGCTTGATCCATCACCGTTATTTATCTTACTGCTCAATCCCAGCTCAGAGCCTGGCTATATGCAAATCAGTCTGTCCCTGGCCCAGTGCATCATGGGAACAGGGCAGACTAAACTACCAAGCCAATTCTTCACCAGAAAGGAGACAAGCTACCGGGGACCGGTTTCTGGCATTTCAGCCATCTTCGGCCCGGCTTGCTTGAATCCTGATGGTGCAGTGAGAAAGGGACTCATGTCTGAGTATACCCTGCCACACCTATAGTGGCCAAAAACGATTCAGAAAAGGGGGTGGTGATGAACAGAGTGTCTGAATTAAGCAGACCACTCTTACCCAGTCCAAAGATCAGGGCTTGATCCATCACCGTTATTTATCTCACTGCACCATCCCAGCTCAGAACCTGGCTATATGCAAATCAGTCTGTCCCTGGCCCAGTGCATCATGGGAACAGGGCAGACTAAACTACCAAGCCAATTCTTCACCAGAAAGGAGACAAGCTACCGGGGACCGGTTTCTGGCATTTCAGCCGTCTTCGGCCCGGCTTGCTTGAATCCTGATGGTGCAGTGAGAAAGGGACTCATGTCTGAGTATACCCTGCCACACCTATAGTGGCCAAAAACGATTCAGAAAAGGGGGTGGTGATGAACAGAGTGTCTGAATTAAGCAGTCCACTCTTACCCAGTCCAAAGATCAGGGCTTGATCCATCACCGTTATTTTTCTCACTGCACCATCCCAGCTCAGAACCTGGCTATATGCAAATCAGTCTGACCCTGGCCCAGTGCATCATGGGAACAGGGCAGACTAAACTACCAAGCCAATTCTTCACCAGAAAGGAGACAAGCTACCGGGGACCGGTTTCTGACATTTCAGCCGTCTTCGGCCCGGCTTGCTTGAATCCTGATGGTGCAGTGAGAAAGGGACTCTTGTCTGAGTATACCCTGCCACACCTATAGTGGCCAAAAACGATTCAGAAAAGGGGTGGTGATGAACAGAGTGTCTGAATTAAGCAGACCACTTTTACCCAGTCCAAAGATCAGGGCTTGATCCATCACCGTTATTTATCTCACTGCACCATCCCAGCTCAGAACCTGGCTATATGCAAATCAGTCTGTCCCTGGCCCAGTGCAGCATGGGAACAGGGCAGACTAAACTACCAAGCCAGTTCTTCACCAGAAAGGAGACAAGCTACCGGGGACCGGTTTCTGGCATTTCAGCCGTCTTCGGCCCGGCTTGCTTGAATCCTGATGGTGCAGTGAGAAAGGGACTCATGTCTGAGTATACCCTGCCACACCTATAGTGGCCAAAAACGATTCAGAAAAGGGGGTGGTGATGAACAGAGTGTCTGAATTAAGCAGACCACTCTTACCCAGTCCAAAGATCAGGGCTTGATCCATCACCGTTATTTATCTCACTGCACCATCCCAGCTCAGAACCTGGCTATATGCAAATCAGTCTGTCCCTGGCCCAGTGCATCATGGGAACAGGGCAGACTAAACTACCAAGCCAATTCTTCACCAGAAAGGAGACAAGCTACCGGGGACCGGTTTCTGGCATTTCAGCCGTCTTCGGCCCGGCTTGCTTGAATCCTGATGGTGCAGTGAGAAAGGGACTCATGTCTGAGTATACCCTGCCACACCTATAGTGGCCAAAAACGATTCAGAAAAGGGGTGGCGATGAACAGAGTGTCTGAATTAAGCAGACTATTCTTGCCCAGTCCAAAGATCAGGGCTTGATCCATCACCGTTATTTATCTCACTGCACCATCCCAGCTCAGAACCTGGCTATATGCAAATCAGTCTGTCCCTGGCCCAGTGCATCATGGGAACAGGGCAGACTAAACTACCAAGCCAATTCTTCACCAGAAAGGAGACAAGCTACCGGGGACCGGTTTCTGGCATTTCAGCCGTCTTCGGCCCGGCTTGCTTGAATCCTGATGGTGCAGTGAGAAAGGGACTCATGTCTGAGTATACCCTGCCACACCTATAGTGGCAAAAAACGATTCAGAAAAGGGGGTGGTGATGAACAGAGTGTCTGAATTAAGCAGAACATTCTTACCCAGTCCAAAGATCAGGGCTTGATCCATCACCGTTATTTATCTCACTGCACCATCCCAGCTCAGAACCTGGCTATATGCAAATCAGTCTGTCCCTGGCCCAGTGCATCATGGGAACAGGGCAGACTAAACTACCAAGCCAATTCTTCACCAGAAAGGAGACAAGCTACCGGGGACCGGTTTCTGGCATTTCAGCCGTCTTCGGCCCGGCTTGCTTGAATCCTGATGGTGCAGTGAGAAAGGGACTCATGTCTGAGTATACCCTGCCACACCTATAGTGGCCAAAAACGATTCAGAAAAGGGGGTGGTGATGAACAGAGTGTCTGATTTAAGCAGACCACTCTTACCCAGTCCAAAGATCAGGGCTTGATCCATCACCGTTATTTATCTCACTGCACCATCCCAGCTCAGAACCTGGCTATATGCAAATCAGTCTGTCCCTGGCCCAGTGCATCATGGGAACAGGGCAGACTAAACTACCAAGCCAATTCTTCACCAGAAAGGAGACAAGCTACCGGGGACCGGTTTCTGGCATTTCAGCCGTCTTCGGCCCGGCAGGCTTGAATCCTGATGGTGCAGTGAGAAAGGGACTCATGTCTGAGTATACCCTGCCACACCTATAGTGGCCAAAAACGATTCAGAAAAGGGGGTAGTGATGAACTGAGTGTCTGAATTTAGCAGACCACTCTTACCCAGTCCAAAGATCAGGGCTTGATCCATCACCGTTATTTATCTCACTGCACCATCCCAGCTCAGAACCTGGCTATATGCAAATCAGTCTGTCCCTGGCCAAGTGCATCATGGGAACAGGGCAGACTAAACTACCAAGCCAATTCTTCACTAGAAAGGAGACAAGCTACCGGGGACCGGTTTCTGGCATTTCAGCCGTCTTCGGCCCGGCTTGCTTGAATCCTGATGGTGCAGTGAGAAAGGGACTCATGTCTGAGTATACAGTGCCACACCTATAGTGGCCAAAAAAGATTCATAAAAGGGGGTGGTGATGAACAGAGTGTCTGAATTAAGCAGACCACTCTTACCCAGTCCAAAGATCAGGGCTTGATCCATCACCGTTATTTATCTTACTGCTCCATCCCAGCTCAGAGCCTGGCTATATGCAAATCAGTCTGTCCCTGGCCCAGTGCATCATGGGAACAGGGCAGACTAAACTACCAAGCCAATTCTTCACCAGAAAGGAGACAAGCTACCGGGGACCGGTTTCTGGCATTTCAGCCATCTTCGGCCCGGCTTGCTTGAATCCTGATGGTGCAGTGAGAAAGGGACTCATGTCTGAGTATACCCTGCCACACCTATAGTGGCCAAAAACGATTCAGAAAAGGGGGTGGTGATGAACAGAGTGTCTGAATTAAGCAGACCACTCTTACCCAGTCCAAAGATCAGGGCTTGATCCATCACCGTTATTTATCTCACTGCACCATCCTAGCTCAGAACCTGGCTATATGCAAATCAGTCTGTCCCTGGCCCAGTGCATCATGGGAAGAGGGCAGACTAAACTACCAAGCCAATTCTTCACCAGAAAGGAGACAAGCTACCGGGGACCGGTTTCTGGCATTTCAGCCGTCTTCGGCCCGGCTTGCTTGAATCCTGATGGTGCAGTGAGAAAGGGACTCATGTCTGAGTATACCCTGCCACACCTATAGTGGCCAAAAACGATTCAGAAAAGGGGGTGGTGATGAACAGAGTGTCTGAATTAAGCAGTCCACTCTTACCCAGTCCAAAGATCAGGGCTTGATCCATCACCGTTATTTTTCTCACTGCACCATCCCAGCTCAGAACCTGGCTATATGCAAATCAGTCTGTCCCTGGCCCAGTGCATCATGGGAACAGGGCAGACTAAACTACCAAGCCAATTCTTCACCAGAAAGGAGACAAGCTACCGGGGACCGGTTTCTGACATTTCAGCCGTCTTCGGCCCGGCTTGCTTGAATCCTGATGGTGCAGTGAGAAAGGGACTCATGTCTGAGTATACCCTGCCACACCTATAGTGGCCAAAAACGATTCAGAAAAGGGTGTGGTGATGAACAGAGTGTCTGAATTAAGCAGACCACTCTTACCCAGTCCAAAGATCAGGGCTTGATCCATCACCGTTATTTATCTCACTGCACCATGCCAGCTCAGAACCTGGCTATATGCAAATCAGTCTGTCCCTGGCCCTGTGCATCATGGGAACAGGGCAGACTAAACTACCAAGCCAATTCTTCACCAGAAAGGAGACAAGCTACCGGGGACCGGTTTCTGGCATTTCAGCCGTCTTCGGCCCGGCTTGCTTGAATCCTGATGGTGCAGTGAGAAAGGGACTCATGTCTGAGTATACCCTGCCACACCTATAGTGGCCAAAAACGATTCAGAAAAGGGGTGGTGATGAACAGAGTTTCTGAATTAAGCAGACCACTTTTACCCAGTCCAAAGATCAGGGCTTGATCCATCACCGTTATTTATCTCACTGCACCATCCCAGCTCAGAACCTGGCTATATGCAAATCAGTCTGTCCCTGGCCCAGTGCAGCATGGGAACAGGGCAGACTAAACTACCAAGCCAATTCTTCACCAGAAAGGAGACAAGCTACCGGGGACCGGTTTCTGGCATTTCAGCCGTCTTCGGCCCGGCTTGCTTCAATCCTGATGGTGCAGTGAGAAAGGGACTCATGTCTGAGTATACCCTGCCACACCTATAGTGGCCAAAAACGATTCAGAAAAGGGGGTGGTGATGAACAGAGTGTCTGAATTAAGCAGACCACTCTTACCCAGTCCAAAGATCAGGGCTTGATCCATCACCGTTATTTATCTCACTGCACCATCCCAGCTCAGAACCTGGCTATATGCAAATCAGTCTGTCCCTGGCCCAGTGCATCATGGGAACAGGGCAGACTAAACTACCAAGCCAATTCTTCACCAGAAAGGAGACAAGCTACCGGGGACCGGTTTCTGGCATTTCAGCCGTCTTCGGCCCGGCTTGCTTGAATCCTGATGGTGCAGTGAGAAAGGGACTCATGTCTGAGTATACCCTGCCACACCTATAGTGGCCAAAAACGATTCAGAAAAGGGGGTGGCGATGAACAGAGTGTCTGAATTAAGCAGACTATTCTTGCCCAGTCCAAAGATCAGGGCTTGATCCATCACCGTTATTTATCTCACTGCACCATCCCAGCTCAGAACCTGGCTATATGCAAATCAGTCTGTCCCTGGCCCAGTGCATCATGGGAACAGGGCAGACTAAACTACCAAGCCAATTCTTCACCAGAAAGGAGACAAGCTACCGGGGACCGGTTTCTGGCATTTCAGCCGTCTTCGGCCCGGCTTGCTTGAATCCTGATGGTGCAGTGAGAAAGGGACTCATGTCTGAGTATACCCTGCCACACCTATAGTGGCCAAAAACGATTCAGAAAAGGGGGTGGTGATGAACAGAGTGTCTGAATTAAGCAGAACATTCTTACCCAGTCCAAAGATCAGGGCTTGATCCATCACCGTTATTTATCTCACTGCACCATCCCAGCTCAGAACCTGGCTATATGCAAATCAGTCTGTCCCTGGCCCAGTGCATCATGGGAACAGGGCAGACTAAACTACCAAGCCAATTCTTCACCAGAAAGGAGACAAGCTACCGGGGACCGGTTTCTGGCATTTCAGCCGTCTTCGGCCCGGCTTGCTTGAATCCTGATGGTGCAGTGAGAAAGGGACTCATGTCTGAGTATACCCTGCCACACCTATAGTGGCCAAAAACGATTCAGAAAAGGGGGTGGTGATGAACAGAGTGTCTGATTTAAGTAGACCACTCTTACCCAGTCCAAAGATCAGGGCTTGATCCATCACCGTTATTTATCTCACTGCACCATCCCAGCTCAGAACCTGGCTATATGCAAATCATTCTGTCCCTGGCCCAGTGCATCATGGGAACAGGGCAGACTAAACTACCAAGCCAATTCTTCACCAGAAAGGAGACAAGCTACCGGGGACCGGTTTCTGGCATTTCAGCCGTCTTCGGCCCGGCAGGCTTGAATCCTGATGGTGCAGTGAGAAAGGGACTCATGTCTGAGTATACCCTGCCACACCTATAGTGGCCAAAAACGATTCAGAAAAGGGGGTGGTGATGAACTGAGTGTCTGAATTTAGCAGACCACTCTTACCCAGTCCAAAGATCAGGGCTTGATCCATCACCGTTATTTATCTCACTGCACCATCCCAGCTCAGAACCTGGCTATATGCAAATCAGTCTGTCCCTGGCCAAGTGCACCATGGGAACAGGGCAGACTAAACTACCAAGCCAATTCTTCACTAGAAAGGAGACAAGCTACCGGGGACCGGTTTCTGGCATTTCAGCCGTCTTCGGCCCGGCTTGCTTGAATCCTGATGGTGCAGTGAGAAAGGGACTCATGTCTGAGTATACAGTGCCACACCTATAGTGGCCAAAAACGATTCAGAAAAGGGGGTGGTGATGAACAGAGTGTCTGAATTAAGCAGACCACTCTTACCCAGTCCAAAGATCAGGGCTTGATCCATCACCGTTATTTATCTTACTGCTCAATCCCAGCTCAGAGCCTGGCTATATGCAAATCAGTCTGTCCCTGGCCCAGTGCATCATGGGAACAGGGCAGACTAAACTACCAAGCCAATTCTTCACCAGAAAGGAGACAAGCTACCGGGGACCGGTTTCTGGCATTTCAGCCATCTTCGGCCCGGCTTGCTTGAATCCTGATGGTGCAGTGAGAAAGGGACTCATGTCTGAGTATACCCTGCCACACCTATAGTGGCCAAAAACGATTCAGAAAAGGGGGTGGTGATGAACAGAGTGTCTGAATTAAGCAGACCACTCTTACCCAGTCCAAAGATCAGGGCTTGATCCATCACCGTTATTTATCTCACTGCACCATCCCAGCTCAGAACCTGGCTATATGCAAATCAGTCTGTCCCTGGCCCAGTGCATCATGGGAACAGGGCAGACTAAACTACCAAGCCAATTCTTCACCAGAAAGGAGACAAGCTACCGGGGACCGGTTTCTGGCATTTCAGCCGTCTTCGGCCCGGCTTGCTTGAATCCTGATGGTGCAGTGAGAAAGGGACTCATGTCTGAGTATACCCTGCCACACCTATAGTGGCCAAAAACGATTCAGAAAAGGGGGTGGTGATGAACAGAGTGTCTGAATTAAGCAGTCCACTCTTACCCAGTCCAAAGATCAGGGCTTGATCCATCACCGTTATTTTTCTCACTGCACCATCCCAGCTCAGAACCTGGCTATATTGAGGAAATATAATTTTTGATCAAGTAGTGTTCCCCAGCGCGAACCCCACCGTCTCCATGTACTAGCTTGCAGTGCATGTGATTTCCCTCCTGTGTCAACTATGAAGACGCAAATGCATTTGCGTCCATCTTTAACATGTCCTCTTTCAGATCCGCCATGAACGGATTGAATATTCAGTTCCTATATATGCCGTGCCACCGTCTTTTTGTGGTACACTTTACACGTTTTTCAGCTCTGGCGAGCAGGCCCTGATTCTGCCATGAAACCTTTTTCCTGCTTCCCGACTCTGAGGGCCTCAACCCAGGCTGCCTCTGTACCAGTCACCTCTGCCTTACTCCTTGCGCGGCTCCAACCCAGCCTCCTGCCTGCCAAGACTGTATTCAACCTTCGAATTATCTGCTCCACTCCTCGAAAATACATTCCTGTCTCGTAGCTCAAGTAAACATCCTCCCAGCTGCAGGAGCATTGGGCCCGGCCTTTCTGTCTCCGTGCAAGTAAATCATAGACTCCGTTGCCATGGTAGGCCCATGCCCCCTCACCTCACATGCCGGCACGTAGACACATATACACACACTCACAACCAGTATAGGGTAGTCTCTGTCCGAGAGACCTGTTCCCTTCCAGATACTTCAGTTCCTTAAACATAAGATATCAGATACGATTTAGGATTAGGTTGACCTGACATCCCAGACTTATGTCTACACTTGTAGGGCTAAATGTCGAGTCCCTTTCACCCTCCAGTTACACGTCAGTCATACGTCAAGCTGCTGCGCGCGCACCTCTGTCATGAATTTCTGCTGACATTGCAAGATTCTCCTATGTATCCACCCATTTGTGACCTCATGATTAATGACGTCTCTAGTACACGCCTTTATGCACGCCTATTGTAACGCCTTTTCTATGACGTATTCATATGTTATCTCTCCTTTTACAGCTGTTACGCCTACTGCCTATTCGTTTAATGTAATGCATTGACTATATATATGAACTTCTGTAAATAATATGTTGTCTGTCTGCCCCTTCCCGAACCTGTGTGGTGACGGAATGGTTATGCCACCTTGGCTCGAGCCAATAACCAAATTCCTTTTACAGGAATAAAACCCTTTTGAGTTAACCTCAATATCCCGGATTTTGCCTCTTATTTATCTGAGTTATTCTTATTGATTATTGATTACAAATTATGCATAGGTAATTGATTTTACCACAGTTCTGGCGCCCGAACAGGGACCCCTCCCCCACCCCACGCGCCGGAGGTGCGTTGCAGGCCTAGCCCCCTGCCACAGCCGGACGGACAACTACGCGTATCCGCAGGATTTCCTGTATCTCCCTCAGGCCAACGGAGGTGACTGAGGCTGCGATCGACACCCAGACGAGGCGGTGAGGAGTGCGGAGGATCCCGACCTGAGCCTAGCTGAGAGAGCAAGATCCGAGGTATACGGAGGCCCACCTGATTCCGAAGTTCCGAAGTATCTGCGTCACGAGTCGAGTCCGAATCCAGTCCGAGCCCAGTCCAGTCCGGGGTTTCCGAGGCCTTCTGTTTCCGTGCTTCCTGGTGAGTACCGTTGCTAGGGACGCATCCTGACGTGCGCATTAGTTTGTGCCGGTCAAGACAGGTTCGGGTACACGAGCCTGGTCTGCACTGTTTAGCAGTGTATCTATACTGTTCAGCAGTATATCTGGTTTGCACCTGTAAAAGGTGTATCCGTGCCGTTTAGCG
This sequence comes from Lissotriton vulgaris, assembly GCF_964263255.1. Classification (NCBI taxonomy): domain Eukaryota; kingdom Metazoa; phylum Chordata; class Amphibia; order Caudata; family Salamandridae; genus Lissotriton; species Lissotriton vulgaris. The sequence goes on along the minus strand of NC_141699.1, from coordinate 839,263,265 downwards.
GTACATCCTGTTTCACGTGGTTGGTAGGTTTTCATTGTAGTTACTTAATGTGGTTCGTTCTTGAAATGTTTTAATGTGTCATTCAAATGTCGTGGTATGAGTGAATGTTCGATCTTCATTATTGTGCTTCTACGTGTTTTATGTGTAGTATGTTCATGTTCATATCTAAGTAGGAACCAAGTAGCCAGATTTCAGAATGCCGTTGTTTTCCAAATTAAGACAAATTAAAACCCGTAAAGGGGTTCTTGAAGAAGCTGTTCCCATTCCACCTAGGGATACTCCAGGGTACTTTATGTACCATAAGCACGGCCTAGACGCCGTTTTATTTCTCGACTTATGGGTGGATTACACTAAAGAACTGTCAGAGAATCAGAGATGGCCCGCTGCTGGGACATGGGATGCAGATTGCATCATGAGAGTAGAAGAAGCTTTATGGAAAAAGAAAGCCAGACAGTCACAGAAGGATGCCATCGAGTTATGGCGTAAAGAATCGCATAGGCGTACAGAAAAAGCTCACAGACTAGAAGACAAGAGTAAGGAGGAGTCTGACAAGACCCGAGAAAATGCATTAGTTGAGGAAGGTATCAGAGTAAATTTAGAACAAGTAGACAGACAGCGAAATACTCTTATTAATGGCATGTTCCCCATCCTGTCAAAGGGCTTGCCAAAGGCCTCTCCGGAAGTACCGAGGGACCTACCACCTCCATTGCTCCCGACTAAAACACACCCGAAGACAGCAAAGGACATTTTCCTTTCTTCTTATTTAGACGATGTAGCTCCCGCATATGTTAATACCGCATTGCCACGAGTGCCTGCGCCTAACGGACAGGACGATTATGCTCTTCCTCCCCGACAAGCTACTCCTCCCCCGATCCCTGCACCTCCTGCTTCCCTTGATACAAACCCGACGAACCCCTTCGGAGCCGGCGCCTCAGGAGGCGCGTCCGGAGGAGCGACAGGTTTCCAGACCCCGCCTGCCGCCCATCGCATGAGCTTTAGAGAAATAGCGCAACAGCGTACACCTAGAACAGATATTACAATTTATGGAGATCGCCTTGCAGACTGTAGATATGATCCTGTACCTGGTAGAAAGAATGACGAGAGAATGTTGCTCGCATCAATACGTTTACGGCGAGTCACGAACTTCCTAATGACATTACCTGGAATGACAGAATACTTAGATTGAATATATAAGTTTGTTCAGACAGGAATAGGGCCTGACAGTATTAAGGAGGCCATGACCTATCAGAAAGTGGATACTAAAGGCAAGTTATTGCGGTTTCTTATAAACTGCTTCATTAGAGAAGTGGATAGGCCGGGTATGAACCCGGAAGACGTAAAAGCACTCCATAGATGGGGTCAGAATATAGCAGATGGACAGCATGATAAAGAGGCCTGTATAGATAATATGTACCGAAGAATCAGAACTGCAATTAATAAGATGCATGAGAGAAGACAGCCCGTGCCGGAAGTAGATTCCGACAAACATGAATCCACGGACGAGGAGCCAGAGGAGGAAGCCGAGACGACGGGACACATACAGTCGCCGGCCAGAGAAATGATAGCTTATGTAGGTAAAGGAAGACCATTTAATAATTCGATGCGCCCAGTGCGCCCAGAAAGTAAAAGGATTTATCAGGAAGCCATGTGTAATCCTAGAACACCTGAACACTTATTCCAAGCCACTGACAGAGTACTTCAAGAGCGAATGGGGTACCATGTACTCGATTCTATGGATGAACAAGAATTAGCCAGGTCAGCCGTACAATGGGCTGACAGCTCTGAGAAATATGGTGATGATGCGTTAGCACATACGTTCTTGAACTTGACACCGAGTGAACAGAGTCTAGCTGGTATGTACATGATACAACATCTGCTCTTATTGTATAAAAGCCAACATTCTGATCCAGGTCCTCTGCCTGACATATTAATAGAACTAGTCACGAACAGATGGAAAGCTCTAGGAGCTATTATATGCTGTTCCCCGGAGGGAGTACGATTGTTTTTGCGAGATTTCAAAGGCCATTATGTATTGAGAGATATGGATCCCCGGCTACAGAACGTCCCTGCACACTTGTGGGCACAAGGCCCCACTGATGTAGGTTGTATGCACATTACCCCATATCGAGTCACACTCAAGGCAGGGGTGGTATTACCACGAATCCGACAATACAAGTTACCACCAGATGCTGTAGTGGCTTTACTGAGAATCATTGACGAGCTCATTGCACAAGGAGTGGTTGTGGAAACTGACTCCAATGTGTGTAATTCCCCTATCATTCCTGTTCTTAAACGTACTGACCCAAATGCTCCACCTGTTTATCGATTAGTTATCGATCTGCGCGAATTGAATAAATGTATTATACCACAGTACCCCGTGGTCCCAGATATCTCTTCATTACTAACTGCTATTGATTCAGAAGCGACGTTCTTCACTGTAATCGATCTCAAGAACGCCTTCTTCAGTGTCCCTATTGACCCGGAAAGCCAATATCTGTTCGGATTCAGTTTAAATGGACGATCTTTCAAATTTGCCCGTGCACCTCAAGGGTTCACAGAAAGCCCCAGCATCTATAGTCAAGCATTGAAAAAGCAACTCGACAGTATCCAAATGCCAGTTCACACTGCCCTGCTTCAATATGTCGATGATCTGCTGATCACCGCTCGAAGCGAACCCGAATGTGAAAATGCTTCACTGACTGTCTTGAACTTCCTGGCAGACAAGGGACACAAGGTGTCTCCTTCGAAGCTACAATTCTGTGTTCAGCAAGTTGTGTACCTGGGTCACTTGCTGTCCAAAGTGGGGAGACAGCTCACACCTGATCGCATTCAGTTAATTGTAAACATGTCACCACCCAGAACACAAAAGGAAGTACGGGCTTTCATAGGCCTAACTTCATACTGCAGACAATGGATTCCCCAATATGCATTTTTAGCGAAACCACTCATTCAGTTAACGACACAGGAGGCAGCGACTTCGACTGTCCTCCCTTGGACTCAGGAACATACACAAGCTTTTGAAGACTTGAAGAAAGCCTTATGTCAAGCACCTGTTTTAGCAACACCATGTTACAGTAAGCCTTTTACACTTTTTGTCACAGAACGTGAGGGTACCGCCTTGTCAGTCCTCACTCAGGAACAAGCAGGTTCACACAAGCCTTGTGCTTATTTTTCCAGCACGTTAGATCCTGTAGCCCAGGCCCTTCCGGCATGTTTGAAATCAGTTGCAGCAACAGCTTTAGCAATCAGACAGAGTGATTCTATTGTGTTAGGACATCCATTGACAGTACAGGTTCCGCATTCTGTAGAAGTCCTTTTAAATCGAACTCAGACCCAACACCTGACCATAGCAAGATTGACAGGTTACGAACTGACGTTGTTTCAACCACACATCGAAATCAGACGCTGCAGCACATTAAATCCTGCCACGTTATTGCCATTAAATGGAGTAGATCCATTGGCACATGATTGTATTGAAGTTATTACTATCACAACAAAACCCAGACAAGACTTGACAGATGTTCCGTTACCAGATCCAGACCTGACACTTTATGTGGATGGTTCCTGTATGCGAACAAGGACAGGTGAATTAGTGGCAGCCTACGCTGTCACGACAGATACGGAAATCGTTGAAACCAATTGTATTGACACTTTGTCAGCTCAAGCAGCAGAGCTTATTGCTCTGACACAAGCATGTATTCAAGCCAGAAATAAGAAAGTCAACATATATACTGATTCACGTTATGCATTCGGAGTCGTTCACGACTTTGGAGTCCTCTGGCGAGAGAGAGGTTACTTAACTTCTCACGGGGCCAACATCCAACACGGTCCCCTCATTCAAGCCCTGTTAGATGCAATACATCTACCTACTGCAATCTCTATCATGAAATGTAAAGCACATACCAAGGTTACTGATATTATTTCCCAGGGTAACAACCTGGCGGACCAAACAGCAAAACAAACTGCTCAGAATCGAACTCATGTAACTGACCAGACACGATTAGTGGTACCATCACACTGCATGACAGTTAGGGATCCCGCACATGATGTAATCGACATACAGTCGCATGCAACACCAGATGAAATTAAGGAATGGACTAAACTAGGAGGGATCCAAACAGACCAGGGTTGGATGACGAAGGGAAAATCTACATGGTTTCTCCCCGACTCTATGGTACAAGTCATCATTAATACGATACATAGTCCCGCACACCTAGGAGAGAAAGCAATGCTAGACAGTATTCAACACATATGGTCAAATAAAAACTTACGGGCAGCAGCCAAACAGAAAGTGCGTACTTGCATGATTTGTGGTCAGTTCAATCCAGGTAAAAGCATCCCCGTAGAGCAAGGTGGATTTCAACCTCCCGAACATCCTTTTGAAATACTCCAGATGGATTATATCCAGATGGAACGCTGTCGAGGATTCAAGTATGTCCTCGTAGTCGTATGTGCTCTCTCCCGATGGATCGAAGCATACCCAGTTCCTGATTACACTGCTCCGACCACTGCCAAGCAGCTGGTTCGTGAATACTTCCCCCGGTATGGTTTGCCCCGTATCGTATACTCAGATAATGGTCAGCCGTTCTCATCCGAACTTGTGAAACACATTACACTTTTGTTAGGTTATCAGTGGAAGTTCCATTGTGTCCGGCATCCCGAGGCAGCAGGTCTCGTGGAGCGCCATAATCAGACCTTAAAGATCCGACTTTCCAAGATCTGTAGAGAGAAGGGTGTGGATTGGATAGTCGCCTTGCCGGTCGCCCTCTTCTATATGAGGATGGTGGCCCATTCTCGATCTGGGCTATCCCCGTACGAAGTGGTTTTTGGTAGACCACCGAATATGTGGGGGACGCCTATTCCACGGAAAATAACTGATGTTGATTGTCTTATGCTGACAGATTACCTTGCCTCCTTGATGTCTGCACTACAATCTTGTCGTTCACAGGTAGCTGCAGCCTTTCCCGACAACACCGAAGTGAAGCCCCACGAGGTGGTCCCGGGTGATTACGTTTTCACCCGCAACTTTGATCGGAGAAGTCCATTGGAGCCCCGCTGGCAAGCCCCGAAGTTGGTCCTGCTCACGACGAGGACAGCTGTAAAGTTAGAGGGCAGGAAGGGATGGCTGCATTCCAGCCACGTCAAAAAGTTTTACGGACTTCCTTCGGACTTGGTTTCTAAGCCCTGCCCTCCTACACAAACTGACTCAGACTCAAAACTCCCTTTGGTTGAGAAATCCGCTTCTGAAGAATACAGAACTAAATTACGATCTAGCAAGTCAGACAGTTTAATTGTTTAAGTCCTCCCTTAGGTGAATCGGTTAAATTAGTTTCTGACATGTATCCCCTAGATCGAGATAGAGAGAGAGATAGACAAAGACAACATAAGAAGAATGCATATTGTAAATCACTTCGCAGTCGCTGTATAGTGACACTACTTATTATGTTTTTTTTAAGCCTTTTAGTTATTATTGCTGGTGTTTTATTACACATATATCATCCTATATTCAAGCGTGCACAATCTGCTCATAATGTTACTGACGAACATTCTTTTAGTGAATTACCTCCTCATGAATTGTTCTACAGACTTGCGCTGCGCAATAACACTTTCATTAGTATGTTACATCACTCCCATCAGATTACCAATGCTACAAACTGTTGGATATGTGGCCGACTCCCTCCCTACCAAGAAAACAAGGGAGTTCTGCCCCTTTTTCCGTACCCGTTCACTCACAATGGCACATGTGGTGCATGGTTCAAAATACTCAATTCCCTTGTTTCTGATGCTGCTATTTACGAAGGTAACTGGGTTTGGGGAAACCTGAACTTAGTTTTGCTCAAAGTATGCTACCCTGACAAGGAGGGACTCCCCGTAGATACTGGAACTGATCTAGAAAATGAAGTATATGGATTAGGTAATTACACAGTTACATTCATGATTTTATCTGTTGAATCCGAAGCTGCTCCTGTTCTACCTGCTATGTCAGTATTGCCAGTTACTGGTGAACTCTGTATCCGCAAGAATGGTTCCGTACACTTAGGTCATAGTAAATGTACTACTGTGGTCGAATTCAGTGATTATGGTAGATCCACGTTTAAGGCTTTACGTCATTCCTATTTTGTTTGCGGCCATACTGCATATGTCCGTTTGCCTCTAGATTGGGATGGTACTTGTTACATTGCATTCCTTCTGCCACCTGTTTTCCTAGCCCCTCCTGACTATCATAGAAACACTAATCTGGTTAAGCATAGACTCCGAAGAGATCTCCCGATTGTCGATTACACTGAAACAACATGGGAGCAATATACAGACTTTAATAAAGGTTTCTTCCCCTACCTAGGTACTGTTTCCAATAGTAAACTGATCCGTAGATTAACAAGAACCCTCGAAGCAGTGGTGCTTGAGACCACTTCAGCTCTAGGTAACTTGACGGAGGAGCAGTCCGCCATGCGGGTTGTTGTTCTTCAAAATCGTCTCGTTATTGACGTCATCTTGGCAGATAGGGGTGGAGCTTGTAAGGTCATCGGGTCAAGTTGCTGTGTTTTCATCCCAAATAACGCGCCAACCGTGTATAAAGCTATTACACGTCTCCATAAAATTGCAGGTTTGATACATCAGACTCCAGGCACCTGGACTTGGTCCGGTTGGTTCTGGACAACGTTATCTGCCTGGGGGTGGAAGATCCTATCCCTCCTAGGTATTGGCCTTCTCATAGTACTCAGTTGTTGCCTGTGTCTCCAATGCGGACCGGCAATTTGCGGCCTGTGTGCCACTTCATGTATACCACATTCAAGTACCTATTCAAAACGCGAAAAGAAAGAAGAGCAAATGATGTTAAGTGAACAAGTTGATCAATTGATGAGAATCGATGTATCATGAAGGGTCCGTGGGGAACAAGGAGGGAATGAGGAAATATAATTTTTGATCAAGTAGTGTTCCCCAGCGCGAACCCCACCGTCTCCATGTACTAGCTTGCAGTGCATGTGATTTCCCTCCTGTGTCAACTATGAAGACGCAAATGCATTTGCGTCCATCTTTAACATGTCCTCTTTCAGATCCGCCATGAACGGATTGAATATTCAGTTCCTATATATGCCGTGCCACCGTCTTTTTGTGGTACACTTTACACGTTTTTCAGCTCTGGCGAGCAGGCCCTGATTCTGCCATGAAACCTTTTTCCTGCTTCCTGACTCTGAGGGCCTCAACCCAGGCTGCCTCTGTACCAGTCACCTCTGCCTTACTCCTTGCGCGGCTCCAACCCAGCCTCCTGCCTGCCAAGACTGTATTCAACCTTCGAATTATCTGCTCCACTCCTCGAAAATACATTCCTGTCTCGTAGCTCAAGTAAACATCCTCCCAGCTGCAGGAGCATTGGGCCCGGCCTTTCTGTCTCCGTGCAAGTAAATCATAGACTCCGTTGCCATGGTAGGCCCATGCCCCCTCACCTCACATGCCGGCACGTAGACACATATACACACACTCACAACCAGTATAGGGTAGTCTCTGTCCGAGAGACCTTTTCCCTTCCAGATACTTCAGTTCCTTAAACATAAGATATCAGATACGATTTAGGATTAGGTTGACCTGACATCCCAGACTTATGTCTACACTTGTAGGGCTAAATGTCGAGTCCCTTTCACCCTCCAGTTACACGTCAGTCATACGTCAAGCTGCTGCGCGCGCACCTCTGTCATGAATTTCTGCTGACATTGCAAGATTCTCCTATGTATCCACCCATTTGTGACCTCATGATTAATGACGTCTCTAGTACACGCCTTTATGCACGCCTATTGTAACGCCTTTTCTATGACGTATTCATATGTTATCTCTCCTTTTACAGCTGTTACGCCTACTGCCTATTCGTTTAATGTAATGCATTGACTATATATATGAACTTCTGTAAATAATATGTTGTCTGTCTGCCCCTTCCCGAACCTGTGTGGTGACGGAATGGTTATGCCACCTTGGCTCGAGCCAATAACCAAATTCCTTTTACAGGAATAAAACCCTTTTGAGTTAACCTCAATATCCCGGATTTTGCCTCTTATTTATCTGAGTTATTCTTATTGATTATTGATTACAAATTATGCATAGGTAATTGATTTTACCACAATATGCAAATCAGTCTGTCCCTGGCCCAGTGCATCATGGGAACAGGGCAGACTAAACTACCAAGCCAATTCTTCAACAGAAAGGAGACAAGCTACCGGGGACCGGTTTCTGACATTTCAGCCGTCTTCGGCCCGGCTTGCTTGAATCCTGATGGTGCAGTGAGAAAGGGACTCTTGTCTGAGTATACCCTGCCACACCTATAGTGGCCAAAAACGATTCAGAAAAGGGTGTGGTGATGAACAGAGTGTCTGAATTAAGCAGACCACTCTTACCCAGTCCAAAGATCAGGGCTTGATCCATCACCGTTATTTATCTCACTGCACCATCCCAGCTCAGAACCTGGCTATATGCAAATCAGTCTGTCCCTGGCCCTGTGCATCATGGGAACAGGGCAGACTAAACTACCAAGCCAATTCTTCACCAGAAAGGAGACAAGCTACCGGGGACCGGTTTCTGGCATTTCAGCCGTCTTCGGCCCGGCTTGCTTGAATCCTGATGGTGCAGTGAGAAAGGGACTCATGTCTGAGTATACCCTGCCACACCTATAGTGGCCAAAAACGATTCAGAAAAGGGGTGGTGATGAACAGAGTGTCTGAATTAAGCAGACCACTTTTACCCAGTCCAAAGATCAGGGCTTGATCCATCACCGTTATTTATCTCACTGCACCATCCCAGCTCAGAACCTGGCTATATGCAAATCAGTCTGTCCCTGGCCCAGTGCAGCATGGGAACAGGGCAGACTAAACTACCAAGCCAGTTCTTCACCAGAAAGGAGACAAGCTACCGGGGACCGGTTTCTGGCATTTCAGCCGTCTTCGGCCCGGCTTGCTTCAATCCTGATGGTGCAGTGAGAAAGGGACTCATGTCTGAGTATACCCTGCCACACCTATAGTGGCCAAAAACGATTCAGAAAAGGGGGTGGTGATGAACAGAGTGTCTGAATTAAGCAGACCACTCTTACCCAGTCCAAAGATCAGGGCTTGATCCATCACCGTTATTTATCTCACTGCACCATCCCAGCTCAGAACCTGGCTATATGCAAATCAGTCTGTCCCTGGCCCAGTGCATCATGGGAACAGGGCAGACTAAACTACCAAGCCAATTCTTCACCAGAAAGGAGACAAGCTACCGGGGACCGGTTTCTGGCATTTCAGCCGTCTTCGGCCCGGCTTGCTTGAATCCTGATGGTGCAGTGAGAAAGGGACTCATGTCTGAGTATACCCTGCCACACCTATAGTGGCCAAAAACGATTCAGAAAAGGGGGTGGTGATGAACAGAGTGTCTGAATTAAGCAGTCCACTCTTACCCAGTCCAAAGATCAGGGCTTGATCCATCACCGTTATTTTTCTCACTGCACCATCCCAGCTCAGAACCTGGCTATATGCAAATCAGTCTGTCCCTGGCCCAGTGCATCATGGGAACAGGGCAGACTAAACTACCAAGCCAATTCTTCAACAGAAAGGAGACAAGCTACCGGGGACCGGTTTCTGACATTTCAGCCGTCTTCGGCCCGGCTTGCTTGAATCCTGATGGTGCAGTGAGAAAGGGACTCTTGTCTGAGTATACCCTGCCACACCTATAGTGGCCAAAAACGATTCAGAAAAGGGTGTGGTGATGAACAGAGTGTCTGAATTAAGCAGACCACTCTTACCCAGTCCAAAGATCAGGGCTTGATCCATCACCGTTATTTATCTCACTGCACCATCCCAGCTCAGAACCTGGCTATATGCAAATCAGTCTGTCCCTGGCCCTGTGCATCATGGGAACAGGGCAGACTAAACTACCAAGCCAATTCTTCACCAGAAAGGAGACAAGCTACCGGGGACCGGTTTCTGGCATTTCAGCCGTCTTCGGCCCGGCTTGCTTGAATCCTGATGGTGCAGTGAGAAAGGGACTCATGTCTGAGTATACCCTGCCACACCTATAGTGGCCAAAAACGATTCAGAAAAGGGGTGGTGATGAACAGAGTGTCTGAATTAAGCAGACCACTTTTACCCAGTCCAAAGATCAGGGCTTGATCCATCACCGTTATTTATCTCACTGCACCATCCCAGCTCAGAACCTGGCTATATGCAAATCAGTCTGTCCCTGGCCCAGTGCAGCATGGGAACAGGGCAGACTAAACTACCAAGCCAGTTCTTCACCAGAAAGGAGACAAGCTACCGGGGACCGGTTTCTGGCATTTCAGCCGTCTTCGGCCCGGCTTGCTTCAATCCTGATGGTGCAGTGAGAAAGGGACTCATGTCTGAGTATACCCTGCCACACCTATAGTGGCCAAAAACGATTCAGAAAAGGGGGTGGTGATGAACAGAGTGTCTGAATTAAGCAGACCACTCTTACCCAGTCCAAAGATCAGGGCTTGATCCATCACCGTTATTTATCTCACTGCACCATCCCAGCTCAGAACCTGGCTATATGCAAATCAGTCTGTCCCTGGCCCAGTGCATCATGGGAACAGGGCAGACTAAACTACCAAGCCAATTCTTCACCAGAAAGGAGACAAGCTACCGGGGACCGGTTTCTGGCATTTCAGCCGTCTTCGGCCCGGCTTGCTTGAATCCTGATGGTGCAGTGAGAAAGGGACTCATGTCTGAGTATACCCTGCCACACCTATAGTGGCCAAAAACGATTCAGAAAAGGGGGTGGCGATGAACAGAGTGTCTGAATTAAGCAGACTATTCTTGCCCAGTCCAAAGATCAGGGCTTGATCCATCACCGTTATTTATCTCACTGCACCATCCCAGCTCAGAACCTGGCTATATGCAAATCAGTCTGTCCCTGGCCCAGTGCATCATATGAACAGGGCAGACTAAACTACCAAGCCAATTCTTCACCAGAAAGGAGACAAGCTACCGGGGACCGGTTTCTGGCATTTCAGCCGTCTTCGGCCCGGCTTGCTTGAATCCTGATGGTGCAGTGAGAAAGGGACTCATGTCTGAGTATACCCTGCCACACCTATAGTGGCAAAAAACGATTCAGAAAAGGGGGTGGTGATGAACAGAGTGTCGGAATTAAGCAGACCACTCTTACCCAGTCCAAAGATCAGGGCTTGATCCATCACCGTTATTTATCTCACTGCACCATCCCAGCTCAGAACCTGGCTATTTGCAAATCAGTCTGTCCCTGGCCCAGTGCATCATGGGAACAGGGCAGACTAAACTACCAAGCCAATTCTTCACCAGAAAGGAGACAAGCTACCGGGGACCGGTTTCTGGCATTTCAGCTGTCTTCGGCCCGGCTTGCTTGAATCCTGATGGTGCAGTGAGAAAGAGACTCATGTCTGAGTATACCCTGCCACACCTATAGTGGCCAAAAACGATTCAGAAAAGGGGGTGGTGATGAACAGAGTGTCTGAATTAAGCAGACCACTCTTACCCAGTCCAAAGATCAGGGCTTGATCCATCACCGTTATTTATCTCACTGCACCATCCCAGCTCAGAACCTGGCTATATGCAAATCAGTCTGTCCCTGGCCCAGTGCATCATGGGAACAGGGCAGACTAAACTACCAAGCCAATTCTTCACCAGAAAGGAGACAAGCTACCGGGGACCGGTTTCTGGCATTTCAGCCGTCTTCGGCCCGGCTTGCTTGAATCCTGATGGTGCAGTGAGAAAGGGACTCATGTCTGAGTATACCCTGCCACACCTATAGTGGCCAAAAACGATTCAGAAAAGGGGGTGGTGATGAACAGAGTGTCTGAATTAAGCAGTCCACTCTTACCCAGTCCAAAGATCAGGGCTTGATCCATCACCGTTATTTTTCTCACTGCACCATCCCAGCTCAGAACCTGGCTATATGCAAATCAGTCTGTCCCTGGCCCAGTGCATCATGGGAACAGGGCAGACTAAACTACCAAGCCAATTCTTCAACAGAAAGGAGACAAGCTACCGGGGACCGGTTTCTGACATTTCAGCCGTCTTCGGCCCGGCTTGCTTGAATCCTGATGGTGCAGTGAGAAAGGGACTCTTGTCTGAGTATACCCTGCCACACCTATAGTGGCCAAAAACGATTCAGAAAAGGGTGTGGTGATGAACAGAGTGTCTGAATTAAGCAGACCACTCTTACCCAGTCCAAAGATCAGGGCTTGATCCATCACCGTTATTTATCTCACTGCACCATCCCAGCTCAGAACCTGGCTATATGCAAATCAGTCTGTCCCTGGCCCTGTGCATCATGGGAACAGGGCAGACTAAACTACCAAGCCAATTCTTCACCAGAAAGGAGACAAGCTACCGGGGACCGGTTTCTGGCATTTCAGCCGTCTTCGGCCCGGCTTGCTTGAATCCTGATGGTGCAGTGAGAAAGGGACTCATGTCTGAGTATACCCTGCCACACCTATAGTGGCCAAAAACGATTCAGAAAAGGGGTGGTGATGAACAGAGTGTCTGAATTAAGCAGACCACTTTTACCCAGTCCAAAGATCAGGGCTTGATCCATCACCGTTATTTATCTCACTGCACCATCCCAGCTCAGAACCTGGCTATATGCAAATCAGTCTGTCCCTGGCCCAGTGCAGCATGGGAACAGGGCAGACTAAACTACCAAGCCAGTTCTTCACCAGAAAGGAGACAAGCTACCGGGGACCGGTTTCTGGCATTTCAGCCGTCTTCGGCCCGGCTTGCTTCAATCCTGATGGTGCAGTGAGAAAGGGACTCATGTCTGAGTATACCCTGCCACACCTATAGTGGCCAAAAACGATTCAGAAAAGGGGGTGGTGATGAACAGAGTGTCTGAATTAAGCAGACCACTCTTACCCAGTCCAAAGATCAGGGCTTGATCCATCACTGTTATTTATCTCACTGCACCATCCCAGCTCAGAACCTGGCTATATGCAAATCAGTCTGTCCCTGGCCCAGTGCATCATGGGAACAGGGCAGACTAAACTACCAAGCCAATTCTTCACCAGAAAGGAGACAAGCTACCGGGGACCGGTTTCTGGCATTTCAGCCGTCTTCGGCCCGGCTTGCTTGAATCCTGATGGTGCAGTGAGAAAGGGACTCATGTCTGAGTATACCCTGCCACACCTATAGTGGCCAAAAACGATTCAGAAAAGGGGGTGGCGATGAACAGAGTGTCTGAATTAAGCAGACTATTCTTGCCCAGTCCAAAGATCAGGGCTTGATCCATCACCGTTATTTATCTCACTGCACCATCCCAGCTCAGAACCTGGCTATATGCAAATCAGTCTGTCCCTGGCCCAGTGCATCATATGAACAGGGCAGACTAAACTACCAAGCCAATTCTTCACCAGAAAGGAGACAAGCTACCGGGGACCGGTTTCTGGCATTTCAGCCGTCTTCGGCCCGGCTTGCTTGAATCCTGATGGTGCAGTGAGAAAGGGACTCATGTCTGAGTATACCCTGCCACACCTATAGTGGCAAAAAACGATTCAGAAAAGGGGGTGGTGATGAACAGAGTGTCGGAATTAAGCAGACCACTCTTACCCAGTCCAAAGATCAGGGCTTGATCCATCACCGTTATTTATCTCACTGCACCATCCCAGCTCAGAACCTGGCTATTTGCAAATCAGTCTGTCCCTGGCCCAGTGCATCATGGGAACAGGGCAGACTAAACTACCAAGCCAATTCTTCACCAGAAAGGAGACAAGCTACCGGGGACCGGTTTCTGGCATTTCAGCTGTCTTCGGCCCGGCTTGCTTGAATCCTGATGGTGCAGTGAGAAAGAGACTCATGTCTGAGTATACCCTGCCACACCTATAGTGGCCAAAAACGATTCAGAAAAGGGGGTGGTGATGAACAGAGTGTCTGAATTAAGCAGACCACTCTTACCCAGTCCAAAGATCAGGGCTTGATCCATCACCGTTATTTATCTCACTGCACCATCCCAGCTCAGAACCTGGCTATATGCAAATCAGTCTGTCCCTGGCCCAGTGCATCATGGGAACAGGGCAGACTAAACTACCAAGCCAATTCTTCACCAAAAAGGAGACAAGCTACCGGGGACCGGTTTCTGGCATTTCAGCCGTCTTCGGCCCGGCTTGCTTGAATCCTGATGGTGCAGTGAGAAAGAGACTCATGTCTGAGTATACCCTGCCACACCTATAGTGGCCAAAAACGATTCAGAAAAGGGGGTGGTGATGAACAGAGTGTCTGAATTAAGCAGACCACCCTTACCCAGTCCAAAGATCAGGGCTTGATCCATCACCGTTATTTATCTCACTGCACCATCCCAGCTCAGAACCTGGCTCTATGTAAATCAGTCTGTCCCTGGCCCAGTGCATCATGGGAACAGGGCAGACTAAACTACCAAACCAATTCTTCACCAGAAAGGAGACAAGCTACCGGGGACCGGTTTCTGGCATTTCAGCCGTCTTCGGCCCGGCTTGCTTGAATCCTGATGGTGCAGTGAGAAAGAGACTCATGTCTGAGTATACCCTGCCACACCTATAGTGGCCAAAAACGATTCAGAAAAGGGGGTGGTGATGAACAGAGTATCTGAATTAAGCGGAACATTCTTACCCAGTCCAAAGATCAGGGCTTGATCCATCACCGTTATTTATCTCACTGCACCATCCCAGCTCAGAACCTGGCTATATGCAAATCAGTCTGTCGCTGGCCCAGTGCATCATGGGAACAGGGCAGACTAAACTACCAAGCCAATTCTTCACCAGAAAGGAGACAAGCTTCCGGGGACCGGTTTCTGGCATTTCAGCCGTCTTCGGCCCGGCTTGCTTGAATCCTGATGGTGCAGTGAGAAAGGGACTCATGTCTGAGTATACCCTGCCACACCTATAGTGGCCAAAAACGATTCAGAAAAGGGGGTGGTGATGAACTGAGTGTCTGAATTTAGCAGACCACTCTTACCCAGTCCAAAGATCAGGGCTTGATCCATCACCGTTATTTATCTCACTGCACCATCCCAGCTCAGAACCCGGCTATATGCAAATCAGTCTGTCCATGGCCCAGTGCATCATGGGAACAGGGCAGACTAAACTACCAAGCCAATTCTTCACCAGAAAGGAGACAAGCTACCTGGGACCGGTTTCTGGCATTTCAGCCGTCTTCGGCCCGGCTTGCTTGAATCCTGATGGTGCAGTGAGAAAGGGACTCATGTCTGAGTATACCCTGCCACACCTATAGTGGCCAAAAACGATTCAGAAAAGGGGGTGGTGATGAACTGAGTGTCTGAATTTAGCAGACCACTCTTACCCAGTCCAAAGATCAGGGCTTGATCCATCACCGTTATTTATCTCACTGCACCATCCCAGCTCAGAACCTGGCTATATGCAAATCAGTCTGTCCCTGGCCAAGTGCATCATGGGAACAGGGCAGACTAAACTACCAAGCCAATTCTTCACCAGAAAGGAGACAAGCTACCGGGGACCGGTTTCTGGCATTTCAGCCGTCTTCGGCCCGGCTTGCTTGAATCCTGATGGTGCAGTGAGAAAGGGACTCATGTCTGAGTATACCCTGCCACACCTATAGTGGCCAAAAACGATTCAGAAAAGGGGGTGGTGATGAACAGAGTGTCTGAATTAAGCAGACCACTCTTACCCAGTCCAAAGATCAGGGCTTGATCCATCACCGTTATTTATCTTACTGCTCCATCCCAGCTCAGAACCTGGCTATATGCAAATCAGTCTGTCCCTGGCCCAGTGCATCATGGGAACAGGGCAGACTAAACTACCAAGCCAATTCTTCACCAGAAAGGAGACAAGCTACCGGGGACCGGATTCTGGCATTTCAGCCATCTTCGGCCCGGCTTGCTTGAATCCTGATGGTGCAGTGAGAAAGGGACTCATGTCTGAGTATACCCTGCCACACCTATAGTGGCCAAAAACGATTCAGAAAAGGGGGTGGTGATGAACAGAGTGTCTGAATTAAGCAGACCACTCTTACCCAGTCCAAAGATCAGGGCTTGATCTATCACCGTTATTTATCTCACTGCACCATCCCAGCTCAGAACCTGGCTATATGCAAATCAGTCTGTCCCTGGCCCAGTGCATCATGGGAACAGGGCAGACTAAACTACCAAGCCAATTCTTCACCAGAAAGGAGACAAGCTACCGGGGACCGGTTTCTGGCATTTCAGCCGTCTTCGGCCCGGCTTGCTTGAATCCTGATGGTGCAGTGAGAAAGGGACTCATGTCTGAGTATACCCTGCCACACCTATAGTGGCCAAAAACGATTCAGAAAAGGGGGTGGTGATGAACTGAGTGTCTGAATTTAGCAGACCACTCTTACCCAGTCCAAAGATCAGGGCTTGATCCATCACCGTTATTTATCTCACTGCACCATCCCAGCTCAGAACCTGGCTATATGCAAATCAGTCTGTCCCTGGCCAAGTGCATCATGGGAACAGGGCAGACTAAACTACCAAGCCAATTCTTCACCAGAAAGGAGACAAGCTACCGGGGACCGGTTTCTGGCATTTCAGCCGTCTTCGGCCCGGCTTGCTTGAATCCTGATGGTGCAGTGAGAAAGGGACTCATGTCTGAGTATACCCTGCCACACCTATAGTGGCCAAAAACGATTCAGAAAAGGGGGTGGTGATGAACAGAGTGTCTGAATTAAGCAGACCACTCTTACCCAGTCCAAAGATCAGGGCTTGATCCATCACCGTTATTTATCTTACTGCTCCATCCCAGCTCAGAACCTGGCTATATGCAAATCAGTCTGTCCCTGGCCCAGTGCATCATGGGAACAGGGCAGACTAAACTACCAAGCCAATTCTTCACCAGAAAGGAGACAAGCTACCGGGGACCGGTTTCTGGCATTTCAGCCATCTTCGGCCCGGCTTGCTTGAATCCTGATGGTGCAGTGAGAAAGGGACTCATGTCTGAGTATACCCTGCCACACCTATAGTGGCCAAAAACGATTCAGAAAAGGGGGTGGTGATGAACAGAGTGTCTGAATTAAGCAGACCACTCTTACCCAGTCCAAAGATCAGGGCTTGATCCATCACCGTTATTTATCTCACTGCACCATCCCAGCTCAGAACCTGGCTATATGCAAATCAGTCTGTCCCTGGCTCAGTGCATCATGGGAACAGGGCAGACTAAACTACCAAGCCAATTCTTCACCAGAAAGGAGACAAGCTACCGGGGACCGGTTTCTGGCATTTCAGCCGTCTTCGGCCCGGCTTGCTTGAATCCTGATGGTGCAGTGTGAAAGGGACTCATGTCTGAGTATACCCTGCCACACCTATAGTGGCCAAAAACGATTCAGAAAAGGGGGTGGTGATGAACAGAGTGTCTGAATTAAGCAG
The DNA here is from genome assembly GCF_964263255.1 of Lissotriton vulgaris. NCBI lineage: Eukaryota > Metazoa > Chordata > Amphibia > Caudata > Salamandridae > Lissotriton > Lissotriton vulgaris. The sequence goes on along the minus strand of NC_141699.1, from coordinate 839,245,925 downwards.
ACCACTCTTACCCAGTCCAAAGATCAGGGCTTGATCCATCACCGTTATTTATCTCACTGCACCATCCCAGCTCAGAACCTGGCTATATGCAAATCAGTCTGTCCCTGGCTCAGTGCATCATGGGAACAGGGCAGACTAAACTACCAAGCCAATTCTTCACCAGAAAGGAGACAAGCTACCGGGGACCGGTTTCTGGCATTTCAGCCGTCTTCGGCCCGGCTTGCTTGAATCCTGATGGTGCAGTGAGAAAGGGACTCATGTCTGAGTATACCCTGCCACACCTATAGTGGCCAAAATCGATTCAGAAAAGGGAGTGGTGATGAACAGAGTGTCTGAATTAAGCAGTCCACTCTTACCCAGTCCAAAGATCTGGGCTTGATCCATCACCGTTATTTTTCTCACTGCACCATCCCAGCTCAGAACCTGGCTATATGCAAATCAGTCTGTCCCTGGCCCAGTGCATCATGGGAACAGGGCAGACTAAACTACCAAGCCAATTCTTCACCAGAAAGGAGACAAGCTACCGGGGACCGGTTTCTGACATTTCAGCCGTCTTCGGCCCGGCTTGCTTGAATCCTGATGGTGCAGTGAGAAAGGGACTCATGTCTGAGTATACCCTGCCACACCTATAGTGGCCAAAAACGATTCAGAAAAGGGTGTGGTGATGAACAGAGTGTCTGAATTAAGTAGACCACTCTTACCCAGTCCAAAGATCAGGGCTTGATCCATCACCGTTATTTATCTCACTGCACCATCCCAGCTCAGAACCTGGCTATATGCAAATCAGTCTGTCCCTGGCCCTGTGCATCATGGGAACAGGGCAGACTAAACTACCAAGCCAATTCTTCACCAGAAAGGAGACAAGCTACCGGGGACCGGTTTCTGTCATTTCAGCCGTCTTCAGCCCGGCTTGCTTGAATCCTGATGGTGCAGTGAGAAAGGGACTCATGTCTGAGTATACCCTGCCACACCTATAGTGGTAAAAAACGATTCAGAAAAGGGGTGGTGATGAACAGAGTGTCTGAATTAAGCAGACCACTCTTACCCAGTCCAAAGATCAGGGCTTGATCCATCACCGTTATTTATCTCACTGCACCATCCCAGCTCAGAACCTGGCTATATGCAAATAAGTCTGTCCCTGGCCAAGTGCATCATGGGAACAGGGTAGACTAAACTACCAAGCCAATTCTTCACCAGAAAGGAGACAAGCTACCGGGGACCGGTTTCTGGCATTTCAGCCGTCTTCGGCCCGGCTTGCTTGAATCCTGATGGTGCAGTGAGAAAGGGACTCATGTCTGAGTATACCCTGCCACACCTATAGTGGCCAAAAACGATTCAGAAAAGGGGGTGGTGATGAACAGAGTGTCTGAATTAAGCAGACCACTCTTACCCAGTCCAAATATCAGGGTTTGATCCATCACCGTTATTTATCTCACTGCACCATCCCAGCTCAGAACCTGGCTATATGCAAATCAGTCTGTCCCTGGCCCAGTGCATCATGGGAACAGGGCAGACTAAACTACCAAGCCAATTCTTCACCAGAAAGGAGACAAGCTACCGGGGACCGGTTTCTGGCATTTCAGCCGTCTTCGGCCGGCTTGCTTGAATCCTGATGGTGCAGTGAGAAAGGGACTCATGTCTGAGTATACCCTGCCACACCTATAGTGGCCAAAAACGATTCAGAAAAGGGGGTGGTGATGAACAGAGTGTCTGAATTAAGCAGACTATTCTTGCCCAGTCCAAAGATCAGGGCTTGATCCATCACCGTTATTTATCTCACTGCACCATCCCAGCTCAGAACCTGGCTATATGCAAATCAGTCTGTCCCTGGCCCAGTGCATCATGGGAACAGGGCAGACTAAACTACCAAGCCAATTCTTCACCAGAAAGGAGACAAGCTACCGGGGACCGGTTTCTGGCATTTCAGCTGTCTTCGGCCCGGCTTGCTTGAATCCTGATGGTGCAGTGAGAAAGGGACTCATGTTTGAGTATACCCTGCCACACCTATAGTGGCCAAAAACGATTCAGAAAAGGGTGTGCTGATGAACAGAGTGTCGGAATTAAGCAGACCACTCTTACCCAGTCCAAAGATCAGGGCTTGATCCATCACCGTTATTTATCTCACTGCACCATCCCAGCTCAGAACCTGGCTATATGCAAATCAGTCTGTCTCTGGCCAAGTGCATCATGGAAACAGGGCAGACTAAACTACCGAGCCAATTCTTCACCAGAAAGGAGACAAGCTACCGGGGACCGGTTTCTGGCATTTCAGCCGTCTTCGGCCCGGCTTGCTTGAATCCTGATGGTGCAGTGAGAAAGGGACTCATGTCTGAGTATACCCTGCCACACCTATAGTGGCCAAAAACGATTCAGAAAAGGGGGTGGTGATGAACAGAGTGTCTGAATTAAGCAGACCACTCTTACCCAGTCCAAAGATCAGGGCTTGATCCATCACCGTTATTTATCTCACTGCACCATCCCAGCTCAGAACCTGGCTATATGCAAATCAGTCTGTCCCTGGCCCAGTGCATCATGGGAACAGGGCAGACTAAACTACCAAGCCAATTCTTCACCAGAAAGGAGACAAGCTACCGGGGACCGGTTTCTGGCATTTCAGCCGTCTTCGGCCCGGCTTGCTTGAATCCTGATGATGCAGTGAGAAAGGGACTCATGTCTGAGTATACACTGCCACACCTATAGTGGCCAAAAACGATTCAGAAAAGGGGGTGGTGATGAACAGAGTGTCTGAATTAAGCAGACCACTCTTACCCAGTCCAAAGATCAGGGCTTGATCCATCACCGTTATTTATCTCACTGCACCATCCCAGCTCAGAACCTGGCTATATGCAAATCAGTCTGTCCCTGGCCCAGTGCATCATGGGAACAGGGCAGACTAAACTACCAAGCCAATTCTTCACCAGAAAGGAGATAAGCTACCGGGGACCGGTTTCTGTCATTTCAGCCGTCTTCGGCCCGGCTTGCTTGAATCCTGGTGGTGCAGTGAGAAAGGGACTCATGTCTGAGTATACCCTGCCACACCTATAGTGGCCAAAAACGATTCAGAAATGGGGGTGGTAATGAACAGAGTGTCTGAATTAAGCAGACCACTCTTACCCAGTCCAAAGATCAGGGCTTGATCCATCACAGTTATTTATCTCACTGCACCATCCCAGCTCAGAACCTGGCTATATGCAAATCAGTCTGTCCCTGGCCCAGTGCATCATGGGAACAGGGCAGACTAAACTACCAAGCCAATTGTTCACCAGAAAGGAGACAAGCTACCGGGGACCGGTTTCTGGCATTTCAGCTGTCTTCGGCCCGGCTTGCTTGAATCCTGATGGTGCAGTGAGAAAGGGACTCATGTCTGAGTATACCCTGCCACACCTATAGTGGCCAAAAACGATTCAGAAAAGGGGGTGGTGATGAACAGAGTGTCTGAATTAAGCAGACCACTCTTACCCAGTCCAAAGATCAGGGCTTGATCCATCACCGTTATTTATCTCACTGCACCATCCCAGCTCAGAACCTGGCTATATGCAAATCAGTCTGTCCCTGGCCCAGTGCATCATGGGAACAGGGCAGACTAAACTACCAAGCCAATTCTTCACCAGAAAGGAGACAAGCTACCGGGGACCGGTTTCTGGCATTTCAGCCGTCTTCGGCCCGGCTTGCTTGAATCCTGATGGTGCAGTGAGAAAGGGACTCATGTCTGAGTATACCCTGCCACACCTATAGTGGCCAAAAACGATTCAGAAAAGGGGGTGGTGATGAACAGAGTGTCTGAATTAAGCAGACTATTCTTGCCCAGTCCAAAGATCAGGGCTTGATCCATCACCGTTATTTATCTCACTGCACCATCCCAGCTCAGAACCTGGCTATATGCAAATCAGTCTGTCCCTGGCCCAGTGCATCATGGGAACAGGGCAGACTAAACTACCAAGCCAATTCTTCACCAGAAAGGAGACAAGCTACCGGGGACCGGTTTCTGGCATTTCAGCTGTCTTCGGCCCGGCTTGCTTGAATCCTGATGGTGCAGTGAGAAAGGGACTCATGTCTGAGTATACCCTGCCACACCTATAGTGGCCAAAAATGATTCAGAAAAGGGTGTGGTGATGAACAGAGTGTCGGAATTAAGCAGACCACTCTTACCCAGTCCAAAGATCAGGGCTTGATCCATCACTGTTATTTATCTCACTGCACCATCCCAGCTCAGAACCTGGCTATATGCAAATCAGTCTGTCCCTGGCCAAGTGCATCATGGGAACAGGGCAGACTAAACTACCGAGCCAATTCTTCACCAGAAAGGAGACAAGCTACCGGGGACCGGTTTCTGGCATTTCAGCCGTCTTCGGCCCGGCTTGCTTGAATCCTGATGGTGCAGTGAGAAAGGGACTCATGTCTGAGTATACCCTGCCACACCTATAGTGGCCAAAATCGATTCAGAAAAGGGAGTGGTGATGAACAGAGTGTCTGAATTAAGCAGTCCACTCTTACCCAGTCCAAAGATCAGGGCTTGATCCATCACCGTTATTTTTCTCACTGCACCATCCCAGCTCAGAACCTGGCTATATGCAAATCAGTCTGTCCCTGGCCCAGTGCATCATGGGAACAGGGCAGACTAAAACTACCAAGCCAATTCTTCACCAGAAAGGAGACAAGCTACCGGGGACCGGTTTCTGACATTTCAGCCGTCTTCGGCCCGGCTTGCTTGAATCCTGATGGTGCAGTGAGAAAGGGACTCATGTCTGAGTATACCCTGCCACACCTATAGTGGCCAAAAACGATTCAGAAAAGGGGGTGGTGATGAACAGAGTGTCTGAATTAAGCAGACCACTCTTACCCAGTCCAAAGATCAGGGCTTGATCCATCACCGTTATTTATCTCACTGCACCATCCCAGCTCAGAACCTGGCTATATGCAAATCAGTCTGTCCCTGGCTCAGTGCATCATGGGAACAGGGCAGACTAAACTACCAAGCCAATTCTTCACCAGAAAGGAGACAAGCTACCGGGGACCAGTTTCTGGCATTTCAGCCGTCTTCGGCCCGGCTTGCTTGAATCCTGATGGTGCAGTGAGAAAGGGACTCATGTCTGAGTATACCCTGCCACACCTATAGTGGCCAAAATCGATTCAGAAAAGGGAGTGGTGATGAACAGAGTGTCTGAATTAAGCAGTCCACTCTTACCCAGTCCAAAGATCAGGGCTTGATCCATCACCGTTATTTTTCTCACTGCACCATCCCAGCTCAGAACCTGGCTATATGCAAATCAGTCTGTCCCTGGCCCAGTGCATCATGGGAACAGGGCAGACTAAACTACCAAGCCAATTCTTCACCAGAAAGGAGACAAGCTACCGGGGACCGGTTTCTGTCATTTCAGCCGTCTTCGGCCCGGCTTGCTTGAATCCTGATGGTACAGTGAGAAAGGGACTCATGTCTGCGTATACCCTGCCACACCTATAGTGGCCAAAAACGATTCAGAAAAGGGGTGGTGATGAACAGAGTGTCTGAATTAAGCAGACCACTCTTACCCAGTCCAAAGATCAGGGCTTGATCCATCACCGTTATTTATCTCACTGCACCATCCCAGCTCAGAACCTGGCTATATGCAAATAAGTCTGTCCCTGGCCAAGTGCATCATGGGAACAGGGTAGACTAAACTACCAAGCCAATTCTTCACCAGAAAGGAGACAAGCTACCGGGGACCGGTTTCTGGCATTTCAGCCGTCTTCGGCCCGGCTTGCTTGAATCCTGATGGTGCAGTGAGAAAGGGACTCATGTCTGAGTATACCCTGCCACACCTATAGTGGCCAAAAACGATTCAGAAAAGGGGGTGGTGATGAACAGAGTGTCTGAATTAAGCAGACCACTCTTACCCAGTCCAAAGATCAGGGTTTGATCCATCACCGCTATTTATCTCACTGCACCATCCCAGCTCAGAACCTGGCTATATGCAAATCAGTCTGTCCCTGGCCCAGTGCATCATGGGAACAGGGCAGACTAAACTACCAAGCCAATTCTTCACCAGAAAGGAGACAAGCTACCGGGGACCGGTTTCTGGCATTTCCGCCGTCTTCGGCCCGGCTTGCTTGAATCCTGATGGTGCAGTGAGAAAGGGACTCATGTCTGAGTATACCCTGCCACACCTATAGTGGCCAAAAACGATTCAGAAAAGGGGGTGGTGATGAACAGAGTGTCTGAATTAAGCAGACTATTCTTGCCCAGTCCAAAGATCAGGGCTTGATCCATCACCGTTATTTATCTCACTGCACCATCCCAGCTCAGAACCTGGCTATATGCAAATCAGTCTGTCCCTGGCCCAGTGCATCATGGGAACAGGGCAGACTAAACTACCAAGCCAATTCTTCACCAGAAAGGAGACAAGCTACCGGGGACCGGTTTCTGGCATTTCAGCTGTCTTCGGCCCGGCTTGCTTGAATCCTGATGGTGCAGTGAGAAAGGGACTCATGTTTGAGTATACCCTGCCACACCTATAGTGGCCAAAAACGATTCAGAAAAGGGTGTGGTGATAAACAGAGTGTCGGAATTAAGCAGACCACTCTTACCCAGTCCAAAGATCAGGGCTTGATCCATCACCGTTATTTATCTCACTGCACCATCCCAGCTCAGAACCTGGCTATATGCAAATCAGTCTGTCCCTGGCCAAGTGCATCATGGGAACAGGGCAGACTAAACTACCGAGCCAATTCTTCACCAGAAAGGAGACAAGCTACCGGGGACCGGTTTCTGGCATTTCAGCCGTCTTCGGCCCGGCTTGCTTGAATCCTAATGGTGCAGTGAGAAAGGGACTCATGTCTGAGTATACCCTGCCACACCTATAGTGGCTAAAAACGATTCAGAAAAGGGGGTGGTGATGAACAGAGTGTCTGAATTAAGCAGACCACTCTTACCCAGTCCAAAGATCAGGGCTTGATCCATCACCGTTATTTATCTCACTGCACCATCCCAGCTCAGAACCTGGCTATATGCAAATCAGTCTGTCCCTGGCCCAGTGCATCATGGGAACAGGGCAGACTAAACTACCAAGCCAATTCTTCACCAGAAAGGAGACAAGCTACCGGGGACCGGTTTCTGGCATTTCAGCTGTCTTCGGCCCGGCTTGCTTGAATCCTGATGATGCAGTGAGAAAGGGACTCATGTCTGAGTATACACTGCCACACCTATAGTGGCCAAAAACGATTCAGAAAAGGGGGTGGTGATGAACAGAGTGTCTGAATTAAGCAGACCACTCTTACCCAGTCCAAAGATCAGGGCTTGATCCATCACTGTTATTTATCTCACTGCACCATCCCAGCTCAGAACCTGGCTATATGCAAATCAGTCTGTCCCTGGCCCAGTGCATCATGGGAACAGGGCAGACTAAACTACCAAGCCAATTCTTCACCAGAAAGGAGATAAGCTACCGGGGACCGGTTTCTGTCATTTCAGCCGTCTTCGGCCCGGCTTGCTTGAATCCTGGTGGTGCAGTGAGAAAGGGACTCATGTCTGAGTATACCCTGCCACACCTATAGTGGCCAAAAACGATTCAGAAATGGGGGTGGTAATGAACAGAGTGTCTGAATTAAGCAGACCACTCTTACCCAGTCCAAAGATCAGGGCTTGATCCATCACCGTTATTTATCTCACTGCACCATCCCAGCTCAGAACCTGGCTATATGCAAATCAGTCTGTCCCTGGCCCAGTGCATCATGGGAACAGGGCAGACTAAACTACCAAGCCAATTCTTCACCAGAAAGGAGACAAGCTACCGGGGACCGGTTTCTGGCATTTCAGCTGTCTTCGGCCCGGCTTGCTTGAATCCTGATGGTGCAGTGAGAAAGGGACTCATGTCTGAGTATACCCTGCCACACCTATAGTGGCCAAAAACGATTCAGAAAAGGGGGTGGTGATGAACAGAGTGTCGGAATTAAGCAGACCACTCTTACCCAGTCCAAAGATCAGGGCTTGATCCATCACTGTTATTTATCTCACTGCACCATCCCAGCTCAGAACCTGGCTATATGCAAATCAGTCTGTCCCTGGCCCAGTGCATCATGGGAACAGGGCAGACTAAACTACCAAGCCAATTCTTCACCAGAAAGGAGACAAGCTACCGGGGACCGGTTTCTGGCATTTCAGCCGTCTTCGGCCCGGCTTGCTTGAATCCTGATGGTGCAGTGAGAAAGGGACTCATGTCTGAGTATACCCTGCCACACCTATAGTGGCCAAAAACGATTCAGAAAAGGGGGTGGTGATGAACAGAGTTTCTGAATTAAGCAGACTATTCTTGCCCAGTCCAAAGATCAGGGCTTGATCCATCACCGTTATTTATCTCACTGCACCATCCCAGCTCAGAACCTGGCTATATGCAAATCAGTCTGTCTCAGGCCCAGTGCATCATGGGAAAAGGGCAGACTAAACTACCAAGCCAATTCTTCACCAGAAAGGAGACAAGCTACCGGGGACCGGTTTCTGGCATTTCAGCTGTCTTCGGCCCGGCTTGCTTGAATCCTGATGGTGCAGTGAGAAAGGGACTCATGTCTGAGTATACCCTGCCACACCTATAGTGGCCAAAAACGATTCAGAAAAGGTTGTGGTGATGAACAGAGTGTCGGAATTAAGCAGACCACTCTTACCCAGTCCAAAGATCAGGGCTTGATCCATCACCGTTATTTATCTCACTGCACCATCCCAGCTCAGAACCTGGCTATATGCAAATCAGTCTGTTCCTGGCCAAGTGCATCATGGGAACAGGGCAGACTAAACTACCGAGCCAATTCTTCACCAGAAAGGAGACAAGCTACCGGGGACCGGTTTCTGGCATTTCAGCCGTCTTCGGCCCGGCTTGCTTGAATCCTGATGGTGCAGTGAGAAAGGGACTCATGTCTGAGTATACCCTGCCACACCTATAGTGGCCAAAAACGATTCAGAAAAGGGGGTGGTGATGAACAGAGTGTCTGAATTAAGCAGACCACTCTTACCCAGTCCAAAGATCAGGGCTTGACCCATCACCGTTATTTATCTCACTGCACCATCCCAGCTCAGAACCTGGCTATATGCAAATCAGTCTGTCCCTGGCCCAGTGCATCATGGGAACAGGGCAGACTAAACTACCAAGCCAATTCTTCACCAGAAAGGAGACAAGCTACCGGGGACCGGTTTCTGGCATTTCAGCTGTCTTCGGCCCGGCTTGCTTGAATCCTGATGATGCAGTGAGAAAGGGACTCATGTCTGAGTATACACTGCCACACCTATAGTGGCCAAAAACGATTAAGAAAAGGGGGTGGTGATGAACAGAGTGTCTGAATTAAGCAGACCACTCTTACCCAGTCCAAAGATCAGGGCTTGATCCATCACCGTTATTTATCTCACTGCACAATCCCAGCTCAGAACCTGGCTATATGCAAATCAGTCTGTCCCAGGCCCAGTGCATCATGGGAACAGGGCAGACTAAACTACCAAGCCAATTCTTCACCAGAAAGGAGACAAGCTACCGGGGACCGGTTTCTGTCATTTCAGCCGTCTTCGGCCCGGCTTGCTTGAATCCTGGTGGTGCAGTGAGAAAGGGACTCATGTCTGAGTATACCCTGCCACACCTATAGTGGCCAAAAACGATTCAGAAAAGGGGGTGGTAATGGACAGAGTGTCTGAATTAAGCAGACCACTCTTACCCAGTCCAAAGATCAGGGCTTGATCCATCACCGTTATTTATCTCACTGCACCATCCCAGCTCAGAACCTGGCTATATGCAAATCAGTCTGTCCCTGGCCCAGTGCATCATGGGAACAGGGCAGACTAAACTACCAAGCCAATTCTTCACCAGAAAGGAGACAAGCTACCGGGGACCGGTTTCTGGCATTTCAGCTGTCTTCGGCCCGGCTTGCTTGAATCCTGATGGTGCAGTGACAAAGGGACTCATGTCTGAGTATACCCTGCCACACCTATAGTGGCCAAAAACGATTCAGAAAAGGGGGTGGTGATGAACAGAGTGTCGGAATTAAGCAGACCACTCTTACCCAGTCCAAAGATCAGGGCTTGATCCATCACCGTTATTTATCTCACTGCACCATCCCAGCTCAGAACCTGGCTATATGCAAATCAGTCTGTCCCTGGCCAAGTGCATCATGGGAACAGGGCAGACTAAACTACCAAGCCAATTCTTCACCAGAAAGGAGACAAGCTACCGGGGACCGGTTTCTGGCATTTCAGCCGTCTTCGGCCCGGCTTGCTTGAATCCTGATGGTGCAGTGAGAAAGGGACTCATGTCTGAGTATACCCTGCCACACCTATAGTGGCCAAAAACGATTCAGAAAAGGGGGTGGTGAGGAACAGAGTGTCTGAATGAAGCAGACCACTCTTACCCAGTCCAAAGATCAGGGCTTGATCCATCACCGTTATTTATCTCACTGCACCATCCCAGCTCAGAACCTGGCTATATGCAAATCAGTCTGTCCCTGGCCCAGTGCATCATGGGAACAGGGCAGACTAAACTACCAAGCCAATTCTTCACCAGAAAGGAGACAAGCTACCGGGGACCGGTTTCTGGCATTTCAGCCGTCTTCGGCCCGGCTTGCTTGAATCCTGATGGTGCAGTGAGAAAGGGACTCATGTCTGAGTATACCCTGCCACACCTATAGTGGCCAAAAACGATTCAGAAAAGGGGGTGGTGATGAACAGAGTGTCTGAATTAAGCAGACCACTCTTACCCAGTCCAGAGATCAGGGCTTGATCCATCACCGTTATTTATCTCACTGCACCATCCCAGCTCAGAACCTGGCTATATGCAAATCAGTCTGTCCCTTGCCCAGTGCATCATGGGAACAGGGCAGACTAAACTACCAAGCCAATTCTTCACCAGAAAGGAGACAAGCTACCGGGGACCGGTTTCTGGCTTTTCAGCCGTCTTCTGCCCGGCTTGCTTGAATCCTGATGGTGCAGTGAGAAAGGGACTCATGTCTGAGTATACCCTGCCACACCTATAGTGGCCAAAAACGATTCAAAAAAGGGGGTGGTGATGAACAGAGTGTCTGAATTAAGCAGACCACTCTTACCCAGTCCAAAGATCAGGGCTTGATCCATCACCGTTATTTATCTCACTGCACCATCCCAGCTCAGAACCTGGCTATATGCAAATCAGTCTGTCCCTGGCCCAGTGCATCATGGGAACAGGGCAGACTAAACTACCAAGCCAATTCTTCACCAGAAAGGAGACAAGCTACCGGGGACCGGTTTCTGGCATTTCAGCCGTCTTCAGCCCGGCTTGCTTGAATCCTGATGGTGCAGTGAGAAAGGGACTCATGTCTGAGTATACCCTGCCACACCTATAGTGGCCAAAAACGATTCAGAAAAGGGGGTGGTGATGAACAGAGTGTCGGAATTAAGCAGACCACTCTTACCCAGTCCAAAGATCAGGGCTTGATCCATCACCGTTATTTATCTCACTGCACCATCCCAGCTCAGAACCTGGCTATATGCAAATCAGTCTGTCCCTGGCCCAGTGCATCATGGGAACAGGGCAGACTAAACTACCAAGCCAATTCTTCACCAGAAAGGAGACAAGCTACCGGGGACCGGTTTCTGGCATTTCAGCTGTCTTCGGCCCGGCTTGCTTGAATCCTGATGGTGCAGTGAGAAAGGGACTCATGTCTGAGTATACCCTGCCACACCTATAGTGGCCAAAAACGATTCAGAAAAGGGGGTGGTGATGAACAGAGTGTCGGAATTAAGCAGACCACTCTTACCCAGTCCAAAGATCAGGGCTTGATCCATCACCGTTATTTATCTCACTGCACCATCCCAGCTCAGAACCTGGCTATATGCAAATCAGTCTGTCCCTGGCCAAGTGCATCATGGGAACAGGGCAGACTAAACTACCAAGCCAATTCTTCACCAGAAAGGAGACAAGCTACCGGGGACCGGTTTCTGGCATTTCAGCCGTCTTCGGCCCGGCTTGCTTGAATCCTGATGGTGCAGTGAGAAAGGGAGTCATGTCTGAGTATACCCTGCCACACCTATAGTGGCCAAAAAGGATTCAGAAAAGGGGGTGGTGATGAACAGAGTGTCTGAATTAAGCAGACCACTCTTACCCAGTCCAAAGATCAGGCCTTGATCCATCACCGTTATTTATCTCACTGCACCATCCCAGCTCAGAACCTGGCTATATGCAAATCAGTCTGTCCCTGGCCCAGTGCATCATGGAACAGGGCAGACTAAACTACCAAGCCAATTCTTCACCAGAAAGGAGACAAGCTACCGGGGACCGGTTTCTGGCATTTCAGCTGTCTTCGGCCCGGCTTGCTTGAATCCTGATGGTGCAGTGAGAAAGGGACTCATGTCTGAGTATACTCTGCCACACCTATAGTGGCCAAAAACGATTCAGAAAAGGGGGTGGTGATGAACAGAGTGTCTGAATTAAGCAGACCACTCTTACCCAGTCCAAAGATCAGGGCTTGATCCATCACCGTTATTTATCTCACTGCACCATCCCAGCTCAGAACCTGGCTATATGCAAATCAGTCTGTCCTTGGCCCAGTGCATCATGGGAACAGGGCAGACTAAACTACCAAGCCAATTCTTCACCAGAAAGGAGACAAGCTACCGGGGACCGGTTTCTGGCATTTCAGCCGTCTTCGGCCCGGCTTGCTTGAATCCTGATGGTGCAGTGAGAAAGGGACTCATGTCTGAGTATACCCTGCCACACCTATAGTGGCCAAAAACGATTCAGAAAAGGGGGTGGTGATGAACAGAGTGTCGGAATTAAGCAGACCACTCTTACCCAGTCCAAAGATCAGGGCTTGATCCATCACCGTTATTTATCTCACTGCACCATCCCAGCTCAGAACCTGGCTATATGCAAATCAGTCTGTTCCTGGCCAAGTGCATCATGGGAACAGGGCAGACTAAACTACCAAGCCAATTCTTCACCAGAAAGGAGACAAGCTACCGGGGACCGGTTTCTGGCATTTCAGCCGTCTTCGGCCCGGCTTGCTTGAATCCTGATGGTGCAGTGAGAAAGGGACTCATGTCTGAGTATACCCTGCCACACCTATAGTGGCCAAAAACGATTCAGAAAAGGGGGTGGTGATGAACAGAGTGTCTGAACTAAGCAGACCACTCTTACCCAGTCCAAAGATCAGGCCTTGATCCATCACCGTTATTTATCTCACTGCACCATCCCAGCTCAGAACCTGGCTATATGCAAATCAGTCTGTCCCTGGCCCAGTGCATCATGGGAACAGGGCAGACTAAACTACCAAGCCAATTCTTCACCAGAAAGGAGACAAGCTACCGGGGACCCGTTTCTGGCATTTCAGCCGCCTTCGGCCCGGCTTGCTTGAATCCTGATGGTGCAGTGAGAAAGGGACTCATGTCTGAGTATACCCTGCCACACCTATAGTGGCCAAAAACGATTCAGAAAAGGGGGTGGTGATGAACAGCGTGTCTGAATTAAGCAGACTATTCTTGCCCAGTCCAAAGATCAGGGCTTGATCCATCACCGTTATTTATCTCACTGCACCATCCCAGCTCAGAACCTGGCTATATGCAAATCAGTCTGTCCCTGGCCCAGTGCATCATGGGAACAGGGCAGACTAAACTACCAAGCCAATTCTTCACCAGAAAGGAGACAAGCTACCGGGGACCGGTTTCTGGCATTTCAGCTGTCTTCGGCCCGGCTTGCTTGAATCCTGATGGTGCAGTGAGAAAGGGACTCATGTTTGAGTATACCCTGCCACACCTATAGTGGCCAAAAACGATTCAGAAAAGGGTGTGGTGATGAACAGAGTGTCGGAATTAAGCAGACCACTCTTACCCAGTCCAAAGATCAGGGCTTGATCCATCACCGTTATTTATCTCACTGCACCATCCCAACTCAGAACCTTGAGGTTCCGTGACGGTTCCGTGACAATTTGAACCCGTGTTTTCAAATTTGTCGGAAATACATAATATTGGTATCAGCGAACCGCAAATGATCCATTTAGTATATCCTGGTGTTTTCGCTACGCTACGAGCAAGAGCACTCCTTTTATAAACACATTTCTGATCTACCCACGGCATCCATCTTAGATCATGGCCGCCATTTTGTGATTCTTGCCCTCACATACGCAATAGCCTCTGATCACTTCATTACGATTAAGGACACGTAGCCTTAGCCGGAGATTCACCTCTTACATGACACGTACACCTTAAACCAGATCACGCTGTAGCTGCATGACTCGACAAAGGCTGCCTCCTCGGCCCGAGGCCAGCCCTGCCAAACTGGTCTTCGTGTCCATTGTACCTGATCATGATTAGGCGGCCGAAGCCGGTAGCCTTGCCCATTTACAACCCACAAACATCCCTTATCCCACTTTTCTATCTTCCACACCTGGCTCTGTTTCTTTCTTTCTGAATCTTTATTAGGGGGAGGTAACGAACTTTACGATGAGGCGGTCCGGGTCCTGAATGCAATATTGACAGGGAATTGTGACAAACTAGTGGGAACCCCTCTTTTCGCAATGTTTGGCCTCAGATATTATCGACGGTTCCTGTGTAACGCCAAATATTTATTGTTTTAGACACAAAGGTTTTGGGAATGTATTACATGTAAAGAATTTGCCCCTAGCGTAAAAAACAGTATATAAGGAGCAGCCCTCTTTGTACAAATCGAACAGGCTCCTGGTTACTGCCCGTGTGTAGTATCTGTGACTTCTGTGTCCCTGCAGTAATAAACCTTTGGTCTTTGACGCCACCATCGAGAAGCCCGTGTTTCTGTTCATTTGTGCACCAAGGCAGGTGGGAACTCCGGGGTCTTTGGGTGTTGTTCCCTGACACCTCTGGACGGAACCAAAAAGTCCAGAACTCCAATTGGCGCCCAACGTGGGGCGACGTCATTCGGTACCGGTCCAAAAGCCTGAAGAGTTCGAGAAGCTTCGTGTGAAGATTCCTGAGGGAGGCGCCCCACTTCATCGATCCCGGCATATCGCAAAAGTGGCCCGAAGTTCTCTTCCACGAGGGTTTCCCGTTCAGGACGGCTGCAGTGGGCCGTTGCCTTAACCGTCGCCCTGTCTTGGACCCGAAGTGGTGCAGTCCTTAGTACGGCGAAACGTGACGGGTTTCTCCTTGGTGACGTCTTCAGTGACTCAGTTAAGTATTTAGTGATAGCTAGCTGGTTACTTTTGTGAGGATTGTTAAAATCCTTGATCGGTTCTTGGTTTGGTTTAGTCTTGTAAGATTATCACTGGTTGTTCTAGTTACGATAATCTTTTTGGTTTAGTTTGGGTATCGATACATCAGTTCGTTTTGGTAGGCCTAAGTTCTTGGTTCGAGTGCACATATTTGTTTCGTGTTTGTTTGTTTTGTGTTCCGGACTGAAAATGGTAAGTCGGAAAATGTTGTCTTGTTTTAGTTGCAACAGTGACTCACGATTGGAGGACTCTTGTCTGGTTCCTCCGATTGGGACTCCCCTATATGATTTATATTGTAAGCATGGCGTGGGTCCTATATCTTATAATGAGGTATGGGTCCGTTACTGTAAGAAGGATGGTGTCCTTAGTTGGCCACTGCATGGTAGTTTTGAACCAGAGATTCTCGACAACTTAGAAGCGAAATTGTTTAAGAAGAAAGCCCGGCCGGCAATGTTTGATTCTTTCCGTTATTGGCGAAAAGAATCCAAACAGACAGAAATGAAAAGGTTGAAGAAAGAACAGAAAGAACAAGAAGAGTTAACTCTAGAGCAAGCGGCTAAACAGTTGCAGGCTAACGAGTGTGAGAAGGCCATAGATGTAGCAATTAGAGAGCATAACTTAGCGATCGACAAGTGCTATCCTGCCTTGCCATCGAAAATGGCTAAGATACTGGAGGATTCCGAAAACGATCCTCTGTTATCTTATCTGTTACGGTCACCTCCACCGTATGCACAAGGTGCTGCGGCTCCACTCGTCCCGAATGTTCAATTACCGGTTGCTGGACAACCTGGTGTTCCTGCTCCTGTCCCCCAGAATCAAGTTCCCGTACCTCCTGTGATGAATGTGAATGTTCCTACAGCTCCTCCTCTTCCTACACTGCCAGCCTCTATACCTACATCCGTACCTACTGTTCCTCAAACTATTTTTCTCGATACTCCTACTGTTCCGTTATCTATTCCTACCTCTACTGCATTCTCTACGTCTGCGAGTGTGCTAACTCCACTTTCTGTTCGTCGAAGAATCACTGATTCTGTTACTAATATGCTGTCTCCTATATATAAAACTTTGATTAAGACTCCTACTCCTGATTCATTTCAGAGACGTAGTCAGCTACCAAGTACTGAGGAACGGGGAATTTTAGATTCCACGGCTCTCAGATGGATTTCGAAGAGTAGAAGGTATAGTACGAGAGATGTGTTAGACACATTTATGCAGTGGAAGGAACCAACGCAACGGTACGTCTTTGATGAGATGTGCTCGTTGTTACGTGAAGAGATAGAAGAAGACGATGTCGAATCAGATTTGGAAGATTTAATTAGAGTTCAAAAAGAGTTTGCTGCTGGAATGATAGTGGGTGAGAATATAAAGGAAGCGATGGAACTTATTTTAAGTTTTAGGAATGATCCATCTCTTCGTTCGCCGAGAGATTTAGAAAAAGGTAAAGTGAAGCTAAGTCGCCAATATCCTATGAGGGAGGTTCCTCCAATTTGGCGCGAAGCAATACAACGTGATGATAATGCAGGTATTGCAGCTGCTCCAGCACAGTTCCAACGAGTGTGGATACACATTCCATGGAAGCGAGCAGAAGTGCTAGCGGTGAAACAGGCCTTGCCAGACCCACGTAAAAATCCAGCTGGATATTACAAGGAATTAACACAGACAGTTGAGGCTTGTATAATGAACTTAGCCGACATCGATATGTTGTTTGGTAACGTAGTTCCGCAACCAGTGTGGGCTAAAATTCGTAGAGAGGATCATCAAGCTGCTTTAGGTGGTGATTGGGCAGCTATCACTGCAGCAGATGGTCAGCAAATAGGTGGTGCGAAACCGAACCTCTAATTGCTAATCTGCCAGGTAGAATAATTGATCTAATGAAGACTCTGATGCCAGCATTGCGTGTTAATTGGGACAAGCTGTCAGCATGCAGGCAGAAGAAAGACGAAAGTGTCTCCGACTTCTTCACGAGGTTTGAAGAGACTTTTGTAGATCATAGTGGTCAGGACATGAGTACAGAAGGAGGACAGAGATTGTTTGTCGATAAATTTGTGCATAATTTGTTACCTGAATTATGCAATAAATTAAAAGACTCAGAAAGTGCGTGGGCTGTATCTACGACAGCGCAAATACTTGCGACTGCACAGTACTACGAAAATAGGGATAAAGAGGAAAAGGAAAAATCAGAAAAGAAAACAAAAGATTTAAAAACTAAAGTTCTTTTGCAACAGGCGTATCCGCCTCGCACGAATCAGACTAATACGCAGCAAGGTTCGTACCAAAGGACAGATTATGGTTCATCAAGACCTCAATATCAGTGGAATCAGTGTGCGTACTGTAAGAAAGAGGGTCACTATAAAAATGAATGTCCGATCTTAGCGCAAAATAATGCAGCAGCAGCTCAGAGAGGTCGTGGTGGTTTTGTGCAGAATTCTAGAGGTCGAGGACGAGGTGCTATGCCTCCACAAACGAATGATCGTCCCTCCAATCACTTTGATCAACGAAATGGACAATCTACTCAGCAAAATAGATCTCAACAATATCTTGTCGAGGACTATAATGAAGTAGATGAGGGTTATCAACAAAATGGGTACTAGGACAGCCATGGACAGAGAGAGGGAGTAGTATCAGTTCCAGTGGATCAGAGTGGGCCTTATGTCGCAGTAGCAACATCAGGTGTAGTCGAACCGTTTCTGTTGGATACTGGTGCCGCAAAAAGTTCTATCATTCATGCGAAACTCCCTGGCGCACCTTTGTCTGGCTCAACAAATGTTTCCGTAGGTTTTTCAGGCGCCCCTGTTTACAACCCGATATCTGGTCCTTTGTCTATTTCTGTTGGACCGTGCCAATTGAAAGCACCCCTGATTTTGACGACAGGTTGTAATGAAAACCTGCTTGGTTTAGATTTGTTAAAACGACTATATACGACATTGTACTGTTCTCCGGAAGGAGTACAGCTTACATTGGGTAAAAATATCACCTCTCCGATGTACTTGTCAATGGATGCACTCCCGCCGGAGCTACATTCACTCCCTGATTCTCTTTGGGCGACTGGTCCTAATGATGTAGGTCTCCTAGAAATTCCACCGTATGTGGTAACTTTGAAAGCGAATGTAAAATTTCCAAGAATTCCCCAATATAAAATATCTAGTGAAGGAGAGCGTGCACTTTTATTGATTGTGCAAGATTTGATTAAGAAAGGTGTGGTTGAAGAAACTAGAGGAAATGTCTGTAACAGTCCTGTATTGCCGATTCTGAAACGAACTGATCCTACAAAACCTCCAGTTTATAGGTTTGTCATAGACCTTAGAGAAGTTAATAAGATTGTAGTCCCGCAGTTTCCTGTAGTGCCAGACATTACTGCCTTGTTAACATTGATTCCTGCCACAGCCACATGGTTCTCAGTTATTGACCTAAAAAATGCCTTTTTCAGCATTCCGATAGCTGAAGAAAGTAGGGATATTTTCGGCTTCTGTCTAGGAGGTCGCAGTTTCAGATTTAAACGCGCTCCACAAGGCTATTGTGAGAGTCCATCAATTTATAGTCAAGCATTAAAAAGCCAGTTAGATTCTTTTGTCCTTCCTCCAGGTTCTGCCCTAGTACAGTACGTAGACGATCTTTTAGTGGCTGCCGATGACAAGGAAACTTGCAAAGCAGCTACAATTTCCTTATTGCATCATTTGTCTAATTTGAATCACAAGGTGTCTCCTTCGAAAATGCAATACTGCTGCCAAGAAGTGACCTACCTAGGTCATCTCTTGTCAAAGGAGGGAAGGAAGTTGACCCCAGAAAGAATAAAAGCAATTACACAGATGAGTGTTCCACGCACACAGAGAGAAGTACGTGCCTTCCTAGGCATTACCTCTTACTGTAGGCAGTGGATTCCAAATTTTTCTCTGTTAGCGAAACCATTGGTAGCTTTGACTGGGAAAAATGTTCCGAGTCCGGTGCCATGGTCTGATGAATGTCAAGAGAGTTTTATTGAATTACGAAAAGCATTGTGTTCAGCTCCTGTATTGGGTACACCTGATTACAGTAAGCCATTCACGCTCTACGTTCACGAAAGGGAAGGTTGCGCGTTGAGTGTTCTGACACAGAAGTTTGGTGATAAACAACGCCCTTGTGCGTATTTCTCATCAACATTAGATCCGGTAGCCAGAGCGTTGCCTAGTTGTTTGAGAGCTACAGCGGCAGCTGCAGCTTCCATTCGACAATCTGCTGGTTTGGTGATGAACAATATGCTAGTGGTCATGGTTCCTCATGCAGTGGATACACTCATGAACCGAACGAAGACACAACACCTTACTAGTGCGAGATTATCTGGTTACGAGCTGACATTACTAGCGAGTCATATTCAGATCAAAAGATGCAATGTATTGAATCCAGCAACACTGTTGCCGACTGATCAAGAGTCGAGTGATTCCGAGCCACATGATTGCTGTTTCAAAACGGAGGAAGAGACAAAAGGACGCATTGATTTAAAAGATACTCCGCTATCAGATCCGGATGGTACGCTGTATGTGGACGGGTCATGTTTTAAATTGGAGAATGGTGATGTGACTGCTGCTTACGCGGTAACGACTTTGAAGACGATTGTGGAGACTGCAAGAGTGAGTCAGAATTCTGCCCAAGCTGCAGAATTAATAGCTCTAACGAGAGCGTGTGTTTTAGCTGAGGGAAAGAGAGTGAATGTGTTTACAGATAGTCAGTACGCATTTGGCGTGGCCCATAGTTTTGGCCGGTTGTGGAGAGAAAGAGGTTTCATTACGTCCCATGGGACTAAGATCCAACATGGTCAGCTAGTTAACGACTTGTTGGAATCTCTAACCTTGCCGACTGAAGTTGCGATTGTGAAGTGCAGTGCTCATAAAGCAATCACGGATGATGTTGGTCGTGGGAATGCTTTTGCTGATGAAATTGCTAAACAGACAGCTAGAGACACGATGAGCAGAATGTATGTTGCTACGTCTGCAAGATGGATTGCTGAGTCCGGAATGTGTGAAGACACTATGGAAAGTGTGAAAGAGATTCAGAAAGAAGCAACTGAGGAAGAGAAACGTGTATGGAGAGAAAGTACGGGCAAGTTGGACTCGAATGGATGTTGGATTGATTTGACAGAACAGCAGCGTTGGATGTTGCCCGATGCGTATGTGCTTGCAGTAGTGACGATGGCGCATGGAGTAGCGCATATAAGTTCTAAAGGGATATGTAAGATGTTGGCTCCGGTCTGGAAGAATGAGGGAATCAGTAAGTGTGCAGAGAGAGTGGTGAAAAATTGTATGGTGTGCTTGATGCATAATCCTGGCAAGGGAACTCCAACTCCAGCTGGTCATTTCGCTCCTCCTTCCTGCCCCTTTGAAGTAATTCAGTTAGACTTCATTCACATGGAACGCTGCAATAATTTGAAGTATGTCCTGGTGGTAGTTTGTGCTTTTTCCAGGTGGATAGAAGCATACCCACTAAAGGACAACACTGCCCTATCTACTGCCAAAATTCTTCTCAAGGAATTTTTCCCTAGATATGGAATGCCACGGATTGTATGGTCAGATAACGGAAGTGAGTTTATAGGGAAAGTTATGCAGAGTGTGTGTGCCGGCCTAGGATTGAAACAGAAATTTCACAGTGCAAACCATCCCCAGTCTGCTGGTTTAGTCGAGGGTTACAATGGCACCCTCAAGCTGAAAATAGCCAAAATACAAGCATCCACAGGTTTAGCCTGGCCAGACGCACTTCCTTTGGCCTTGTTATCAACGAGAGCAACAGTACATTCTAGAATAGGGCTTAGTCCTTACGAGATAGTCTTTGGTCGCCCGGCAAATGTCTGGGGTGTGCCAAGGCCTAAAGAATTTTGCTCCATTGAATATCCTATGTTGATAGACTACCTTTACGACTTGACTGCTAAATTGAGTCTTATTCATCAACAGGTTTTCGATGCTTTGCCAAAACCTCCGGAGAGTCCAGGGCATCAGCTGAAACCAGGAGATCTGGTTGTCATCAAGAACTTCGCGAGGACGAAGAACCTTCAGCCGAGATTTGTGGGGCCTTTTCAGATCTTACTGGCAACGAGGACAGCAGTTCGTGTAGCTGGCCGTAAGCACTGGATACACGCCTCTCATGTTAAGCGTGTTCCTTTGCCGCTCCCTTACGACGACTGGGTGAAAAAGGGAATTGGTGCCTCCGAATCTGAAAGCACACCGAAGTTCATCCCTTTCAGCGATGCCGAATTGATTACTGACACTTCAAAACCTGACTCTCCTCCTGAAAAGACTCCTTTGAACACTGAACATTTGTCTCCAGCATCAGAAGAAACTTTGCTATCTGCGAACTTGAACTCTGCAACAGCTGCTAGTGATACGCTATTTTCCGATCAGACAGTACCAGCGAAGCAGAGATACAACCTAAGAAGCCGTAAAATGGACAAATAAAGCAGGCAACTGCATATTGTGATTTTGATATATATATTGAACTTTTGCCTTCAGCCAGGAAGTTTGCTATTGTTTATTTATTTTTTTAAATTGCCTTGCCGTCTGGGTAGCCGTAGGGTCGTGGCTGTGTGCCTAGTTTGAATTTGCAGGGGTCTGACACAAGGTCGATCTTTCTGTTGGTTCTGGGAACTCCCAGGGCTGATAGAGGCATTTTCATCTACGTACACATCATCAGTGGTCGCGAGCGGATTGTAGAAGATGGAGCTTCCTGCGCTGCAACGAGAAAATGTGATTTATGTTCGCAGAAACAGACTTAATAGAATTCTTCATAGCAAATGCTTTCTGATGCAATGTGCCATTACATTTTTGATTGTTTTAGCAACATTGGTGGGTGGAATCGTCTTTAGTATAAATTTGATTTTTGTGCCAGTTACTACAGTACCTCCCCTTGATCCTGCTATTTCTACTGTTTCTTCTATACACTCTTTTCACTCGTTTCCAGAACATGAGCAAGCCCGACGCTCAGAATTCACCAACAACACTTTTGTACAGCTCTTGCACCAACACCAACTGGTAGTTAACACTACAAACTGCTGGGTGTGTGGCTTGATACCCCACACTATGGATAAAGGTATTCCCTATTTGGTTTTGCCTTACAGCTATAATGGATCATTTCAGGCCTTCCAAACCATCTTTGCTTATGCCCTTGAAACTTATCCTCCACGTCCACCGCGTTCCGCTAAATATAACTCTGCCAACAAAGCTTTAGTCCAGGGAATTATTGACATGGTCAAGGACGTCAATAATACTCCATCTTACCCTAGAGACGAATTGCGAGTATATTTAAGTTGGAATACTTCAGAGTATCGCCTTAGTTTAGGAGAAAGCAAGCGTAAAAGCTCAACTCCAATCTGGGTCGTACCTCACCGAGGTCAGGTCTGTTTGCAAGGTAACGGGAGAAATCCGAGAGCTCAGCTAGGGAGGAGTGAGTGCGTAGAGACTTACGTGTTTCCGGCTAACTCTTCCCCTGCCTTTCTTACTGCTAGGGGTACCTACTTCATTTGTCGAGACAGAGCTTATACATGGTTGCCTGCCGACTTTTCAGGATCATGTTATATTGCTCGATTACTGCCTCCGACATACACTGCTTCACCTGATTACCACAGAACCAGAGTAGCGAGAGGTGTCTTCAGCAAGGAAGATACCGCTGGTCAGGAAGCTGGAGACTTCTTCAAAGGCTTCCTTCCGTTCTGGGGGCCTATGGCCAATAGTAGAAACATACGTCAGCTAACACGGGTAGTTGAATCTACTATTACCAAAACTGCTGGTGCCCTTAGCAATCTGACAGCTGAGCTTCAGGCGGATAGGCTCATGACGTTGCAGAATCGTATGGTTCTAGACGTTATACTTGCAGATCGAGGTGGGGTATGCAGAATGATCCAATCGAGCTGCTGTGTCTTTATTCCTAATAATGCTCCAACAGTCTATGAGGCGATCTCTAAGTTGCACAAGATTTCAGACTCCATACATGTAGACAAGGGAAACTGGTCCTTCATGGAGTGGTTTTGGACTCTGATATCAGCGTGGGGATGGAAGGTTCTAATGGTCATTGGTGTCATCTTAGTATTCCTATTCTCATGCTGCCTGATTATCCAGTGTGGTCCTGCTCTGTGTAGTCTTTGTGCTGCAACTTGCCTCAGAAAACCACCTGTGTTTGGAGAAAAGGTACGAGAAAGGATGATGATACAACAGCATGTCACTGACCTGATGAGCATAGAACTAGATTCAGACATAGACTGAGTAATTGCCTATGTAAGGGCAAAAGGAGGGTCTGAGGTTCCGTGACGGTTCCGTGACAATTTGAACCTGTGTTTTCAAATTTGTCGGAAATACATAATATTGGTATCAGCGAACCGCAAATGATCCATTTAGTATATCCTGGTGTTTTCGCTACGCTACGAGCAAGAGCACTCCTTTTATAAACACATTTCTGATCTACCCACGGCATCCATCTTAGATCATGGCCGCCATTTTGTGATTCTTGCCCTCACATACGCAATAGCCTCTGATCACTTCATTACGATTAAGGACACGTAGCCTTAGCCGGAGATTCACCTCTTACATGACACGTACACCTTAAACCAGATCACGCTGTAGCTGCATGACTCGACAAAGGCTGCCTCCTCTGCCCGAGGCCAGCCCTGCCAAACTGGTCTTCGTGTCCATTGTACCTGATCATGATTAGGCGGCCGAAGCCGGTAGCCTTGCCCATTTACAACCCACAAACATCCCTTATCCCACTTTTCTATCTTCCACACCTGGCTCTGTTTCTTTCTTTCTGAATCTTTATTAGGGGGAGGTAACAAACTTTACGATGAGGCGGTCCGGGTCCTGAATGCAATATTGACAGGGAATTGTGACAAACTAGTGGGAACCCCTCTTTTCGCAATGTTTGGCCTCAGATATTATCGACGGTTCCTGTGTAACGCCAAATATTTATTGTTTTAGACACAAAGGTTTTGGGAATGTATTACATGTAAAGAATTTGCCCCTAGCGTAAAAAACAGTATATAAGGAGCAGCCCTCTTTGTACAAATCGAACAGGCTCCTGGTTACTGCCCGTGTGTAGTATCTGTGACTTCTGTGTCCCTGCAGTAATAAACCTTTGGTCTTTGACGCCACCATCGAGAAGCCCGTGTTTCTGTTCATTTGTGCACCAAGGCAGGTGGGAACTCCGGGGTCTTTGGGTGTTGTTCCCTGACACCTCTGGACGGAACCAAAAAGTCCAGAACTCCAACCTGGCTATATGCAAATCAGTCTGTCCCTGGCCAAGTGCATCATGGGAACAGGGCAGACTAAACTACCGAGCCAATTCTTCACCAGAAAGGAGACAAGCTACCGGGGACCGGTTTCTGGCATTTCAGCCGTCTTCGGCCCGGCTTGCTTGAATCCTGATGGTGCAGTGAGAAAGGGACTCATGTCTGAGTATACCCTGCCACACCTATAGTGGCCAAAAACGATTCAGAAAAGGGGGTGGTGATGAACAGAGTGTCTGAATTAAGCAGACCACTCTTACCCAGTCCAAAGATCAGGGCTTGATCCATCACCGTTATTTATCTCACTGCACCATCCCAGCTCAGAACCTGGCTATATGCAAATCAGTCTGTCCCTGGCCCAGTGCATCATGGGAACAGGGCAGACTAAACTACCAAGCCAATTCTTCACCAGAAAGGAGACAAGCTACCGGGGACCGGTTTCTGGCATTTCAGCTGTCTTCGGCCCGGCTTGCTTGAATCCTGATGATGCAGTGAGAAAGGGACTCATGTCTGAGTATACACTGCCACACCTATAGTGGCCAAAAACGATTCAGAAAAGGGGGTGGTGATGAACAGAGTGTCTGAATTAAGCAGACCACTCTTACCCAGTCCAAAGATCAGGGCTTGATCCATCACCGTTATTTATCTCACTGCACCATCCCAGCTCAGAACCTGGCTATATGCAAATCAGTCTGTCCCTGGCCCAGTGCATCATGGGAACAGGGCAGACTAAACTACCAAGCCAATTCTTCACCAGAAAGGAGATAAGCTACCGGGGACCGGTTTCTGTCATTTCAGCCGTGTTCGGCCAGGCTTGCTTGAATCCTGGTGGTGCAGTGAGGAAGGGACTCATGTCTGAGTATACCCTGCCACACCTATAGTGGCCAAAAACGATTCAGAAATGGGGGTGGTAATGAACAGAGTGTCTGAATTAAGCAGACCACTCTTACCCAGTCCAAAGATCAGGGCTTGATCCATCACCGTTATTTATCTCACTGCACCATCCCAGCTCAGACCCTGGCTATATGCAAATCAGTCTGTCCCTGGCCCAGTGCATCATGGGAACAGGGCAGACTAAACTACCAAGCCAATTCTTCACCAGAAAGGAGACAAGCTACCGGGGACCGGTTTCTGTCATTTCAGCCGTCTTCGGCCCGGCTTGCTTGAATCCTGGTGGTGCAGTGAGAAAGGGACTCATGTCTGAGTATACCCTGCCACACCTATAGTGGCCAAAAACGATTCAGAAAAGGGGGTGGTGATGAACAGAGTGTCGGAATTAAGCAGACCACTCTTACCCAGTCCAAAGATCAGGGCTTGATCCATCACCGTTATTTATCTCACTGCACCATCCCAGCTCAGAACCTGGCTATATGCAAATCAGTCTGTCCCTGGCCCAGTGCATCATGGGAACAGGGCAGACTAAACTACCAAGCCAATTCTTCACCAGAAAGGAGACAAGCTACCGGGGACCGGTTTCTGGCATTTCAGCCGTCTTCGGCCCGGCTTGCTTGAATCCTGATGGTGCAGTGAGAAAGGGACTCATGTCTGAGTATACCCTGCCACACCTATAGTGGCCAAAAATGATTCATAAAAGGGGGTGGTGATGAACAGAGTGTCTGAATTAAGCAGACTATTCTTGCCCAGTCCAAAGATCAGGGCTTGATCCATCACCGTTATTTATCTCACTGCACCATCCCAGCTCAGAACCTGGCTATATGCAAATCAGTCTGTCCCTGGCCCAGTGCATCATGGAAACAGGGCAGACTAAACTACCAAGCCAATTCTTCACCAGAAAGGAGACAAGCTACCGGGGACCGGTTTCTGGCATTTCAGCTGTCTTCGGCCCGGCTTGCTTGAATCCTGATGATGCAGTGAGAAAGGGACTCATGTCTGAGTATACACTGCCACACCTATAGTGGCCAAAAACGATTAAGAAAAGGGGGTGGTGATGAACAGAGTGTCTGAATTAAGCAGACCACTCTTACCCAGTCCAAAGATCAGGGCTTGATCCATCACCGTTATTTATCTCACTGCACCATCCCAGCTCAGAACCCGGCTATATGCAAATCAGTCTGTCCCTGGCCCAGTGCATCATGGGAACAGGGCAGACTAAACTACCAAGCCAATTCTTCACCAGAAAGGAGACAAGCTACCGGGGACCGGTTTCTGTCATTTCAGCCGTCTTCGGCCCGGCTTGCTTGAATCCTGGTGGTGCAGTGAGGAAGGGACTCATGTCTGAGTATACCCTGCCACACCTATAGTGGCCAAAAACGATTCAGAAAAGGGGGTGGTAATGAACAGAGTGTCTGAATTAAGCAGACCACTCTTACCCAGTCCAAAGATCAGGGCTTGATCCATCACCGTTATTTATCTCACTGCACCATCCCAGCTCAGAACCTGGCTATATGCAAATCAGTCTGTCCCTGGCCCAGTGCATCATGGGAACAGGGCAGACTAAACTACCAAGCCAATTCTTCACCAGAAAGGAGACAAGCTACCGGGGACCGGTTTCTGGCATTTCAGCTGTCTTCGGCCCGGCTTGCTTGAATTCTGATGGTGCAGTGAGAAAGGGACTCATGTCTGAGTATACCCTGCCACACCTATAGTGGCCAAAAACGATTCAGAAAAGGGGGTGGTGATGAACAGAGTGTCGGAATTAAGCAGACCACTCTTACCCAGTCCAAAGATCAGGGCTTGATCCATCACCGTTATTTATCTCACTGCACCATCCCAGCTCAGAACCTGGCTATATGCAAATCAGTCTGTCCCTGGCCCAGTGCATCATGGGAACAGGGCAGACTAAACTACCAAGCCAATTCTTCACCAGAAAGGAGACAAGCTACCGGGGACCGGTTTCTGGCATTTCAGCTGTCTTCGGCCCGGCTTGCTTGAATCCTGATGATGCAGTGAGAAAGGGACTCATGTCTGAGTATACACTGCCACACCTATAGTGGCCAAAAACGATTCAGAAAAGGGGGTGGTGATGAACAGAGTGTCTGAATTAAGCAGACCACTCTTACCCAGTCCAAAGATCAGGGCTTGATCCATCACCGTTATTTATCTCACTGCACCATCCCAGCTCAGAACCTGGCTATATGCAAATCAGTCTGTCCCTGGCCCAGTGCATCATGGGAACAGGGCAGACTAAACTACCAAGCCAATTCTTCACCAGAAAGGAGATAAGCTACCGGGGACCGGTTTCTGTCATTTCAGCCGTGTTCGGCCAGGCTTGCTTGAATCCTGGTGGTGCAGTGAGGAAGGGACTCATGTCTGAGTATACCCTGCCACACCTATAGTGGCCAAAAACGATTCAGAAATGGGGGTGGTAATGAACAGAGTGTCTGAATTAAGCAGACCACTCTTACCCAGTCCAAAGATCAGGGCTTGATCCATCACCGTTATTTATCTCACTGCACCATCCCAGCTCAGACCCTGGCTATATGCAAATCAGTCTGTCCCTGGCCCAGTGCATCATGGGAACAGGGCAGACTAAACTACCAAGCCAATTCTTCACCAGAAAGGAGACAAGCTACCGGGGACCGGTTTCTGTCATTTCAGCCGTCTTCGGCCCGGCTTGCTTGAATCCTGGTGGTGCAGTGAGAAAGGGACTCATGTCTGAGTATACCCTGCCACACCTATAGTGGCCAAAAACGATTCAGAAAAGGGGGTGGTGATGAACAGAGTGTCGGAATTAAGCAGACCACTCTTACCCAGTCCAAAGATCAGGGCTTGATCCATCACCGTTATTTATCTCACTGCACCATCCCAGCTCAGAACCTGGCTATATGCAAATCAGTCTGTCCCTGGCCCAGTGCATCATGGGAACAGGGCAGACTAAACTACCAAGCCAATTCTTCACCAGAAAGGAGACAAGCTACCGGGGACCGGTTTCTGGCATTTCAGCCGTCTTCGGCCCGGCTTGCTTGAATCCTGATGGTGCAGTGAGAAAGGGACTCATGTCTGAGTATACCCTGCCACACCTATAGTGGCCAAAAATGATTCATAAAAGGGGGTGGTGATGAACAGAGTGTCTGAATTAAGCAGACTATTCTTGCCCAGTCCAAAGATCAGGGCTTGATCCATCACCGTTATTTATCTCACTGCACCATCCCAGCTCAGAACCTGGCTATATGCAAATCAGTCTGTCCCTGGCCCAGTGCATCATGGAAACAGGGCAGACTAAACTACCAAGCCAATTCTTCACCAGAAAGGAGACAAGCTACCGGGGACCGGTTTCTGGCATTTCAGCTGTCTTCGGCCCGGCTTGCTTGAATCCTGATGATGCAGTGAGAAAGGGACTCATGTCTGAGTATACACTGCCACACCTATAGTGGCCAAAAACGATTAAGAAAAGGGGGTGGTGATGAACAGAGTGTCTGAATTAAGCAGACCACTCTTACCCAGTCCAAAGATCAGGGCTTGATCCATCACCGTTATTTATCTCACTGCACCATCCCAGCTCAGAACCCGGCTATATGCAAATCAGTCTGTCCCTGGCCCAGTGCATCATGGGAACAGGGCAGACTAAACTACCAAGCCAATTCTTCACCAGAAAGGAGACAAGCTACCGGGGACCGGTTTCTGTCATTTCAGCCGTCTTCGGCCCGGCTTGCTTGAATCCTGGTGGTGCAGTGAGGAAGGGACTCATGTCTGAGTATACCCTGCCACACCTATAGTGGCCAAAAACGATTCAGAAAAGGGGGTGGTAATGAACAGAGTGTCTGAATTAAGCAGACCACTCTTACCCAGTCCAAAGATCAGGGCTTGATCCATCACCGTTATTTATCTCACTGCACCATCCCAGCTCAGAACCTGGCTATATGCAAATCAGTCTGTCCCTGGCCCAGTGCATCATGGGAACAGGGCAGACTAAACTACCAAGCCAATTCTTCACCAGAAAGGAGACAAGCTACCGGGGACCGGTTTCTGGCATTTCAGCTGTCTTCGGCCCGGCTTGCTTGAATTCTGATGGTGCAGTGAGAAAGGGACTCATGTCTGAGTATACCCTGCCACACCTATAGTGGCCAAAAACGATTCAGAAAAGGGGGTGGTGATGAACAGAGTGTCGGAATTAAGCAGACCACTCTTACCCAGTCCAAAGATCAGGGCTTGATCCATCACCGTTATTTATCTCACTGCACCATCCAAGCTCAGAACCTGGCTATATGCAAATCAGTCTGTCCCTGGCCAAGTGCATCATGGGAACAGGGCAGACTAAACTACCAAGCCAATTCTTCACCAGAAAGGAGACAAGCTACCGGGGACCGGTTTCTGGCATTTCAGCCGTCTTCGGCCCGGCTTGCTTGAATCCTGATGGT
Organism: Lissotriton vulgaris; assembly: GCF_964263255.1. NCBI lineage: Eukaryota > Metazoa > Chordata > Amphibia > Caudata > Salamandridae > Lissotriton > Lissotriton vulgaris. The sequence goes on along the minus strand of NC_141699.1, from coordinate 839,216,210 downwards.
GCAGTGAGAAAGGGACTCATGTCTGAGTATACCCTGCCACACCTATAGTGGCCAAAAACGATTCAGAAAAGGGGGTGGTGATGAACAGAGTGTCTGAATTAAGCAGACCACTCTTACCCAGTCCAAAGATCAGGGCTTGATCCATCACCGTTATTTATCTCACTGCACCATCCCAGCTCAGAACCTGGCTATATGCAAATCAGTCTGTCCCTGGCCCAGTGCATCATGGGAACAGGGCAGACTAAACTACCAAGCCAATTCTTCACCAGAAAGGAGACAAGCTACCGGGGACCGGTTTCTGGCATTTCAGCCGTCTTCGGCCCGGCTTGCTTGAATCCTGATGGTGCAGTGAGAAAGGGACTCATGTCTGAGTATACCCTGCCACACCTATAGTGGCCAAAAACTATTCAGAAAAGGGGGTGGTGATGAACAGAGTGTCTGAATTAAGCAGACCACTCTTACCCAGTCCAGAGATCAGGGCTTGATCCATCACCGTTATTTATCTCACTGCACCATCCCAGCTCAGAACCTGGCTATATGCAAATCAGTCTGTCCCTTGCCCAGTGCATCATGGGAACAGGGCAGACTAAACTACCAAGCCAATTCTTCACCAGAAAGGAGACAAGCTACCGGGGACCGGTTTCTGGCTTTTCAGCCGTCTTCGGCCCGGCTTGCTTGAATCCTGATGGTGCAGTGAGAAAGGGACTCATGTCTGAGTATACCCTGCCACACCTATAGTGGCCAAAAACGATTAAAAAAAAAGGGGGTGGTGATGAACTGAGTGTCTGAATTAAGCAGACCACTCTTACCCAGTCCAAAGATCAGGGCTTGATCCATCACCGTTATTTATCTCACTGCACCATCCCAGCTCAGAACCTGGCTATATGCAAATCAGTCTGTCCCTGGCCCAGTGCATCATGGGAACAGGGCAGACTAAACTACCAAGCCAATTCTTCACCAGAAAGGAGACAAGCTACCGGGGACCGGTTTCTGGCATTTCAGCCGTCTTCAGCCCGGCTTGCTTGAATCCTGATGGTGCAGTGAGAAAGGGACTCATGTCTGAGTATACCCTGCCACACCTATAGTGGCCAAAAACGATTCAGAAAAGGGGGTGGTGATGAACAGAGTGTTGGAATTAAGCAGACCACTCTTACCCAGTCCAAAGATCAGGGCTTGATCCATCACCGTTATTTATCTCACTGCACCATCCCAGCTCAGAACCTGGCTATATGCAAATCAGTCTGTCCCTGGCCCAGTGCATCATGGGAACAGGGCAGACTAAACTACCAAGCCAATTCTTCACCAGAAAGGAGACAAGCTACCGGGGACCGGTTTCTGGCATTTCAGCTGTCTTCGGCCCGGCTTGCTTGAATCCTGATGGTGCAGTGAGAAAGGGACTCATGTCTGAGTATACCCTGCCACACCTATAGTGGCCAAAAACGATTCAGAAAAGGGGGTGGTGATAAACAGAGTGTCGGAATTAAGCAGACCACTCTTACCCAGTCCAAAGATCAGGGCTTGATCCATCACCGTTATTTATCTCACTGCACCATCCCAGCTCAGAACCTGGCTATATGCAAATCAGTCTGTCCCTGGCCAAGTGCATCATGGGAACAGGGCAGACTAAACTACCAAGCCAATTCTTCACGAGAAAGGAGAAAAGCTACCGGGGACCGGTTTCTGGCATTTCAGCCGTCTTCGGCCCGGCTTGCTTGAATCCTGATGGTGCAGTGAGAAAGGGACTCATGTCTGAGTATACCCTGCCACACCTATAGTGGCCAAAAACGATTCAGAAAAGGGGGTGGTGATGAACAGAGTGTCTGAATTAAGCAGACCACTCTTACCCAGTCCAAAGATCAGGCCTTGATCCATCACCGTTATTTATCTCACTGCACCATCCCAGCTCAGAACCTGGCTATATGCAAATCAGTCTGTCCCTGGCCCAGTGCATCATGGGAACAGGGCAGACTAAACTACCAAGCCAATTCTTCACCAGAAAGGAGACAAGCTACCGGGGACCGGTTTCTGGCATTTCAGCTGTCTTCGGCCCGGCTTGCTTGAATCCTGATGGTGCAGTGAGAAAGGGACTCATGTCTGAGTATACTCTGCCACACCTATAGTGGCCAAAAACGATTCAGAAAAGGGGGTGGTGATGAACAGAGTGTCTGAATTAAGCAGACCACTCTTACCCAGTCCAAAGATCAGGGCTTGATCCATCACCGTTATTTATCTCACTGCACCATCCCAGCTCAGAACCTGGCTATATGCAAATCAGTCTGTCCCTGGCCCAGTGCATCATGGGAACAGGGCAGACTAAACTACTAAGCCAATTCTTCACCAGAAAGGAGACAAGCTACCGGGGACCGGTTTCTGTCATTTCAGCCGTCTTCGGCCCGGCTTGCTTGAATCCTGGTGGTGCAGTGAGAAAGGGACTCATGTCTGAGTATACCCTGCCACACCTATAGTGGCCAAAAACGATTCAGAAAAGGGGGTGGTAATGAACAGAGTGTCTGAATTAAGCAGACCACTCTTACCCAGTCCAAAGATCAGGGCTTGATCCATCACCATTATTTATCTCACTGCACCATCCCAGCTCAGAACCTGGCTATATGCAAATAAGTCTGTCCCTGGCCCAGTGCATCATGGGAACAGGGCAGACTAAACTACCAAGCCAATTCTTCACCAGAAAGGAGACAAGCTACCGGAGACCGGTTTCCGGCATTTCAGCCGTCTTCGGCCCGGCTTGCTTGAATCCTGATGGTGCAGTGAGAAAGGGACTCATGTCTGAGTATACCCTGCCACACCTATAGTGGCCAAAAACTATTCAGAAAAGGGGGTGGTGATGAACAGAGTGTCTGAATTAAGCAGACCACTCTTACCCAGTCCAAAGATCAGGGCTTGATCCATCACCGTTATTTATCTCACTGCACCATCCCAGCTCAGAACCTGGCTATATGCAAATCAGTCTGTCCCTGGCCCAGTGCATCATGGGAACAGGGCAGACTAAACTACCAAGCCAATTCTTCACCAGAAAGGAGACAAGCTACCAGGGACCGGTTTCTGGCATTTCAGCCGTCTTCGGCCCGGCTTGCTTGAATCCTGATGGTGCAGTGAGAAAGGGACTCATGTCTGAGTATACCCTGCCACACCTATAGTGGCCAAAAACGATTCAGAAAAGGGGGTGGTGATGAACAGAGTGTCTGAATTAAGCAGACCACTCTTACCCAGTCCAAAGATCAGGGCTTGATCCATCACCGTTATTTATCTCACTGCACCATCCCAGCTCAGAACCTGGCTATATGCAAATCAGTCTGTCCCTTGCCCAGTGCATCATGGGAACAGGGCAGACTAAACTACCAAGCCAATTCTTCACCAGAAAGGAGACAAGCTACCGGGGACCGGTTTCTGGCATTTCAGCCGTCTTCGGCCCGGCTTGCTTGAATCCTGATGGTGCAGTGAGAAAGGGACTCATGTCTGAGTATACCCTGCCACACCTATAGTGGCCAAAAACGATTCAGAAAAGGGGGTGGTGATGAACAGAGTGTCTGAATTAAGCAGACCACTCTTACCCAGTCCAAAGATCAGGGCTTGATCCATCACCGTTATTTATCTCACTGCACCATCCCAGCTCAGAACCTGGCTATATGCAAATCAGTCTGTCCCTGGCCCAGTGCATCATGGGAACAGGGCAGACTAAACTACCAAGCCAATTCTTCACCAGAAAGGAGACAAGCTACCGGGGACCGGTTTCTGGCATTTCAGCCGTCTTCGGCCCGGCTTGCTTGAATCCTGATGGTGCAGTGAGAAAGGGACTCATGTCTGAGTATACCCTGCCACACCTATAGTGGCCAAAAAAAATTCAGAAAAGGGGGTGGTGATGAACAGAGTGTCGGAATTAAGCAGACCACTCTTACCCAGTCCAAAGATCAGGGCTTGATCCATCACCGTTATTTATCTCACTGCACCATCCCAGCTCAGAACCTGGCTATATGCAAATCAGTCTGTCCCTGGCCCAGTGCATCATGGGAACAGGGCAGACTAAACTACCAAGCCAATTCTTCACCAGAAAGGAGACAAGCTACCGGGGACCGGTTTCTGGCATTTCAGCTGTCTTCGGCCCGGCTTGCTTGAATCCTGATGGTGCAGTGAGAAAGGGACTCATGTCTGAGTATACCCTGCCACACCTATAGTGGCCAAAAATGATTCAGAAAAGGGGGTGGTGATGAACAGAGTGTCGGAATTAAGCAGACCACTCTTACCCAGTCCAAAGATCAGGGCTTGATCCATCACCGTTATTTATCTCACTGCACCATCCCAGCTCAGAACCTGGCTATATGCAAATCAGTCTGTTCCTGGCCAAGTGCATCATGGGAACAGGGCAGACTAAACTACCAAGCCAATTCTTCACCAGAAAGGAGACAAGCTACCGGGGACCGGTTTCTGGCATTTCAGCCGTCTTCGGCCCGGCTTGCTTGAATCCTGATGGTGCAGTGAGAAAGGGACTCATGTCTGAGTATACCCTGCCACACCTATAGTGGCCAAAAACGATTCAGAAAAGGGGGTGGTGATGAACAGAGTGTCTGAATTAAGCAGACCACTCTTACCCAGTCCAAAGATCAGGCCTTGATCCATCACCGTTATTTATCTCACTGCACCATCCCAGCTCAGAACCTGGCTATATGCAAATCAGTCTGTCCCTGGCCCAGTGCATCATGGGAACAGGGCAGACTAAACTACCAAGCCAATTCTTCACCAGAAAGGAGACAAGCTACCGGGGACCGGTTTCTGGCATTTCTGCTGTCTTCGGCCCGGCTTGCTTGAATCCTGATGGTGCAGTGAGAAAGGGACTCATGTCTGAGTATACTCTGCCACACCTATAGTGGCCAAAAACGATTCAGAAAAGGGGGTGGTGATGAACAGAGTGTCTGAATTAAGCAGACCACTCTTACCCAGTCCAAAGATCAGGGCTTGATCCATCACCGTTATTTATCTCACTGCACCATCCCAGCTCAGAACCTGGCTATATGCAAATCAGTCTGTCCCTGGCCCAGTGCATCATGGGAACAGGGCAGACTAAACTACCTAGCCAATTCTTCACCAGAAAGGAGACAAGCTACCGGGGACCGGTTTCTGTCATTTCAGCCGTCTTCGGCCCGGCTTGCTTGAATCCTGGTGGTGCAGTGAGAAAGGGACTCATGTCTGAGTATACCCTGCCACACCTATAGTGGTCAAAAACGATTCAGAAAAGGGGGTGGTAATGAACAGAGTGTCTGAATTAAGCAGACCACTCTTACCCAGTCCAAAGATCAGGGCTTGATCCATCACTGTTATTTATCTCACTGCACCATCCCAGCTCAGAACCTGGCTATATGCAAATCAGTCTGTCCCTGGCCCAGTGCATCATGGGAACAGGGCAGACTAAACTACCAAGCCAATTCTTCACCAGAAAGGAGACAATCTACCGGGGACCGGTTTCCGGCATTTCAGCCATCTTCGGCCCGGCTTGCTTGAATCCTGATGGTGCAGTGAGAAAGGGACTCATGTCTGAGTATACCCTGCCACACCTATAGTGGCCAAAAACTATTCAGAAAAGGGGGTGGTGATGAACAGAGTGTCTGAATTAAGCAGACCACTCTTACCCAGTCCAAAGATCAGGGCTTGATCCATCACCGTTATTTATCTCACTGCACCATCCCAGCTCAGAACCTGGCTATATGCAAATCAGTCTGTCCCTGGCCCAGTGCATCATGGGAACAGGACAGCCTAAACTACCAAGCCAATTCTTCACCAGAAAGGAGACAAGCTACCAGGGACCGGTTTCTGGCCTTTCAGCCGTCTTCGGCCCGGCTTGCTTGAATCCTGATGGTGCAGTGAGAAAGGGACTCATGTCTGAGTATACCCTGCCACACCTATAGTGGCCAAAAACGATTCAGAAAAGGGGGTGGTGATAAACAGAGTGTCTGAATTAAGCAGACCACTCTTACCCAGTCCAAAGATCAGGGCTTGATCCATCACCGTTATTTATCTCACTGCACCATCCCACCTCAGAACCTGGCTATATGCAAATCAGTCTGTCCCTGGCCCAGTGCATCATGGGAACAGGGCAGACTAAACTACCAAGCCAATTCTTCACCAGAAAGGAGACAAGCTACCGGGGACCGGTTTCTGGCATTTCAGCCGTCTTCGGCCCGGCTTGCTTGAATCCTGATGGTGCAGTGAGAAAGGGACTCATGTCTGACTATACCCTGCCACACCTATAGTGGCCAAAAACGATTCAGAAAAGGGGGTGGTGATGAACAGAGTGTCTGAATTAAGCAGACCACTCTTACCCAGTCCAAAGATCAGGGCTTGATCCATCACCGTTATTTATCTCACTGCACCATCCCAGCTCAGAACCTGGCTATATGCAAATCAGTCTGTCCCTTGCCCAGTGCATCATGGGAACAGGGCAGACTAAACTACCAAGCCAATTCTTCACCAGAAAGGAGACAAGCTACCGGGGACCGGTTTCTGGCATTTCAGCCGTCTTCGGCCCGGCTTGCTTGAATCCTGATGGTGCAGTGAGAAAGGGACTCATGTCTGAGTATACCCTGCCACACCTATAGTGGCCAAAAACGATTAAAAAAAGGGGGTGGTGATGAACAGAGTGTCTGAATTAAGCAGACCACTCTTACCCAGTCCAAAGATCAGGGCTTGATCCATCACCGTTATTTATCTCTCTGCACCATCCCAGCTCAGAACCTGGCTATATGCAAATCAGTCTGTCCCTGGCCCAGTGCATCATGGGAACAGGGCAGACTAAACTACCAAGCCAATTCTTCACCAGAAAGGAGACAAGCTACCGGGGACCGGTTTCTGGCATTTCAGCCGTCTTCGGCCCGGCTTGCTTGAATCCTGATGGTGCAGTGAGAAAGGGACTCATGTCTGAGTATACCCTGCCACACCTATAGAGGCCAAAAACGATTCAGAAAAGGGGGTGGTGATGAACAGAGTGTCGGAATTAAGCAGACCACTCTTACCCAGTCCAAAGATCAGGGCTTGATCCATCACCGTTATTTATCTCACTGCACCATCCCAGCTCAGAACCTGGCTATATGCAAATCAGTCTGTCCCTGGCCCAGTGCATCATGGGAACAGGGCAGACTAAACTACCAAGCCAAATCTTTACCAGAAAGGAGACAAGCTACCGGGGACCGGTTTCTGGCATTTCAGCTGTCTTCGGCCCGGCTTGCTTGAATCCTGATGGTGCAGTGAGAAAGGGACTCATGTCTGAGTATACCCTGCCACACCTATAGTGGCCAAAAACGATTCAGAAAAGGGGGTGGTGATGAACAGAGTGTCGGAATTAAGCAGACCACTCTTACCCAGTCCAAAGATCAGGGCTTGATCCATCACCGTTATTTATCTCACTGCACCATCCCAGCTCAGAACCTGGCTATATGCAAATCAGTCTGTCCCTGGCCAAGTGCATCATGGGAACAGGGCAGACTAAACTACCAAGCCAATTCTTCACCAGAAAGGAGACAAGCTACCGGGGACCGGTTTCTGGCATTTCAGCCGTCTTCGGCCCTGCTTGCTTGAATCCTGATGGTGCAGTGAGAAAGGGACTCATGTCTGAGTATACCCTGCCACACCTATAGTGGCCAAAAACGATTCAGAAAAGGGGGTGGTGATGAACAGAGTGTCTGAATTAAGCAGACCACTCTTACCCAGTCCAAAGATCAGGCCTTGATCCATCACCGTTATTTATCTCACTGCACCATCCCAGCTCAGAACCTGGCTATATGCAAATCAGTTTGTCCCTGGCCCAGTGCATCATGGGAACAGGGCAGACTAAACTACCAAGCCAATTCTTCACCAGAAAGGAGACAAGCTACCGGGGACCGGTTTCTGGCATTTCAGCTGTCTTCGGCCCGGCTTGCTTGAATCCTGATGGTGCAGTGAGAAAGGGACTCATGTCTGAGTATACTCTGCCACACCTATAGTGGCCAAAAACGATTCAGAAAAGGGGGTGGTGATGAACAGAGTGTCTGAATTAAGCAGACCACTCTTACCCAGTCCAAAGATCAGGGCTTGATCCATCACCGTTATTTATCTCACTGCACCATCCCAGCTCAGAACCTGGCTATATGCAAATCAGTCTGTCCCTGGCCCAGTGCATCATGGGAACAGGGCAGACTAAACTACCAAGCCAATTCTTCACCAGAAAGGAGACAAGCTACTGGGGACCGGTTTCTGTCATTTCAGCCGTCTTCGGCCCGGCTTGCTTGAATCCTGGTGGTGCAGTGGGAAAGGGACTCATGTCTGAGTATACCCTGCCACACCTATAGTGGCCAAAAACGATTCAGAAAAGGGGGTGGTAATGAACAGAGTGTCTGAATTAAGCAGACCACTCTTACCCAGTCCAAAGATCAGGGCTTGATCCATCACCGTTATTTATCTCACTGCACCATCCCAGCTCAGAACCTGACTATATGCAAATCAGTCTGTCCCTGGCCCAGTGCATCATGGGAACAGGGCAGACTAAACTACCAAGCCAATTCTTCACCAGAAAGGAGACAAGCTACCGGGGACCGGTTTCCGGCATTTCAGCCGTCTTCGGCCCGGCTTGCTTGAATCCTGATGGTGCAGTGAGAAAGGGACTCATGTCTGAGTATACCCTGCCACACCTATAGTGGCCAAAAACTATTCAGAAAAGGGGGTGGTGATGAACAGAGTGTCTGAATTAAGCAGACCACTCTTACCCAGTCCAAAGATCAGGGCTTGATCCGTCACCGTTATTTATCTCACTGCACCATCCCAGCTCAGAACCTGGCTATATGCAAATTAGTCTGTCCCTGGCCCAGTGCATCATGGGAACAGGACAGCCTAAACTACCAAGCCAATTCTTCACCAGAAAGGAGACAAGCTACCAGGGACCGGTTTCTGGCCTTTCAGCCGTCTTCGGCCCGGCTTGCTTGAATCCTGATGGTGCAGTGAGAAAGGGACTCATGTCTGAGTATACCCTGCCACACCTATAGTGGCCAAAAACGATTCAGAAAAGGGGGTGGTGATGAACAGAGTGTCTGAATTAAGCAGACCACTCTTACCCAGTCCAAAGATCAGGGCTTGATCCATCACCGTTATTTATCTCACTGCACCATCCCAGCTCAGAACCTGGCTATATGCAAATCAGTCTGTCCCTGGCCCAGTGCATCATGGGAACAGGGCAGACTAAACTACCAAGCCAATTCTTCACCAGAAAGGAGACAAGCTACCGGAGACCGGTTTCTGGCATTTCAGCCGTCTTCGGCCCGGCTTGCTTGAATCCTGATGGTGCAGTGAGAAAGGGACTCATGTCTGAGTATACCCTGCCACACCTATAGTGGCCAAAAACGATTCAGAAAAGGGGGTGGTGATGAACAGAGTGTTTGATTTAAGCATACCACTCTTACCCAGTCCAAAGATCAGGGCTTGATCCATCACCGTTATTTATCTCACTGCACCATCCCCGCTCAGAACCTGGCTATATGCAAATCAGTCTGTCCCTGGCCCAGTGCATCATGGGAACAGGGCAGACTAAACTACCAAGCCAATTCTTCACCAGAAAGGAGACAAGCTACCGGGGACCGGTTTCTGGCATTTCAGCCGTCTTCGGCCCGGCTTGCTTGAATCCTGATGGTGCAGTGAGAAAGGGACTCATGTCTGAGTATACCCTGCCACACCTATAGTGGCCAAAAATGATTCAGAAAAGGGGATGGTGATGAACAGAGTGTCTGATTTAAGCAGACCACTCTTATCCAGTCCAAAGATCAGGGCTTGATCGATCACCGTTATTTATCTCACTGCACCATCCCAGCTCAGAACCTGGCTATATGCAAATCAGTCTGTCCCTGGCCCAGTGCATCATGGGAACAGGGCAGACTAAACTACCAAGCCAATTCTTCACCAGAAAGGAGACAAGCTACCGGGGACCGGTTTCTGACATTTCAGCCGTCTTCGGCACGGCTTGCTTGAATCCTGATGGTGCAGTGAGAAAGGGACTCATGTCTGAGTATACCCTGCCACACCTATAGTGGCCAAAAACGATTCAGAAAAGGGTGTGGTGATGAACAGAGTGTCTGAATTAAGCAGACCACTCTTACCCAGTCCAAAGATCAGGGCTTGATCCATCACCGTTATTTATCTCACTGCACCATCCCAGCTCAGAACCTGGCTATATGCAAATCAGTCTGTCCCTGGCCCTGTGCATCATGGGAACAGGGCAGACTAAACTACCAAGCCAATTCTTCACCAGAAAGGAGACAAGCTACCGGGGACCGGTTTCTGGCATTTCAGCCGTCTTCGGCCCGGCTTGCTTGAATCCTGATGGTGCAGTGAGAAAGGGACTCATGTCTGAGTATACCCTGCCACACCTATAGTGGCCAAAAACGATTCAGAAAAGGGGTGGTGATGAACAGAGTGTCTGAATTAAGCAGACCACTCTTACCCAGTCCAAAGATCAGGGCTTGATCCATCACCGTTATTTATCTCACTGCACCATCCCAGCTCAGAACCTGGCTATATGCAAATAAGTCTGTCCCTGGCCAAGTGCATCATGGGAACAGGGTAGACTAAACTACCAAGCCAATTCTTCACCAGAAAGGAGACAAGCTACTGGGGACCGGTTTCTGGCATTTCAGCCGTCTTCGGCCCGGCTTGCTTGAATCCTGATGGTGCAGTGAGAAAGGGACTCATGTCTGAGTATACCCTGCCACACCTATAGTGGCCAAAAACGATTCAGAAAATGGGGTGGTGATGAACAGAGTGTCTGAATTAAGCAGACCACTCTTACCCAGTCCAAAGATCAGGGCTTGATCCATCACCGTTATTTATCTCACTGCACCATCCCAGCTCAGAACCTGGCTATATGCAAATCAGTCTGTCCCTGGCCCAGTGCATCATGGGAACAGGGCAGACTAAACTACCAAGCCAATTCTTCACCAGAAAGGAGACAAGCTACCGGGGACCGGTTTCTGGCATTTCAGCCGTCTTCGGCCCGGCTTGCTTGAATCCTGATGGTGCAGTGAGAAAGGGACTCATGTCTGAGTATACCCTGCCACACCTATAGTGGCCAAAAACGATTCAGAAAAGGGGGTGGTGATGAACAGAGTGTCTGAATTAAGCAGACTATTCTTGCCCAGTCCAAAGATCAGGGCTTGATCCATCACCGTTATTTATCTCACTGCACCATCCCAGCTCAGAACCTGGCTATATGCAAATCAGTCTGTCCCTGGCCCAGTGCATCATGGGAACAGGGCAGACTAAACTACCAAGCCAATTCTTCACCAGAAAGGAGACAAGCTACCGGGGACCGGTTTCTGGCATTTCAGCCGTCTTCGGCCCGGCTTGCTTGAATCCTGATGGTGCAGTGAGAAAGGGACTCATGTCTGAGTATACCCTGCCACACCTATAGTGGCCAAAAACGATTCAGAAAAGGGGGTGGTGATGAACAGAGTGTCGGAATTAAGCAGACCACTCTTACCCAGTCCAAAGATCAGGGCTTGATCCATCACCGTTATTTATCTCACTGCACCATCCCAGCTAAGAACCTGGCTATATGCAAATCAGTCTGTCCCTGGCCCAGTGCATCATGGGAACAGGGCAGACTAAACTACCAAGCCAATTCTTCACCAGAAAGGAGACAAGCTACCGGGGACCGGTTTCTGGCATTTCAGCTGTCTTCGGCCCGGCTTGCTTGAATCCTGATGGTGCAGTGAGAAAGGGACTCATGTCTGAGTATACCCTGCCACACCTATAGTGGCCAAAAACGATTCAGAAAAGGGGGTGGTGATGAACAGAGTGTCGGAATTAAGCAGACCACTCTTACCCAGTCCAAAGATCAGGGCTTGATCCATCACCGTTATTTATCTCACTGCACCATCCCAGCTCAGAACCTGGCTATATGCAAATCAGTCTGTCCCTGGCCCAGTGCATCATGGGAACAGGGCAGACTAAACTACCAAGCCAATTCTTCACCAGAAAGGAGACAAGCTACCGGGGACCGGTTTCTGGCATTTCAGCCGTCTTCGGCCCGGCTTGCTTGAATCCTGATGGTGCAGTGAGAAAGGGACTCATGTCTGAGTATACCCTTGCACACCTATAGTGGCCAAAAACGATTCAGAAAAGGGGGTGGTGATGAACAGAGTGTCTGAATTAAGCAGACTATTCTTGCCCAGTCCAAAGATCAGGGCTTGATCCATCACCGTTATTTATCTCACTGCACCATCCCAGCTCAGAACCTGGCTATATGCAAATCAGTCTGTCCCTGGCCCAGTGCATCATGGGAACAGGGCAGACTAAACTACCAAGCCAATTCTTCACCAGAAAGGAGACAAGCTACCGGGGACCGGTTTCTGGCATTTCAGCCGTCTTCGGCCCGGCTTGCTTGAATCCTGATGGTGCAGTGAGAAAGGGACTCATGTCTGAGTATACCCTGCCACACCTATAGTGGCCAAAAACGATTCAGAAAAGGGGGTGGTGATGAACAGAGTGTCGGAATTAAGCAGACCACTCTTACCCAGTCCAAAGATCAGGGCTTGATCCATCACCGTTATTTATCTCACTGCACCATCCCAGCTCAGAACCTGGCTATATGCAAATCAGTCTGTCCCTGGCCCAGTGCATCATGGGAACAGGGCAGACTAAACTACCAAGCCAATTCTTCACCAGAAAGGAGACAAGCTACCGGGGACCGGTTTCTGGCATTTCAGCTGTCTTCGGCCCGGCTTGCTTGAATCCTGATGGTGCAGTGAGAAAGGGACTCATGTCTGAGTATACCCTGCCACACCTATAGTGGCCAAAAACGATTCAGAAAAGGGGGTGGTGATGAACAGAGTGTCGGAATTAAGCAGACCACTCTTACCCAGTCCAAAGATCAGGGCTTGATCCATCACCGTTATTTATCTCACTGCACCATCCCAGCTCAGAACCTGGCTATATGCAAATCAGTCTGTCCCTGGCCAAGTGCATCATGGGAACAGGGCAGACTAAACTATCGAGCCAATTCTTCACCAGAAAAGAGACAAGCTACCGGGGACCGGTTTCTGGCATTTCAGCCGTCTTCGGCCCGGCTTGCTTGAATCCTGATGGTGCAGTGAGAAAGGGACTCATGTCTGAGTATACCCTGCCACACCTATAGTGGCCAAAAACGATTCAGAAAAGGGGGTGGTGATGAACAGAGTGTCTGAATTAAGCAGACAACTCTTACCCAGTCCAAAGATCAGGGCTTGATCCATCACCGTTATTTATCTCACTGCACCATCCCAGCTCAGAACCTGGCTATATGCAAACCAGTCTGTCCTTGGCCCAGTGCATCATGGGAACAGGGCAGACTAAACTACCAAGCCAATTCTTCACCAGAAAGGAGACAAGCTACCGGGGACCGGTTTCTGGCATTTCAGCCGTCTTCGGCCCGGCTTGCTTGAATCCTGATGGTGCAGTGAGAAAGGGACTCATGTCTGAGTATACCCTGCCACACCTATAGTGGCCAAAAACTATTCAGAAAAGGGGGTGGTGATGAACAGAGTGTCTGAATTAAGCAGACCACTCTTACCCAGTCCAAAGATCAGGGCTTGATCCATCACCGTTATTTATCTCACTGCCCCATCCCAGCGCAGAACCTGGCTATATGCAAATCAGTCTGTCCCTGGCCCAGTGCATCATGGGAACAGGGCAGACTAAACTACCAAGCCAATTCTTCACCAGAAAGGAGACAAGCTACGGGGGACCGGTTTCTGGCATTTCAGCCGTCTTCGGCCCTGCTTGCTTGAATCCTGATGGTGCAGTGAGAAAGGGACTCATGTCTGAGTATACCCTGCCACACCTATAGTGGACAAAAACGATTCAGAAAAGGGGGTGGTGATGATCAGAGTGTCTGAATTAAGCAGAACATTCTTACCCAGTCCAAAGATCGGGGCTTGATCCATCACCGTTATTTATCTCACTGCACCATCCCAGCTCAGAACCTGGCTATATGCAAATCAGTCTGTCCCTGGCCCAGTGCATCATGGGAACAGGGCAGACTAAACTACCAAGCCAATTCTTCACCAGAAAGGAGACAAGCTACCGGGGACCGGTTTCTGGCATTTCAGCCGTCTTCGGCCCGGCTTGCTTGAATCCTGATGGTGCAGTGAGAAAGGGACTCATGTCTGAGTATACCCTGCCACACCTATAGTGGCCAAAAACGATTCAGAAAAGGGGGTGGTGATGAACAGAGTGTCGGAATTAAGCAGACCACTCTTACCCAGTCCAAAGATCAGGGCTTGATCCATCACCGTTATTTATCTCACTGCACCATCCCAGCTCAGAACCTGGCTATATGCAAATCAGTCTGTCCCTGGCCCAGTGCATCATGGGAACAGGGCAGACTAAACTACCAAGCCAATTCTTCACCAGAAAGGAGACAAGCTACCGGGGACCGGTTTCTGGCATTTCAGCTGTCTTCGGCCCGGCTTGCTTGAATCCTGATGGTGCAGTGAGAAAGGGACTCATGTCTGAGTATACCCTGCCACACCTATAGTGGCCAAAAACGATTCAGAAAAGGGGGTGGTGATGAAGAGAGTGTCGGAATTAAGCAGACCACTCTTACCCAGTCCAAAGATCAGGGCTTGATCCATCACCGTTATTTATCTCACTGCACCATCCCAGCTCAGAACCTGGCTATATGCAAATCCGTGTGTCCCTGGCCAAGTGCATCATGGGAACAGGGCAGACTAAACTACCGAGCCAATTCTTCACCAGAAAAGAGACAAGCTACCGGGGACCGGTTTCTGGCATTTCAGCCGTCTTCGGCCCGGCTTGCTTGAATCCTGATGGTGCAGTGAGAAAGGGACTCATGTCTGAGTATACCCTGCCACACCTATAGTGGCCAAAAACGATTCAGAAAAGGGGGTGGTGATGAACAGAGTGTCTGAATTAAGCAGACAACTCTTACCCAGTCCAAAGATCAGGGCTTGATCCATCACCGTTATTTATCTCACTGCACCATCCCAGCTCAGAACCTGGCTATATGCAAACCAGTCTGTCCTTGGCCCAGTGCATCATGGGAACAGGGCAGACTAAACTACCAAGCCAATTCTTCACCAGAAAGGAGACAAGCTACCGGGGACCGGTTTCTGGCATTTCAGCCGTCTTCGGCCCGGCTTGCTTGAATCCTGATGGTGCAGTGAGAAAGGGACTCATGTCTGAGTATACCCTGCCACACCTATAGTGGCCAAAAACTATTCAGAAAAGGGGGTGGTGATGAACAGAGTGTCTGAATTAAGCAGACCACTCTTACCCAGTCCAAAGATCAGGGCTTGATCCATCACCGTTATTTATCTCACTGCACCATCCCAGCGCAGAACCTGGCTATATGCAAATCAGTCTGTCCCTGGCCCAGTGCATCATGGGAACAGGGCAGACTAAACTACCAAGCCAATTCTTCACCAGAAAGGAGACAAGCTACGGGGGACCGGTTTCTGGCATTTCAGCCGTCTTCGGCCCTGCTTGCTTGAATCCTGATGGTGCAGTGAGAAAGGGACTCATGTCTGAGTATACCCTGCCACACCTATAGTGGACAAAAACGATTCAGAAAAGGGGGTGGTGATGATCAGAGTGTCTGAATTAAGCAGAACATTCTTACCCAGTCCAAAGATCGGGGCTTGATCCATCACCGTTATTTATCTCACTGCACCATCCCAGCTCAGAACCTGGCTATATGCAAATCAGTCTGTCCCTGGCCCAGTGCATCATGGGAACAGGGCAGACTAAACTACCAAGCCAATTCTTCACCAGAAAGGAGACAAGCTACCGGGGACCGGTTTCTGGCATTTCAGCCGTCTTCGGCCCGGCTTGCTTGAATCCTGATGGTGCAGTGAGAAAGGGACTCATGTCTGAGTATACCCTGCCACACCTATAGTGGCCAAAAACGATTCAGAAAAGGGGGTGGTGATGAACAGAGTGTCTGAATTAAGCAGACCACTCTTACCCAGTCCAAAGATCAGGGCTTGATCCATCACCGTTATTTATCTCACTGCACCATCCCAGCTCAGAACCTGGCTATATGCAAATCAGTCTGTCCCTGGCCCAGTGCATCATGGGAACAGGGCAGACTAAACTACCAAGCCAATTCTCCACCAGAAAGGAGACAAGCTACCGGGGACCGGTTTCTGGCATTTCAGCCGTCTTCGGCCCGGCTTGCTTGAATCCTGATGGTGCAGTGAGAAAGGGACTCATGTCTGAGTACACCCTGCCACACCTATAGTGGCCAAAAACGATTCAGAAAAGGGGGTGGTGATGAACAGAGTGTCTGAATTAAGCAGACCACTCTTACCCAGTCCAAAGATCAGGGCTTGATCCATCACCGGTATTTATCTCACTGCACCATCCCAGCTCAGAACCTGGCTATATGCAAATAAGTCTGTCCCTGGCCAAGTGCATCATGGGAACAGGGTAGACTAAACTACCAAGCCAATTCTTCACCAGAAAGGAGACAAGCTACCGGGGACCGGTTTCTGGCATTTCAGCCGTCTTCGGCCCGGCTTGCTTGAATCCTGATGGTGCAGTGAGAAAGGGACTCATGTCTGAGTATACCCTGCCACACCTATAGTGGCCAAAAACGATTCAGAAAAGGGGGTGGTGATGAACAGAGTGTCTGAATTAAGCAGACCACTCTTACCCAGTCCAAAGATCGGGGCTTGATCCATCACCGTTATTTATCTCACTGCACCATCCCAGCTCAGAACCTGGCTATATGCAAATCAGTCTGTCCCTTCCCCAGTGCATCATGGGAACAGGGCAGACTAAACTACCAAGCCAATTCTTCACCAGAAAGGATACAAGCTACCGGGGACCGGTTTCTGGCATTTCAGCCGTCTTCGGCCCGGCTTGCTTGAATCCTGATGGTGCAGTGAGAAAGGGACTCATGTCTGAGTATACCCTGCCACACCTATAGTGGCCAAAAACGATTCAGAAAAGGGGGTGGTGATGAACAGAGTGTCGGAATTAAGCAGACCACTCTTACCCAGTCCAAAGATCAGGGCTTGATCCATCACCGTTATTTATCTCACTGCACCATCCCAGCTCAGAACCTGGCTATATGCAAATCAGTCTGTCCCTGGCCCAGTGCATCATGGGAACAGGGCAGACTAAACTACCAAGCCAATTCTTCACCAGAAAGGAGACAAGCTACCGGGGACCGGTTTCTGGCATTTCAGCTGTCTTCGGCCCGGCTTGCTTGAATCCTGATGGTGCAGTGAGAAAGGGACTCATGTCTGAGTATACCCTGCCACACCTATAGTGGCCAAAAACGATTCAGAAAAGGGGGTGGTGATGAACAGAGTGTCGGAATTAAGCAGACCACTCTTACCCAGTCCAAAGATCAGGGCTTGATCCATCACCGTTATTTATCTCACTGCACCATCCCAGCTCAGAACCTGGCTATATGCAAATCAGTCTGTCCCTGGCCAAGTGCATCATGGGAACAGGGCAGACTAAACTACCGAGCCAATTCTTCACCAGAAAAGAGACAAGCTACCGGGGACCGGTTTCTGGCATTTCAGCCGTCTTCGGCCCGGCTTGCTTGAATCCTGATGGTGCAGTGAGAAAGGGACTCATGTCTGAGTATACCCTGCCACACCTATAGTGGCCAAAAACGATTCAGAAAAGGGGGTGGTGATGAACAGAGTGTCTGAATTAAGCAGACAACTCTTACCCAGTCCAAAGATCAGGGCTTGATCCATCACCGTTATTTATCTCACTGCACCATCCCAGCTCAGAACCTGGCTATATGCAAACCAGTCTGTCCTTGGCCCAGTGCATCATGGGAACAGGGCAGACTAAACTACCAAGCCAATTCTTCACCAGAAAGGAGACAAGCTACCGGGGACCGGTTTCTGGCATTTCAGCCGTCTTCGGCCCGGCTTGCTTGAATCCTGATGGTGCAGTGAGAAAGGGACTCATGTCTGAGTATACCCTGCCACACCTATAGTGGCCAAAAACTATTCAGAAAAGGGGGTGGTGATGAACAGAGTGTCTGAATTAAGCAGACCACTCTTACCCAGTCCAAAGATCAGGGCTTGATCCATCACCGTTATTTATCTCACTGCACCATCCCAGCGCAGAACCTGGCTATATGCAAATCAGTCTGTCCCTGGCCCAGTGCATCATGGGAACAGGGCAGACTAAACTACCAAGCCAATTCTTCACCAGAAAGGAGACAAGCTACGGGGGACCGGTTTCTGGCATTTCAGCCGTCTTCGGCCCTGCTTGCTTGAATCCTGATGGTGCAGTGAGAAAGGGACTCATGTCTGAGTATACCCTGCCACACCTATAGTGGACAAAAACGATTCAGAAAAGGGGGTGGTGATGATCAGAGTGTCTGAATTAAGCAGAACATTCTTACCCAGTCCAAAGATCGGGGCTTGATCCATCACCGTTATTTATCTCACTGCACCATCCCAGCTCAGAACCTGGCTATATGCAAATCAGTCTGTCCCTGGCCCAGTGCATCATGGGAACAGGGCAGACTAAACTACCAAGCCAATTCTTCACCAGAAAGGAGACAAGCTACCGGGGACCGGTTTCTGGCATTTCAGCCGTCTTCGGCCCGGCTTGCTTGAATCCTGATGGTGCAGTGAGAAAGGGACTCATGTCTGAGTATACCCTGCCACACCTATAGTGGCCAAAAACGATTCAGAAAAGGGGGTGGTGATGAACAGAGTGTCTGAATTAAGCAGACCACTCTTACCCAGTCCAAAGATCAGGGCTTGATCCATCACCGTTATTTATCTCACTGCACCATCCCAGCTCAGAACCTGGCTATATGCAAATCAGTCTGTCCCTGGCCCAGTGCATCATGGGAACAGGGCAGACTAAACTACCAAGCCAATTCTCCACCAGAAAGGAGACAAGCTACCGGGGACCGGTTTCTGGCATTTCAGCCGTCTTCGGCCCGGCTTGCTTGAATCCTGATGGTGCAGTGAGAAAGGGACTCATGTCTGAGTACACCCTGCCACACCTATAGTGGCCAAAAACGATTCAGAAAAGGGGGTGGTGATGAACAGAGTGTCTGAATTAAGCAGACCACTCTTACCCAGTCCAAAGATCAGGGCTTGATCCATCACCGGTATTTATCTCACTGCACCATCCCAGCTCAGAACCTGGCTATATGCAAATAAGTCTGTCCCTGGCCAAGTGCATCATGGGAACAGGGTAGACTAAACTACCAAGCCAATTCTTCACCAGAAAGGAGACAAGCTACCGGGGACCGGTTTCTGGCATTTCAGCCGTCTTCGGCCCGGCTTGCTTGAATCCTGATGGTGCAGTGAGAAAGGGACTCATGTCTGAGTATACCCTGCCACACCTATAGTGGCCAAAAACGATTCAGAAAAGGGGGTGGTGATGAACAGAGTGTCTGAATTAAGCAGACCACTCTTACCCAGTCCAAAGATCGGGGCTTGATCCATCACCGTTATTTATCTCACTGCACCATCCCAGCTCAGAACCTGGCTATATGCAAATCAGTCTGTCCCTTCCCCAGTGCATCATGGGAACAGGGCAGACTAAACTACCAAGCCAATTCTTCACCAGAAAGGAGACAAGCTACCGGGGACCGGTTTCTGGCATTTCAGCCGTCTTCGGCCCGGCTTGCTTGAATCCTGATGGTGCAGTGAGAAAGGGACTCATGTCTGAGTATACCCTGCAACACCTATAGTGGCCAAAAACGATTCAGAAAAGGGGGTGGTGATGAACAGAGTGTCTGAATTAAGCAGACCACTCTTACCCAGTCCAAAGATCAGGGCTTGATCCATCACCGTTATTTATCTCACTGCACCATCCCAGCTCAGAACCTGGCTATATGCAAATCAGTCTGTCCCTGGCCCAGTGCATCATGGGAACAGGGCAGACTAAACTACCAAGCCAATTCTTCACCAGAAAGGAGACAAGCTACCGGGGACCGGTTTCTGGCATTTCAGCCGTCTTCGGCCCGGCTTGCTTGAATCCTGATGGTGCAGTGAGAAAGGGACTCATGTCTGAGTATACCCTGCCACACCTATAGTGGCCAAAAACTATTCAGAAAAGGGGGTGGTGATGAACAGAGTGTCTGAATTAAGCAGACCACTCTTACCCAGTCCAAAGATCAGGGCTTGATCCATCACCGTTATTTATCTCACTGCACCATCCCAGCTCAGAACCTGGCTATATGCAAATCAGTCTGTCCCTGGCCCAGTGCATCATGGGAACAGGGCAGACTAAACTACCAAGCCAATTCTTCACCAGAAAGGAGACAAGCTACCGGGGACCGGTTTCTGGCATTTCAGCCGTCTTCGGCCCGGCTTGCTTGAATCCTGATGGTGCAGTGAGAAAGGGACTCATGTCTGAGTATACCCTGCCACACCTATAGTGGCCAAAAACGATTCAGAAAAGGGGGTGGTGATGAACAGAGTGTCGGAATTAAGCAGACCACTCTTACCCAGTCCAAAGATCAGGGCTTGATCCATCACCGTTATTTATCTCACTGCACCATCCCAGCTAAGAACCTGGCTATATGCAAATCAGTCTGTCCCTGGCCCAGTGCATCATGGGAACAGGGCAGACTAAACTACCAAGCCAATTCTTCACCAGAAAGGAGACAAGCTACCGGGGACCGGTTTCTGGCATTTCAGCTGTCTTCGGCCCGGCTTGCTTGAATCCTGATGGTGCAGTGAGAAAGGGACTCATGTCTGAGTATACCCTGCCACACCTATAGTGGCCAAAAACGATTCAGAAAAGGGGGTGGTGATGAACAGAGTGTCGGAATTAAGCAGACCACTCTTACCCAGTCCAAAGATCAGGGCTTGATCCATCACCGTTATTTATCTCACTGCACCATCCCAGCTCAGAACCTGGCTATATGCAAATCAGTCTGTCCCTGGCCCAGTGCATCATGGGAACAGGGCAGACTAAACTACCAAGCCAATTCTTCACCAGAAAGGAGACAAGCTACCGGGGACAGGTTTCTGGCATTTCAGCCGTCTTCGGCCCGGCTTGCTTGAATCCTGATGGTGCAGTGAGAAAGGGACTCATGTCTGAGTATACCCTTGCACACCTATAGTGGCCAAAAACGATTCAGAAAAGGGGGTGGTGATGAACAGAGTGTCTGAATTAAGCAGACTATTCTTGCCCAGTCCAAAGATCAGGGCTTGATCCATCACCGTTATTTATCTCACTGCACCATCCCAGCTCAGAACCTGGCTATATGCAAATCAGTCTGTCCCTGGCCCAGTGCATCATGGGAACAGGGCAGACTAAACTACCAAGCCAATTCTTCACCAGAAAGGAGACAAGCTACCGGGGACCGGTTTCTGGCATTTCAGCCGTCTTCGGCCCGGCTTGCTTGAATCCTGATGATGCAGTGAGAAAGGGACTCATGTCTGAGTATACCCTGCCACACCTATAGTGGCCAAAAACGATTCAGAAAAGGGGGTGGTGATGAACAGAGTGTCGGAATTAAGCAGACCACTCTTACCCAGTCCAAAGATCAGGGCTTGATCCATCACCGTTATTTATCTCACTGCACCATCCCAGCTCAGAACCTGGCTATATGCAAATCAGTCTGTCCCTGGCCCAGTGCATCATGGGAACAGGGCAGACTAAACTACCAAGCCAATTCTTCACCAGAAAGGAGACAAGCTACCGGGGACCGGTTTCTGGCATTTCAGCTGTCTTCGGCCCGGCTTGCTTGAATCCTGATGGTGCAGTGAGAAAGGGACTCATGTCTGAGTATACCCTGCCACACCTATAGTGGCCAAAAACGATTCAGAAAAGGGGGTGGTGATGAACAGAGTGTCGGAATTAAGCAGACCACTCTTACCCAGTCCAAAGATCAGGGCTTGATCCATCACCGTTATTTATCTCACTGCACCATCCCAGCTCAGAACCTGGCTATATGCAAATCAGTCTGTCCCTGGCCAAGTGCATCATGGGAACAGGGCAGACTAAACTACCGAGCCAATTCTTCACCAGAAAAGAGACAAGCTACCGGGGACCGGTTTCTGGCATTTCAGCCGTCTTCGGCCCGGCTTGCTTGAATCCTGATGGTGCAGTGAGAAAGGGACTCATGTCTGAGTATACCCTGCCACACCTATAGTGGCCAAAAACGATTCAGAAAAGGGGGTGGTGATGAACAGAGTGTCTGAATTAAGCAGACAACTCTTACCCAGTCCAAAGATCAGGGCTTGATCCATCACCGTTATTTATCTCACTGCACCATCCCAGCTCAGAACCTGGCTATATGCAAACCAGTCTGTCCTTGGCCCAGTGCATCATGGGAACAGGGCAGACTAAACTACCAAGCCAATTCTTCACCAGAAAGGAGACAAGCTACCGGGGACCGGTTTCTGGCATTTCAGCCATCTTCGGCCCGGCTTGCTTGAATCCTGATGGTGCAGTGAGAAAGGGACTCATGTCTGAGTATACCCTGCCACACCTATAGTGGCCAAAAACTATTCAGAAAAGGGGGTGGTGATGAACAGAGTGTCTGAATTAAGCAGACCACTCTTACCCAGTCCAAAGATCAGGGCTTGATCCATCACCGTTATTTATCTCACTGCACCATCCCAGCGCAGAACCTGGCTATATGCAAATCAGTCTGTCCCTGGCCCAGTGCATCATGGGAACAGGGCAGACTAAACTACCAAGCCAATTCTTCACCAGAAAGGAGACAAGCTACGGGGGACCGGTTTCTGGCATTTCAGCCGTCTTCGGCCCTGCTTGCTTGAATCCTGATGGTGCAGTGAGAAAGGGACTCATGTCTGAGTATACCCTGCCACACCTATAGTGGACAAAAACGATTCAGAAAAGGGGGTGGTGATGATCAGAGTGTCTGAATTAAGCAGAACATTCTTACCCAGTCCAAAGATCGGGGCTTGATCCATCACCGTTATTTATCTCACTGCACCATCCCAGCTCAGAACCTGGCTATATGCAAATCAGTCTGTCCCTGGCCCAGTGCATCATGGGAACAGGGCAGACTAAACTACCAAGCCAATTCTTCACCAGAAAGGAGACAAGCTACCGGGGACCGGTTTCTGGCATTTCAGCCGTCTTCGGCCCGGCTTGCTTGAATCCTGATGGTGCAGTGAGAAAGGGACTCATGTCTGAGTATACCCTGCCACACCTATAGTGGCCAAAAACGATTCAGAAAAGGGGGTGGTGATGAACAGAGTGTCTGAATTAAGCAGACCACTCTTACCCAGTCCAAAGATCAGGGCTTGATCCATCACCGTTATTTATCTCACTGCACCATCCCAGCTCAGAACCTGGCTATATGCAAATCAGTCTGTCCCTGGCCCAGTGCATCATGGGAACAGGGCAGACTAAACTACCAAGCCAATTCTCCACCAGAAAGGAGACAAGCTACCGGGGACCGGTTTCTGGCATTTCAGCCGTCTTCGGCCCGGCTTGCTTGAATCCTGATGGTGCAGTGAGAAAGGGACTCATGTCTGAGTACACCCTGCCACACCTATAGTGGCCAAAAACGATTCAGAAAAGGGGGTGGTGATGAACAGAGTGTCTGAATTAAGCAGACCACTCTTACCCAGTCCAAAGATCAGGGCTTGATCCATCACCGGTATTTATCTCACTGCACCATCCCAGCTCAGAACCTGGCTATATGCAAATAAGTCTGTCCCTGGCCAAGTGCATCATGGGAACAGGGTAGACTAAACTACCAAGCCAATTCTTCACCAGAAAGGAGACAAGCTACCGGGGACCGGTTTCTGGCATTTCAGCCGTCTTCGGCCCGGCTTGCTTGAATCCTGATGGTGCAGTGAGAAAGGGACTCATGTCTGAGTATACCCTGCCACACCTATAGTGGCCAAAAACGATTCAGAAAAGGGGGTGGTGATGAACAGAGTGTCTGAATTAAGCAGACCACTCTTACCCAGTCCAAAGATCGGGGCTTGATCCATCACCGTTATTTATCTCACTGCACCATCCCAGCTCAGAACCTGGCTATATGCAAATCAGTCTGTCCCTTCCCCAGTGCATCATGGGAACAGGGCAGACTAAACTACCAAGCCAATTCTTCACCAGAAAGGAGACAAGCTACCGGGGACCGGTTTCTGGCATTTCAGCCGTCTTCGGCCCGGCTTGCTTGAATCCTGATGGTGCAGTGAGAAAGGGACTCATGTCTGAGTATACCCTGCAACACCTATAGTGGCCAAAAACGATTCAGAAAAGGGGGTGGTGATGAACAGAGTGTCTGAATTAAGCAGACCACTCTTACCCAGTCCAAAGATCAGGGCTTGATCCATCACCGTTATTTATCTCACTGCACCATCCCAGCTCAGAACCTGGCTATATGCAAATCAGTCTGTCCCTGGCCCAGTGCATCATGGGAACAGGGCAGACTAAACTACCAAGCCAATTCTTCACCAGAAAGGAGACAAGCTACCGGGGACCGGTTTCTGGCATTTCAGCCGTCTTCGGCCCGGCTTGCTTGAATCCTGATGGTGCAGTGAGAAAGGGACTCATGTCTGAGTATACCCTGCCACACCTATAGTGGCCAAAAACGATTCAGAAAAGGGGGTGGTGATGAACAGAGTGTCTGAATTAAGCAGACTATTCTTGCCCAGTCCAAAGATCAGGGCTTGATCCATCACCGTTATTTATCTCACTGCACCATCCCAGCTCAGAACCTGGCTATATGCAAATCAGTCTGTCCCTGGCCCAGTGCATCATGGGAACAGGGCAGACTAAACTACCAAGCCAATTCTTCACCAGAAAGGAGACAAGCTACCGGGGACCGGTTTCTGGCATTTCAGCCGTCTTCGGCCCGGCTTGCTTGAATCCTGATGGTGCAGTGAGAAAGGGACTCATGTCTGAGTATACCCTGCCACACCTATAGTGGCCAAAAACGATTCAGAAAAGGGGGTGGTGATGAACAGAGTGTCGGAATTAAGCAGACCACTCTTACCCAGTCCAAAGATCAGGGCTTGATCCATCACCGTTATTTATCTCACTGCACCATCCCAGCTAAGAACCTGGCTATATGCAAATCAGTCTGTCCCTGGCCCAGTGCATCATGGGAACAGGGCAGACTAAACTACCAAGCCAATTCTTCACCAGAAAGGAGACAAGCTACCGGGGACCGGTTTCTGGCATTTCAGCTGTCTTCGGCCCGGCTTGCTTGAATCCTGATGGTGCAGTGAGAAAGGGACTCATGTCTGAGTATACCCTGCCACACCTATAGTGGCCAAAAACGATTCAGAAAAGGGGGTGGTGATGAACAGAGTGTCGGAATTAAGCAGACCACTCTTACCCAGTCCAAAGATCAGGGCTTGATCCATCACCGTTATTTATCTCACTGCACCATCCCAGCTCAGAACCTGGCTATATGCAAATCAGTCTGTCCCTGGCCCAGTGCATCATGGGAACAGGGCAGACTAAACTACCAAGCCAATTCTTCACCAGAAAGGAGACAAGCTACCGGGGACCGGTTTCTGGCATTTCAGCCGTCTTCGGCCCGGCTTGCTTGAATCCTGATGGTGCAGTGAGAAAGGGACTCATGTCTGAGTATACCCTTGCACACCTATAGTGGCCAAAAACGATTCAGAAAAGGGGGTGGTGATGAACAGAGTGTCTGAATTAAGCAGACTATTCTTGCCCAGTCCAAAGATCAGGGCTTGATCCATCACCGTTATTTATCTCACTGCACCATCCCAGCTCAGAACCTGGCTATATGCAAATCAGTCTGTCCCTGGCCCAGTGCATCATGGGAACAGGGCAGACTAAACTACCAAGCCAATTCTTCACCAGAAAGGAGACAAGCTACCGGGGACCGGTTTCTGGCATTTCAGCCGTCTTCGGCCCGGCTTGCTTGAATCCTGATGGTGCAGTGAGAAAGGGACTCATGTCTGAGTATACCCTGCCACACCTATAGTGGCCAAAAACGATTCAGAAAAGGGGGTGGTGATGAACAGAGTGTCGGAATTAAGCAGACCACTCTTACCCAGTCCAAAGATCAGGGCTTGATCCATCACCGTTATTTATCTCACTGCACCATCCCAGCTCAGAACCTGGCTATATGCAAATCAGTCTGTCCCTGGCCCAGTGCATCATGGGAACAGGGCAGACTAAACTACCAAGCCAATTCTTCACCAGAAAGGAGACAAGCTACCGGGGACCGGTTTCTGGCATTTCAGCTGTCTTCGGCCCGGCTTGCTTGAATCCTGATGGTGCAGTGAGAAAGGGACTCATGTCTGAGTATACCCTGCCACACCTATAGTGGCCAAAAACGATTCAGAAAAGGGGGTGGTGATGAACAGAGTGTCGGAATTAAGCAGACCACTCTTACCCAGTCCAAAGATCAGGGCTTGATCCATCACCGTTATTTATCTCACTGCACCATCCCAGCTCAGAACCTGGCTATATGCAAATCAGTCTGTCCCTGGCCAAGTGCATCATGGGAACAGGGCAGACTAAACTACCGAGCCAATTCTTCACCAGAAAAGAGACAAGCTACCGGGGACCGGTTTCTGGCATTTCAGCCGTCTTCGGCCCGGCTTGCTTGAATCCTGATGGTGCAGTGAGAAAGGGACTCATGTCTGAGTATACCCTGCCACACCTATAGTGGCCAAAAACGATTCAGAAAAGGGGGTGGTGATGAACAGAGTGTCTGAATTAAGCAGACAACTCTTACCCAGTCCAAAGATCAAGGCTTGATCCATCACCGTTATTTATCTCACTGCACCATCCCAGCTCAGAACCTGGCTATATGCAAACCAGTCTGTCCTTGGCCCAGTGCATCATGGGAACAGGGCAGACTAAACTACCAAGCCAATTCTTCACCAGAAAGGAGACAAGCTACCGGGGACCGGTTTCTGGCATTTCAGCCGTCTTCGGCCCGGCTTGCTTGAATCCTGATGGTGCAGTGAGAAAGGGACTCATGTCTGAGTATACCCTGCCACACCTATAGTGGCCAAAAACTATTCAGAAAAGGGGGTGGTGATGAACAGAGTGTCTGAATTAAGCAGACCACTCTTACCCAGTCCAAAGATCAGGGCTTGATCCATCACCGTTATTTATCTCACTGCACCATCCCAGCTCAGAACCTGGCTATATGCAAATCAGTCTGTCCCTGGCCCAGTGCATCATGGGAACAGGGCAGACTAAACTACCAAGCCAATTCTTCACCAGAAAGGAGACAAGCTACCGGGGACCGGTTTCTGGCATTTCAGCCGTCTTCGGCCCGGCTTGCTTGAATCCTGATGGTGCAGTGAGAAAGGGACTCATGTCTGAGTACACCCTGCTACACCTATAGTGGCCAAAAACGATTCAGAAAAGGGGGTGGTGATGAACAGAGTGTCTGAATTAAGCAGACCACTCTTGCCCAGTCCAAAGATCAGGGCTTGATCCATCACCGTTATTTATCTCACTGCACCATCCCAGCTCAGAACCTGGCTATATGCAAATCAGTCTGTCCCTGGCCCAGTGCATCATGGGAACAGGGCAGACTAAACTACCAAGCCAATTCTTCACCAGAAAGGAGACAAGCTACAGGGGACCGGTTTCTGGCATTTCAGCCGTCTTCGGCCCGGCTTGCTTGAATCCTGATGGTGCAGTGAGAAAGGGACTCATGTCTGAGTATACCCTGCCACACCTATAGTGGCCAAAAACGATTCAGAAAAGGGGGTGGTGATGAACAGAGTGTCGAAATTAAGCAGACCACTCTTACCCAGTCCAAAGATCAGGGCTTGATCCATCACCGTTATTTATCTCACTGCACCATCCCAGCTCAGAACCTGGCTATATGCAAATCAGTCTGTCCCTGGCCCAGTGCATCATGGGAACAGGGCAGACTAAACTACCAAGCCAATTCTTCACCAGAAAGGAGACAAGCTACCGGGGACCGGTTTCTGGCATTTCAGCTGTCTTTGGCCCGGCTTGCTTGAATCCTGATGGTGCAGTGAGAAAGGGACTCATGTCTGAGTATACCTTGCCACACCTATAGTGGCCAAAAACGATTCAGAAAAGGGGGTGGTGATGAACAGAGTGTCGGAATTAAGCAGACCACTCTTACCCAGTCCAAAGATCAGGGCTTGATCCATCACCGTTATTTATCTCACTGCACCATCCCAGCTCAGAACCTGGCTATATGCAAATCAGTCTGTCCCTGGCCAAGTGCATCATGGGAACAGGGCAGACTAAACTACCAAGCCAATTCTTCACCAGAAAGGAGACAAGCTACCGGGGACCGGTTTCTGGCATTTCCGCCGTCTTCGGCCCGGCTTGCTTGAATCCTGATGGTGCAGTGAGAAAGGGACTCATGTCTGAGTATACTCTGCCACACCTATAGTGGCCAAAAACGATTCAGAAAAGGGGGTGGTGATGAACAGAGTGTCTGAATTAAACAGACCACTCTTACCCAGTCCAAAGATCAGGGCTTGATCCATCACCGTTATTTATCTCACTGCACCATCCCAGCTCAGAACCTGGCTATATGCAAATCAGTCTGTCCCTGGCCCAGTGCATCATGGGAACAGGGCAGACTAAATTACCAAGCCAATTCTTCACCAGAAAGGAGACAAGCTACCGGGGACCGGTTTCTGTCATTTCAGCCGTCTTCGGCCCGGCTTGCTTGAATCCTGGTGGTGCAGTGAGAAAGGGACTCATGTCTGAGTATACCCTGCCACACCTATAGTGGACAAAAACGATTCAGAAAAGGGGGTGGTGATGAACAGAGTGTCTGAATTAAGCAGAACATTCTTCCCCAGTCCAAAGATCAGGGCTTGATCCATCACCGTTATTTATCTCACTGCACCATCCCAGCTCAGAACCTGGCTATATGCAAATCAGTCTGTCCCTGGCCCAGTGCATCATGGGAACAGGACAGACTAAACTACCAAGCCAATTCTTCACCAGAAAGGAGACAAGCTACCAGGGACCGGTTTCTGGCATTTCAGCCGTCTTCGGCCCGGCTTGCTTGAATCCTGATGGTGCAGTGAGAAAGGGACTCATGTCTGAGTATACCCTGCCACACCTATAGTGGCCAAAAACGATTCAGAAAAGGGGGTGGTGATGAACAGAGTGTCTGAATTTAGCAGACCACTCTTACCCAGTCCAAAGATCAGGGCTTGATCCATCACCGTTATTTATCTCACTGCACCATCCCAGCTCAGAACCTGGCTATATGCAAATCAGTCTGTCCCTGGCCAAGTGCATCATGGGAACAGGGCAGACTAAACTACCAAGCCAATTCTTCACTAGAAAGGAGACAAGCTACCGGGGACCGGTTTCTGGCATTTCAGCCGTCTTCGGCCCGGCTTGCTTGAATCCTGATGGTGCAGTGAGAAAGGGACTCATGTCTGAGTATACCCTGCCACACCTATAGTGGCCAAAAACGATTCAGAAAAGGGGGTGGTGATGAACAGAGTGTCTGAATTAAGCAGACCACTCTTACCCAGTCCAAAGATCAGGGCTTGATCCATCACCGTTATTTATCTTACTGCACCATCCCAGCTCAGAACCTGGCTATATGCAAATCAGTCTGTCCCTGGCCCAGTGCATCATGGGAACAGGGCAGACTAAACTACCAAGCCAATTCTTCACCAGAAAGGAGACAAGCTACCGGGGACCGGTTTCTGGCATTTCAGCCGTCTTCGGCCCGGCTTGCTTGAATCCTGATGGTGCAGTGAGAAAGGGACTCATGTCTGAGTATACCCTGCCACACCTATAGTGGCCAAAACGATTCAGAAAAGGGGGTGGTAATGAACAGAGTTTCTGAATTAAGCAGACCACTCTTACCCAGTCCAAAGATCAGGGCTTGATCCATCACCGTTATTTATCTCACTGCACCATCCCAGCTCAGAACCTGGCTATATGCAAATCAGTCTGTCCCTGGCCCAGTGCATCATGGGAACAGGGCAGACTAAACTACCAAGCCAATTCTTCACCAGAAAGGAGACAAGCTACCGGGGACCGGTTTCTGGCATTTCAGCCGTCTTCGGCCCGGCTTGCTTGAATCCTGATGGTGCAGTGAGAAAGGGACTCATGTCTGAGTATACCCTGCCACACCTATAGTGGACAAAAACGATTCAGAAAAGGGGGTGGTGATGAACAGAGTGTCTGAATTAAGCAGAACATTCTTCCCCAGTCCAAAGATCAGGGCTTGATCCATCACCGTTATTTATCTCACTGCACCATCCCAGCTCAGAACCTGGCTATATGCAAATCAGTCTGTCCCTGGCCCAGTGCATCATGGGAACAGGACAGACTAAACTACCAAGCCAATTCTTCACCAGAAAGGAGACAAGCTACCAGGGACCGGTTTCTGGCATTTCAGCCATCTTCGGCCCGGCTTGCTTGAATCCTGATGGTGCAGTGAGAAAGGGACTCATGTCTGAGTATACCCTGCCACACCTATAGTGGCCAAAAACGATTCAGAAAAGGGGGTGGTGATGAACAGAGTGTCTGAATTTAGCAGACCACTCTTACCCAGTCCAAAGATCAGGGCTTGATCCATCACCGTTATTTATCTCACTGCACCATCCCAGCTCAGAACCTGGCTATATGCAAATCAGTCTGTCCCTGGCCAAGTGCATCATGGGAACAGGGCAGACTAAACTACCAAGCCAATTCTTCACTAGAAAGGAGACAAGCTACCGGGGACCGGTTTCTGGCATTTCAGCCGTCTTCGGCCCGGCTTGCTTGAATCCTGATGGTGCAGTGAGAAAGGGACTCATGTCTGAGTACACCCTGCAACACCTATAGTGGCCAAAAACGATTCAGAAAAGGGGGTGGTGATGAACAGAGTGTCTGAATTAAGCAGACCACTCTTACCCAGTCCAAAGATCAGGGCTTGATCCATCACCGTTATTTATCTTACTGCACCATCCCAGCTCAGAACCTGGCTATATGCAAATCAGTCTGTCCCTGGCCCAGTGCATCATGGGAACAGGGCAGACTAAACTACCAAGCCAATTCTTCACCAGAAAGGAGACAAGCTACCGGGGACCGGTTTCTGGCATTTCAGCCGTCTTCGGCCCGGCTTGCTTGAATCCTGATGGTGCAGTGAGAAAGGGACTCATGTCTGAGTATACCCTGCAACACCTATAGTGGCCAAAAACGATTCAGAAAAGGGGGTGGTGATGAACAGAGTGTCGGCATTAAGCAGACCACTCTTACCCAGTCCAAAGATCAGGGCTTGATCCATCACCGTCATTTATCTCACTGCACCATCCCAGCTCAGAACCTGGCTATATGCAAATCAGTCTGTCCCTGGCCAAGTGCATCATGGGAACAGGGCAGACTAAACTACCAAGCCAATTCTTCACCAGAAAGGAGACAAGCTACCGGGGACCGGTTTCTGGCATTTCAGCCGTCTTCGGCCCGGCTTGCTTGAATCTTGATGGTGCAGTGAGAAAGGGACTCATGTCTGAGTATACTCTGCCACACCTATAGTGGCCAAAAACGATTCAGAAAAGGGGGTGGTGATGAACAGAGTGTCTGAATTAAGCAGACCACTCTTACCCAGTCCAAAGATCAGGGCTTGATCCATCACCGTTATTTATCTCACTGCACCATCCCAGCTCAGAACCTGGCTATATGCAAATCAGTCTGTCCCTGGCCCAGTGCATCATGGGAACAGGGCAGACTAAACTACCAAGCCAATTCTTCACCAGAAAGGAGACAAGCTACCGGGGACCGGTTTCTGTCATTTCAGCCGTCTTCGGCCCGGCTTGCTTGAATCCTGGTGGTGCAGTGAGAAAGGGACTCATGTCTGAGTATACCCTGCCACACCTATAGTGGCCAAAAACGATTCAGAAAAGGGGGTGGTAATGAACAGAGTGTCTGAATTAAGCAGACCACTCTTACCCAGTCCAAAGATCAGGGCTTGATCCATCACCGTTATTTATCTCACTGCACCATTCCAGCTCAGAACCTGGCTATATGCAAATCAGTCTGTCCCTGGCCCAGTGCATCATGGGAACAGGGCAGACTAAACTACCAAGCCAATTCTTCACCAGAAAGGAGACAAGCTACCGGGGACCGGTTTCCGGCATTTCAGCCGTCTTCGGCCCGGCTTGCTTGAATCCTGATGGTGCAGTGAGAAAAGGACTCATGTCTGAGTATACCCTGCCACACCTATAGTGGCCAAAAACGATTCAGAAAAGGGGGTGGTGATGAACAGAGTGTCTGAATTAAGCAGACCACTCTTACCCAGTCCAAAGATCAGGGCTTGATCCATCACCGTTATTTATCTCACTGCACCATCCCAGCTCAGAACCTGGCTATATGCAAATCAGTCTGTCCCTGGCCCAGTGCATCATGGGAACAGGGCAGACTAAACTACCAAGCCAATTCTTCACCAGAAAGGAGACAAGCTACCGGGGACCGGTTTCTGGCATTTCAGCTGTCTTCGGCCCGGCTTGCTTGAATCCTGATGGTGCAGTGAGAAAGGGACTCATGTCTGAGTATACCCTGCCACACCTATAGTGGCCAAAAACGATTCAGAAAAGGGGGTGGTGATGAACAGAGTGTCGGAATTAAGCAGACCACTCTTACCCAGTCCAAAGATCAGGGCTTTATCCATCACCGTTATTTATCTCACTGCACCATCCCAGCTCAGAACCTGGCTATATGCAAATCAGTCTGTCCCTGGCCAAGTGCATCATGGGAACAGGGCAGACTAAACTACCGAGCCAATTCTTCACCAGAAAGGAGACAAGCTACCGGGGACCGGTTTCTGGCATTTCAGCCGTCTTCGGCCCGGCTTGCTTGAATCCTGATGGTGCAGTGAGAAAGGGACTCATGTCTGAGTATTCCCTGCCACACCTATAGTGGCCAAAAACGATTCAGAAAAGGGGGTGGTGATGAACAGAGTGTCTGAATTAAGCAGACCACTCTTACCCAGTCCAAAGATCAGGGCTTGATCCATCACCGTTATTTATCTCACTGCACCATCCCAGCTCAGAACCTGGCTATATGCAAATCAGTCTGTCCCTGGCCCAGTGCATCATGGGAACAGGGCAGACTAAACTACCAAGCCAATTCTTCACCAGAAAGGAGACAAGCTACCGGGGACCGGTTTCTGGCATTTCAGCTGTCTTTGGCCCGGCTTGCTTGAATCCTGATGGTGCAGTGAGAAAGGGACTCATGTCTGAGTATACCTTGCCACACCTATAGTGGCCAAAAACGATTCAGAAAAGGGGGTGGTGATGAACAGAGTGTCGGAATTAAGCAGACCACTCTTACCCAGTCCAAAGATCAGGGCTTGATCCATCACCGTTATTTATCTCACTGCACCATCCCAGCTCAGAACCTGGCTATATGCAAATCAGTCTGTCCCTGGCCAAGTGCATCATGGGAACAGGGCAGACTAAACTACCAAGCCAATTCTTCACCAGAAAGGAGACAAGCTACCGGGGACCGGTTTCTGGCATTTCCGCCGTCTTCGGCCCGGCTTGCTTGAATCCTGATGGTGCAGTGAGAAAGGGACTCATGTCTGAGTATACTCTGCCACACCTATAGTGGCCAAAAACGATTCAGAAAAGGGGGTGGTGATGAACAGAGTGTCTGAATTAAACAGACCACTCTTACCCAGTCCAAAGATCAGGGCTTGATCCATCACCGTTATTTATCTCACTGCACCATCCCAGCTCAGAACCTGGCTATATGCAAATCAGTCTGTCCCTGGCCCAGTGCATCATGGGAACAGGGCAGACTAAATTACCAAGCCAATTCTTCACCAGAAAGGAGACAAGCTACCGGGGACCGGTTTCTGTCATTTCAGCCGTCTTCGGCCCGGCTTGCTTGAATCCTGGTGGTGCAGTGAGAAAGGGACTCATGTCTGAGTATACCCTGCCACACCTATAGTGGACAAAAACGATTCAGAAAAGGGGGTGGTGATGAACAGAGTGTCTGAATTAAGCAGAACATTCTTCCCCAGTCCAAAGATCAGGGCTTGATCCATCACCGTTATTTATCTCACTGCACCATCCCAGCTCAGAACCTGGCTATATGCAAATCAGTCTGTCCCTGGCCCAGTGCATCATGGGAACAGGACAGACTAAACTACCAAGCCAATTCTTCACCAGAAAGGAGACAAGCTACCAGGGACCGGTTTCTGGCATTTCAGCCGTCTTCGGCCCGGCTTGCTTGAATCCTGATGGTGCAGTGAGAAAGGGACTCATGTCTGAGTATACCCTGCCACACCTATAGTGGCCAAAAACGATTCAGAAAAGGGGGTGGTGATGAACAGAGTGTCTGAATTTAGCAGACCACTCTTACCCAGTCCAAAGATCAGGGCTTGATCCATCACCGTTATTTATCTCACTGCACCATCCCAGCTCAGAACCTGGCTATATGCAAATCAGTCTGTCCCTGGCCAAGTGCATCATGGGAACAGGGCAGACTAAACTACCAAGCCAATTCTTCACTAGAAAGGAGACAAGCTACCGGGGACCGGTTTCTGGCATTTCAGCCGTCTTCGGCCCGGCTTGCTTGAATCCTGATGGTGCAGTGAGAAAGGGACTCATGTCTGAGTATACCCTGCCACACCTATAGTGGCCAAAAACGATTCAGAAAAGGGGGTGGTGATGAACAGAGTGTCTGAATTAAGCAGACCACTCTTACCCAGTCCAAAGATCAGGGCTTGATCCATCACCGTTATTTATCTTACTGCACCATCCCAGCTCAGAACCTGGCTATATGCAAATCAGTCTGTCCCTGGCCCAGTGCATCATGGGAACAGGGCAGACTAAACTACCAAGCCAATTCTTCACCAGAAAGGAGACAAGCTACCGGGGACCGGTTTCTGGCATTTCAGCCGTCTTCGGCCCGGCTTGCTTGAATCCTGATGGTGCAGTGAGAAAGGGACTCATGTCTGAGTATACCCTGCCACACCTATAGTGGCCAAAACGATTCAGAAAAGGGGGTGGTAATGAACAGAGTTTCTGAATTAAGCAGACCACTCTTACCCAGTCCAAAGATCAGGGCTTGATCCATCACCGTTATTTATCTCACTGCACCATCCCAGCTCAGAACCTGGCTATATGCAAATCAGTCTGTCCCTGGCCCAGTGCATCATGGGAACAGGGCAGACTAAACTACCAAGCCAATTCTTCACCAGAAAGGAGACAAGCTACCGGGGACCGGTTTCTGGCATTTCAGCCGTCTTCGGCCCGGCTTGCTTGAATCCTGATGGTGCAGTGAGAAAGGGACTCATGTCTGAGTATACCCTGCCACACCTATAGTGGACAAAAACGATTCAGAAAAGGGGGTGGTGATGAACAGAGTGTCTGAATTAAGCAGAGCATTCTTCCCCAGTCCAAAGATCAGGGCTTGATCCATCACCGTTATTTATCTCACTGCACCATCCCAGCTCAGAACCTGGCTATATGCAAATCAGTCTGTCCCTGGCCCAGTGCATCATGGGAACAGGACAGACTAAACTACCAAGCCAATTCTTCACCAGAAAGGAGACAAGCTACCAGGGACCGGTTTCTGGCATTTCAGCCATCTTCGGCCCGGCTTGCTTGAATCCTGATGGTGCAGTGAGAAAGGGACTCATGTCTGAGTATACCCTGCCACACCTATAGTGGCCAAAAACGATTCAGAAAAGGGGGTGGTGATGAACAGAGTGTCTGAATTTAGCAGACCACTCTTACCCAGTCCAAAGATCAGGGCTTGATCCATCACCGTTATTTATCTCACTGCACCATCCCAGCTCAGAACCTGGCTATATGCAAATCAGTCTGTCCCTGGCCAAGTGCATCATGGGAACAGGGCAGACTAAACTACCAAGCCAATTCTTCACTAGAAAGGAGACAAGCTACCGGGGACCGGTTTCTGGCATTTCAGCCGTCTTCGGCCCGGCTTGCTTGAATCCTGATGGTGCAGTGAGAAAGGGACTCATGTCTGAGTACACCCTGCAACACCTATAGTGGCCAAAAACGATTCAGAAAAGGGGGTGGTGATGAACAGAGTGTCTGAATTAAGCAGACCACTCTTACCCAGTCCAAAGATCAGGGCTTGATCCATCACCGTTATTTATCTTACTGCACCATCCCAGCTCAGAACCTGGCTATATGCAAATCAGTCTGTCCCTGGCCCAGTGCATCATGGGAACAGGGCAGACTAAACTACCAAGCCAATTCTTCACCAGAAAGGAGACAAGCTACCGGGGACCGGTTTCTGGCATTTCAGCCGTCTTCGGCCCGGCTTGCTTGAATCCTGATGGTGCAGTGAGAAAGGGACTCATGTCTGAGTATACCCTGCCACACCTATAGTGGCCAAAAACGATTCAGAAAAGGGGGTGGTGATGAACAGAGTGTCTGCATTAAGCAGACCACTCTTACCCAGTCCAAAGATCAGGGCTTGATCCATCACCGTCATTTATCTCACTGCACCATCCCAGCTCAGAACCTGGCTATATGCAAATCAGTCTGTCCCTGGCCAAGTGCATCATGGGAACAGGGCAGACTAAACTACCAAGCCAATTCTTCACCAGAAAGGAGACAAGCTACCGGGGACCGGTTTCTGGCATTTCAGCCGTCTTCGGCCCGGCTTGCTTGAATCTTGATGGTGCAGTGAGAAAGGGACTCATGTCTGAGTATACTCTGCCACACCTATAGTGGCCAAAAACGATTCAGAAAAGGGGGTGGTGATGAACAGAGTGTCTGAATTAAGCAGACCACTCTTACCCAGTCCAAAGATCAGGGCTTGATCCATCACCGTTATTTATCTCACTGCACCATCCCAGCTCAGAACCTGGCTATATGCAAATCAGTCTGTCCCTGGCCCAGTGCATCATGGGAACAGGGCAGACTAAACTACCAAGCCAATTCTTCACCAGAAAGGAGACAAGCTACCGGGGACCGGTTTCTGTCATTTCAGCCGTCTTCGGCCCGGCTTGCTTGAATCCTGGTGGTGCAGTGAGAAAGGGACTCATGTCTGAGTATACCCTGCCACACCTATAGTGGCCAAAAACGATTCAGAAAAGGGGGTGGTAATGAACAGAGTGTCTGAATTAAGCAGACCACTCTTACCCAGTCCAAAGATCAGGGCTTGATCCATCACCGTTATTTATCTCACTGCACCATTCCAGCTCAGAACCTGGCTATATGCAAATCAGTCTGTCCCTGGCCCAGTGCATCATGGGAACAGGGCAGACTAAACTACCAAGCCAATTCTTCACCAGAAAGGAGACAAGCTACCGGGGACCGGTTTCCGGCATTTCAGCCGTCTTCGGCCCGGCTTGCTTGAATCCTGATGGTGCAGTGAGAAAAGGACTCATGTCTGAGTATACCCTGCCACACCTATAGTGGCCAAAAACGATTCAGAAAAGGGGGTGGTGATGAACAGAGTGTCTGAATTAAGCAGACCACTCTTACCCAGTCCAAAGATCAGGGCTTGATCCATCACCGTTATTTATCTCACTGCACCATCCCAGCTCAGAACCTGGCTATATGCAAATCAGTCTGTCCCTGGCCCAGTGCATCATGGGAACAGGGCAGACTAAACTACCAAGCCAATTCTTCACCAGAAAGGAGACAAGCTACCGGGGACCGGTTTCTGGCATTTCAGCTGTCTTCGGCCCGGCTTGCTTGAATCCTGATGGTGCAGTGA
Organism: Lissotriton vulgaris; assembly: GCF_964263255.1. Lineage (NCBI taxonomy): Eukaryota > Metazoa > Chordata > Amphibia > Caudata > Salamandridae > Lissotriton > Lissotriton vulgaris. The sequence goes on along the minus strand of NC_141699.1, from coordinate 839,178,599 downwards.
GAAAGGGACTCATGTCTGAGTATACCCTGCCACACCTATAGTGGCCAAAAACGATTCAGAAAAGGGGGTGGTGATGAACAGAGTGTCGGAATTAAGCAGACCACTCTTACCCAGTCCAAAGATCAGGGCTTTATCCATCACCGTTATTTATCTCACTGCACCATCCCAGCTCAGAACCTGGCTATATGCAAATCAGTCTGTCCCTGGCCAAGTGCATCATGGGAACAGGGCAGACTAAACTACCGAGCCAATTCTTCACCAGAAAGGAGACAAGCTACCGGGGACCGGTTTCTGGCATTTCAGCCGTCTTCGGCCCGGCTTGCTTGAATCCTGATGGTGCAGTGAGAAAGGGACTCATGTCTGAGTATTCCCTGCCACACCTATAGTGGCCAAAAACGATTCAGAAAAGGGGGTGGTGATGAACAGAGTGTCTGAATTAAGCAGACCACTCTTACCCAGTCCAAAGATCAGGGCTTGATCCATCACCGTTATTTATCTCACTGCACCATCCCAGCTCAGAACCTGGCTATATGCAAATCAGTCTGTCCCTGGCCCAGTGCATCATGGGAACAGGGCAGACTAAACTACCAAGCCAATTCTTCACCAGAAAGGAGACAAGCTACCGGGGACCGGTTTCTGGCATTTCAGCTGTCTTCGGCCCGGCTTGCTTGAATCCTGATGGTGCAGTGAGAAAGGGACTCATGTCTGAGTATACTCTGCCACACCTATAGTGGCCAAAAACGATTCAGAAAAGGGGGTGGTGATGAACAGAGTGTCTGAATTAAGCAGACCACTCTTACCCAGTCCAAAGATCGGGGCTTGATCCATCACCGTTATTTATCTCACTGCACCATCCCAGCTCAGAACCTGGCTATATGCAAATCAGTCTGTCCCTGGCCCAGTGCATCATGGGAACAGGGCAGACTAAACTACCAAGCCAATTCTTCACCAGAAAGGAGACAAGCTACCGGGGACCGGTTTCTGGCATTTCAGCTGTCTTCGGCCTGGCTTGCTTGAATCCTGGTGGTGCAGTGAGAAAGGGACTCATGTCTGAGTATACCCTGCCACACCTATAGTGGCCAAAAACGATTCAGAAAAGGGGGTGGTAATGAACAGAGTGTCTGAATTAAGCAGACCACTCTTACCCAGTCCAAAGATCAGGGCTTGATCCATCACCGTTATTTATCTCACTGCACCATTCCAGCTCAGAACCTGGCTATATGCAAATCAGTCTGTCCCTGGCCCAGTGCATCATGGGAACAGGGCAGACTAAACTACCAAGCCAATTCTTCACCAGAAAGGAGACAAGCTACCGGGGACCGGTTTCCGGCATTTCAGCCGTCTTCGGCCCGGCTTGCTTGAATCCTGATGGTGCAGTGAGAAAAGGACTCATGTCTGAGTATACCCTGCCACACCTATAGTGGCCAAAAACGATTCAGAAAAGGGGGTGGTGATGAACAGAGTGTCTGAATTAAGCAGACCACTCTTACCCAGTCCAAAGATCAGGGCTTGATCCATCACCGTTATTTATCTCACTGCACCATCCCAGCTCAGAACCTGGCTATATGCAAATCAGTCTGTCCCTGGCCCAGTGCATCATGGGAACAGGGCAGACTAAACTACCAAGCCAATTCTTCACCAGAAAGGAGACAAGCTACCGGGGACCGGTTTCTGGCATTTCAGCTGTCTTCGGCCCGGCTTGCTTGAATCCTGATGGTGCAGTGAGAAAGGGACTCATGTCTGAGTATACCCTGCCACACCTATAGTGGCCAAAAACGATTCAGAAAAGGGGGTGGTGATGAACAGAGTGTCGGAATTAAGCAGACCACTCTTACCCAGTCCAAAGATCAGGGCTTTATCCATCACCGTTATTTATCTCACTGCACCATCCCAGCTCAGAACCTGGCTATATGCAAATCAGTCTGTCCCTGGCCAAGTGCATCATGGGAACAGGGCAGACTAAACTACCGAGCCAATTCTTCACCAGAAAGGAGACAAGCTACCGGGGACCGGTTTCTGGCATTTCAGCCGTCTTCGGCCCGGCTTGCTTGAATCCTGATGGTGCAGTGAGAAAGGGACTCATGTCTGAGTATTCCCTGCCACACCTATAGTGGCCAAAAACGATTCAGAAAAGGGGGTGGTGATGAACAGAGTGTCTGAATTAAGCAGACCACTCTTACCCAGTCCAAAGATCAGGGCTTGATCCATCACCGTTATTTATCTCACTGCACCATCCCAGCTCAGAACCTGGCTATATGCAAATCAGTCTGTCCCTGTCCCAGTGCATCATGGGAACAGGGCAGACTAAACTACCAAGCCAATTCTTCACCAGAAAGGAGACAAGCTACCGGGGACCGGTTTCTGGCATTTCAGCTGTCTTCGGCCCGGCTTGCTTGAATCCTGATGGTGCAGTGAGAAAGGGACTCATGTCTGAGTATACTCTGCCACACCTATAGTGGCCAAAAACGATTCAGAAAAGGGGGTGGTGATGAACAGAGTGTCTGAATTAAGCAGACCACTCTTACCCAGTCCAAAGATCGGGGCTTGATCCATCACCGTTATTTATCTCACTGCACCATCCCAGCTCAGAACCTGGCTATATGCAAATCAGTCTGTCCCTGGCCCAGTGCATCATGGGAACAGGGCAGACTAAACTACCAAGCCAATTCTTCACCAGAAAGGAGACAAGCTACCGGGGACCGGTTTCTGGCATTTCAGCCGTCTTCGGCCCGGCTTGCTTGAATCCTGATGGTGCAGTGAGAAAGGGACTCATGTCTGAGTATACCCTGCCACACCTATAGTGGCCAAAAACGATTCAGAAAAGGGGATGGTAATGAACAGAGTTTCTGAATTAAGCAGACCACTCTTACCCAGTCCAAAGATCAGGGCTTGATCCATCACCGTTATTTATCTCACTGCACCATCCCAGCTCAGAACCTGGCTATACGCAAATCAGTCTGTCCCTGGCCCAGTGCATCATGGGAACAGGGCAGACTAAACTACCAAGCCAATTCTTCACCAGAAAGGAGACAAGCTACCGGGGACCGGTTTCTGGCATTTCAGCCGTCTTCGGCCCGGCTTGCTTGAATCCTGATGGTGCAGTGAGAAAGGGACTCATGTCTGAGTATACCCTGCCACACCTATAGTGGACAAAAACGATTCAGAAAAGGGGGTGGTGATGAACAGAGTGTCTGAATTAAGCAGAACATTCTTCCCCAGTCCAAAGATCAGGGCTTGATCCATCACCGTTATTTATCTCACTGCACCATCCCAGCTCAGAACCTGGCTATATGCAAATCAGTCTGTCCCTGGCCCAGTGCATCATGGGAACAGGACAGACTAAACTACCAAGCCAATTCTTCACCAGAAAGGAGACAAGCTACCAGGGACCGGTTTCTGGCATTTCAGCCATCTTCGGCCCGGCTTGCTTGAATCCTGATGGTGCAGTGAGAAAGGGACTCATGTCTGAGTATACCCTGCCACACCTATAGTGGCCAAAAACGATTCAGAAAAGGGGGTGGTGATGAACAGAGTGTCTGAATTTAGCGGACCACTCTTACCCAGTCCAAAGATCAGGGCTTGATCCATCACCGTTATTTATCTCACTGCACCATCCCAGCTCAGAACCTGGCTATATGCAAATCAGTCTGTCCCTGGCCAAGTGCATCATGGGAACAGGGCAGACTAAACTACCAAGCCAATTCTTCACTAGAAAGGAGACAAGCTACCGGGGACCGGTTTCTGGCATTTCAGCCGTCTTCGGCCCGGCTTGCTTGAATCCTGATGGTGCAGTGAGAAAGGGACTCATGTCTGAGTACACCCTGCAACACCTATAGTGGCCAAAAACGATTCAGAAAAGGGGGTGGTGATGAACAGAGTGTCTGAATTAAGCAGACCATTCTTACCCAGTCCAAGGATCAGGGCTTGATCCATCACCGTTATTTATCTTACTGCACCATCCCAGCTCAGAACCTGGCTATATGCAAATCAGTCTGTCCCTGGCCCAGTGCATCATGGGAACAGGGCAGACTAAACTACCAAGCCAATTCTTCACCAGAAAGGAGACAAGCTACCGGGGACCGGTTTCTGGCATTTCAGCCGTCTTCAGCCCGGCTTGCTTGAATCCTGATGGTGCAGTGAGAAAGGGACTCATGTCTGAGTATACCCTGCCACACCTATAGTGGCCAAAAACGATTCAGAAAAGGGGGTGGTGATGAACAGAGTGTCGGCATTAAGCAGACCACTCTTACCCAGTCCAAAGATCAGGGCTTGATCCATCACCGTCATTTATCTCACTGCACCATCCCAGCTCAGAACCTGGCTATATGCAAATCAGTCTGTCCCTGGCCAAGTGCATCATGGGAACAGGGCAGACTAAACTACCAAGCCAATTCTTCACCAGAAAGGAGACAAGCTACCGGGGACCGGTTTCTGTCATTTCAGCCGTCTTCGGCCCGGCTTGCTTGAATCCTGGTGGTGCAGTGAGAAAGGGACTCATGTCTGAGTATACCCTGCCACACCTATAGTGGCCAAAAACGATTCAGAAAAGGGGGTGGTAATGAACAGAGTGTCTGAATTAAGCAGACCACTCTTACCCAGTCCAAAGATCAGGGCTTGATCCATCACCGTTATTTATCTCACTGAACCATCCCAGCTCAGAACCTGGCTATATGCAAATCAGTCTGTCCCTGGCCCAGTGCATCATGGGAACAGGGCAGACTAAACTACCAAGCCAATTCTTCACCAGAAAGGAGACAAGCTACCGGGGACCGGTTTCCGGCATTTCAGCCGTCTTCGGCCCGGCTTGCTTGAATCCTGATGGTGCAGTGAGAAAGGGACTCATGTCTGAGTATACCCTGCCACACCTATAGTGGCCAAAAACGATTCAGAAAAGGGGGTGGTGATGAACAGAGTGTCTGAATTAAGCAGACCACTCTTACCCAGTCCAAAGATCAGGGCTTGATCCATCACCGTTATTTATCTCACTGCACCATCCCAGCTCAGAACCTGGCTATATGCAAATCAGTCTGTCCCTGGCCCAGTGCATCATGGGAACAGGGCAGACTAAACTACCAAGCCAATTCTTCACCAGAAAGGAGACAAGCTACCGGGGACCGGTTTCTGGCATTTCAGCTGTCTTCGGCCCGGCTTGCTTGAATCCTGATGGTGCAGTGAGAAAGGGACTCATGTCTGAGTATACCCTGCCACACCTATAGTGGCCAAAAACGATTCAGAAAAGGGGGTGGTGATGAACAGAGTGTCGGAATTAAGCAGACCACTCTTACCCAGTCCAAAGATCAGGGCTTTATCCATCACCGTTATTTATCTCACTGCACCATCCCAGCTCAGAACCTGGCTATATGCAAATCAGTCTGTCCCTGGCCAAGTGCATCATGGGAACAGGGCAGACTAAACTACCGAGCCAATTCTTCACCAGAAAGGAGACAAGCTACCGGGGACCGGTTTCTGGCATTTCAGCCGTCTTCGGCCCGGCTTGCTTGAATCCTGATGGTGCAGTGAGAAAGGGACTCATGTCTGAGTATACCCTGCCACACCTATAGTGGCCAAAAACGATTCAGAAAAGGGGGTGGTGATGAACAGAGTGTCTGAATTAAGCAGACCACTCTTACCCAGTCCAAAGATCAGGGCTTGATCCATCACCGTTATTTATCTCACTGCACCATCCCAGCTCAGAACCTGGCTATATGCAAATCAGTCTGTCCCTGGCCCAGTGCATCATGGGAACAGGGCAGACTAAACTACCAAGCCAATTCTTCACCAGAAAGGAGACAAGCTACCGGGGACCGGTTTCTGTCATTTCAGCTGTCTTCGGCCCTGCTTGCTTGAATCCTGATGGTGCAGTGAGAAAGGGACTCATGTCTGAGTATACTCTGCCACACCTATAGTGGCCAAAAACGATTCAGAAAAGGGGGTGGTGATGAACAGAGTGTCTGAATTAAGCAGACCACTCTTACCCAGTCCAAAGATCGGGGCTTGATCCATCACCGTTATTTATCTCACTGCACCATCCCAGCTCAGAACCTGGCTATATGCAAATCAGTCTGTCCCTGGCCCAGTGCAGCATGGGAACAGGGCAGACTAAACTACCAAGCCAATTCTTCACCAGAAAGGAGACAAGCTACCGGGGACCGGTTTCTGTCATTTCAGCCGTCTTCGGCCCGGCTTGCTTGAATCCTCGTGGTGCAGTGAGAAAGGGACTCATGTCTGAGTATACCCTGCCACACCTATAGTGGCCAAAAACGATTCAGAAAAGGGGGTGGTAATGAACAGAGTGTCTGAATTAAGCAGACCACTCTTACCCAGTCCAAAGATCAGGGCTTGATCCATCACCGTTATTTATCTCACTGCACCATCCCAGCTCAGAACCTGGCTATATGCAAATCAGTCTGTCCCTGGCCCAGTGCATCATGAGAACAGGGCAGACTAAACTACCAAGCCAATTCTTCACCAGAAAGGAGACAAGCTACCGGGGACCGGTTTCCGGCATTTCAGCCGTCTTCGGCCCGGCTTGCTTGAATCCTGATGGTGCAGTGAGAAAGGGACTCATGTCTGAGTATACCCTGCCACACCTATAGTGGCCAAAACTATTCAGAAAAGGGGGTGGTGATGAACAGAGTGTCTGAATTAAGCAGACCACTCTTACCCAGTCCAAAGATCAGGGCTTGATCCATCACCGTTATTTATCTCACTGCACCATCCCAGCGCAGAACCTGGCTATATGCAAATCAGTCTGTCCCTGGCCCAGTGCATCATGGGAACAGGGCAGACTAAACTACCAAGCCAATTCTTCACCAGAAAGGAGACAAGTTACCGGGGACCGGTTTCTGGCATTTCAGCCGTCTTCGGCCCTGCTTGCTTGAATCCTGATGGTGCAGTGAGAAAGGGACTCATGTCTGAGTATACCCTGCCACACCTATAGTGGACAAAAACGATTCAGAAAAGGGGGTGGTGATGAACAGAGTTTCTGAATTAAGCAGAACATTCTTACCCAGTCCAAAGATCAGGGCTTGATCCATCACCGTTATTTATCTCACTGCACCATCCCAGCTCAGAACCTGGCTATATGCAAATCAGTCTGTCCCTGGCCCAGTGCATCATGGGAACAGGACAGCCTAAACTACCAAGCCAATTCTTCACCAGAAAGGAGACAAGCTACCAGGGACCGGTTTCTGGCATTTCAGCCGTCTTCGGCCCGGCTTGCTTGAATCCTGATGGTGCAGTGAGAAAGGGACTCATGTCTGAGTATACCCTGCCACACCTATAGTGGCCAAAAACGATTCAGAAAAGGGGGTGGTGATGAACAGAGTGTCTGAATTAAGCAGACCACTCTTACCCAGTCCAAAGATCAGGGCTTGATCCATCACCGTTATTTATCTCACTGCACCATCCCAGCTCAGAACCTGGCTATATGCAAATCAGTCTGTCCCTGGCCCAGTGCATCATGGGAACAGGGCAGACTAAACTACCAAGCCAATTCTTCACCAGAAAGGAGACAAGCTACCGGGGACCGGTTTCTGGCATTTCAGCCGTCTTCGGCCCGGCTTGCTTGAATCCTGATGGTGCAGTGAGAAAGGGACTCATGTCTGAGTACACCCTGCCACACCTATAGTGGCCAAAAACGATTCAGAAAAGGGGGTGGTGATGAACAGAGTGTCTGAATTAAGCAGACCACTCTTACCCAGTCCAAAGATCAGGGCTTGATCCATCACCGTTATTTATCTCACTGCACCATCCCAGCTCAGAACCTGGCTATATGCAAATAAGTCTGTCCCTGGCCAAGTGCATCATGGGAACAGGGTAGACTAAACTACCAAGCCAATTCTTCACCAGAAAGGAGACAAGCTACCGGGGACCGGTTTCTGGCATTTCAGCCGTCTTCGGCCCGGCTTGCTTGAATCCTGATGGTGCAGTGAGAAAGGGACTCATGTCTGAGTATACCCTGCCACACCTATAGTGGCCAAAAACGATTCAGAAAAGGGGGTGGTGATGAACAGAGTGTCTGAATTAAGCAGACCACTCTTACCCAGTCCAAAGATCAGGGCTTGATCCATCACCGTTATTTATCTCACTGCACCATCCCAGCTCAGAACCTGGCTATATGCAAATCAGTCTGTCCCTTGCCCAGTGCATCATGGGAACAGGGCAGACTAAACTACCAAGCCAATTCTTCACCAGAAAGGAGACAAGCTACCGGGGACCGGTTTCTGGCATTTCAGCCGTCTTCGGCCCGGCTTGCTTGAATCCTGATGGTGCAGTGAGAAAGGGACTCATGTCTGAGTATACCCTGCCACACCTATAGTGGCCAAAAACGATTCAGAAAAGGGGGTGGTGATGAACAGAGTGTCTGAATTAAGCAGACTATTCTTACCCAGTCCAAAGATCAGGGCTTGATCCATCACCGTTATTTATCTCACTGCACCATCCCAGCTCAGAACCTGGCTATATGCAAATCGGTCTGTCCCTGGCCAAGTGCATCATGGGAACAGGGCAGACTAAACTACCAAGCCAATTCTTCACCAGAAAGGAGACAAGCTACCAGGGACCGGTTTCTGTCATTTCAGCCGTCTTCGGCCCGTCTTGCTTGAATCCTGGTGGTGCAGTGAGAAAGGGACTCATGTCTGAGTATACCCTGCCACACCTATAGTGGCCAAAAACGATTCAGAAAAGGGGGTGGTAATGAACAGAGTGTCTGAATTAAGCAGACCACTCTTACCCAGTCCAAAGATCAGGGCTTGATCCATCACCGTTATTTATCTCACTGCACCATCCCAGCTCAGAACCTGGCTATATGCAAATCAGTCTGTCCCTGGCCCAGTTCATCATGGGAACAGGGCAGACTAAACTACCAAGCCAATTCTTCACCAGAAAGGAGACAAGCTACCGGGGACCGGTTTCCGGCATTTCAGCCGTCTTCGTCCCGGCTTGCTTGAATCCTGATGGTGCAGTGAGAAAGGGACTCATGTCTGAGTATACCCTGCCACACCTATAGTGGCCAAAAACTATTCAGAAAAGGGGGTGGTGATGAACAGAGTGTCTGAATTAAGCAGACCACTCTTATCCAGTCCAAAGATCAGGGCTTGATCCATCACCGTTATTTATCTCACTGCACCATCCCAGCTCAGAACCTGGCTATATGCAAATCAGTCTGTCCCTGGCCCAGTGCATCATGGGAACAGGGCAGACTAAACTACCAAGCCAATTCTTCACCAGAAAGGAGACAAGCTACCGGGGACCGGTTTCTGGCATTTCAGCCGTCTTCGGCCCGGCTTGCTTGAATCCTGATGGTGCAGTGAGAAAGGGACTCATGTCTGAGTATACCCTGCCACACCTATAGTGGCCAAAAACGATTCAGAAAAGGGGGTGGTGATGAACAGAGTTTCTGAATTAAGCAGACCACTCTTACCCAGTCCAAAGATCAGGGCTTGATCCATCACCGTTATTTATCTCACTGCACCATCCCAGCTCAGAACCTGGCTATATGCAAATCAGTCTGTCCCTGGCCCAGTGCATCATGGGAACAGGGCAGACTAAACTACCAAGCCAATTCTTCACCAGAAAGGAGACAAGCTACCGGGGACCGGTTTCTGGCATTTCAGCCGTCTTCGGCCCGGCTTGCTTGAATCCTGATGGTGCAGTGAGAAAGGGACTCATGTCTGAGTATACCCTGCCACACCTATAGTGGCCAAAAACGATTCAGAAAAGGGGGTGGTGATGAACAGAGTTTCTGAATTAAGCAGACCACTCTTACCCAGTCCAAAGATCAGGGCTTGATCCATCACCGTTATTTATCTCACTGCACCATCCCAGCTCAGAACCTGGCTATATGCAAATCAGTCTGTCCCTGGCCCAGTGCATCATGGGAACAGGGCAGACTAAACTACCAAGCCAATTCTTCACCAGAAAGGAGACAAGCTACCGGGGACCGGTTTCTGGCATTTCAGCCGTCTTCGGCCCGGCTTGCTTGAATCCTGATGGTGCAGTGAGAAAGGGACTCATGTCTGAGTATACCCTGCCACACCTATAGTGGCCAAAAACGATTCAGAAAAGGGGGTGGTGATGAACAGAGTGTCTGAATTAAGCAGACCACTCTTACCCAGTCCAAAGATCAGGGCTTGATCCATCACCGTTATTTATCTCACTGCACCATCCCAGCTCAGAACCTGGCTATATGCAAATCAGTCTGTCCCTGGCCAAGTGCATCATGGGAACAGGGCAGACTAAACTACCAAGCCAATTCTTCACTAGAAAGGAGACAAGCTACCGGGGACCGGTTTCTGGCATTTCAGCCGTCTTCGGCCCGGCTTGCTTGAATCCTGATGGTGCAGTGAGAAAGGGACTCATGTCTGAGTATACCCTGCCACACCTATAGTGGCCAAAAACGATTCAGAAAAGGGGGTGGTAATGAACAGAGTGTCTGAATTAAGCAGACCACTCTTACCCAGTCCAAAGATCAGGGCTTGATCCATCACCATTATTTATCTTACTGCACCATCCCAGCTCAGAACCTGGCTATATGCAAATCAGTCTGTCCCTGGCCCAGTGCATCATGGGAACAGGGCAGACTAAACTACCAAGCCAATTCTTCACCAGAAAGGAGACAAGCTACCGGGGACCGGTTTCTGGCATTTCAGCCGTCTTCGGCCCGGCTTGCTTGAATCCTGATGGTGCAGTGAGAAAGGGACTCATGTCTGAGTATACCCTGCCACACCTATAGTGGCCAAAAATGATTCAGAAAAGGGGGTGGTGATGAACAGAGTGTCGGCATTAAGCAGACCACTCTTACCCAGTCCAAAGATCAGGGCTTGATCCATCACCGTTATTTATCTCACTGCACCATCCCAGCTCAGAACCTGGCTATATGCAAATCAGTCTGTCCCTGGCCAAGTGCATCATGGGAACAGGGCAGACTAAACTACCAAGCCAATTCTTCACCAGAAAGGAGACAAGCTACCGGGGACCGGTTTCTGGCATTTCAGCCGTCTTCGGCCCGGCTTGCTTGAATCCTGATGGTGCAGTGAGAAAGGGACTCATGTCTGAGTATACCCTGCCACACCTATAGTGGCCAAAAACTATTCAGAAAAGGGGGTGGTGATGAACAGAGTGTCTGAATTAAGCAGACCACTCTTATCCAGTCCAAAGATCAGGGCTTGATCCATCACCGTTATTTATCTCACTGCACCATCCCAGCTCAGAACCTGGCTATATGCAAATCAGTCTGTCCCTGGCCCAGTGCATCATGGGAACAGGGCAGACTAAACTACCAAGCCAATTCTTCACCAGAAAGGAGACAAGCTACCGGGGACCGGTTTCTGGCATTTCAGCCGTCTTCGGCCCGGCTTGCTTGAATCCTGATGGTGCAGTGAGAAAGGGACTCATGTCTGAGTATACCCTGCCACACCTATAGTGGCCAAAAACGATTCAGAAAAGGGGGTGGTGATGAACAGAGTTTCTGAATTAAGCAGACCACTCTTACCCAGTCCAAAGATCAGGGCTTGATCCATCACCGTTATTTATCTCACTGCACCATCCCAGCTCAGAACCTGGCTATATGCAAATCAGTCTGTCCCTGGCCCAGTGCATCATGGGAACAGGGCAGACTAAACTACCAAGCCAATTCTTCACCAGAAAGGAGACAAGCTACCGGGGACCGGTTTCTGGCATTTCAGCCGTCTTCGGCCCGGCTTGCTTGAATCCTGATGGTGCAGTGAGAAAGGGACTCATGTCTGAGTATACCCTGCCACACCTATAGTGGCCAAAAACGATTCAGAAAAGGGGGTGGTGATGAACAGAGTTTCTGAATTAAGCAGACCACTCTTACCCAGTCCAAAGATCAGGGCTTGATCCATCACCGTTATTTATCTCACTGCACCATCCCAGCTCAGAACCTGGCTATATGCAAATCAGTCTGTCCCTGGCCCAGTGCATCATGGGAACAGGGCAGACTAAACTACCAAGCCAATTCTTCACCAGAAAGGAGACAAGCTACCGGGGACCGGTTTCTGGCATTTCAGCCGTCTTCGGCCCGGCTTGCTTGAATCCTGATGGTGCAGTGAGAAAGGGACTCATGTCTGAGTATACCCTGCCACACCTATAGTGGACAAAAACGATTCAGAAAAGGGGGTGGTGATGAACAGAGTGTCTGAATTAAGCAGAACATTCTTCCCCAGTCCAAAGATCAGGGCTTGATCCATCACCGTTATTTATCTCACTGCACCATCCCAGCTCAGAACCTGGCTATATGCAAATCAGTCTGTCCCTGGCCCAGTGCATCATGGGAACAGGACAGACTAAACTACCAAGCCAATTCTTCACCAGAAAGGAGACAAGCTACCAGGGACCGGTTTCTGGCATTTCAGCCGTCTTCGGCCCGGCTTGCTTGAATCCTGATGGTGCAGTGAGAAAGGGACTCATGTCTGAGTATACCCTGCCACACCTATAGTGGCCAAAAACGATTCAGAAAAGGGGGTGGTGATGAACAGAGTGTCTGAATTAAGCAGACCACTCTTACCCAGTCCAAAGATCAGGGCTTGATCCATCACCGTTATTTATCTCACTGCACCATCCCAGCTCAGAACCTGGCTATATGCAAATCAGTCTGTCCCTGGCCAAGTGCATCATGGGAACAGGGCAGACTAAACTACCAAGCCAATTCTTCACTAGAAAGGAGACAAGCTACCGGGGACCGGTTTCTGGCATTTCAGCCGTCTTCGGCCCGGCTTGCTTGAATCCTGATGGTGCAGTGAGAAAGGGACTCATGTCTGAGTATACCCTGCCACACCTATAGTGGCCAAAAACGATTCAGAAAAGGGGGTGGTAATGAACAGAGTGTCTGAATTAAGCAGACCACTCTTACCCAGTCCAAAGATCAGGGCTTGATCCATCACCATTATTTATCTTACTGCACCATCCCAGCTCAGAACCTGGCTATATGCAAATCAGTCTGTCCCTGGCCCAGTGCATCATGGGAACAGGGCAGACTAAACTACCAAGCCAATTCTTCACCAGAAAGGAGACAAGCTACCGGGGACCGGTTTCTGGCATTTCAGCCGTCTTCGGCCCGGCTTGCTTGAATCCTGATGGTGCAGTGAGAAAGGGACTCATGTCTGAGTATACCCTGCCACACCTATAGTGGCCAAAAATGATTCAGAAAAGGGGGTGGTGATGAACAGAGTGTCGGCATTAAGCAGACCACTCTTACCCAGTCCAAAGATCAGGGCTTGATCCATCACCGTTATTTATCTCACTGCACCATCCCAGCTCAGAACCTGGCTATATGCAAATCAGTCTGTCCCTGGCCAAGTGCATCATGGGAACAGGGCAGACTAAACTACCAAGCCAATTCTTCACCAGAAAGGAGACAAGCTACCGGGGACCGGTTTCTGGCATTTCAGCCGTCTTCGGCCCGGCTTGCTTGAATCCTGATGGTGCAGTGAGAAAGGGACTCATGTCTGAGTATACTCTGCCACACCTATAGTGGCCAAAAACGATTCAGAAAAGGGGGTGGTGATGAACAGAGTGTCTGAATTAAGCAGACCACTCTTACCCAGTCCAAAGATCAGGGCTTGATCCATCACCGTTATTTATCTCACTGCACCATCCCAGCTCAGAACCTGGCTATATGCAAATCAGTCTGTCCCTGGCCCAGTGCATCATGGGAACAGGGCAGATTAAACTACCAAGCCAATTCTTCACCAGAAAGGAGACAAGCTACCGGGGACCGGTTTCCGGCATTTCAGCCATCTTCGGCCCGGCTTGCTTGAATCCTGATGGTGCAGTGAGAAAGGGACTCATGTCTGAGTATACCCTGCCACACCTATAGTGGCCAAAAACTATTCAGAAAAGGGGGTGGTGATGAACAGAGTGTCTGAATTAAGCAGACCACTCTTACCCAGTCCAAAGATCAGGGCTTGATCCATCACCGTTATTTATCTCACTGCACCATCCCAGCTCAGAACCTGGCTATATGCAAATCAGTCTGTCCCTGGCCCAGTGCATCATGGGAACAGGGCAGACTAAACTACCAAGCCAATTCTTCACCAGAAAGGAGACAAGCTACCGGGGACCGGTTTCTGGCATTTCAGCCGTCTTCGGCCCGGCTTGATTGAATCCTGATGGTGCAGTGAGAAAGGGACTCATGTCTGAGTATACCCTGCCACACCTATAGTGGCCAAAAACGATTCAGAAAAGGGGGTGGTGATGAACAGAGTGTCTGAATTTAGCAGACCACTCTTACCCAGTCCAAAGATCAGGGCTTGATCCATCACCGTTATTTATCTCACTGCACCATCCCAGCTCAGAACCTGGCTATATGTAAATCAGTCTGTCCCTGGCCAAGTGCATCATGGGAACAGGGCAGACTAAACTACCAAGCCAATTCTTCACTAGAAAGGAGACAAGCTACCGGGGACCGGTTTCTGGCATTTCAGCCGTCTTCGGCCCGGCTTGCTTGAATCCTGATGGTGCAGTGAGAAAGGGACTCATGTCTGAGTATACCCTGCCACACCTATAGTGGCCAAAAACGATTCAGAAAAGGGGGTGGTGATGAACAGAGTGTCTGAATTAAGCAGACCACTCTTACCCAGTCCAAAGATCAGGGCTTGATCCATCACCGTTATTTATCTTACTGCACCATCCCAGCTCAGAACCTGGCTATATGCAAATCAGTCTGTCCCTGGCCCAGTGCATCATGGGAACAGGGCAGACTAAACTACCAAGCCAATTCTTCACCAGAAAGGAGACAAGCTACCGAGGACCGGTTTCTGGCATTTCAGCCGTCTTCGGCCCGGCTTGCTTGAATCCTGATGGTGCAGTGAGAAAGGGACTCATGTCTGAGTATACCCTGCCACACCTATAGTGGCCAAAAACGATTCAGAAAAGGGGGTGGTGATGAACAGAGTTTCTGAATTAAGCAGACCACTCTTACCCAGTCCAAAGATCAGGGCTTGATCCATCACCGTTATTTATCTCACTGCACCATCCCAGCTCAGAACCTGGCTATATGCAAATCAGTCTGTCCCTGGCCAAGTGCATCATGGGAACAGGGCAGACTAAACTACCAAGCCAATTCTTCACTAGAAAGGAGACAAGCTACCGGGGACCGGTTTCTGGCATTTCAGCCGTCTTCGGCCCGGCTTGCTTGAATCCTGATGGTGCAGTGAGAAAGGGACTCATGTCTGAGTATACCCTGCCACACCTATAGTGGCCAAAAACGATTCAGAAAAGGGGATGGTGATGAACAGAGTGTCTGAATTAAGCAGACCACTCTTACCCAGTCCAAAGATCAGGGCTTGATCCATCACCGTTATTTATCTTACTGCACCATCCCAGCTCAGAACCTGGCTATATGCAAATCAGTCTGTCCCTGGCCCAGTGCATCATGGGAACAGGGCAGACTAAACTACCAAGCCAATTCTTCACCAGAAAGGAGACAAGCTACCAGGGACCGGTTTCTGGCATTTCAGCCGTCTTCGGCCCGGCTTGCTTGAATCCTGATGGTGCAGTGAGAAAGGGACTCATGTCTGAGTATACCCTGCCACACCTATAGTGGCCAAAAACGATTCAGAAAAGGGGGTGGTGATGAACAGAGTGTCTGAATTAAGCAGTCCACTCTTACCCAGTCCAAAGATCAGGGCTTGATCCATCACCGTTATTTTTTCATTGCACCATCCCAGCTCAGAACCTGGCTATATGCAAATCAGTCTGTCCCTGGCCCAGTGCATCATGGGAACAGGGCAGACTAAACTACCAAGCCAATTCTTCACCAGAAAGGAGACAAGCTACCGGGGACCGGTTTCTGGCATTTCAGCCATCTTCGGCCCGGCTTGCTTGAATCCTGATGGTGCAGTGAGAAAGGGACTCATGTCTGAGTATACCCTGCCACACCTATAGTGGCCAAAAACGATTCAGAAAAGGGGGTGGTGATGAACAGAGTGTCTGAATTAAGCAGACCACTCTTACCCAGTCCAAAGATCAGGGCTTGATCCATCACCGTTATTTATCTTACTGCACCATCCCAGCTCAGAACCTGGCTATATGCAAATCAGTCTGTCCCTGGCCCAGTGCATCATGGGAACAGGGCAGACTAAACTACCAAGCCAATTCTTCACCAGAAAGGAGACAAGCTACCGGGGACCGGTTTCAGGCATTTCAGCCGTCTTCGGCCCGGCTTGCTTGAATCCTGATGGTGCAGTGAGAAAGGGACTCATGTCTGAGTATACCCTGCCACACCTATAGTGGCCAAAAACGATTCAGAAAAGGGGGTGGTGATGAACAGAGTTTCTGAATTAAGCAGACCACTCTTACCCAGTCCAAAGATCATGGCTTGATCCATCACCGTTATTTATCTCACTGCACCATCCCAGGTCAGAACCTGGCTATATGCAAATCAGTCTGTCCCTGGCCCAGTGCATCATGGGAACAGGGCAGACTAAACTACCAAGCCAATTCTTCACCAGAAAGGAGACAAGCTACCGGGGACCGGTTTCTGGCATTTCAGCCGTCTTCGGCCCGGCTTGCTTGAATCCTGATGGTGCAGTGAGAAAGGGACTCATGTCTGAGTATACCCTGCCACACCTATAGTGGCCAAAAACGATTCAGAAAAGGGGGTGGTGATGAACAGAGTGTCTGAATTAAGCAGTCCACTCTTACCCAGTCCAAAGATCAGGGCTTGATCCATCACCGTTATTTTTCTCACTGCACCATCCCAGCTCAGAACCTGGCTATATGCAAATCAGTCTGTCCCTGGCCCAGTGCATCATGGGAACAGGGCAGACTAAACTACCAAGCCAATTCTTCACCAGAAAGGAGACAAGCTACCGGGGACCGGTTTCTGGCATTTCAGCCGTCTTCGGCCCGGCTTGCTTGAATCCGGATGGTGCAGTGAGAAAGGGACTCATGTCTGAGTATACCCTGCCACACCTATAGTGGCCAAAAACGATTCAGAAAAGGGGGTGGTGATGAACAGAGTGTCTGAATTAAGCAGTCCACTCTTACCCAGTCCAAAGATCAGGGCTTGATCCATCACCGTTATTTTTCTCACTGCACCATCCCAGCTCAGAACCTGGCTATTTGCAAATCAGTCTGTCCCTGGCCCTGTGCATCATGGGAACAGGGCAGACTAAACTACCAAGCCAATTCTTCACCAGAAAGGAGACAAGCTACTGGGGACCGGTTTCTGGCATTTCAGCCGTCTTCGGCCTGGCTTGCTTGAATCCTGATGGTGCAGTGAGAAAGGGACTCATGTCTGAGTATACCCTGCCACACCTATAGTGGCCAAAAACGATTCAGAAAAGGGGGTGGTGATGAACAGAGTGTCTGAATTAGGCAGACCACTCTTACCCAGTCCAAAGATCAGGGCTTGATCCATCACCGTTATTTATCTCACTGCACCATCCCAGCTCAGAACCTGGCTATATGCAAATCAGTCTGTCCCTGGCCCAGTGCATCATGGGAACAGGGCAGACTAAACTACCAAGCCAATTCTTCACCAGAAAGGAGACAAGCTACCGGGGACCGGTTTCTGGCATTTCAGCCGTCTTCGGCCCGGCTTGCTTGAATCCTGATGGTGCAGTGAGAAAGGGACTCATGTCTGAGTATACCCTGCCACACCTATAGTGGCCAAAAACGATTCAGAAAAGGGGGTGGTGATGAACAGAGTGTCTGAATTTAGCAGACCACTCTTACCCAGTCCAAAGATCAGGGCTTGATCCATCACCGTTATTTATCTCACTGCACCATCCCAGCTCAGAACCTGGCTATATGCAAATCAGTCTGTCCCTGGCCAAGTGCATCATGGGAACAGGGCAGACTAAACTACCAAGCCAATTCTTCACTAGAAAGGAGACAAGCTACCGGGGACCGGTTTCTGGCATTTCAGCCGTCTTCGGCCCGGCTTGCTTGAATCCTGATGGTGCAGTGAGAAAGGGACTCATGTCTGAGTATACCCTGCCACACCTATAGTGGCCAAAAACGATTCAGAAAAGGGGGTGGTGATGAACAGAGTGTCTGAATTAAGCAGACCACTCTTACCCAGTCCAAAGATCAGGGCTTGATCCATCACCGTTATTTATCTTACTGCACCATCCCAGCTCAGAACCTGGCTATATGCAAATCAGTCTGTCCCTGGCCCAGTGCATCATGGGAACAGGGCAGACTAAACTACCAAGCCAATTCTTCACCAGAAAGGAGACAAGCTACCGGGGACCGGTTTCTGGCATTTCAGCCGTCTTCGGCCCGGCTTGCTTGAATCCTGATGGTGCAGTGAGAAAAAGACTCATGTCTGAGTATACCCTGCCACACCTATAGTGCCCAAAAACGATTCAGAAAAGGGGGTGGTGATGAACAGAGTTTCTGAATTAAGCAGACCACTCTTACCCAGTCCAAAGATCAGGGCTTGATCCATCACCGTTATTTATCTCACTGCACCATCCCAGCTCAGAACCTGGCTATATGCAAATCAGTCTGTCCCTGGCCCAGTTCATCATGGGAACAGGGCAGACTAAACTACCAAGCCAATTCTTCGCCAGAAAGGAGACAAGCTACCGGGGACCGTTTTCGGGCATTTCAGCCGTCTTCGGACCGGCTTGCTTGAATCCTGATGGTGCAGTGAGAAAGGGACTCATGTCTGAGTATACCCTGCCACACCTATAGTGACCAAAAACGATTCAGAAAAGGGGGTGGTGATGAACAGAGTTTCTGAATTAAGCAGACCACTCTTACCCAGTCCAAAGATCAGGGCTTGATCCATCACCGTTATTTATCTCACTGCACCATCCCAGCTCAGAACCTGGCTATATGCAAATCAGTCTGTCCCTGGCCCAGTGCATCATGGGAACAGGGCAGACTAAACTACCAAGCCAATTCTTCACCAGAAAGGAGACAAGCTACCGGGGACCGGTTTCTGGCATTTCAGCCGTCTACGGCCCGGCTTGCTTGAATCCTGATGGTGCAGTGAGAAAGGGACTCATGTCTGACTATACCCTGCCACACCTATAGTGGCCAAAAACGATTCAGAAAAGGGGGTGGTGATGAACAGAGTGTCTGAATTTAGCAGACCACTCTTACCCAGTCCAAAGATCAGGGCTTGATCCATCACCGTTATTTATCTCACTGCACCATCCCAGCTCAGAACCTGGCTATATGCAAATCAGTCTGTCCCTGGCCAAGTGCATCATGGGAACAGGGCAGACTAAACTACCAAGCCAATTCTTCACTAGAAAGGAGACAAGCTACCGGGGACCGGTTTCTGGCATTTCAGCCGTCTTCGGCCCGGCTTGCTTGAATCCTGATGGTGCAGTGAGAAAGGGACTCATGTCTGAGTATACCCTGCCACACCTATAGTGGCCAAAAACGATTCAGAAAAGGGGGTGGTAATGAACAGAGTGTCTGAATTAAGCAGACCACTCTTACCCAGTCCAAAGATCAGGGCTTGATCCATCACCGGTATTTATCTCACTGCACCATCCCAGCTCAGAACCTGGCTATATGCAAATCAGTCTGTCCCTGGCCAAGTGCATCATGGGAACAGGGCAGACTAAACTACCAAGCCAATTCTTCACCAGAAAGGAGACAAGCTACCGGGGACCGGTTTCTGGCATTTCAGCCGTCTTCGGCCCGGCTTGCTTGAATCCTGATGGTGCAGTGAGAAAGGGACTCATGTCTGAGTATACTCTGCCACACCTATAGTGGCCAAAAACGATTCAGAAAAGGGGGTGGTGATGAACAGAGTGTCTGAATTAAGCAGACCACTCTTACCCAGTCCAAAGATCAGGGCTTGATCCATCACCGTTATTTATCTCACTGCACCATCCCAGCTCAGAACCTGGCTATATGCAAATCAGTCTGTCCCTGGCCCAGTGCATCATGGGAACAGGGCAGATTAAACTACCAAGCCAATTCTTCACCAGAAAGGAGACAAGCTACCGGGGACCGGTTTCCGGCATTTCAGCCATCTTCGGCCCGGCTTGCTTGAATCCTGATGGTGCAGTGAGAAAGGGAATCATGTCTGAGTATACCCTGCCACACCTATAGTGGCCAAAAACTATTCAGAAAAGGGGGTGGTGATGAACAGAGTGTCTGAATTAAGCAGACCACTCTTACCCAGTCCAAAGATCAGGGCTTGATCCATCACCGTTATTTATCTCACTGCACCATCCCAGCTCAGAACCTGGCTATATGCAAATCAGTCTGTCCCTGGCCCAGTGCATCATGGGAACAGGGCAGACTAAACTACCAAGCCAATTCTTCACCAGAAAGGAGACAAGCTACCGGGGACCGGTTTCTGGCATTTCAGCCGTCTTCTGCCCGGCTTGCCTGAATTCTGATGGTGCAGTGAGAAAGGGACTCATGTCTGGGTATACCCTGCCACACCTATAGTGGACAAAAACGATTCAGAAAAGGGGGTGGTGATGAACAGAGTGTCTGAATTAAGCAGAACATTCTTCCCCAGTCCAAAGATCAGGGCTTGATCCATCACCGTTATTTATCTCACTGCACCATCCCAGCTCAGAACCTGGCTATATGCAAATCAGTCTGTCCCTGGCCCAGTGCATCATGGGAACAGGACAGACTAAACTACCAAGCCAATTCTTCACCAGAAAAGAGACAAGCTACCAGGGACCGGTTTCTGGCATTTCAGCCGTCTTCGGCCCGGCTTGCTTGAATCCTGATGGTGCAGTGAGAAAGGGACTCATGTCTGAGTATACCCTGCCACACCTATAGTGGCCAAAAACGATTCAGAAAAGGGGGTGGTGATGAACAGAGTGTCTGAATTTAGCAGACCACTCTTACCCAGTCCAAAGATCAGGGCTTGATCCATCACCGTTATTTATCTCACTGCACCATCCCAGCTCAGAACCTGGCTATATGCAAATCAGTCTGTCCCTGGCCAAGTGCATCATGGGAACAGGGCAGACTAAACTACCAAGCCAATTCTTCACTAGAAAGGAGACAAGCTACCGGGGACCGGTTTCTGGCATTTCAGCCGTCTTCGGCCCGGCTTGCTTGAATCCTGATGGTGCAGTGAGAAAGGGACTCATGTCTGAGTATACCCTGCCACACCTATAGTGGCCAAAAACGATTCAGAAAAGGGGGTGGTGATGAACTGAGTGTCTGAATTAAGCAGACCACTCTTACCCAGTCCAAAGATCAGGGCTTGATCCATCACCGTTATTTATCTTACTGCACCATCCCAGCTCAGAACCTGGCTATATGCAAATCAGTCTGTCCCTGGCCCAGTGCATCATGGGAACAGGGCAGACTAAACTACCAAGCCAATTCTTCACCAGAAAGGAGACAAGCTACCGGGGACCGGTTTCTGGCATTTCAGCCGTCTTCGGCCCGGCTTGCTTGAATCCTGATGGTGCAGTGAGAAAGAGACTCATGTCTGAGTATACCCTGCCACACCTATAGTGGCCAAAAACGATTCAGAAAAGGGGGTGGTGATGAACAGAGTTTCTGAATTAAGCAGACCACTCTTACCCAGTCCAAAGATCAGGGCTTGATCCATCACCGTTATTTATCTCACTGCACCATCCCAGCTCAGAACCTGGCTATATGCAAATCAGTCTGTCCCTGGCCAAGTGCATCATGGGAACAGGGCAGACTAAACTACCAAGCCAATTCTTCACTAGAAAGGAGACAAGCTACCGGGGACCGGTTTCTGGCATTTCAGCCGTCTTCGGCCCGGCTTGCTTGAATCCTGATGGTGCAGTGAGAAAGGGACTCATGTCTGAGTATACCCTGCCACACCTATAGTGGCCAAAAACGATTCAGAAAAGGGGGTGGTGATGAACAGAGTGTCTGAATTAAGCAGACCACTCTTACCCAGTCCAAAGATCAGGGCTTGATCCATCACCGTTATTTATCTTACTGCACCATCCCAGCTCAGAACCTGGCTATATGCAAATCAGTCTGTCCCTGGCCCAGTGCATCATGGGAACAGGGCAGACTAAACTACCAAGCCAATTCTTCACCAGAAAGGAGACAAGCTACCAGGGACCGGTTTCTTGCATTTCAGCCGTCTTCGGCCCGGCTTGCTTGAATCCTGATGGTGCAGTGAGAAAGGGACTCATGTCTGAGTATACCCTGCCACACCTATAGTGGCCAAAAACGATTCAGAAAAGGGGGTGGTGATGAACAGAGTGTCTGAATTAAGCAGTCCACTCTTACCCAGTCCAAAGATCAGGGCTTGATCCATCACCGTTATTTTTTCATTGCACCATCCCAGCTCAGAACCTGGCTATATGCAAATCAGTCTGTCCCTGGCCCAGTGCATCATGGGAACAGGGCAGACTAAACTACCAAGCCAATTCTTCACCAGAAAGGAGACAAGCTACCGGGGACCGGTTTCTGGCATTTCAGCCATCTTCGGCCCGGCTTGCTTGAATCCTGATGGTGCAGTGAGAAAGGGACTCATGTCTGAGTATACCCTGCCACACCTATAGTGGCCAAAAACGATTCAGAAAAGGGGGTGGTGATGAACAGAGTGTCTGAATTAAGCAGACCACTCTTACCCAGTCCAAAGATCAGGGCTTGATCCATCACCGTTATTTATCTTACTGCACCATCCCAGCTCAGAACCTGGCTATATGCAAATCAGTCTGTCCCTGGCCCAGTGCATCATGGGAACAGGGCAGACTAAACTACCAAGCCAATTCTTCACCAGAAAGGAGACAAGCTACCGGGGACCGGTTTCAGGCATTTCAGCCGTCTTCGGCCCGGCTTGCTTGAATCCTGATGGTGCAGTGAGAAAGGGACTCATGTCTGAGTATACCCTGCCACACCTATAGTGGCCAAAAACGATTCAGAAAAGGGGGTGGTGATGAACAGAGTGTCTGAATTAAGCAGTCCACTCTTACCCAGTCCAAAGATCAGGGCTTGATCCATCACCGTTATTTTTCTCACTGCACCATCCCAGCTCAGAACCTGGCTATATGCAAATCAGTCTGTCCCTGGCCCTGTGCATCATGGGAACAGGGCAGACTAAACTACCAAGCCAATTCTTCACCAGAAAGGAGACAAGCTACCGGGGACCGGTTTCTGGCATTTCAGCCGTCTTCGGCCCGGCTTGCTTGAATCCTGATGGTGCAGTGAGAAAGGGACTCATGTCTGAGTATACCCTGCCACACCTATAGTGGCCAAAAACGATTCAGAAAAGGGGGTGGTGATGAACAGAGTGTCTGAATTAAGCAGACCACTTTTACCCAGTCCAAAGATCAGGGCTTGATCCATCACCGTTATTTATCTCACTGCACCATCCCAGATCAGAACCTGGCTATATGCAAATCAGTCTGTCCCTGGCCCAGTGCATCATGGGAACAGGGCAGACTAAACTACCAAGCCAATTCTTCACCAGAAAGGAGACAAGCTACTGGGGACCGGTTTCTGGCATTTCAGCCATCTTCGGCCTGGCTTGCTTGAATCCTGATGGTGCAGTGAGAAAGGGACTCATGTCTGAGTATACCCTGCCACACCTATAGTGGCCAAAAACGATTCAGAAAAGGGGGTGGTGATGAACAGAGTGTCTGAATTAAGCAGACCACTCTCACCCAGTCCAAAGATCAGGGCTTGATCCATCACCGTTATTTATCTCACTGCACCATCCCAGCTCAGAACCTGGCTATATGCAAATCAGTCTGTCCCTGGCCCAGTGCATCATGGGAACAGGGCAGACTAAACTACCAAGCCAATTCTTCACCAGAAAGGAGACAAGCTACTGGGGACCGGTTTCTGGCATTTCAGCCGTCTTCGGCCTGGCTTGCTTGAATCCTGATGGTGCAGTGAGAAAGGGACTCATGTCTGAGTATACCCTGCCACACCTATAGTGGCCAAAAACGATTCAGAAAAGGGGGTGGTGATGAACAGAGTGTCTGAATTAAGCAGACCACTCTTACCCAGTCCAAAGATCAGGGCTTGATCCATCACCGTTATTTATCTCACTGCACCATCCCAGCTCAGAACCTGGCTATATGCAAATCAGTCTGTCCCTGGCCCAGTGCATCATGGGAACAGGGCAGACTAAACTACCAAGCCAATTCTTCACCAGAAAGGAGACAAGCTACCGGGGACCGGTTTCTGGCATTTCAGCCGTCTTCGGCCCGGCTTGCTTGAATCCTGATGGTGCAGTGAGAAAGGGACTCATGTCTGAGTATACCCTGCCACACCTATAGTGGCCAAAAACGATTCAGAAAAGGGGGTGGTGATGAACAGAGTGTCTGAATTTAGCAGACCACTCTTACCCAGTCCAAAGATCAGGGCTTGATCCATCACCGTTATTTATCTCACTGCACCATCCCAGCTCAGAACCTGGCTATATGCAAATCAGTCTGTCCCTGGCCAAGTGCATCATGGGAACAGGGCAGACTAAACTACCAAGCCAATTCTTCACTAGAAAGGAGACAAGCTACCGGGGACCGGTTTCTGGCATTTCAGCCGTCTTCGGCCCGGCTTGCTTGAATCCTGATGGTGCAGTGAGAAAGGGACTCATGTCTGAGTATACCCTGCCACACCTATAGTGGCCAAAAACGATTCAGAAAAGGGGGTGGTGATGAACAGAGTGTCTGAATTAAGCAGACCACTCTTACCCAGTCCAAAGATCAGGGCTTGATCCATCACCGTTATTTATCTTACTGCACCATCCCAGCTCAGAACCTGGCTATATGCAAATCAGTCTGTCCCTGGCCCAGTGCATCATGGGAACAGGGCAGACTAAACTACCAAGCCAATTCTTCACCAGAAAGGAGACAAGCTACCGGGGACCGGTTTCTGGCATTTCAGCCGTCTTCGGCCCGGCTTGCTTGAATCCTGATGGTGCAGTGAGAAAAAGACTCATGTCTGAGTATACCCTGCCACACCTATAGTGCCCAAAAACGATTCAGAAAAGGGGGTGGTGATGAACAGAGTGTCTGAATTTAGCAGACCACTCTTACCCAGTCCAAAGATCAGGGCTTGATCCATCACCGTTATTTATCTCACTGCACCATCCCACCTCAGAACCTGGCTATATGCAAATCAGTCTGTCCCTGGCCAAGTGCATCATGGGAACAGGGCAGACTAAACTACCAAGCCAATTCTTCACTAGAAAGGAGACAAGCTACCGGGGACCGGTTTCTGGCATTTCAGCCGTCTTCGGCCCGGCTTGCTTGAATCCTGATGGTGCAGTGAGAAAGGGACTCATGTCTGAGTATACCCTGCCACACCTATAGTGGCCAAAAACGATTCAGAAAAGGGGGTGGTGATGAACAGAGTGTCTGAATTAAGCAGACCACTCTTACCCAGTCCAAAGATCAGGGCTTGATCCATCACCGTTATTTATCTTACTGCACCATCCCAGCTCAGAACCTGGCTATATGCAAATCAGTCTGTCCCTGGCCCAGTGCATCATGGGAACAGGGCAGACTAAACTACCAAGCCAATTCTTCACCAGAAAGGAGACAAGCTACCGGGGACCGGTTTCTGGCATTTCAGCCGTCTTCGGCCCGGCTTGCTTGAATCCTGATGGTGCAGTGAGAAAAAGACTCATGTCTGAGTATACCCTGCCACACCTATAGTGCCCAAAAACGATTCAGAAAAGGGGGTGGTGATGAACAGAGTTTCTGAATTAAGCAGACCACTCTTACCCAGTCCAAAGATCAGGGCTTGATCCATCACCGTTATTTATCTCACTGCACCATCCCAGCTCAGAACCTGGCTATATGCAAATCAGTCTGTCCCTGGCCCAGTTCATCATGGGAACAGGGCAGACTAAACTACCAAGCCAATTCTTCGCCAGAAAGGAGACAAGCTACCGGGGACCGTTTTCGGGCATTTCAGCCGTCTTCGGACCGGCTTGCTTGAATCCTGATGGTGCAGTGAGAAAGGGACTCATGTCTGAGTATACCCTGCCACACCTATAGTGACCAAAAACGATTCAGAAAAGGGGGTGGTGATGAACAGAGTGTCTGAATTAAGCAGACCACTCTTACCCAGTCCAAAGATCAGGGCTTGATCCATCACCGTTATTTATCTCACTGCACCATCCCAGCTCAGAACCTGGCTATATGCAAATCAGTCTGTCCCTGGCCCAGTGCATCATGGGAACAGGGCAGACTAAACTACCAAGCCAATTCTTCACCAGAAAGGAGACAAGCTACCGGGGACCGGTTTCTGGCATTTCAGCCGTCTACGGCCCGGCTTGCTTGAATCCTGATGGTGCAGTGAGAAAGGGACTCATGTCTGAGTATACCCTGCCACACCTATAGTGGCCAAAAACGATTCAGAAACGGGGGTGGTGATGAACAGGGTGTCTGAATTAAGCAGATCACTCTTACCCAGTCCAAAGATCAGGGGTTGATCCATCACCGTTATTTATCTCACTGCACCATCCCAGCTCAGAACCTGGCTATATGCAAATCAGTCTGTCCCTGGCCCAGTGCATCATGAGAACAGGGCAGACTAAACTACCAAGCCAATTCTTCACCAGAAAGGAGACAAGCTACCGGCTTGTCTCCTTTCTGGTGAAGAATTGGCTTGGTAATTTAGTCTGCCCTGTTCCCATGATGCACTGGGCCAGGGACAGACTGATTTGCATATAGCCAGGTTCTGAGCTGGGATGGTGCAGTGAGATAAATAACGGTGATGGATCTAGCCCTGATCTTTGGACTGGGTAAGAGTGGTCTGCTTAATTCAGACACTCTGTTCATCACCACCCCCTTTTCTGAATCGTTTTTGGCTACTATAGGTGTGGCAGGGTATACTCAGACATGAGTCCCTTTCTCACTGCACCATCAGGATTCAAGCAAGCCGGGCCGAAGAAGGCTGAAATGCCAGAAACCGGTCCCCGGTAGCTTGTCTCCTTTCTGGTGAAGAATTGGCTTGGTAGTTTAGTCTGCCCTGTTCCCATGATGCACTGGGCCAGGGACAGACTGATTTGCATATAGCCAGGTTCTGAGCTGGGATGGTGCAGTGAGATAAATAACGGTGATGGATCTAGCCCTGATCTTTGGACTGGGTAAGAGTGGTCTGCTTAATTCAGACACTCTGTTCATCACCACCCCCTTTTCTGAATCGTTTTTGGCCACTATAGGTGTGGCAGGGTATACTCAGACATGAGTCCCTTTCTCACTGCACCATCAGGATTCAAGCAAGCCGGGCCGAAGAAGGCTGAAATGCCAGAAACCGGTCCCCGGTAGCTTGTCTCCTTTCTGGTGAAGAATTGGCTTGGTAGTTTAGTCTGCCCTGTTCCCATGATGCACTGGGCCAGGGACAGACTGATTTGCATATAGCCAGGTTCTGAGCTGGGATGGTGCAGTGAGATAAATAACGGTGATGGATCTAGCCCTGATCTTTGGACTGGGTAAGAGTGGTCTGCTTAATTCAGACACTCTGTTCATCACCACCCCCTTTTCTGAATCGTTTTTGGCCACTATAGGTGTGGCAGGGTATACTCAGACATGAGTCCCTTTCTCACTGCACCATCAGGATTCAAGCAAGCCGGGCCGAAGAAGGCTGAAATGCCAGAAACCGGTCCCCGGTAGCTTGTCTCCTTTCTGGTGAAGAATTGGCTTGGTAGTTTAGTCTGCCCTGTTCCCATGATGCACTGGGCCAGGGACAGACTGATTTGCATATAGCCAGGTTCTGAGCTGGGATGGTGCAGTGAGATAAATAACGGTGATGGATCTAGCCCTGATCTTTGGACTGGGTAAGAGTGGTCTGCTTAATTCAGACACTCTGTTCATAACCACCCCCTTTTCTGAATCGTTTTTGGCCACTATAGGTGTGGCAGGGTATACTCAGACATGAGTCCCTTTCTCACTGCACCATCAGGATTCAAGCAAGCCGGGCCGAAGAAGGCTGAAATGCCAGAAACCGGTCCCCGGTAGCTTGTCTCCTTTCTGGTGAAGAATTGGCTTGGTAGTTTAGTCTGCCCTGTTCCCATGATGCACTGGGCCAGGGACAGACTGATTTGCATATAGCCAGGTTCTGAGCTGGGATGGTGCAGTGAGATAAATAACGGTGATGGATCTAGCCCTGATCTTTGGACTGGGTAAGAGTGGTCTGCTTAATTCAGACACTCTGTTCATCACCACCCCCTTTTCTGAATCGTTTTTGGCCACTATAGGTGTGGCAGGGTATACTCAGACATGAGTCCCTTTCTCACTGCACCATCAGGATTCAAGCAAGCCGGGCCGAAGAAGGCTGAAATGCCAGAAACCGGTCCCCGGTAGCTTGTCTCCTTTCTGGTGAAGAATTGGCTTGGTAGTTTAGTCTGCCCTGTTCCCATGATGCACTGGGCCAGGGACAGACTGATTTGCATATAGCCAGGTTCTGAGCTGGGATGGTGCAGTGAGATAAATAACGGTGATGGATCTAGCCAGGATCTTTGGACTGGGTAAGAGTGGTCTGCTTAATTCAGATACTCTGTTCATCACCACCCCCTTTTCTGAATCTGTTCCCATGATGCACTGGGCCAGGGTCAGACTAATTTGCATATAGCCAAGTTCTGAGCTGGGATGGTGCAGTGAGCTAAGAAACGGTGATGGATCAAGCCCTGATCTTTGGACTGGGTAAGAGTGGTCTGCTTAATTCAGACACTCTGTTCATCACCACCCCCTTTTCTGAATCATTTTTGTCCACCATAAGCGTGGAAGGGTATACTCAGATGTGAGTCCCTAGCTCATTGCACCATCAGGATTCAAGCAAGCCGGGCCGAAGATGGCTGAAATGCCAGAAACCGGTCCCCGGTAGCTTGTTTCCTTCCCAGTATAAGAATTGGCTTGGTAGTTTGGTCTGCCCTGTTCCCATGATGCACTGGGCCGGGGTAAGACTAATTTGCATATAGCTAAGTTCTGAGCTGGGATGGTGCAGTGAGCTAAAAAACGGTGATGGATCAAGCCCTGATCTTTGGACTGGGTAAGAGTGGTCTGCTTAATTCAGACACTCTGTTCATCACCACCCCCTTTTCTGAATCATTTTTGTCCACCATAAGCGTGGAAGGGTATACTCAGATGTGAGTCCCTAGCTCATTGCACCATCAGGATTCAAGCAAGCCGGGCCGAAGACGGCTGAAATGCCAGAAACCGGTCCCCGGTAGCTTGTTTCCTTCCCAGTATAAGAATTGGCTTGGTAGTTTGGTCTGCCCTGTTCCCATGATGCACTGGGCCAGGGTCAGACTGATTTGCATATAGCCAGGTTCTGAGCTGGGATGGTGCAGTGAGATAAATAACGGTGATGGATCTAGCCCTGATCTTTGGACTGGGTAAGAGTGGTCTGCTTAATTCAGACACTCTGTTCATCACCAACCCCTTTCCTGAATCGTTTTTGGCCACTATAGGTGTGGCAGGGTATACTCAGACATGAGTCCCTTTCTCTCTGCACCATCAGGATTCAAGCAAGCCGGGCCGAAGAAGGCTGAAATGCCAGAAACCGGTCCCCGGTAGCTTGTCTCCTTTCTGGTGAAGAATTGGCTTGGTAGTTTAGTCTGCCCTGTTCCCATGATGCACTGGGCCAGGGACAGACTGATTTGCATATAGCCAGGTTCTGAGCTGGGATGGTGCAGTGAGATAAATAACGGTGATGGATCTAGCCCTGATCTTTGGACTGGGTAAGAGTGGTCTGCTTAATTCAGACACTCTGTTCATCACCACCCCCTTTTCTGAATCGTTTTTGGCCACTATAGGTGTGGCAGGGTATACTCAGACATGAGTCCCTTTCTCACTGCACCATCAGGATTCAAGCAAGCCGGGCCGAAGAAGGCTGAAATGCCAGAAACCGGTCCCCGGTAGCTTGTCTCCTTTCTGGTGAAGAATTGGCTTGGTAGTTTAGTCTGCCCTGTTCCCATGATGCACTGGGCCAGGGACAGACTGATTTGCATATAGCCAGGTTCTGAGCTGGGATGGTGCAGTGAGATAAATAACGGTGATGGATCTAGCCCTGATCTTTGGACTGGGTAAGAGTGGTCTGCTTAATTCAGACACTCTGTTCATAACCACCCCCTTTTCTGAATCGTTTTTGGCCACTATAGGTGTGGCAGGGTATACTCAGACATGAGTCCCTTTCTCACTGCACCATCAGGATTCAAGCAAGCCGGGCCGAAGAAGGCTGAAATGCCAGAAACCGGTCCCCGGTAGCTTGTCTCCTTTCTGGTGAAGAATTGGCTTGGTAGTTTAGTCTGCCCTGTTCCCATGATGCACTGGGCCAGGGACAGACTGATTTGCATATAGCCAGGTTCTGAGCTGGGATGGTGCAGTGAGATAAATAACGGTGATGGATCTAGCCCTGATCTTTGGACTGGGTAAGAGTGGTCTGCTTAATTCAGACACTCTGTTCATCACCACCCCCTTTTCTGAATCGTTTTTGGCCACTATAGGTGTGGCAGGGTATACTTAGACATGAGTCTCTTTCTCACTGCACCATCAGGATTCAAGCAAGCCGGGCCGAAGAAGGCTGAAATGCCAGAAACCGGTCCCCGGTAGCTTGTCTCCTTTCTGGTGAAGAATTGGCTTGGTAGTTTAGTCTGCCCTGTTCCCATGATGCACTGGGCCAGGGACAGACTGATTTGCATATAGCCAGGTTCTGAGCTGGGATGGTGCAGTGAGATAAATAACGGTGATGGATCTAGCCCTGATCTTTGGACTGGGTAAGAGTGGTCTGCTTAATTCAGATACTCTGTTCATCACCACCCCCTTTTCTGAATCTGTTCCCATGATGCACTGGGCCAGGGTCAGACTAATTTGCATATAGCCAAGTTCTGAGCTGGGATGGTGCAGTGAGCTAAGAAACGGTGATGGATCAAGCCCTGATCTTTGGACTGGGTAAGAGTGGTCTGCTTAATTCAGACACTCTGTTCATCACCACCCCCTTTTCTGAATCATTTTTGTCCACCATAAGCGTGGAAGGGTATACTCAGATGTGAGTCCCTAGCTCATTGCACCATCAGGATTCAAGCAAGCCGGGCCGAAGATGGCTGAAATGCCAGAAACCGGTCCCCGGTAGCTTGTTTCCTTCCCAGTATAAGAATTGGCTTGGTAGTTTGGTCTGCCCTGTTCCCATGATGCACTGGGCCAGGGTCAGACTAATTTGCATATAGCCAAGTTCTGAGCTGGGATGGTGCAGTGAGCTAAAAAATGGTGATGGATCAAGCCCTGATCTTTGGACTGGGTAAGAGTGGTCTGCTTAATTCAGACACTCTGTTCATCACCACCCCCTTTTCTGAATCATTTTTGTCCACCATAAGCGTGGAAGGGTATACTCAGATGTGAGTCCCTAGCTCATTGCACCATCAGGATTCAAGCAAGCCGGGCCGAAGACGGCTGAAATGCCAGAAACCGGTCCCCGGTAGCTTGTTTCCTTCCCAGTATAAGAATTGGCTTGGTAGTTTGGTCTGCCCTGTTCCCATGATGCACTGGGCCAGGGTCAGACTAATTTGCATATAGCCAAGTTCTGAGCTGGGATGGTGCAGTGAGCTAAAAAACGGTGATGGATCAAGCCCTGATCTTTGGACTGGGTAAGAGTGGTCTGCTTAATTCTGACACAGTTCATCACCACCCCCTTTTCTGAATCATTTTTGTCCACCATAAGCATGGAAGGGTATACTCACATGTGAGTCCCTAGCTCATTGCACCATCAGGATTTAAGCAAGCCGGGCCGAAGACGGCTGAATTGCCAGAAACCGGTCCCCGGTAGCTTGTTTCCTTCCCAGTATAAGAATTGGCTTGGTAGTTTGGTCTGCCCTGTTCCAATGATGCACTGGGCCAGGGTCAGACTAATTTGCATATAGCCAAGTTCTGAGCTGGGATGGTGCAGTGAGCTATAAAACGGTGATGGATCAAGCCCTGATCTTTGGACTGGGTAAGAGTGGTCTGCTTAATTCAGACACTATGTTCTTCACCACCCCCTTTTCTGAATCATTTTTGTCCACTATAAGCGTGGAAGGGTATACTCAGATGTGAGTCCCTAGCTCATTGCACCATCAGGATTCAAGCAAGCCGGGCCGAAGATGGCTGAAATGCCAGAAACCGGTCCCCGGTAGCTTGTTTCCTTCCCAGTATAAGAATTGGCTTGGTAGTTTGGTCTGCCCTGTTCCCATGATGCACTGGGCCAGGGTCAGACTAATTTGCATATAGCCAAGTTCTGAGCTGGGATGGTGCAGTGAGCTAAAAAACGGTGATGGATCAAGCCCTGATCTTTGGACTGGGTAAGAGTGGTCTGCTTAATTCAGACACTCTGTTCATCACCACCCCCTTTTCTGAATCATTTTTGTCCACCATAAGCGTGGAAGGGTATACTCAGATGTGAGTCCCTAGCTCATTGCACCATCAGGATTCAAGCAAGCCGGGCCGAAGACGGCTGAAATGCCAGAAACTGGTCCCCGGTAGCTTGTTTCCTTCCCAGTATAAGAATTGGCTTGGTAGTTTGGTCTGCCCTGTTCCCATGATGCACTGGGCCAGGGTCAGACTAATTTGCATATAGCCAAGTTCTGAGCTGGGATGGTGCAAGGAGCTAAAAAACGGTGATGGATCAAGCCCTGATCTTTGGACTGGGTAAGAGTGGTCTGCTTAATTCAGACACTTTGTTCATCACCACCCCCTTTTCTGAATCATTTTTGTCCACCATAAGCGTGGAAGGGTATTCTCAGATGTGAGTCCCTAGCTCATTGCACCATCAGGATTCAAGCAAGCCGGGCCGAAGACGGCTGAAATGCCAGAAACCGGTCCCCGGTAGCTTGTTTCCTTCCCAGTATAAGAATTGGCTTGGTAGTTTGGTCTGCCCTGTTCCCATGATGCACTGGGCCAGGGTCAGACTAATTTGCATATAGCCAAGTTCTGAGCTGGGATGGTGCAGTGAGCTAAAAAACTGTGATGGATCAAGCCCTGATCTTTGGACTGGGTAAGAGTGGTCTGCTTAATTCAGACACTCTGTTCATCACCACCCCCTTTTCTGAATCATTTTTGTCCACCATAAGCGTGGAAGGGTATACTCAGATGTGAGTCCCTAGCTCATTGCACCATCAGGATTCAAGCAAGCCGGGCCGAAGACGGCTGAAATGCCAGAAACCGGTCCCCGGTAGCTTGTTTCCTTCCCAGTATAAGAATTGGCTTGGTAGTTTGGTCTGCCCTGTTCCCATGATGCACTGGGCCAGGGTCAGACTAATTTGCATATAGCCAAGTTCTGAGCTGGGATGGTGCAGTGAGCTAAAAAACGGTGATGGATCAAGCCCTGATCTTTGGACTGGGTAAGAGTGGTCTGCTTAATTCTGACACTGTTCATCACCACTCCCTTTTCTGAATCATTTTTGTCCACCATAAGCGTGGAAGGGTATACTCAGATGTGAGTCCCTAGCTCATTGCACCATCAGGATTCAAGCAAGCCGGGCCGAAGACGGCTGAAATGCCAGAAACCGATCCCCGGTAGCTTGTTGCCTTCCCAGTATAAGAATTGGCTTGGTAGTTTGGTCTGCCCTGTTCCCATGATGCACTGGGCCAGGGTCAGACTAATTTGCATATAGCCAAGTTCTGAGCTGGGATGGTGCAGTTAGCTAAAAAACGGTGATGGATCAAGCCCTGATCTTTGGACTGGGTAAGAGTGGTCTGCTTAATTCAGACACTGTGTTCATCACCACCCCCTTTTCTGAATCACTTTTTAGAGTAAGCATGTGCTTCATTACTGAAACTGGCAGCTTTGGCTTTAAGCATTACAACAATAGTTTTAGGGTGCAACACACTTCTCTACACCACTACAATATGGCTGCTCCCGAGGACTCCCAGCTGTTAGGCCCCTGTTCTAACCCCCGTGCCTATTTAGCTGGCAAGGCATTTCCTTTTATTTATGTTTTTTGGGCGAGTGCTTTTTGACCTGATGGGTATGCAGCCTTATAACTTTCTTTGTACAGTGCACTAATATACTTCTTTGGCCATCTTAAGCGGCGGCCGCCCACTCTGACACCGGTCATGTGACCTGAGCCCTTTAGCGTCACAGCCTTAGCTACGCGTTATCACGGAGAAGCTGGGCGTGCCTCCAGAATTGGTGGAGACAACGCGCTCCGCGTTCACATGCACGGTGAGGAGTATGGGATCCGGGACCCTGGGGCGATGTACGGATGTCTTGTTTATGGGTTCCCCCGAGGCATTAATAATAAGGCTATCCCGCGTCTGAATTTTGGTAGATAATGTGAAGTGAGTGCACACGTTGAGAATGAATATATGCTGGTGCCTTTGTATCGACTGTAGGAGAGTAGGGTCTGCTATCCTATGGTCACCCCAAATGTTTGCTTTTTGCTTCACTGGTTTATGACTTAATGTGGCTGTGGGCCTGCTAATCAGACCCACAGCCTACTGTTCTCTCTCTAAATTAATGCGAATGCACTCTAGGTGCATTACAAATTGGAAACTGGTTCACCTTATAGGCCCCTGTAACAATGTACCATAGGTACCCAGGGCATAGATGTAGCCAAGGCCTACCAGGGGCTGTAGAATATATTGTGCCACTCCTGGCCTGGCCTCCATATTTGACACAACTGGCTAATCACTCAGCTGGGGTAAGTTGGTGTAATCACCTCTTGCTTAGATATAGTATCCCTATATCTAACCTTAACTGGAAACATGTTAACCTATAAGCCATTCCTATGGAAGGCCCCTGCAATCCTGGGGGCAGAGTGCGTGGTTTCATGTGAGATGGTGCTCTAGCATGAGCTGAGCCTGTCTGCAGCTGTCGGGAACAACCCCCTTAGATGTTCCGGGATATTGCCATACCATATACTCTTAAGTGCATTATAATCTTCGCGGTTATATGCTAACTTTGGTTTGGCTTTATCAAAACATGTCGAGTAAGGTGTCATACGATTTGGAATACTATCCCCTCGACAGTTCTGTCGACTGGGATAGCATTCCACCCTTCTAGAGGGACACGACATGTACATAACCTGAACACCGGTTAAAGTTAACCAGAGACTCAGCATCACAAAATGGATGCTGCCACCACAGACACAAGTCTGACCTCCTGCTGCTGGGAGTCCTTCCAGCGAGGGAGGCTTGGACAAAGGGTTTCCTGCCTTGGGAGGTGCGAGCACCACCCCAGACAGGATTTTGTTTATTGGGTAGGACAGGGCTGAATAGAATCAGACATGCCCGGGGCACACAAGGTGTCCCCGTGCATAAGCCAGTCCAAACCGGTCCTGGGACTTTCCAGCCCCAGTCCTGGCGAGGAGCTGGACAAAGGAAAGGGGGTGTAACCGCCCCTTCCTGGTTCCACCCAGAGGAGGGACCTAGCAGGTGATCCACCCCTCAGATTGGGAATAAGAGTGGGAGCAGTGCCATAGCACCTCAGATCATTCTGAAATCAACTTTAAACTAAGAAGACGCCGGACTTCGACATTCTGCTGCACAGAAGACTGAAGAGCATCTCCCTTGTGGCCAAGGAGTGGCCACCCTGTGAACACAGGCACCATCCAGCACCTCAACGTCTGCTTTGGGGGTTGAGAAGCCCCACAACCAAGCAGCCCTTGCACAGAAGATCAGCCCCCCAGCATCTCCACGATCTGCGTGGGGCCCTTTTGCATCATGCCACTCGACGCGCCATCCCGGCCACTTGCCACGTGGTCAGCGGCCATCTTGGTGATGAAACTGACAATCAACACTGCGGGTCTGGTTGATTCAGACTTGACCTCGCTCCTGTAAAAAGGAGCACCCGCTCTGACCTTGCTGGTCCGAGTGATAAGCTTTTTCCACTTCCTGCGTGGCTTGCATTAGCCAAGGCCTGTTTGCTCCAATCAAGTTGCCAACACCGCCATCAGCTACAGCCTTTGTGGGACAGCTTGTGATCGACTCCTGGACGTCCTCGACCTGTTTGTGTCAACGTGGCTGCAGAGAGCACCTGCACCTCATCGCCTGTTTGCACCCGACATCTTCTGGTTCCAATCTGGTTCCACAGTAGTCACTGGCTAGTGACTTTGAACATTGTCCCCTCTGCTTTCAGGTCTTCACCACTTCAGATCCACCCTTGGATCCACCAGAACTCTTCACATCGAGCCGCCTGCAGCATCTTCAGCTCCAAGCACCATCGACCTGCGTGACGAAACCCGACTAGTTCGCACCTGTGCACCCGCTTCCTGTGGGTGAGGTAACTCAGTCAGTCAGTCAAAATATCTTTATTCGATTTAGTTAAAAATCATACAAAGAAATAAAAACATTTCATTCATTCTAAAATATATACAATACAATACAATTATTTACAAATTATTTACAACATGGAAATCAGAGCATACGTGGGATTAATAAAAAGTAGTTCATTTGATAAAACGCCAGGGCCTCACATCTTAGTTTATACATTTTTATACGGGTCATTGATCTAATGAATATGTTTTTTAAATCTAGTTGCAGCCACCAGGAAGTTAGCCATACAAAAGGTAGTACGTGGGTTAGTAAATAATTGTAAGTAGAGCATTGCTGGTCTCACTTGGGTGAAACCAGCCTCCTTCAGTACCGGTACCAGGTATTTTTTTCTTGGCTCTAAATAAAAACCACAAAACATAACAAAGTGCATGGTATCTTGGGTGGAGAAGTGATCACAATTACAAGGAGGGGCTAGTTCAGGTTTTTCCCATGTTTTAAAATTCCCCAAATAAAAGTGTAACAAATTAAACCTGAACTTAATTAAAAGGAACCTGTGGAATGGAATAGTGACGAAACCAAGGTAAGGTGCTAAAGCAAATGAATTAACAAGTAGATAGTGTCTCCTCACCGCTGGTTTCGCTAGTTCCCTTTCCTCACGTCGTGCTCTTGCCCTCCCCATGAATTGCTTTTTGACAATATCAATGTCCAGGATCTTAATGTCTTTAGGGGAGGTGAAGAGCTCTGGTCGACCTATATCTGCGAATGCCTTCATCAGATAGGCCATCCATGGAATCCTTTTAAAGTGATCTAAGGCCAAAACATCCGCCATGATCTTATAATTGAGTGGCAGGTCTTCATTAAGCCAAGTCTTCAACCAGAAGATCAGGGGTGCCATGTTCAGCCCATCGGTGAGGAAGTCTAAACCCACCTCCATATGGATGGAGTAAGTTGGTGTAGACTGAGGAACAGACAGTAGTGTCCGTATGAATCTGTTCTCAGCGTTCTGGATTGGCTCCACATTTACATAACCCCAAAGGGGTGAACCATATGAGGCCAGGGCAACTGGTTTGCTTTTATAAATTTTCAGAAGCGCTTCCATTGGCCTAGCGCCTAACCTGCCCGCAAAACCCATAAGGGCTGCCGCTGACCTAGTGCCTGCCAACCTCTTTGCCCTCACTTGGGGGCCCCAGGATCCCTTCTGGTCAAAAATAACCCCCAGGTAGGGGAAAGTGGAGACTCTAGAAACAACCTCACCCTTGCACTTGAATGTGTTAATTTTTCTCTTATTGCTTTGTTGACCCACGACCATAGAATGTGACTTATTGATATTGATCCTTAAATCTAACTGGTCCATAAATGTGCAAAAAGCGTTTAGCAGACGTTGAAGGCAGACGCCAGTGCGTGCTATCAGCATGGCGTCGTCCGCGTACAGGAGCGCAGGGATCTTAACAGCTCCTGCACGCGGGACGTCTCCCTCGACCTCCTCCAAGTAAGCACCCAGTCCATTAATATAAATGGTGAAAAGCAGGGGGGCTAATATACAGCCCTGCCTAACCCCCCGCATGGACTTGAAGAGGGATGTACACCTTCCTTCGTTGGTTACCCGCACCCGCACCGCAGCAAAAAGCTCCTGGTGCAAGGACGCCATAAATTTGACCAATGCTTCATCTATCCCCATCCTTAGCAGAGTCAGCCATAACTTAGACCTGTTGACCAGGTCGAAGGCCGAGGAGAGGTCCATAAATGCCAAAAACAAGGACCCCTCCTTGGCCACCGTATATTTAGTGATCAACAGGTGTAAGTTAGAGCACTGCTCGATCGTTCCCTTATTCTGTCTGAACCCATACTGGATCTCCGCCAGCCCTCCACAACTCTCTACATTATCCCTTAGTTTGGACAAAATGACTCTACCTAAGATCTTTACTGTAGAGTCCAAAAGGGATATGGGCCTATAGCACCCAGGGTCGTCCCGCTGACCCTTCTTAAAAATGGGGACAATATTAGAGATAGCCCAAGAGGAGGGTGTGGAATTGCCATTAGCGGCAGAGAAAACATTGGCCAAAACCCCCGCCCATAGCTTGGGGGAATGTATGAAAAAATCAGCCGGCACCCCATCGGGGCCCGGGGCCTTGTGCTTAGTTGTAGCATGGATAGCTTTCTCCACCTCTGCGCTATGAAAAAAGATAGGGGTGGCGTCCAGAGTCACCAAGGGTACTACGGGGCCTGCATCATCATTATCACCATACACATTTTTAAATTGGTGCAGCCATTTATCGTCTGGGATGACGCAGTCCATGGCCTCATTGTTTTGGTCAGAGAATAGTGGTTGTCTAACAATTTCCCAGAATTTCCGGCTATCCTTCAGGACAGCCACGGAAAGAAGGCTCTCCCATGCTTCCCGTTTAATGTTATCTTTTCTGGTTTTAATAGCTAATTTGTAATCTTTCCTCAATCTGACTATTTCATCCCTGATCCTGGGTGTTTTCTTCAGGGCAGACATCAGAGACCTGTGTGCATTTCCGCAGGCAGCATCGAACCAACGATGTTTAAATGGTGCTCCCTTCTTAGGTTTGGCCAAAAGATCTTGTGACACCTGCCCGCATATTGACTCAAAGCCCCCTTTGATTTCACAATCCTGGGCATGCATAGCTAAACACACTGCCACCTGTGACTCCATTTTCGGGAGAACTTCCGCATAGAAGTTATCCGGGATCACCTTAGCCCATTTGATTTTTCTGCCCTGATCAGAGGTACGCAAACTGCGCTCCGACCTGGCTGGCCCAGGAGTTGGCCCCATGAAATCTCCCCAGGCTGCCTCAAGTACAACCGGGTTGTGATCGCTATAATGAGACAAAGCTTTATAATAAGAAATTACCCTGTTAAAAATACCCGGTGTAACAAAAATATAATCAATTATGGTTCCGGGGTTAGTGCCTGTAAAGGTAGCTATTCTTGAGCCTCCCTCCGGTTCATATAAGTTAAAATTAGCTAAGAAGTCTTCTAATTCTTCCCCTCGTGAAGTACGTTCAAAATGTGGACCTTCGGCTCCTTCACCCCCTTCCTTATAACTTGTACCACACATTAGCGAACAGGGGTGAATAACAAAATCTCCCAACAGTATATACTCTGCATCGAAATATATATTCTGACTGACTAAAGTTAAAACAGCATCTAAACTGGCGACATTATTATCGCTATTGTCCCTATTGCAAGAATTATAAAAATTAATATATAGAATCCTCCTAGAGGGACTAATTTCCCTTTCTACAATCAGGATATTAGGCGAGGCAGTATTAATCTGTCTAAGGGAACCCTTCAAATCTAGGGAAAATAAGGTTAACAAACCCCCCTTAGCTCTGCCAGCGCAACTAGGGATAGCTGCTTTGGCGAAGCTGGTGAACCCATCCAACCAGAAACTAGCTGATGTATCCCAAGTTTCCTGGAGGGCAATAACATTATGCCCCGAGACTAAACTTATCCAACCCTTATCATTGCGTTTAGAGTTGACTCCTGCCACGTTCCAGCTTAATATCTTACATGCATCACTTGTTCTACTCCCTACCTTTTCTATCTCAC
Organism: Lissotriton vulgaris; assembly: GCF_964263255.1. Taxonomy (NCBI): domain Eukaryota; kingdom Metazoa; phylum Chordata; class Amphibia; order Caudata; family Salamandridae; genus Lissotriton; species Lissotriton vulgaris. The sequence goes on along the minus strand of NC_141699.1, from coordinate 839,138,919 downwards.
AAGTTGGGTCACCCGATAGTCAGTCTATGTCCTCCAACCCTAAAGCGGTTACCAGTAACCAACGCGGGCCCTCATAAACATTCTGCTGAGCACAAGGTTGGTTACACACTGGGATGTTTAGGGGCCTCAGGGACACGGGGGTACATGTGGTTTAGGCACGCCCTCACCCAAGGGTACACGCCCTCCCCCCCTGCTAACCCCGGGGCCTCTAGAGTGCAACACGCGTCCTGGTGGTGGATAGAAAAAGCCCAGGGGAACAGGTCTTAATTTGTCCGTTAGGGATATATCAGAGCCATCCCAAAAGAGCCTATCCGCTAGATCAGCCCTACTGAAGTTTACAACCACACAGTCACCTTGGGTAGTTTTCCGGTGTTTGCCAATCCAACCCACCCTCCTTGTGAGGTAACTCAGCAACGCCAGTGTTCCTACACTGGTATACACCTCTAGTGTATGTGTCTAAAGTTTCATTCTTCTAGGTCACTTGGAAGGTTCCTTAAACACTAACTTTGTAACTTTTAAGCACCATTGACATTGCATCGGTGTATGCGTGCACTTTCAGCGCTGCACCCGAGTCCTGCGGGCCTTTCCCGACTTAGTCACTGCTAGTCCCGATCAGCTCCAGCGATTCCCAAGGCCCTAGGCCTACTTCCTTTTCAGTTGGTGGTTCTTATACCACTATTTTAGTATATGGTTTAGGTGGCCCCTAGGGCTCATCCATATTGTGCAACTTTTGTATATTTAAACTGTGTTTTGTTTTAACGCTTATGCTTCTGTGCTCATAAAGAGTATAGGGGATATTTGTAGTAAATAAATATATATATATTTTCAATATATATCTGTGTGGTGTCCTTTCATTTGACATTCAAGGGGATTGTGTAAGGTAAAACAGCTTGCTTCACATACCTTACTGAGTTTAGCCTAAGACTGCTTTGTCCATCTTACCTGTAGGATAGCTGGTCTATAAGGTTGACTTACAACCAATCATCATAAGGGTTGCTTGGCATGGTACAAGGTGATCACTAGAACTAGTGAGCATCATATACCAGTCCAACTTCTCACATCGACTTTTAAAACGCCATCAGTGTGACAGTGTACCACGTGGATTAATGTGTGCTTTACTTAGAGTTGATATCGCACTCTGTGCTATCTATCCTACGCAGAACGCACAAGAGAAAGGAGCTTGCTCCCTGCAGTTGAATACGATATATCATTAGCGGTGTGTGTTCGTGTGTATGTTGGTAGCAAGTATCTTACACGGAAGAAGCATGTTGGCTTACACTTTTTTAGAGTACCATGAGTCCCTGGCATACCTGCATTAAACATGGTGCATAGTGCACATGAGGTCTGTGGCCAAGTATTTACCCAAGCATGGTCGTTCTTCAACATCAATGACGTAGACAATTTATGATTTCACAAGTGGTAAGAATTAACCCTCACTAGTGATTTGGCTACCTTGGAACCAATGAATGAGCCTTTATACTAATGTGAGACTGTATTTCAAGGAGTCGAACCACTAGGACCATAGAAAACTGTATAGTGTGTTTTTAACAGCCTGACAACAAATAATGTTAAGTGTGTCCATGTGGTGTATTGTTCTTTTTCTTTCTTTTTTTCATATGTGCACTTCAGATTGATGATCACAATCGTGAGGGCCAAAGTGTATTTTAAGAAAACCTCAATGCAGGAGGATCACGTTTAGGCCCAGCTGGTATGACTCAAGAAAGCTGCTAGAGGGTAATTATTAGAGATGATGTGAGGTGTATCAGTCTTTTTAAACAAGGCAGTCTTGGTCTTTTTAAATAATGTGTGTTGTATTGTCCCATTCTTCCTGACAGTTGCTACAGAACAAAGTGTCCAACAGTCGCGTGGTGACAAGGTGTGTTGCCCTGACGAATCTGCCGTTACTTTTGAGGCAGAGAAACATGTTGGCGATAGGTAATGGTATGCAAGGTTAGCTACCAGCCTTTTTAATTCGACAGTTCACACCTACAAATTAGGAATAAAAGGTTGTAAATAGGTGTGCCTGTTGATTGTAATCACACTATATTGTCACTAGCAGTTCCAATGGTTCTGCTTTAGCGCACTTACATTTTTCCTTTGGGTTCTGTTCGGACACATTTTTTCTTCTTTTGAATTGAATGACAACCAATGAGGAGAAAAGGGGCCCAGTTTGGTGAGAATTTGCCAGTTACCCCGAGGGTGGTGTTCCTGAGAGGTGTCATTCTTTTCGCCACACATTTTTCTGACTGATGATTTTTTTCTCTGCAGGATATCCTTTGACACACTTTCATTTTTTTTTTTAAAGTTTGGGTGTACGCACTGTGTAGACAGAATTGTTCTGTCTTTTTGTGGTGTTCTGTGCGATTGTCAGGAGATGGTAATCAATATACCAACTTTTCTTCCCCGTGTTTTATAAAAATATAGTTTTTTTCAAAAAATTATTGGACACATTGCAGTAGATATCCACTAAAATATGAAAGCTAGGAGGGTACTGCCAAAGCAAACACTGATACAAGATTGATCTGTTGCTAGGCACACTGACATGATTTGCATCCATAAGACAGGGTTTCATTGGTATTGATGAGGAAATTTGTCTGACCTGCTTGTTGATAGCCCTTTTTCAGACTGTGTATGGAATAGTGTCTGTGGTGAGTAATGATTCATCTGTGTGTAGCGTTCTTATGGCCTTTACAATTCGATGGTTCCATGGATTCCCAGAGCTTGCAAGAGTTTCTTTTAACCAGGCTTTAAGGGTGTTGTCTGCGGCTTTTAATGTCCTTATAAAATATTTCATGGTATCAGTCTCACAGAAAATAGATTGTCTTTGAATGCCCAGCTCCAGTCGTACTTTTGCCCTGTGGATGTAATTCGGGAGATGGAAGATTTTTTTATAAATGGAAACCTGGGCGTTGTCGAGACTGGCTGAGCATGTGACAGGAAAGGCCTGATGCCTATAACGTAAGGTGGGATGAAGAGTGGCTTTAATCACCTTCAGAATGGGTTCGGCAGAAGGACTAATCAGGGACTGGTTGAGCCGGGTCAGGCAGTATGTTATTGCTCCAGCTCTCTTTTTTAAGGCAGCCAAGTGGACTGATGATTTGGAAGACTCGCTAAACCAGACCCGCAGGTAATTGTATGTTGTTTTGATCTTTGAGGGCCCAATGTTCCATGTTAAACTTTTCTTTTTCTTGCTGCAGCCGAAAATATAGACCTTGGTCTTATCCTGGTTAATTTTGCGAGCGTTAGCAGTATTATATTTGTGGAGCGTGCTCAAGGCTCTTTGGAGGCCAGATTTTGCCTGGTCCATTATAACAATATCATCCGTGTATTGCAGAATGTGCAGGTTCGTTGTTGCGAGGCCCAGTTTTGGCAGAAGGAGACTGCTTTTCTCCAGGAATCTCCCCAGATCAGCGGTGTAAAGGTTGAAAAAGAAGGGACCAAGAACATGTCCTGGCTTTAGGCCGTTCTGAGGTTGGAATTTTTGCAGAGACTGTCATTGGGCCAGTTCTGACTTGTACCCATGTTTTCTTATGCAGGGAGATAAGGGCTCCTAGCAGATTCTGCGGGGTACCCCACTTGTCCAGTTTCCTCCATAAAGTGTTGTGAGACACTTTCTTAAAGGAAGCGCTGTAAACTATAAAGCAGCAATAGCGGGCGAGATCAAAACAAATTGCTGCTTGTTGATTCAGGATAGCTAAGGTGGTAATGTTGTCTATTGTGGTGGCAGAGGATCTAAACCCAGTTTGAAAGTATGGTAGAATGTTGTTTTCCGCTACCCATTTTTCTAGTGACCTGAGAAGACACCGAGCATATACCGTAGCCTCAAGATCTAATAGGGCAATGAGTTGGTAATTAGCTGGAAGAGAGGGATCTCCTTTCTTAAAGATTGGGCATGAGATCGAGCCTTTCCATGAGTCTGGTAACCAATAGGTAGTCAACACGTAGTTGTATAGGGGGACCAATAGGTTAGCCCAATCTTTCAGTGCACATTTGAATACCCCAGATGGAAGGCCATATGGCCCGGGAGCGCCGTTGTTTTTCATGAATTTCAAATACTTGCAGACCTTGGCCGAAGTAGTCAGCTCATGGGTTTCTATCTGCGTATTATCGGAGGGATCTCTAATTTCGCCCTCCTTAGAATCCAGGGTATCACTGCAGTATTGTTGAATTACATACTGGGACCAGACTTCTTCACGGACCAGTTCCCCCTGCTCTTATTGGAGGAATGAAGCTTGTTTATGTGGTTCCAAAAGTGGGTGAGGGTTTTTCCTTTAACAGGGCAAACATTTTTAGCAAGTCATTCTGTTCTTTTTGTTTCTTGGCTACCCATGTTGATTTTTTATAGGCTTTGTGCAGTGAAGCCATATTATTAGCAGAAAGCTCTGTGCCTTTCAATTTGTGCCGGCGCACAGCCCTCCTTAGGGCTCTTATTTGAATGGCTAACTCCTGGTCAAAAATCAGCTGCAGGCAAGGCCTGGGCACTCTGTAATGAGCTTCAGGGCCTGTTAAGAGGTCTCGTAATTTGGCTATGGTGTTGTCCCACCAGTGATGGTAGTCTGTGGGAGGATTGTGAGTAAAATTTGTAGTTCTTCCCATGAGCCAAGTGCCCATCTTATCAGCACCCAAAGCGTCCCATTTAATTTGTCTGATTAGAGTGTGGAGTCTGACCTGCGTTGAATGCCCCACTTCAATATTTTCAGCAGCAACAGCCACTTGCAGGTCCATTGTTACATTCATAGGGTTATGGTCACTCTTGATACAAGTGGGGATTTCCATCATAATTAATTTGCCTGCCAGAGATGGAGATAAAAAATGTAGTCAATGGTCGAAAGATTCTTAACTGTTGGAGACAGATGGGCACCAGGATCCTGTTTCAATGTGATTTGCTTCACAGAACGTAAATTGTAATTGGTTAAAAATGTGGTCATAAGTTCTTGCTCTTTAGTTTTGGTAGCTGAATGGGCGTTGAATCCCAGGTCTCTGATGTTAAAATCGCCTAATAAGAGTTCTACTGCAGAACCGAATTCCAATAAAAGTTCTTCCAGGTGTTTGACCAATAGGACTGTTGCTAGTTATTTTGATGTTTTAGCTATGTTGTGGTAACAGTTGATTAAAAGCAAAGGAAAGGCTCTGATTGAAGTTGAAAGACCGGTATTTAGGGCAATTTGCCCGGCCGTTAAGTTCCGATAGAGGGGGGTAGCTGCGATCTTGCACATGTGTTTGATAAAAATGGAAAGGCCCCCAGAAGGTCTTCCATAGGAATTAGGCTGGGAGGCTGATTGAAAGATTTCATAATAACCGTGGAGAGACGATGGAAATAGAGAAAAAGTCTATTGAAAACAAATTATGTCACCTTTGCTCAGATATTCCACTGCTAATTTCGATGAAAGGGTTGACTTTAACCCAGCTGTGTTCCAAGAAGAAATGATCAGTTTTGAATCTCACCTTTTGGCTGGGCCGTTAGGACGGATTCTGCTGGGAGCATGCAGTTGGAGGCTCTCGATGGGAGTGCCCATGGCGGCTGTAAGTATTGTGGAAGGTAGAGAGACTGGGTTTACAGCTCCGCAGGCATTGATTATTATTACATGAAATGTTTATGAGGTTATCTGCTTTTGAAGCGTCTGGCAGCCAAACGTGGGTTAAACCCCGAGTCCCCTTCGGTATGCTGGTGTACGGCCTCACTGGATCATCCTGGAGAAGAACGTGGGGATATTTTTGTTGTGGCTGGGATCCAAAGTTCTATACCCCAGTCTTCAAAGAGGCTGGCTTCCTCAAAAAATGGAATCCCTTTGGGATTCTTGTGACCACGCTGTAACAGTTGCTTCTGAAGCCCCTTTGCCTGGTATTGAGGCAAACTTGACTTCTGTGAAATCAGAAGAAGTAACCCCAGAAAGCGCTGGGACATTTATGAATAGGCAGATGAGATTGTTTCTATTAAGGATGTCGTGCGGGCCCTTGTGTGCAAAGTGAGGAAAAAACACACAAGTTCTGCATCTTTTTCCGGACTTTGGTATTTCTGTCTCTCAGCTATTTCAGGCAGAGGCAAAGGGACCTTAAAATGTTAGGGTGTAACTTCAGATAGACGATGATTCACCACCAATCGACTTCGGCCTCCCGAAGCATGTATCGATTGAGACTGAGAAGGCCTCTGCATTTGTATAGGGTAGTCCCGAAGAGTTTTGGTCGGGTCACCTGACGAGTAACATGAAGAAGGGCCTGTCAGTACACTGTCAGTTGTAATTTGGAAAACAACGTTGGTTTGTTTTGCATTTTCTGAGCACTTGTTTGGGCCGTTCCATGTGTTTGGGACTTCCCTTAAGGGCTGAGCTATGCTGTCTTGCCTGCCCAGGCTTTGGCCTTGAGAGGCTGTCCCCCTGATTTTTGTTGACAAAGATCCATGCTTCGTGATTGTAGAGTATAGTTCAGTGAATCCGGAGGCCGGGGGGGGGTTCCTCTTAGGCGTTTCCTGTGTTAGTGACTAGAGGTTATCGGTGGAGTAGTTATTGTCAGTGAGAATCATTCTAGTCTCAGGGGTTTCCATTTTGAGCTTTGAGGCCTGGTTAAAAATGGAGTACTGGGAGAGCCCACTCGCTTCAGTAGCTGGCATACTAGTGGCGCCTGTCCTGTCAAGCCCCGATCTCTGTTTTACAAGACGTTGTTTTTTGGTTTGTTTTTTAAGTTTCTTTCTCTCCCTCCTAGACAATGGTGGTTTAGTGTGGAGATTAGAGGCCAGGTGGAAGATGTTTGAAAGGGCTGGGTCAATGAGATCAAACTGCGAAATCGCTAATGGGATTAGCCTGCTGATGATAGTGGTCTCCAAGCCAGCTTTGGGATGACTTGAGCCGGGTAGCCAATGACAGACACGGTGAGAAAGTCGAATTTTTGAGGTCTGATTCCAAGGGGGGAAATAGTTCTTCTTGCTGATGATAAAGAATCCAATGTTGCTAGGCCTTCAGAGGGAGAACCAGTTTGAGCCGCTTGGGCAGATTTCGGATTCCCGTTGCTGTTGGTATTGAGTGTCACACTGTCCAAAAGCGAGCCCAGAATTTCTGGAAGAGACAAAAGTTTGTTAATTAATGGACAGCAGGAACAAGCGTTTGAGCTATCGGAAGGCCCTACGGACCTTTTGTGAGTACTTCTTCAAGGAAAACAAGGGAAACCCTACTCACACAGGAACCAGGGCCAACAGTTATATCAAAGAACAATGGTTCCTGTGGTATAATAAATTAATATGAATTGGATATGTAGCTTAATAGCGATTGGTTTTAAAACCAAGGGTTGACAAGGATGGCGGAAAGGAATACACAACCAATTATGTACATTTCTGGCATGTTTTACTTCATTATATCAATAGTAATCAACTATATTTAAATTGTCATACAATTATGTGCATACAAATACATAAAAAAGGTACACAGTGTCCCAAGTGTACAAGTGAAACAAAAATAACAATACATACAACATAGACTACATAGGGGCGCAGTGGTTTCTTATTGGATACATGAAAAAAGGAAAAGGACCAAGGAAAGCATAGTTGGTTATTAAAGTGATTGTACACCATCATAGACACTATTTTAATGGTTCAATTCCTTGTTGCGTCGACGGCGTTTCGACCCTCAGGGATATGGGTCTCGTCAGGACAGGGCAATGAGGGACATCTATAATTAAAAGGACGAAGTGGAAGTGAATATACTGTATGACAGCTTTTTTTATAAAACCAATCTATACTTATTTGGACAAGGGACCAATAGTACCTGAATATTATCTCGTATTCACCTATGCATGGTGAGAATGAAAAACTCACTTACAGGTAACCCAGCCGGGTACTGTTGTGGAAGCGGAGAGAGGAAAGAGAATAAGGGGCGCACTCAGAATTTGCCTGTAAATAGCGATGGATTTCTCTTAATAAGCAAGCCATAATCCAAAATTTATTGACTGCAACAATGTATATTGTATATTATATGTGTTAATCTATACATCATACTGATTTCCAACTATGTGATATATATGTTTTTGTTTCAATGTAATGATAAAGCAGCGAGACGTCCATTAATGCAATTACATTGTAGACACGAATTGTACTTAAAAAATACTATGTTGTAGGTTTTTATAATTATGATCGCCACCACTATAATCGTAAATTCAACGAACTGCTTGGAAATCCTTGGAAATCCATTGTATGTATTTGAATAATTCTTGGTATGCCCTACTTGCTATCACGAATGCCTAACTCGGGAACGTTTTGAAAAACCACGGTCGCAAGCGGTCAGGCATAAGTATCTATCTCTACAATTGACTACAAGACCTGACAGTGTTAAAGTTCTCTTGACTCACACGGTCAGGTCTGGTAAGATTTGATATACCGGAAGGGCGGGGTAAGGCTCAACACACTGAGTGAGAGGACTGTGAGACGCGATCGGGCTCCACGTAAAACAGGTAAACATTTTAAATACGGATAACGAAAAGATTTTTCGACTTACTATTTGGCGAGAAACGCGCTTCAATATTACTAATGACGCGTGCCTTTCTCTTTTTAAACAGGCATCGTCCTATTAAATATATCTCAATCATTCTGACTCAAGACTCGGATGCAATTTATACTATCCGGCACAATCTTTTATGGCCGCAGGTAAAAACTCTAATTCAAAACTTAAACATTGCTGTAATTTGTAAACCTATATGTAGGCAGTCTCTAGCGTCCTGTCTCTGCCAATATGATTTTTTAATAGGCATTGTCCTGAGAAAACATTAAAAGTGCCATTGTATGCACACAATTAATCATTGTTCTTTGACCACTACATGTGGTAAGTACCTGGGTAAAACATGGTGCAAAGTCACACATGCAAATAAGACTGCGCAACTCACAGCTGCACTTTATTAATTTTTATCCCGCCCCTTATTCTCTTTCCTCTCTCTGCTTCCACAACAGTACCCGGCTGTGTTACCTGTAAGTGAGTTTTTCATTCTCACCATGCATGGGTGAATACGAGATAATATTCAGGTACTATTGGTCCCTTGTCCAAATAAGTATAGATTGGTTTTATAAAAAAAGCTGTCATACAGTATATTCACTTCGTATTCGTCCTTTTAATTATAGAAGTCCCTCATTGCCCTGTCCTGACGAGACCCATATCCCTGAGGGTCGAAACGCCGTCGACGCAACAAGGAATAGAACCATTAAAATAGTGTCTACGATCGTGTAGAATCACTTTAATAACCAACTATGTTTTCCTTGGTCCTTTTCCTTTTTCCATGTATCCAATAAGAAACCACTGCGCCCCTATGTAGTCTATGTTGTATGTATTGTTATTTTGGTTTCACTTGTATGCTTGGGACACTGTGCACCTTTTTTATGTATTTGTATGCACATAATTGTATGATAATGTAAATATAGTTGATTACTATTGATATAATGAAGTAAAACATGCCAGAAATGTACATAATTGGTTGTGTATTCCTTTCCGCCATCCTTGTCAACCCTCGGTGTTAAAACCAATCGCTATTAAGCTACATATCCAATTCATATTAATTTATTATACCACAGGAACCATTGTTCTTTGATATAAATTTCGTGAGAACTTAGCATAGAGCCCAGGTCAGACAATGTCTTGAGATCCAGAAAGGACTTGTAGACCCCGAGGGCATGGGCATTGCTTTCTTGCACAGTACTGAAAGAATTGCAATGAGGGCTGAAGCCCGGTGTGTGCCCTAGGGAAGTCTCAAATCGGGCTTCTAGGGAGGCCAACAATCGATCTGATAGGTTTTTAGATGACAACGGGCTTTCATACATTCGGCTCTTCCTTAGAGATGAGGAATCACTGGGCTTGATTTGATGTGTACCCGGGCTGCAACACGGCGTGGACTTAGATGATGAGTGAGCTCCTGCCGGGTCTTGGCTGATTTCTTCAAGATTTAAAGGGGCGGACAAGGTGCCATCATGGACTTGAGCTTGAACTTGAACTTTTAATTTGGCTTCAGTAGTTGCAGTGGTTGTTGCAGTAGTTTTTGTAAAGTCTGAGCCAGAGTCTGGTGCAGAAAGGGTTCCAGTGCCGATGGAGTGAACTCTTAGCGAGTCAATTGAAGTATCCTGGATCATGATGGCATCCTCCTGGAATGGCCTGTACGGCTGGGAATTCTCAGGTGAAACCTGAGCCTCAGGCGAGCACAAGCGAGGACCCTCAGGAAGTGATCTTTTAATATGACCAGGGCTGTGGGAAGAAAGCTGGTTGTGGACCTGGGCTTCCACATCGCACTGCGATGCCGTGGTAGGGGCAGGGCTAGTTTGAGAGGCGGTCTTACTGAAGAACTCACTGATCTGTACTTGTGATAGTTGGCCACCTGGGTATGATACTTTGTCTTGCAGTGACTGTTGTAGAGCCCCCCCCCCCCTCCCGGGGGAGACAGCTCAAAGGGTAGTACCCTTCCTCCGGGGAAGTTTCCTTAGTGACATTGTGACTTGGCATTCCATAAAGCACCGGGAGGTACTGTTTGCAGATTAGCAACTTGGAGCTTGAGATTTGAATGTCAGCAACACCTCTGCACTCTATCCAATGATTGCTTACGCCAGTGAAGGTGGCAGACTAGCTGTAGTTGTAAGCAGACCATATGACGTTGTGGTGGAAGGCACAGGCAGGCCGATCCGCAGGTCAGGGGCTCTCACTTACCGCCCGAGGCACTTGTGGCAATTGTAGAGTTTTGCAAGGCCTTCCTTTTCCTGTTTTGCTGATGGGAAAGCAAAGCTGGGTAAGCTGGGCCAAGCACTCTCTTGCGTCACTGTGCCAAAGCCCAAACACTTATAAATTCACCATGCTGTCAACTTGCAGCACTCTAAGTATCCAGTCACTATCCATGTATTTGTACAATGACTCAAACATTAAGAAATGCAGTGCTACAATCAAATGTGCACTACCCATGCAATCCCCTAACCACCTATACAGTACTGATTCACTCCTCCAATTACCCAGGTAGTACCCATGCAGTCCAGCAATCACACTATCACTCTCTGTGCACTACTGCAATCATCCAGCCAGTACCATGTCCTTATCTAATTACTGCGCCAAAACTAAACAGTTATAAATTCACCATGCTATCCACTTCCAGCACTCTAAGTATCCAGTCACTATCCATGTACTTCTACGATGATTCAGGCATTAACACATGCAGTGCTACAATCAAATGCGCACTATCCATGCAGTCCCCTAACCACCTCCACATTACTGATTCACTCCTCCAATTAACCAGGTAGTACCCATGCAGTCCATCAATCACAGTGTTGGTCCCCGTCCACTGCTCCAATCATCAGGCCAGTACCATGTCCTGATCTAATCACTGTGCCAAAACCCAAGCACTTATAAATTCACCATGCTGTCAACTTGCAGCACTCTAATTATCCAGTCACTATCCTTGTACTTGTACAATGACTCGTGCATTAACACATGCAGTGCTACAATCAAATGTGCACTATCCATGCAGTCCCCTAACCATCTCCACACTACTGATTCACTCCTCCAATTACCCAGGAAGTACCCATGCATTCCAGCAACAACACTGTCACTCTTCGTCCACTCCTGCAATCATCCCTATCAGCACCATGTCCTTTTCTAATCACTGCGCCAAAACCCAAGCACTTATAAACTCACCATGCTGTCAACTTGCAGCACTCTAAGTATCTAGACACTATCCATGTACTTGTTCGATGAGTAAGGCATTAACACACGCAGTGCCTCAATCAAATGTGAACTATCCATGCAGTCCTCCAATCACCTCTACACTACTGATTCACTGTTCCTATTACCCAGGCAGTACCCATGCAGCCCAGCAATCACCCTGTCACTTTCTGTGCACTCCTCCAATCATTCAGCCAGTACCATGTCCTTATCTAATCACTGTGCCAAAACCCAAGCACTTATAAATTCACCATCCTCTTTCCTTGCAGTAGTCTAATCATCCAGTCAGTACCCATGTACTCATGCAATGACCCAGGTACTAATACATGCACTATTACAATCCTCTATCCACTGCTGATGCAGTCCTTGAAACACGTAAACATGACTCATTCACTCCTACAATTATCCAGTTAGTACCTGTGTACTGCAGTAAATGGACTGTGATTTCAAAACAAAGCATTTGAATGGTTTTTGTGTAGAACGTGTTTGTTTAGTAATAGAAGAGTATATTTTATAGATTTATTTTAATAATTTACAGATATTCTTCTTCATCATTAAATAAAACCTAACCATGACTAAAAGAACAGAAAAAAGGAAACAACAAAAGAAGGACTATTATTTGAAGAAAACACAACAGCAAGAAATAGATGAACTACAACATGTGGGAAGAAAGAAACAGTTTTGTGGTAAGGGAACAAAATAATTTATTAAAAGACTTTCAAAGACTAGAAAGAATTTGCACAATGTAGAAAGTAGAAATAATATCCCAACAACAAAGAAGAATGAGAAGAAAAAAAGAGAAATTAATGGGAATTCAAGGTTTCAAAAAACAATGTATGTAAAAGGTGAAAGATTCAATATGACGAAATAAGGAAAATATTGTTTTACAATAGAGTTGTCTTTAATTTGTCAAAAGATGTGAAGAAATATAAAAAAAGATCGGCATTTTATAAAAAGAAGAAGCAGATTGAAACAATTGTTGAGAAGGGTTTTGAATTCAAATGGAATTTATTCATTTTAGTTTTGAACAAAATTTGTTCATTAGATAAGCCTATACATTTTATGAAGGACACATATAAAAAGAACAGACTAATTAACAGAACTAACTTTTGTGATTTTTTTGGGGTGAATGGAAGCACAGTTCAAGTTCAGAGCCTTTTTTGAATGAAGAGAGTTATTTTCAAATATTTTCAAATTAATGCACGCAGTTGATACCAGTGGTCATGCTTATGAAGTCAAAAATGGTTGTCCAATTGAAAAAGAAAAGGTGGTTCCTATAAATGTAGAAGAAGTGAAAGCTGATGAAGTTCTAGGGAGAAGTACTAAAGCCCCAGTGTATACTTGGGATTGTAGTAGTATTTGCAGTATACAACAGGAGTCGATTGATATTTTATGGAATCTTTTATGAGTATATAGTAAAAAAGTATTAAACAAAAGATTAAGATGCTGCAAGGACTCGATCCTTGCAAAGTTAGAAAAAATATTGGTTTGAAAGGTCATTCTTTGGCTTGTCTTTCTAGAACTGTGTGTCGAAATGTTTTTAATCATTTCAGAATGTTAGCAGTACATCATTCTCAAATGCGGAAGTTAGTCAGAAGATTGTATTACGCAGAAAGTCCAGGAATAATTTTAAGCGACTTAAACAGTGCTCTTTTGCATGGGTCAATATTAAATGTAAAAAAAGTTTGTGATAAAATAGAGTTTCGTTATTTTGGTCCTGAACAAGAGTTTAGTCAAAGTGAGACACTGATAGAAGTAGGTGTTTGAAGAAGACGTGGAACATAGTAATACTGAGAGATTTGAAGAAGAAATTACGAATTTTAAGGTAATTTGTTGTGAAAGACCAAATTATGTTTGTATTTGTTGTCGATGATAAGTGGAAGGAATTTGCAACTTATTTGTTGGTAGTGATCAACGTATTTGTAAATATTGTTGTAATAAATTAGAGGACAACAAAATGCCAGCTATAGCTGTACATAATAACCTAGAGTTGGTAGCTATTCCTCCAGAACTGGTAGATTTAAACATGTATGAGTCTATTCTGATTCATTCTGTGTACCCGTTTCAGGCTATTGTTTGTATGGAGCCTAAAATAGGTCAGCTGCCTTCCACAGATTTACAGAGATGATTAAAAGGAAGAATTGTATTTTTACCTTTAGATTTAAAGAAAAATATTGAAACGATTGGTGTAGAGAAAGAGGAAACTCAACCAGTAGTTAGTCTAGTTAATAGTGTTCTTACGAAAATATGGCAAGAATTAGTAGATGTCAGCAAAGTGCAAAAGGCAACATTATATCTCATAAAAAACAATGATTACTAAAAAAAATATGTGTGTGGAAGAAGAAGAAATAGTTTTAGGAGATGATAGCAAAATGTCAAGTGGCCAAATTGAAAAAGTGGACATGTCCAAAAGTGAAGAAATGTATGAACATTATAGTGTACATCCTTTACATTCCAAAGAAGTGATAGGAAATACTATAGAATTATTCCAAATGAAGAAAGCAAAGGGGAATCCCATGAGTATTTGGGAAAAAAGTTTAGAAGCTCCTTGTTTTCCACATCTCTTCCCCACTGGAAAAGGTGGACGATATGATGAACGACCAGTACAGATTCCCACATCAGAATATTGGACAACCAGATTGTACTCAGAAGATCCAAGGTTTCGACAATGTATCCCATATATATTTCATCTTTTGTTTGAAAGTGACTTGTCTGGACTTTCATATGCAGTCAACCACATATTATAAACAGGAGTTCATCTTCAAAATGTTTCTGCAAAGGAACTCATGGACAAAGTACATGAGAGAGATAATCATTTAGAATCTCAATTGATTAATGTGATGTTGTGTCAATGTGTTACTAATGAGTATTGGTATTGTCATCATGGAGAACTTAAATGCATGTTAAGGAACTTAGGAACTCCTACGTGGTTTGTTACACTAATCTGTGCTGAATACGCATGGGACGATTTACTTGAATTTCTTCGAGATGCAAATTCAAATATAAAAAACATTGAATTCAAGACACCTGGAAAACTGTGTTCCTTAGATCCTGTAAATGTATGCAGATATTTTAATCATAGGTTTCAAGCTATGATGTCTTTTATTTGCAATATAAACAATCCTCCTCTTGGAGAAGTTATTGTTTTCTTTTGGAGAAAGGAGTATCAAGCTAGAGGTGCTCCTCATATACAAATGCTCTTAAGGATCAAGGATGAACCCAAATTTGGAACTGATTTGGATGAGACTGTTTTATCTTTTATTAAGACTATGTTCCATGTGCTATATCAAAAACAAGAGAAGAAAACACCTTAAGGCAACAAGTGTTACGGTTTCAAACTCCTCGATGTGGCAAATACTTTTGACGCAAATACAAGTCGAAGGAAATGTTTTATACAAAATGTCGTTTTGGTTTTCCATGTCCAGTAATATCCAAAGGAAGAGTAAACAGTTTCATGTCAGCAGATAGACATACAATCACTAGAAAATTTCCCCAAAATACTTACAATTTAAAAAGAAGTGAACAATCAAACTAAATTAATGATTATAATCCAGTTATTTTGTTGATGTGGAATGCTACTATGGATATCCAGGATGTTGCGGATAATTCCATTACTCGGTATGTAACGTCATACATAACAAAATCAAAAAAGACGGAGTGGAAAGACACGTGGGAAGAAATTTCCCACAAGAAGAGTCTTAGGGCCCGATGTAGGTAAATCTTTTTTACCACTTCATAAATACCGATTCATACCGAATCGGTATTTTAGAAGTGGTAAAAAAGAGAAGGGCAGATGTAGGTAATTTGATTTTTAAAATTACCGAATCGGAAGGAATCGGTATTTACCAATTCGGTAAATACCGAATCGGTAATGCCAATTGATTCCTATGGGCATTGAAGCCCATTGGAATCAATGGGCATTACCGATTCGGTATTTACCAAATCGGTAAATACCGAATTTTGCAAGGGTGCAGGGGGTGTCACTTTGACACCCTCTAGCACCCTGAATTCAGGCATGTGTGCCATGTGGCACACAGACATGCCCTAAGAGCATGTCTGTGTGTCACATGGCACTGGTGTGCATGCACACATGTGCATGCACACCTGTATTCGGTATTTTACCATCCAATAGGATTGGATGGTAAAATGCCGAATCTGACTTGCCTGTGGGACTCAGAAGAGTCCCACCTACATTAGGAAATTACCGAATCGGTAAAAATACCGATTCGGAATTTTACCGATTCGGTAAATTTACAGATTCGGTAAATTTACCGAATCGGTAAAATGGCTCACCTACATCAGGAATGTCCATTTACCGGTCGGTAACGGCCAAAATCGGCCGTTACCGGTCGGTAAATGGACACCTACATCGGGCCCTTAGTAAGAAATTGAACAGCTTTAGTTTGAAGATGCTGTCCCATCAAGAGATTGGATCCTACGAATGCCAGGATTGGTTGTCCTCTGCACGTTTATATTCAAAGTCCAGAGGAATAATTTGGGTTAGTCTAGGTCTTGTTGCAACATGAAATCGAGTACTTAAATCTATACAAGAAATTGAATATTTCACATTAAATGAACCGGAAAGCACAGATATTGTTAAAACAAACATGTTGGATACGTACTATCAAATGTCTGTATGAAGTGCTGCAATATTACAGTTTTAAGAGAAATATTACAGAGAACATAAATGAAGAAAAATATGCAGTGATTGGTTCAGAAGGATGTTTGGTGAAACATAGTAAAGGAAATCTGATTAATCATAGGAAACTGAGTTGTGATACTCGTGATAAAAGAGAATTTGACTATTTAGCACTTCTGCAACTCTTCAAGCCTTAGCGTACGGAACTGGAATTACTTGGAGATTTTCAGTGCTATGATGATTCTTTTAATGCATGTAAAGATAGCATTGAATGCACAGATTTTGCAATTGATCTCAAAATGTTGAATGAAGAAATTGATCAAGAAGCTACTATTGCAGCTGAGATTGCTAGAGACAGTTCTCAAGACAGTCAAAGTTCTACTCCACTGAGTCAAGATCCGCTAGGACAACCAATTCTTGCAAATGTAGCAGCAATCACCATAAGTAAAGTAGAAACAGCAATGCATCAAGCTCAAGAAGATATTATGGACTTAGGAAACTTGGAAGAACAACTAAATATTGAAAAGAAAGAAATATATCAGCAAGTGAGAGAACAGATCGACCATAGTTTTCTTTATGAAAAGAAAGAATGCACATGCACATCATTTGAATCTATCCGAATGTATGTCAGTGGCCAAGCTGGTACAAACAAAATGTTTTTTAATTGAAGTTTTGACCAGTTATGTACAGAAACCACTGAATCACATTTATCTTGTGTTGTAACTGCTCTAACTGGGTTGGCAGCAGACAACATTAAAGGAATTACATTACATCGCTTACTAATGCTACCTGTAGAGCATGAAAACAAATTGGAATATCACAAGCTATCTGGAGAAGCTTGTCATGAAGTTTCAAGAGTGCTAAAGAAAATGAAACTTCTGATTATTGATGAGGTGAGCATGGTCTCAAGCTTAATGCTTGCTTTTGTGCATTTAAGAATGCAGCAAATTTTAAAAACAGAATATGATGTCTTATTTAGAGGAAAACATGTGATAGTTGTTGGTGATCTACTGCAACTTACTCCTGTAAAAGGGCAACCAGTATTTAACACACTTGTGCATGAAGACACCAGAAAGTCTTTGGGAAGTATTGGATCTGACTATGTCATGAATGATGTAATATGTGACATCATCAGCAGTGGATTGCGGGTGCGCGATATATAGTTAGTGCAACTAACTATATATGCGAATTTCAATGGTTTTGTGCGAGTAAAATAAGGTTTTGTAAATGCTAATCCCTAACTATATATGGTCTATAACCTATGGTTTTTTCAGTGAATTTTTAAGGTTTTGTAAATGCTAATTCCTAACTATATATGGTCTATAACCTATGGTTTTTTCAGTGAATTTCAATGGTTTTTTAATAGCAAATATCAAAAGCTGTAAAATGTATTCTTCTTTTAATGCAAAAATATATTTTATATGTTTGTAATATAATTTTTTTATTTATATATTTTTCTTTGTTTCGCTACCGGTCCGCGAACCGGGTAGCTTCCTGTTAGCTCAATTTGGTTCCGCGACCTGGTCCGCGAACCCGTAAACGTTCCGATAGCGCAACTACCGTGTTAGAAAACAACATCGTGACGCGTCGCGTAAGCGCGACGTGTCGCGTTGCCGCGTAATGCGTCTTATGACACGCCGCGTTAGCGCACCCGGAAGCGCTCCGGAGCGCGTACCGAGGCGCGAAGCGCAGCACCCCGGAAGCGCTCTGGGTGCGTAGCGGGACGCGTAACATAAGCATAACAGGTCATGTGACTTGTTCATAAAACTTTTCATTGGTTCATTTTACTTTTGGTTTCCTAATGATGTGAGGCTTGGTCATATGACCTAAAAATAACACTTTACATTGGTTTAGAACATTTTTTTTCCCAAATGATGAAAGCCCCACCTTTTTTCCTCACTCTGACTTTCATTTTTATGAGAGAAAGACCTACTTTCATTGCTTAGAAATGGCTTCATTGATTGCTGCAGCTGGTGGACCCCCACCACCACCACCACCTCCTAGGAAGAGAGGACCACCTCCTCAGGTTATCCTTGAGCAAGTGGAGGAAGAAGAGGAAGAAGAGGAAGAGGAGCAAGTGACCAATAGGTTTTTACCTGAACAGCCAAGGAGGTCCCATGCCAAAGAAAGTTATATATGGCAATTTTTTAAATTTCCCCAAGGACAAAAAAAGGTAAATGCCCGGTACTTTACCTGCCTGATCTGCCAAAATGAACTGTCCAGAGGGACAGAAAAGAAATATAGCTATGGGAATTATACCATGCATCGGCATATGGAAAGATGGCACCCTATAAACTATAGTGCTGCACAAGTACGTAACCTGCAGAATAACCCCCCACCTGTGGCCAGTACATCCAATCAAGAGGCAGTGACGGGACCAGAGGTGAGGGAGACGATCCCAAATATACAGATGAACTTTGGGAACATGAAATTTACCTGTATTTTTTGCGGCAAATTAATTACCTATGGAGAGAGGAGTATAACTCTAATCAATACAGCTTTTGAAAATCATCAATGTACAAAACGCCCCAGAAAATAAATTACCTTTTTTTGTTGTTGCTCCTGTTGAGCCCTTTATGATGAATCATTTTCGTTTCCCCCCCCAAAAAAACAAAAAAAATATAAAACCGTTCAAAAAATACAAAAAAACTAAAAAAATGTTCAGAAAAATAATAAAAAAATATAAAACAACAAAAATAATAAAAAAAAGTTATTTTCAGAACTACCTCCCCTTTATAAGAAATTGCTAGAATGTTTAGCACTCTGGCAACCTCTATTTCTTTTGATTCGCTTCCCGGTTCGCGCTCTGGTGAGCGAACCGGAAGCGAACTAAAAAAAAATGTTTTTTTAAAAAAAGAAGAGTAAGTAAACAGAGAGTAATGTTAAAAGAAAGACAAATAGAGGGAGTAACACAGAGATACTGTTTAAAGAGGGACTGAGAAAAGGAGTGGAAAGAGTAGTGTAAGTAAGTAATAGAATAAGAAATGAGGGAAGTAGCAAAGGCAGGAAACTGAGGGTTAAAGAAATGAAGCAGTGGAACTAATACAAGTTAAATGTGATAGAGATGTAACGTAAAGAGTACTAAACACTTACCTTATAATTGCCATTAACTTAGCCACTTGTTATTTTTATACTTTTAATCTGTGTAAGAAAGAACAAAAATTTTAAAATTAATAGAAGGTAGTAAAAGATGAGTGAGCATGAGACAAGATGAATACATATTAAAAATCACAATTCAAAGTACAAAATTAATTATACATATTTAATGGTTTATTTTTGCTGTTCTCAGAATATATCAAATTTCACTGAAAACAATGAGTTGAAGGTATTCATCATATAACAGCGGGGAATAAAAACACAATCAAAATGATTGTGTTTAAAAAACCCATATAATATAATCAATCAGAAATCAGAACTCCTCAAAAGTAACTTACTTTCTATGACGTCAAAGGATCTCCTATGAACAGCTTATACTCTGTTGTGCTGTTATTATTTTCTGCCCGCCACTTTCTGAAAGATAAGCTCCATCGTTTTAAGAAAAATGAGACATACAAAGCAATTTAAAACAGCACACTAAATTACAACAACACCTAGAATCATTATAGTCCAGTTACCTACCCTAAATTCTCACTTCTGAAAATAAGTCAAAAGGCAACATTGCTTCATACTCAAATGGTAATCATTGCCAAAAGACCAGCCTTTTTTATATTTCAAATAAGCTGTGTAATATCCTGATGTTGTCAAAGGACCATCATAACATATAAAATCTGCAGTTACAAATGTTCTTCCTGAAATCGATGACTGTGTAGCCAAAACATTTTTAATTAGACTTGACAACTTATTTTCATCCAGTTTATGCAGTTGAAATTGTAAAATGACATTTCACACATAAGTTACTATAAAAAATGTGGACAGCATTGCAGACTTATATTTCCTCTACTCCTTGTTTTGATCTGCTGCTTGAATTAGCTTATAAACACAAAGAGTTTTCGCTCTGTACTACACTTATCCACAAGGCCATATAGAGTAGGAGCCCTTACAACCTCTTGAAATTCCTCTGAACAAATCCCGAGATTCCTTCCCTAAAATTTTGGTTGTAAGAACACCAGGTAAGAATTTTGAAGGTGGAAAGGCAATCTTTTTTTGAAAGTTAAAACAGAATCATTGCAGAATGACCAGCCGTTTCCACATTTTAAATAAGCTGTGTAATGTCCTGAAGTTGTTGAAGGACCGTCATGATATATAATTTCTGTAGTTACAAAAGTCTTTCCTGATATTGACAACTGTGAAGCCACAACATTTTTAATTAAAGTTGTCAATTTAGTTCCATCAGACCTACATCGTTGGAACATTAAAATGACATACTGGCCATAACTTCGTATAATTAACGTGGACAGCATTGCAGACTTACATTGGCTACACTCCATGTTTTGATCGGCTGCTTTTACTAGCTTATTGAAGGATACTGATTTACTGTCAGGCAAAGTTAAATATATAAATCTTTCTGAGTCTACACTAGTAGTACTTGATAGCCTACAGTTCTCGCAATCATTCTGCCATTGATAAGAAAGGCCAAACAGATAATCTACATCTACACCTTCATCTTGCAATACATCAAGCATATACAATAAAAACTCCTGACAATCCTGCTGAATATTTTTAGAGAATTGCGTTTGACCTGAACATTTGTCTAACAGATTACGAATTTCAGACACACTTTCTACTCTTGTTCTATCAGCGCTACATTTCTCTAACACAGAATTCAACAAACAGCATAAACTTTGTTCCGAATTGATCACAATCTGTTCTTTTAAAGTGTCTAGTGAAAAGACAACATTAACCACTACATTAGCATAGCAGTTGACACCAGAACTATTTTCAAATTGAAAACCAACAACATCTTCAACAGAATTCATTTTCTTTCTGCTTACAATTTTCGGTCCATCGACTTTTGGTCTTTTTGCTACAACCTCCCTACTATTACTGATATTTCTTTGTTTCCGGCCTACCACACATTTCTCAAACAAAGGATATTGAGGCAAATGTGGCGCATACTCTCTTCTTAACCATTTGTATTCCTTAACACAATCTAGATCCGCACAAATGTTTGTGACATCACAGTCAATCAAGTACAATCCCGATAAAGTTCTGACTCGTGACAATGCTACATAAGCCATACCCTCTTTGAACACAGAACTGCCAATATTCACTAAAGCAGTGTCTACACTTAAACCTTGCGATTTATGGATTGTCACCGCATATGCCAAGCAAACAGGAAACTGCTTACGGCGAACATATAAGTCTTTTACAAGCAAAAACCTAGCTGTGCAACAACCAATTAGCTGTACTTCCTCAATGCCATCAAATTTAATTTTTAAAAATTCAATTCCATCTCTATTTCTATATTTCTCAAAATCAACAACATTACCCATTGATCTATTTACCAGACCTCTTTCAACATGTAAATTCCTTCTCAAAATGATACGGCAATTTAAGCACACATTCAGAGTCTTTTCAAAACCAGCAGTTTTAGATATAGTCTTCTCTAATGAATCCAATTTAGATTTCAAATTCTCAGACAAAATAATTGTTGCTCCCATATGCTCTATTCTGTCAATAGCTTCCAGTTTCACAATCTCTTAGTTTTCTAAATTCAACATTTTTTTGTTGAAGATGGAACATTCTGCAAGAGTTGGCATCAAACATATTCCAGATTTCTTCTCAGTAATTTTCTGAAAAATATCCTCTGGCAGAACGTCTTCTTCTGGACACAAATTTGACAGTATTCGTGCATGTAAAGCTTCTTTCCCACGCTCGGTCACTTTCCCAATTCTAACATCTTGTAGAATATTCTTGTAATCTTCATCCTTCGCCTGACGCATATTTTCACGCAGCTCAGCATAATTGAAATTTAACCATATGTTAACGTTGCCAATGCTCCCTAGGCACTTCCTGGTATCTTCATGCGTAAGCAGTTTAAACACTGGTTGTCCTTTCACTGGTGTCAGCTGCAGAAGATCACTGAAAACAATGATGTGTTTGCCACCAAATAACACATCATACTCTGTTTTAAGAACTTCCTGCATTCTCAAATGCACAAAGGCAAGCATGACACTGGAAACCATGCTTACTTCGTCAATGATAAGAAGTTTCATCTTCTTCAGGACTCTAGATACTTCACAACAAGCATCTCCAGATAACTTGTGGTATTGTAATTTGTTATCATGCTCCACTGGCAGCATCAGTAGCCGATGCAAAGTAATACCTTTAATGTTATGTGCTGCCAGTCCAGTTGGAGCGGTGACAACACAAGACAGCGATGACTCAGTCCTTTTCTGCAGATAACATGAAATTGTTTTAATGAGGAAACTTTTTCCAGTTCCTGCTTCTCCACTCACGTACAGTCTGACAGGCTTCAACGACGTACATGACCACTCTTTCTTCTCATGACTTAATCCATGCTCAATTTGTTTGGTAACTTCGTCATATATTTTCCTCTGCTCAATGTTGAGTTGTCTTTCCAAATCTTCTAAGTTAACCGCATCATCCTGAGCATGTGCCGTGGCTCTTTCCACTTCAATCATGGCAGTGGCAGCTTCATTTTCGATAACTGGTTCTCCTAGTGGATCCTGACTCAATGAAACAGAACTCTGACTGTCCTGAGAACTGTCTCTAGCAATCTCAGCTGCAATTGTTGCTTCCTGCTCGATTTCTGCATTCAACATTTCTAGATATTTTGGAAAAACAGGACATTCTATGGACTCCTTGGCTGTATTGAAAGAGGCTTCGTAACAGAGGAAATCTCCAAGCAGTTAGTCTTCTGCACGCCAAGGCTTGAAAAGTTGCAAAAGAGCTAAATAGAAAAACTCTTTTCTTTCTGGATATTCGCAATTCAATTTTCGATGATTTACCAATTGACATTTTCTTTGCTTGACCAGACATCCCTTACTTCCAATTACAGCATACACTCCTTTATCAATATCTTCTTTGATGTTCCTCTTGAAAATGTAATTTTGTAGAACCTCATACAGACAAACATTCTCCAGGTGACTGCTTCTATTTGGATAATATGTATCCAACATGTTGGTCTTCAAAATATCTGTACTGCTTGGCTCCTTCTCCGCCAAATACTCAATTTCCCGTACAGGTTTCAGAACTCGATTACGCGTTGCAGCAAGACCAAGACTCGCCCAAATGATACTCCTAGATTTGGCATAGAGACTTGCTGAAGATAACCGGTCAGAACATTCGTAAGCTCCGATTTCTCGATGCGACAACATCTTCAGACTGAAACTGTACAACTTCTTACTGAGGCTCTTTTCAAGGGAAATATCCTCCCACATATCCTTCAGTTCTGTCTTTTTTTTTTGTGATGTAAGACGTCACATACCAAGCCACAGCCATACAGTTGTCAGCCACAAACTGTATATCCATGTTAGCATTCCACATGGACAAAATCACTGGGTTGTAGTCGTTAATGTACTTGGACTCTTCGTTTCTTTTCAAATTGTATGTGTTTTTGGATGATTTCCTCGTCACATTATGTCGCAGCGAAGACATCAAATTGTTCACTCTTCCTTTAGATATCACCGATCTTGGAAATGCAAAACGACATTTGGTGTAGTACTTGTCCTTGTTTCTGAATTTACGACAACAGTACTTTCCACAACGATGGCTTTGAAACCGTAAAACTTGTTCTCTTAGACTTTTATCTTCCTTTGTCTTTGGAACAGCACATGTAGAATACTGTTCTATGAAACTCATCACTAAGTCATCCGGATCTGTTCCAAATTTGGGTGCATCTTTGATCCATAGCAGCATATGTATATGAGGAGCACCCTTGCTTGATACTCCTTTCTCCAGAAGAAATCCAACACCTCTCCAAGAGGTGGATTTTTCTTGTTCGTGATGAAAGACATCATAGCTTCAAATCTATGATTGAAGTACCTGCATACATTCACTGGATCCAAAGAGCACAGTTCTCCGGGTGTCTTGAATTCAATATTTTCAATGTTTCCATTTGCCTCTCGTAGAAATTCAAGTAAGTCTTCCCAGCCATACTCAGCACAGCTGAGAGTGAGGAACCAAGTAGGATTTCCTAAGTTCCTCAGCATACATTTTAAGTCACCATGACGACGATACCAATACTCATTAGTACCACGCTGACATGCCATGAGATTAATCAGGTGAGAATTCAAAATACTGTCTTGCACATTGACTTTATCCATAAAGTCCCTTGCCGAGATATTTCGCAGTTTTACACCACTTTTCAAGATGTGGTTCACTGCATAAGACAGTCCAGACAGATCACTTTCAAACAGTAGATGAAATAAATAGGGAATGCATTGACGAAACCTAGGATCTTCTGCATACAATCGTAAAGTCCGGTATTCTGAAGCAGGAATTTGATCAGGTCGCTCATCATATCGTCCTCCTCGACCTGCGGGAAATAACTGTGGGAAACACCGAGCTTCCAAACTTTCCTTCCAAACACTAATTGGACTCCCTTTGGCTTGTTTCATTTGAAACAACTCAATAGCATTCCCCATGACTTCCTTGGAACGCAAAGGATGAACACTAAAATGTTCATATATTTCTTCATTTTTAGAGGCTTCTACTTTCTCAATTTGCCCAGCACACAAATCGCTGTCCTCTTCTTCACTTACTTCCTCTTCTGCAGCACATACATTCTTGTAGTACTCATTATTTTTTATCAAATACAATGTTGCCTTTTTGACTTTCCTAACATCCACTAAATCTTGCCAGATTTTCTTACTCTTTGTCGGAACCCCATTAACTAGGATAACTAGAGGTTCCTCTTCCACTTTCTCTACTCCAATTGTATTAATGTTTTTCTTCAAATCTAAAGGCAAATAAACAACTCTTCCCTTTAATCCTCTCTGTAAATCTGATGGAGGCAATTTCCCTGTCTTTGGCTCCATTCGTACAATAGCCTGAAAGGGATGGACACTTTGAATCAAAATAGATTCATAAGTATTTAAATCCTTCAATTCAGAAGGAATGTCAACCAATTCCAGATTATTATGAACCGCTCTAGCAGGCATCCGGTTTTGGTTTAATTTGTTAAAACAATAAGTACACATACGTTGGTCCGATCCCAAATCAAAACAATTTTCTACCATCAAGTATGTGGCAAAATCCTTCCATTCACTATTGTTTTCCATTTCACTTTTTGCATATAAATCCACTAACTTAGTTTGATTCTTATAATAAGTCCGTCGACAACACACACAAGTGAAATTAGGCCTCTCACTTGATTTCACCTGAAAGTTGAAAATTTCCTTGTGAAACTTATCTATATTAGAAATCAGTACACTCTCTTCCACATTACCTTCTTCTACTGGGTCAATTTCAACATTGTTCTCTTCACCAGCAAAGTAACAGAACTCAATTTCTTCACAAATATTCTTCACATCTACTTCAGAACCATGCAAAAGAGCAGTGCTTAATTGTTTAAGCATAATTGCTGGACTCTTAGCATAATACAACATTCTAACTAATTTCCTCACTTTATTATGATGCACTGCTAGCATCCTGAAATGATGAAAAACACTCTGGCATACTCTCCTGGAAAGACAAGCCAGTGAATGACCACGCAAACCTGTCACTTCTCTCACTCTGCAAGGATCTAATTCTTGCAACAACTTTATTTTTTGTTTTAAACTTTTCTTATTAAATGTCCGTACAAAATCACAAAGCAAATTGATGGAATCCTGTCGCACACTGCAAATAGAACTACACTTCCAGGTGTACACTGGTCCCTTAGGACGTCTCCCTAAAACCTCATCACTTAACACCTCTTCTGCATCTGCAGACACAAGTTTTTCTTTTTCAACCGGACAACCATCTTTTATCTCATATGCTCGAACACTGGTGTCAACTGCATGCACCAAATCATTGTCCTGGAAGTAACTCTCCTCATTGAAAAATGCCTCACAACTTGAACTATGCATCCATTCTCCTGGGAAAACTTCACAAAAATTACTACGATTAACTACTCTCGTCCATCTACTATTTGATTTGAATCATAAATTACCTTGTTTAGTTTCCTAATTCTATTGATTACCAAAATAAATAACTTTCGCTTAATTTCGAAAGCCTGATCAATAATTTTCTCTACATTTTTCTTTCTCTTATAAAAAGCCACTTTCTGTTGACCTTTCTTAACATTTTTTACCAAATTGCCAATTATCCTGTTGCGGAACATTCGTCTACGAATGTCTCTAAACAGATTTTTCCTTCTACTACCATGCACAGAGTTATCTCCTGCTCTAGCAGTTACATTTTTGAGGTGCCTTTCCTTCCTGTTTAAATTGTCTCTCTTCTTCTGAACTAAAACATGTTCTCTAGTGATACTTTTTCGTCTGCAAATATTTCTTAAAAAAGATTTTGTTGTCTTACACGGAATTTTTTTGGTGACTTCACAACTTTTAATTCTAGAGGACTGCTGCAAAGGTCCATTATCTCCATTTTTACCAAGGTGGGGTGTAAGTCGCTTTGCTTCTTTTTTTTTCTTTGCCTTGAGGGCATGTTTGAATTTTTAAGAATATCTTGAGTTGAATCTGTGGAAAATGTTATTAAAAAAATGTTATTAAATACTATTACCAAACATTAAATCAATAACAGTAAGCAAACAATTGAATGGAAGGATTTTGCAACATACTTGATGGTAGAAAATAGCAATGGAATGGAATGCTTCTACATATGACCTGTGCTCTGTTATATGTTAATCTCAACTAATTTCGAGACTCTATTTCTATTTTGAGATTGTTCCAGAACAGACATTGTTGATGTTATTGTTATTGACTTAAAATTACCAAGCACACATGAAGGCATATTTACTAGACCCTTGCACCAGGGGGAAGTGACTTAAAATTGCCAAGCACACATGAGGGCGTATTTACAAGGCCCTTGCACCAGGGGGAAGTGACTTGAAATGGCCAATCACACATGGGGGCGTATTTACAAGGCCCTTGCATCAGGGGGAAGTGACTTAAAATTGACGAGCACACATGGGGGCGTATTTACAAGGCCCTTGCACCAGGGGGAAGTGACTTGAAATGGCCAAGCACACATGGGGGCGTATTTACAAGGCCCTTGCACCAGGGGAAAGTGACTTGAAATGGTCAAGCACACATGACGGCGTATTTACAAGGAACTTGCACCAGGGGGAAATGACTTAAAATTGCCAAGCACACATGGAGGCGTATTTAGAAGGCCCTTGCACCACTTATGCATCGCTTTTAACATTCACACTGTGGAGCACCATGGGGCAAAAACAGCACAGATGCATCATGCATCTATTCCACAAAAGCGACGCATTGCAGGAGTCACATCGCAAGTAAATAAATTCTTATAAATTTAGAAAGCATTCCTTTTCCTTAACAACGATTTTCTGATCACAATTTGAAAACACAGCACAGCTCCTATGTAGAAGCACACCTTGTCAGTACTAATACTTCACATTATCTACAATTACAATTTGTAAAAGAATTCAAAAGCTTCTTGGAAAACATAATGCAAACACTTGACACAAAACATCATTTTAAATGCACAGCTGGCTTCCTTATTTTCTCCAAAAAGCATACTAGTCTCTTTCTAAAATAAAGGAACCATATCTCACCTTACCAAATGCTTTTTGAATTTCAAAACAGTCTCAGAGGCCCTTGCACCAGGGGGAAGTGACTTGAAATGGCCAAGCACACATGGGGGCGTATTTACAAGGTCCTTGCACCAGGGGGAAGTGATTTGAAATGTGCAAGCACACATGAGGGCTTATTTACAAGGCCCTTGCACCAGGGGGTAGTGACTTGAAATGGCCAAGCACACATGGGGGCGTATTTAGAAGGCCCTTGCACCAGGGGTAAGTGACTTAAAATGGCCATGCACACATAGGGGTGTATTTACAAGGCCCTTGCACCACTTATGCATCGCTTTTAACATTTACAATGTGGAGCACCATGGGGCAAAAACAGCACAGATGCATCATGCATCTATTCCACAAAAGCGACGCATTGCAGGAGTCACATCGCAAGTAAATAAATTCTTATAAATTTAAAAAGCATTCCTTTTCCTTAAAAACGATTTTCTGATCATAATTTGAAAACACAGCACAGCTCCTATGTACAAACACACCTTGTCAGTACTAATACTTCACATTATCTGCAATTACAATTTGTAAAAGAATGCAAAATCTTCTTGGAAAACATAATGCAAACACTTGACACAAAACATCATTTTAAATGCACAGCTGGCTTCCTTATTTTCTCCAAAAAGCATACTAGTCTCTTTCTAAAATAAAGGAACCATATCTCACCTTAGCAAATGCTTTTTGAATTTCAAAACAGTCTCAGAAACACACCAATTTTTCTTTAGCAGGGCAAAAGGTATGCACTCCAGAGGCTGCAACCAAGAAAGGCACAGAAATGCTGATATTCATCACACATATCTCTCATGTCACCCAATCAAAACTCTTCCCTCACTTTTTTCAAATCAACACCCTTCCCCCCTCTGCCCTTTCTGCCCTTTTTACATAGCAACTACCTCCTGACAGACCTCTCATGTTTACAAGTTCACACAACAATGTTTCAAATGAACTCTGAACTCTCAGTACACCTGCTAATCCACTGCAATCTTTCTTAAAATCATTTTTTCTTAACCATTCAAATTACATCTTTCAAAGAACACATCCATGCACCCTAACTTTCTGTTTTCAGCAATGGAAATCCACCAATCACTGCTAATGAACCATTAGCACTGAAACTCCACAGTTTTTTTTCTTTACAAACTCCTACTGTTTCAACTGCCATTTCATTCCCACACTTCATCTGACTGCAGCAGAACCTCCTCTCACCATGTTTTCTGTCTGGATTCTTGGACATAGCTACATCCACTGGGCTCACAGGTATGCTGATAACAGAAATTTACACAACCTCAATTTACAAAATGTGGAAATCAAATGGATTGGGCAAAGAGGATTGAGATGTCACCAATTGATACCATTGGTGAAAACCTTTTTGCATTTGCCAAACTCTGACCTCATAATAGTGCACGGTGGAGGAAATGATTTGGGCACTTTGACTGGGGTAGATCTGGAAATGCTCTTAAAGGACACCTTTGAGCAATTAATGGCACTTTTTCCTCAAACTGCCTTGGTATATTCCAATATATGCCAAAGACAAAAATGGAGGTGGTCCAATCAATTTTGTCCACAAATTGAGAAAGCGAGGAAGCATGTAAATAAGTCTGTTTCAGCTTATATGAGAGACCATGGAATGGGCGCCATCTACAACAATAACTTGCATTACTACATGCAAGATATCTACAGAGGAGATGGTGTGCACTTCTCAGATGAGGGAAACAGAGTTTTCATACAGAATTTAAGACTGTGTATTGGTACCTACTTATAAGTACCTAGAACTTACACAGAACACAAAAGCTCTTTTCAGAGCTACCTTAACTATAATTACTCTTTCCAAATTTCGAATGTACCTTTTTTCACTCATTTTCACTTATGTTCGCTTCCCGGTGCGCTACCCGGTTCGCGTACCGGCAGTTAAACGCATGAAAAATTAAAAAAAAAAAATTTCATTCCAACATATATGAGCCTCCTCAGCCGCCCTCAGAAAACCTAGGGGGTCAGGATACGTCTCCGTGCCCCCTTATACCCATTTCCCACATTGTTTTTCCTCCATCTTGTGATTAAATTCCACCGAAACACAAAATGGCGAACTCCCGTTACGCTACCGGTGAGTGACCCGGTTCGCGTACCGGGAAGCACTTCTACCGCGAAAAATTGAATTTTTTTTATTTGCCCCACGGGACCCTTTAATAACTCCAACATCATTCCTAGGGGGTCAAGAGGGGTCTACCTTGCCCCCTTTCATTAAATTCCCCCTTCGTTTTTCTCCTCCTCTTGTCTCTCGATCCTACCGAGAGACAAGATGGCGTCCGGTCCGGACTGTTTAGAATGTTGACAGACACCGGAGAGCCAATCAGCTTCACTTCGCGAAGTTCCGCTACGCGTCAGGTACGCGAACCGGGGTGCTAACCGGCATATATTCCACAAAAGCGACGCATTGCAGGAGTCACATCGCAAGTAAATAAATTCTTATAAATTTAAAAAGCATTCCTTTTCCTGAAAAACGATTTTCTGATCATAATTTGAAAACACAGCACAGCTCATATGTACAACCACACCTTGTCAGTACTAATACTTCACATTATCTGCAATTACAATTTGTAAAAGAATGCAAAATCTTCTTGGAAAACATAATGCAAACACTTGACACAAAACATCATTTTAAATGCACAGCTGGCTTCCTTATTTTCTCCAAAAAGCATACTAGTCTCTTTCTAAAATAAAGGAACCATATCTCACCTTAGCAAATGCTTTTTGAATTTCAAAACAGTCTCAGAAACACACCAATTTTTCTTTAGCAGGGCAAAAGGTATGCACTCCAAAGGCTGCAACCAAGAAAGGCACAGAAATGCTGATATTCATCACACATATCTCTCATGTCACCCAATCAAACCTCTTCCCTCACTTTTTTTCAAATCAACACCCTTCCCCCCTCTGCCCTTTCTGCCCTTTTTCCATAGCAACTACCTCCTGACAGACCTCTCATGTTTACAAGTTCACACAACAATGTTTCAAATGAACTCTGAACTCTCAGTACACCTGCTAATCCACTGCAATCTTTCTTAAAATCATTTTTTTCTTAACCATTCAAATTACATCTTTCAAAGAACACATCCATGCACCCTAACTTTCTGTTTTCAGCCATGGAAATCCACCAATCACTGCTAATGAACCATTAGCACTGAAACTCCACATTTTTTTTCTTTACAACCTCCTACTGTTTCAACTGCCATTTCATTCCCACACGTCATCTGACTGCAGCAGAACCTCCTCTCACCATGTTTTCTGTCGGGATTCTTGGACATAGCTACATCCACTGGGCTCACAGGTATGCTGATAAAAGAAATTTACACAACCTCAATTTACAAAATATGGAAATCAAATGGATTGGGCAAAGAGGATTGAGATGTCACCAATTGATACCATTGGTGAAAACCTTTTTGCATTTGCCAAACCCTGAACTCATAATAGTGCACTGTGGAGGAAATGATTTGGGCACTTTGACTGGGGTAGGTCTGGAAATGCTCTTAAAGGACACCTTTGAGCAATTAATGGCACTTTTTCCTCAAACTGCCTTGGTATATTCCAATATATGCCAAAGACAAAAATGGAGGTGGTCCAATCAATTTTGTCCACAAATTGAGAAAGCGAGGAAGCATGTAAATAAGTCTGTTTCAGCGTATATGAGAGACCATGGAATGGGCGCCATCTACAACAATAACTTGCGTTACTACATGCAAGATATCTACAGAGGAGATGGTGTGCACTTCTCAGATGAGGGAAACAGAGTTTTCATACAAAATTTAAGACTGTGTATTGGTACCTACTTATAAGTACCTAGAACTTACACAGAACACAAAAGCTCTTTTCAGAACTACCTTAACTATAATTACTCTTTCCAAATTTCGAATGTACCTTTTTTCACAAATTTTCACTTATGTTCGCTTCCCGGTTCGCTACCCGGTTCGCGTACCGGCAGCTAACCGCGCGAAAAATTCAATTTTTTTTATTCCGACATTAATGAGCCTCCTCAGCAACCCTCAGAAAACCGAGGGGGTCAGGATGCGTCTCCCGTGCCCCCTTATACCCATTTCCCACATTGTTTTTCCTGCATCTTCTGATTAAATTCCACCGAAACACAAAATGGCGAACTCCCGTTACGCTACAGGTGAACGACCCGGTTCGCGTACCAGGAAGCGCTTCTACCGCGAAAAATTGATTTTTTTTTATTTGCCGCACGGGACCCTTTAATAACCCCAACATCATTTCTAGGGGGTCAAGAGGGGTCTACCCTGCCCCCTTTCATTAAATTCCCCCTTCGTTTTTCTCCTCCTCTTGTCTCTCGATCCTACCGAGAGACAAGATGGCGGCCGGTCCGGACTGTTTAGAATGTTGACAGACACCGGAGAGCCAATCAGCTTCACTTCGCGAAGTTCCGTTACGCGTCAGGTACACGAACCGGGGCGCTAACCGGCATCTATTCCACAAAAGCGACGCATTGCAGGAGTCACATCGCAAGTAAATAAATTCTTATAAATTTAAAAAGCATTCCTTTTCCTTAAAAACGATTTTCTGATCATATTTTGAAAACACAGCACAGCTCCTATGTACAACCACACCTTGTCAGTACTAATACTTCACATTATCTGCAATTACAATTCGTAAAAGAATGCAAAATCTTCTTGGAAAACATAACGCAAACACTTGACACAAAACATAATTTTAAATGCACAGCTGGCTTCCTTATTTTCTCCAAAAAGCATACTAGTCTCTTTCTAAAATAAAGGGACCATATCTCACCTTAGCAAATGCTTTTTAAATTTCAAAACAGTCTCAGAAACACACCAATTTTTCTTTAGCAGAGCAAAAGTTATGCACTCCAGAGGCTGCAACCAAGAAATGCACAGAAAGGCTGATATTCATCACACATATCTCTCATGTCACCCAATCAAAACTCTTCCCTCACTTTTTTCAAATCAACACCCTTCCCCCTTCTGCCCTTTCTGCCCTTTTTCCATAGCAACTACCTCCTGACAAACCTCTCATGTTTACAAGTTCACACAACAATGTTTCAAATGAACTCTGAACTCTCAGTACACCTGCTAATCCACTGCAATCTTTCTTAAAATCATTTTTTCTTAACCATTCAAATTACATCTTTCAAAGAACACATCCATGCACCCTAACTTTCTGTTTTCAGCAATGGAAATCCACCAATCACTGCTAATGAACCATTAGCACTGAAACTCCACAGTTTTTTTCTTTACAAACTCCTACTGTTTCAACTGCCATTTCATTCCCACACTTCATCTGACTGCAGCAGAACCTCCTCTCACCATGTTTTCTGTCTGGATTCTTGGACATAGCTACATCCACTGGGCTCACAGATATGCTGATAACAGAAATTTACACAACCTCAATTTACAAAATGTGGAAATCAAATGGATTGGGCAAAGAGGATTGAGATGTCACCAATTGATACCATTGGTGAAAACCTTTTTGCATTTGCCAAACCCTGACCTCATAATAGTGTACTGTGAAGGAAATGATTTGGGCACTTTGACTGGGGTAGGTCTGGAAATGCTCTTAAAGGACACCTTTGAGCAATTAATGGCACTTTTTCCTCAAACTGCCTTGGTATATTCCAATATATGCCAAAGACAAAAAAGGAGGTGGTCCAATCAATTTTGTCCACAAATTGAGAAAGCGAGGAAGCATGTAAATAAGTCTGTTTCAGCTTATATGAGAGACCATGGAATGGGCGCCATCTACAACAATAACTTGCTTTACTACATGCAAGATATCTACAGAGGAGATGGTGTGCACTTCTCAGATGAGGGAAACAGAGTTTTCATACAAAATTTAAGACTGTGTATTGGTACCTACTTATAAGTACCTAGAACTTACACAGAACACAAAAGCTCTTTTCAGAGCTACCTTAACTATAATTACTCTTTCCAAATTTCGAATGTACCTTTTTTCACTAATTTTCACTTATGTTCGCTTCCCGGTTCGCTACCCGGTTCGCGTACCGGCAGCTAACCGCGCGAAAAATTCATTTTTTTTTTATTCCAACATATATGAGCCTCCTCAGCAACCCTCAGAAAACCTAGGGGGTCAGGATACGTCTCCCGTGCCCCCTTATACCCATTTCCCACATTGTTTTTCCTCCATCTTGTGATTAAATTCCACCGAAACACAAAATGGCGAACTCCCGTTACGCTACCGGTGAGCGACCCGGTTCGCGTACCAGGAAGCGCTTCTACCGCGAAAAATCAATTTTTTTATTTGCCCCACGGGACCCTTTAATAACCCCAACATCATTTCTAGGGGGTCAAGAGGGGTCTACCTTGCCCACTTTCATTAAATTCCCCCTTCGTTTTTCTCCTCCTCTTGTCTCTCGATCCTACCGAGAGACAAGATGGCGGCCGGTCCGGACTGTTTAGAGTGTTGACAGACACCGGAGAGCCAATCTGCTTCACTTCGCGAAGTTCCGTTACGCATCAGGTACGCGAACCGGGGCGCTAACCGGAGCGCTGTCACAGATATATCTGTTTTTTAAAACGTTAATTTCTCAAAATCCACTGGAGCACATATATTGAGACATAGCAAAGGCACGTCGGGCAAACCATATCTACAATTTTGCCAAGTTTTGTGTAAATCCATTCAGCCGTTCGAGCTAAAAGTGAGTCCAACCACCCTATGGAAAACTCAATGTTAAAAACACAATTTGGGACCCCCCTTTTTTCTCGGCCCCCACTTCACAAAACACCCCCAAACTTTCAGGGGACGCTCAGAAACAAAATGTGCCATTTTCTGAAAATTTCAGCCAATTCCGTCCACAAACGCCAAAGTTATTCCACATAGAATTTTCAGAAATCCCATAGGAAAAAAATCCTAACTATATATACCTACTGGCGACCGCCAGTAGGTAATATATATATATATATAACCTACTAGAGGTTGCCAGTAGGTAGTTATAGTTAGGATTTTTTTCAATGCAATTTCTCAAAATTCTATTGTGAATAACTTTGGCGCCGGTTGACGAATCTGCCTGAAAATTTCCTCAAATTTGCTCATCTACACTCTGGTTCTTCCCTTAAAGTTGGGGGGGGATTCGTCAAGCGGGGGCCGAGATAAAAGGCGGGTCCCAAAACGTGTTTTCCCCATGTTAATTTCCATAGGGCGGTCAACCTCACTTTTAGCCCGAACGGCTGAATGGATTTCCACCAAACTTGGCAAAATTGTAGTGACTGGTAGCCCGATGTGCCTTTGCTATGTCTCAAGATATGTGCTCCAGTGGTTTTTGAGTAATTTAGGTTCCAAAAAATGTATATATCTATGGCAGCGCCCCGGTACGCGCACCAGGGAGCGCACCGGGCGTGCCACGCGACTTGCGCACGGAAAGCTGATTGGCTCTCGGGTGTCTGTAAACATTCGAAGCAGTCCGGAGCGGCCGCCATCTTGTGTATCGCTAAAATCGAGACACAAGAGGTGGCAGAAACAAAGGGGCAAATGACCATAAGGGGGCACAGTAGACCTAGGTTTGATGTGGGGGACATAAAAGGGCTCCGCCGGGCAAAAACATTTTTTTATTTTTTTTATTTTCGCGGGGGAGCGCCCGTTACGCGCACCGGGGAGCGCACCGGGGAGCGTACCAGAAAGCATACTATGGGAAAAAAAGAATGACAGTCTTAAAAAAATTTTGCTGTTTGTTAAAAAAAAATTATTTTTGTTGTTTTTTTTATTTTTATTTAAGAACCTACATGTAGGTATCAATGTAGATACTTAGGGGCAGATTTAGGGAACAACTTCATGAATTACATATAAAAATGAATAATGTCTCAAACAATTTTAAATTATTAAATATAAATTTATTCTTCTGATTCTTTTTCAAAATCTAATAAAACTTGTAACATAATATTGTCTGGTATTTCTTCATAATTATTAGTAGTTGATTCCATTTGTTCCAAACATTCTATTAACTGTTGATTCAAAGAGTCATCCTTGAAATCAAATTCATCTTTTTGTTCTTCTAGATTTTCCACTTTTACTTCGAAAGAAATAATGTTTGATTGTTTATCTCCTTCCATTTTCTTTCTGAAAATTGCATATAAAATAACTATATTAACTTTTAATTAATTAAATAACTATATTAGTAGAGTAAGGGTACTGTTGGCTTTAAGTTCAGACAGGTACTTTTGGGTTTTAAACAGTGAAGTAATTTTTGGGCAGTGTATGGTTTGAGGCAGGAAGTAGAACTATTTAAAAGTGCATGTGATGAAGCCTGAGTAAATTCATAATTATACCAGAGAAGCCTTAGTCAATCCATAATTATAACAGAGAAGTTTATCTCAATCTACAACTATAATAGAGGGACAGTAGATAACTATCATAAAATGTTTTTCAAAAATAAACTTAAAGTGCACAACATAGTTCCGCTTACAAATTAACAACCTACCTTTGTGAAAGCAATTGAATATTTGAGTGAAAATCCTTTCCAAATGAACCTCAGGTAGTATTAGTCAAAATGGCTGTGTTTCCCTCTCATTTTTCATATATATTGATGTACATAACCAATCAAATGTCAGCACATAAAAGTACAAAATGTAAGTAACATTTTAATTGGTTGAAAATTGTAACACTTTCAAATGTGTTTTTGTCATGTAATTTACCTCAGGATATTTAGACAGAGCTACAGCCTAAATGCCTCAATGGAATTCAACCAAATTTTGGAAAATGGTAGGGACTGGTATGTAGTAGGGCCTATTCTATATTTGGTGAAAGTGTCTCCAGTGGTTTTGCTGTAAATTAACTTCCCACATTTTTTGGGAGCGCTTACCGGTGCGTGCTCCGGTACGCACACCGGGAGCGCTACGGGAGTCCGCCATTTTGTGTTTTGGTAGAATTGAGACACAAGATGGAGGACAAACAACGTTGGGAATGGGTAAAAGGGGGCACGGTAGACACCCTCTGACCCTCTAGGTTTTTTGAGGGGAGTTTAGGAGGCCCATATATGCCAAAAAAAAAAAATAATAATTTCGCGGGGGGAGCGTACCGGGGAGCGTACTTTGGTGAAAAATAGTGTAAAAAGTTAGAGAAAGATAATCATTTTCAGTGATCAGAGGTAGGGTAGCCCTGAAAAGAGCTTTTGGGTTCTGTGGCTGATTTAGGTACCTACATGTAGGTTCCAATGCACAATCTTAAAATCAGGAGGAATATTCTATTCCCCTCATCTGAGAAGTGCACACCATCTCCTTGGTAGATATCTTGCATGTTGAAACGCAAGTTATTGTTGTATATTGAACCCATTCCATAGTCTCTCATGTAAGCAGAAACATATTTATTCACATGTTTCGGTGCTTTCTCAAATTGTGGACAAAATTGGTTGGACCAGTTCCATTTCTGTCTTTGACATATATAGGTATATACCAAGGCAGTTTGTGGAAAAAGTGCCATCAATTCATTAAAGGTGTCCTTTAAAAGCATTTCCAGACCTACCCCAGTCAAAGTGCCCAAGTCATTTCCTCCACAGTGCACTATTAAGAGGTCAGGGTTTGGCAGATGGAAAAAGGTTTTCACCAATGGTATCAATTGGTGACATCTCAATCCTCTCTGGCCAATCCGCTTGATTTCCACATTTGTTAAATCAAGGTTTTGAAAATGTCTGCTAGCTGCATACCTTTGAGCCCAGTGGATGTAGCTATGTCCAATAATCCAGACAGAATACATGCTAAGAGAAGGTTCTGGTGCAGTCAGATGAAGTGTGGGAATGAAATGGCAGTTGGAACAGTAGGAGCTTACAAAAAAATAATTGTGGAGTTTCACTGCTCTTGAATCACAAGCAATGATTGGTGGATTCAGATAGTTGAAATCTAAAAGTTAGGGTGCATGGTTGTGTTTTGTGAAAGAAGGAATTTGAATGGTTAAGAAAAAGTCAATTAAAGAAACATTTCATCGGATAAGCTGGTGTATTGAGAGGTCAAACATCCTTGCTTAGTTCATTTGCAACATTGTAGAATACATTTTTGAACCTGTGAGTTAAGTAAGGAGGGAGTTGCTATGGTAACAGATAGAAAGGGCTGAGGGGGGAAGGGTGTTGGTGTGAAAATAGTGAGGGAAGAGTTTTGATTGGTTGAAATGAGGCATATCTATGTAGAATTAGAAGTTTTCTGTGCCAGTCTTGGTTGCAGTGTGTGGAATGCATACCTTTTGCTCTGCTAAAGAAAAATTGGTGTGTGTGTCTGACATTGTTCTCTATCTCCCAGAGCATTTGTAAAGGTAAGAGATGATTCGTTTAATTTAGATAGAGACTTGTATGCTCTATGGAGAAGATTTGGAAGCAGATTGTTTTTTTTAAATGTTGTTTTGTGTCATGTTTTTTGATAATGCTTGGTAAATATGCTTTTTAATGCATAGAGGAATTGCATTTTGTAAAATTGAGAAGTTTCTCTAGTGACATGGAATGCTTGTACATAGGACCTGTGCTGTGTTTCTAAAATATTATTTTAAAAACGATTTTGGAGTAAATGAATGCCTTTTATATTTTTTAGAAGGAATTATTAGTGTTTGCCTCATTAAATAAATATATTTGAACGTTTTAGAATGATGTCACCTGCATTACCATTGTTTAAGATGCAGATTGAGCTTCTTTGTGGTTGGTTTGTGTCATGTTTTGAGATAATGCTTGGTTAATAGGTTTTGCAGCATAAGGGTATTGCATTATGTAAAATTGAGAAGTTTCTCTAGTGACATGGAATGCTTGTACATAGGACCTGTAATGTGTTTCTAAAATGTTATTTAAAAAACGATTTTGGGGTAAATGAATGCCCTTTATATTTTTGAGAAGGAATTATTAGTGTTTGCCTCATTAAATAAATATATTTGAACGTTTTAGAATGATGTCACCTGCATTACCATTGTTTAAGATGCAGATTGAGCTTCTTTGTGGTTGGTTTGTGTCATGTTTTGAGATAATGCTTGGTTAATAGGTTTTGCAGCATAAGGGTATTGCATTATGTAAAATTGAGAAGTTTCTCTAGTGACATGGAATGCTTGTACATAGGACCTGTGCTGTGTTTCTAAAATGTTATTTAAAAAACGATTTTGGTGTAAATGAATGCCTTTTATTTTTTTGAGAAGGAATTATTAGTGTTTGCCTCATTAAACAAATATATTTGAACCTTTTAGAATGATGTCACCTGCATTACCTCAGATTAGGATGCTGATTGAGCTTCTTTCTGGTTGGTTTGTGTCATATTTTTGGATAATGCTTAGTAAATAGGTTTTGCAGCATAGGGGAATTGCATTATGTAA
Source organism: Lissotriton vulgaris (assembly GCF_964263255.1). NCBI lineage: Eukaryota > Metazoa > Chordata > Amphibia > Caudata > Salamandridae > Lissotriton > Lissotriton vulgaris. Next base: position 839,099,636 of record NC_141699.1, on the reverse strand, counting down.
AAATGAGAAGTTTCACTAGTGACATGGAATGGTTGTACATAGGACCTGTGCTGTGTTTCTAAAATGTTATTTAAAAAACGATTTTGGTGTAAATGAATGCCTTTTATTTTTTTGAGAAGGAATTATTAGTGTTTGCCTCATTAAATAAATATATTTGAACCTTTTAGAATGATGTCACCTGCATTACCTCAGATTAGGATGCAGATTGAGCTTCTTTCTGGTTGGTTTGTGTCATATTTTTGGATAATGCTTGGTAAATAGGTTTTGCAGCATAGGGGAATTGCATTATGTAAAAATGAGAAGTTTCTGTAGTGACATGGAATGCTTGTACATAGGACCTGTGCTGTGTTTCTAAAATGTTATTTAAAAAACGATTTTGGTGTAAATGAATGCCTTTTATTTTTTTGAGAAGGAATTATTAGTGTTTGCCTCATTAAATAAATATGTTTGAACCTTTTAGAATGATGTCACCTGCATTACCTCAGATTAGGATGCAGATTGAGCTTCTTTCTGGTTGGTTTGTGTCATATTTTTGGATAATGCTTGGTAAATAGGTTTTGCAGCACAGGGGAATTGCATTATGTAAAAATGAGAAGTTTCACTAGTGACATGGAATGCTTGTACATAGGACCTGTGCCGTGTTTCTAAAATGTTATTTAAAAAACGATTTTGGTGTAAATGAATGCCTTTTATTTTTTTGAGAAGGAATTATTAGTGTTTGCCTCATTAAATAAATATATTTGAACCTTTTAGAATGATGTAACCTGCATTACCTCAGATTAGGATGCTGATTGAGCTTCTTTCTGGTTGGTTTGTGTCATGTTTTGGATAATGCTTGGTAAATAGGTTTTGCAGCATAGGGGAATTGCATTATGTAAAAATGAGAAGTTTCTGTAGTGACATGGAATGCTTGTACATAGGACCTGTGCTGTGTTTCTAAAATGTTATTTAAAAAACGATTTTGGTGTAAATGAATGCCTTTTATATTTTTGGGAAGGAATTATTAGTGTTTGCCTCATTAAATAAATATATTTGAACCTTTTAGAATGATTTCACCTGCATTACCTCAGATTAGGATGCAGATTGAGCTTCTTTCTGGTTGGTTTGTGTCATGTTTTGAATAATGCTTGGTAAATAGGTTTTGCAGCATAGGGGAATTGCATTATGTAAAAATGAGAAGTTTCACTAGTGACATGGAATGCTTGTACATAGGACCTGTGCTGTGTTTCTAAAATGTTATTTAAAAAACGATTTTGGTGTAAATAAATGCCTTTTATTTTTTTGAGAAGCAATTATTAGTGTTTGCCTCATTAAATGATTATATTTGAACCTTTTAGAATGATGTCACCTGCATTACCTCAGATTAGGATGCAGATTGAGCTTCTTTCTGGTTGGTTTGTGTCATATTTTTGGATAATGCTTAGTAAATAGGTTTTGCAGCATAGGGGAATTGCATTATGTAAAAATGAGAAGTTTCACTAGTGACATGGAATGCTTGTACATAGGACCTGTGCTGTGTTTCCAAAATGGTATTTAAAAAACGATTTTGGTGTAAATGAATGCCTTTTATTTTTTTGAGAAGGAATTATTAGTGTTTGCCTCATTAAATAAATATATTTGAACCTTTTAGAATGATGTCACCTGCATTACCTCAGATTAGGATGCAGATTGAGCTTCTTTCTGGTTGGTTTGTGTCATATTTTTGGATAATGCTTAGTAAATAGGTTTTGCAGCATAGGGGAATTGCATTATGTAAAAATGAGAAGTTTCTGTAGTGACATGGAATGCTTGTACATAGGACCTGTGCTGTGTTTCTAAAATGTTATTTAAAAAACGATTTTGGTGTAAATGAATGCCTTTTATTTTTTTGAGAAGGAATTATTAGTGTTTGCCTCATTAAATAAATATATTTGAACCTTTTAGAATGATGTCACCTGCATTACCTCAGATTAGGATGCAGATTGAGCTTCTCTCTGGTTGGTTTGCGTCATATTTTTGGATAATGCTTGGTAAATAGGTTTTGCAGCATAGGGGAATTGCATTATGTAAAAATGAGAAGTTTCTGTAGTGACATGGAATGCTTGTACATAGGACCTGTGCTGTGTTTCTAAAATGTTATTTAAAAAACGATTTTGGTGTAAATGAATGCCTTTTATTTTTTTGAGAAGGAATTATTAGTGTTTGCCTCATTAAATAAATATATTTGAACCTTTTAGAATGATGTCACCTGCATTACCTCAGATTAGGATGCTGATTGAGCTTCTTTCTGGTTGGTTTGTGTCATGTTTTGGATAATGCTTGGTAAATAGGTTTTGCAGCATAGGGGAATTGCATTATGTAAAAATGAGAAGTTTCTGTAGTGACATGGAATGCTTGTACATAGGACCTGTGCTGTGTTTCTAAAATGTTATTTAAAAAACGATTTTGGTGTAAATGAATGCCTTTTATATTTTTGAGAAGGAATTATTAGTGTTTGCCTCATTAAATAAATATATTTGAACCTTTTAGAATGATGTTACCTGCATTACCTCTGTTTAGGATGCAGATTGAGCTTCTTTCTTGTTGGTTTGTGGCATGTTGTTTGGAAATACTTGATATTAACATACACAAGATAGAGGAATTGTGTTTTGTGAAATAGTGAGGTTTCAGTAGTGAAATTGTATGCTTGTACATAGGGCCTGTGCTGTGTTTCTTAAATGTGATGCGAAAAACGATTTTGGGGTAAATGAATAGTTTTTACATTTTTGACAAGTAATAAATAGTGTAGATGAGGTGAGGCCTGTCCAGGGGTATAGATGAGGTGAGGCCTGTCCAGGGGTGCAGATGAGTTGAAGCCTGTTTAGGGTTGTAGATGAGGTGAGGCTTGCACAGGGGTGCAGAGGAGGTGAGGCCTGTGTTCAAGAGTGTAGTGGGAGAGAAGTCTGTTCAGGGGTGCAAAGGAGGTAAAGTTTGTGTTTTAGTATGCAGTGGGGGGAGGCTTTTTGAAGTCCTGTCCATTGCACTCTTCGACACAGGCCTCACCTCCTCTGTTCTCCTGGACAGGCATCACCTCATCTGCACTCCTGTTCAGGCCTCACTTCATGTGCACCCTGTCACTATTAATTATACCCAATATATTGAGGTCTGTCAAGGGGGGCACAGAGGAGGTGAGGCTTGCCCAAGGGTCAGAGGAGGTGAGTCTTGTCCATTGCACTATTGGACACAGTGCTCTATTCCTTTGCACCCCTGGATAGGCCTCACCTCATCTGCTCAATCTGTTTACTAATCAGAGGAAACACAGGTGACATGATTGTGAAATGTGCTAATATATTTATTTAATGAGGCAAAGACTATTAATTCTTTCTCTAAAATATAAAAGCCATACATTTACCCCAAAATCGTTTTTTAAATAAAAATTTTCAAACACAGCACATGTCCTATGTACAAGCATTCCATGTCACTAGTAAAACTTCTCAATTGTATATAATGTAATACCTATATTCAGCAAAATCTATTTAACAAGCATTAATAAAAAACATGACACAAATCAACAATAAAGAAGCTCAATCTGCATCGTAATCTGAGGTAACGCAGGTGACATCATTGTAAAAGGTTCAAATATATTTATTTAATGAGGTAAACACTATTAATTCCTTATCAAAAATATAAAAGCTATTCAATTACCCCAAAATCGTTTTTAAAATTACATTTTAGAAACACAGCACAGGTCCTATGTACAAGCATTCAATTTCACTACTGAAACTTCACTATTTCACAAAAGACAATTTCTCTATGCAGCAAAATGTTTTAACCTAGCATTATCAAAAAACATGAGTAATCTGAGGAAACATAGATGACATGATTGTGAAATGTGCTAATATATTTTTTGAATCATGCAGATACTATCTAATCAACCTTTTTCTTTGTAATATTCTGTCCTTGAGTTACTCCCTATTACACATTTTGTCTGTTTTATACCCTCTTTCTCCCTCTTTCTGACTTTTTTTCTCTCTTCTGGTTACACCCTTTGTCTGACCTACTTCTTGTAACATCCTGTCTCTGATTTACTTTTCTTACACCCTCTCTGAAACTTACTGTCTGTCTCTTCCTTTACAGGCTGTCTCTGTTTTAGTCTGTTTTGCAACCTTTTCCCTTGTAACACCCTCTCTCTGTCTTACTTCCTGTTACAACCTCTCTCTGTTTTACACCCTGTTACATCCTTTTTCTGACTTACTCCCTTTTTTTACTTACTCCCTCTCCCTATTACATCCTTTTTCTGTCTTTCAACATATTAAACACTCTCTCTGTCTTAGTCCTTCTGTATGTTTTACTCCCTCTACCTGTTTCTTTGTTTGAGTCTCTCTGTGTCTTTGTGTTACTCCCTTTAGCTGTTTTTCTTTGTCTTACTCCTAGTTATATATTTGCTGTGGTATAAACTTAGATATGTTGCAAATTAATGTTTATATTGTTTGCTTATTGTCATTGCTTTTTTGTTTGCTAATAGTGGTTTATAATGTGTTACTTTTTTTCTTTACCACAGATTGAAATCAACATTATAAAAGTAAGCAAAAATGCCGTCAAGGCAAAGGAGAAGATAAAATACCATACGGAAAAGAACAAAAAAAGCAACGGAATTAAAGGAATCCCCTACAACAAGTACTTCCAAAAACACAAAAAAAGCTCCTGGTAAGACAACTAAGTCTTTTTTTCGGAATATATGTAGAGGAAAAAAAAATGTTAACGGTAATGTGAAGATCCAGAACGAGAGAGCAAATTTGAAAAGGAAGGAGAGGCCGTCAAAAAATGTTACTACTGGAGCAGGAGAGAAGAGTATGGATAGCAATAGAAGGCTAAATCAATTTAGGGACATTCGTAGACGAATGTTTCACAATAGGGTCGTTTTAAATTTGCTAAAAAATGAAAAGAAAGGTAAACAGAGAGCTGCTTTTTACAAGAAAAAAAAAGTGTAGAGAAGATTGTGATCAGGCTTTTGAAGTTAAGAAAAAATTATTTATTTTTGTAATCAATAGAATTAGGATACTTAACAAGGCAATTGATGTTTTCAAATCGAACAGTAGATGGAAAAGAATAATTAATCAGACTAATTTTTGTGAAGTATTTTCTGGAGAATGGATGCATAGTTCAAGTTCTGAGCCATTTTTTAATGAGGAGAGTTACTTTCAGGAAAATGATTTGGTGCATACAGTCGACACCAGTGGTCGAGCATATGAGGTGAAAGACGGTTGTCTGATGGAAAAAGATAAACTTGTGTCTAGAGATGCAGAAGAGGTGTTTGGTGATGGTGATGAAGTTTTAGGGAGACGTACTAAGGGTCAAGTGTACACATGGAAGTGCAGTAGCATTTGTAGTGTGCGACAGGATTCAATCGATTTTCTTCGAAATTTCTTACGTACATATAGTATTAAAAGTGTGAAACAGAAAATGAAGATCTTGCAAAAGTTAGATCCTTGCAGAGTGAGAGAAAACACAGGTTTGCATGGGCATTCACTGGCTTGTCCTTCTAGAAAAGTATGTAAAAGTGTTTTTCATCATTTTAGGATGTTAGCAGTGCATCATAATAAGGTGAGGAAATTAGTGAGAAAGTTGTATTATGCAAAAAGTCCAGCACTTAAGCTTAAACAGTTAAACAGTGCTCTTTTGCATGGATCTGAAGTAGATGTGAAGACTATTTGTGAAGAAATTGAGTTTTGTTATTTTGGGAACAAAGAGGAGAGTGTAGAAATGGATATAGTAATGGATGGTAATGTAGTGTAGTTCCTAGTTTCCCACTAGGCCCTGCGCATTGGAATAACATAAACAGTAGTATCGACGTAGAAGTGCGGATCTTCCAGGCCTCTACTGACTATGCTAAACTTAATTGGGTGTGTTACCAACTAGCTCAGAGGTCACTGGAAACTTTCTTCTCTGCATGGGAAGTGATCAGCTTCCCTGGCACAGACAAGAAGGGATTCAGCTTTCCAACAACCGTGCAACATGACAACTTTGCTCCTCAGATTAATAGTCAATCTCTAGGGTCGTGTGAAACAATAGACAGTTATTTGACTCAGTCAGGTTAGTGCAGTTTACTTTCACAATATGTAGAGAACAGAGAGACGGGCGTTTGTCAATAAAGGGTTAACATTTATTGAACGGTCTTTCTTCTCGTACAAGAGAAATGTATTGCCACAATTGCAAGACTTGTTATGATAAAAAGTACGTACAGTAAGATAAGGATTGCGAAATAATACTGTAAAAGCATTAATATGGTTTCTTAGCCATACAATGGTTTAAAAGTAATAAAACATATATACAGTCATATATACGTTAGGTTAAAAATACTCAACTGGTGCTTCTAACTACGCCTACCCCAGTGTACCTGACCTAAGCCTAATACTTGGGAGGGGAGTAAGTAAGTAGCTTCAGTTTAAGTTGGTTTTGCCAAGGTTTGCTTCAAGAATTTCACTAAGGGTTTAGTCAACACCATACCTCTGAATAGAATGATGGAGGTCTGGTATCTCCTTCAGGGGAAACTCGGTATCCCAGTCACCCGCGAGGGCAGACCAGAAACGCTGGCGCTGGATTTCTCTGCAGGAGAAAGACAGCGTCTCTCTTCAGCGCGTCGAGGAGAAGGAGGGGGGACAGCGTCCGCGGGCAGCTTGGCATCTGCTGGGCTCTTTGCAGAGGGACGGCTGTTCAGCTCCTAGTTACACCACACCATCGTTCGCGCTTTAGCAGCGATAATGGTATCAGCAGCTTCAGGCGACGGGCAGCAGGCTGCAGCAACAGGGCACTGCATACAGCATACAACAGCGATGGGACACCAGCAATTTCTTACGGCAACGTTGGTAATATTTATACCTGACAGGTGCCTGGTTTGACGCAAGTTTGCTGGACATAAGACGTCAATTAAAGATTTCACTAGGAAGTGATAGCTATCAGTTGCTCATTAGAGTTCCATTACTAATCCAAACACAGCAAGCGGGGATTTCCCGGTTTGCTGAGTTTTTATCTTGTTGAAGAACTCGGAGTGTTAATCTAGGAATATCAGATAGTGACTTCTGCTCTGTCATTGCACTAATTGGTTGCAAAGGAAGTGGCAGAGAACTATTCTGGAATGTGGCTCTGTTCGTGTGAGGCCAGAGATGACTTTCTGAATATCGCACTTGAACGGTTATGCCAATATAGGGAATAAATGGATTTATAGCCGAATAGGGGCATAAGGTCACAGTATCGATCAGGAACCTAGATAAACACGCAACACCCTCTCCACGTGTTCATGTCCATCAAATTACTAAAACTAGAGCAATAAGATGCATGTGTAACATTGCCCACCCCAAAATACATAATTGCATTCGAAATAGGCGTATAATGTAATACGTGAAATTTTGGTACTGTACGTTTTTTGAAGCATAGAAATCATTCAAAAATTATAGCATATGAAATCAATGAACGATTATGCAAAAAGAATTACACATGAAATATCTCTGAAACAGAAGAAGGGCGAGATAAATCATCACATATAAATGCATTGCAATAAATGTGCTAGAGGCTGATGTAAGTTGTCATGTCTCTAGATGTGTTTAGAAATAGAAGTGTGAAGCTTCTGTTCTCTAAGAATAGTTTTTACCTTAAGCAAAGAATTGTTCGTGCCAAATAAAAAGGTTAATATTAAAAAGTGTCCAATTCAAAATAATTATTGCTTGAATGGGGAAATAGAGTTCCAACGCTTTTTGCAGTTTTTGTTGATCAAAACTGAAGGCCGAATTCAGAGTTCATGGGAACGCTGTGTGTCGGAAAGCTTCTTCAAAGTTAATATTTCTGTTCGGGTGAGAACATCATATCAGACAGGCTCTCAAAGAATTGGTCTACAAAATCAGGTGACAGTTCAACCAAATTCGATAGTGCTGTAACTTGGCAGGTGTGAGAATGATTGCTGTCATCATAGTCTGGATCAGCAATGCTCACAGAAGGTCGTACCTGGGTGATGCTGCTTTTGTCACTTGCTCCACTGTTACCACCTAGTCTTAGTACAGGAGTCTCAACGAATGCCGTCATCAGGATTGGTAGCCGCTGGGGGCAACACAATGCGTGAGCCGTTATTGGACTGAGCAAAGTATCGACGTCCATTGGTACTGCTGATGGAAGTGAAAGACAGATGTCCAACACGCACTCATCTCCGCATAGCATACATTGAAGTACCGGTAAGATACAGTTCTGCCATATAGGTCTGAATGAAAGGAACCAGGTCATGTTTAGATCTCTCAGCCTGGCCAATCCAAGGACGTTAGTTATCCTGTCCTGGTAGCGCATTGCTAGGATTGTCTCTTCCATTCCCATGGGAGCTATGTCTGAGCTTTGGCTTGCCATAACGAAGCAGGACGGTCAAAAATAAAATCCCTGCTACAAGTCCCAAAAATAAGGGTATGCCGCCAAAAACAGAGTGTACAAAATTTGGAACGATTCCCAAAATTGCTTGAAAAGGTGTTAGCAGTCCCGAAAAAATCGTCTTAAATATGCCTGGGATGCTTGTGGCACTAGACATGTTAACGAGTTGGCTAAGCATTTCTACGAAATGCACGGGGCAATTTGTTGATAAAAGTTCATGAACTTCAGTAGCTGTCCTTGCAACTAGAAGATCATACGTCTCTTTTGATGACGTTATGGGCACTGTTGTCTGCAAAAGCACAGACTTCATTTTGCTTAAAGTATCAATTCGTATAGAATAGAGATTCAGACGAGGCCAGATGGGAGTCACTGTGTCTGCAGGCCCACTCGGGAACAATGCCTGCATACAGCATTTGACCATGGATGTTACACTTACTAGATAACTTTTCCCTGGCACAAGGCCACAACATCTGTGATCCGTTCTAAGAATGTAACTCCCGTTTGCAAGTTGCATAAAGAAGGGCTCTATCTGAGTTGCAGGTGTGACTAGCTGGTGGCATGAAAGGTTGTTAGAATTTCCATCACATGCTCCGTGTAAATTAATACCCTGACACAAAAGTATACCGCTTAGTGAATGTTTACAATTTTCACCACTAAGAAATACATTTTTGTCGCTGTCACTATAGCAAGAATGTGTGTATGGTAATTTCCATTCAGATTTTACATATCCTTTACCCAATTGTTCATACTGGCCAGTAGGTATGTATTCAAGGCACTTTTTAAATCGGAAAGTTGTTATCGGAATTGTGATAATTCCGTGTATTATCCATTCAATGACAGGACTCTCTGACATTGTCAATGGTAATCTCTCAAGTTTTTCGATGCTCAGGATTGTATAGTCTGCTCCTTTCTGTGCCAAACTGATCTGTTTATTAGTAAGGTTAAAAATGGAAAATAATGACGTTGTGTTGATTAAACACCAAGGCACATAGCCTGAACGAAGATTTTGCAGCGTCCAGCCTAATTGTATAATAGAACGTAATTGTGACTGGCCATGTTGTAACATTAGCAAGTCTCTATCTATCACATCAAAGGCAGAGGATACAATATTGTCCAACGAATATATTCTGGAAGACAGAGTCATTAACCCATTGTCCACTACAGAAAGTGATTTTTCCAAATTAATACGATCAATTTCTCGTATTTTTTCAGCTGTTTCAATTTGTTTGACTTTCCAAGCCTCGTTGTAAGCAGCATAGATACAGGTCGCTATGAAACGCTTTTGACGCTGTTTGCGTGGTCCAAGAATGAAATCGCGCAAATCAGCACCATCTTTTAGTAAAGACAAGTGTTGCTTAATTTCAGCCAGTGTGGATGTTCCTAGCCATTCGAGGCAGAGTTTCCCTACACTGTATGTTGTTACTATCCCTGGATGTTGTCTCTGGGAGTATCTAGGGTCTTGTTTGGTCATTTTTAACCCCTGTGTTTTGTTCAGGAATCTATCTTGACAGTTGTTTGTGTCAGTAGGCCAGATTAACCACTTTTTCCAATCAGGATGTGTTCTGTTAAAATGTAAAATTTTAGATACGTCTATCTCAATATCTGTTGTTGCATTTTCAGGTATTGGCTTCGGAATAGACGGTTTGCTAAGGTCTTTGATCTTAGCTAGGCCAAGACAGGATGTTTGGTGAATTGTGTCATTTAAAAACATCATTTGTTCTGATATCATGCAGGTTCTGAATAGTGCTTCAAGGCCTTGTACCTGCCAATCTTTTGTACCCCAAATGGTTTTTGTTTCAATGTTATTTTTCCAATAATCAAAACCAAATGTCATCATTTTGTCATAAAATGCTTCTGAATATATCAATTTAGAATTTGTCAGCATTGTTTTCATTCCTGTTTTATCTAACAGTTTGTAATAAAACGTTTCTGCATTACTGGTGTTAAACCCTGAGAAGTATTTGAATTTCTCAAAAAATAATTTAGAACTGCTTTTAGGTGGTGTAGCACAATGTTCCCATTGATTATACATAAAAACTTTTCTAGGCTGTGCAGATTTATGCAAGTAATGATCACCATAATGTGTGTAGCAGAATAATTGCTCATAACTAGATGAACCTTGTAAATAATCATGTTCTGTGAATCTAGCTGACATTACTAAATCAGACATCATGTCATTAATACTGTTAAAGTCCCAATCATCAGAGAATGTACTATGTTTTACAAAGTCACTTAAGGAAACCTTCAGTTGATGAGGATACTTCAGGATCTCGACCGGACCATAGATCTCATGGTCAGTTTTCTCCCATACTACCCCACCGGGTATTGGAATGGCTGTGACATTTACTGTTGACAGTTCTCTTTTCTTCACGTGGGATGATCTGTGTGGTTTGAGGACTAGGTTGATGTTCTGACTTGCTGTGTCCATTGTACTATATTTTCCCTCAATGAACTTTCCCAAACAAAGTACCATGATGAGCCAAAGCAGGAGGAAAAATACACCTAGACCGAACCAGGACTCTAACCAAGGGGAAATAAGGTAGATTTCCTTCAGTTGATAAAAGAGTTCCGTTGCTTTCTCTTTAAAAATCATTTTTGTTTCTGGCATCACTTCGGGGTCGTTTTGATCTTCAGAGAAGTTGTCGAAGTTGATGAAATAACCAGAGGCAGTTCTGTCAATTGTTGGGATTGGATTTTCAATCTGTCTCTCGGTAGCACTTTCTGATGCCACATTATTGTAGACTGGAGTTTCTTGACGAACTGTTTCAATCTGTGTCTCAAGAGGCACGAGTTCCATGGCATTATTGCATAGTCCTTCTCTGTGCACTGCAGGCTGATCGTATGTGATTAGTCTTTCAGTTTGAACCTCTTGGATTGTTGCAAGTTTGGGTATTCTGTTGTTTCTTGGGAGTCCACTGGGCCTACTGTTGATTATAGGCCACATGCTTGTGGTTTTACCAGGTCGATAGACACGACTCTGTTCTCCTTTTTACCAGCAAGGGGCGGTAGTACAACTGATCTTGTTCCGGTGACTGCCAAGACAGGTACTGCTTTTCTGTAAGAAGGCCCAAATTCCTTCTTCACCGCGATCTTTTCTCTGACTAGATCCCCAATCTTTGGAATCCAGACAGGCCTTGCTGGGGCTGTTGCTTGTGGTGCCTCGTCAGTGGTAGATGGCTGTTGTTTTAACTTTATGTTGCTTAAGGATTTTCTTGTTTCATTCAGTTCCTGTAAAACAGCCAAACGATCTTTGATGTCAAAGTCTGTTGTTTTTTCTTGTACCACTGACATCTGACTATCGAGGTCCTGAATGTTCATTCTAATTCCGAACAATAGTTCGTATGGGCTGAAACCTTTTAGAGAATTTCTTGGCAAGTTATTAAGACTAGTCTGGACACTTATTAGATGTTTGACCCACCCAGCGCCTGAACCTAATACCTTCGCTGTTATAGATCGCTTTATGTCCCGGTTTTTTCTTTCAACCACACTATTCCCTTCAGGGTGCGACGGACAAGAATACCGCAACCCAATTCCCATGCTGGCCATGGCCTCCTTATAGGCTCGAGAGCTGAAAGCAGGACCCTGGTCAGAATGGAACGTGGTAATTGCGTATGTGCCGATATGGACTCGCAAATCTTTTATAACCGTACTAGCGTCAGCCGAGCGCTGGAGGCCTCATTTTTTAAGTGTGTTTAGCCTTAACTATTAATAGGACACAGGATGGGGTGTAGGCAGCGTTACGCTGTTTCTGATCGGTAGCCGGTAGCATGGTTCACTACTGCGATCCCTATTGCAGTTTTCACAGTTGTTTGCATATATTTGGTGTTCTACACTCATTCCCGGCCACCAGTATACTGATTCTAATTCTTTCAGAGAATCCTTAATTGTTTGGTGTCTCAGACCCAAACCCATATGTGCGTCTGCTATTAAAAATATTCTCCTGTTCATGTTTGGAATTACTCTGTCCCCCACTCCAGGGATTCGAGCAAAAGGAACGGAGTTTGCATCGATTACGTATGCATAATTGAGTGGATAGTTCACGGGTAGTGCTGCACAGTCACCTTTTACGGTCGTTTTTACTGCCAGCATGGTTTCCCCGTCTATGTATTTATCTGTACGCTTTTTTGTGGCTACGGAAGCCGGGTTAGTTGCTTCCGCTGTGGCTGTATTAGCCAATGAATTCCCTGCAACGGGAACGCCATCACGTTGAAGACTCTGTGCGTGTACCATGTGAGTCTTTTGTAGTTCTTTGTGTAAAAGAGCTACCTGTTTCCAGAGCAATCTATGCTTTATTGTGGCACCTGTGTCATCTTTGTAATCGTTTTCAATCCAACTCTGCAGTTTATTGTTGTAAGAGTTGACGAAAAAATGAGAATCGCACACGATAAGTGTCGGGAATTCACGTTCTGCATTTTCGAGCGCCATCTTTAAACATCTGATTTCAGTTCTCTGAACCGAACAGTTTCTTACAGATTCTGTTTTTGTTACTTTCGGTCTGAATTTACCGCACAGCCAACGACCTTTAACAATCGCACGTGCTGCATCGTAGGATTTTCTCTCTACGTTGAAATGCTGTACAAATCTATCTGTATAGATTATACAGGCGTATTGTGGAAGAGGCAGAAGTTCGATTGGCAGAGGATATTCTTCTTCATATTCTAAATCATTCAGTTCTTCGAATTGCGGGGCGAAATAGTATTTCACATCTTCCGCTCCTAGTGAATCTAAACACTGTATCCATTTCGGATCCAGTGACACTGTAGGCAGGTTTACTGGGCTGAATAGCGCCTCAAAGGCGGATTCCGCTGTGAGGATATCAATCCTTTTGCCGTGTGCTAGTTCTCGTTCATTTGCTAATGCGATTTGCACTGCTTTCACAGTTCTTTCTGTGTGACTGAATGTTTTTTCTGCTTGTGTGTACAAGTGAGATTTAATTGAAATAGGTACCTTTTCTCCCTCATTAGAGGTTAGGTACGTGAATCCGCATCTTCCTGGGATGACTCGGATTACAAGATCGCGTGTGTTGTCACGTGTATCTAATTTTGATTTTGCTAACATGTCTGTTTGCAGTGATCTCAAAATTTCTGTGTGTTTTTGAGTCCAATTGATTTGTTTAAAATCAGGTTTAATTAGTTCGTAGAGAGGTTTAACCCTCTCTGCGTAATTTAGAATGTATGTTCTTCCGAAATTCAGAAAACCTAGAATGGATTGTAAATTCTTCAGCGTTTTTGGAGCTTGGAGTACAGCGCACTTCTCTAAGAAGTTGTCCGCTAGGCTTTTCCCTTCACTTGATAATTCGTACCCTAAGAATAGTACTGTCAGATGGGCGATTCGGGACTTTTTAAAGTTGAATTTGTAACCCTCTGCTGCGAACCCAAGTATAATGGTGTTCACTCTTTTCAAGTGAGTATCCAAGTCGTCGTCTGTGAGATAGATATCATCTACGTAAGATAATGCCTCATCATCATAGATTTGTAGTAACTCTGTTACCCTAGCTGAGAATAGTCCTGGGCTGTTCTTGAACCCCTGTGGGAGTCGACAGAATTTTTTCTGCGACCCAAATGCAGAGAAAGCGGTCAAATATCTGCTTTCTGGTGCAATGTTTTGACAAAAGAAACCATTAGATATGTCTAATGTCGTTTTATATTTTTTCCTAACTATATTATTCATTAGGGCTGCACTATGCGAGTTTTGTACTGCAAAAGTTTTACAACATCCATTAAGATGTCTGTAGTCCAAAACTAGACGATATGAATTGTCTGGCTTGGAGACAGGAAACAAAGGATTGTTCATTTGAGAGGTGCATGTTTCAATCACCCCCTGGTATTCAAGTTGATCTAAAATCTCCCTGACTTGTTTTTTAGCTTCTTGCTTAATGGGATACTGCCGTTGGGCAGTTGGTTCACTTTTTAATTGGATTTTGTGAGGAGTTGAGTCCTCATCCCATCCTACATGATTTTTATATAATGCCGGTGCCTGGGCTACTGCCCATTTCCTTGCATATGTATATTTTTTGTGAATCGGAATGTGATTCGAGAAGGCAGGCATAATCACTTCTTCGCCACGAGGGCACTCCCTGACAAACTCTGGGGGCCAATCTTTTTCAGCTAACAGAATATCATAGCCTTTTGAGAGCTTATCCCAAAATAGACCTCTTATTTTCCTAGTCTTATCACCCTCTATACGCAATGTTATTTCGTATATTTTATGGGGCTCGCTAAGTCTGGTGTCGGCAGTTTCAACCTGAATGTATTCATTCGTGTCCACTGTCTCCAGATGACTCATCAAGATCTTGCGCGCTATACTGATTTCTGCTGCACTGTCCAACATTGTCAATGCCCACTCCCCGTTTTTCAACTGTGTCCTCAGTATTCTCGGCATGGTTGATTACTCTAATACTGGCTACCTTCTTTTTGAAAATTGAGACTTTTTACTCTGAGCAGGTTCCTTGTCTTTGGACTTGGTGTGCTCTCCTGGGTCTGACCGTCCTCTTCTTTCCGATTTCTGTGGAAAAGATCGAGAGGGACGTGTATCAATACTTTGATATCTATCAGGTTTTTTCAGATTATCCCTATTTCTAAGGTTATATCTTTTCTCAGAGGGCTCCCTCTGGGGAGACTGGTGTTCTCGAGTCCGAGTTCTTTCCCTCCGTCGAGGAGACCTTCCTCTGGACTGGAAAACTTTTTCCTTGGGAGTGGATTGTTTATTTCCATCCCAGCTCTTTTTAGGAGTGTTTAAATTATTTTTAATAAATAATTTTTCAGGATTTTCGAGCAGTTGGGGCTTTACTGGTTTTCCACCCAAGCTGTCTCTACCTAATTCTTCATAGCATTTTTCTAGGATTTTGGCAAGCTCAATTGGATCTTTTATATCTGTTTCCTTCAACTTCTGGCGGATCGCCACAGATGCTGCTTCTCCTTTTATGTTGGCTAATAATATAGCCGAGACCTGCTTGAAGTCTTTAAGTAATTTCATACCTAGATTTAAAGCAGGCTCTGGACCGTCTTCATTTTGAATCTGTTTTAGCACTTCTGGTATTACCAACATAGACGGAACACCGTGTGTTTTTGTGTAAATGGAAGCAAAGACTGTACCCCAAGTGTCGCAGTCCTCCACGTGTGGTGCGATTCCCATAGGAAGGCAGATTGTCAAGATTCTGTGTTTCTCTATAGGGGTAGTATCAGGAAATACTGCCTCTATTTGAGTGATTTTCTGTGCTAACCAGAAAGGAATTTGTTCCCGTTTTACGGGTGTTTTACCAAGACATGACTATGTTCTGTGGTGTGATTTTATTAGTGTTCCCCTGATGAGGGGTCAGCTGTGGTACATTAACAGCTGGTTGGACTGTTGCAGTCCGCATTACATATTGGACTAATTGCCTATGTATTTTAATTAATGTTTTTAGCTGTACTAACAGCTCTTCTCTAGACATTTTTGCAATGTCAGGATGTGGTGTGTAGCTGGCTAGAACCGGCCACGTTGCTCCTGGTCTACCTAGTGGACCGAGCCTGGTAATATGATCATTGTGTTTTAGGGCACCATTAAACCAGAGCAGGTGCTCTTGGAATTTTAGTGAGATTTCAGTCTCCTCGAAAGGAGCGTACTCTTCCGGAGGTTCCTCTATTTTGTAATAGTGAAACTCTTTTGTTGTAGCGTTTGCCGCTGGAAAGTTTATCCATGAATAGAATACCTCTGTCTGCCGATATTCGTGAGCCTCTATCACGAAAATTACTGTACCACCTTGTGGTGTCAGTCCGTTTTCTATAAGTTTTAACGTTAAAGATTTTCTTAAGTGGACCGGGATGATAATAGCATCCGGGTCTGTCTGTAGGAGACTCGAGTCTTCCTCTATTAGTAGGGCTGCCAGCCTAGCTGCTTCCCTTTCCTCTTCACTGTCTGACATTATATAAATGCAGGTTTTGCAGAGTTGGTCTCCAAGGAGACAGAGATTAGGTGCACAATATTTTGGAACACTGTATCCTTCAACGTTGAATAAACCAGAGCTTTACATAGGAATCTCTTCCTACTGAGTTCCGGCGGATTTTAACCTTTCACCCACTCCAGACGTCTATTGGAGTATTTACGGGAGAAAGGGGTCTGTGTGAAATATGCACGACTGAGTTACTCTAACGTCTTGCGTTAGTTTATCGCCTTACCAAACGTTGGGCGCCATGTAGTGTAGTTCCTAGTTTCCCACTAGGCCCTGCGCATTTGAATAACATAAACAGTAGTATCGACGTAGAAGTGCGGATCTTCCAGGCCTCTACTGACTATGCTAAACTTAATTGGGTGTGTTACCAACTAGCTCAGAGGTCACTGGAAACGTTCTTCTCTGCATGGGAAGTGATCAGCTTCCCTGGCACAGACAAGAAGGGATTCAGCTTTCCAACAACCGTGCAACATGACAACTTTGCTCCTCAGACTAAGAGTCAATCTCTAGGGTCGTGTGAAACAATAGACAGTTATTTGACTCAGTCAGGTTAGTGCAGTTTACTTTCACAATATGTAGAGAACAGAGAGACGGGCGTTTGTCAATAAAGGGTTAACATTTATTGAACAGTCTTTCTTCTCGTACAAGAGAAATGTATTGCCACAATTGCAAGACTTGTTATGATAAAAAGTACGTACAGTAAGATAAGGATTGCGAAATAATACTGTAAAAGCATTGATATGGTTTCTTAGCCATACAATGGTTTAAAAGTAATAAAACATATATACAGTCATATATACGTTAGGCTAAAATACTCAACTGGTGCTTCTAACTACGCCTACCCCAGTGTACCTGACCTAAGCCTAATACTTGGGAGGGGAGTAAGTAAGTAGCTTCAGTTTAAGATGGTTTTGCCAAGGTTTGCTTCAAGAATTCTCACTAAGGGTTTAGTCAACACCATACCTCTGAATATAATGATGGAGGTCTGGTATCTCCTTCAGGGGAAACTCGGTATCCCTGTCACCCGCGAGGGCAGACCAAAAACGCTGGCGCTGGATTTCTCTGCAGGAGAAAGACAGCGTCTCTCTTCAGCGCGTCGAGGAGAAGGAGGGGGGACAGCGTCCGCGGGCAGCTTGGCATCTGTTGGGCTCTTCGCAGAGGGACGGCTGTTCAGCTCCTAGTTACACCACACCATCGTTCGCGCTTTAGCAGCGATAATGGTATCAGCAGCTTCAGGGGACGGGCAGCAGGCTGCAGCAACAGGGCACTGCATACAGCATACAACAGCGATGGGACACCAGCAATTGCTTAAGGCAACGTTTGTAATATTTATACCTGACAGGTGCCTGGTTTGACGCAAGTTTGCTGGACATAAGACGTCAAATAAAGATGTCACTAGGAAGTGATAGCTATCAGTTGCTCATTAGAGTTCCATTACTAATCAAAACACAGCAAGCGGGGATTTCCAGGTTTGCTGAGTTTTTATCTTGTTGAAGAACTCGGAGTGTTAATCTAGGAATATCAGATAGTGACTTCTGCTCTGTCATTGCACTAATTGGTTGCAAAGGAAGTGGCAGAGAACTATTCTGGAATGTGGCTCTGTTCGTGTGAGGCCAGAGATGACTTTCTGAATATCGCACTTGAACGGTTATGCCAATATAGGGAATAAATGGATTTATAGCCGAATAGGGGCATAAGGTCACAGTATCAATCAGGAACCTAGATAAACACGCAACAGTAATGTGGAAGACAATGTACAGATTTCAAGTATAGAAAAGTTTGATGAGGAAATTATGAAGTTTAGGGTGAAATCAAGTGAAAGGCCTAATTTAACTTGTGTGTGTTGTCATGCTACCGAAAGTCCATAAAAATCTTTTGAACCCACCATTCCGTCCTATCGTCACTGGGTGTGGCACTATTTTCGAACCTCTGGGGCAGTTTATTGATCGATATCTTCAACCTTTTGTACAGGCATGGTACTCATATACCAAAGACACCACTCATTTCTTGCAAAAACTATCAAAAACTGTAATCAAACCAGGAATGTGTTTATGTACCTTGGATGTCAAGGCCCTTTACACCTCTATTCCACATTCCAAGGGAATAGAGGCGGTTGAATGGGCTTTGTTGCAACAAGAGAACTTATCCGTGAGCAAAGTATTTTTATTAGAACTTCTTCACTTCAGCCTTCACCACAGCTATTTGTTTTGGAACAATGCATTTTACTTACAAAACAAAGGAACTTCCATGGGCTTTTCTGGGGCCCCTGCCTATGCGAACACCTATATGGCAAGATTTGAAGCACAATTCCTAATGAATGACAGAGATTGGACTGACAACGTCGTTCTTTATTGTCGTTATATAGACAAAATTTTTTTGATTTGGCAGAATTCAACAAGGTTGCTTGAACAAAAAATAGCTGAGTTGAACACATGTGATGAGAACATTCAATTCACGCACACCATTGATAACAAGGCAATCCCATATCTGGATGTACTAGTGAAATTGGGTGAAGATACTTTGGAAACAGAGGTTTATCATAAGGCCACTGATAAAAACACGGCTTTAGCATATGACAGTTTCCATTCTAAGAACCTCATTAACAATTTACCATTTTCTCTGATGCTAAGGGCAAAAAGGATTTGTTCCCTGGATGAGACTCTTCACACAAACATTAACACTATCTGCAGCAAATATGCATCTAAAAAGTACCCTGCTAATGTATTACAGACAGCGAAGGACAAGGTTGACAAATTACCAAGGGAAGTTCTGTTAACTAAAAAAACAAGAGAGCAATCACTTCGCCAGGTTTTTGTTTCCAAATATTCAACTTGCTCGCAGGAAATCAAGAAAAGCATTATTTCCCACTGGGATTTATTGAGTAATGAGACTGATTTCAAGGAATTGTTTATACACAAACCTATTTTTGCCTACAAAAGGTCCTGCAACATCAAACAATTACTAAAATCAAATACCACAAGGACTTCTACCAATTTCAAAGGGATGAAAAAATGTCAGAACTGTATTCATTGCAACAATGTTATTGTTACAGATTCAGTAAAACACCCGCACACGGGTGAAACCATCCCCCTTAGGATAAATGCGGATTGTAATTCCATGAACATCATATATGCCATCAAATGTCCCTGCGGTCTTTTGTACGTAGGGAAAACAGAGAGAAAAGCTAAAATAAGGATTTCAGACCACAAGAGCACTATTCGCAATAAGAATGCGAAAAGTAGCCTGGCAGTGCATTGGGACAGAAACAGACATACCATTGCTCAACTAAAATTCCAGATTTTAGAAATGGTGACCCCCACACCCGGAAAGAGTCTGACAAGAACTCTATTACAAAGAGAAATTTACTGGATCAAGAGGTTGCAGACACAAGATCCCAAAGTGATCAATGATCGAGTTGACTTTAGTTGTTTTTTGTGATATTGCACAGAATAGTTCGCCCAGAGGCCGATTGCCATGTGTCATTTATTGTTGTGTATCTTTGTAACCTGTAACTCATATATTAGACAGTATTATTTTCACCTTGTGATCGCACCAACACTACATTTCACACGTTAAGATGGCGCCCATAGGGTTTTCACTGAGGATCTCCTTAATTTTTTAGTCCGTCGTCAGTTTCTACTATCGCGCGTGATTGGCACGTCAATTTTGTAGGTGTTTAATAGACGCGGAGTAGGATTGTTTGTTGACCGAGTGCCGGGATCGTCACGAAAGATCAACTACGGACGGGAGAATCTAGATGTTATAACTGAGGGGAGCACAGGTAGATACCTTTTCATCACGAGGCCAGTAGGAGGATGTGTCGTTTGGTGTCATGCCTTAGTTTGAACCAGCTTTATTTTTACTTTTTGTAGCGGACCGCGAGCGAGTCCGACGATACCAGCGAGAGATTGCATGTAATGTTAAAGCCTGCAGCGGCAGTCAAAGAGGTGTGTTTGTCATTGTTTAGTCAGTAACGCTCGGGTAATGTTGGAACTTTAATATAATGGTGCACGCTTTTTTTCAAGTAGAGGTTAGAGTCACGGATTTCAATCACGCGTTTCCTCATTTTTCTTCCAGTTTTATGGAGTGTACCCTTCGGGTCCAGTGATAGATAACTAGAGTCCGGTGTGACCAGTGGTTGTGTGTTACGCTGAAGACGGTATTACCATCCGCACGTTTGCGAGTAAGTGATGAGGAATCCCCCATGTAGTTTCTGGTCATTTTTTTAATTGTTGCAACATGTTACTAAAAGCGAACCATTTTTTATTTTTTTAGAAACGGAGGGAAGCTTCCACATTTATACACTTGCAGTGACCGTCCTCATTCACCTTCATTCTTTTTTTGACTCCAAGTGAGTATGATCACACAATACTGTAGATAGATTTACAGGACAAGTTAAAAACCAGTGTAGCAGCATGTTTAATGAATGCACACAGTGACTTGCGGTGTACTTTGCATATTTAAAGAACCTATTGCATTAGAGTAAAAGCATTTTTTCTGTTTTTTTAGGTATTTCCCCTGACGAAGGGCCGGGAGGCCCGAAATGCATTGGGCAGGGAACACATGAATAGTATCCCATTGTTGATTTACTTTTTTATTTGGAAATGAGTTGTTTGAAATTTACAATTTTTTTTGTACCAATGAGAGTTGTACACTAAAAGAACGTCATGAGTTGATTTAAATGATATGTCAGTCAAGACAAAAATCAAATACATATAACTTGTAGAGTGTTCTTGCATTTAAAATGTTCAGCATTTATATACAATTTAGTCATTAATTCCACTTTTGGGAATTGCAACAGTGCGCAGAGGGCAAGCGGCTCTGCTTGATTTCTTTGTTTCTGTGTTGTCGACGGACTCATTATAAGATTCAGACTAGGTTAGTTGATTTATATGCAAAATGTGAATTGGAAAACAATAGTGAATGGAAGGATTTTGTAAGTTATTTGTTGGTGAAGAATTCTTTTGATTTGAGTTTTGATCAGCGTATTTGTAATTATTGTTTAAAAAAACTAAATGAAAACATAATTCCTGCTAGAGCTGTTCATAATAATCTTCAGTGTATAGACATTCCTTCTGAATTGATGGATTTAAATACTTATGAATCTATTTTGATTCAATGTGTCCATCCTTTTCAGGCTATTGTTCGCATGGAGCCTAAGATAGGGAAATTGCCTCCTACAGATTTACAAAAAGGATTAAAGGGAAGAGTTGTGTATTTGCCTCTAGATGTCAAGACAAATATTGATACAATTGGTGTAGAAAGAGTAGAAGAGGATCCTCTGGTTATTCTAGTTAATGGGGTTCCGACAAAGAGTAAGAAAATCTGGCAAGATTTAGTGGATGTTAGGAAAGTCAAAAAGGCAATGTTGTATTTGGTCAAAAACAATGAGTACTACAAAGATGTAAGTGTTGGAGCAGAGGAAACAGCTACAGAAGAAGACAGCGATTGTTCAGTTGGCCAAATTGAAAAAGTTGATGTGTCTAGAAGTGAAGAAATATATGAACATTATACTGTTCATCCTTTGCATTCCAAAGAAGTAATGGGGAATGCAATTGACTTGTTTCAAATGAAAGCAGCAAAAGGAAGTCCTATTAGTGTATAGGAAGAAAGTTTGGAAGCTCGTTGTTTTTCACAGTTATTTCCAACAGGTCGAGGTGGACGATATGACGATCGACCAGTTCAAATTCCTGCAGCTGAATACCGGACTTTAAGATTATATGCTGAAGATCCAAGGTTTCGTCAATGCATTCAGTATTTGTTTCATCTACTGTATGAAAGTGATTTATCTGGGCTTTCTTATGCAGTTAATCATATATTGAAAAGTGGAGCTCATCTGCAAAATGTTTCGGCGAGGGACTTTATGGAGAAAGTCAATCTGCAAGACAGTATTTTGGAATCTCAGCTAATCAATCTCATGGCATGTCAGCGTGGAACAAACGAGTATTGGTTCCGTCGTCATGGGGAATTGAAATGTATGCTAAGAAACTTAGGAACTCCTACATGGTTCCTCACTCTTAGCTGTGCTGAGAATGCATGGGACGACTTACTTCAATTCCTACGAGAGGCAAATGGAAACATACAAAATATAGAATTGAAAACACCTGGAGAACTGTGTTCTTTGGATCCAGTGAATGTTTGCAGATATTTTAATCATAGATTCGAAGCTATGATGTCTTTTATTACCAACAAAAAAAATCCTCCCCTTGGAGAGGTTTTGGATTTCTTTTGGAGGAAGGAGTATCAAGCGAGAGGTGCTCCTCACATACATATGTTGTTATGGATTAAAGTTGCCCCCAAATTTGGAACTGATTCGGATGACACAGTGATGAGTTTCATTGAAGAATATTCAACATGTGCTGTTCCGAAAACTTCTGAAGAAAACAGTTTAAGGCAACAAGTTTTACGTTTTCAATCCCATCGTTGTGGAAAGTACTGTCGTCGAAAATTTAAAAACAAGGAGAAGTTCTACACAAAATGTCGTTTCGCGTTTCGACGACCAGTGATTTCTAAAGGAAGAGTAAATAATTTGATGTCTTCTCTGCGACATACTGTGACAAGGAAATCACCCAAAAATACATACAATTTAAAAAGAAACGTAGAGTCCAAGTACATCAACGACTACAACCCAGTGATTTTATCCATGTGGAATGCTAACATGGATATTCAGTTCGTTGCTGACAACTCTATTGCTGTGGCTCGATATGTGACGTCTTACATCACAAAAAAAGAAAAGACTGAACTGAAGGAAATGTGGGAAGACATTTCACATGAAAAGAGTATAAGTAAAAAATTATACAGTTTCAGTCTGAAGATGTTGTCGCATCGAGAAATTGGAGCATATGAATGTTCTGATCGGTTATCATCAGCAAGTCTCTATGCCAAATCAAGAACAATCATTTGGGTGAGTCTAGGTCTTGCTGCAACATGAAACCGAGTTTTGAAATCTGTACAGGAAATTGAATATTTGGCGGAGAAAGAACCAAACAGTACAGATATTTTGAAGACAAACATGTTGGATACATACTATCCAAATAGAAGTACTCACCTTGAGAACACCTGTTTGTATGAAGTTCTGCAAAACTATAGTTATAAGAGGAACATCACAGAAGATATCAATAATGGAAAATATGCTGTCATTGGGTATGAAGGATGTCTATTGAAGCAGAGAAAAGGCCATTTGATTAATCATCGAAAATTGAGTTGCGAATCTCCAGACAAAAGGGAATTTTACTATTTAGCTCTTTTGCAACTCTTTAAGCCATGGCGTACAGAAGAGGAACTACATGGAGATTTTCTCTGTTATGAAGACTCCTTTAATGCAACCAAGGATACCATAGAATGTCCTGTTTTTCCAAATTATCTGCAAATGTTGAACGAAGAAATAGAGCAAGAAGCCACAATTCCAGAAGAGATTGCTAGAGACAGTTCTCAAGACAGTCAGAGTTCTGCTTCATTGAGTCAGGATCCACTAGGAGGACCAGTTATCCACAATGAAGCTGCAACTGCCATGGATGAGGTGGAAAGAGCTATGGAACAAGCTCAAGAGGATGTAGTTAACTTAAAAGATTTGGTAAAGCAACTAAACGTTGAGCAGAAAAAGATATATGACGAAGTCACAGAACAGATTAAACATGGATTCAGACATGAGAAAAAAGAGTGCTCATGTACATCATTTAAGCCTGTCCGACTGTACGTAAGTGGAGAAGCGGGAATAGGAAAACGTTTTCTGATTAAAGCCATTGCAACTTATCTGCAGAAAAGGACTGAATCACCGCTGTCTTGTGTTGTAACTGCTCCAACTGGACTGGCAGCACATAACATTAAAGGGATTACTCTACATCGTTTACTGATGCTGCCAGTTGAGCATGATAATAAATTGCATCACAACAAGCTATCTGGAGATGCGTGTTCTGAAGTTTCCGGAGTCCTGAAGAAAATGAAACTTCTTATCATTGATGAAGTAAGCATGGTCTCAAATATAATGCTTGCTTTTGTGCATTTGAGAATGCAAGAAATTCTTAGAACAGAGTATGATGTGTTATTTGGAGGAAAACACATTATTGTTTTTGGAGATCTACTGCAGTTGACTCCAGTAAAAGGACAACAAGTGTTTAAAATGCTCACGCATGAAGATACCAGGAAGTCCCTTGGAAGCATTGGAAACGTTAATATATGGTTAAATTTTAAATATGCAGAACTGCTTCAAAATATGTGACAGGCAAAGGATGAAGATTATAAAAATATTCTACAAGATGTAAGAATCGGAAATGTAAGTGAGCTTGGGAAAGAAGCTTTACATTCTCGATTAATTTCAAATTTGTATCCAAATGAAAACATTCTTCCTGAGAATATTTTTAAGAAAATTACTGAGAAGAAATCTGGGATATGTTTGATGCCAACTCTGCAAGAATGTTCCATCTTCAACAACAAAATGTTAAAGTTAGAATATGAAGAGATTGTGAAGCTGGAAGCAATAGATAAAATAGAGCATATGGGTGCAACAATTGTTTTGTCAGAAAATTTGAAAACAAAATTGGATTCATTAGAGAAAAGTATATCTAAAACAGCTGTTTTTGAAAAGACTCTGAATGTGTGTTTAAATTGTCGTATCATTTTGAGAAGGAATTTAAATGTTGAAAGAGGTCTGGTAAATGGAGCAATGGGTCATGTTGTTGATTTTGTGAATTATAGAAATAGAGATGGAATTGAATTTTTTTTTTTTAATTTGATGGTATTGAGCAAGTACAACAAATTAGTCTATGTTCTGCAAGATTTTTGCTTGTAAAAGACTTATATGTTCACCGAAAACAGTTTCCTGTTTGTTTGGCATATGCGGTGACAATTCATAAATCTCAAGGTTTAAGTGTAGATAGTGCTTTGGTGAACATTGGAAGTTCTGTGTTTAAAGAGGGTATGGCATATGTGGCATTATCACGAGTCAGAACTTTATCAGGATTGTACTTGATTGAGTGTGATGAGACAAAGATTTGTGCAGATCTAGATTGTGTTAAAGAATACAATAGGTTAAGAAGAGAGTATGCTGCACATTTGCCTCAATATCCTCTGTTTGAAAAACGTGTGATAGGCCAAAAAAAAAAATGAGAATAATTGCAGTGAGGTAGTAGCAAAAAGACAAAAAGTAGATGAAACTGTAATTGTAAGCAGAAAGAAAAAGGATTCTGTTCAAGATGTTGTTGGATTTCAATTTGAAAACAGTTCTGGTGTCAACTGCTAGGCTAATGTAGTGGTTAATGTTGTTTTTTTCTTAAAACTTTACAAGAACAGATTGTTGAAAATCGGGATTAAAGATTCTGCAGGTTATTGAATTCTGTTTTTCAGATATGTAGCAGTGATAGAGAAAAAATAGAAAGTGTTTCCGAAATTCGAAATCTTTTAGATATATGTTCAGATCAAAAAAAAATTCACAAAATATTCAGCAGGATTGTCGGGAATTTTTAATGTATATGTTTGGTGTATTGGAAGATGAAGGTGTAGATGTAGAAAATCTTTTTAGGCTTTCTTATCAATGGCAGCATGACGGCGACAATTGTAGTTTATCAAGAAGTACTAGAATAGACACTGAAAGATTGATATATTTGACTTTACCAGACTGCAAATCAGTGTCTTTTAATAATCTACTTTAAGCAGCTGATCATAATATGGTTTGTTCCCAATGTAAGTGTCCATTGCTGTCCACAATATTTATACAAACTTATGGACAGTATGTCATTTTAATGTTCCAACGATGTAGACCTGATGGAACTAAATTGACAACTTCTATTAAAGGTTTTGTGGCTTCTCAGTTATCAATTTCAGGAAGAACCTTTGTAACTGTAGCTATTATTTATCATGACGGTCCTTCAACAACATCAGGACATTTTACAGCTTATTTAAAATGTCAAAAAAGGTTGGTCTTTCTGTAATGATACTCATTTGACTTTCAAACAACGTTTGCCTTTTGACTTAAAAAATTCTTACCTAGTGTTTTTAGAACCGAAATTTAACTAAAGGTAATTGGCCTATAAAGACAGGAGCAGTTAATAAAAGTGAGTCTGCTATTTAAAATTATATTGTGAGTAAAAGTGATGAACATAATATAAACAATCCAGTTCTCATATAGGTACTGTAAGTGGATCTCATAGTAAGTGATATCAGTATTATAGAAAATGTTGAACATGAGTGATCCAGAGATGGAAATATGAACAGTTATACATTGTGAAAATGTGGTATGAGCTTTTGTTTCAAAACATCGGGTAAACTGTAATTTCTGAGTTTGAAAATAGACTGATAAATCTGACACTATTTGGCCGTAAGGAATAGTGTTGGAATTAGCAAAGAGTCATAACTTAACACAACGAGAAAAAGAAAAAATTGAGACATATTTCAGATGTTCTTAGAGTTTTTTTTTATAGAAAGTCAATGAAATGGAAGTTTTAGAGAACAGCAGAGTATTTTCCAAAGAAAAGGACCTTCACGATCTACTATTTGGCCTCAAGGAAAAGTAAGTGAATCAAAGATTAGTGTAAATATGTGATTTGTAAGTTTATATGGGTTTTTTTAAACACAATCTTTTAGATTGTGTTTTTTTTCCCCGCTGTCATATGATGAATAGATTGAACTCACTGTTTTTAGTGAAATTCCATATATTCTGAGAACAGCAAAAATAAACTATGTAATATGTTGTAGAAGTTATTCTATAGTTTGTTTTGTGTAATTTATATTGTATTCCCATTGTCTCACACTCACTTTCCTTTTTCCATCCTCTTCCAGCTCTCTTTACTCACTCACACTGCCTTTCTCTCACTCTGTTTCATCCCCGTTCTTTTACTCCACTTTTTTTACAACCCCTCATTCCCATTTCAACTGTCTGCATCCCCCCTGTCCCTTGCACCACTTTTCAGCTTTCAGTCTCTCTGCTTTATTTGCCCTTTCCGTCTTTTCCTCCTTTGCTCATTTTACTAATTTCTCTTTACTCACTCATCTCTTTTTTCGTACTCTGTCACATTCTTTTTGTATCTTACTTACCTTCACTTCATTTCTCTCATCTTCTCTTTCTCTTTATCATTGAATTTATCTGCCTTACTCTTAGTAATTTGCTCTTCTTCTATTTCTTTTTCACTCTTTTTGTCCTTCTACACTACTTTATTTCCCTTTCTGTATCCTTCACTCTTGTTTTATTTCTTTATACACTTTTATGATTTTTAACTTCTTGACCTGTCTCTTTTATTTTAAAATATATATTCTACTAATTATAACTTATTTTTGTTCTCTCTTTCACAGATACAAAGTGTAGAAAAAAAATATAAATAAGTTTATAATAATTATATGGTAAGTGTGATTAAAAAATGTAGTTTGTCATGATCCTTTGCTTTAACCTTACTACTTTTCTCTCACCCTACTTTACCCCTGTTTCCTTACTCTGCTTCCCTCACTTATTCTTATCCTCCATGTTTATTTCCCTTTTCCTTACTTTCCTACCACATTCAACTTCTTTCAGTCTTCCTGCTCACCCACACTCCCTCACTTGCCTTTCTTTTCTGGTTTACTCAGTCCCTTTCTGTCACTCCTTACTTTTCTCTCTCTGTCCTTTCTCTCTGTCACTCCCCATGTCTTTCCTTTTCTCAGTTACTTCCTCTAACACCTTTTTTCTGTCTTACTATCTATTACATAGTTTCTCTGTGTTCCTCCCTCTAGCTCTTTTTCTCTTTACACCACTCTTTCTGTCACTCCTTCATTATTTTTTTTTATTTTTTTTGGGGGGCTGCGCTTACCGGTGCGCTTACCTTTACCCGCACCGGGAGCGCTTACCGGTACGCGCACCGGGAGCGCTCCAAGATAAAAAAACAAAAAAAAAGAAAATATGAACAATATACATAAAAGAAATAGTTTTACATAAATATACAATATAGGATTCATTTAAAAAAATATTACATTACATAGCTATAGAAATTTGCTATTAAAAAACCTTTGAAATTCACTGAAAAAAACATAGGTTTGAGGCCCTATATATAGTTACGAATTAGCATTTAAAAAACCTATGAAATTCACTGAAAAAACCATAGGTTTCACACCAGTTATAGTTAGGAATTAGCATTTAAAAAACCTTTGAAATTCACTGAAAAAAACCATAGGTTTCACACCAGTTATAGTTAGGAATTAGCATTTAAAAAACCTATTAAATTCACTGAAAAAAACATTGGTTTGACACCAGTTATAGTTAGCTGGAAATTTTACTGACATAAAACCATTGAAATTAACGAGAGCGTCCAGGACGACATATTGAAATTGAGAAGAGAGGATACCGCACTATCAGAGAGATTCGAGATTGTGGAAAACAATGCCAGACGTTGCAATATTCGAATCTTAAATGTACCGGAGGGAAGTGAAGGAACAGATATCAAAGGCTATACTATTTCGTTGCTAAAAGAGTCTCTCAAACTTCAGCTTTCAAATGAGG
Organism: Lissotriton vulgaris; assembly: GCF_964263255.1. Taxonomy (NCBI): domain Eukaryota; kingdom Metazoa; phylum Chordata; class Amphibia; order Caudata; family Salamandridae; genus Lissotriton; species Lissotriton vulgaris. Next base: position 839,070,882 of record NC_141699.1, on the reverse strand, counting down.
ATCTTGCTATGGACATACAGCGTATCCATAGGGACCCATTTAGGCGCAACCCGCAGAGAACTAAGCCAAGGAAAATCCTGGTGAATTTTCACACATATACCTTGAAAGAACAAATCTTGAACCTAGCATTAAAACAAAAATCAATACCAGGCAAAGGGTTCAACTACCAGATACGCTCTGATCTGTCCAGATTCACTCTCGCCAAACAATGGGAGCTGGGTAAAAGAATGAATGCTTTTCGTGGGCTGGGCGCCACGGTGCAGATGGGCTTTCCTGCTTCCCTTAAAATAATGCATGATAATAGAATGTATAACATACGATCAGTTCAGGCTGCAGACGAGCTGCTATTGTCCCTGGGAAGTAGAAAGTAGAAGTAACAGGGTTAACAGGGTTAATAGGGTCCCACAAGGACTTATAAGTTCCCCCTCTTATGTCTTCCACCATAATAAGGGAGGAGAAAGGAAAAGGGAAAAAATTCTAAAATAGATTCACCTCCAACTATGTTCTGGTATAGTACCAAATTTCTAAGGATGAAACAGTGTACATATGCACAAAAAATAAAAGAAATAAAAAAATATAAATAAAAAAAAAAAAGGGGGAAAAAGAAAAAACAGATAACAATAAGGGAGCGAAAAGGAACACAATAAAATATAATTTGAGGCACTCACAGGGGGTTTGGGAGGAGTTGGGGCTCTTACTTCCGGTATTCCGGATAGTGAGTACAAGGGTTTCCAATGGGAGGGAGGGTGGTTTGGGGGGCACAGAGGGGTGGGGGGGTGGGGTGAAAAAGCAAAAAAATATTTATTCTCAATAGTGCTCCAATCATTACTATTTTCTATGGAATCTAATTCAAAGCAGCAGATAAACAGGGGTCTGTATAATTTGGCGGTATTTTCTATCATCACCTATTCCCAGGGTTATGACGAAGCTTAACATTTTTTCCTGGAATGTTAATGGTCTCCGTACCAAACCGCGTGCAAATAAAATTCTTCAGTATTTGCAGGATGTTGATGCGGACATTATCATATTGCAGGAGACACACTTAGTGGAGGGAGAAATACTTGAGCTGGTTAAGAAGAATAGATGGTTGGACACTTCTGTTTCTACCTCCCAATCGCTGAACAATCTTGTTCAAAAAATCCATGACTATAAAAATTATCCAGCAAAAGGCTGACACTGGAGGCAGGTGGGTCATTGTGGCGGTTGAGATAGGAGGTGCAGTGCTAACATTAGTTGGGTACTATGGGCCGAATCGTGATGACCCTTCAGTGTTAGAATCTTTATTTTTCCATCTTTTGCAATTGCCTGAGCCAGTCGTAATTACAGGCGACTTTAATATTGTTCTGAATCCCATGCGGGATAAGTCTCCAACAAGTAGACAACAGCCCCTCTCAAAATCTAGAAACTGTTTACTTGGGTGCATGAATCAATATGGCTATGTTGATATCTGGAGGGTAAGAGAGGGGCAGAGGCAGGGATTTTCCTTCAGGAATCTTAAATACCGACATCGGTCGAGGATAGATTTTATCCTAATTAGCCGAGAGTTGGCTAACTCAGTCAAAAACGTAGATTATTTTCCGTCGCATCTCTCCGACCATTCAGCCATGAAGTTGGTACTCGAGTGGGGAGACAAACCCCCTACAAGGACATGGTCTTTCGATCGATCTCTCCTTACTTCATTGGAAGATATAGAGCATATACAATTAGAAGCTAAGGTTTTTTTTTAAATTAACACAGGTTCAGCATCTCTGGGTGTTATTTGGGATGCCTTTAAGTGTACATTAAGAGCGATCATAAAGAATAAGACCGTATACCGAAGAAGGCAGTATCTGGAAGAGGTGTCTTCTATCGAAGAGAATATTAGAGCTACTCAGGCAGATATCGAAAACCGTAGTGATGACAGCAATCATGATTTATCCCAGAAATACGCTAAAATGGTGGAATTGAAGAATGCATTGACATCAGTATTAGATAAACGAATCGTGCAGTGCGAAATCATATCGATTCAGTGACAACTGATTGTGGCACCTTTACAAATGATGCTGACATTAGGGAAGCTTTTAAAGATTTCTTCCAAGCAATATATCAGTAAGACCTAAGTGTCACCTCTGAAGATGCTGTTAATTGGTTAAAAGATCTTTCTTTACCATCTTTGACGGATGAATAGAGTACATTTTTAGATAAGGAAATAACTAAGGATGAGGTAGAGCAGGCTATACAGGGAGCCAAGGGAGGTAAGGCTGCAGGAACAGACGGTTTACCGTCAGAAATCTATAAAAACCTGCTATTGGTGGTGTCTCCTGTTCTGGTGGAACTGTTCAATAAGATCTTGAGGGAGGGAGAGGCCCCCCCAGCATCTTGGGATAACGCCTCGATAACACTAATCCTGAAGCCTGGAAAGCCCCCATCTGACTCTGGTTCGTATCGGCCAATATCAATTTTAAATGCTGATTATAAGATCTTTGCGGCAATATTGGCTAAAAGGCTCGGCCAGGTAGCTCCAGATATACTAAATTCCAATCAAAAAGGTTTCTTAAAGGGGAGGCAGCTGTTTGAGATCACATATGATCTATAGATTTGGCGACTAAGGAGACACTGCCCCTCTCGGTCCTCACCTTGGACGCCACCAAGGCCTTCGACAGGGTAAATTGGCAATACCTGTCGGAGGCCTTGTTGAGGTTCAATGTGGGGGACAAATTCCGCAGAGCAATAAAACTGCTGTATGGAAGCCCCTCGGCCTCTATCCTGATCAACGAAGGTTTTTCTGAGTCATTTAGGTTAATGAGGGGTACGAGACAGGAAGCACGCAATGGCGACGGACGCTTCTGAGTAGAGCTCTGTAATCAGCTCCCCTTCCCTGAGCCAATTCTCCGGTAATTTACACTGTGGCCGCCTGAAACTGTGAGCGGACCCCCCCGGAGCCCTTTCCGGCACTTTAGGCGGACTTTCACTTTCGGGCGCCGACGGGGCCGACCCCGACCTCTCCTGCAGCCCTCCAGCGGGACTGGGCGCCACCTGACCGGCGGAGCAGCCAGGGGAGAACGAGACTTGGGCCTAGCATGCAGACCCCAACGGACCGCCACGCTGCGTTGCCTGGGACCCACGGGCCGCCCGCTGCCCCACCGGGAGAACACACCGGAGGTCCGGAGGCCGCCCGCATAGCCGCGGGACACCAGAGACGGGCCCGGACGGAAAGGGGAACAGGCGCCCCCCGCCCACATTGCGGCCTCCACGCGCTTGCTGCCCCGGACGGAGGTGAGGCACACCCGGGCCCCCCCCCTTGGCACACCCGAAGCAGCCGGGAGGCAGGGACCGACCCGGGAGAGGCACGGGGAGTAGCGGGAGCCCCGATGGACAGCAGCCCTCCCCTGGGACGCCACACTGCAGCCGGGGCCACCCGGGAGCCCACCATACTCCGACAGACACGGAGGGGTTGGCGAGGAGCGGCCGCCCCCAAGCCCGACACTGAGGACCTGAACCCCCGGCCTGGGAGTCGCGCCACTACCGGGGACGGAACAGCCGCCCCCCCTTGCACCCGGGGCACACAGAGAGACCCTTGATGCCGGGCCCGCCCACGGGCCCCCTCCCACGGAGGTGGAAGCTGCCTGGAGGACAGTGGGGCACACGTGGCGGGAGGATCCGGCCTGGAGGTGACGCCCGGACCCCACGGGCACACACACTGCACACGCCGCCACAGCCTCTGCTACACCCGGACCGGCGAGGCGCAGCCATGGGGCGGTAGGATGAGGAACCGCCTGATGGACCCCCCCCCGGACGCGACAACGACAGCCTTGATTGAGGAGGCGGCCGCAGACCACTGAGCCCCCCACCCAGGAGAGAAGTGATTCCGGGGACGCCACCACCGAAGCAGCAAAGGCGACGACCCTGCCAGACGGACACCACCTGCACATGTCCGGGGGAGTGCGGACCCACACCGGGACAGGTGGGGCCCCGCCGAAGGGGAAGACAGACAAACCGCTGCACAAAATGGCCGCTGAGCAATTGGCCACGAGGCTGGACAGCGTGCTGGCGGCTGTGGAACGCATGGAACAGTCGCTTCAGCAGACCAGAACCTCTCTGGAGACCAAAATAGATGGTGTCGCTGTGGACCTGACCCTCCTGCGAGATGACCACAGGAAGCTATCCGACCGGACCAAGACCCTGGAAGGCGCAGTGAAGGAGATTGAGCCCAAGGTCACCCAGACGGACAGGCAAGTGCAGGATCTACTGAACAGAGTGAAGTTCCTGGAGGACAGGGCTGAGGACGCGGAAGGGAGGGCGAGACGCAACAACATCAGACTCGTGGGAGTCCCTGAAAAATGGGAGGGGAACCACCCAGCGCAACATGTGGAAGACTGGCTCCGGACCCTGCTGCCCGAAGGCTCGCTATCACCCCATTTCGTTGTGGAGCGCGCTCACCGAGTGCCGACAAGACCCCATACCACCGGCGCCAACCCGAGACCACTGCTCTTCGGGATACTGAATTATAGGGACAGGGACACGGTGCTACGGGAAGCACGACGACTGGGAGAAGTACGCATTGACAATGCGACGATCATGTTCTTTCCTGATTATACCATCCAGGTACAACGCCAGAGGCACGACTTCATGGAAGTGAGGCGGAGACTACGCACCGCGGGCCTCAAGTACTCCCTACTTTTCCCTGCCAAACTGAGAGTGGTGGCGGGGGACAACACCTACTTCTTCGGCACCCCTGAGGAGGCCAGTGAGTGGCTAGACGGGGGCACGGACACAGCGCCCAAACACTCTCGTGGAGGTGAGACGAGGTCCAGGCCAAGCGGGCCGCGGCGCCGCCGCAGGCACAGAACCCAACAGTCCCAGCAGATGGAGGAAAGGTCGCGCCACTCTCCCCCACTAGACCAGATGCTCCAAGAACAGCGCGATGCACTCCAGAGGGTTTCCCAGCTGAGCAACCCACCCTCCCAAGAGACGGCCTGTAGTGTAGTTCCTAGTTTCCCACTAGGCCCTGCGCATTGGAATAACATAAACAGTAGTATCGACGTGGAACTGCGGATATTCCAGGCCTCCACTGACTATGCTAAACTTAATTGGGTTGTGTTACCAACTAGCTCAGAGGTCACTGGAAACTTTCTTCTCTGCATGGGAAGTGATCAGCTTCCTTGGCACAGACAAGAAGGGATTCAGTTTTCCAACAACCGTGCAACATGACAACTTTGCTCCTCAGATCAAGAGTCAATCTCTAGGGTCGTGTGAAACAATAGACATGTATTTTACTCAGTCAGTTCAGTGCAGTTTACTTTCACGAGATGTAGAGAATAGAGAGACGGGCGTTTGTCAATAAAGGGTTAACATTTATTGAACAGTCTTTCTTCTCGTACAAGAGAAATGTATTGCCACAATTGCAAGACTTGTTATTATAAAAAGTACGTACAGTAAGATAAGGATTGCGAAATAGAACTGTAAAAGCATTGATATGGTTTCTTAGCCATACAATGGTTTAAAAGTAATAAAACATATATACAGTCATATATACATTAGGCTAAAATACTCAACTGGTGCTTCTAACTACGCCTACCCCAGTGTGCCTGACCTAAGCCTAACACGTGGAAGGGAAGTAAGTAAGTAGCTTTAAGTTAAGTTGGTTTTGCCAAGGTTTGTTTCAAGAATTCTCGTCTAAGGGTTTAGTCAACACCATACCTCTGAATAGAATGATGGAGGATTGGTATCTCCTTCAGGGGAAGCTCGATATCCCAGTCACCCGCAAGGGTAGACCGGAAACGCCGGAGCTGGATTTCTCTGCACGAGAAAGGCAGCGGCTCTTCTTCAGCGCGTCGAGGAAGGAGGGGGGACAGCGTCCGCGGGCAGCTGGAATCTGCTGGATGTCTTCGCAGAGGGACGGCTGTTCAGCTCCTAAGCGTACTGCACCATAGTTCGCGCTTTAGCAGCGATAATGGTATCAGTAGCTTCACCACCAAGGGGACAGCAGGCTGCAGCGACAGAGTGCTAGCTTCACCAACACGGGGTCTTGCAGGCAGCTGGCATCAGCAACAGTAGCTCATTGCTTAAGGCAACGTTGGTAATATTTATACCTGACAGGTGCCGGGTTTGACGCAAGTTTGCTGGACATAAGATGTCAATTAAAGATGTCACTAGGAAGTGATAGTTATCAGTTGCTCATTAGAGTTCCATTACTAATCAAAACACAGCAAGCGGGGATTTCCAGGTTTGCTGAGTTTTTATCTTGTTGAAGAACTCGGAGTGTTAATCTAGGAATATCAGATAGTGACTTCTGCTCTGTCATTGCACTAATTGGTCGCAAAGGAAGTAGCAGAGAGCTATGCTGGAATGTGGCTCTGTTCGTGTGAGGCCAGAGATGACTTTTCAGAAAATCGCACTTGAACGGTTATGCCAATATAGGGAATAAATGGATTTATAGCCGAATAGGGGCATAAGGTCACAGTATCGATCAGGAACCTAGATAAACACGCAACACCCACTCCACGGGTTCATGTCCATCAAAATTACTAAAACTAAAGCAATTAGATGCATGTGTAACATTGCCCACCCCAAAATACATAAATGCATTCTAAATAGGCGTACTTGTAATACACGAAATTTAGGTACTGTACGTTTTTTGAAGCATAGAAATCATTCAAAAAATTACTGCATATGAAATCATTGAACGATTATGCAAAAGAATTACACATGAAGTATCTCTGACAGAAGAAGGGCGAGATAAATCATCACATATAAATGCATTGCAATAATGTGCTAGAGGCTGGTGTAATGTTGTTATGTCTCTAGATGTGATTAGAAATAGAAGTGTGAAGCTTCTGTTCTCTAAGAATAGTTTTTACGTTAAGCAAAGAATTGTTCGTGCCAAAAAAGATAAATATTAAAAATGTCCAATTCAAAAGAATTATGGCTTGAACGGGAAAATAGAGTTCCAACGCTTGTAACAGGTTTTGTTGATCAAAACTGAAGGCCGAATTCAGAGTTCATGGGAACGCTGTGAGTCGGAAAGCTTCTCAAAGTTATTGTTTCTGTACGGGTGAGAACATCGTATCAGACAGGCTCTCAAAAAATTGGTCTACAAAATCAGGTGACAGTTCAACCAAATTAGATAGCGCTGTAACTTGGCAGGTGTGAGAATGATTGCTGTCATCGTAGTCAGGAGCAGCAATGCTCACAGATGGCCGTACCTGGGTGATGCTGCTTTTGTCGCTTGCTACACTGTTACCACCTAGTCGTAGTACAGGAGTCTCCACAAATGCCGTCATCAGGATTGGTACCCGCTGGGGACAACACAATGCGTGAGCCGTTATTGGACTGAGCAAAGTATCGACGTCCATTGGTACTGCTGATGGAAGTGAAAGACAGATGTCCAACACGCATTCATCTCCGCAAAGCATACATCTTAGTACCGGTAAGATACAGTTCTGCCATATAGGTCTGAATGAAAGGAACCAGGTCATGTTTAGATCTCTCAGCCTGGCCAATCCAAGGACGTTAGTTATCCTGTCCCGATAGCGCATTGCTAGGATTGTCTCTTCCATTCCCATGGGAGCCATGTCTGAGCCGAGGCTTGCCATTACGAAGCAGGAGGGTCAAAAATAAAATCCCTGCGACGAGTCCCAAAAATAATGGTATGCCGCCAAAAACAGAGTGCACAAAATTAGGAACAATTCCCAAAATTGCCTGGAAGGGTGTTAGCAGTCCCGTAAAGACTGTCTTAAATATGCCTGGGATGCTTGTTGCACTAGACATGTTAAGGAGTTGGCTCAACATTTCTACGAAATGCACGGGGCAATTTGTTGATAAAAGGTCATGAACTTCAGTAGCTGTCCTTGCAACTAGAAGATCATACGTCTCTTTTGATGACGTTATAGGCACTGTTGTCTGTAAAAGTACAGATTTCATTTTGCTTAATGTATCAATTCGTATAGAATAGAGATTCAGACGAGGCCAGATGGGAGTCACTGTGTCTGCAGGCCCACTCGGGAACAATGCTTGCATACAGCATTTGACCATGGATGTTACTTTTACTAGATAACTTTTCCCTGGCACGAGGCCACAACATCTGTGATCCGTTCTAAGAATGTAACTCCCGTTCGAAAGTTGCATAAAGAAGGGCTCTATCTGAGTTGCAGGTGTGACTAGCTGGTGGCATGAAAGGTTGTTTGAATTTCCATCACATGCTCCGTGTAAATTAATACCCTGACACAAAAGTATACCGCTTAGTGAATGTTTACAGTTGTCACCAGTGTTGTATGGTAATTTCCATTCAGATTTTACATATCCTTTACCCAATTGTTCATACTGGCCAGCAGGTATGTACTCAAGGCACTTTTTAAATCAGAAAGTTGTTATCGGAATTGTGATAATTCCGTGTATTATCCATTCAATGACAGGACTCTCTGACATTGTCAATGGTAATCTCTCGAGTTTTTCGATGCTCAGGATTGTATAGTCTGCTCCTTTCTGTGCCAAACCTATTTGTTTATCAGTAAGGTTAAAAATGGAAAATAATGACGTTGTGTTGATTAAACGCCAAGGCACATAGCCTGAACGAAGATTTTGCAGCGTCCAGCCTAATTCTATAATAGAACGTAATTGAGATTGGCCATGTTGTAACATTAGCAAGTCTCTATCTATCACATCAAAGGCAGAGGATACAATATTGTCCAACGAATATATTCTGGAAGACAGAGTCATTAACCCATTGTCTACTACAGAAAGTGATTTCTCCAAATTAATACGATCAATTTCTCGTATTTTTTCAGCTGTTTCAATTTGTTTGACTTTCCAAGCCTCGTTGCACGCAGCATAGATACTGGTCGCTATGAAACGCTTTTGACGCTGTTTGCGTGGTCCAAGAATGAAATCGCGCAAATCAGCACCATCTTTTAGTAAAGACAAGTGTTGCTTAATTTCAGCCAGTGTGGATGAAGTTAGCCATTCAAGGCAGAGTTTCCCTACACTGTATGTTGTTATAATCCCTGGATGTTGTCTCTGGGAGTATCTCGAGTCTAATCTGGTCAATTTTAACCCCTGTGTTTTATTCAGGAATCTATCTTGACAGCTATTTGTGTCTGTAGGCCAGATTAACCACTTTTTCCAATCAGGATGTGTTCTGTTGAAATGTAAAATATGTGACACGTCTAACTCAATATCTGCTGTTACATTTTCAGGTATTGGCTTTGGTATAGACGGTGTTTTAAGGTCTTTGATCTTAGCTAGGCCAAGACAGGATGTTTGGTGTATTGTGTCATTTAAAAACAACATTTGTTCTGGTATCATGCAGGTTCTAAATAGTGCTTCAATGCCTTGCACCTGCCAATCTTTTGTACCCCAAATTGTTTTTGTTTCAATATTATTTTTCCAATAATCAAAATCAAATATCATCATTTTGTCATAAAATGCTTCTGAATATATCAATTTAGAATTTGTCAGCATTGTTTTCATTCCTGTTTTATCTAACAGTTTGTAATAAAACGTTTCTGCATCACTGGTGTTAAACCCTGAGAAGAATTTGAATTTCTCAAAAAATGCTTTAGAACTGCTTTTAGGTGGTGTAGCACAATGTTCCCATTGATTATACATTAAAACATTTCTAGGCTGTGCAGATTTATGTAAGTAATGATCACCATAGTGTGTGTAACAGAATAACTGCTCATAACTAGATGAACCTTGTAAATAATCATGATCTGTGAATCTAGCTGACATTACTAAATCAGACATCATGTCATTAATACTGTTAAAGTCCCAATCATCAGAGAATGTACTAGGTTTTACAAAGTCACTTAAGGAAACCTTCAGTTGATGAGGATACTTCAGGATTTCGACCGGACCATAGATCTCATAGTCTGTTTTCTCCCATACTACCCCACCAGGTATTGGAATTGCTGTGACATTTACTGTTGACAGTTCTCTTTTCTTCACGTGGGATGATCTGTGTGGTTTCAGGACTAGGTTGATGTTCTGACTTGCTGTGTCCATTGTAATATATTTTCCCTCAATGAATTTTCCCAAACACAGTACCATGATGAGCCAAAGCAGGAGGAAAAATACACCTAGACCGAACCAGAACTCTAGCCAAGGGGAAATAAGGTAGATTTCCTTCAGTTGATGAAAGAGTTCCGTTGCTTTTTCTTTAAAATACTTTTTTGTTTCTGGCATCACTTCGGGATCATTTTGATCTTCAGAGAAGTTGTCGAAGTTGATGAAATAACCAGAGGCAGTTCTGTCAATTGATGGGATTGTTCTTTCAATCTGTCTTTCGGTAGCACTTTCTGATGCCACATTAGTGTAGACTGGTGTTTCTTGACGAACTGTTTCAATCTGTGTTTCAAGAGGCACGAGTTCCATGGCATTATTGCATAGTCCTTCATTGTGCACTGCAGGCTGATCGAATGTGATTAGTCTTTCCGTTTGAACCTCTTGGATTGTTGCAAGTTTGGGTATTCTGTTGTTTCTTGGGAGTCCACTGGGCCTACTGTTGATTATAGGCCACATGCGTGTGATTTTACCAGGTCGATGGACACGACTCTGTTCTCCTTTTTACCAGCAAGGGGCGGTAGCACAACTGATCTTGTTCCGGTGACTGCCAAGACAGGTACTGCTTTTCTGTAAGAAGGCCCAAATTCCTTCTTCACCGCGATCTTTTCTCTGACTAGATCCCCAATCTTTGGAATCCAGACAGGCCTTGCTGGGGCTGTTGCTGGGGCTGTTGCTGGTGGTGCCTCGTCAGTGGTACTTGGCTGTTGCTTTAACTTTATGTTGCTTAAGGATTTTCTTGTTTCATTCAGTTCCTGTAAAACAGCCAAACGATCCTTTACATCAAAGTGCGTTGTTTCTTCTTGTACCACTGACATCTGACTATCGAGGTCCTGAATACGCATTCTAATTCCGAACAATAGTTCGTATGGGCTGAAACCTTTTAGAGAATTTCTTGGCATGTTGTTAAGACTAGTCTGGACACTTATTAAATGTTTGACCCACCCAGCGCCTGAACCTAATACCTTCGCTGTTATAGATTGCTTTATGTCCCGGTTTTTTCTTTCTACCACACTGTTCCCTTCGGGGTGCGACGGACAAGAATACCGCAACCCAATTCCCATGCTGGCCATGGCCTCCTTATAAGCTCGAGAGCTAAAAGCAGGACCCTGGTCAGAATGGAACGTGGTAATTGCGTATGTGCCGATAAAGACTCGCAAATCTTTTATAACCGTTCTAGCGTCAGCCGAGCGCTGGAGGCCTCATTCTTTAAGTGTGTTTAGCCTTAACTGTGTACAATGGGACGCGCTTCTCTTCTTTGATTGCGCAGATAGACCGCCTTATGCTGTCTAGAAGGGATCCTGAAACTACACTGGCCTGTTCATTACTGCGATCTCTGTTGCAGTCTTCACAATTTTGAGCAAAACATTGAATGTCTATGCTCATTCCTGGCCACCAGTACTCTGATTGTAATTCTTTCAGAGAAACCTTAATTGTTTGGTGTCTCAGACCCAACCCCATATGTGCTTCCAGTAAGAGGAAGCCCCTCCTGCTCCTGTTTGGAATTACTCTGTCCCCCACTCCAGGGATTCGAGCAAAAGGAACAGAGTTTGCATCGATTACGTATGCATAATTGAGTGGATAGTTTACGGGTAGTGCTGCACAGTCGCCTTTTACGGTCGTTTTTACTGCCAGCATGGTTTCCCCGTCTATGTATTTTTCTGTACGCTTTTTTGTGGCTACGGAAGCCGGTTTAGTTGCTTCCGCGGTGGCTGAATTAGCCAATGAATTCCCTGCAACGTGAACGCCATCACGTCGAAGACTCTGTGCGTGAATCACGTGAGTCTTTTGTAGTTCTTTGTGTAAAAGAGTTACCTGTTTCCATAGCAATTTATGCTTTATTGTGGCACCTGTGTCATCTTTGTAGTCGTTTTCGATCCAACTCTGCAGTTTATTGTTGTAAGAGTTGACGCAAAAATGAGAATCGCACACTATAAGTGTCGGGAATTCACGTTCTGCATTTTCGAGCGCCATCTTTAAACATCTGATTTCAGTTCTCTGAACCGAACAGTTTCTTACAGATTCAGTTTTTGTTACTTTCGGTCTGAATTTACCGCACAGCCAACAACCTTTAATAATCGCACACGCTGCATCGTAGGATTTTCTCTCTACGTTGAAATGCTGTACAAAGCTATCTGTATAGATTATACATGCGTATTGTGGGAGAGGCAGAATTTCGATTGGCAGAGGATATTCTTCTTCATATTCTAAATCATTCAGTTCTTCGTATTGCGGGCCGAAATAGTATTTCACATCTTCCGCTCCTAGAGAATCTATACACTGTATCCATTTCGGATCCAGTGACACTGTAGGCAGGTTTACTGGGCTGAATAGCGCTTCGAAGGCGGATTCCGCTGTAAGGATATTAATCCGTTTGCCGTGTGCTAGTTCTCGTTCATTTGCTAATGCGATTTGCACTGCCTTCACAGTTCTTTCTGTGTGACAGAATGTTTTTTCTGCTTGTGTGTACAAGTGTGATTTAATTGAAATTGGTACCTTTTCTCCCTCATTAGAGGTCAGGTATGTGAATCCGCATCTTCCTGGGATGACTCGGATTACAAGATCACGTGTGTTGTCACGTGTATCTAATTTTGTTTTTGCTAACATGTCTGTTTGCAGTGATCTCAAAATTTCTGTGTGTTTTTGAGTCCAATTGATTTGTTTAAAATCAGGTTTAATTAGTTCGTAGAGAGGTTTAACCCTCTCTGCGTAATTTAGGATGTAAGTTCTTCCGAAATTCAGAAAACCTAGTATGGATTGTAAATTCTTCAGCGTTCTTGGAGCTTGGAGTACAGCGCACTTCTCTAAGAAGTTGTCCGCTAGGCTTTTCCCTTCACTTGATAATTCGTACCCTAAAAATAGTACCGTCAGATGGGCAATTCGAGACTTTTTAAAGTTGAATTTGTAACCCTCTGCTGCGAACCCAAGTATAATGGTGTTCACTCTTTTCAAGTGAGTATCCAAGTCGTCGTCTGTGAGATAGATATCATCTACGTAAGATAATGCCTCATCATCATAGATTTGTAGTAACTCTGTTACCCTAGCTGAGAATAGTCCTGGGCTGTTCTTGAACCCCTGTGGGAGTCGACAGAATTTTTTCTGCGACCCAAATGCAGAGAAAGCGGTCAAATATCTGCTTTCTGGTGCAATGTTTTGACAAAAGAAGCCATTAGATATGTCTAATGTCGTTTTATATTTTTTCCTAACTATATTATTCATTAGGGCTGCACTATGCGAGTTTTGTACTGCAAAAGTTTTGCAACATGTATTAAGATGTCTGTAGTCCAAAACTAGACGATATGAATTGTCTGGCTTGGGGACAGGAAACAAAGGATTGTTCATTTGAGAGGTGCATGTTTCAATCACCCCCTGATATTCAAGTTGATCTAAGATCTCCCTGACTCGCTTTTTAGCTTCTTGCTTTATGGGATACTGCCGTTGGGCAGTTGGTTCACTTTTTAATTGGATTTTGTGAGGAGGTGAATCCTCATCCCATCCTACATGATTTTTATATAATGCAGGTGCCTGGGCTACTGCCCATTTCCTTGCATATGTATATTTTTTGTGAATCGAAATGTGATTCGAGAAGGCAGGCATAATCACTTCTTCGCCACGAGGGCACTCCCTGACAAACTCTGGAGGCCAATCTTTTTCAGCTAACAGAATATCATAGCCTTTTGAGAACTTATCCCAAAATAGACCCCTTATTTTCCTAGTCTTATCACCCTCTATACGCAATGTTATTTCGTATATTTTATGGGGCTCGCTAAGTCTGGCGTCGGCAGTTTCAACCTGAATGTATTCATTCGTGTCCACTGTCTCCAGATGACTCATCAAGATCTTGCGCGCTATACTGATTTCTGCTGCACTGTCCAACATTGTCAATGCCCACTCCCCGTTTTTCAACTGTGTCCTCAGTATTCTCGGCATGGTTGATTACTCTAATACTGGCTACCTTCTTTTTCTGAAATTGAGATTTCTTATTTTGAGCAGGTTCCTTGTCTTTGGACTTGGTGTGCTCTCCTGGGTCTGACCGTCCTCTTCTTTCCGATTTCTGTGGAAAAGACCGAGAGGGACGTGTATCAATACTTTGATATCTATCAGGTTTTTTCAGATTATCCCTATTTCTAAGGTTATATCTTTTCTCAGAGGGCTCCCTCTGGGGAGACTGGTGTTCTCGAGTCGGAGTTCTTTCCCTCCGTCGAGGAGACCTTCCTCTGGACTGGAAAACTTTTTCCTTGGGAGTGGATTGTTTATTTCCATCCCAGCTCTTTTTAGGAGTGTTTAAATTATTTTTAATAAATAATTTTTCAGGATTTTCGAGCAGTTGGGGCTTTACCGGTTTTCCACCCAAGCTGTCTCTACCTAATTCGTCATAGCACTTTTCTATGATTTTTGCAAGCTCAACAGGATCTTTTATAACTGTTTCCTTCAACTTCTGGTGAATCGCCACAGATGCTGCTTCTCTTTTAATGTTGGCTAATAATATAGCCGAGACCTGCTTGAAGTCTTTCAGTAATTTCATACCTAGATTTAAAGCGGGCTCTGGACCGAATTCATTTTGAATCTGTTTTAGCACTTCTGGTATTACCGCCATAGACGGAACACCGTGTGTTTTTGTGTAAATGGAAGCAAAGACTGTACCCCAAGTGTCGCAGTCCTCCACGTGTGGTGCGATTCCCATAGGTAGGCAGATGGTCAAAATTCTGTGTTTCTCAATAGGGGTAGTATCAGGAAATACTGCCTCTATTTGAGTGATTTTCTGTGCTAACCAGAAAGGAATTTGTTCCCGTTTTACGGGTGTTTTACCAAGACATGACTGTATGTTCTGTGGTGTAATTTTATTAGTGTTCCCCTGATGAGGGGTCAGCTGTGGTGTATTAACAGCTGGTTGGACTGTTGCAGTCCGCATTACATATTGGACTAATTGCCTATGTATTTTAATTAGTGTTTTGAGCTGTACGAACAGCTCTTCCTTAGACATTTTTACAATGTCCGGATGTGGTGTGTAGCTGGCTAGAACCGGCCACGTGGCTCCTGGTCTACCTAGTGGACCGAGCCTAGTTATGTGACCATTATGTTTTAGGGCGCCATTAAACCAGAGCAGGTGCTCTTGAAATTTAAGTGGAATTTCAATCTCCTCGAAAGGAGCGTACTCTTCCGGAGGTTTCTCTATTTTGTAATAGTGAAACTCTTTTGTTATAGCGTTTACCGCTGGAAAGTTTATCCATGAATAGAATACCTCTGTCTGCCGATATTCGTGAGCCTCTATCACGAAAATTATTGTACCACCTTGAGGTGTCAGTCCGTTTTCTATAAGTTTTAACGTTATAGATTTTCTTAAATGTGCCCGGATGATTATAGCATCCGGGTCTGTGTGTTCGGGACCTTGCTGAGTCGCATCTGCTGCGGCCCCAGTGGTTCCGTTATTTTCTGGCATTGTTAAAATGCAAGGTTTGCAGAGTAGGTCTCCAAGGAGACAAAGATTAGGTGCACAATATTTTGGAACACTGTATCCTTCAACGTTGAATAAACCAGAGCTTTACATAGGAATCTCTTCCTACTAAGGTCGGGCGGATTTTAACCTTTCACCCACTCCAGACGTCTATTGGAGTATTTACGGGAGAAAGGGGTCTGTGAAATATGCACAACTGAGTTACTCTACCGTCTTGCGTTAGTTTATCGCCTTACCAAACGTTGGGCACCATGTAGTGTAGTTCCTAGTTTCCCACTAGGCCCTGCGCATTGGAATAACATAAACAGTAGTATCGACGTGGAACTGCGGATATTCCAGGCCTCCACTGACTATGCTAAACTTAATTGGGTTGTGTTACCAACTAGCTCAGAGGTCACTGGAAACTTTCTTCTCTGCATGGGAAGTGATCAGCTTCCTTGGCACAGACAAGAAGGGATTCAGTTTTCCAACAACCGTGCAACATGACAACTTTGCTCCTCAGATCAAGAGTCAATCTCTAGGGTCGTGTGAAACAATAGACATGTATTTTACTCAGTCAGTTCAGTGCAGTTTACTTTCACGAGATGTAGAGAATAGAGAGACGGGCGTTTGTCAATAAAGGGTTAACATTTATTGAACAGTCTTTCTTCTCGTACAAGAGAAATGTATTGCCACAATTGCAAGACTTGTTATTATAAAAAGTACGTACAGTAAGATAAGGATTGCGAAATAGAACTGTAAAAGCATTGATATGGTTTCTTAGCCATACAATGGTTTAAAAGTAATAAAACATATATACAGTCATATATACATTAGGCTAAAATACTCAACTGGTGCTTCTAACTACGCCTACCCCAGTGTGCCTGACCTAAGCCTAACACGTGGAAGGGAAGTAAGTAAGTAGATTTAAGTTAAGTTGGTTTTGCCAAGGTTTGTTTCAAGAATTCTCGTCTAAGGGTTTAGTCAACACCATACCTCTGAATAGAATGATGGAGGATTGGTATCTCCTTCAGGGGAAGCTCGATATCCCAGTCACCTGCAAGGGTAGACCGGAAACGCCGGAGCTGGATTTCTCTGCACGAGAAAGGCAGCGGCTCTTCTTCAGCGCGTCGAGGAAGGAGGGGGGACAGCGTCCGCGGGCAGCTGGAATCTGCTGGATGTCTTCGCAGAGGGACGGCTGTTCAGCTCCTAAGCGTACTGCACCATAGTTCGCGCTTTAGCAGCGATAATGGTATCAGTAGCTTCACCACCAAGGGGACAGCAGGCTGCAGCGACAGAGTGCTAGCTTCACCAACACGGGGTCTTGCAGGCAGCTGGCATCAGCAACAGTAGCTCATTGCTTAAGGCAACGTTGGTAATATTTATACCTGACAGGTGCCGGGTTTGACGCAAGTTTGCTGGACATAAGACGTCAATTAAAGATGTCACTAGGAAGTGATAGTTATCAGTTGCTCATTAGAGTTCCATTACTAATCAAAACACAGCAAGCGGGGATTTCCAGGTTTGCTGAGTTTTTATCTTGTTGAAGAACTCGGAGTGTTAATCTAGGAATATCAGATAGTGACTTCTGCTCTGTCATTGCACTAATTGGTCGCAAAGGAAGTAGCAGAGAGCTATGCTGGAATGTGGCTCTGTTCGTGTGAGGCCAGAGATGACTTTTCAGAAAATCGCACTTGAACGGTTATGCCAATATAGGGAATAAATGGATTTATAGCCGAATAGGGGCATAAGGTCACAGTATCGATCAGGAACCTAGATAAACATGCAACAGGCCCTAGACGATGGCCAGCGGATAGTACCAAGCGATGACGATGAGGCCATATACGGGATCCCGAACTCACAGATCTCAGTGGACTTGCCTGTCGTCATGCCACAAACCTCTGACCTGATTCATTAATTCCGCAGGTGAAGTTTGCAATGGTTATGCCATGGCGGGGGGGGGCCGGCAGAGATCGACTGGACGATGGAGTGCAGCTGGCGCCTGCTACTGCTGGGGGTGTCTCCCTCCCCCCCCCTGCCTGCCGATTGAACAGTGGACGCCTGGAACAGTGAGTAATGCCCCTGCGGCACTGGTGGTCGACGGGGTGGGTAATGGCGGGGTTGTCTTTCAGCATGCACCCCACCCTGGTCGTCTCCATGTGCGGGCCTGGGCGGGAGGGGGTTCCTCCCAACAGGGGCCCACGGCCCACAACACATGACATTCTGCCCCACGCCTGCAGAGACTCACACAGACGAGGCCTCACACGAGCAGAGCAACTCTGAGCACCGGAGCACAGACGGTGGCCACCAGCACCTTGTATTGTAAGGCTCGGGGAAGGGACTTGATTTCCCTAACTGACTACATATCCTCCTTGCCGAGATTGTGCTTAGCGCACGTTGCCCCTTAGACAAGTAAGGTTGTTTCTCTCACTCGAGAGCATAGACGGTGGCCCATTTTGCCACTGCCCTTTTGGTATTTTAGTGGGGTTTGCCCGCTGTTGGTTACTGTTATTCATTTTTTTTCCCCGCCCTAATGTCTTCCTGAACATTGCTGAGTGTACTGTGGGGGGTGGATACGAGAGAACTGGGAGAACTGATGTGAGAGCACTTGGTGGAGCTGCTGTTAATAGAAATGTTGGGGGGGAGTGTATACTGCCAACATGACTGCGATAAAGCTGTGTACCTGGAACATCAGAGGCATGCACACACCTGCGCGTAGGTATCAAATATACTTCTACCTGAAAAGGCAACAAGTGCAGGCGCACTCCTGCAGGAAACACACCTGAGTGGGGTGGAGGTGGCTGCGCTGCGGCGAAGATGGAGGGGACAATTATATGCCACCGAATACTCCTCGTTTGCTCGCGGGGCGCTATTGTGGGTGAAGCCCGGCACTCCCTTCACAATGTCAGAAGTTCACACAGACCCTGAAGGGAGGTATGTCCTGGTAAAGGGCCGCATGGACGGGCAACCAGTAGTTCTGGTGTCCATTTACGCTCCTAACGCGGACCAGGGTACCTTCCTGGCACGCATTTCGGAGAAACTGGCGCCTTGGCACGGTGTCCCATGGATACTAGAAGGCGACTACAACACGGTACTGGACCCTGTGATGGACCGCTCGGTCCCGCCCAGGCCAGAGGCAACATCCCTGGGGCCACGAGGGCACTCACACAGTGGGCGACACAGTGGGACCTGAAAGATGCATGGCGCGCGCACAACCCCGACGCTAGGGTATACTCATATTTCTCAGGGGCGCACACACTGCACGTCCGCCTGGACAGGTACATGGTGTCTACGGAACTGTTGCCGCACATTACTGACTCCCAATACCTAGGCCGGACACATTCGGACCACAACCCCCACACCCTACACATGGCTTGGTAACGCCCGTACCCACCCATCCCTACATGGCGGCTACAACCTGCTTTACTATTAGACGCCCCCTTTAGGGACTCCCTGCAGGCCTGCGTAGCACAATACTTCACTGACAACTCGGACACAGCGTCCTCTCCGAGAGTGGAGTGGGACGCCTTCAAGGTGGTGATACGGGGACACTGCCTGAGCGCTCAGGGAAGCATACAGAGGAAGTTGGAGGTAGAACTGCGCAGGGTAGAAGCGGACTTACTCCGCTGGGAACAGGAGGCGGTGGGCGGCACTGGAGACCGGCTGAGGGAGGCCCGAGCGGAACATGAAGCATTGCTGGAAAGGCTGCGGCACGTTAACTTCGCGGCCCACTCGGCGCGAGTGCACCAATACAGTGACAAACCCGGGAGGCTATTGGCCTGGCTGGTCAGACAGGAGAACCGCACGGAGCCAGTATCCACTATCCGTACGGCTGAGGGAGAGATAGTGTACACCCAAGGCAAGATACATCAGGCGTTTGTGGGGCACTACCAGGCCCTATACAAATCACAACTGAGGGTCTCCGTGGCCTACATTGCGGATTACCTTGTGGACATCCCACTGCCTTCCCTCACGGACGCACAGCAGGGCGCTCTAGGGGCACCATTCACCCCGGAAGAAATACGCGAAGCCGTTTTCGCACTGTCCAATGGCAAGTCCCCTGGCCCGGATGGCCTGCCCGCTGAATTTTTTAAGGCATGTTCGGACACGCTGATCCCGGAGATGCTCAAATTGTACAACAATGCGATTGAGGACTCGGCGCTCAGAGACTCGCTCAATGAGGCAAACTTGGTCTCACTACTGAAGCCAGGCAGGGATGGTACGCACATGGGGTCATACAGGCCGTTAGCCATGCTGAACACCGACTATAAAATCTTCACCTCCCTCCTGGCCCGACGCCTGGCCCTAGAGGTTCAGACCCTGGTACATGCGGATCAGAATGGCTTCATGCCGGCGAGGAGCACCTCCCACAACCTGCGTCGCCTCTTCCGGGTTCAGGAAGCGGCCGCAACGCATTGGCCGAGATCGGGGTGTCTGGTCTTGGACCCGGAGAAGGCTTTCGACTCTGTGGAGTGGCCATATCTGGGGGCGGTATTGGATAGATTCGGTATGGGAGATGCCTTCGCAGACATGGTCGGACTGCTCTACCAGAGACCCAGTGTCCGAGTACGGACAGGCGGGCTGCTATCGGAGAAGGTCAGGGTACGCAGGGGCACTCGACAGGGTTGCCCCCTGTCGCCCCTCCTTTTCTCTCTGGCCATTGAACCCCTGGCGGCTCTACTACGGGACAGAGGAGCGGAATGGGGGATCCCCCTGGCCGGTGGAATACACACGGTCTCGCTCTACGCGGACGACCTGCTGCTCTATGTGCGGGACCTTACCGCGGTACCCGCCGAGCTGTCGAACATCTTCCAGACCTTCGCGGAGGTCTCGGGCCTCAGATTCAACTGGACCAAGTCTGGTGTATACTCGTTCAGCCAAGACCAGGGGGATTGCGATGTGCACCTTGGAGGGGCTCGGCTCGCATGGTACCCAACCACGTTCAAATACCTCGGGCTACACATCTACAGAGACCCGCAGAACATACTGGAGGGTAATCTGGTGCGTGCTATCTCCTCATTGCGAGCCCAGGTGTCCTTCTGGAAGACTTTGCCATTGAACGTGCCCAGCCGGATAGCACTATCCAAAATGATAGCGCTCCCCAGGCTACTCTACCACTTTGCGAATATCCCAACGTATGTCCCCTCACGGATATTCCGGGACCTGGAATCAATGCTTCGCGGCTTGATCTGGAACACGGGACGCCCGCGCGTGGCTCTGACTAAGCTATACTCCCCGACTGCGGAGGGAGGACTGGCAGTCCCCAACATGGAGCTATACTACCTAGCTGCACAGCTACAATGGGTGACGTACTGGCTTAGCGACACACATCTCGACGACACGGCCACAGGGGACTACCAATGGACCCACCCCCAAGTGTGCGCCCTGTTTCACCCGTTGACCAAGGGTCCCCGCCCTCTACCCCTACATATGGCTGTGGCCCGCAAGTGCTTTGTCCGTAGCCTGAAACTGACGCAGAACGTCAGACCGTATGCCCCGGCCCTCCCCCTGTTGGGCACCCCCAGGAGGTGCGGGATGATAACGCCACGCAACCTGGAACACTGGAATGCAGCCGGAGTAGAGACCATGGGCGACCTGTATGCAGATGGGGCCCTGCTTCCATTTGCGGAATTGTCGGAGGGCACAGGCCTGCCGGCAGGGCAGTTCTTGCTCCACGCGTCGGTACTGCGGGCATATACTGACTCCTGGGGGGACATCCAGGAAGAGCCACCGATGCATCATCTAATCCAATACTTGCATGTCATGGGCAGAGGCTCACACATTACACACTGGCTGGCGCAGGCGCTTCTCATTCACACACAAAAACCCACGCAGCAGATCAGGGACAAATGGGCAGCCCACCGAGGGAGGGACTGGACAGATAAGGAGTGGAACCTAGTTCTAGCCAGCCCTGTGAACGTCCCCCGCAACTCCAGCTTCCGCATCATCCAGTTGTACATATTGCACCAGGCGTACTTAACACCAGATAGAATAAATAAGTATTTTGCGATCGACACTGCCGCTTGTCCCAGATGTGACCTGCTGGGCGCGGACATCCTACATATGCTCTGGCACTGCCCATCTCTGACTACATACTGGGGGGAAGTGACATCACTCCTGACTCACAGCACAGGCCCGGGATTGCCTGACACGTGGGAGGCATGCGTTCTTGGGTTGTATAAAAGGACTAAACTGAATAAAACACAAGCCCGGTTCTGGGATCTGGGCCTCCTCACGGCCAAGCGGCTGCTCACCAAGCACTGGAAGCGACGGGAACCACCTACCCCAGCACACTGGTTTGCGTCCTTCACTAACTGGGCCAGGGCAGAGGGTACGGCACTTCACAGGGAGGAAATAGCGGGTCTGAGGCAGTTCCCGATCGCACAGCTCTGGGATGGCATCCTGGGGTCCTTGCAGAGGGAGGGCGCGGTCAGAGGGCTCACGTAGAGAAAGCTGTGCTGGGCGAGCGCCATGGGGGCGACAACTCAGTAGGCGGAACCACCACGCATCGTGCCCCCCCCCCGATCCGGACACCGACCTACGCACGCAGGCCACAGACACGGTCCGCCACCCACACGAGTGCTCTCCAGCAGGCGCCACCTTACAATTCGCCCCCAGCTCCAAGCCGTTGACACCGCTCCCACAAGTGCACTCCACCCCCCCCCACCCCTTCCCCTCATGTGTTCACATGTTTGAAGTATCGGACTCCTGATTCCCAGCTGTAGCCTCAGCACCCTTCCATTTCACGGTGGACAGACACCACTAGCCACGCCCCAACAGCGAATCCAGGCGCGGGTGACATCTGCTACAACAACAGCTAGGCTACCCCACTTGACTGCTACACACGCCGCTAGCCAGGCCGGCGACCGGCGAGACACCACGGCCCACAGGAGCTGTCCCGCTACAAGTCCGCGCTTATTTGCGCATGCGCACCACTGACCCACTAATATACTGACGCATTATCAGTGTACACTGCACCGTATAGAGGGGTCTTCTTTTAGCACCATGTAAGCAGGACAGACACGACGCGGCGCAGCCGCGAAAGCGACATTGGGACACGCCGATACGAACTGTTCTGTTTCATTTGCTGAATTCATGGTTTAGTTCTAGAAAAATTGTAAAATAAGATGTCACTTATGGAACTGTTTATTTGCTGAACGAAAGTAATGTGACCGTAATACCTAAAGTTTAACATGCCAGAGACGAGTGGGGCGCAACAGCACACCATGCCCTGCAGACCCTCGCCCTCAGGATCTGCCGTCTTTATGCAGCCGGCCCGCAGGGTTGTAGGCTTTGCTATATGTACTGCACTTTTGAACACTAATAAACGTCTTACAAAAAAAAAAAAAAAATGAGGGGTACGAGACAGGGTTGTCACCTGTCCCCCCTATTATTCGATTTGTATATAGAGCCGTTCGCACAGAAACTGAGAGGAAACCATCAAATCAAACCATTTGCCTACTGCGATTGGATCAAAAAAGTGTCCCTCTACGCAGATGATATTATGATTTTTACACCAGATATAAATACTGCGTTTCCAGTGGTTATAGATCTCACCCTGGAGTTTGGAAAGGTGTCAGGATACGAGGTGAATGCCTCTAAAATGGAATGTTAACCTAAATACACATAGTGCGACATCGAGGGCTAACTTGAGATACCTGGGGTTTGTCATAGACAAAAATATAAATACGATAGCCTCTCTAAATTTTGCAAAAGTTGCAGCGCAGTACCGAAAATTGATGAGAGCATGGGCACATCTCCCTCTCACCATCTTGGGGAAGGTAAATCTAGTTAAAATGTCCATACTGCCAAAGATCTCATTTTTATTCAATTCAATACCGCTGTTTTTTTACCCTAAATTAATTGTAAAACTGCAGAGCGAGATATCCTCTTTTATCTGGAATAATAAGAATCCAAGAATTGCTTGGAAAAAGATAAGGCGTCGGAGGGAGAAGGGCGGGCTGGCGGGCCCAGACCTTCAGGCTTCTGCATGGGCATTCCAGCTAACGCATGCACGCACGCTCTTTAAAACACCAACTGATACAGGCCTGGGCCTTATGTTTTCCACTTTGCTGAGCTGTGAGGGAGTTGAGCAGGCCAGCTTCCTGTTTAAGTTTGGTGATCCCAAATTTAAAAAA
This sequence comes from Lissotriton vulgaris, assembly GCF_964263255.1. Classification (NCBI taxonomy): domain Eukaryota; kingdom Metazoa; phylum Chordata; class Amphibia; order Caudata; family Salamandridae; genus Lissotriton; species Lissotriton vulgaris. Next base: position 839,047,272 of record NC_141699.1, on the reverse strand, counting down.
AAAATAAAGCTTAAGATACGACAGGGGATGGCCAATACATGGTATAGAGTGAGATACTCGATTAATCTAGGATATTTTTGAAGCAGAGCTCCAATATGGGATTTATCTGCACCCCCTGCCTGGGCGGAAGACGCATTAGCCCTACCACTTAAAGAGGCAGGAATTACATCATGGGGAGACTTATTTTTTGATGGATCTCTGCTTCCATGGAACTACTTGACTAACAAAATTGGGCCGAGATTTTCAAGATTTAAATATCTACAAATCTCAAGTTGGGCTCAGGCACAAAATACACTGCCCTCACGTAACAGCAGGCTTCCTATAGGGGGAGTGAGGGAACTAGAAGCATGCCTGCTTGACAAACCACCTATAAAAAAAGAGATCTCGCTCTGGTACAACATGATCATAGAGGAATCAGATGGTAAATTCTGTCTTCCTACGCAATTGTGGGTGGAGTCTATGCCAGGAGAAGATGTGGAAGAACTTTGGCTAACCTCATGCAGGGTATTGTGGGATTTGGTTAAGCCTGCTTGGCTACGAAGGAACCACGTATTAACAATACATAGAGCTTATTACTCCCCGCAGAGGCTGTCAAAATTTTCCCAGACAGGGCCTGTCTCTTGCCCAAGATGCGGCTTAGTGGCGGCGTCCGACATCCACATGTTTTTTGAATGCCCACAAATCACCCCATTCTGGGATTCCATAAGTAGTAAATTGTCTTTGATTCTGGATTCTCAGGTTACCATCGATTTGGGCTTAGTCATTTTTGGCCTGAGTGGAAAAACTCGTAACGCTGCCTCCAACTTAGTGTTCTATTCCATTCTGGCGGCCCGCAGGGAAATTTGTAGACACTGGAAAGACGCTTTGCCACCCACTTTTTATGAATGGCGTTCTTCAATCCTCCAGATCTCGAAACTTGACTTGGCAAGGGGAGGAAATCAGGTGAAAAGAGCCTTTTGGAAGCTGCTGGAGAGGTCATGTTGACACCTGGTTTTTTTTTTCTTTTTTTTTTTCCCCAGGTCCGATGATGAATGCTGACATGGCTCACCTTCTGGTCCGCCATAGTTGTGACGATGCTTAAAGGGCCTTGGTATTCCGGGCATTATTGTCCAACAGAACAGCCCGCATGCTAGAATCTCACGGCCTGCCAGCTGATACTGAAGGGATTTGGTTCACCATCCCTCCTACGCTATCCCCGCCAGCTGATGCTGAGTCAGTACAGAGGCACTGCCTGATTCTGCGGTAGTTTTCTGTCTTGACAGATTGGAGCCAAGAACGCAAATGAGGATAAAAGAAGGACAAGAAAGAAAGAAAAAATAAATAAAACCATTGAAATTCCCACGTTATAGTTAGTTTGACTCACTATAACTTGCGCGCCTGCAATGCACTGCTGATGACGTCACATATTACATCACTCATGACATGGTCAGTGACATCACTCATGACATCGAAACTGGACAAAGGGGAAGGGGTGTAACCACCCCCTTACCCAGGTCCACGCATAGGAGGGACCTCAGAGTTAGATCAACCCCTAAACTTAGTATTAGTATAGGATCCCAGTCCCTAGGATTTTAGATTTCCCTGGACGAAACTCTGCAACATATATCTTGGACCTTTGACATTCCAAATCGACTGGAAGATGGAAGACATTTTGACTATATTCTGGACCTGCGTTGTCGCGTAATGCGTCATATGACGTGCCGCGTTAGCGCACCCGGAAGTGCTCCGGTGCGCGAGGCGCAGCTTCACGGAAACGATCCAGAGCGCGGCGCGCAGCGCGTAACGTAAGCATAACAGGTCATGTGACTTGTTAATAAAACTTTTCATTGGTTCATTTTACTTTTGTTATTCTAATGATGAAAGGCTTGGTCATATGACCTAAAAATAACACTTTTCATTGCTTTCGAACATTTTTTTTTCCCAAATGATGAAAGCCCCACCTTTTTTTTTCTCACTCTGACTTGTAAAGCAAAGGTCCCTGATGCATTTACAGTTTATCACTAACAATGTTCCAGGCTAATGTATTTTCCCGGGAAATTTAAAACTGTCCTGCAAGTAAAATATTCCTATTTCGAGAAAAAGGGCGTTTCTTAGTCCCATGAGGGAGCCGTTGAACAAAAGAGGCTCGGCCTGCTGTCTTAGTCACTGATAGGCATGAATATCGGATTCTTATCGATCACTTTATGTTGCAGGAGTGGAAAACACAACAGCCCTTGACCATTTATCTTTACTGCGTTCCTGCGTATTATACCTTTTAACCGTCATGTAATCAGGCTGCTTTATTTCACTTGCCTTTTACTGATTCAAAAACAGTGGCTATTATTCAAAACTTTACCAATCTAGGTACTACTACAATGTTTTGTTTTAAAAACCTTTATTGTGAAAATGTCAGTATACAAATACGGGCCTATAACCATGTGGGCCGGCCACGGAGCAAACTGGAATCGTATATGATGAGGGGACATTTACACTGTAGAAGAACGTAACGGGCGACCCATTAGGTTGCAAGAACTAAGGTGTCTAACAGTTGCGGAATCGGTGGAGGTACATTTTATAATTAAAGTACGACAGGGCCAGTTACAATAAAATTATCTAGATATACATTTGCGGGCAAGTACCATGGGTGACGTTAATTTGAACTTTCAATAGTACAGTAATCAATAACACATCAGAACTTAATATCAATAGGGATGTCCAAATGTTCAATCAGTACTCGGCCCCGCCCGCCATGTGCTTCAAAACTGCATACGTATCTCGTGATATCAAGGTTGGGCAACCAGTACACAACAAGGAGTTACGAGTCCCATTTATACCGGCGCCATTTTGGGCAAGGCCGGGCAGGTCCAGGAAGTCAAAATGTCTCCACCAACCAGCGGTCGGACCAGAACCCCTTTTGGCAGTCCAAAAAGGTTCCGTTAAATGACAACAGAAGAGATAGGCAACAAGAACAATCAGTCAAAAGAGGGGATGCTTTCGTGAATGGGGCCCATGCCCTAGCAGGCAAGCGTACGAGTTCCAAGGTGTCCCAGGGCCATTTTAGTGGACCAGGCCCAAATCCAAAGAGCCGGCCACCATTTTGAGAGTCCTGTTGCAGCCGGCTATCGCTGCACCGCAAGAGTGGGCGCAATTCAGCTGGATGGCGGGTGAGTCACTGTACCGCAAGAGCGGGCGGAACTCAGCTGGATGGCGGGCGAGACGCTGTACCGCAAGAGCTGGCGGAACTCAGCTGGACGGCGAGTGAAACGCTAAAAGGCGCCCCACTGCAGATGAGGTGCCTCCACCTGGGGAGGCGGGAGAGGCCCGTTTGCGCCGCCTCCCCCCCCCCGGGCACCCCACGCCGTCTTTCGGCGCAGCATTGTAGGATGGCCACACCAGTGCGGCAACTTGCTGGACACCACCTCGGTGCCATCCGGATCTCGGCGCGTTGTGCTGCCTTCGACCTACTGTAGCAGCAAGTGCGGGCGCAACTCAGCTGGACGGCGAGGGAAACGCTAAGAGGCGCCCCACTGCAGATGAGGTGCCTCCACCTGGGGAGGCGGGAGAGGCCCGTTTGCGCCGCCTCCCTCCTCCCCCGGGCACCCCACGCCGTCTTTCAGCGCAGCATTGTAGGATGGCCACACCAGTGCGGCAACTTGCTGGACACCACCTCGGTGCCATCCGGATCTCGGCGCGTTGTGCTGCCTTTGGCCTACTGTAGCAGCAAGTGCGGGCGCAACTCAGCTGGACGGCGAGTGAAACGGTAAGGGGCGCCCCACTGCAGATGAGGTGCCTCCACCTGGGGAGGCGGGAGAGGCCCGTTCGCACCGCCTTCCCCCCCCCCCCCCCCGGGGCACCCCACGCCGTCTTTCGGCGCAGCATTGTAGGGTGGCCACACCAGTGCGGCAACTTGCTGGACACCACCTCGGTGCCATCCGGATCTCGGCGCGTTGTGGTGCCTTCGGCCTATTCGCACATCGGTCCGCTACTGACGCCGCCTCACAGGCCAACGGATTTTGTAGGCTTTTTATAGCCCAAAGCCGCAGAACAGGTCATGTGACTTGTTTATAAAACTTTTCATTGGTTCATTTTACTTTTGGTTTCCTAATGATGGAAGACTTGATCATATGACCTAAAAATAACACTTTTCATTGGATTGAAACATTTTTTTTTCCCAAATGATGAAAACCCCACCTTTTTTTTTCTCACTCGGCAGTCCAAAAAGGTTCCGTTAGATGACAACAGAGGGGACAGGCAACAAGAACCATCAGTCAAAAGAGGGGAAGGCAAGTTCTTCCCTACCGGGTCACGTTGGGGCTCCACCGGAAGTCATAGAATTGGTAGTCTACAGTGTTTCTGGATGTTTCAGACTGAAGCTGGCGTCAGCATGAGAGCACCACCATCTCGTAGCTCCGTCGTGGCCATTCCGCAAGCAATCATGGCAGCCGCTCCCCACCGGAAGCCTGCGGGAGTCGGGGGCCCCGATGACTTTTGTAGAATCTTCAAGGCTGAGGGGACGGTTTCGGGAATGGGGCCCAAGCCCTAGCAGGCAAATGTCCGAGTTCAAATGTGGCCCAGGGCCATTTTAGTGGACCAGGCCCAAATCCGAAGAGCCGGCCGCCATTTTAAGAGTCCTGTGGAAGCCGCCTATCGCTGCACCGCAAGACTGGGCGCAATTCAGCTGGATGGTGGGCGAGACGCTGTAGCCGCAAGAGCGGGCGCAACTCAGCTGAATGGCGGATGACGCACAGTGCCGCAAAAGTGGGCGGTAAACAGCTGAATGGCGACTGAAACGCTAAAGGGCGCCCCACTGCAGCAGAGGAGCCTCCACCTGGGGAGGCGGGGGAGGCCCGTTCGCGCCGCTTCCCCCCCGGGGCGCCCCACGCCGTTTTTCGGCGCAGCATTGTAGAATGGCCAGACCAGTGCGGCAACTTACTGGACACCTCCTGGGTGCCGTCCGGATCTCGGCGCGTTGTGCTGCCTTCGGCCTATTCGCACAACGGACCGCTACTGACGCCACCTCACAGGCCGACGGATTTTGCCGACTAAAAGACAGACCAAAGCAGCCCATTGTTGCTTTGAGATGGATGTTGCAGCAGGCTGCCATGTAAATAGTTGTTTAATTTTTTTTTTTTAAACTTGTTTACTTTGTTGGAGCGTTGTATATATTTATAAGTTATTAAAGTGTTATAATCCTACTACTTTGTTGGAGTGCTATATATTTTTAATGTGACACATAATTGTGAAGACTTTGATGTACAAAAAGGCATCCCTGGAATCTTCTGCTTCAGGCTCGGTCCCACACACCCTTGCAGTGAGAATCCCCTCCCCAATCACAATACAGGATCGTTATCAGATAGTAGGAACATAGGGGGTCAGGATACATCTCCCGTACCCCCTTATACCCATTTCTCACAATGTTTTTCCTCCATCTTGTAGTTTAATTAAAACGAAACACAAAATGGCGAATTCCCATTTCGCGACCCGGTTCGCGAACCGGGAAGCGCTTCTACGGCAAAAAATCTAATTTTTTTTATTTGCCCCACGGGACCCTTTAATAACCCCAACATCATTCCTAGGGGGTCAAGAGGGGTCTACCTTGCCCCCTTTCATTAAATTCCCCCTTCGTTTTTCTCCTCCTCTTGTCTCTCCATCCTACCAAGAGACAAGATGGTGGCCGCTCCGGACTGTTTAGAATGTTGACAGATACCTGAGAGCCAATCAGCTTCGCTTCGCAAAGTTCCGTTACGTGTCAAGTTCGCGAACCGGAGCGCTACCCGGGACGCTGTCACAGATATATCTGTTTTTTAAAACGTTAATTTCTCAAAATCCACTGGAGCACATATATTGAGACCTAGCAAAGGCACATCGGGCTAACAGTCCCTACAATTTTGCCAAGTTTTGTGCAAATCCATTCAGCCGTTCGAGCTAAAAGTGAGGCCAAATGCCCTATAGAAAAATGAATGGGAAAAATGCGTTTTGGGACCCCCCTTTTTTCTCAGCCCCCCCTTGACGAAACCCCCCCAAATTTTAAGGGGATGCTCAAAAACAAAATGTGCCATTTTCCTGAAAATTTCAGCCGATTCCGTCCACAAACGCCAAAGTTATTAGACATAGAATTTTCAAAAGTCCCATAGAGAAAAAATCCTAACTATATATACCTACTGGCGACCGCCAGTAGGTAATATATATATATATATATATATATATATATATATATATATATATATATATATATATAACCTACTGGCGGTCGCCAGTAGATAGTTATAGTTAGGATTTTTTTCAATGTTAAATCTCAAAATTCTATTTGGAATAACTTTGGCACCAGTTGACGAATCTGCCTGAAAATCTCCTCAAAATGGCCTCGTCGAGCTCCGGTCCTTCCCTGAAAGTTTGGCGGGGATTCGTCAAGCGGGGGCCGAGATAAAAGGGGGGTCCCAAAACGCATTTTCCCCATGATAATTTCCATAGGGCGGTCGATTTCACTTTTAGCCCGAACGGCTGAATGGATTTCCACCAAATTTGGCAAAATTGTAGGGACTGGTAGCCCGATGTGCCTTTGCTATGTCTCAAGATATGTGCTCCAGTGGATTTTGAGTAATTTAGGTTAAAAAAAATATATATATCTATAGGCGCGCTCCGGTGCGCGCACCGGGGAGCGCACCAGGCGTGACACGCGACTTGCGCGCGGAAAGCTGATTGGCTCACGGGTGTCTGTAAACATTCGAAACAGTCCGGAGCGGCCGCCATCTTGTGTCTCGGTAGGATCGAGACACAAGAGGTGACATAAAAAAAATGAGAAATGACTATAAGGGGGCAGGGTAGACCCCCTCCTGACCCCCTAGGTTTAATGTGGGGGCTAAAATAGGGTCCCGCGGGGCATTTTAAAAAAATATTTTTTTTCGATTTGCGCGGGGGGAGCGCCCGGTACGCGCACCGGGAAGCGCACCGGGGAGCGAAGCACGGGGAAAATCCAGGACCTTATTTATGAAGGCCTTGCGACAGTTTTGCGCCGCCTGTGCGTCACTTTTTGTGACGCACCAGCGGTGTAAAAAAATGCGCCTCGTTGCGCTATATTTAAAAAGTGACGCATCTAGGTAGATGGGTCACTTTTTAAAACCCTGCGCCACATTATACCTGCGTCAGGTATAATGTATGCAGAGGGGGCGTTCCCCCGCAAAAAGCTTGGTAATAGCGACGCAGTGAAATCTATGAGATTTCACTGCGTCACTTTTAGGATGCTGTTGCGTCAAAATCTTGCGCCTGCCTCACAGCAGGTGTAAGACTGATGCAAGATCTTTCACATGGTGCTTTCCCCATGTGAAAGGACGCATTACTGGAGTTGCGTCACTTTTGTGATGCACTCCAGCAAAGCGTCACTTTTGTGTTTACAGATACATCAGAAATACTGACGTATCTGTAACTCCTTGCGACATGATTCGTCATACATTAAATATGACACATCTGGAATGTCGTATGGAGTGCGCACAGAAAAGTGACGCATCGCACCAGCGGTGTAAAAAAATGCGCCTCGTTGCGCTATATTTAAAAAGTGACGCATCTAGGTAGATGGGTCACTTTTTAAAACCCTGCGCCACATTATACCTGCGTCAGGTATAATGTATGCAGAGGGGGCGTTCCACCCCGAAAAAAGCTTGGTAATAGCGACGCAGTGAAATCCATGAGATTTCATTGCGTCACTTTTAGGATGCTGTTGCGTCAAAATCTTGCGCCTGCCTCACAGCAGGTGTAAGACTGACGCAAGACCTTTCACATGGTGCTTTCCCCATGTGAAAGGACGCATCACTGGAGTTGCGTCACTTTTGTGACGCACTCCAGCAATGCGTCACTTTTGTGTTTACAGATACGTCAGAAATACTGACGTATCTGTAACTCCTTGCGACATGATTCGTCATACATTAAATATGACAAATCTGGAATGTCGTAAGGAGTGCGCACAGAAAAGTGACGCATCGCACCAGCGGTGTACAAAAATGCACATCGTTGCGCTATATTTAAAAAGTGACGCATCCAGGTAGATGGGTCACTTTTTAAAACCCTGCACCACAATATACCTGCGTCAGGTATAATGTATGCAGAGGGGGCGTTCCCCCGCAAAAAGCTTGGTAATAGCGACGCAGTGAAATCCATGAGATTTCACTGCGTCACTTTTAGGATGCTGTTGCGTCAAAATCTTGCGTCTGCCTCACAGCAGGTGTAAGACTGACGCAAGACCTTTCACATGGTGCTTTACCCATGGAAAGAACGCATTACTGGAGTTGCGTCACTTTTGTGAAGCACTCCAGCAATGCGTCACTTTTGTGTTTACAAATCCGTCAGAAATACTGATGTATCTGTAACTCCTTGCGACATGATTCGTCATACATTAAATTTGACCCATCTGGAATGTCGTAAGGAGTGTGCACAGAAAAGTGACGCATCGCACCAGCTGTGTAAAAAAATGCGCCTCGTTGCGCTATATTTAAAAAGTGACACATCTAGGTAGATGGGTCACTTTTTAAAACCCTGCGCCACATTATACTTGCGTCAGGTATAATGTATGCAGAGGGGGCGCTCCCCCGCAAAAAGCTTGGTAATAGCGACGCAGTGAAATCTAAAAGATTTCACTGCGTCACTTTTAGGATGCTGTTGCGTCAAAATCTTGCGCCTGCCTCACAGCAGGTGTAAGACTGACGCAAGACCATTCACAGGGTGCTTTCCCCATGTGTAAGGACGCATTACTGGAGTTGCGTCACTTTTGTGACGCACTCCAGCAATGCGTTACTTTTGTGTTTATAGATACGTCAGAAATACTGACGTATCTGTAATTCCTTGCGACATGATTCGTCATACATTAAATATGACACATCTGGAATGTTGTAAGGAGTGCGCACAGAAAAGTGATGCATCGCACCAGCGGTGTAAAAAAATGCGCCTCGTTGCGCTATATTTAAAAAGTGATGCATCTAGGTAGATGGGTCACTTTTTAAAACCCTGCGCCACATTATACCTGCGTCAGGTATATGACAAGCGTGGAGAATCACTACGCGCGCACTTAGGACCCGGCCTCTCCGGACCCCGCCCGCTCCTGGTCTCTGGTGGTTGGTCGGACGGACGGCCCAATCGGCGTCCGGCCGACCCATTTCCGCTCCGGCGATATCACGTGACCCGAGGGTCAGGGGGTGGAGACTCTGGGCCTATTTAGGGTCAACTCCCTGTGACTGGGGTCTCTGTTCCCGCTATCACTCCTGGATTCCTGACTGCTCACGCCGCACCTGGCCATTCTCGTGATCCGTGCCGGCTTTCCGAAACTCTAAGAAGCAGAAGGATCGAGCATCGTTCGTGTAGCCAGGTAAGGGGTCGAGTGCCTCGGGGGGCCTCGTTGGCAGCCATGAGTCACGGTGGGTGCTGGGAAGGGATTGGAGTGTCGCTGCCTTAAGGGGCTTACGGCTGTGTGCGAGGGTCCTCGGGGTGCGGGTTCCTGCCGGGTTGCGCGTGCGGTGCTTAGGGGTGCTGGAACAGGGAACTTGGGGCGCGTTAGGTGCTAGAACAAGGTAGTGCGAAACTCAATATAGTTAGCATGGCGCCAAAAAAGGGAGGTCAAAAGCAAAAGGATTCTGAACCTGAATTAGCGCAGATTATGAAATTGCTGCTAAAGAAGTTGAGCAAGGAGGCTCCCGATAGCGGGGATGAGAGCGATTCTTCCAGGGGGAGCAGCCCGAGATAGTGGAGCGGCCGCGCAGGGGGATGCCACCGAAGGCCGCTTGTCCGCCATTAAAGAAGGCCAAGGCGCAGCCTAGACGGAAAGGGTAGGCCTAGCCCTGCCAGGGGGAAACAGGACGAGGGATCAGTAGGTCCCGTCCCCACTACCCCGTTAGATGCAGAGCAGGTTTTCCCTTCGGCTCCCATTCCAGATGTGTCCACACCAGTAGACCCAGTGGGTTCAGTTTTGTCTGAGATTAGGGAGGCGCTGAAGGCGTTGGCCCCGGGAGGAGCCGTACCATTAGTCACGGTCCCTCCTTCCCCACTCCCACCGCAGCCGGTGGCCGCAGTGGCGGCCGTGGTCGATCAGTTGGATAGCTTGCTGGCGTCAGTTTCCACACTAGTGGGCCAATTATCACCCCCGGAAAAAGTAGTAGAGAGAGTGAGCGCTGGGGCGGCGGCACCGTGGGTGCCCCCGTAGGCCACAGAACAGGGCGCATTGCAGGATATTCAGAGGCAGTTGGCGCTCTTAGTCGAGTCGCGCAAAGCGTTGCCTAGTGTAGCAATTGGAGCTCAGCCCCCCACGACAGCGATAACGGAGCCACCTACAGGAGGTAAGCCTGGTGACGCTACACTGAGGAACAGCGGGGCGGGAACTAGTCAAGGGAACGTGTTGTCTCAGTCAGGGGTGTTAGCTACGCATGTGAGTATGGAAATGCGAGAGAAGATTTGGAAAGGGGCCTACGTAGATATATTCTCTCTTATCAGGCCGAAGAGACGGGAGGAGGATTACAAGGACAGGGATGGGAAAGAACACTCCTTCCGAGAACGGAGACCTAGGATAGAGGAGACAATAACCAAGTGGTTGTTCGGCTTCCACGTCTATGTCACAGTGTTGTTGGAAAAAAGGCCAGAGTTGGCGGTTCCGCTGGTGTTTTATACTAATAAGGTTGTAAAGGCTCACGCCACTCATGGCGGTTCAGATTGGCTGACATACAATAGGGAGTTTCGCTGGGCGAAGGAAGAAAACCCCTCCATTTGTTGGGATCAGGTTGAGGTCAATGCCTGGTTGGAGAGTGTGAGCACTAGGGAACACCCGGCTAGGCAGCCCTTTCGGACTTCCCAGGGAGGGCCGGGCGAGAAGAAAGGTACATGCTGGGCATTCAATGGTAAAGGGTGCACATGGCCCCCCGGGCAGTGCAAGTTCAAGCACGCATGCGCCTACTGCGGTCACCAGTCCCATCCTGAATCAATTTGCAATAAGAAAACCAAAGAACGGGGGGGTAATGCCCCTAAGGATATCAAGCCTCCCCAAGTCTAATCTGCCTACTCCTGTTGACATTAAGAAACTGATCTTTTGGTTGGACAGGTATCCAGATAGGGCAGCGGCTAGGATGTTGTTTGAAGGTTTTTCCGGTGGTTTCTGTATCCCAGCATCGCATGTCCCCCCTATTACTCAGTGTAGGAACCAAGTTTCAGCAAGAACCCATCCCTCAGTAGTGGCCACAAAAGTGGAGAAAGAGCGGGCCTTAGGCCGAGTAGCAGGCCCGTTCCCGGCTCCTCCATGGGAGAACTTTGTTTGCTTCCCTTTGGGAGTGGTGCCCAAGAAGGAGCCGGGACAGTTCAGAATGATCCATAACTTATCGCCACCAAAGGGTGCATCGGTAAACGATGCCATCGACCCGGCAGTGTGCTCAGTGACGTACTCGTCCTTTGATTCCGCGGTTCAGAAAGTGAGGAAGCTAGGCCGAGGGGCGTTGCTAGCAAAAACCAACATCGAGTCAGCATTCCGCTTGTTACCAGTACACCCCGAGGATTACCATCTGTTAGGCTTTCAGGTCCAACAGCAATTTTATTACGACAGATGTATGCCTATGGGTTGTGCGGTCTCCTGCAAGTATTTTGAGACCTTTAGCTCCATGCTTCAATGGGTGTTTTCGCAAAAGTCAGGATGTACGGATGTGGTGCATTACTTAGATGATTTCATGGTGATGGGTCCTGCATCGTCGGATGCCTGCGCGTTGGCCCTAAGCCAGCTGGTGGCGATGCTGAAGGAATTTGGGGTGCCGCTGGCACCGAGCAAGACAGTCGGCCCGGACACGTGCATGTCCTTCCTGGGCATTGAAATTGACACAGTAGCAGGGGAATGTAGATTGCCAATGGATAAAGTAAAGGCCTTTTCCCAAGCCATTGAAGTAGCGTTGGCATGTCCAAAGGTGACGTTGCATCAGTTACAAGTGCTCGTGGGGCAGCTAAACTTTGCTTTGCGTATAATTCCCATGGGACGCCCTTTCTCGAGGTCTATAGGCAGAGCAATGGTGGGTCTTACCCAGAAACATCACCGGGTGAGGTTAAAAGCAGGGGTGAAGGAGGACCTCAAGGTGTGGTGTGACTTCCTGGCAGATTTCAACGGGCGGGTAGTGTGGCCCGCGGCGCCGGTGTCCAGTGAGGATCTAGGATTATACACCGATTCAGCTGGTAGTGTTGGTTTTGGGGCAATCTTGGGCCCTGCCTGGTGTGGGGCGGTCTGGCCAGCGGAGTGGCACTTAGCAGGTTTGACTAAGAATTTAGCCTTTCTAGAGCTCTTTCCCATCTGGGTTGCAGTTACGGTTTGGGCGGAGCGCTTCAGGGACAGGGTCGTGACCTTCTGGTCGGATAACATGGCAGTTGTTCAGGTTATCAATCGGCAAGGGGCGACTTGCCCACACGTGCTGAGGTTGCTGAAATTGTTGGTGTTGGCATGCTTGAAATTGAATTTGACCTTTAAAGCTGCGCATATACCTGGAGTTGATAACCATGCTGCTGACGCTTTGTCTCGTTCCAAGTTGCAGGACTTCCGGAGGTTCCACCCGCAGGCGGAAGAGCGCATGACGACGTTCCCTACGTCACTGTGGAAAATTGGAGCCCCGCTTTAGCGGGGCTGGTAGGTGCCGCTCTGTGTGACCGGACCAAACGTGCTTATCAGTCACAGTTTAATGTTTATAGATCATTTGTGGAACGAGCCGGGGGGGGGTAGGATCTTCTCACCTGAAACAATGTATGCCTTCCTACAGGTTCTGCGGGATCAGGGCAAATCAATGTTGTATGCTTCTTCGCTAAAATGGCGGGGGAGCGGGACCCTGGGGCTTCATTCTTGATCAGGAAGGCCTTAGTGGGTTGGGCCCGATTGGCGGGACTGTCGTAGGCCTATGGATCTCCCGACCTTGATCGATATTCTGGGGGTACTGCCTGTCATTTGCCAGTCACCGTTCGAGGGAATCATGTTGAGGGCGGCATTTTGTCTAGCTTTTTACGGGGCCTTTCGCCTGGGTGAGATAGTTGGAGCTTCCAAGGTAGACCATGAGGGAGGGTTGCAGTTCAAAGATATCTCCCTGTCCTCGGGGGGCTTAGTACTGTGGTTGGGACGTTCCAAGACAGACCAGGCAGGAAAGGGGGTCACCATCCGTTTGCTGCCAGCTCCTGGGATGGAATATGCAAACAAAACAGGTGATGGACCGAATGTGGATCAATGTCACACACTCACCCTAGTCCGAAGATCTGGGCCCAAATCCATCGCTCCTGGGATAGCAGCCTGCCCCGTATCCCGCATGCAGGCGTACTTGGCCCAACGCCCAGTAGGAAGGGGGTCGGCTCTCTTCGTCCATGAAAACAGGGATTGCCTGTCTTAGTATCAATTTAAAGCAGTATTTGGGTTGGCCTTGGGGAACCTGGGGCTGGGAGCAGCAGGCTATTCATCTCATTCCTTTAGGATTGGCGCTGCTACTCTGGCGGCCGGGGCCGGTCTCACCCCCAACGTGGTAAAAGGTGTGGGTCGATGGATCTCGGACTGCTATAAGCGATATGTGAGGCCTGAATTGTTGTAAAAACATGTGTGTACACTGTCTAACGGCCTCATCTCTCTCCTTTCTGATTAGTATGCCCGATTCTGTGGTATGGGTACTCGGGCACTCTTTTGTGCGTCGCGCGGCGGTGCGCTTGCAGCGAAGAGAGGTGGTGAAACCAGCCGCATTGGGCGAGACCGAATTCGTATGGCACGGCTTTGGAGGAATGCGTATCCGACACTTGAGGCGGATCGTTGAGGAGCTCAAGGCACGAGAGCACAAATCGCCGGATTGGATTATTCTACATTTGGGTGGCAACGACATGGTCGACAGAGGGCGCTTGGCTGTCAAGGAAGCCCTACTAGCAGAGTTTGCCTGGCTGGGGCATGAGTTCCCCTCGACAAAAATAGTCTGGTCTGGCATGATATCTCGCAGGGCATAGGGCCCAGGAGTGCGTCCTAGATCTTTGAACGTCTCGGTGAGGCGATTGAACGGCGAACTAGCAAGGTTGTGCTCAGTGAAGGGCCGCTTGCGCTACCTCCAGCACCGGATGATTTCCGGAGAAGCAATGTACCACCAGGGTGGGGTGCATTTGTCGGACTATGGAACTGATACTTTTATCTGAGAACTTTGGTCATTTATTCTGAACGCAGGTGGGGAGGGTGGCAGACCTGGGGGCCTTAGCCACCCTTGTGGCGGAGAAGAGACCTGCGATCAGTAAATAGTGGCTAAACAAGATGGATGGGAGCCCGCTTGCCGGGCTCCATAGGCCAGCTCTGAGGGGGGATATGGCAAGCTCTCCACTGGGAGGAAGTGACCACAGGCTGGGGAGGCTAGGGCGACAGATTTCGAGCCTCCCGGGCGACCCTGGGCAGCCTGGTGGTCGAGAGGTGGGCCCCGGTAATGGCGGACAAGGATAGAAGGGCGGGACCCACCCCTCTAAGGGGCAGGTGCAGGGCACTTGGCGTAGGAGACCCAGTTGCGAGATGCGAACCAGATGGTGTTCCTCCCTTAGGGTTGGGAAGGTGATGGAGCTGATATGAGTTATGTTATAACTTGTGATTTTAGATATGCATGTTATTGCTTGTCATGTTTATACAATGTGGTGAATAAACATGGCCTTTTTAACCCCACCTGAATCTCTGGTGATTTCAAATGTGGGGATCTTGCATGTCTAGGGTAGTTGGGCGGCAGGGGCATATCTGGAGGGTACGGGTCCTAATGTATGCAGAGGGGGCGTTCCCCCTCAAAAAGCTTGGTAATAGCGACGCAGTGAAATCTATTGTTGCGTGCTTATCTAGGTTCCTGATCGATACTGTGACCTTATGCCCCTATTCGGCTATAAAGCCATTTATTCCCTATATTGGCATAACCGTTCAAGTGCGATTTTCTGTAAAGTCATCTCTGGCCTCACACGAACAGAGCCACATTCCAGCATGACTCTCTGCTACTTCCTTTGCGACCAATTAGTGCAATGACAGAGCAGCAGTCACTATCTGATATTCCTAGATAACACTCCGAGTTCTTCAACAAGATAAAAACTTAGCAAACCTGGAAATCCCCGCTTGCTATGTTTTGATTAGTAATGGAACTCTAATGAGCAACTGATAACTGTCACTTCCTAGTGACATCTTTAATTGACGTCTTATGTCCAGCAAACTTGCGTCAAACCCGGCACCTGTCAGGTATAAATATTACCAACGTTGCCTTAAGCAATGTGCGTTGCCTGTTGCTGATGCCAGCTGCCTGCATGACCCCGTGTTGGTAACAACTAGCACTCTGTCGCTGCAGCCTGCTATCCTGTGGTGGTGAAGCTACTGATTACCATTATCGCCGCTACAGCGTGAACTGTGGTTCAGTACGCTTGAGGAGCCGTGCAGCCGTCCTCTGCGAAGACATCCATCCCAGCTGCCCGCGGACGCTGTCACCCCTCCTTCCTCCCGACGCGCTGAGAGAAGCTGCTGCCTTTCTCGTGCAGAGAAATCCAGTCCCGGCGCTTCCGGTTTACCCTCGCAGGTGACTGGGATATCGAGAGAGACCCCTGAAGGAGATACCAATCCTCCATCATTCTATTCAGAGGTATGGTGTTGACTAAACCCTTAGACGAGAATTCTTGAAACAAACCTTGGCAAAACCAACTTAACTTAAGCTACTTACTTACTCCCCTTCTCACGTGTTAGGCCTAGGTCAGGCACACTGGGGTAGGCTTAGTTAGAAGCACCAGTTGAGTATGTTAGCCTAATGTATATATGACTGTATAAATGTTTTATTACTTTTAAACCATTGTATGGCTAAGAAACCATATCAATGCTTTTACAGTTCTATTTCGCTATTCTTATCTTACTGTACGTACTTTTTATAATAACAGTTATTGCAATTGTGGCAATACATTTCTCTTGTATGAGAAGAAAGACTGTTCAATAAATGTTAACCTTTATTGATACACGCCCGTCTCTCTATTCTCTACATACTGTGAAAGTAAACTGCACTAGACTGACTGAGTGAAATCTATGTCTATTGTTTCACACGACCCTAGAGATCGACTCTTGATCTGAGGAGCAAAGTTGTCATGTTGCACGGTTGTTGGAAAGCTGAATCCCTTCTTGTCTGTGCCAAGGAAGCTGATCACTTCCTATGCAGAGAAGAAAGTTTCCAGTGACCTCTGAGCTAGCTGGTAACACAACCCAATTAAGTTTAGCATAGTCAGTGGAGACCTGGAATATCCGCAGTTCCACGTCGATACTACTGTTTATCTTATTCCAATGCGCAGGGCCTAGTGGGAAACTAGGAACTACACTACATGGCGCCCTAACGTTTGGTAAGGCGATAAACTAACGCAAGACTTATAGAGTAACTCAGTCGTGCATATTTCACACCCCTTTCTCCCGTAAATACTCCAATAGACGTCTGGAGTGGGTGAAAGGTTAAAATCCGCCCGACCTTAGTAGGAAGAGATTCCTATGTAAAGCTCTGGTTTATTCAACGTTGAAGGATACAGTGTTCCAAAATATTGTGCATCTAATCTTTGTCTCCTTGGAGACCTACTCTGCAAAGCCTGCATTTTTAAAATGCCAGACAATGAAGAAGCAGTTAGACTGGCTTCCATACTAATAGAGGAAGACACAAGTCTCCTACAGGCAGACCCGGATGCTATTATCATCCCGGTCCACTTAAGAAGATCTATAACTTTAAAACTTATAGAAAACGGACTGCCACCTCAAGGTGGTACAGTAATTTTCGTGATAGAGGCTCACGAGTATCGGCAGACAGAGGTATTCTATTCATGGATAAACTTTCCAGCGGTAAACGCTATAACAAAAGAGTTTCACTATTACAAAATAGAGGAACCTCCGGATGAGTACGCCCCTTTCGAGGAGGTTGAAATTCCACTTAAATTTCAAGAGCACCTGCTCTGGTTTAATGGCGCCCTAAAACACAATGATCACATAACCAGGCTCGGTCCACTAGGTAGACCAGGAGCCACGTGGCCGGTTCTAGCCAGCTACACACCACATCCGGACATTGTAAAAATGTCTAGAGAAGAGCTGTTAGAACAGCTAAACACATTAATAAAAATACATAGGCAATTAGTCCAATATGTAATACGGACTGCAACAGTCCAGCCAGCTGTTAATTCACACCAGCTGACCCCTCATCAGGGGAACACAAATAAAATTACACCACAGAACATACAGTCATGTCTTGGTAAAACACCCGTAAAACGGGAACAAATTCCTTTCTGGTTAGCCCAGAAAATCACTCAAATAGAGGCAGTATTTCCTGATACTACCCCTATTGAGAAACACAGAATCTTGACCATCTGCCTTCCTATGGGAATCGTACCACACGTGGAGGACTGCGACACTTGGGGTGCAGTCTTTGCTTCCATTTACACAAAAACACACGGTGTTCCGTCTATGGCGGTAATACCAGAAGTGCTAAAACAGATTCAAAATGAATTCGGTCCAGAGCCCGCTTTAAATCTAGGTATGAAATTACTGAAAGACTTCAAGCAGGTCACGGCTATATTATTAGCCAACATTAAAGGAGAAGCAGCATCTGTGGCGATCCGCCAGAAGTTGAAGGAAACAGATATAAAAGATCCTGTTGAGCTTGCAAAAATCATAGAAAAGTGCTATGAAGAATTAGGTAGAGACAGCTTGGGTGGGAAACCAGTTAAGCCCCAGCTGCTCGAAAATCCTGAAAAATTATTTATTAAAAATAATTTAAACACTCCTAAGAAGAGCTGGGATGGAAATAAACAATCCACTCCCAAGGAAAAAGTATTCCAGTCCAGAGGAAGGTCTCCTCGACGGAGGGAAAGAACTCCGACTCGAGAACGCCAGTCTCCCCAACGGGAGCCCTCTGAGAAAAGATATAACCTTAGAAATAGGGATAATCTAAAAAAACCTGATAGATATCAAAGTATTGATACACGTCCCTCTCGATCTCTTCCACAGAATTCGGAAAGAAGAGGACGGTCAGACCCAGGAGAGCACACCAAGTCCAAAGACAAGGAACCTGCTCAAAATAAGAAATCTCAATTTCCTAAAAAGAAGGTAGCCAGTATTAGAGTAATCAACCATGCCGAGAATACTGAGGACACAGTTGAAAAACGGAGAGTGGGCATTGACAATGTTGGACAGTGCAGCAGAAATCAGTATAGCGCGGAAGACCTTGATGAGTCATCTGGAGACAGTGGACACGAATGAATACATTCAGGTTGAAACTGCCGACGCCAGACTTAGCGAGCCCCACAAAATATACGAAATAACATTGCGTATAGAGGGTGATAAGACTAGGAAAATTAAGGGTCTATTTTGGGATAAGCTCTCAAAAGGCTATGATATTCTGTTAGCTGAAAAAGATTGGCCCCCGGAGTTTGTCAGGGAGTGCCCTCGTGGCGAAGAAGTAATTATGCCTGCCTTCTCGAATCACATACCGATTCACAAAAAATACACATATGCAAGGAAATGGGCAGTGGCCCAGGCACCTGCATTATATAAAAATCACGTAGGATGGGATGAGGATTCACCGCCTCACAAAATCCAACTAAAAAGTGAACCAACTGCCCAACGGCAGTATCCCATAAAGCAAGAAGCTAAAAAACAAGTCAGGGAGATCTTAGATCAACTTGAGTACCAGGGGGTGATTGAAACATGCACCTCTCAAATGAACAATCCTTTGTTTCCTGTCTCCAAGCTAGACAATTCATATCGTCTAGTTTTGGACTACAGACATCTTAATACATGTTGCAAAACTTTTGCAGTGCAAAACTCGCATAGTGCAGCCCTAATGAATAATATAGTTAGGAAAAAATATAAAACGACATTAGACATTTCTAATGGTTTCTTTTGTCAAAACATTGCACCAGAAAGCAGATATTTGACCGCTTTCTCCGCATTTGGGTCGCAGAAAAAATTCTGTCGACTCCCACAGGGGTTCAAGAACAGCCCAGGACTATTCTCAGCTAGGGTAACAGAGTTACTACAAATCTATGATGATGAAGCATTGTCTTACGTAGATGATATTTATCTCACAGACGATGACTTGGATACTCACTTGAAAAGAGTGAACACCATTATACTTGGGTTCGCAGCAGAGGGTTACAAATTCAACTTTAAAAAGTCTCGAATTGCCCATCTGACAGTACTATTTTTAGGGTACGAATTATCAAGTGAAGGGAAAAGCGTAGCGGACAACTTCTTAGAGAAGTGCGCTGTACTCCAAGCTCCAAAAACGCTGAAGAATTTTCAATCAATACTAGGTTTTCTGAATTTCGGAAGAACTTACATCCTAAATTACGCAGAGAGGGTTAAACCTCTCTACGAACTGATAAAACCTGATTTAAAACAAATCAATTGGACTCAAAAACACACAGAAATTTTGAGATCACTGCAAACAGACATGTTAGCAAAAACTAAATTAGATACACGTGACAACACACGTGATCTCGTAATCCGAGTCATCCCAGGAAGATGCGGATTCACGTACCTAACCTCTAATGAGGGAGAAAAGGTACCTATTTCAATTAAATCTCACTTGTACACACAAGCAGAAAAAACATTCAGTCACACAGAAAGAACTGTGAACGCAGTGCAAATCGCATTAGCAAATGAAAGAGAACTAGCACACGGCAAAAGGATTAATATCCTTACAGCGGAATCCGCCTTCGAGGCGCTATTCAGCCCAGTAAACCTGCCTACAGTGTCACTGGATCCGAAATGGATACAGTGCATAGATTCTCTAGGAGCGGAAGACGTAAAATACTATTTCGCCCCGCAATACGAAGAACTGAATGATTTAGAATATGAAGAAGAATATCCTCTGCCATTCGAAATCCTGCCTCTCCCACAATACGCCTGTATAATCTATACAGATAGCTTTGTACAGCATTTCAACGTAGAGAGAAAATCCTACGATGCAGCATGTGCGATTATTAAAGGTCGTTGGCTGTGCGGTAAATTCAGACCGAAAGTAACAAAAACTGAATCAGTAAGAAACTGTTCGGTTGAGAGAACTGAAATCAGATCTTTAAAGATGGCGCTAGAAAATGCAGAACGCGAATTCCCCACACTTATAGTGTGCGATTCTCATTTTTGCGTCAATTCTTTCAACAATAAACTGCAGAGTTGGATCGAAAACGACTACAAAGATGACACAGGTGCCACAATAAAGCATAAAAAGCTCTGGAACGAGGTAGCTCTTTTACACAAAGAACTACAAAAGACTCACGTGATTCACGCACAGAGTCTTCAACGTGATGGCGTTCACGTTGCAGGGAATTCATTGGCTAATACAGCCACCGCGGAAGCAACTAAACCGGCTTCCGTAGCCACAAAAAAGCGTACAGATAAGTATATAGACGGGGAAACCATGCTGGCAGTAAAAACGACCGTAAAAGGCGACTGTGCAGCACTACCCGTAAACTATCCACTCAATTATGCATACATAATCGATGCAAACTCCGTTCCTTTTGCTCGAATCCCTGGAGTGGGGGATAGAGTAATTCCAAACATGAACAGGAGAATATTTTTAATAGCAGACGCACACATGGGTTTGGGTCTTAGGCACAGAAAGATCAAGGAATCACTGACTGAATTACAATCAGTATTCTGGTGGCCGGGAATGAATGTGGAACACCAAATATATGCAAACAACTGTGAAAACTGCAATAGGGATCGCAGTAGCGAACCTTGCTACCGGCTACCAATCAGAAAGAGCGTAACGCTGCCTACACCCCGTCCTGCGTCCTATTAATAGTTAAGACGAAATACACTTAAATAATGTGGCCCCAGCGCTCGGCTGACGCTAGAACGGTTATAAAAGATTTGCGAGTCCATATCGGCATATACGCAATTACCACGTTCCATTCTGACCAGGGTCCTGCTTTCAGCTCTCGAGCTTATAAGGAGGCCATGGCTAGCATGGGAATTGGGTTGTGGTGTTCTTGTCAGTCATACAATAGTGTGATAGAAAGAAAAAACCGGGGCATAAAGCAATCTATAACAGCGAAGGTATTAGGTTCAGGCGCTGGGTGGGTCAAACATTTAATAAGTGTCCAGACTAGTCTTAACAACATGCCAAGAAATTCTCTAAAAGGTTTCAGCCCATACGAACTAATGTTCGGAATTAGAATGAACGTTCAGGACCTCGATAGTCAGATGTCAGTGGTACAAGAAGAAACAAAGCAGTTTGATGTAAAAGACCGTTTGGCTGTTTTACAGGAACTGAATGAAACAAGAAAATCATTAAGCAACATAAAGTTAAAGCAACAGCCAAGTACCACTGACGAGGCACCACCCGCAACAGCCCCAGCAAGGCCTGTCTGGATTCCAAAGATTGGGGATCTAGTCAGAGAAAAGATCGCGGTGAAGAAGGAATTTGGGCCTTCTTACAGAAAAGCAGTACCTGTCTTGGCAGTCACCGGAACAAGATCAGTTGTGCTACCGCCCCTTGCTGGTAAAAAGGAGAACAGAGTCGTGTCCATCGATCTGGTAAAACCACAAGCATGTGGCCTATAATCAACAGTAGGCCCAGTGGACTCCCAAGAAACAACAGAATACCCAAACTTGCAACAATCCAAGAGGTTCAAACTGAAAGACTCATCACATTCGATCAGCCTGCAGTGCACAATGAAGGACTATGCAATAATGCGATGGAACTCGTGCCTCTTGAAACACAGATTGAAACAGTTCGTCAAGAAACAACACCAGTCTACAATGATGTGGCATCAGAAAGTGCTACCGAGAAACAGATTGAAAGAATTGACAGAACTGCCTCAGGTTATTTCATCAACTTCGACAACTTCTCTGAAGATGAAAATGAGCCCGAAGTGATGCCAGAAACAAAAAAGTATTTTAAAGAAAAAGCAACAGAACTCTTTCATCAACTGAAGGAAATCTACCTTATTTCCCCTTGGCTAGAGTTCTGGTTTGGTCTAGGTGTATTTTTCCTCCTGCTTTGGCTCATCATGGTACTGTGCTTGGGAAAATTAATTGAAGGAAAATATATTACAATGGACACAGCAAGTCAGAACATCAACCTAGTCCTGAAACCACACAGATCATCCCACGTGAAGAAAAGAGAACTGTCAGCAGTAAATGTCACAGCAATTCCAATACCTGGTGGGGTAGTATGGGAGAAAACAGACTATGAGATCTATGGTCCGGTAGAAATCCTGAAGTATCCTCATCAACTAAAGGTTTCCTTAAGTGACTTTGTTACACCTAGTACATTCTCTGATGATTGGGACTTTAACAGTATTAATGACATGATGTCTGATTTAGTAATGTCAGCTAGATTCACAGATCATGATTATTTACAAGGTTCATCTAGTTATGAGCAGTTATTCTGTTATACCCACTATGGGGATCATTACTTGCATAAATCTGCACAGCCTAGAAATGTTTTTATGTATAACCAATGGGAACATTGTTCTACACCACCTAAAAGCAGTTCTAAAGCATTTTTTGAGAAATTCAAATACTTTTCAGGTTTTAACACAAGTGATGCAGAAACGTTTTATTATAAACTGTTAGATAAAACAGGAATGAAAACGATGCTGACAAATTCTAAATTGATATATTCAGAAGCATTTTATGACAAAATTATGACATTTGGTTTTGATTATTGGAAAAATAATATTGAAACGAAAACGATTTGGGGTACAAAAGATTGGCAGGTGCAAGGCATTGAAGCACTATTTAGAACCTGCATGATACCAGAACAAATGTTATTTTTAAATGACACTGTACACCAAACATCTTGTCTTGGCCTAGCTAAGAACAAAGACCTTAAAACACCGTCTATACCAAAGCCAATAGCTGAGAATGCAACTGCAGATAATGAGTTAGACGTGTCACAAATTTTACATTTCAACAGAACACATCCTGATTGGAAAAAATGGTTAATCTGGCCTACAGACACAAATAGCTGTCAAGATAGATTCCTGAACAAAACACAGGGTTTAAAAATGACCAGATTAGACTCGAGATACTCCCAGAGACAACATCCAGGGATTATAACAACATACAGTGTAGGGAAACTCTGCCTAGAATGGCTAGCTACATCCACACTGGCTGAAATTAAGCAACACTTGTCTTTATTAAAAGATGGTGCTGATTTGCGCGATTTCATTCTTGGACCACGCAAACAGCGTCAAAAGCGTTTCATAGCGACCAGCATCTATGCTGCTTACAACGAGGCTTGGAAAGTAAAGCAAATTGAAACTGCTGAAAAGATACGAGAAATTGACCGTATTAATTTGGAGAAATCACTTTCTGTGGTAGACAATGGGTTAATGACTCTGTCTTCCAGAATATATTCTTTGGACAATATTGTATCCTCTGCCTTTGATGTGATAGACAGAGATTTGCTAATGTTACAACATGGCCAGTCTCAATTACGCTCTATTATAGAACTAGGCTGGACGCTGCAAAATCTTCGTTCAGGCTATGTGCCTTGGCGTTTGATAAACACAACGTCATTATTCTCCATTTTTAACCTTACTGATAAACAGATCAGTTTGGCACAGGAAGGAGCAGACTATACAATCTTGAGCATCGAGAAACTCGAGCGATTACCATTGACAATGTCAGAGAGTCCTGTCATTGAATGGATAATACACGGAATTATCACAATTCCGATAACAACTTTCCGATTTCATAAATGCCTTGAGTACATACCTGCTGGCCAATATGAACAATTGGGTAAAGGATATGTTAAATCCGAATGGAAATTACCATACACTCATTCTTGCTATAGTGACAGCGACAAAAATGTATTTCTTAGTGGTGACAACTGTAAACATTCACTAAGCGGTATACTTTTGTGTCAGGGTATTAATTTACACGGAGCATGTGATGGAAATTCAAACAACCTTTCATGCCACCAGCTAGTCACACCTGCAACTCAGATAGAGCCCTTCTTTATGCAACTCGCAAACGGGAGTTACATTCTTAGAACGGATCACAGGTGCTGTGGCCTCGCGCCCGGAAAAAGTTATCTAGTACAAGTAACGTCCATGGTCAAATGTTGTATGCAAGCATTGTTTCCGAGCGGGCCTCCAGACATAGTGACTCCCCTCTGGCCTCGTCTGAATCTCTATTCTATACGAATTGATACATTAAGCAAAATGAAATCTGTGCTTTTACAGACAACAGTGCCTATAACGTCATCTAAAGAGACGTATGATCTTCTAGTCGCAAAGACGGCTACTGAGGTTCATGACCTTTTATCAACAAATTGCCCCGTGCATTTCGTACAAATGCTAGACCAACTCCTTAACATGTCTAGTGCCACAAGCATCCCAGGCATATTTAAGACAGTCTTTACGGGACTGCTAACACCCTTCCAGGCAATTTTGGGAATCTTTCCTAATT
The DNA here is from genome assembly GCF_964263255.1 of Lissotriton vulgaris. NCBI lineage: Eukaryota > Metazoa > Chordata > Amphibia > Caudata > Salamandridae > Lissotriton > Lissotriton vulgaris. The sequence continues at coordinate 839,022,887 of NC_141699.1, read as the reverse complement.
TTGTGCACTCCATCTTTGGTGGTATTCCACTATTTTTGGGACTCATCGCAGGGATTCTATTTTTGACCCTCCTGCTGCGTTATGGCAAGCCTCGGCTCAGACATAGCTCCCATGGGAATGGAAGAGACAATCCTAGCAATGCGCTACAGGGACAGGATAACTAACGTCCTCGGATTGGCCAGGCTGAGAGATCTAAACATGACCTGGTTCCTTTCATTCAGACCGATATGGCAAAATTGCATTTTACCTGTGCTACGGTGTATGCTTTGCGGCGAGGAATGCGTGTTGGACATCTGTCTTTCACTTCCATCAGCAGTACCAATGGACGTCGATACTTTGCTAAGTCCAATAACGGCTCACGCATTGTGTTGTCCCCAGCGGCTACCAATCCTGATGACGGCATTCGTGGAGACTCCTGTACTACAGCCAAGTGGTAACAGTGGAGCGAGTGACAAAAGCAACATCATCCAGGTACAACGTCCTGTGAGCAGTCCTGTCTTCGATGACAGCAATCATTCTCACACCTGCCAAGTTTCAGCGCTATCTAATTTGGTTGAACTATCACCTGATTTTGTAGACCAATTCTTTGCGAGCCTGTCTGATACGATGTTCTCACCCATAGAGAAACAATAACTTTTTGAGAAGCTTTTCCGACACACAGCGTTCCCATGAACTCTGAATTCGGCCTTCAGTTTTGATCAACAAAAAACTGCCAGGAGCTTTGGTAAACTGATTTTTCTTTGAATTGGACAATTTTTCAAATATTGACCTTTTCTTTTTTGGCACGAACAATTCTTTGCTTAACGTAAAAACTATTCTTAGAGAACAGAAGCTTCACACTTCTATTTTTCTAAACACATCTAGAGACATAACAACATAACACCAGCCTCTAGCACACATGTGATTACAATGCATTTTTATGTGATGATTTATCTCGCATTTCTTCTGTCAGAGATACTTCATGTGTAATTCTTTTTGCATAAATCGTTCATTGATTTCATATGCAATAATTTTTTGAATGATTACTATGCTTTAAAAAACGTACAGTACCTAAATTCCATGTATTTCAAGTACGCCTATTTCGAATGCATTTATGTATTTTGGGGTGGGCAATGTTACACATACACCTAATTGCTTAGTTTTAGTAATTTTGATGGACATGTATACGTGGAGTGGGTGTTGCGTGCTTATCTAGGTTCCTGATCGATACTGTGACCTTATGCCCCTATTCGGCTATAAAGCCATTTATTCCCTATATTGGCATAACCGTTCAAGTGCGATTTTCTGTAAAGTCATCTCTGGCCTCACACGAACAGAGCCACATTCCAGCATGACTCTCTGCTACTTCCTTTGCGACCAATTAGTGCAATGACAGAGCAGCAGTCACTATCTGATATTCCTAGATAACACTCCGAGTTCTTCAACAAGATAAAAACTTAGCAAACCTGGAAATCCCCGCTTGCTATGTTTTGATTAGTAATGGAACTCTAATGAGCAACTGATAACTGTCACTTCCTAGTGACATCTTTAATTGACGTCTTATGTCCAGCAAACTTGCGTCAAACCCGGCACCTGTCAGGTATAAATATTACCAACGTTGCCTTAAGCAATGTGCGTTGCCTGTTGCTGATGCCAGCTGCCTGCATGACCCCGTGTTGGTAACAACTAGCACTCTGTCGCTGCAGCCTGCTATCCTGTGGTGGTGAAGCTACTGATTACCATTATCGCCGCTACAGCGCGAACTGTGGTTCAGTACGCTTGAGGAGCCGTGCAGCCGTCCTCTGCGAAGACATCCAGCCCAGCTGCCCGCGGACGCTGTCACCCCTCCTTCCTCCCGACGCGCTGAGAGAAGCCGCTGCCTTTCTCGTGCAGAGAAATCCAGTCCCGGCGCTTCCGGTTTACCCTCGCAGGTGACTGGGATATCGAGAGAGACCCCTGAAGGAGATACCAATCCTCCATCATTCTATTCAGAGGTATGGTGTTGACTAAACCCGTAGACGAGAATTCTTGAAACAAACCTTGGCAAAACCAACTTAACTTAAGCTACTTACTTACTCCCCTTCTCACGTGTTAGGCCTAGGTCAGGCACACTGGGGTAGGCTTAGTTAGAAGCACCAGTTGAGTATGTTAGCCTAATGTATATATGACTGTATAAATGTTTTATTACTTTTAAACCATTGTATGGCTAAGAAACCATATCAATGCTTTTACAGTTCTATTTCGCTATTCTTATCTTACTGTACGTACTTTTTATAATAACAGTTATTGCAATTGTGGCAATACATTTCTCTTGTATGAGAAGAAAGACTGTTCAATAAATGTTAACCTTTATTGATACACGCCCGTCTCTCTATTCTCTACATACTGTGAAAGTAAACTGCACTAGACTGACTGAGTGAAATCTATGTCTATTGTTTCACACGACCCTAGAGATCGACTCTTGATCTGAGGAGCAAAGTTGTCATGTTGCACGGTTGTTGGAAAGCTGAATCCCTTCTTGTCTGTGCCAAGGAAGCTGATCACTTCCTATGCAGAGAAGAAAGTTTCCAGTGACCTCTGAGCTAGTTGGTAACACAACCCAATTAAGTTTAGCATAGTCAGTGGAGACCTGGAATATCCGCAGTTCCACGTCGATACTACTGTTTATGTTATTCCAATGCGCAGGGCCTAGTGGGAAACTAGGAACTACACTACACTATGAGATTTCACTGCGTCACTTTTAAGATGCTGTTGTGTCAAAATCTTGCGTCTGCCTCACAGCAAGTGTAAGACTGATGCAAGACCTTTCACATGGTGCTTTCCCCATGTGAAAGGACGCATTACTGGAGTTGCGTCACTTTTGTGACGCACGCCAGCAATGCGTCACTTTTGTGTTTAAAGATACGTCAGAAATACTGACGTATCTGTAACTCCTTGCGACATGATTCATCATACATTAAATATGACACATCTGGAATGTCGTAAGGAGTGCGCACAGAAAAGTGACGCATCGCACCAGCGGTGTAAAAAAATGCGCCTCGTTGCGCTATATCTAAAAAGTGACGCATCTAGGTAGATGGGTCACTTTTTAAAACCCTGCGCCACATTATACCTGCGTCAGGGATAATGTATGCAGAGGGGGCGTTCCCCCGCAAAAAGCTTGGTAATAGTGACGCAGTGAAATCTATGAGATTTCACTGCGTCACTTTTAGGATGCTGTTGCGTCAAAATCTTGCGCCTGCCTCACAGCAGGTGTAAGACTGACGCAAGACCTTTCACATGGTGCTTTCCCCATGTGAAAGGACGCATTACTGGAGTTGCGTCACTTTTGTGACGCACTCCAGCAATAAGTCACTTTTGTGTTTACAGATATGTCAGAAATACTGACGTATCTGTAACTCCTTGCGACATGATTCGTCATACATTAAATATGACACATCTGGAATGTCGTAAGGAGTGCGCACAGAAAAGTGACGCATCGCACGAGCGGTGTAAAAAAATGCACCTCGTTGCGCTATATTTAAAAAGTGACGCATCTAGGTAGATGGGTCACTTTTTAAAACCCTGCGCCACATTATACATGCGTCAGGTATAATGTATGCAGAGGGGGCGTTCCCCCGCAAAAAGCTTCGTAATAGCGACGCAGTGAAATCTATGAGATTTCACTGCGTCACTTTTAGGATGCTGTTGCGTCAAAATCTTGCGCCTGCCTCACAGCAGGTGTAAGACTGACGCAAGACCTTTCACATGGTGCTTTCCCTATGTGAAAGGACGCATTACTGGAGTTACGTTACTTTTGTGACGCAATAAACAAATCCGTCACTTTTGTGTTTACAGATACGTCAGAAATACTGACGTATCTGTAACTCCTTGTGACATGATTCGTCATACATTAAATATGACACATCTGGAATGTCGTAAGTAGTGCGCACAGAAAAGTGACGCATCGCTGTTTTCACGCAGCGATGCGTCACTTTTCAGAAATGAGGCCTCCAGTTTATTCACTGTGTCACCTCTACGACCCTTTCTTGCGTCAATACGTCCCTTTTGCATACATTACACCTGACGTAGGAATAATGTGACGCAGGGGTTTACAAAGTGATGTATTTACCCAGATACGCCACTTTGTAAATATGAATAAATAAGGTGCATTTTTAATTGGACTGATGCTTCACAAAAAGTGATGCTTTGGTGGCGTTAAAGTGACGCATGGCTTCATAAATGAGGCCTTCTGCCTTCAACTCCAGCAATGCATCTTTTCTTATCCTTCCACACCCCTGTTCCTTTTCAACATTTTCTTTGAATATCAACATTCCCCATATTCACTCTTCTTCTCCTTACTTTCTTTCCTAACACTCACCTTCTTTCAGTCCTCCTACTTCACTTCCTATCTCCTCTCATACCTTTCTGTTCTTTCTTACTCATTCTCCTTTCCATTATCAATGCACTCTATTTCACTTACTCTTTTTTTTAAGAATAGAGCTCTTTGATGAGAATTGGAGGTAGTTCTGAAAAGAACTTTTTGTTTTCTTCTTTTTCTAAACAGGAACAAAAACAGGGAATGGAAACTGCTCAACAGGAGCAAAAAAACAAAAAAAATTAGGGGTGGGAAGGGCAGCAATGGTTTTCTAATGCTCGAACCATGAGCTGTACACTTTGTTCTCCAAAGGTAAGCAGTTGATTGCAGTATCTGCATCTGAGGGCACCATGGTTAAAAGCAGGTTGAATGTTCGGAACCAGCTCTTGTGATCTCCCCCTCCCAGAAGAAGTTGCTCCTCCGGTTGATGTAGAGGCCCCATCACTGGGAACCTCTTGTGCCAGAGCCCTGACACTTTCCCGGGCAAAATTCTGGGGGTGCTTCCTCTCCACATGTCGGGTCATCGTGTAGTTTCCAAATGAGTACTTTTTTAAAGGGTTACCCCGCGACAGCACTTCTTTGCAGATCCTGCACTCCACTTTTGGAGCATTCACCTTTTTTTGGTTAGGTGGGATTTTAAAAAATTTCCAAATAAAATGTTCCTTAACTTTTCATTGAGGAGGCTCTTCATTGATGAATTCTGGTTCTTCATCAATGCTGGATTGTCTGGCAGCCATGGTAAAACCAAGAAATATCCAGGAGCAAAAAGGCAGGTCTTGCACTCACAAAAGTGAAAGAAGAAGTGAAGGAAATGGGTGGGGATTTCATTCTTTGTAAAAAAACTGTTAGCAACCAATGAAAAGTGTTATTTTAAGGTCACATGACTTGACGCGCTGACGCTGCGCGCTCCAGAGTGCTTCCGGGTGCGCACACGCGGCGCGAACGTAGGCGCTTCCGGGGCGCATACGCGGCGCGAACGTAGGCGCTTCCGGGGCGCATACGCGGCGCAAACATAGGCACTTCCGGGGGCGTACACGCGGCGCGAACGTAGGCGCTTCCGAGGGCGCTTACGTTGCGCGCCGAAGTGACGTCATCATACTTTTACGGAAATGCATAATCATTTTCCTTATAAAAAAAAAACTGCTTTTATTTGTATGGTACGAAATGTTTTGCATTATTATTAACTTTTCATTCATATTTTTTTCACGAACGAAAGTAGCGCTCTGGGTGCGCTTTCCGGAGAGCTTACCGGTGAGCTTACCGGAAAGCTTACCGGAGAGCTTACAGGAGCGCGCACCCAGAGCGCCCCAGGAAAAAATGATATAAAAAAAACTCAAACATTAATACTTATACAAAACAGCAAATTGTAAAAAAAAAACATAGGTTAGAAACTCGATATAGAAAGGAATTAGCATTTAAAAAACCTATGAAATTCACTGGAAAAACCATAGGTTTTACACCAGTTATAGTTAGCTGGAAATTTTATTGACATAAAACCATTGAAATTCCAAGGTTATAGTTAGTTGGGCTCACTATAACTTGCGCGCCTGCAATGCACTGCTGATGACGTCACATATTGCATCACTCATGACATGGTCAGTGACATCACTCATGACATCACTGATGACACCATCCTTGTGACAGAGTGAGAGACCTCCTTTCAGTGTAATGTAAGCCTTGAAACACATATTCAAGAATAGTATTTAACATTTTCAAAAAAGTGGAGATACCCATACCAGTTACAACAAACAATTCAGTAATTCTACCATCTATATACACATCCACTCATTCACAAACAGTTCTATATAGTCACTCATACATATACTCACTCATTATATGTAGTGATACACCTATACATCCTGTTACACACCGACAGTCATCCAAAAGTTACTCACACACATATTCACACATGCAAAAAAACTAATGAACATTCATTTATTTGCATATACAGCTATACACACACTACCACTTTACTTCTAAGAATACTTACACATACTTACTCTCTTAAACAATCACTTATATAAACACATACTAATTTAAACAGGAACTCTTATAATCTCTCACTCTCACATATACTCAGTTTTATAAATCAATACTCACATATACTAGATTAAAACATATGTCGTTACTGAAAAAGACAATAGTGAGACAGTCGTTTACTCACTAACATACACATATACACACTCATACATCCATACAGTCCTGTACATATGCTATCTTCAAAACACATACAAACAGTGGGTCAGTCACCAACCCATACAGCCACTTATACACAAAGTGAAACACTGTTACATACATTTCAATATATATGTTACTTGCTAATATATGTATTCACTAAGATACACTTAATAAGGCAGTTAACCAATCAATTCTTTTAAAAAAAAACATCCATATACACACTTATTTAACCATTTATTCTTCCATCGTACTTTACAAATACATATAAAAAAAAATTTATTGAGGGCATGTTTGAATTTTTAAGAATATCTTGAGTTGAATCTGTGGAAAATGTATTAAAAAATGTTATTAAATACTATTACCAAACAGTAAATCAATAACAGTAAGCAAACAATTGAATGGAAGGATTTTGCAACATACTTGATGGTAGAAAATAGCAATGGAATGGAATGCTTCTACATATGACCTGTGCTCTGTTATATGGTAATCTCAACTAATTTTGAGACTCTATTTCTATTTAGAGATTGTTCCAGAACAGACATTGTTGATGTTATTGTTATTGACTTAAAATTGCCAAGCACACATGAAGGCATATTTACTAGACCCTTGCACCAGGGGGAAGTGACTTAAAATTGCTAAGCACACATGAGGGCGTATTTACAAGGCCCTTGCACCAGGGGGAAGTGACTTGAAATGGCCAAGCACACTTGGGGGCGTATTTACAAGGCCCTTGCACCAGGGGGAAGTGACTTAAAATTGCCAAGCACACATGGGGGCGTATTTACAAGGCCCTTGCACCAGGGGGAAGTGACTTGAAATGGCCAAGCACACATGGGAGCGTATTTACAAGGCCCTTGCACCAGGGGAAAGTGACTTGAAATGGTCAAGCACACATGACGGCGTATTTACAAGGAACTTGCACCAGGGGAAAATGACTTAAAATTGCCAAGCACACATGGAGGCGTATTTAGAAGGCCCTTGCACCACTTATGCATCGCTTTTAACATTCACACTGTGGAGCACCATGGGGCAAAAACAGCACAGATGCATTATGCATCTATTCCACAAAAGCGACGCATTGCAGGAGTCACATCACAAGTAAATAAATTCTTATAAATGTAGAAAGCATTCCTTTTCCTTAAAAACGATTTTCTGATCATAATTTGAAAACACAGCACAGCTCCTATGTACAAGCACACCTTGTCAGTACTAATACTTCACATTATCTACAATTACAATGTGTAAAAGAATGCTAAATCTTCTTGGAAAACATAATGCAAACACTTGACACAAAACAACATTTTAAATGCACAGCTGGCTTCCTTATTTTCTCCAAAAAGCATACTAGTCTCTACCAAATTAGTCTCCCAGATTCATGGGAGAAGTGACTTAAAATTGTCTAGCACACATAGGGGCGTATTTACAAGGCACATGCACCAGGGGAAAATGACGGCCAAGCACACATGAGGGCGTATTACAAGGCCCTTGCACCAGGGGGTAGTGACTTGAAATGGCCAAGCACACATGGGGGCGTATTTACAAGGCCCTTGCACCAGGGGGAATTGACTTGAAATGGCCAAGCACACATGGGGGCGTATTTACAAAGCCCTTGCACCAGGGGGAAGTGATTTGAAATGTGCAAGCACACATGACGGCGTATTTACAAGGAACTTGAACCAGGGGTAAGTGATTTAAAAATGCCAAGCACACATGAGGGCATATTTAGAAGGCCCTTGCACCAGGGGTAAGTGACTTTAAATGGCCATGCACACACAGGGGTGTATTTACAAGGCCCTTGCACCACTTATGCATCGCTTTTAACATTTACAATGTGGAGCACCATGGGGCAAAAACAGCACAGATGCATCATGCATCTATTCAACAAAAGCGACGCATTGCAGGAGTCACATCGCAAGTAAATAAATTCTTATAAATTTAAAAAGCATTCCTTTTCCTTAAAAACGATTTTCTGATCATAATTTGAAAACACAGCACAGCTCCTATGTAGAAGCACACCTTGTCAGTACTAATACTTCACATTATCTACAATTACAATTTGTAAAAGAATGCAAAATCTTCTTGGAAAACATAATGCAAACACTTGACACAAAACAACATTTTAAATGCACAGCTGGCTTCCTTATTTTCTCCAAAAAGCATACTAGTCTCTTTCTAAAATAAAGGAACCATATCTCACCTTACCAAATGCTTTTTGAATTTCAAAACAGTCTCAGAGGCCCTTGCACCAGGAGGAAGTGACTTGAAATGGCCAAGCACACATGGGGGCGTATTTACAAGGCCCTTGCACCAGGGGGAAGTGATTTGAAATGTGCAAGCACACATGACGGTGCATTTACAAGGAACTTGCACCAGGGGTAAGTGATTTAAAATTGCCAAGCACACATGAGGGCATATTTAGAAGGCCCTTGCACCAGGGGTAAGTGACTTAAAATGGCCATGCACACATAGGGGTGTATTTACAAGGCCCTTGCACCACTTATGCATCACTTTTAACATTTACAATGTGGAGCACCATGGGGCAAAAACAGCACAGATGCATCATGCATCTATTCCACAAAAGCGACGCATTGCTGGAGTCACATCGCAAGTAAATAAATCCTTATAAATTTAAAAAGCATTCCTTTTCCTTAAAAACGATTTTCTGATCATAATTTGAAAACACAGCACAGCTCCTATGTACAACCACACTTTGTCAGTACTAATACTTCACATTATCTGCAATTACAATTTGTAAAAGAATGCAAAATCTTCTTGGAAAACATAATGCAAACACTTGACACAAAACATCATTTTAAATGCACAGCTGGCTTCCTTATTTTCTCCAAAAAGCATACTAGTCTCTTTCTAAAATAAAGGAACCATATCTCACCTTAGCAAATGCTTTTTGAATTTGAAAACAGTCTCAGAAACACACCAATTTTTCTTTAGCAGAGCAAAAGGTATGCACTCCAGAGGCTGCAACCAAGAAAGGCACAGAAATGCTGATATTCATCACACATATATCTCATGTCACACAATCAAAACTCTTCCCTCACTTTTTTCAAATCAACATTCTTCCCCCCTCTGCCCTTTCTGCCCTTCTTCCGTAGCAACTACCTCCTGACAGACCTCTCATGTTTACATGTTCACACAACAATGTTTCAAATGAACTCTGAACTCTCAGTACACCTGCTAATCTACTGCAATCTTTCTTAAAATCATTTTTTTTAACCATTCAAATGACATCTTTCAAAGAACACATCCATGCACCCTAACTTTCTGTTTTCAGCAATGGAAATCCACCAATCACTGCTAATGAACCATTAGCACTGAAGCTCCACAGTTTTTTTCTTTACAAACTCTTACTGTTTCAACTGCCATTTCATTCCCACACTTCATCTGACTGCAGCAGAACCTCCTCTCACCAAGTTTTCTGTCTGGATTCTTAGACATAGCTACATCCTCTGGGCTCACAGGTATGCTGATAACAGAAATTTACACAACCTCAATTTACAAAATGTGGAAATCAAATGGATTGGGCAAAGAGGATTGAGATGTCACCAATTGATACCATTGGTGAAAACCTTTTTGCATTTGCCAAACCCTAACCTCATAATAGTGCACTGTGGAGGAAATGATTTGGGCACTTTGACTGGGGTAGGTCTGGGAATGCTCTTAAAGGACACCTTTGAGCAATTGATGGCACTTTTTCCTCAAACTGCCTTGGTATATTCCAATATATGCCAAAGACAGAAATGGAGGTGGTCCAATCAATTTTGTCCACAAATTGAGAAAGCGAGGAAGCATGAAAATAAGTCTGTTTCAGCTTATATGAGAGACCATGGAATGGGCGCCATCTACAACAATAACTTGCGTTACTACATGCAAGATATCTACAGAGGGGATGGTGTGCACTTCTCAGATGAGGGAAACAGAGTTTTCATACAAAATTTAAGACTGTGTATTGGTACCTACTTACAAGTACCTAGAACTTACACAGAACACAAAAGCTCTTTTCAGAGCTACCTTAACTTTAATTACTTTTTTAAAATTTCAAATGTACCTTTTTTCACAAATTTTCACCTATGTTCGCTTCCCGGTTTGCTACCCGGTTTGCGTACCGGCAGCTAACCACGCGAAAAATTCTAATTTTTTTTTATTCCAACATATATGAGACTCCTTAGCTACCCTCAGAAAACCTAGAGGGGCAGGATACTTCTCCCTTGCCCCCTTATACCCATTTCCCACATTGTTTTTCCTCCATCTTGTGATTAAATTCCACCGAAACACAAAATGACGAACTCCCGTTACGCTACGAGAGGTCTACCTTGCCCCCTTTCATTAAATTCCCCCTTCGTTTTTCTCCTCCTCTTGTCTCCCGATCCTACTGAGAGACAAGATGGTGGCCGGTCCGGACTGTTTAGAATGTTGACAGACACCGGAGAGCCAATCAGCTTCACTTCGCGAAGTTCCGTTACGCGTCAGGTACGCGAACCGGGGCGCTAACCGGAGCTCTGTCACAGATATATCTGTTTTTTAAAACGTTAATTTCTCAAAATCCACAGGAGTACATATATTGAGACATAGCAAAGGCACGTCGGGCAAACCATATCTACAATTTTGCCAAGTTTTGTGTAAATCCATTCAGCCGTTCGAGCTAAAAGTGAGTCCGACCGCCCTATGGAAAACTCAATGTTAAAAACATGTTTTGGGACCCCCCTTTTTTCTCGGCCCCCACTTCACGAAACCCTCCCAAACTTTTAGGGGACGCTCAGAAACAAAATGTGCCATTTTCCTGAAAATTTCAGCCAATTCCGTCCACAAACGCCAAAGTTATTCCACATAGAATTTTCAGAAATCCCATAGGAAAAAAATCCTAACTATATATACCTACTGGCGACCGCCAGTAGGTAATATATATATATATATATATCAACACTGTAAAAGCAATCCTGGCTCAAACATATAGACAGCACTTGCGGGAATTCTTTGTAAATTTGTTTTTAATTCAGGTGCAGGAACCCTCTCCCCCTTGCTGACAGATGCGTTTCGGCGTTACCGTCTTCCTCGGTGTCAGCTGTTTGTAAACATTCCACCATTTTTAAAGTGCACAGTGCAGTTTAAGAAAGTTCATAAACAGCGAAGATGGCCATATACCTTGATGACTGTCTTAAGGGCCGAATCTGTTTTCAGGATGTGCTAATTTTTCTTAAAGATACGCATAAGTTCCAGAGTCTTCGAACTATAGCCGGTAATCATTCTGACAGGCTGTACAGTGTTAGATACAGTAGCATTTCTACACTTAGGGGCTAAAAGGTCGGACCGTTTTAGCACATCTGCTCTTTGGGTAGCTGATTGTAGAACCTGCTTAGAATAGCCTCTTGCTTCGAATCTCACTAAGGCTTCCTTGCTGGCAGCATTATACTCCTCCTGGGAGGTGCAATTCCGTTTCAGCCGCAGAAGTTATCCGTATGGAATGTTATTAGTCTTACTTCTGGGGTGAAAGCTGCAAGCATGTAAAACGAAATTGCCCGTTTGCGATATATACAGGTCATGATTTTGTCACCCGTTGTATATACCTCAAGATCTAAATAACAGACACTGTTGTCACTGATATGTCCTGTTAATTTTAGGTTGAAATCATTCTCATTAAGGAAAACCACATACTCCTCAGCCGAGGTGCGGCTCCCACACCACACAATAAACAAATCGTCGATATAGCGTGCACATAGTACTACTCTATCGAACCAATGTTGTGGCGTGTCCCTCCAGGCCACGTGCTTCTCCCACCAGCCCACGAAGAGGTTCACGTAGCTGGTGGCGAAGCACGTGCCTATCGCTGTCCCACGCTGTTGCTTGTACAGCTGGGTATAGAAAGATAAAGATGTTATTTTTTAGGCAGAATTTTACCATTTCTAAAAGCATGACGTTGTGTTGTTGAAATCTCACAGGACGCTTGTCCAAGAACCATTTGACCACTAAAATCCCTTGCTGATGGTCTATGCAGGTATATAGACTTGTGATGTCTAAGGTGATATATATATATATATATTCACTGAAAAAACCATAGGTTATAGACCATATATAGTTAGGGATTAGCATTTACAAAACCTTAATTTACTCGCACAAAACCATAGAAATTTGCATATATAGTTAGTTGCAATAACTATATATCGCGCACCCGCAATACACTGCTGATGATGTCACATATTACATCATTCATGACATGGTCAGTGACATCACTGATGACTTCACTGATGACATCTCAAATGACATCACTGATGACATCACTGATGACATCATCCAGTGACTGTATGTTTCTGTAAAGTAAAATTATATCTTACATATTGAAGAAGGAGTGGATGTATAAGTGTCTGGATGAAGGATTTAGTAGGTGCATGACTGACTGTATGAGTGAGTGATTAAATGTGTCTCACTGAGTGCATGGGTTAGTGACTAAACTGTCTTAATTTCTGCATTATTATGTCTGTTGTTATGTAAACTGCTGCATGTGTTGATCAGTAGCTATATGAGTAACTATATGGGTTATTGATTGGTTGCCCAGGTATTTGTATGGGAGACTGAGTATGTGTGTGGGTGACTGGGAGGTGTATGACTCTGTGCATAGATGTGTGAGCAGTTGATTCACTAGATGTATGGGTTCAAAAGTGCAAGTAGAAACAGCTGTATGGGCAGTTGACTGTGTGCATGAGTGTATTGATGAATGAATGGATATCTCAGTGCTACATGTCAAAGTAAGTATATATGTAAAACACAGTACATGTGAGAGTTGACATATATAAATAACTTTGCATAAGAGCCAGTGAATGTGTAAGTGGCTGTATGGATCATTGTGAACTTGTATCAGAGATTGTATAAGAGAGTAAATATGTGTTAGTATATGTTTTAATAAGTAAGGTGTGTATAACTGTATAGTTGAGGGAATGGAGGTGTAATTGATTCTTTGCATGACTGACTAGGTGTGTGAGTAACTCCATGGATGAGTGACAGTCTGTGAGTGTCTGTTTACACTGATTGTATCTAAGGTTATATTAGAGTCTGAAGAGGTTCATCGTTTTATCACATGAATGATATCATCAATGATGTGATCAGTAATGTCAAATGAGATGTTATCAGTGATGTCATCAATGATGTCATTTGAGATGTCATCAGTGATGTTATCAGTGATGCCATTTGAGTTGTCATCAGTGATGTCAATTGAGATGACATCAGTGATGTCATCAGTGATGTCAACAGTGATGTCATCAGCGAAGTCATTTGAGATGTCATCAGTGATGTCATCAGTGATGTCATTTGAGTTGTCATCAGTGATGTCATCAGTGATGTCATTTGAGATGTCATCAGTGAAGTCATCAGTGATGTCACTGACCATGTCATGAATGATGTAATATGTGACATCATCAGCAGTGTATTGCGGGTGTGCGATATATAGTTATTGCAACTAACTATATATGCGAATTTCTATGGTTTTGTGCGAGTAAATTAAGGTTTTGTAAATGCTAATCCCTAACTATATATGGTCTATAACCTATGGTTTTTTCAGTGAATATATATATGTATATAACATTTCTGTGGCAAAATGAAACCCCTCATTTTGTTCCTTTGCAAATTAAATGTTTTAAGTGTTAACACTTTATTCCAATCAAGATGACTTCAGGTGTGCCATACTTTTATCATAAGTAAGACTGTTAGCGCTCTAGTTGTTCTTTAGAACACTCTGGGACATTCTGTCACTGGGCTATAGTTGAGCTACATCTGGCTGATATTTTGGGCTACATTTGGTTTTTTTTGTCTCTGGTGGCCATCTTTGGGCTACATTGGGCTACATTTGGGCTCTAACATATATATAGCCCAATGTAGCCCAATATATATTTTTCAAAGTTAATTTACGTAAAAACCACTGGAGCATATATCTTGAGACATAGCAAAGGCACATCGGGCTACCAGTCCCTACAATTTTGCCAAGTTTTGTGGAAATCCATTCAGCCGTTCGAGCTAAAAGTGAGTCCAACCGCCCTATGGAAAACTCAATGTTAAAAACACGTTTTGGGACCCCCCTTTTTTCTCGGCCCCCGCTTGACGAAACCCCCCCCCAACTTTCAGGGGACGCTCAGAAACAAAATGTGCCATTTTCCTGAAAATTTCAGCCAATTCCGTCCATCAACGCCAACGTTATTCAACATAGAAATTTCAGAAATTCCTATTAAAAAAAATCCTAACTATATATACCTACTGGCGACCGCCAGTAGGTAATATATATGGAGAAGGACTACACTGTGTAACACACCTATCAACATTTATACTACTGCATGAAACTGGTTGGGCACACTTATGTTTCACTGGTAACACCTTTCTTAGTGTCATATGATTTGAATAAGAGTCTGTATTTAGCAACATTTTGCTTTCTGATTCTTAGTGCTGCTTACCAAGTATATTTTTATTACTTAGAGGAGGACATTTTGCATTGTTTCTTGTTTTGTACTATGCAGAGAATATGCAGCTGGCTTTTCCACTTCCCTTAAAAATATATATGTCTCCCCTAAGGAAGGCCTATAAAGCCCTATGGCAGGTACCTGTGTATTATTAAGTATGCCTTATCCGTTTCATGTGTATTTGCAGCAAATCTTCGAAATTGTCCTTTTGCTGTGGAGACGTTAGTAACCCCATTGGCTTTCACAGGGTTACCAGCTGGCACCACAGCATGGCTAACTCGTGAATGGGAATACCTAACTGGGCACTGAACCCAACCTCATTCCCAGATAGAATTTATTGTCACAATTAAAGTTCTGCAACTTTTGCACCATGCTCTAGGTAGTCCAGTGGTCTCACTAAGGCCCTGATACACCGACAGCTTTCTGCCCACCTGGAGAGACATGAACAACCCAGACTTTGGAACAAAGGCAGAATGAGGTTACCACCTATCTCAGGAATGCCAAATGGGGTGTCAGTCCAAAAGGCGAGCTTCAGAGGGGAAGCTGCCTTTGAGGGGCAAATGTCGATAACACTTCTGGGCAGGCTGCTTTTTGTTTAGGTAGACAATTAGGGTACAGGGACAGAGATGGAAATCCGGTGCCCAACCCCATTTTTTCATGGGCGTGTGGTCCTCAGAAAGGCACACCTCTAGGTTGGGCTACCAAGCTCCTGATGACTGAAAAAGGGGTTCAGACATAGCCAGATGCCACCTATTGCAGGAAACACGTGACCAGAAGGGAGAGCACCTGGTAGCCCATTGGCTTGTGACATCGTGGTCCCCTCAGGATACTTTTCTGGAATACATATGGCACCCTGCCCCTCAGATCACTTCTGATTTGGAGAAAGAACCAAAGAGGCACTGCCCTGTTGCCCATGACACTGCACGACGAGAGGCTGCATCGTTGGAAGGGCTGCACCGGCAGCACTTTGAGCTTGTGAAGTTTAGAATGTGCCTGTGGATCATGGTGTGGGTAAAAGTTGATTCCCAGCCCCAGATCAAAGTAGTGCCTCCAAGTATTAGTTGAATGATCCTCTGGAACCAGCTCCAGGGACCTGAGAGCTAAGGAAGCTAAAATAGGCAAAGCCACTTCAAAGTAGTAGCCTCTGACCGCCTCTGAAGTAGCTAAAAGTTGCACCCAAGTCTGCTGAAACCAGGGGAACTATCTAAGTCCGGATTCATTGCACAAGAGAGACAGTAGCCCCCACCAAATTATCCCCTTCTGCCTACTGTACCACAAGAACAGTAGACAAGCCGCAGCTGGCCTACTGTCTCAAAGAGAACATCATGGGACCCTGAGTACCATGGCCTAAGTCTCCCCACCTTACTCGTAGACCGTGGAGTCACTTTCAACTCATCCCTGTCGACAGCACAGCATCAGGACCATCTTTAAGCATCTTTTCTGCCTGCATCCCCAGAATCAGGGGAACTCCATTGCAGTCTACGGAGGTAATTCTCTAAAGGCTGGAACTGAATTGAAAAGGCATGTGGTGGCCAAGTAACTGTCCAAAGTATCCTTACTGGCCCCCTGGACCTCCATCCTGTCATATTTGGTCGTTCAAGCCATGTCAGAGTAGGCAAACTAACGCTTTCAAACTTTTCAAAGGTTTACCAACATTTGTTGACCAATGCTTGTTTGCAGTTACATTTAAAAGTGATAGAAGCTTCTAAAATCAATATCTTCAGAACCTTCTGGGGGAATGTGCTCATCAGGGTGTCTAAAAATATATCCTATTTTTATAAATATATGTCTGATTTATTTTGTTTTGTCTGCCTTTCATATTTTGTTGTTTGGTGCTGTTAAATGCTTTACACTAAGGTCCCTTCTATGAGTATGGTGGTCCACAGGACCACTGTACTCACTGTGGCAGTCCAACTACTGCCACCACTGTGGGTCCACCTGCAGTATTGAGAATGTGAAGGTCAGACCACCACAGGACCGCCACGTCCGCTTGGGTTCAAGGATCCCAAAGTGGTCGCACAGCGGAAGGGGGCAGCAATATGCTGGCAGTGTTGCTTCGGCACCACCGCACATATTAAGAGTTGCCTATCCACCGGCCCTTTAATGGCAGTGAGCCTGCCATGAAAAGGGTGGTGGAAAGGCAACTACGTGGGCCCCCTGCCTCTCCTGGGGGTGCATGTAGGGGGGTACATTTTGTGCCATCCTGGAATTGCACCCCAGGGCAGTGTCCACTATGATTAGTGCACTGCGATCCGTGACAAAATTAGAATAGTACGCGCTACAACCTGGAGTTTAGTTGAAGGTTGATTAGTTTTGAAGTTCTGGTGTGCTCCTGGGGCAACGTTCCCTGGTCAAAGGAATTCAATGTAATACAAATAGCTGCACATCAACAATGTGGATGTGTCCCCCAGGGGGACACATCCACATCGTTGATGTGCAGCTATTTGTATTTACACTACGATTAGTACACCAATGTGTTTCCAAAGTACAAATGCATTTGGTAAAAGTTATTACACAAATTGCGACAACATTTTTAGTACATGAGGCCCTTTCTGCATAGTCCCAAACCACTAAGCCATGTTAGTGAATCAGCGAGCCCAGGATGTGAGTATTGTATGCATAAGCTGTGAAAGGAGTAGTAAGAGAGAGCGGGGAAGATAATCGGGTGCATCCAAGGAGGGTGAGAAAGAAGGTGAGGTTATAGAAAATAGGAAAAGACCCTAGGTCCACTGCTCTGAGAGGGAAAAGGCATAGATAAATGAAGTGGAAGAGAGAGGGAAGGAGGAGAGTTCGGGAGGACATGAGAAAATGGAGGTGGAAGATAGAATCTGATTGAACTGGTACAGGTCCGGCAGAAGTGGTGAACGTTATATATATGCTGTTTTATACCGTGCTCAATTACTACCGGAGTATCCTGGCGCGAATAGACAGCTGGGGAACCCGTCCTGACTTTCCCTGTGAGATGGCCCCTACTGGGTATCTCCAAGGAGAAACCAGGCATCCCCGGCGTATGTGGGGGGCCGTTGTGGAGATGAGGAAAGCTAATGCCCAGAGTTGCCGAGTGTGATCCCTGGTTAGAGTAGGCACCGAGGTGAGAATTATCGAGTCCGCTGACTCTGGTCCACGACCCTGCCGTGTCGGGAATTGAACCCTGGTCCCGGGCCGTCCTCTGCTCCCGGGTCTGCCGCCTCTAACCAGTGAGCCACACCACTCCACAGTGCCCCCCCCACCTGTTTGTTTTAGTCTCTTAGCTCTCCTAACCTATAAAGAATGCTCAGTCACTCTAAGCCCCCACTGCTCTCAGCAGTGAGCACCTCCAATTGGTAGATGCTCCAAAGTAATTTGCACCCAAGCAGATGATGCTGTATCTCTCTTTGGGAAGGGACCTGAAAGGGAAACGTATGTCTCATCGTGTCACCTTTATCAGTTCTTGATTGATGACTTCCGTTGGCATTTCTGTGAACTCAGGAAGTTCATTCTTTCAGAGCACGAAATGTGCTTCCTTTCTGTCATTGACAAACGATGTTTGTAAGAGCAACAGGTGTCTCCCTCTCTCAAGTTGTCATGCCCCATTGATATGCTATGAACGTTTCCCCAACCACTTGGACCATCTCTTCATCCAGATGTGCTGAGTATGGCATTTTTCTTCTTCTCTTTGTGTCTCCCCATGCCACTCTAGCACTGCAATCAGCTCCTGGGTTCTTGGAGTAGGCAACTTAACTTATGGTGCAGCGGGTGATCTCTGTAACCTGCCAGACTTTACACTCATTCAAGGTTCCCTGACGCTGTGCTCCAAACCCCTGTCAGCGAACAATCTGACACGTCAGACCCTTCATCTGCTGATCATCGTCACTTGTCTTTTTTCAAATTAAGGTTTTCACTGGTGTCGATGTGCACTTCGTGAATATATAAGAAAGGGACCCCCTGAGACTAGTAAGAAGTTCCTAGGTCAGGGCACAATATTTAAACAAATAACAATCCAAGGCAACTATGGGGTCCTGAAGGATATTAGGTACAATGGCACGAGAAAATATATTGGTCGTGTTTTGAGCTTGATCCCACACTCCTCACTCTACCTTAAGTTGCATCTTTGCAGTACAATGTTACACAGTTTATTTTCACCTTATCTTCACCTTTAACAAGTGATGGCAGGAATGGGACAGAAATTGAGAGTGTGTGGCTGGTAATGTAATTATTTTTAGATGTATTACTCCTTTAGTGGCGAGGTGGCCAAAGAGATTGCTTCGTCAGCTTTCCTGAACCTCCTTTCCACTAATGTGTCTAAGCTAAAGAAATCTAGGGCCAGGTTGCAGATGCCTGGATGTCATCTTCACAGTGGTGAACAGGGTTCTGGGACTGATGTCACCAGTCCTGGGACTCCTTATGCTGCAAAATATTAAGGTGAACCAGAGCAGCAAACACCTGCCTGGCATTAGATTGTCTAAAGGGAGCGGGGTGGTTGCTCCACCCCACCCTCCTACAATTATCATATAGAAAGACACCTTTATGGGTTCTATGAGATAAAATATTCTCACTCCACTTCTACGGTGAATGCACAAATACATAAGCACCCTCACTCCTATACATAATTTCAGTTTGGTGTCTGCCTGCTACAACTTTCAGATCCTGTTTTCTTAGTTCTTCCTCAATTCCTCAGTTTCATTCTCTGAGGCTCCATAGACAAAAACTAGAAAGAAAAGATTTCAACTGCTCTATTATGTGAACACGGAATGAATGTGTCCTGTATGGGGAACAATAGTATAGATAGCACTGTTGGATATAGATAGCACTGTTGGGATGTTTGTGTCTCTGCTTCTTAGTCAGTGCTTTCTCAGTGGGTTTGTGGTAGGGGCAACAGTGAACACTGTTTCGTGCCTGACTGCAATACATCTCTTTGAGCGGTGGGCGAAGTAGCCAAAGGCTCAGCCACCACATTAGAGGGCATGCTACTGCTTGAGAACCAGCAAGATGAGCAAGGTGCAAATAGGGTTATGTTCCCTGATTTCCAATGCATTGAGTACAATCCTCTTGGGCCCATATGTACTGACACATTTGGATCACTGACATAATATTGTTAACAAAAATATCATGTTGAAAACATAATTTACCACAATATTGTGCCCATATACTCATAAATGGTTAGTACAAAAATATCAGAAATAAAATATTGTTGAGACTGATATCGTCCTAAAATATCGATTTTTTTAATATAGAGTTTAAAGTAGGAAATGTTAAATATTTTAATATATAATTTTAATATATTGTAAATTAAATATATGTCAGTAATATTTATTCATATATTACCTACTGGCGGTCGCCAGTAGGTATATATAGTTAGGATTTTTTCTCTATGGGACTTTTGAAAATTCTATGTCTAATAACTTTGGCGTTTGTGGACAGAATCGGCTGAAAATTTCAGGAAAATGGCACATTTTGTGTCTGAGCAGCCCCTTAAAATTTGGGGGGGTTTCATCAAGGGGGGGCCGAGAAAAAAGGGGGGTCCCAAAGCGCGTTTTTCCCATTCATTTTTCCATAGGGCGGTTGGCCTCACTTTTAGCTTGAACGGCTGAATGGATTTGCACGAAACTTGGCAAAATTGTAGGGACTGTTAGCCCGATGTGCCTTTTCTAGGTCTCAATATATGTGCTCCAGTGGATTTTGAGAAATTAACGTTTTAAAAAACAGATATATCTGTGACAGCGTCCCGGTTAGCGCTCCTGTTCGCGTACTTTTTGCGTTACGGAACTTTGCGAAACGAAGCTGATTGGCTCTCCGGTGTCTGTCAACATTCTAAACAGTCCGGAACGGCCGCCATCTGGTCTCTCGGTAGGATCGAGAGACAAGAGGAGGAGAAAAACGGAGGGGGAATTTAATGAAAGGGGGCAAGGTAGACCCTTCTTGACCCCCTAGGAATGATGTTGGGGTTATTAAAGGGTCCCGTGGGGCAAATAAAAAAAATTTGATTTTTCGCGGTAGAAGCGCTTTCCGGATCGCGAAACGGGAATTCGCCATTTTGTGTTTCGTTTTAATTAAATTACAAGATGGAGGAAAAACAATGTGAGAAATGGGTATAAGGGGGTATGGGAGACGTATCCTGACCCCCTATGTTTTCTGAGGGTGGCTGAGGATGCTCATATATGTTGATACATGTCTTCCAGCGGCTGCGCGTGAGCGTTTTTTTTTTTTTGCTGCGTTACGTCTGTTAACGTTCGATTCGAAGGAAATCAGGAAGTGTTGACCGCCATTTTGACACTGCGAGTAAATATATTGTTAAAAATAATTGTTATAAATTAATCCGTATTGATAAACATTGTCTGCGCCATCTTGCCTTTTTTCCAATGCCACACTTTTGTCGTGCACGGCAGCCATTTTAGATGCCTTGACCAGACCCACTCTCTGCACGCCGCCGATCCTCAGCATGGCTCCCCACCCTCGCAAGCATCTCCCCCACGCACTGGTCACCCCCGCTCTCTCTCTCATGCATGGGCCATAAACCTCCCCCCATCTGCGCTGCTCTTCCCTGAGAATCACACCCTGTGCCCGCCCGACACCTCCCTTTCACCCTATTCACTACCGCACCCTCTGACACTCCTCTTCCTCTGTGTCCGATTGTCCAGGCCGGTCCCAGGCTATCACCTAGCCCTGCGGATGTAGTTTATGGCCCCAACTGTAAAGAATCACCCCTCTTCAAAGGAGTTACAGTAGATCAAGACCCCCACCCCATGAGATCCGTCACACCACACGCGTTCCTACTATCTGATAACGATCCTGTATTGTGATTGGGGAGGGGATTCTCACTGTGAGGGTGTGTGGGACCGAGCCTGAAGCGGAAGATTCCAGGGATGCCTTTTTGTACATCAAAGTCTTCACAATTATGTGTCACATTAAAAATATATAACACTCCAACAAAGTAGTAGGATTATAACACTTTAATAACTTATAAATATATACAACGCTCCAACAAAGTAAACACGTTAAAAAAATTTTTTTTTAAACAAAGCAACAATGGGCTGCATTGGTCTGTCTTTTAGTCGGCAAAATCCGTCTGCCTGTGAGGTGGCGTCAGTAGCGGTCCGTTGTGCGAATAGGCCGAAGGCAGCACAACGTGCCGAGATCCACACGGCACCCAGGTGATGTCCAGTAAGTTGCCGCACTGGTCTTGGCATCCTACAATGCTGCGCCGAAAAACGGGCTGATGAGAGGTGTTACCTCGAAACCGGTCCGGTCCTCGGATGCTTGATTCCGTTCTGGGAAGGACATGGCTTTTGTAGTTCAGACTGGACTGTTCCCATGGTGCACAGGGTCAGAGCTGATTTGCATATCGCCATTGTCTAACCAAGGGTGGTGTGGAGTGCAAAAAAATGATGGATTTGGGCTCAGATCTTCGGACTGGGGTGAATGTGTGACATTGATCCACATTCTGTCCATCACCTGTTTTGTTTGCAATTGCCGCCATAAGTGCGCTGGGGATGCTCAGACGTGGGTCCCAGGCACTCCACACCACTGGAGTCAAGCTAGCCGGGCTGATGAGAGGTGTTACCTCGAAACCGGTCCGGTCCTCGGATGATTGATTCCGTTCTGGGAAGGACATGGCTTTTGTAGTTCGGACTGGACTGTTCCCATGGGGCACAGGGTCAGAGCTGATTTGCATATCGCCATTGTCTAACCCAGGGTGGTGTGGAGTGCAAAAAAACGATGGATTTGGGCCCAGATCTTCGGACTGGGGTGAATGTGTGACATTGATCCACATTCTGTCCATCACCTGTTTTGTTTGCAATTGCCGCCATAAGTGCGCTGGGGATGCTCAGACGTGGGTCCCAGGCACTCCACACCACTGGAGTCAAGCTAGCCGGGCTGATGAGAGGTGTTACCTCGAAACCGGTCCGGTCCTCGGATGCTTGATTCCGTTCTGGGAAGGACATGGCTTTTGTAGTTCGGACTGGACTGCTCCCATGGGGCACAGGGTCAGAGCTGATTTGCATATCGCCATTGTCTAACCCAGGGTGGTGTGGAGTGCAAAAAAACGATGGATTTGGGCCCAGATCTTCGGACTGGGGTGAATGTGTGACATTGATCCACATTCTGTCCATCACCTGTTTTGTTTGCAATTGCCGCCATAAGTGCGCCGGGGATGCTCAGACGTGGGTCCCAGGCACTCCACACCACTGGAGTCAAGCTAGCCGGGCTGATGAGAGGTGTTACCTCGAAACCGGTCCGGTCCTCGGATGCTTGATTCCGTTCTGGGAAGGACATGGCTTTTGTAGTTCGGACTGGACTGTTCCCATGGGGCACAGGGTCAGAGCTGATTTGCATATCGCCATTGTCTAACCCAGGGTGGTGTGGAGTGCAATAAAACAATGGATTTGGGCCCAGATCTTCGGACTGGGGTGAATGTGTGACATTGATCCACATTCTGTCCATCACCTGTTTTGTTTGCAATTGCCGCCATAAGTGCGCTGGGGATGCTCAGACGTGGGTCCCAGGCACTCCACACCACTGGAGTCAAGCTAGCCGGGCTGATGAGAGGTGTTACCTCGAAACCGGTCCGGTCCTCGGATGCTTGATTCCGTTCTGGGAAGGACATGGCTTTTGTAGTTCGGACTGGACTGTTCCCATGGGGCACAGGGTCAGAGCTGATTTGCATATCGCCATTGTCTAACCCAGGGTGGTGTGGAGTGCAAAAAAACGATGGATTTGAGCCCAGATCTTCGGACTGGGGTGAATGTGTGACATTGATCCACATTCTGTCCATCACCTGTTTTGTTTGCAATTGCCGCCATAAGTGCGCTGGGGATGCTCAGACGTGGGTCCCAGGCACTCCACACCACTGGAGTCAAGCTAGCCGGGCTGATGAAAGGTGTTACCTCGAAACCGGTCCGGTCCTCCGATGCTTGATTCCGTCCTGGGAAGGACATGGCTTTTGTAGTTCGGACTGGACTGTTCCCATGGGGCACAGGGTCAGAGCTGATTTGCATATCGCCATTGTCTAACCCAGGGTGGTGTGGAGTGCAAAAAAACTATGGATTTGGGCCCAGATCTTCGGACTGGGGTGAATGTGTGACATTGATCCACATTCTGTCCATCACCTGTTTTGTTTGCAATTGCCGCCATAAGTGCGCTGGGGATGCTCAGACGTGGGTCCCAGGCACTCCACACCACTGGAGTCAAGCTAGCCGGGCTGATGAGAAGTGTTACCTCGAAACCGGTCCGGTCCTCGGATGCTTGATTCCGTTCTGGGAAGGACATGGCTTTTGTAGTTCGGACTGGACTGTTCCCATGGGGCACAGGGTCAGAGCTGATTTGCATATCGCCATTGTCTAACCCAGGGTGGTGTGGAGTGCAAAAAAACGATGGATTTGGGCCCAGATCTTCGGACTGGGGTGAATGTGTGACATTGATCCACATTCTGTCCATCACCTGTTTTGTTTGCAATTGCCGCCATAAGTGCGCTGGGGATGCTCAGACGTGGGTCCCAGGCACTCCACACCACTGGAGTCAAGCTAGCCGGGCTGATGAGAGCTGTTACCTCGAAACCGGTCCGGTCCTCGGATGCTTGATTCCGTTCTGGGAAGGACATGGCTTTTGTAGTTCGGACTGGACTGTTCCCATGGGGCACAGGGTCAGAGCTGATTTGCATATCGCCATTGTCTAACCCAGGGTGGTGTGGAGTGCAAAAAAATGATGGATTTGGGCCCAGATCTTCGGACTGGGGTGAATGTGTGACATTGATCCACATTCTGTCCATCACCTGTTTTGTTTGCAATTGCCTCCATAAGTGCGCTGGGGATGCTCAGACGTGGGTCCCAGGCACTCCACATCACTGGAGTCAAGCTAGCCGGGCTGATGAGAGGTGTTACCTCAAAACCGGTCTGGTCCTCGGATGCTTGATTCCGTTCTGGGAAGGACATGGCTTTTGTAGTTCGGACTGCTCTGTTCCCATGGGGCACAGGGTCAGAGCTGATTTGCATATCGCCATTGTCTAACCCAGGGTGGTGTGGAGTGCAAAAAAACGATGGATTTGGGCCCAGATCTTCGGACTGGGGTGAATGTGTGACATTGATCCACATTCTGTCCATCACCTGTTTTGTTTGGAAAAACGGCGTGGGGCACCCCGGGGGGGGGGGGGTCGGGGGGAGGCGGCGCGAACGGGCCTTCCCCGCCTCCCCAGGTGGAGGCTCCTCTGCTGCAGTGGGGCGCCCCTTTAGCGTTTCAGTCGCCATTCAGCTGTTTACCGGCCGTTTTTGCTGCACTGTGCCTCATCCGCCATTCAGCTGAGTTGCGCCCGCTCTTGCGGCTACAGCGTCTCGCCCACCATCCATTTGAATTGCGCCCGTTCTTGCGGCTACAGCGTCTCGCCCACCATCCAGTTGAATTGGGCCCACTCTTGCGGTGCAGCGATAGGCGGCTGCCACAGGACTCTTAAAATGGCGGCCGGCTCTTCGGATTTGGGCCTGGTCCACTAAAATGGCCCTGGGACACATTTGAACTCGGACATTTGCCTGCTAGGACTTGGGCCCCATTCTCGAAAGCGTCCCCTCAGCCTTGAAGATTCTACAAAAGTCATCGGGGCCCCCGACTCCTGCAGGCTTCCGGTGGGGAGCGGCTGCCATGATTGCTTGCGGAATGGCCACGACGGAGCTACGAGATGGTGGTGCTCTCATGCTGACGCCAGCTTCAGTCTGAAACATCCAGAAACACTGTAGACTATCAATTCGATGACTCCCGGTGGAGCCCCAACGTGACCCGGTAGGGAAGAACTTGCCCTCCCCTCTTTTGACTGATGGTTCTTGTTGCCTGTCCCCTCTGTTGTCATTTAACAGAACTTTTTTGACTACTGAAAGGGGTTGTGTTCCAACCGCTGGTTGGTGGAGACATTTTGACTATATTCTGGACCTGCGTTGTCGAGTAATGCGTTATATGACGCGCCGCGTTAGCGCACCCGGAAGTGCTCCGGTGCGTGAGGCGCAGCTTCCCGGAAGCGATCCAGAGCGCAGCGCGCAGCGCGTAACGTAAGCATAACAGGTCATGTGACTTGATAATAAAACTTTTCATTGGTTCATTTTACTTTTGTTATTCTAATGATGGAAGGCTTGGTCATATGACCTAAAAATAACACTTTTCATTGTTTTCAAACATTTTTTTTTCCCCACCGGAAGTCTGCGGGAGTCGGGGGTCCCGGTGACTGTTGTAGAATCTTCAAGGCTGGAGGGACTCTTTTGGGAATGGGGCCCATGCCCTACCAGTCAAGCGTCCGAGTTCCACGGTTGCCCAGAGCCATCTTTGCAGGCCAGTCCCAAGTCTGTGGAGCCGACCGCCATTTCATGAGCTCCGTAGAAGCCGCCTGTCGCTGTACCGCAAGATTGGGTGCAATTCCGTTGGATGGCGGGTGAGACGTTGTAATAGCAAGAGCAGGCGCAATTCAGCTGGCCGAGCGAGGCACTGTGTCGCAAGAGCGGGCGCAAGTCAGCTGGTCGAGTGAAGCGCTGGGGTGTAGCTGAGAAACCTCCACCTGGGGAGGTGGGGGAGGCTCGTTCGCGCCGCCTCTCCCTTCTAGTGCACCCCACGCCGTCTCCTTGCGCAGGTATATGTGATGGTCGGACCAGGGCACCGCAGGACGTGTCTTCAGGTCAAACGGATTGTGGGACAAGGTGTGGAGCAGGCGCAATTATCTCGCGCCCTCCGTCAAGCGGTTCAGGGAGGCACCGCATCACATTGTTTTCCAATGCAGTCAGGTCCACAAACAGCCCCCACTTACTTTGAGAATAGTGAAGCTGCAGCAGGTGCAAATAAGCTTCAGACAGTGTTACAAGCGCTGCTCGGAACCCTCAGCTATGGCACCCAACATCCAGGACTTATGCCATTTGTGCAAGGCAGTGACATCGAAGCATCTCAGGGACCAAGCAACATACTATATCCAGAGTCCTTACCACAACCTCTGCTTTCCTTCTTACCTAGTTATTGTTCTTTCACTCCCACTCCAGGCTTTTAGTCTGTGGATGGAAAACCATGAACCTACACTCACCTATGAAAATCTTACTATTGATGGTTGATTTTGAGCTCCAAATACAAAGGCGTGTTTGGATCGATGTTGCAGCAGGCTGCCATGTAAATAGATATTTAATAAAACGTTTTACCCTGTTACTTGTTGATTTTGAGTCCCAAATACAAAGGCTTGTTTGGATCGATGTTGCAGCAGGCTGCCATGTAAATAGTTATTTAATAAAACTTTTTACCCTGTTACTTTGCTGGTGTGTTGTATATATTTATAATATTTGCATAGGGTTTGTCGTTATTTTGGGTGGGGTGGGCGGCGGAGCCGAGCTGTCTTGCAGCCATCATGGTGTCAAGCTCAGTTCCTCTCACTAGTTTCGTATTTCTCATGAGGGGTTGTTCATAATGTTTCTATTTTAGCGAGGTCAAAAAGAGATCCCATTAGTGGCCTACTCATTTTGCTTGATTCCTTTTGTTTTTTTAACGATTTTTCACTATCTGCAAAGATAGTGATGTCATTTGAGATGTCATCAGTGATGTCATCAGTGATGTCACTGACCATGTCATGAATGATGTAATATGTGACATGATCAGCAGTGGATTGCGGGTGCGCGATATATAGTTAGTGCAACTAACTATATATGCGAATTTCAATGGTTTTGTGTGAGTAAAATAAGGTTTTGTAAATGCTAATTCCTAACTATATATGGTCTATAACCTATGGTTTTTTCAGTGAATTTTCAAGGTTTTGTAAATGCTAATTCCTAACTATATATGGTCTATAACCTATGGTTTTTTCAGTGAATTTAAATGGTTTTTTTAATAGCAAATATCAGAAGCTGTAAAATGTATTCTTCTTTTAAAGGAAAAATATATTTTATATGTATTTAATATAATTTTTTTATGTATATACATTTTTTGAGGGAACAAATTTATCAACTATCATGCTGAAGATGAGTGTGGGGAAAAAAAACAAAGAGGAGAACTAAGAGGAAAGAACAATCAGTTAAAAAATACAATTGCTTTAAAGCATGAAGTGCTTTTCCACATATTTACATTTAAATAACTCATATTAGAACATTCAAAATATCTACAGAGGAGACGGTGTACATTGAATTTTAGACTCTTCATTGGTACCTACATGTTAGTACTTACATCACCCACACAACACAACAGCTCTATTCAGAGCTACCCTACCTCAAAGCACTCTAAAATATTATTTTACTATTTCCCTTGGTTTTCCCCTTGTTACGCTTTCCGGAACACTACCCGGTGCGCGGACCGGGCGCTAACCGTGCGATATATGGGCCTCCTCAGCCACCCTCAGAAAACCTAGGGGGTCAAGATATGTCTCCCGTGCCCCCTTATACCCATTCCCAACATTGTTTATCCTCTATCTTGTGACTAAATTCGTCCGAAACACAAGATGGCGGACTCCCGTTACGCTACCAGTGAGCTACCCGGTTCGCGTACCGGGTAGCCCTTCCACCGCGAAAAATCGAAAAAAAATGTATTTTATCTTTTTTGCCCCGCGGGGCCCTTTAATAGCCCCCACATCAATCCTAGGGGGTCAGGAGGGGTCTACCTTGCCCCTTTCATTCATTTCCCCCTTCGTTTATTTCCACCTCTTGTCTCTCGATCCTACCGAGAGACAAGATGGCGGCCGCTCCAGACTGTTTAGAATGTTGAGAGTCACCGGAGAGCCAATCCGCTTCTCCTCGCGAAGTTCCGTTACGCGTCTGGTACGCGAACCGGGGCGCTAACCTGGACGCTGTCACAGATATATATATTTTTTTGAAAGTTAATTACTCAAAATCCACTGGAGCACATATCTTGAGACCTAGCAAAGGCACATCGGGCAAACAGTCTCTACAATTTTGCCAAGTTTCATAGAAATCCATTCAGCCGTTCGAGCTAAAAGTGAGTCTAACGGCCCTATGGAAAACTCAATGTTAAAAACACGTTTTGGGACCCCCCTTTTTTTTCGGCCCCCGCTTGACGAAACCCCCCCAAACTTTCAGGGGACGCTCAGAAACAAAATGTGCCATTTTCCTGAAAATTTCAGCCAATTCCGTCCATCAACGCCAAAGTTATTCAACATAGAATTTTCAGAAATCCCTATTCAAAAAAATCCTAACTATATATACCTACTGGCGACCGCCAGTAGGTAATATATATATATATTCACTGAAAAAACCATAGGTTATAGACCATATATAGTTAGGAATTAGCATTTACAAAACATTATTTTACTCACACAAAACCATTGAAATTCGCATATATAGTTAGTTGCACTAACTATATATCGCGCACCCGCAATCCACTGCTGATGATGTCACATATTACATCATTCATGACATGGTCAGTGACATCACTGATGACATCACTGATGACATCTCAATGACATCACTGATTACAACATCCAGTGACTGTATGTTTCTGTAAAGTTAAAATATGTCTTACATATTGAAGAATGAGTGGATGTATAAGTGTCTGGATGAAGGATTTAGTAGGTGCATGACTGACTGTATGAGTGAGTGATTAAATGTGTCTCACTGAGTGCATGGGTTAGTGACTAAACTGTCTTAATTTGTGCATCATTATGCCTGTTGTTCTGTAAACTGCTGCATGTGTTGATCACTAGCTATATGAGTAACTATATGGGTTATTGATTGATTGCCCAAGTATTTGTATGGGAGTTGACATATATAAATAACTGTGCATAAGAGCCAGTGAATGTGTGAGTGGCTGTATGGATCATTGTGAACTTGTATCAGGGATTGTATAAGAGAGTAAATATGTGTTAGTATATGTTTGAATAAGTAAGGTGTGTATAACTGTATAGTTGAGGAAATGGAGGTGTGATTGATTCTTTGCATGACTGACTAGGTGTGTGAGTAACTCAATGGATGAGTGACAGTCTGTGAGTGTCTGTTTACACTGAGTGTATTTAAGGTTATATTAGAGTCTGAAGAGGTTCATCGTATTATCACATGAATGATGTCATCAGTGATGTGATCAGTAATGTCAAATGAGATGTCATCAGTAATGTCATCAGTGATGTCATTTGAGATGTCATAAGTGATGTAATCAGTGATGTCATTTGAGATGTCATCAGTGATGTCATCAGTGATGTCATTTGAGATGTCATCAGTGATGTCATCAGTGATGTCACTGACCATGTCATGAATGATGTAATATGTGACATGATCAGCAGTGGATTGCGGGTGCGCGATATATAGTTAGTGCAACTAACTATATATGCGAATTTCAATGGTTTTGTAAATGCTAATTCCTAACTATATATGGTCTATAACCTATGGGTTTTTCAGTGAATATATATATATATTAAAAGTGATACTTGTGTATGTACAAACATTTGTTGTACTTAACATTATTAGTAAATAAAGGGGACACATGGCGAGTAAACTTTAATTTTGCCACGGTTAACCACAAGCACTGGACGTCGTCATGCAGCATTGTGGGACTGGTAGTCCCCGGGATTGTAGCAGCGTGAGGAAGAGTCCAGCGCAGGTGAGCCTCATCAGACAGAGAAGGTGGGGCTACGCCTTAAAGATTGTCAGTGGGAAAGCGTGGCTGAGACTGCTGGCACTAATGAAAGGTACGCGCTGAAACCGGTCTGCCGAAATCCTTTAATAAAGCAGTCTTTCTAAACCCCAGTGAAACCCTGCTGCGTCCTTTGTTCTTCTACCGGAGGGTGAGAAGTGCCTGAATATATATATACATATATATATACATAAATATATATATATACATATATATATATATATATTCACTGAAAAAACCATAGGTTATAGACCATATATAGTTAGGAATTCGCATTTACAAAACCTTATTTTACTCACACAAAACCATTGAAATTCCATATATAGTTAGTTGCACTAACTATATATCGCGCACCCGCAATCCACTGCTGATGATGTCACATATTACATCATTCATGACATGGTCAGTGACATCACTGATGACATCACTTATGACATCTCAAATGACACCACTGATGACATCTCAAATGACATCACTGATGACATCACTGATGACATCTCATTTGACATTACTGATCACATCACTGATGATATCATTCATGTGATAATATGATGAACCTCTTCAGACTCTAATATAACCTTAGATACAATCAGTGTAAACAGACACTCACAGACTGTCACTCATCCATGGAGTTACTCACACACCTAGTCAGTCATGCAAAGAATCAATCACACCTCCATTTCCTCAACTATACAGTTATACAAACTTTACTTATTCAAACATATACTAACACATATTTACTCTCTTATAAAATCCCTGATACAAGTTCACAATGATCCATACAGCCACTCACACATTCACTGGCTCTTATGCACAGTTATTTATATATGTCAACTCTCACATGTACTGTGTTTTACATATGTACTTACTTTGACATGTAGCACTGAGATATCCATTCACTCACCAATACACTCATGCACACAGTCAACCGCCCACACAGCTGTTTCCACATGCACTTTTGAAACCATACATCTAGTGAATCAACTGCTCACACATCTTTGCACAGAGTCATACACCTCCCAGCCACCCACACACACACTCAGTCTCCCATACAAATACTTGGGCAACCAATCAATAACCCATATAGTTACTCATATAGCTACTTATCAACACATGCAACAGTTTACAGAACAACAGACATAATGATGCACAAATTAAGACAGTTTAGTCACTAACCCATGCACTCAGTGAGACACATTTAATCACTCACTCATACAGTCAGTCATGCACCTACTAAATCCTTCATCCAGACACTTATACATCCACTCATTCTTCAATATGTAAGACATATTTTAACTTTACAGAAACATACAGTCACTGGATGTTGTCAT
Organism: Lissotriton vulgaris; assembly: GCF_964263255.1. Lineage (NCBI taxonomy): Eukaryota > Metazoa > Chordata > Amphibia > Caudata > Salamandridae > Lissotriton > Lissotriton vulgaris. Next base: position 838,991,031 of record NC_141699.1, on the reverse strand, counting down.
CAGTGATGTCATCAGTGATGTCATTTGAGATGTCATCAGTGATGTCATCAGTGATGTCACTGACCATGTCATGAATGATGTAATATGTGACATCATCAGCAGTGGATTGCGGGTGCGCGATATATAGTTAGTGCAACTAACTATATATGGAATTTCAATGGTTTTGTGTGAGTAAAATAAGGTTTTGTAAATGCGAATTCCTAACTATATATGGTCTATAACCAATGATTTTTTCAGTGAATTTTCAAGGTTTTGTAAATGCTAATTCCTAACTATATATGGTCTATAACCTATAATTTTTTCAGTGAATTTTCAAGGTTTTGTAAATGCTAATTCCTAACTATATATGGTCTATAGCCTATGGTTTTTTCAGTGAATATATATATATATACATACATATATAAACATATATCATCTGTATATCTATATAAATACAAACATAAATGCATGCATACATATACTTATATGCATACAGATGCATGTTATTTACATGAAAGTTGAAAAAACACTAATAAAAGCAAAGCTAAAAAGCCACCTCATTACAAACAGAATGGCTTTAACTTAAACGAGGGCGAGATCTATTGCATTTTTAATGCTTGTTTACTTTGGTTCCATCAAGAAGGCATTCAGATGTGTCACACATTTGCCATAAATTCTGAATGTTAGCACTCTAGTTGCACATTAGATCACTGTAGTAAAGCTACTGCTCACCAGGGACGTCTGCTGCTGGTATTCAAAGTGCATGTTTCAGTCTGCATGTCAGAATTTTTTTAATGAAATAGAAGAGGATTTGAGAAGTCACTCAAAATGATCCCTAATTTTTCTTTCTGAAGCACTAATCATACTTTCTATGGCAAAATTAACCCCCTCATGTTGTTCCTTTTTAAATTGAGTGTTTTCAGACTTACCACTTCATTCCAATCAAGATGGCTTCTGGTGTGCCATACTTTTGTCATAAGTAAGACTGTTAGCGCTCTAGTTGTTCTTTAGAACACTCTGGGACATTCTGTCATTGGGCTATACTTGGGGTACATCTGGGTGATATTTGGGCTACATTTAGGCTCTTTTGTCTGTGGTGGCCATCTTGGGAGACTGTATGTCAGAATTTTTTAATGAAATTGAAGAGGGTTTGAGAAGTCACTCAAAATGTGCCCTAATTTTTCTTTCTGCAGCACTAATCATAATTCATATGGCAAAATATACCCCCTCATTTTGTTCCTTTTTAAATTAAATGTTTTAAGAGTTACCACTTTATTCCAATCAAGATGGCTTCAGGTGTGCCATACCTTTGTAATAAGTAGGACTGTTAGCGCTCTAGTTGTTCTTTAGAACACTCTGGGACATTCTGTCATTGGGCTATACTTGGGCTACATCTGGGTGATATTTGGGCTACATTTGGGCTCTTTTGTCTCTGGTGGCCATTTTGGGAGACTGCATGTCAGAATGTTTTAATGAAATAGAAAAGGATTTGAGAAGGCACTCAAAATGTGCCCTAATTTTTCATTCTGCAGCACTAATCATACTTTCTATGGCAAAATATACCCCCTCATGTTGTTTCTTTTTAAATTAAATGTTTTAAGAGTTACAACTTTATTCCAATCAAGATGGCTTCAGGTGTGCCATACCTTTGTAATAAGTAGGACTGTTAGCGCTCTAGTTGTTCTTTAGAACACTCTGGGACATTCTGGCATTGGGCTATACTTGGGCTACATCTGGGTGATATTTGGGCTACATTTGGGCTCTTTTGTCTCTGGTGGCCATTTTGGGAGACTGCATGTCAGAATGTTTTAATGAAATAGAAAAGGATTTGAGAAGTCACTCAAAATGTGCCCTATTTTTTCATTCTGCAGCACTAATCATACTTTCTATGGCAAAATATACCCCCTCATGTTGTTTCTTTTTAAATTAAATGTTTTAAGAGTTACCACTTTATTCCAATCAAGATGGCTTCAGGTGTGCCATACCTTTGTAATAAGTAGGACTGTTAGCGCTCTAGTTGTTCTTTAGAACACTCTAGGAGGCTGCAGTAGAACACAAAGGAATCAACTGACAGTCTCTGTCCTTGTTGGATGTACATGTTTTACTGAGAATGTCAGACTTCATTTTCACATGACTGAGAAAGATAATGTGAATTTACAGAAAATATGCTTTCAGTTTAGCTTATAGATCCCCTTCCAAACCACTGTGGGAAAATCATGAGATATTAGTTTTCTTTCAAACAATATTCATGATATCACAGCAGAAGGTTTTTTCACATGGAAACCGCCAGTAGGTAATATATATATATATATATATATATATATATATATATTCACTGAAAAAACCATAGGTTATAGACCATATATAGTTAGGAATTAGCATTTACAAAACCTTGAAAATTCACTGAAAAAACCATAGGTTATAGACCATATATAGTTAGGGATTAGCATTTACAAAACCTTATTTTACTCGCACAAAACCATTGAAATTCGCATATATAGTTAGTTGCACTAACTATATATCGCGCACCCGCAATCCACTGCTGATGATGTCACATAATACATCATTCATGACATGGTCAGTGACATCACAGATGACATCACTGATGACATCTCAAATGACATCACTGATGACATCACTGATGACAACACCCAGTGACTGTATGTTTCTGTAAAGTTAAAATATGTCTTACATATTGAAGAATGAGTGGATGTATAAGTGTCTGGATGAAGGATTTAGTAGGTGCATGACTGACTGTATGAGAGAATGATTAAATGTGTCTCACTGAGTGCATGGGTTAGTGATTAAAGTGTCTTAATTTGGCAATTATTATTTGTGTTGTTCTGTAAACTGCTGCATGTTTAAATCAGTAGCTATTTCAGAAACTATATGGGTTATTGAATGGTTGCCCAAGTATTTGTATGGGAGATTGAGTATGTGTGTGGGTGGCTGGGAGGTGTATAAATCTGTGCATAGATGTGTGAGCAGTTGATTCCCTAGGTGTATGGGTTCAAAAGTGCATGTAGAAACAGCTGTATGGACAGTTGACTGTGTGCATGAGTATATTGGTGAGTGAATGGATATCTCAGTGCTACATGTCAAAGTAAGTACATATGTAAAACACACTCCATGTGAGAGTTGACATATATAAATAACTGAACATAAGAGCCAGTGAATGTGAGAGTGGCTGTATGAATCATTGTGAACTTGTATCAAGGATTGTATAAGAGAGTAAATATGTGTTAGTATATATTTGAATAAGTAAGGTGTGTATAACTATAGTTGAGGAAATGGAGATGTGATTGATTCTTTGCATGACTGACTAGGTGTGTGAGTAACTCCATGGATGTGTGACAGTCTGTGAGTGCCTGTTTACACTGAGTGTATCTAAGGTTATATTAGAGTCTGAAGATGTATTATCACATAAATGATATCATCAGTGATGTAATCAGTAATGTCAAATGAGATGTCAGTGATGTCATCAGTGATGTCATTTGAGATGTCATCAGTGTTGTCATCAGTGATGTCATTTGAGATGTCATCAGTGATGTCATCAGTGATGTCACTGACCATGTCATGAATGATGTAATATGTGACATCATTAGCAGTGGATTGCGGGTCCGCGATATATAGTTAGTGCAACTAACTATATATGGAATTTCAATGGTTTTGTGCAAATAAAATAAGGTTTTTTTAAATGCTAATCCCTAACTATATATGGTCTATAACCTATGGTTTTTTCAGTGAATTTTCAAGGTTTTGTAAATGCAAATTCCTAACTATATATGGTCTATAACCTATGGTTTTTTCTGTGAATTTCATTGGTTTTTTTAAAAGCTAATATCTATAGCTGTAAAATATATTCTTTATTAAGTGACGTATCACGTAGCCCGTGAGACGCCTCATGATGCATCGCATAACAGTGACGTGTCGTCTCTGCAGCGCAAACCAAACCCAAAACGTAAGCGCGCCAGAACACGCTTAAAGATATATATATATTTTTTTAACCTTAATTAGACAAAATCCACACGTGCACATATCACAAACGTTCAAAAAACACAATATGTCGGACTCCCGTTACGCTGCCGGTTAGCTGCCCAGTTAACGTACCAGGAAGCACCTTTACCACGAAAAATCGCAATTTTTTTTTCTTTTGCCCCGCAGGGAACTTTAATAGCCCCCTCATCAATCCTAGGGGTTCAGGAGGGGTCTGCCTTACCCCTTTCATTCATTTACACCTTTTTTTTTTCCACCTCTTGTCTCTCGATCCCACAGAGAGACAAGATGGCGGCCGCTCCAGACTGTTTACAATGATAACAGCCAATCAGCTTCTCCTCAGACTCCCGTTACACTGCCGGTTAGCTTCCCGGTTAGCTGCCCGGTTAGCTGCCCGGTTCGCGTACCAAGACGCGTCTCTACGGCGAAAAAATCCGAATTTTTTTTTTTGGGCCCCGCGTGGCTTTATAATATCCCCCTCATCAATCCTAGGCGGTCAGAATGGGTCTACCTTGCCCTCTTTCCTTCATTTCCCCCTTTGTTTTGGCCTCCTCTTGTCTCTCGATCCTACCGAGAGACAAGATGGCGGCCGCTCCGGAATGTTTACAATGTTGACAGCCAATCAGCTACTCCTCAGACTCCCGTTACACTGCCGGTTAGCTTCCCGGTTAGCTGCCCGGTTAGCTGCCCGGTTCGCGTACCGGAGCGCGCCTCTACGGCAAAAAAATCGGGTTTTTTTTTTTTTTTGGGGCCCCGCGTGGCTCTATAATATCCCCCTCATCAATCCTAGGGGGTCAGAAGGGGTCTACCTTGCCCCCTTTCCTTCATTTCCCCCTTTGTTTTGGCCTCCTCTTGTCTCTCGATCCTACCGAGAGACAAGATGGCGGCCGCTCCGGACTGTTTAGAATGTTGACAGACACCGGAGAGCCAATCAGCTTCGCATCGCAAAGTTCCGTTACGCGAAAAGTACGCGAACCGGAGCGCTGCCCGGAGCGCTGTTACAGATATATATCTTATTTTAAACGTTAATTTCTCAAAATCCACTGAAGCACATATATTGAGACCTAGCAAAGGCACATCGGGCTAACAGTCCCTACAATTTTGCCAAGTTTCGTGCAAATCCATTCAGCCGTTCGAGCTAAAAGTGAGGCCAACCGCCCTATGGAAAAATGAATGGGAAAAACGCGTTTTGGGACCCCCCTTTTTTCTCGGCCCCCCCCTGACGACCCCCCCCAAATTTTCAGGGGCTGCTCAGAAACAAAAACTGCAATTTTCCTGAAAATGTCAGCCAATTCCGTCCACAAACGCCAAAGTTATTAGACATAGAATTTTCAAAAGTTCCATAGAGAAAAAATCCTAACTATATAGAGACAAGATGACGGCCGCTCCGGACTGTTTACAATGTTGACAGCCAATCAGCTACTCCTCAGACTCCCGTTACACTGCTGGTTAGCTTCCCGGTTAGCTGCCCGGTTAGCTGCCCGGTTAGCTGCCCGGTTCGCGTACCGGGGCGCGCCTCTACGGCGAAAAAATCGGATTTTTTTTTTGGGCCCCGCGTGGCTCTATAATATCCCCCTCATCAATCCTACGGGGTCAGAAGGGGTCTACCTTGCCCCCTTTCCTTCATTTCCCCCTTTGTTTTGGCCTCCTCTTGTCTCTCGATCCTACCGAGAGACAAGATGGCGGCCGCTCCGGACTGTTTAGAATGTTGACAGACACCGGAGAGCCAATCAGCTTCGCATCGCAAAGTTCCGTTACGCGAAAAGTACGCGAAAAGTACGCGAACCGGAGCGCTGCCCGGAGCGCTGTTACAGATATATATCTTGTTTTAAACGTTAATTTCTCAAAAACCACTGGAGCACATATATTGAGACCCAGCAAAGGCACATCGGGCTAACAGTCCCTACAATTTTGCCAAGTTTGGTGGAAATCCATTCAGCCGTTCGGGCTAAAAGTGAGGCCAAACGCCCTATGGAAATTAACATGGGAAAAACGCGTTTTGGGACCCCCCTTTTTTCTCAGCCCCCCCTTGACGACCCCCCCCCCCAAATTTTCAGGGGCTGCTCAGAAACAAAATGTGCCATTTTCCTGAAAATTTCAGCCGATTCCGTCCACAAACGCTAAAGTTATTAGACATAGAATTTTCAAAAGTTCCATAGAGAAAAAATCCTAACTATATATACCTACTGGCTATCGCCAGTAGGTAATATATATATATATATATATTCACTGAAAAAACCATAGGTTATAGACCATATATAGTTAGGAATTTGCATTTACAAAACCTTGAAAATTCACTGAAAAAACCATAGGTTATAGACCATATATAGTTAGGGATTAGCATTTACAAAACCTTATTTTACTCGCATAAAACCATTGAAATTTCATATATAGTTAGTTGCGCTAACTATATATCGCGCACCCGCAATCCACTGCTGATGATGTCACATATTACATCATTCATGACATGGTCAGTGACATCACTGATGACATCACTGATGACATCTCAAATGACATCACTGATGACATCACTGATGACATCTCAAATGACATCACTGATGACATCTCATTTGATATTACTGATCACATCACTGATGATATCATTCATGTGATAATACGATGAACCTCTTCAGACTCTAATATAACCTTAGATACAATCAGTGTAAACAGACACTCACAGACTGTCACTCATCCATGGAGTTACTCACACACCTAGTCAGTCATGCAAAGAATCAATCACACCTCCATTTCCTCAACTATACAGTTATACACACCTTACTTATTCAAACATATACTAACACACATTTACTCTCTTATACAATCCCTGATACAAGTTCACAATGATCCATACAGCCACTCACACATTCACTGGCTCTCATGCACAGTTATTTATATATGTCAACTCTCACATGTACTGTCTTTTACATATGTACTTACTTTGACATGTAGCACTAAGATATCCATTCACTCACCAATAGACTCATGCACACAGTCAACCGCCCATACAGCTGTTTCCACATGCACTTTTGAACCCATACATCTAGTGAATCCACTGCTCACACATCTATGCACAGAGTCATACACCTCCCAGCCACCCACACACACTCAGTGTCCCATACAAATACTTGGGCAACCAATCAATAACCCATATAGTTACTCATATAGCTACTGATCAACACATGCAGCAGTTTACAGAACAACAGACATAATGATGCACAAATTAAGACAGTTTAGTCACTAACTCATGCACTCAGTGAGACACATTTAATCACTCACTCATACAGTCAGTCATGCACCTACTAAATCCTTCATCCAGACACTTATACATCCACTCATTCTTCAATATGTAAGACATATTTTAACTTTACAGAAACATACAGTCACTGGATAATGTCATCAGTGATGTCGTCAGTGATGTCACTGACCATGTCATGAATGATGTAATATGTGACATCATCAGCAGTGGATTGCGGGTGCGCGATATATAGTTAGCGCAACTAACTATATATGAAATTTCAATGGTTTTATGCGAGTAAAATAAGGTTTTGAAAATGCTAATCCCTAACTATATATGGTCTATAACCTATGGTTTTTTCAGTTAATTTTTAAAGGTTTTGTAAATGCAAATTCCTAACTATATATGGTCTATAACCTATGGTTTTTTCAGTGAATTTCAATGGTTTTTTAATAGCAAATATCAAAAGCTGTAAAATGTATTCTTCTTTTAAAGGAAAAATATATTTTATATGTATTTAATATAATTTTTTTATGTATATAAATTTTTTGAGGGAGCGAATTTATCAACTATCATGCTGAAGAAGAGTGTGGGGAAAAAAAACAAAGAGGAGGACTAAGAGGAAAGAACAATCAGTTCAAAAATACAATTGCTTTAAAGCATGAAGTGCTTTTCCACACATTTACATTTAAATAACCCATATTATAACATACAAAATATCTACAGAGGAGACGGTGTACATTGAATTTTAGACTCTTCATTGGTACCTACATGTTGGTACTTACATCACCCACACAACACAACAGCTCTATTCAGAGCTACCCTACCTCAAAGCACTCTAAAATATTATTTTACTATTTCCCTTGGTTTTCCCCTTGTTACGCTTTCCGGAACGCTAACCGGTGCGCGGACCGGGCGCTAACCGTGAGAAAATTTGAAAAAAAAAAGGTTGGTTTTTTTCTGCATATATGGGCCTCCTAAGCCACCCTCAGAAAACCTAGGGGGTCAGGATATGTCTCCCGTGCCCCCTTATACCCATTCCCAACATTGTTTATCCTCCATCTTGTGACTAAATTCGTCTGAAACACAAGATGGCGGACTCCCGTTACGCTACCGGTGAGCTACCTGGTTCGCGTACCGGGTAGCGCTTCCACCGCGAAAAATCGAAATAAAAATTATTTTATTTTTTTGCCCAGCGGGGCCCTTTAATAGCCCCCACATCAATCCTAGGGGGTCATGAGGGGTCTACCTTGCCCCCTTTCATTCATTTCCCCCTTTGTTTTTCTCCACCTCTTGTCTCTCGATCCTACCGAGAGACAAGATGGCGGCCGCTCCGGACTGTTTAGAATGTTGGCAGTCACCGGAGAGCCAATCCGCTTCTCCTCGCGAAGTTCCGTTACGTCTGGTACGCTATCCGGGGCGCTAACTGGGACGCTGTCACAGATATATATATTTTTTCTCAAAATCCACTGGAGCACATATCTTGAGACCTAGCAAAAGCACATCGGGCAAACAGTCTCTACAATTTTGCCAAGTTTCATAGAAATCCATTCAGCCGTTCGAGCTAAAAGTGAGTCCAACCGCCCTATGGAAAACTCAATGTTAAAAACACGTTTTGGGACCCCCCTTTTTTTCTCGGCCCCCGCTTGACGAAACCCCCCGAAACTTTCAGGGGACGCTCAGAAACAAAATGTGCCATTTTCCTGGAAAACGCCAAAGTTATTCAACATAGAATTTTCAGAATATAGTTTTTTTTTTTTTTCATTTTTGACTTTTGTGCGCTCCCGGTGCGCGTACCGGTGCGCGTACCGGTGCGCGTACCGGTGCGCATACCGGTGTGCGTACCGGTGTGCGCACCGTGCGCTCCCCCCGCGAAAAACGCAAAAAAAATTTTTTTTTTAGGCCCCGCGGGGCCCTTTAATGGCCCCCTTATCAAACCTAGAGGGTCGGGGGGGTCTACCCTGCCCCCTTATGGTCAATTCCCCCCTTTGTTTTTGCCACCTCTTATGACTAGATTTTACCGACAGACAAGATGGCGGCCGCTCCTGACTGTTTCGAATGTTTACAGACAACTGAGAGCCAATCAGCTTTCTGCGCGCAAGTCGCGGTGCATGCCTGGTGCGCGTACCCGTGCACGTACCGGAGCGCGGCTATAGATATATATATTTTTTGGAACGTTAATTTCTCAAAATCCACTGGAGCACATATCTTGAGACATAGCAAAGGCACATCGGGCTACCAGTCCCTACAATTTTGCCAAGTTTGGTGGAAATCCATTCAGCCGTTCGGGCTAAAAGTGAAATCGACCGCCCTATGGAAATTAACATGGGGAAAACGCGTTTTGGGACCCCCCTTTTATCTCGGCCCCCGCTTGACGAATCTCCCCCAAACTTTCAGGGAAGGACCGGAGCTCGAAGAGGCCATTTTGAGGAAATTTTCAGGCAGATTCGTCAACCGGCGCCAAAGTTATTCCAAATAGAATTTTGAGATTTAACATTGAAAAAAATCCTAACTATATATACCTACTGGCGACCGCCAGTAGGTAATATATATATATATATATATATATTCACTAAAAAAAACATGGGTTATAGACCATATATAGTTAGGAATTAGCATTTACAAAACCTTATTTTTCTCACACAAAACCATTGAAATTTCATATATAGTTAGTTGCACTAACTATATATCGCGCACCCGCAATCCACTGCTGATCATGTCACATATTACATCATTCATGACATGATCAGTGACATCACTGATGACATCACTGATGACATCACTGATGACATCTCAAATGACATCACTGATGACATCACTGATGACATCTGATTTGACATTACTGATCACATCACTGATGACATCATTCATGTGATAATACGGGGAACCTCTTCAGACTCTAATATAATCTTAGATACACTCAGAGTAAATAGACACTCACAGACTGTCACTCATCCACGTAGTTACTCACACACCTAGTCAGTCATGCAAAGAATCAATCACACTTCCATTTCCTCAACTATACAGTTATACACACCTTACTTATTCAAACATATACTAACACATATTTACTCTCTTAAACAATCCCTGATACAAGTTCACAATGATCCATACAGCCACTCACAAATTCACTGGCTCTTATGTACAGCTATTTATATATGTCAACTCTCACATGTAATGTGTTTTAGATATGTACTTACTTTGACATGTAGCAACAACGACCGCAACCTGTAGAACAACAACGACCGCAACACCACCACCCTGCTCGACAACCTGGCCAACCTCGGACTCAAGCAGCTGGTGTCCACCCCCACCCACCTCGCCGGACACACACTCGACGCCGTCTTCTCATCCAGCAAAGACATCGCCTTCAGCCACGCCACTGGACTCCACTGGACGGACCACAGCTGCGTCCACTTCACCTTCAGAAGAACGACGATCCACCACCACCAGCAACAGGTTGCTCGAAGAAGCTGGAACAAGATCACAGCCGACCAGCTCGCCGCTTCCCTGAGCCAGCACCCTCCCGCCAGCTCAGCGAATCCCAGCCAGGCCGCCGACAACCTCAACCGAAAACCTCAAGGTTTTGTAAATGCTAATTCCTAACTATGGGGGTCATTAGGATGGAGGATTTTCCGCATCCTCCGGGCCGGCGGAACCCACCGCCGGCCCGGAGGATGCGGAAAATCCTCTGCGGACCCACCAGGACCCACCGCCACATTAGGATGGCTGGTGGGTCATGGTTTAGGTCCGCAGCTTTTCCGCCGCGGCTGGCTTACAACCGCGGCGGAAAAGCACTAAAATGGTGAAGGTGTCTCTTAGACACCTTCAGCCAGATTAGGATGTGCATGGAAACATGCTTTTCCGCGGCGGCTTTTCCGCCGTGGAAAAGCATGTGTAACTGCACTGCAGGGGCCCATTGCGGGCCCCCTAGGTGTAGTGGGGGGTGGGGGGTGCACATGGGGGGTACCTATGGTACCCCCCTGCATTTGCGTGCACAATGCAGCAGGCACCGCGCGGTGCCTGCCGCTTTGTGCACGGAAATGCTGTGCATGCATTTTTAACATTGCTGCGGGTGCAGCTTGAAGCTCCACCCGCAGCAATGTTAAAAATAGAGGATGTGACCGCCACCCTGGCGGTCACATCCTAATCTGCACAGAGGGAACGCCGCAGCCCATGCGGACGTTCCCTCATGCTCTGGGGTCGCGGACGGACTCAAGTCCGTCCGCGATCCTAATGACCCCCTATATATGGTCTATAACCTATGGTTTTTTCAGTGAATTTCAATGCTTTTTTAATAGCAAATATCAAAAGCTTTAAAATGTCAAGTACGTGGTAGTTAAAAACATTTTCGTGTTTATGCACGCTGATGTGCTTTGAACGCTGCCCCCCCCCCCTCTTTTCTTTTAGGAGTATTCTCCCTTTGCAGATAGTGAAGGGTAGGTAACGCAGGCCTTTGCCCCCGTTGTAATCCGTCGTACCTGCTTCCCTCTCCATTTGATTGATTGTTATCCTAGCATTTATTGTTTTGGAATTGGTTCTCTTTGGTTCATTCTCTATTTACAAACAAGCACAGAGTCGCAATACTCTGTTTAGTCTTTGCAGATAGTGAAAAATCGTTAAAAAAACAAAAGGAATCAAGCAAAATCAGTAGGCCACTAATGGGATCTCTTTTTGACCTCGCTAAAATATAAACATTATGAACAACCTCTCATGAGAAATACGAAACTAGTGAGAGGAACTGAGCTCGACACCATGATGGCTGCAAGACAGCTCTGCACCGCCGCCCACCCCACCCAAAATAACGACAAACCCTATGCAAATATTATAAATATATACAACACACCAGCAAAGTAACAGGGTAAAACGTTTTATTAAATAACTATTTTCAATAACTATTTTCATGGCAGCCTGCTGCAACATCGATCCAAACAAGCCTTTGTATTTGGGGTTCAAAATCAACAAGTAACAGGGTAAAACGTTTTATTAAATATCTATTTACATGGCAGCCTGCTGCAACATCGATCCAAACAAGCCTTTGTGTTTGTGGCTCAAAATCAACCATCAATAGTAAGGTTTTCATAGGTGAGTGTAGGTTCATGGTTTTCCATCCACAGACTAAAAGCCTGGAGTGGGAGTGAAAGAACAATAACTAGGTAAGAAGGAAGGCAGAGGTTGTGGTAAGGACTCTGGATATGGTATGTTGCTTGGTCCCTGAGATGCTTCGATGTCACTGCCTTGCACAAATGGCATAAGTCCTGGATGTTGGGTGCCATAGTTGAGGATTCCGAGCAGCGCTTGCAACACTGTCTGAAGCTTTTTGCACCTGCTGCAGCTTCACTATTCTCAAAGTAAGTGGGGGCTGTTTGTGGACCTGACTGCATTGGAAAACAATGTGATGCAGTGCCTCCCTAAACCGCTTGACGGAGGCCCCCGAGATAATTGCGCCTGCTCCACACCTTGTCCCACAATCCGTTTGACCTGAAGACACGTCCTGCGGTGCCCTGGTCCGACCATCACATATACCTGCGCCAGGAGACGGCGTGGACTAGAAGGGAGAGGCGGCGCGAACGAGCCTCCCCCACCTCCCCAGGTGGAGGTTTCTCAGCTACAACCCAGCGCTTCACTCGACCAGCTAACTTGCGCCCGCTCTGGCGACACAGTGCCTCGCTCGGCCAGCTGAATTGCGCCTGCTCTTGCTATTACAACGTCTCACCCGCCATCCAACGGAATTGCACCCAATCTTGCGGTACAGGGACAGGCGGCTGCTACGGAGCTCACGAAATGGCGGTTGGCTCCACAGACTTGGGCCTGGCCTGCAAAGATGGCTCTGGGCAACCGTGGAACTCGGACGCTTGACTGCTAGGGCATGGGCCCCATTCCCAAAAGAGTCCCCTCAGCCTTGAAGATTCTACAACAGTCACCGGGACCCCCGACTCCCGTAGACTAGTGGGGAGTGACTGCCATGATTGCTCGCGGAATGGCCACGACGTAGCCACGAGATGGTGGTGCTCTCATGCTGACGCCAGCTCCCACTATGAGAGCTGGATCACTCATTCGCTAGACGCGATCCTTCCGTACCGTAGATCCTCTGCGAAGAGAGTACAGAGATCCGCCCCCTGGTTCTCTGACTCTCTAAAACAACTAAAACGCATTTGCAGACAACGAGAGAGAGCATGGCGCTTAGACTTCCTCCCAGACAAGAAGGCTGCCTATAAAGAGGCGATCAGAACCTACAAAGAAGCAATCAGGTCAGCCCAGGCAACCCACTACTCCGAGAAAATATTAGAAGCAAAATCCAAGCCAAAAGAAATCTTTCATATTATAAAACAGTGCTCTCATGTCAATACGGCCCCTACACCTACTAAAACCCAGGCTCAATGCAACGAGCTCGCGGAATTCTTCTACGAAAAGGTTCAAAAAATTTACTCTACCTTCCCTATTGCAGCCACATCCCCGGACTCGAGCAACTCACATCCCCCTAGACCACTCTTTCGTCCAGACCAGCCCTCCCTTGAGCACTTCCATCCTCTGGACCTGGACACTTTAAGCAAGGTGGCTCAACAAGTCAAGTCAGGCTCCCCCTGTGATCCTGCCCCCCCAGAGATCCTTATGCGAGCCAGCAAAACCACCCTGCCCGCAATTCTAGACCTCCTTAATACCTCCATATCTGCTTGTTCAGTCCCCATGGCTTGGAAACAGGCCATGGTGCGGGCACTGTTAAAAAAACCCAGCCTAGACCCAGACGACCACTCCAGTTACCGCCCCATTTCACTTCTCCCATGGGTGAGCAAGGTACTGGAGAAACACATAAACGCGCAGCTGGTCCAGTTCCTGGAGGACCACTCTCTACTACATACTTCCCAGACAGGCTTTAGACCGAAACATGGTACCGAAACCGCCTTGTTAGCAGTCACCGAAGAAACTAGAAGGATACTAGACCAGGGAGGATCGGTGGCAGTGATCCTCCTTGATCTAAGTGCCGCCTTCGATACGGTCAGCTATACCACCTTGCTAGACCGTCTCCATAACATCGGAGTTTCAGGTGACGCTTTAAGGTGGTTCGAGTCCTTTCTGTCTGGGAGGTCGTTTCAGATCTTTGATGGAAAGACGGTGTCCTCCAGGAAACTCTTGAGCTGCGGAGTGCCACAGGGCTCTTCCCTGAGCCCTGTGTTGTTCAACGTCTACATGAGGCCGCTGGCGGGTGTTGTAGAACCATACGGCATTAAAATCGTGTCATATGCCGACGACACCCAGCTTGTGGTCTCGCTGGCAACGGAGAACAATACTCACTCCCCAGCAGACCTGTTAAACTGCCTAGTGGACGTGAAGGGCTGGATGACCAACTCCTCCCTTAAGCTGAATGGAGATAAGACGGAGCTCATGCTCCTGGGCCCAACCTCTCCTATGTCTTCACGTCCCTATGGCCCAGTGCTCTGGGTCCCCCGCCCACTCATAAAGAAAGTGTCAAAAGCCTGGGAGTATGGCTAGATGATAAACTTTCCTTCTCCACCCAGGCCAAAAAACTGTCTGCCACCTGCTTTAGCCTACTCAGAATTCTGAGGAAGGTGCTCCCGTTACTTCCCCTAGAGGCAAAAAAGGTGGCAGTCCAAGGTCTGATTCAATCTCGCCTGGACTCAAATAATGCTTTATACCTAGGGGCCCCGGAGATGACCCTCAGGAAACTGCAAATTGTTCAGAATTGTGCAGCACGCACTTTACTGAAAATTCCTCGGACCCAGTCGGCCAGACCTGCTCTGAAGAGTCTCCACTGGCTGCCAGTGAAGCAGAGAGTGTCCTTCAAGGCGCTATGCCTGGCACATCGCACCTTTTGGAAAACGGGACCTGCCATAAACACTGGCCTGGTCACCCCCTACCACCCTAAAAGGAACCTTCGGTCTTCAGAGGCTTTCCTAGCCGTTGTACCTAGGGTGAAGCGAGCTAGATCTGGAGGCAGGATGTTTTCCTTGAACACCGCTAGGCTATGGAATGCCCTTCCCATCAAACTCCGCTCCAACCCTGACCTACTTGCATTCCGGAAAAACTTAAAAACACTGCTGTTTTCTCAATCCTATATACCTTAAGCTCCCTCAGTCACTTTCCCTCTACCCAGCGCTTGGACGCCTGCGGGCAGCAATCGCGCTCAATAAAAACTGCTACAATACAACAATACAATACCTAGTCTGATGACGCAGATACTGGGGCTGTTACGGCATCCTCAATGGATTCACTCATGGCAAAAACCACAAACACAAGCCAAGCATCTAGCCAACAGCACGCCAAAGAGGGTCCAGGCAGGCCGCCTGAGGTCAGCAGCGGCGAAGCAAGCTCGGATTCTCAAGACCAATCAAACCCCTCCACCTCTAATGAAATCACGACGCCAGTAAGCCTACACGAGCAAACTCCAGTCGATCATGGAGAAGAAGCAGACTCAATTCAGGCGTCCCCACAAATTGCAGCACTCAGTCCCACCATTACCATTCAGGCACATGCGCTTACTAAAAGGGAAAGGAAAAGCCTAAGGAAAGCTAGAAAAGCAAAAGCACACAGCCGAGGCGCACCACCAAAGCTCCCCAAAAAAACCAACAACGACCCCAGCAACATCGAAGGTGAAGAGCAGTTAGAGGGTGCCCCACCTCAAATTAGAACAACTCTAGAGCAAGGGCTTACCTTAAAAGTCCTACCCCCTGAGAAGGAAATAACCAGTCCAAAAAGAGCCACAGATTGCACAAATCCAATCCAGAACGCAATAAAAGCGTTCAGCATTTTCAACCCACCCGGAGAAAAGTTAAATCGCAAGCCACCAACAGATGAGCAAGTCATCAACACCAACATCAAGCGAAGACAAAGCCCAAAGGAGACCAAATTATCTACTCAAGTACCAGAAAACAAAAGACAAATTGGTATAGATAAACCCGCTAAGACCAAGGAATCAAACCCATGAGACTTGCAGGATGGAGAAACCCAAGCTGCACCAGCCCTAGGACGACAAACTATAAGCAGTGCACAGCTAGCCAAACTGCTCACCTTAGAGCCAGAGGTGGACCGGGAAGGAATGTCTCTCCCAATCATCAAAGAGAGCAGACGTCCAAAAATCCAAAAGCAGCACACTTTAAGCAATAAAATCGAGCTAATTCCGAAAAACTGCTCAAGAGGGGCCCACGACATCTTGAACAGAGGGGCAATCTTAAGACTCCTAGAGGAACTACCAGGCCTGAGTCATTTAAAATCATGCGATTTGGAATCAGTAGAGTTCAAACCAAACCCTTCACAACCAGGCCCTGACTCCACGATAACAACATGGATTGATCACATCGTCACAGAACTAATCCTAATCCATTGGGAGGACTTTGCCTCATGGGGCACTGATCTAAAAAAAGTGGAGCCTGCTCGATATCCCAGCCCGCTGCGGAAACAAAACCTAAAACGAGGCCTCCTAGAAAACGCCAAAGGACCAGAGTTAAGAGGCAGCATAGAAGAAGAAGGCCACCAATTCCGGCAAATTACAATTACGTTTGCCCGTCAGGTGAATGACCTGCCCGAAACGCTCCAAGACGCCCCGCAGGCATCAATCCATAGGAACACAGACTGAACCAACAGTAGGCCAATGGTTGGGAAAGAGCAGGGCTGTACGTTCTGCTCATGGAATGTCAACGGTCTAAAAGCGAAGCTGGAGGAAGAAGATTTTATAGAGTTTATTCCTCAATTTAAAATAGTAATGCTCAAGGAAACTTGGCAGACTGAAAACACGCCTCTTGTGGGATACAAAGAATTCTTCACACCAGCACATAAGGAGGCACGCTCCGGCAGGGCAAAAGGAGGCCTATCCATTTTTATATCGACGGACCTCCTACGGGAACTTAGTAGCATTGACCTAGAATCCACATGGATGCAATGCATTAAAATTGAAATCTCCCCAAACTTGGGCCTCCTGATCGTGAACCTCTATATGTACCCCGGTGGAAAACATAAAGGGAAGAGGATAAAACAATTAGTCACTGTAATTAACATACTAAAGTCCACCTATCCAAGCGAAAACATGCTCATAACCGGAGATTTTAATATGAATCTAATTCAACATCAGGAGGGAACCCTCCCCACCCACATAGTCCCACGGCAGGGCAACCATTGCAGACAAAGTGCAATGGGAAGGAAATGTGCTATGGAATTGGAAGCCCTCCAATTGTACACCTTAAATGGAAGGGGTCATCTAGATACACCGGCTGCTCTAACGAGGGTTTCTAAGAATTGAGGATCAACTATAGACTATACCCTGGTTGACCCCGACCTATTCCTTTACATCAGAGACTTCCATATCCAGGAAAGTGGAGAAAGTGATCATTTCCCACAGACCTTTATTTTGACAATCCAACTAAAAAAGCCTGAGCAAGCGCTGAATCTATCCTTGAACACCCAAATCTTTAACCTACAACAGCTAAATTGGAATTAAGAAAACCTCTCCATCCTAAGTGCTTTCACCACTTGATATATCAAAGGACATAACAAAGACCTGGGAGTCCTTTGTAGTGGACATAAACAAGAAATTTCAATCTAACCACAGAGGACAAAAAGCCATAAGAAATAAAGGAGGGAAATGGTATACCCCAAAGCTGCGACAACTAAAAAGGCAAATGAATGCATTTTTCAGGGCCGAACGCAAAAAGGATTCTCACTTTTCTCAACAAACTCTGAAAATAATCGAAGCCTTAAAAAAAGAGCTAAAAAGAGAGACCAATTTGGCCACGAGAATGCACAGGGAGAAACTAGTGTGCACCTTACTCCACGTTAGTAAGCTGCGGAAATCAAAAGACTTCTGGGCAAAAATAAACTTCATGCTCAACGGTAAACATCGGCAGTTCAACTCAGACATGACTAACCAGCTTTGGAGCAACTCCATTCACGACACATCACTAGACAATAAAGTTGTGCCTCTCCCGGAGTGTGTAACAAAGCATACTGGAGACACCGACCTGATGACACTAACGCAGGTCTTAAACACCATAAAATCATTGAGAGCAGATGGAGCCCCTGGACCAAATGGTCTACCCAATGCCCTATTCAGGAAAGACCCTACGTTTTGGGCCAGTCAATTACTCCCCTTATTTTGTCATAGCGTAAAAACTGGGAACATTCCCGAATCGTGGAGGGGTAGCATTTTACATCCGATACATAAATCTGGGTCTCGCTCTGACCCGAACAACTATAGGCTGATAGCCTTAATAGACGTGGAGGCCAAGATCTATGCGTCAAACCTACTGATAGAATTGGAGGCTTGGGTAAGCAGTATAGGGCTAATCCCCCTGACTCAAACAGGCTTTCGCCCAGGAATGGGCACCCTCACCAACTAATCTGCGATAACTCTACTAATAAAAAGGGAAATTGACAATTCTAACTCGCTGTACACTTGCTTCTTGGACTTAAAAGCGGCCTTTGACAAAGTGCCAAGATCCAAACTCTGGGTCAAAATGAAAGCCTGGGGTGCACCGCCAAAGCTAATGGGAACAATCATAGAGCTTTATTCACAGACCTGGGTCCGCACATTCAACTGCTTAAAACAAGGCTGCGTATTGGCCCCCTGCCTTTTCAACATTTACACCACGGATCTAGATAGCGATCTACGCTCCATTCAGGGAGATGCACCAAAATTGGGTAATTTACCCATAATGAGTCTACAATATGCAGACGATAATAATAATAATAATAATACAGCATTTTAAAGAGCGCGAAAGAACAGGTTTGACCACAAGGACTAGGGTAATAGCACCTAGCATGGTTGGGTGAAAAGCTAGGTCTTCATCATCCGCTTGAAACAGCGCTCGCAGGGGGCTTGCTGAAGGACTGGGGGCAGGGTGTTCCAGAGTGTCACCACATTAGCCGAGAAAGTTCGTCCTCCCAGCCGAGCCCTCTTTACTCGTGGAACGGCAAGCAGAACACGGCAATTGGAACAGAGAGAGCGAGCCTGGGTATATCTCGGCAGCCGAGTTTTCAAATAACTTGGACAGGTGCCATACAGAGATCTAAAGGCCAACGTGAGTGCCTTGAATTTGATTCTGCTGGCTACTGGTAACCAGTGAAGTGACCGAAGATACGGAGAGACCGAATGCTTGAAGGGGATCCGCATTAACAGTCTCGCAGCCGCATTTTGGACCAGTTGTAATCACTGAATTAGGTATTTAGGTAAGCCCAGATAAAGGCCGTTTGCGTAATCCAGCCTAGATGTCACTGTGGCATGGATTACTGTTTTTAGGCAGTCCTCTGGTAGAAGTCGCAGAATCTTACGGAGATTCCTCAGCTTACTCAGACAGCAACCAACTACTTGCTGGATGTGCGAGGCAAAGGACAGACTGTCATCCCACCGCACCCCCAGAATTTTTGCCGTTTGGCTGGGTGAAGGGGCCTGTCCCATTTCCGCTGGCCACCAAAGCTCTGAGGGTGGATTGGGGCCTTTGCCAAAAAAGATCACTTCCGTTTTATTTGCGTTGAGTTTTAAATTGTTTGTGTTCATCCAGCATGCAACATCTTGAAAACAACCCTTGAAACTCGAGAAGGACACCTCTGACACCTCTGAATACGGAAACACCAGTTGGGTGTCGTCGGCATATGAAATTGCCTTAACCCCCCAATTGGCAATCAACGTAAACAGTGGAGCCAGGTAGATATTGAATAAAAGGGGGCTGAGTGCCGACCCCTGAGGGACACCACAGCTGAGGACTTTGGGTGTTGAAGAGACGGTCCCCAGCGCCACCTTCTGTGTTCTCTGAGTCAGATACGATTGTATCCACCCCAGTGCCTGGTCCTGGATGCCTATCTCAGCCAGTCACAACAAGAGTCTAGCGTGGTTGACCGTATCAAAAGCGGCCGACAGATCCAGGAGCACCAGCATCGCTAAGCTTCCTGAATCCATCGACCACCTCACTGACTCTGCCACCTCAATTAGTGCTGTCTCCGTGCTGAAGCCGGGTCTAAAGCCTGATTGCGTCTCATTCAGTATCTTGTTGTCTTCAATGAATTTACTCAGCTGGCGCTGGATTATTTTCTCAAACATTTTGCCCGGTGCTGCCAGCAAAGAGATCGGACGAAGATTGCTAAGGTCCTTGGGATCCGCATTTGGTTTTTTCTTGAGCGGGAGGAGAGTGGCATGTTTCCATATGTTCGGGAACACCCCGGAGGAGATGGACGTATTCCAAATCTGCTGTATTGTGGGGGCCACAAAGTCAGCTATGGTGCTCCAGAGTTTAGATGGACAGGGATCGTCTGGTGACCCTGACTTGCAGCGACTTAGTTCTTGCCTGACCACACTCAGGGATATCGGCTGGAATTGTACTAAAGTTTCACCATCCACCACTTTGACAGCCAGATCCGTTTTAACCGTTTTCTTCTCCGGCCCAAAGGACTCATAGATTTGTTTAATTTTATGGTCAAAGAACTCTGAGATGTTTTCGCACAGAGTGGTTGACGGGGAAACCTCCCTCTCAACACACCTAGGTTTGAAAAAAGACTGTACCACCTTAAAGATTTCTTTGCTCGAGTGTTCTGACTGCTGAATTGATTCTGCGTAGAACTGTTTTTTTGCCTTTCTAATAGCCTTCTGTAATTTTTTGGATGCGTCCTTATATTGAGCTTTTTCTAAGGGCCCGTAGTTTACCCTCCAAAGCCTCTCCAGCCTCTTACAAGCTGCCTTCTCTACTCTAAGGTCCTGAGAGAACCAGGGAGCGGAAGGGGAATCCCGCTTAGATATTGCGCGTGTAGCCGGTGCAATGGATGACACCATATTCCCGACCCAATCATTAAGAAGCTGTGCGTCTATGTTGACATTCGAGGTAAGAGTGGGTATATTCTGAGCCAGAACTGGGCCCATGTTAGCAGGGACTAGCTTCTTCCATTGTCTCTTCACAAAGGAGCACTTGCTTGTAACAGGTCTGTCAGCCGCTATATTTAGTTTAAATGGGATCCGTGAATGGTCTGACCAGACTAAGGGTAATGGCGCTTCTGCCGCCACATAGTTAATATTGCAAAAAATTAAATAAAGCGCGTGGCACGCTCTGTGCGTGGGGCCCTCGTTAATAAGTCTCAAATTGGCTGCATTTAGTGTGGACCTCATTAACTCTGCAGGGGCGCAGTCCTCCTTATCCATATGGATGTTAAAATCCCCGACCACGAGGAATTGAGGATAAAGGAGGGAGCTCTGAACAATCCAGCAGAGTTGTCAGTTTGGAATCCTCCCCACCAGGCGGGCGGTATATAACTAGTCCCCCTAAGGATAGCTGAGGACCCACCTGAAAGCAAAAGTGTAGCCCCTCCATTCCCTGAATCAGGGAAGGGGCGGAAGATGTTAGTGTAAGCTTCTCTTTAAATATAACAGCCACACCCCCACCTCTTTTTACGCCAGTCCGGTTAGAAAAACATATTTTATACCCAGAGGGTACTGCTAGCGCGATGGCGGTCATATTGTCCTCATTGAGCCAAGTTTCTGTTAGAAACAGAACATCCCACTCATGCCCTTCCATTAGCAGCCAGATATCATCTGCATGCTTAACTAGAGATCTACAATTCAAAAGGCCAGCTCTAACACCTCTACTAATCGGTGAAGAGCTTTTATCTGTGTCACACAAACAGAGCCTGCCTTCCATCACCTCTGCTTCAATAAAGGTCAATGGGGAGAATACATTCCCCCCATATTTTTTTTCAAAATCTCCCATTTTCCTGTTCTAAAATGTTGGCTTGCATGCAAGAGAATACAGAAACAAGTAGCCATTTGGGAAAAGAGGAACGAGTTCAAAAGAGTAGTGAAGAGTGAAACGTTTCAGGGGGCATATTACCAAGGAGGGCGATAGGCGAATATCGCCGCGTTAGCGGCCGTTTTCGGCCGCTAAGCGGCGATAATTTTATCGCCCTATTCACAAGCTGTCGCTAACAGTAGTTAGCGACAGCTTGTATGCGATAGCGAGCGGTTTGGGGCCCACTTTGTATGTCAGCGATATTTATCGCTAATGGCATGCAAAGTGGGCGTACCCAACCCGTTAGCGACTGTAAGCAGTCGATAACGACGCTATCGCCTATTAGCAAGGCAGGCATTGCGATGGAAATATTCACGCTAAGTGCAAATGTTTCCAAATACTAACACCTGCCCAGACCAGTTCTTAGCCATGTTATCCAATGGGAGGTGGATAACATGGCTAAGAGCATTTTGTCGCTAATGCGTGAATATCGCTGTATTCTCAGCGGTATTCACGCATTGCGCTGCTATCGCCTGGATTTTTATCGCTTTTGAGATAAACCTTGCTAATAGCAAATTATCTCAGCGATAAAAAACGGTGATGCGCGTCGATAAAAATATTGCCGCTAAGCCTACTTAGCGATAAATATCGCTATTTGTTGGTAATATGCCCCCTAGTTACGTAAATAAACCATGCTTTCCATTACTCCCCATATAGGCGGGCGACTCTCATTTTTTAGCTTTCAATTTTACATTTCTAGGTTTGACTACAATGCAAGCTAAACGGAAGATTAATTTCTCTCGATTTTCCAAATCTTCCTCAGCTGTTTCCAACTGTTAACTTGAATACTTAAAAAGTGGGCACACGGGGAGTGTTCTACGAACTGTCCAATGAGTCACGACCGCTGACTGCAGGAAGCTCAGAGAACGGCGTATTGTGTTGCAAGTAGTGAAAGGGGAAACACTAGCTGCAAGGGCCAACACCAGTCTTCTTACAAGACACTGATCGGCATTGTGCAGAGTTTAAGTCACCCGTAAATGGGATCCTGCACTTGAATTCATTGACTTCACAGATAGAATCAAATGAGCGAAACGTACAAGCAAATTACTGTTCGAAGATGTTGAGATAGCAGAAAACGCACATACCAGATGGAAACCAGGGCTGTTCTACGTGGCCAGGCAGAACAAAAACATGTACAGAGAGTCCAATTGTACGCCTCGCTGGTTCAGCTGCAGAAAGGCATACTTTGTCCCTTTCTTAACCTGAGCCTCAAAAAAGCCTTCAGTTTCTCCAACTAATGCCAGTCTTGTCCCTCCTTTAGAATACAATTCATCGATAAACCTGATCAGACCCGGCAGAATCCAACTATCTTTGACCCAGGTGTTTTCAGTGGTTCAAAGGTCTGCGAATCTGAAGAGCCCTTTGTTTGTTAAAATCGGGCCACAGCTTCAGGCTGATAAAACAGACACAGAGCCATATGGACAAAGGCACTTTGCATTTCTTAATGGTGTGAATTGCTATTTTGCGCCATTAGGAGATGCAAAATGACGTTTCCCTATGTAAGAAATCCATTTGCGGTGGTGCAAAATGCGATTCCTACCTTGTAGAAATTGCAGTTTGGAAATCGCAAAAAAGGAAATCACAAATAGTGATTTCATAAATGTGAATAGCAAACTGCACTAACAACCAATTTCCCAATTGCAAGTAGTCGTAAAATGGCCATTTAGAAAATGCAAATACCATTAAATTGGATCAGGCGGTAGCCAGGTGCAAACTATAAAAAGGCACCCAAAATGCATTAGGCTATTTCAGAATGGCGGTCCTGTATGTTCTGGCAAAAAGGATGAGGACTTTGGCTTTGAGACAGTGAAGGAGAAGGAGACAGGAAAGGATATTTGGGTTGGGGGTCACCCTATTTGAACAGACAGAGGAGGAGATCTATGAGAGGTACAGACTCAGTAGTCAGGTGATACTTGATTTAATTGCTGAGTTACAACCTCAGCTACAGGCCCCAACAATCAGAGGCAAGCCAATCTCACCACATACCTAGGCATTGTGTTGTCTACACCTCTTAACCTCTGCCAGTAACCAGGGGGTCATAGCAGTGGTTGGGGGATGGGGGTGTCACAAAGTGCCCTGTCCAGATTACTTTTCAGGTTCCTGGACATCATGGTGAGCAAAGTTAACAAATATATATCATTCCCCATTGCCCCCCAATAATTACAACAAACCAAACTTATATTCCACAGGGTAGTGGTTCACTGATAGAATATCAACCCCCAAAATATCCCCATACAAAAATATCGAGTTACATATATCGATGTCAAAAATATCGACATCCTATATTTATAATGGTAATTACGAAAATATTGGGGGAAAAAATTATCGATGTAAAAAATATAGTTGTACAGAATATCGATTCTAATATATATAAAAAAATAAATTTGAACATATTAAATCATAAAAAAGCGTAAAAAAAATTTAGATTTAATATAGATTTGAACAAATATAGCAAATAAATGTAATTAAAAAAATGTAAACATACATATATAAAATGAATATATAATATATATATATATATATAAATATATATATATAATCTAATTAAAAAACATTATATTACAAATTAAATTATTAAACTATGAATAAATATCTTACTTAACATTTCCCTATACAACAATAAGTGCAACAGTAGGGAAAGGGTAGAATAGCCGAATAATTAAATTTACTGTTCTAACTCCAGTGAGTGCAACAGTAGGGAAAGTGTTGGATAGCGGAGGGGTAAAAATAACTATTTCCACTCCAGTGACGGCACACGCAAATATTATTAATTACACAATTACCAAAATTAATTATAAATAATTCATTAAAATTAATTAACAACCAATTATATTAATTCATAAATTAAAACATAAATTTCTTCCCACCATTTACACCTATAACCAGCCAAATTACACAATTACCATATTTAATTACCAATTAATTAATTAACATTAACAACCAATTATTAATGGTGAGCAAAGTTAACAAATATATATCATTCCCCATTGCCCCCCAATAATTACAACAAACCAAACTTATATTCCACAGGGTAGTGGTTCACTGATAGAATATCAACCCCCAAAATATCCCCATACAAAAATATCGAGTTACATATATCGATGTCAAAAATATCGACATCCTATATTTATAATGGTAATTACGAAAATATTGGGGAAAAAAATTATCGATGTAAAAAATATAGTTGTACAGAATATCGATTCTAATATATATAAAAAAATAAATTTGAACATATTAAATCATAAAAAAGCGTAAAAAAAATTAGATTTAATATAGATTTGAACAAATATAGCAAATAAATGTAATTAAAAAAATGTAAACATACATATATAAAATGAATATATAATATATATATATATATATATATATATTCAATGAAAAAACCATTGGTTTTAGGCCATATATAGTTAGGGATTTGCATTTACAAAACCTTATTTTACTCGCATAAAACCATTGAAATTCCATATATAGTTATAAGCGCTAACTATATATCGCGCACCCGCAATCCACTGCTGATGATGTCACATATTACATCATTCATGACATGGTTAGTGACATCACTGATGACATCACTGATGACATCTCAAATGACATCACTGATGACATCACTGATGACAACATGCAGTGACTGTATGTTTCTGTAAAGTTAAAATATCTCTTACATATTGAAGAATGAGTGGATATATAAGTGTCTGGATGAAGGATTTAGTAGGTGCATGACTGACTGTATGAGTGAGTGATTAAATGTGTCTCACTGAGTGCATGGGTTAGTGACTAAACTGTCTTAATTTGTGCATCATTATGTCTGTTGTTCTGTAAACTGTTGCATGTGTTGATAAGTAGCTATATGAGTAACTATATGGGTTATTGATTGGTTGCCCAAGTATTTGTATGGGATACTGAGTGTGTCTGTAGGTGGCTGGGAGGTGTATGACTCTGTGCATAGATGTGTGAGCAGTTGATTCACTAGATGTATGGTTTCAAAAGTGCATGTGGAAACAGCTGTATGGGCGGTTGACTGTGTGCATGAGTGCATTGGTGAGTGAATGGATATCTCAGTGCTACATGTCAAAGTAAGTACATATGTAAAACACAGTACATGTGAGAGTTGACATATATAAATAACTGTGCATAAGAGCCAGTGAATGTGTGAGTGGCTGTATGGATCATTGTGAACTTGTATCAGGGATTGTATAATAGAGTAAATATGTGTTAGTATATGTTTGAATAAGTAAAGTTTGTATAACTGTATAGTTGAGGAAATGGAGGTGTGATTGATTCTTTGCATGACTGACTAGGTGTGTGAGTAACTCCATGGATGAGTGACAGTCTGTGAGTGTCTGTTTACACTGATTGTATCTAAGGTTATATTAGAGTCTGAAGAGGTTCATCGTATTATCACATGAATGATATCATCAGTGATGTTATCAGTCATGTCAAATGAGATGTTTTCAGTGATGTCATCAGTGATGTCATTTGAGATGTCATCAGTGATGTCATCAGTGATGTCACTAACCATGTCATGAATGATGTAATATGTGACATCATCAGCAGTGGATTGCGGGTGCGCGATATATAGTTAGCGCTTATAACTATATATGGAATTTCAATGGTTTTATGCGAGTAAAATAAGATTTTGTAAATGCAAATCCCTAACTATATATGGCCTAAAACCAATGGTTTTTTCATTGAATTTTCAAGGTTTTGTAAATGCAAATTCCTAACTATATATCCACTATAACCTATGGTTTTTTCTGTGAATTTCATTGGTTTTTTAATAGCAAATATGAAAAGCTTTAAAATGTCAAGTACGTGATAGATAAAAACATTTTCGTATTTATGCACGCTGATGTGCTTTGAACGCTGCACCCCCCCCTCCCCTCTTTTGTCTTAGTAGTACTCTCTCTTTGCAGATAGTGAACGGTAGTTAACGCAAGCCTTTGCCCCCGTAGTAATCCGTCATGCCTGCTTGTCTCTCCATTTGATTGATTGTTGTCCAAGCATTTACTGTTTTAGAATTGGTTCTCTTTGGATCATTCTCTATTT
Organism: Lissotriton vulgaris; assembly: GCF_964263255.1. Classification (NCBI taxonomy): domain Eukaryota; kingdom Metazoa; phylum Chordata; class Amphibia; order Caudata; family Salamandridae; genus Lissotriton; species Lissotriton vulgaris. The sequence goes on along the minus strand of NC_141699.1, from coordinate 838,963,998 downwards.
ACAAACAAGCACAAAGTCGCAATACTCTGTTTAGTCTTTGCAGATAGTGAAAAATCGTGTAAAAAAAATAAAAGTAATCGAGCAAAATCAGTAGGCCACTAATTGGATCTCTTTTTGACCTCGCTAAAATAGAAATATTAGGAACAACCCTTCATGAGAAATACGAAAATAGTGAGATGAACTGAGCTCCACACCATGAGGGCTGCAAGACAGCTCCGCTCCATCACCCATCCCGCACAAAATAACGACAAACCCTATGCAAATATTAAAAATATAGACAACACACCAGCAAAGAAACAGGGTAAAACATTTTATTAAAAAACTATTTACATAACGTTGATTTATAAGATGATGTCAGTAGTGGACCGATGTGTGAATAGATCGAAAGCAGCACAAGGCTCCAAGATCCGGATGGCAAGCTCCTGGATGTTGGGTGCCATAGTTTAGAGTTCTGAATTTGAGCCTTTTTCAATGCCTGTGCTTTGTTGAATCAAAATGGCGGCTTGACACAAAGCTGACTCAAGCGTTGCTACTGATGCTATGCAGACCAAAACTGGTTTTCAGTTTGTACATTTTTCTAGATTTTTCAATCCAAGTTTGGTTGACTTTGTAGAACGATGGCTTCAAATTTTCAACATACGGTGTGGTGGCGCTGACTGGGAGGGGGCGCTTCGCTCCTGCCCCCTCCCCAAGTAAGATTTTCATACGTGAAAGTACGTTAATGGTTTTGGTCCCTGAGATGCTTCGATGTCACTGCCATTCTCAAATAGCATAAGTTCTGGATGTTGGGTGCCATAGTTAAGAGTTCTGAGCAGTGCTTGTAACACTGTCTGAAGCTTATTTCCACCTACTGCAGCTTCACTATTCTCAAAGTAAGTGAGTGTCGTTTGTGGACCTGACTGCATTAGAAAACAATGTGATATGTTAGCTTCCTAAACAGCTTGACGGAGGCCCCTGAGGGGCGGTGTGATGGCCATGGACTCGGAGAAGACGCTTGGCTCCGACACCCTCCCCAAGTCTTATAGCACTGGTGTAGCCTGAGATCGCCCCCGACATAGGCGGCCGGCTCCCGGGGTCCGGCGGAACTTTTTGCCTTTTGATGACTCTTCAATTCTGGACCTTGTCCCACAATCCGTTTGACCTGAAGACAAGCTGTAGTGGGGCGCCCCTTTACCGTTTTAGTTGCCATTCCGCCCGCTTTTGCTACACTGTGCCTCTTCCGCCATTCAGCTGTTTACCGCCCGCTCTTGCGACTACAGCGTCTCGCTCATCATGTAGTTGAGTTGCTCCCGCTCTTGCGGTGCAGCGATAGGCGGCTGCCACAGGACTCTCAAAATGGCGGCCGGCTCTTCGGTTTTGGGCCTTGTCCACTAAAATGGCCCTGGGACACCTTGGAACTCGGACGCTTCCCTGATAGGGCTTGGGTCCCATTCTCGAAAAGCGTCCCCTCAGCCGTGAAGATCCCCAAAAGTCTTGGGGGCCTCCGACTCCCGCAGGCTTCTGGTGGGGAGCGGCTGCCATGATTGCTCGTGGAATGGCCACAACGGAGCTACGAGATGGTAGTGGTCTCATGCTGACGCCAGCTTTAGTCTGAAACATCCAGAAACACTGTAGACTACCAATTCGATCAGTTCCGGTAGCGCCCCAACATGACCCGGAAGAGAAGAACTTGCCCTCCCCTCTTTGACTGATGGTTCTTGTTGCCTGTCCCCTCTGTTGTCATTTAACAGAACTTTTTGGACTGCTGAAAGGGGTTGTGTTCTGAACGCTGGTTGGTGGAGACATTTTGACTATATTCTTGACCTACGTTGTCGCGTAATGCGTTATATGACACGCCGCGTTAGCGCACCCGGAAGTGATCCGAGGCGCGGCGCGCAGCGCGTAACGTAAGCATAACAGGTCATGTGACTTGTTAATAAAACTTTTCATTGGTTCATTTTACTTTTGTTAATTTAATGATGAAAAGCTTGGTCATATGACCTAAAAATTACGCTTTTTATTGTTTTCGAACAATATTTTTTTTTCAAACATATGTTATAATATTCCAGGCTAATGTACTTTCCCGGAAAATTTACAACTGTCTTGCAAGTAAAATATATTCCTTTTTCGAGAAAAAGGGCGTTTCTTCCTTCCATGACGGAGCCGTTGAGTAAAAGAGATTCGGCCTGCTGTCTTAGTCGCCGATACGCCTGATTATCAGATTCTTATCGATCACTTTATGTTGCAGACATGAAAAACACAACTGCCCTTGACCATTTATCTTTACTGCGTTCCTACATATTATACCTTTTATCCGTCATGTAATTGGACTGCTTTATTTCACTTGCCTTTTACTGATTCGAAAACAGTGACTAAAAGTAAAAACTTTACCAATGTAAATACTACTACCGTGTTTTGTTTTAAAAACCTTTATTGTGAAAATGTCAGTATACAAATACGGGCCTATAACCACGTGGGACGGCCACGGAGCAAACTGAAATCGTATATGATGAGGAGACATTTACACTGTAGAGGAACGTAACGAGCGGGCCATTAGGTTGCAAGAACTAAGGTGTCTAACAGTTGCGGAATCGGTGGACATACATTTTGTAATTAAAATAGGACAGGGACACTTACAATAACATTTTCTAGATATACATTTGCAGGCAAGGAGTTACGAGTCCCATTTATACCGGCGCCATTTTGGGCGAGGCCGGGCAGGTCCAAGATATAGTCAAAATGTCTCCACCAACCATCGGCCAGACCAGAACCCCTTTCGGCCCTTTATGCTACAAGATGGTGTCTTCCATTCAGAAAATATTGTTGGCAGCATTTTGAAAGGAAACAGAAACAGCCGTTCTCCTAGTGAGTTTCACATTGTTACATTTAGGAAGAATGTTGAAGAGTAGTATGTGGAAAATCTGAAGCCATTTTTCTACAAACTCTCAATCAGACTTGGATGGGAAAAAAAAACCTGAAGAATGTACAAACTGAAAACCAATTTTTGTCTGTATAGCATCAACAGTAACGCTTGAGTCAGCTTTGTGTCAAGCCGCCATTTTCATTCAATCAATAGCGTCCCCCTGCACACATTTAGGGACCTGGTCGTGTCTTCAGATGAAACGGATTGTAGGAAAAGAAGCAGAAAGGAAAAGGAAAAAAGTTCCGCCGGACCTCGGGAGCCGGCCGCCCATGTCATGTGCGACCTTTGGCCACACCAGGGCAATAGTGAAGCTGCAGCAGGTGCAAATAAGCTTCAGACAGTCTTACAAGCACTGCTCAGAACTCTCAACTGAGGCACTCAACATCCAGGACTTGCCATTCGGATCTTGGCGCCTTGTGCTGGTTCCGACCTATTCACACATCGGTCCACTACTGACATCACCTCATAAGCCAACGGGGCACCCCACGCCGACTTTCGGCGCAGCATTGTAGGATGGCCACACCAGTGCGGCAACTTGCTGGACACAACATCGGGGCCATCCAGATCTCGGCGCGTTCGACTCACTGTACCGCAACAGTGACCGCAACTCAGCTGGACACGCCGTCTTTCGGCGCAGCATTGTAGGATGGCCACACCAGTGCGGCAATTTGCTGGACACCACCTCGGTGCCATCCGGATCTCGGCGCGTTCGAGTCACTGTACCGCAACAGTGACCGCAATTCAGCTGGACACGCCGTCTTTCGGCGCAGCATTGAAGGATGGCCACACCAGTGCAGCAATTTGCTGGACACCACCTCGGTGCCATCCGGATCTCGGCGCGTTTGAGTCACTGTACCGCAACAGTGACCGCAACTCAGCTGGACACGCCGTCTTTCGGTGCAGCATTGTAGGATGGCCACACCAGTGCGGCAATTTGCTGGACACCACCTCGGTACCATCCGGATCTCGGCCCGTTGTGCTGCCTTCGGCCTATTCGCACATCGGTCCGCTACTGACGCCGCCTCACGTGCCAACGGATTTTCTACGCTTTTTGTAGCCCTATGCCGCATAACAGGTCATGTGACTTGTTTATAAAACTTTTCATTGGTTCATTTTACTTTTGGTTTCCTAAAGATGGAAGGCTTGGTCATATGACCTAAAAATAACACTTTTCATTGGTTTAGAACATTTTTTTTTCCCAAACGATGAAAGCCCCACCTTGTTTCTGGATCATTCAGACTGAAGCTGGCGTCAGCATGAGAGCACCACCATCTCGTGGCTCCGTCGTGGTCATTCCGCGAGCAATCATGGCAGCCGCTCCCCACCGGAAGCCTGCGGGAGTCGGGGGCCCCCAAGACTTTTGTAGAATCTTCACGGCTGAGGGGACGCTTTTCGAGAATGGAGCCCAAGCCCTAGCAGGCAAGCGTCCGAGTTCCAAGGTGTCCCAGGGCCATTTCAGTGGACCAGGCCCAAAACCGAGGAGCCGTCCGCCATTTTAAGAGCCATGTGGCAGCCGCCTATCGCTGCACTGCAAGAGTGGGAGCAACTCAACAACATGGTGAGCGAGACGCTGTAGCCGCAAGAGCGGGCGCAATTCAGCTAGATGGCCGCCACCTGGGGAGGCCCGTTCACGCCGCCTCCCCCACCCCCGGGCCGCCGCACGCCAATTTTCGGAGCAGCATTGTAGGATACCAAAACCAGTGCGGCAGTTTACTGGACATCACCTGGGTGCCTGTCGTACATGTTGTGTCAGCCATGTGACACTGGACACAGTCCCATCAACATCTCAACGCGTTCTGCTGCCTTGGGACTATTCGCACAACAGACCGCTACTGACGAGGCCTCCCCCCGCACCACCCGGGACGCCCCACGCTGTTTTTCTGTGCTGCATTGTAGGATCCCAAAACCAGTGCGGCACCCAGGCGACATCACCTGGGTGCCGTCCAGAACTCTGCACGTTGTGCTGCCTTGGGACTATTCGCACAAAAGACAGCTTCTAACCATTGTTGCTTTTTGTGTTGAAAAATGTTTAAATGTTTTTAGTTTTTGTTCCGTTCGTTATAGTTAATAGTTAATAAAGTTTTATAATCTTACTTTGTTGGAGTGTTATCTATTTTTTTAAAAACGGGTGAATGGGGCCTTGAATCGGGTTATTGTCATGTGTGGGCTTTGGAAGTGTGCTGCTGCAGGATCGGACATTTCAAACTCAAATGCACGTTCTTTTTCTTACCTTTCCGAAGCATGGAGCGCAATAGCAGGCAGAGAAAGGATGATGCACGTGTTGAACACTACCTGACCTGGCAAGTTGCTGGCAGTGCCCCCCCGCCCGCTCCTGAAAGAGGGCACACACACACCGCCGCCCCGAGTACTTCACAAATCTTTAAAAGACCATGCGCTTGTTCATGAGGCTTAAATGGTTTATCACCTCTTCTAGAACCCCTGCATCGACCCTCTGACGTTTCCTGGAAAAATTACCATGTAACACAATACCAAGCCCTGTCAGCTGAAACCCCCAAGGAATCGTGGGGCATATTATCAAGGGGGTTTATCTCCGCTTTTTTGGCTTTAAAAGCCATGAAAGCGGAGATAAAATTATCTCCCTATTACCAAGCTGTCGCTAACACCAGTTAGTGACAGCTAAAAGGAGATAGCGACCATCTTGGGCCCCGCTTTGCATGTCAGTGATACTTATCACTAATGACATGCAAAGTGGCGTGCCAAGATGTTAGCGACTGGAAACAGTCCCTAACATCGCTATCTTCTATTACCAACTTTTGGAGATATTCGCGCTAAGCTCGAATATCTCCAAAATCTAACACCTGCCCTGAGCAGTTCTTAGCCATGTTATCCAATGGGAGGTGGATAACATGGCTAAGAGCATTTGCTCGATAATACATGAATATCGCTGACTTTTCTGCGATAATAGCAAGGTTTATCTGCGATAAAAATCGCCGATGTGCGGCGATAATTTTTGTCTCTAAACAAGTTAGAGACAAAAATTATCGCTAGTTGTTCGTAATATGCCCCCGGGTTTTTGCTTGCAGAAATCGGGAGGCGGGAGACTAGCACTGAAATCAGTAGTCACACGCCTGAATCGGGAGGGTTGGCGTGTCTGAATTCTCTACAGCTGGGGCCATAAACTACATCCGCAGGGGTAGGTGATAGCCTGGGACCAGCCTGGCATCTAAAATGGCTGCCGTGCACGACAGAATTGTGGCATTGGAAAAAAGGCAAGATGGCGCAGCCGCTGGAAGAGATGTATCAACATATATCAGCCTCCTCAGCCACCCTCAGGAAACATAGGGGATTAGGATACGTCTCCCGCACCCCCTTATACCTAGTAATTTAATTAACGAAGCACAAAATGGCGAATTCCCGTTTCGTTACCAGTTTGCGGCCCAGTTCGCGGCCCGTGAAGCGCTTCTACCGTGAAAAATCATTTTTTTTTCTTTTCCCCACGGGACCCTTTAATAACCCCAACAACATTCCTAGGGGGTCAAGAGGGGGATACCTTGCCCCCTTTCATTAAATTCCCCCTTAGTTTTTCACCTCTTCTTCTCTCTCGATCCTACCGAGAGACAAGATGGCGGCCGCTCCGGACTGTCACGCAGCAAAAAAAAAAAAAGCTCACACACAGCCGCTGGAAGAGATGTATCAACATATATCAGCCTCCTCAGCCACCCTCAGGAAACATAGGGGATTAGGATACGTCTCCCGCACCCCCTTATACCTAGTAATTTAATTAACGAAGCACAAAATGGCGAATTCCCGTTTCGCTACCAGTTTGCGGCCCAGTTCGCGGCCCGTGAAGCGCTTCTACCGTGAAAAATCATTTTTTTTTTCTTTTCCCCACGGGACCCTTTGATAACCCCAACAACATTCCTAGGGGGTCAAGAGGGGGATATCTTGCCCCCTTTCATTAAATTCCCCTTTCGTTTTTCACCTCTTCTTCTCTCTCGATCCTACCGAGAGACAAGATGGCGGCCGCTCCGGACTGTTTAGAATGTTGACAGACACCGGAGAGCCAATCAGCTTTCTGCGCGCAAAGTTCCGAAACGCGAAAAGTAAGCGGACCGGATCGCTGCCCGGAGCGCTGTTACAGATATATATCTTGATTTAAACGTTAATTTCTCAAAATCCACTGAAGCACATATATTGAGACCTAGCAAAGGCACATCGGGCTAACAGTCCCTACAATTTTGCCAAGTTTCGTGCAAATCCATTCAGCCGTAGGAGCTAAAAGTGAGTCCAACCGCCCTATGGAAAACTCAATGTAAAAAACGCGTTTTGGGACCCCCCTTTTTTCTCAGCCCCCCCTTGACGAAACCCCACCAAATATTAAGGGGCTGTTCAGAAACAAAATGTGCCATTTTCCTGAAAATTTCAGCCGATTCCGTCCACAAACGCCAAAGTTATTAAACATAGAATTTTCAGAAATCCCATAGGGAATTAATCCTAACTATATATACCTACTGGCGATAGCCAGTAGGTACTATAGATATATATATATATATATATATATATATATATATATATATATATATATATATATATATATATATATATATATATATTCACTGAAAAAACCATAGGTTTCACACCAGTTATAGTTAGGTATTAGCATTTAAAAAACCTATGAAATTCACTGAAAAAACCATAGGTTTCACACCAGTTATAGTTAGGAATTAGCATTTAAAAAACCTATTAAATTCACTGAAAAAACCATAGGTTTCACACCAGTTATAGTTAGCTGGAAATTTTACTGATATAAAACCATTGAAATTCCCACGTTATAGTTAGATGGACTCACTATAACTTGCGCGTGCAATGCACTGCTGATGACATCACATATTACATCACTCATGACATGGTCAGTGACATCACTCATGACATCACTGATGACACCATCCAGTGAATGTGTGTCTTTCTGAAAAATAAATATATTTTATATATGTATATGTAAAAGTTGATGGAAGAATAAATGTTTAAATAAGTGTCTAAATGGATGGTTTTTAAAAATTGATTGGTTAACTGGCTTAATAAGACATCATCAGCAGTGCATTGCACGCGCAAGTTATAGTGAGTCCATCTAACTATAACGTGGGAATTTCAATGGTTTTATATCAGTAAAATTTCCAGCTAACTATAACTGGTGTGAAACCTATGGTTTTTTCAGTGAATTTAATAGGTTTTTTAAATGCTAATTCCTAACTATAACTGGTGTGAAACCTATGGTTTTTTCAGTGAATTTCATAGGTTTTTTAAATGCTAATTCCTAACTATAACTGGTGTGAAACCTATGGTTTTTTCAGTGAATTTCATAGGTTTTTTAAATGCTAATTCCTTTGTATATCGAGTTTCTAACCTTTTTTTTTTTTACAATTTGCTGTTTTTTTTTAAGTATTCATTTTTTCTTATAATTTTTTTCTTTTGCGCTCTGGGTGCGCGCTCCGGGAAGCTTTCAGCTAAGCTCTCCTGTAAGCTTCTCCGAGAGCTCATCTGAAAGCGCACCCAGAGCGCAACTGTCGTTCGTGAAAAAAAAATATGAATGAAAAGTTAATAATAATGCAAAACATTTCGTACCATACAAATAAAATTTGTTTTTTTTAATATGGAAAATGATTATGCATTTCTATAAAAATTGATGACGTCACTTCGGCGCGCAACGTAAGTGCCCTCGGAAGCGCATACGTGCGCGGCGCATAAACGCACGGAAAAGCGCCTACGATCGCGCCACGTTTGCGCCCCGGAAGCGCCTACGATCGCGCTGCGTAAACGCACCCGGAAGTGCTCCGGAGCGCGCAGCGTAAACGCGTCGGGTCATGTGACCCTCAAATAACACTTTTCATTGGTTGCTAACAGTTTTTTTTTACAATGAATGAAATCCCCACCCATTTCCTTCACTTCTTCTTTCACTTTTGTGACTGAAAGACCTGCCTTTTTTGCTGCTCCATATTCCTGGATTCATCATGGCTGCCAGACCATCCAGCAGTGAAGATGACTTCATTGATGAAGAGCCTCCTACCCCAAAGGTGAAGGAACATTTCATCTGGAAATTTTTTAAGTTTCCAGAAGGCCAGAAGAAGGTGAATGCACCAAAAGTAGAGTGCAGGATCTGCAAACAGGTCCTGTCACGGGGTAACCCCCAAAAAAAATACTCTTTTGGCAACTTCACCATGATTCGCCATGTGGAGAGGAGGCACCCCCAGAATTTTGCCCGGGAAAGTGTCAGGGCTCTGGCACAGGAGGTTCCCAGAGATGGGGCCTCTACATCAACAGGAGGAGCAACTTCTTCTGGAAGAGAACAATCTCAGGGGCAGGTAGCAAACATTCAACCTGCATTCAACCATGGGGTCGTCAGATGCAGATACTGCAATCAACTCCTCACCTATGGGGAGCAAAGTGTCCTGCTCATGGTTCGGGCATTGGAGAACCATCACTGCCCTTCCCACCCCTAATTTTTTTCTTTTCTTTTTGCTCCTGTTGAGCAGTTTCTATTCCCTGTTTTTGTTCCTCTTCAGTTAAAAGAAGAAAACCAAAAGTTCTTTTCAGAACTACCTCCAATTCTCATCAAAGAGCTATAATCTTAAAAAATGAAGAGTAAGTGAAATATAGTGCATTGATAATTGAAAGGAGAATGAGTAAGAAAGAACAGAAAGGTATGAGAGGTGAAAGGAAGTGAAGTAGGAGGAATGAAAGAAGGTGAGTGTTAGAAAAGAAAGTTATGACACAGTGAATAAACTGGAGTATTTCTGACATATCTGTAAACACAAAAGTAACGCATTGCAGGAGTGCGTCACAAAAGTGACGCAACTCCAGTAATGTGTCCTTTCACATGGAAAAAGCACCATGTGAAAGGTTTGCTGTGAAGCAGGCGCAAGATTTTGGCGCAACTGCATCCTAAAAGTGACGCACTGCGTCATTATTACCAAGCTTTTTGCAAGGAACACCCCCTCTGCATGCATTATACCTGACACTATTTTTTAAAAAGTGACGCATCTAGGTACATGGGTCACTTTTTAAAACTCTGCGCCATATTGTATCTGCATCAGGTATAATGTATGCAGAGGGGGCAATCCCGCGCAAAAAGCTTGGTAATAACAACGTACTGAAATCTATGAGATTTCCCTGCGTCACTTTTAGGATGCTATTGCGTCAAAATTTTGCGCCGGCCTCGCATCACTTTTATGTTTACACATATGTCAGAAATACTGACGTATCTGTAACTCCTTGCAACATGATTCGTCATACATTAAATATGACACATCTGGAATGTCATAAGGACTGTGGACAGAAAAGTGACGCATCACACCAGCAGTGTAATAAAATGTGCCTCGTTGCACTATATTTAAAGGATGCAACAGCATCCTAAAAGTGACGCAGTGAAATCTCAAACATTTCACTGCGTCGCTATTACAAAGCTTTTAGTGGGAGAACACCCCCTCTGCATGCATTATACCTCACGCAGATATAATGTGGCGCTTGATTTTAAAAAGTGACCCATCTACCTAGATACCTCACTTTTTAAATATAACGCAACGCGGCACATTTTTTTACACTACTGGTGCAATGCGTCACTTTTCTGTGCGCACTCCTTATGACATTCCAAGTAACGCATTGCTGGAGTGCGTCACAAAAGTGACGCAACTCCAGTAATGTGTCCTTTCAAATGGGGAAAGCAGCATATGAAAGGTCTTGCCTCAGTCTAACACCTGCTGTAAAGCAGGCACAAGATTTTGACGCAACAGCATCCTAAAACTGACGCAGTGAAATCTCAAAGATTTCACTGCGTCGCTATTACAAAGCTTTTTGCGGGAGAACACCCCCTCTGCATGCATTATACCTGACGCTATTTTTAAAAAGTGACGCATCTAGGTACATGGGTCACTTTTTAAAACTCTGCGCCATATTGTATCTGCAACATGATTCGTCATACATTAAATATGACACATCTGGAATGTCATAAGGAGTGCGCACAGAAAAGTGACGCATAACACCAGCAGTGTAATAAAATGTACCTCGTTGCACTATATTTAAAAAGTGACGCATCTAGATAGATGCGTCACTTTTTAAATATTGCATAACAATGCGCATTTTTTTACACCGCTGGTGCGTCACAAAAATTGACGCACAGGATGCGCAAAACTAACAGCGCAAGGCCTTCATAAATATGGTCCTGGATTTTCCCCGTGCTTCGCCGGTGCGCGTACCATGCGCTTCCCCCGCGCAAAACGAAAAAAAAATTTTAATGCCCTGCAGGACCCTATTTTAGTCCCTACATCAAACCTAGGGGGTCAGAGGGGGTCTACTCTTCCCCCTTATGGTCATTTGCCCCTTTTTTTTTCAAACCCCTTGTGTCTCGATTTTACCGAGACACAAGATGGCGGCCGCTCCGCACTGTTTAGAATGTTTACAGACAACTGAGATCCAATCAGCTTCCTGCGCGCAAGTCGCGTGTCGCGCCTGGAGCGCACTCGGGTGCGCGCACGGGAGAGCGCCTATAGATATATATATTTTTTTGAACCTAAATTACTCAAAATCCACTGGAGCACATATCTTGAGACATAGCAAAGGCACATCGGGCTACCAGTCCCTACAATTTTGCCAAGTTTGGTGGAAATCCATTCAGCCGTTCGGGCTAAAAGTGAAATCGACCGCCCTATGGAAATTAACATGGGGAAAACGCGTTTTGGGACCCCCCTTTTATCTCGGCCCCCGCTTGACGAATCCCCCCCAAACTTTCAGGGAAGGACCGGACCGCCATGAGACCATTTTCCTGAAAATTTCAGGCAGATTCGTCAACCGGCGCCAAAGTTATTCAAAATAGAATGTTGAGATTTAACATTGAAAATTATCCTAACTATAACTACCTACTGGCGACCGCCAGTAGGTAATATATATATATATATATATAATCTAATTAAAAAACATTATATTACAAATTAAAACATTAAACTATGAATAAATATCTTACTTAACATTTCCCTATACAACAATAAGTGCAACAGTAGGGAAAGGGTAGAATAGCCGAATAATTAAATTTACTGTTCTAACTCCAGTGAGTGCAACAGTAGGGAAAGTGTTGGATAGCGGAGGGGTAAAAATAACTATTTCCACTCCAGTGACGGCACACGCAAATATTATTAATTACACAATTACCAAAATTAATTATAAATAATTCATTAAAATTAATTAACAACCAATTATATTAATTTATAAATTAAAACATAAATTTCTTCCCACCATTTACACCTATAACCAGCCCAATTCACACCAAAAGTTAATTACACAATTACCATATTTAATTACCAATTAATTAATTAAAATTAACAACCAATTATTAATTAATTATTAATAAATTACTTTACACATTTAACACTATAACATCTCAATTAAAAAAATATTAATAAATAAAAATAAATCAAGAAATTAAATATAATCAAATTACTTCCCACCATATTCCCCTATGAACTCAAAACCCGCTAGGGAAATAAAAATGCAAAAAAAACTTCATGTAATTAAATTACTTCCAACCCTAGTCCCCTATAAACCCACAACCCGTTCCAGAACTAAAAATGCTAAATTCAAATTAAAAACAATTAATAACTACTACAAACTTAACACATATATTAAAAATACAAACAAATCTTGTACAAAAATATAAATCACATACATATAAGATATATACTAAAATACATATCTGAAAGAGACACGTTAGTGATAGATTCCTTACCTTAGAATATCCCCAGGCGTCAGACTGGATCCGGAAAGTTTTGCGTAGCAGTACCCTTGCGCGTCGGTAGGCGTCGTCTGCGGCTCCGTGTCCGTCGTAGGCGTCGTGGGCGCCGTGATGACGTCGTCGGAGTACTTAGACGCCGCCTCCGCGTGCTGACGTCAGTTCTTCTTTTTTCCGCGCCAGCCAGCGCAGATCTGGAAAAAGCAGTTCCCTAGTCATTTTTTGACTAACTTTTTGGATCTTTTGATCTATTTCGAAGTCTTCACGACTCCGACGGTGCCATTAGGGATGCCCGGCTTCAAGCACTGCGACGAGTGCGAACGCCTCATGTCGATTACGGATCCGCACCGCCTGTGCCTGACGTGTTTGGGCGTCGACCATGACGACGAGGCCTGCTCCGACTGTCGGGCCCTCTCGAGGAAGGCCAGGCGGGAGTGGTCCCGCAGGCGACTCGAGATCCGCCAGTCGGCCCCGCGCCGTGTGAGGTCCCGGTCCCGGTCCCGGTCCCACGGGAGGTCGAGGGACAGGTCGCGGGGACGGAGCCGTCACAGCTCCGGGAGTCGGCGCCACTCCTCCGGGTCCAAGTCGTCAGGTAAGAAGCATAAGAAGTCGAAGAGACATCATCGCTCTTCCGACTCCCCCGACGCTCACGCGATGCGGCCGGGGGTTCGGGTGACACCGCCCACGCGGCTCCTTAGGAGTCGCGGGCGCCGCGTTCGGCTCCATACCCCCTGGTCCCTGGGCTGAACGCGACGCCGGAGGAGATAGAGCGCTTCCTCATGGCCATGAGGTCCCTTTCTTCTCCGACGGGTTCCGCGGCGCCTTCGGGCCCAGTGAACCCGTCTGGGGGCCCTAGTGGGTCGGGGGATGCGACCTCGACGCCGTCGGGTGCTTCGGCCTCGACGCCGCCGGCGTCTTCGACGCCGGTGCCGCAGGGCTCCACGATCCCGACGCCGCCGCTGCCCTTGGGCTCGGCGCCGCAGGGTTCAGCGGTCCCGGCGTCGTCGGTGCCTTCGGGCCCGACGCCGCAGGGTGCCGTTCGGCCCTCGTCGGGCGCTGGAACGTCCCCGGTGGACCTTACGACCCCCCCAGGGTCGGTCCATGTGGTGTCCCCTCCGGCGTCGGCCTCGGCCGACGCCGTCCCCAATGCCTCCTCTGTATGGGTTCCGGCGTCGGGACGGAGCCTGTCGGCGCCGATCTCGACGCCGGTCGGGGATTTCCTTCCCTATGATCCATCCTCATTCACTGACGACCCTGAGTCTCAGGAGATGGGGGACGAGGAGGATTGGGAGGGGTCTGAGGACCCTTTGACAAGGGAATGTCAGTCTACCATGGACTGGACAGGAGACCTTGGGGAGGCCAGTGGCCTGGACACCTCTCCAGACACTGGATTCGTCTCTCCTCCTTCCGTGGCTTCGGAGGAGGGCGCAACATATAGTGTGGTGTTGATGAGGGCTGCTAAGGCTTTGGGCCTTGAGCTCACCGTAGCGGCCGTGAGGACTAACCTCCTCACTGAGGTCCTTAAGCCTCAGTTATGCTCCATGGAGCCTATGCTGCTGTTTAATGAGGCCTTGTCGGACGTTCTTTTGGGCACTTGGTCCAGGCCCGCTACAGGTTCGCCTTTAGATAGGAACGTGGCCAGATGCCACCGCCCGGCTCCGGGCGACCCATGTTTCCTGTCCACCCACCCCACCCCGAGAGTCTGGTTATCCAGGCCTCTAACTCCCAGACCGCCTTCCCGTCGGCTCCCCCTGACCGGGAATCCAAGAGGTACGAGGCCTTTGGCAAAAAGGTATTCTCGTCCCTTAGCTTAGGACTGCGGTCTTCCAACACCGCATGCCTCTTGGGCTGTTACACCCATTCTATATGGGAAACGGTGGCGGAATTGCTGCCAGAGTGTCCGTTGGAGGTACGGGCCAAACTCGGCCAAGCCCTAGTGGAGGGCCGAGACGCAGCGAAGTATTCGATCAGGTGCGGACTGGATACAACTGACTCGCTGGGCAGAGCGATGGCTACGACGGTGGCGATTCGACGCCACGCCTGGCTCAGATCCGCCAACTTCTCGGCTGATGTCCAGAATACCCTCATGGACATGCCGTTCGATGGCCGTCGCCTCTTTGGCGACAAGGCAGACCACGCGCTCGAGCGCTTTAAGGACTCCAGGGCTACGGCCAAGTCCTTGGGCCTCTCGGCCCCGCGCCAGCAAGTGGGTGCCTTTCGCTCCTTTCGTGGCCACGGAAGGGGCTTCCCCACGCGTGCCGCCAGCCGTGGAAACCGCCGTGGAGGCGGTCGGGGAGGCAAGCGGAGCCAGTCCACACCTGCCCCCGCAGCATCCGCCTCTAAACCCTCCTAGTCCGTGCTTTTTGGCCCATGTGACGCCAGTGGGGGGCAGGGTTCGCCATCACCACTCTCACTGGCGCACAGTCACTTCGGACAGGTGGGTGCTGCAGATCGTCCGAAGGGGCTACTCCCTCCCCTTCGAGACGACCCCATAAGCCATGCCACCGCAACACCACCGCGTATCGGGGGATCATTTGCGGCTCCTGCAGGAGGAAGTTTCGGCCCTCTTGGCCAAGGGGGCCATCGAGCGCGTTCCTGGGCCAGAAGTAGGTCGTGGTTGCTACTCCCACTACTTCCTGGTACCCAAGAAGGGCAAAGGGGGCCTACGCCCTATCTTGGATCTGAGGTACGTCAACGGCTTCCTCCGGAAGGAGAAGTTCAAAATGCTGACACTGGCTCAGGTCTTGGCTGCCCTAGACCCAGGAGACTGGATGGTAGCGCTGGACTTGCAGGATGCGTATTTCCACATCCCCGTCCTGCCGGCCCACCGGCGTTACCTGCGGTTCACGGTAGGCCTCGAGCACTTTCAGTTTACAGTGCTCCCCTTCGGCCTTACCAGCGCCCCACGGGTGTTCACGAAGGTGATGGCGGTGGTCGCAGCTCACCTGCGCAGGTTAGGGGTTTCAGTCTTCCCCTACCTAGACGACTGGTTGTTGAAGGCGGGCTCGCCCCAGGCAGTCGTCAACCACCTCCAGACTACGGCGGATCTCCTGCACAGGCTGGGATTTTCCATCAATGTGCCGAAGTCACACCTGTGCCCCTCTCAGAAGCTCCTTTTCATCGGAGTGGTTCTCGACTCGGCGCAGTTTCGGGTTTACCCGCCCGAACAGCGAGTCCGGGATATTCAGGCCCTGATTCCGATCTTCGGGCCGTTATCCCGGGTTTCGGTCAGGCTGACGCTGCGGCTTCTGGGGCTGATGGCCTCCTGCATCCTTCTGGTGCATCACGCACGGTGGCGGATGCGGGCTCTGCAGTGGGACCTGAAGTTTCAGTGGGCCCAGCACCGGGGCAACCTGTCCGACCATGTCCTGATCTCGGAGGGCACTGCAAGACAGCTGCAGTGGTGGCTCACGGACCGCGATTGGGTCAACGGCAGATCCCTCTCCCTTCCCCAACCGGAGCACGTAGTTGTGACGGACGCGTCCCTCCAGGGCTGGGGTGGCCACTTGGGAGAGGCGGAGATCAGAGGACTCTGGTCTCCGGCGGAGTCCCGGCTCCATATCAATCTGTTGGAGCTGCGGGCGATTCGTCTGGCACTGAAAGCATTCCTCCCGTCTGTCCGAGGGAGTGCAGTGCAGGTGTTCACGGACAACACCACCGCCATGTGGTACTGCAACAAACAGGGCGGTGTGGGGTCGTGGACCCTATGCCAGGAGGCTCTGCGCCTCTGGCAATGGCTGGAACATCAGGGCGTGACTCTGGTGGTTCAACACCTGGCCGGTTCTCTGAACGCCAGAGCGGACGAACTCAGCCGTCGGTGCTTGATGGATCACGAATGGCGTCTGAACTCGGACGTGGCGCAAGGCCTCTTTCTGCGTTGGGGAGAGCCTTGGTTATATCTATTCGCCACCGAAGAGAACGCGCAATGTCATCAGTTCTGCGCGTTGGAATTTCCAAGGCGGCACTCGCTCGGAGACGCTTTTCGTCGCGAGTGGAGCTGCGTTCTGTTGTACGCCTTTCCGCCTATACCTCTTCTGCCCAGAGTGCTGAAGAAGATCAAGCGCGACCGAGCACAAGTCATCCTTGTGGCTCCGGACTGGGCACGAAGGTACTGGTATCCCGAGCTACTCAGTATGTCAGTCGATCCCCCGGTTCGTCTGCCTCTTCAGGAGGACCTTCTGTCGCAGCAGCAGGGGACGGTCCTCCACCCGAACCTGTCCAGTCTCCACCTCCATGCATGGAGATTGAGCGGCGACAGTTGAGGCCATTTGACTTGCCTCCTGAAGTTTGCAACATCATTCTGGCAGCCAGGCGTCCCTCCACAAAAACGGTATACGCCTGCAGGTGGAACAGATTTGTGGCATGGTGCACAGCAAAGGCTGTGGATCCTCTCAATGCCCCTCTCTCTGAGATTCTTCTCTTCCTTCTTTCTCTTGCCCAGCAGGGCTCTGCTCTGGGCACTGTCAAGGGCTATCTTTCGGCTCTTTCAGCCTTTCTGAGGCTGCCTGACCAACCTTCTTTGTTCAAGTCCCCTATAGTAAACAGATTTCTGAAAGGCATCACTCATACCTTTCCTCCTGTTCCTTTCGTGATGCCTCAGTGGGACTTGAACCTGGTTCTAACATTTCTGATGTGCGCTCCCTTTGAGCCACTTCATAACTGTCCACTTCGCCTTCTTTCCTTGAAGACTGCCTTCCTGGTAGCCATCACCTCTGCCAGGAGAGTGAGTGAGCTCCAGGCCCTTTCTTGTAAGCCTCCTTTCCTTTCAGTCCATCCGGACAAGGTTGTTTTGAGGACTAGGCCCTCCTTCTTGCCTAAGGTGGTCACGGCCTTCCACATTGGGCAGTCCATCACATTGCCCACCTTCTTTCCGCCTTCGCACCCCTCGAGAGAGGAGGAGAGGCTCCACCGTCTGGACCCAAAACGTGCGCTCTCGTTCTATCTGGATTGCACACGCCAGTTCCGGGTGGATGATCAACTCTTTGTTGGGTACGTGGGCGCTAAGAAAGGGAAAGCGGTGCACAAGAGGACCATCTCTCGATGGATTATCATGTGCATTCAGGCCTGTTACTCCTTGGCTAAGAAGGAACCACCTGCTGGGCTGCGGGCTCATTCTACTCGAGCCACGGCCACTACAACTGCCTTCGGCCGCGGTGTGCCCTTGCAGGACATTTGCCAGGCAGCTACGTGGGCCTCGTTGCACACGTTTGCTAGGCACTACTGCCTGGACAGTCAAGTCCGGAGGGACGGCTACTTTGGCCGCTCCGTTCTCCAGGACTTTCTGGTGTAAATGTTGGTTCGCAGACCCACCACCACGGGGATGGTATTGCTGGGGTATCTATTCTAAGGTAAGGAATCTATCACTAATGTGCCTCTTTCAGATGCACAAGTTACTACTTGTGTAACGATATATCGGTAAGAGACATTAGTTAGTGATAGATTCCTTACCGACCCACCCATCCTCCCCGTTCTGCGAACCGATATCTAGGGTTAAGGTCATCCCCTTTCAGGGCCCTAGTTTCTTGGCACCAGTGTCGGTTTTTGTCATGGCTCTGCGCTTCTGGCGCGGAAAAGCTGTGGCTAAGAACTGACGTCAGCACGCGGAGGCGGTGTCTAAGTACTCCGACGACGTCATCACGGCGCCCACGACGCCTACGACGGACACGGAGCCGCAGACGACGCCTACCGACGCGCAAGGGTACTGCTACGCAAAACTTTCCGGATCCAGTCTGACGCCTGGGGATATTCTAAGGTAAGGAATCTATCACTAACTAATGTCTCTTACAGATATATCGTTACACAAGTAGTAACTTGTGCAACAATATTACAAATTATATTTTTAACAACTATATTTTTGCAAACGATATTAAACACTTCCATATTTTTAAAACCTTTATTACTTACCTTAAGTTGATATTCTTGATCACGATATTCTTGCTGTTGGTATTCCTGACCCACGATATCAGTGACTCGATATTAGTGCAACACAATATGTTGTACTCAATATTCTGTCGCTGCACCAGTACATATACAGGAACAGAAAAAGCTCCTACCCACTCAATGTGCAGGTAGTGTGTGTTGCCTCCTTTATCATAACAGACCTTGTGGCCAGATTCACCAGGCAGCACCCACGACTCATTCATGTTCCACTCCAGTGGACTACATAGCCGACTGGCACAGGGTAAATGTGGCAATGGCTTCATTCTAGGTACGAGAATCGCAGACTCAGGGGTCCATTAGGATGTCGGACGGCTCGCCACCGCCCGACCTGCGGTGGCGATCTGCCCGACATCTATCTCTGCATTCCCTCCAATTACCCCGCCATATTACAATGGCGAGGGTCGCAGTGGCGGACGGAAAGACCGTACGCCGCATCTCCGCCGGCAGGCAATCCCTCCGATTGTCTGCCAGGTGGATCTTGGGCCTAATATGGTGACGGTGTCTGGAAGACACTGCCATTGATTTCATGATGCCTGGGAGAGAAGGCATTTCCATGGCGGCATGGAAAGGCATGCAGTCTTTTGTTTTGGGGTCTGTTGCGTGCACTGCATCCCCAAATGCGATGCAGTGCATGCAACAAAATTTGTTTTATTTATTTATATGTTTACTTACCTGCAAATGTCCGTAATCCATAGATTACTACCCCTCACCCTGCCCCTCCCCCTCCCCACATCACCACCCGGCAGTTACTCCCACTACCGACCGCGGCTGTGCGCCAGTCAGCTCTCTCATTGGTCTGTCAGTGTCCAGCTGCCGTCAGAGGGCCCCACACAAGGAAGTGGCTATGTGTCTCAAAGGAAGATGGTTTGAGAAGGCAGGGCAGAGAACGCTGTGGAGTGGAGCTGCGGGTTTGTGCTGAGAGACCCACTTTGTGAGACCCAGCTGCTCTGCAGGCAAAGACGGAAAACACCGGCTTGTTATATAAATGGCTCTGGAGATCACCTAAATAATAATAGGAAATGTGCCCTGGACAGCCTTCCTCCCAAAGCCGGGACTCACAGATGGAAAAAAAGTGAAATAATAAAATATTTCCAAGGAAGCTGAATGTCAACAAGTTCAGCGCTGCCAAGAGGATATTACACGTCGAGGCTGAAAAGGCTTGGGGGGCGGGGGGAGGGTATTAGATACCCCTGCCACACCCACCACACACCTCTAGACACAACAACATTCCTGGATCAGGCAGGCCTTGCACACATCCCTAGGTCATGGCTAGAAATGTTGATTTACCCACGCTATACATGAATGGCAGGCAGTGGGTGTGTTTGTGTGCATGTGTCTGTGCGCCTTTTCGTCTCGGTGTATTTTGTGCTGTCTTTATCCATGTGTCTCTCACTGTGTGCATGTCTGTTTACCCGACTGTCATGAGTGTTTGTATCCCTGTGTGTGTCATTGTGAGCATTTCTCTGTACCCCTCTATCGTTGTCTGTCCATCCACATGTTTCTATATCATTGTGTGCATGTCTGAAACATAACAACACATAACATAACAAAACAAAACACAACATAACAAAACAAAACACAGCACAACACAGCACAACACAATACGACACAACACAACCTAACACAACATAACACAGCCTAGCCTAACATAACATAACAGAGCCTAACCTAACACCACATAACATTGCCTAGCCTAACACAACATAACATAACAAATCATAGCATACCAAAACAAAACATAGCATAGCATAACAAAACATAGCATAACACAACAAAACAAAACATAGCACAGCTTAGCTAAGAACAACAAAACAAAGCTTAGCATAACAAAACACAACAAAACATACCATAGCATAGCATAGCATAGCATAACAAAACATAGCATAGCATTGCATAGCATAGCATAACAAAACATAGCATAGCATAACAAAACATAGCAGGGCATAACAAAAAAAACATAGCATAGCATTACAAAGCATAGCATAGCAAAACAAAACATAGTATAGCATAGCAAAACATAGCATAACACAACAAAACAAAACCTAGCATAGCATAGCAAAGCACAACAAAAGAAAGCATAGCATAACAAAACGCAACAAAACATAGCATAGCATAACAAAACATAGCATAGCAAAACAAAGCATGGCATTGTGTAACATAACAAAACATAGCAAAGCATAACATAACAAAACACAACAAAACATAGCATAACAAAACATAGCATAGCATAACAAAGCACAACAAAACATAGCGTAGCATAGCATCACAAAACATAGCATAGCATACCAATACAAAGCATAGCATAGCAAAACACAACAAAACAGTGCATAGCATAGCATCACAAAACATAGCATAGCATAACAAAGCTTAGCATAACAAAACACAACAAAACAGTGCATAGCATAGCATCACAAAACATAGCATAGCATAACAAAGCATAGCATAACAAAATATAGGAAAGCATAACAAAACATAGCGTAGCATAACAAAACACAACAAAACATAGCATAACAAAACAAAACATAGCATACCATAACAAAACATAGCATAACAAAACAAAATATAGCATAGCAAACAAAATAAAATATAGCATAGCATAACAAAACTAAGCATAGCATAGCATAGCAAAACAAAACAAAACCTAGCATACCATAACAAAACACAAGAAAACAGAGCATAGCATAGCATAACAAAACACAACAAAGCATAGCATAACAAAACACAACATAGCATAGCATAGCATAACAACACAAAGCATAGTAAAACAGAACATAGCATAGCATAACAAAACACAACAAAACATAGTATAGCATAACAAAACAAAACATAGCGTAGCATAACAAAACACAACAAACCATAGCATAGCATAACAAAACATAGCATAACATAACAAAAAATAGCATAGCATGACAAAAAACACAACAAAACATAGCATAGCATAACAGAACATAGCATAGCATAACAAAATAAAACATAGCATAGCATAATAAAGCATAGCATACTGAAAACATAGCAAAGCATAACAAAACATAGCATAGCATAGCATAACAAAACAAAACATAGCATAGCATAACAAAACACAATAAACCATAGCATAGCATAACAAAACATAGCATAACATAACAACAAATAGCATAGCATGACAAAAACACAACAAAACATAGCATAGCATAACAAAATAAAACATAGCATAGCATAATAAAGCATAGCATATTGAAAACATAGCAAAGCATAAAAAAACATAGCATAGCATAACAAAACCCAGAAAAATATAGCATAACAAAACAAAACATAGCAAAGCATAGCATAACAAAACATAGCATAGCATAGCAAAACATACCATAACAAAGCATAGCATAACAAAACATGGCAAACCAAAATATAGCATAGCATAACAAAACCAAATAAAATAGAGATAGTAAAATATCTTGATCAGTACTTAAGACCACCTCGAGTTTTAAATCTTGAAGTACTTCAACAATTAAACTCTAATATTACCACTGAGGAGATAAAACTTGCTATTGACCATCTACCAGTAGGAAAGGCGGTTGGTGAAGATAGTATACCAAGTGAACTATATAAACTTTGCTCTCAAGAATTGTTACCATTACTACAAAAGGTGATTAATTCAATTATTGTTTCTAAACAAGCACCTTATTCTTGGAAAATTGCCAAAATTATATTCTTTCTGAAAAAGGGAAAACCTGAAAAAGAGTGTGGTTCGTATCGGCCCATATCTCTACTTAACACGGACGTGAATATTTTTCGCTAAAATTTTAGCTAATCGGTTAGCTCCCTATATGCCTGATATTGTTAATCCCCAACAGCATGGCTTTGTAGTGGGTAGAGATACCACTTTGCATGTAAATACTTCAATAACAGCTTTTGATGTAGCAGAAACCACAAACACCCCACTCGGTATGATAATGTTAGATGCTGAAAAAGCATTCGACCGAGTGGGGTGGGAATATCTGTGGACAGTATTAAGCAAAATGGGTATAAATGGCTCCTATTTAGATTGGGTTAGGTCAATTTATGACGAACCACGGGCGGTGATTAGCTATGGAGGCATAGATTCTGCTAATTTTAAGATAGCAAGAGGTACAAGGCAAGGATGCCCCCTCTCCCCACTACTCTTCGCCCTTTCTTTAGAACCTTTTTTAAATGCTTTAAACGATCAAATCAATATAATACCAGCATACCATGGGGAAATAACTCTCAAATTAACCGCCTTCGCGGACGATATAGCAATATATACATCGGATGTTAATAAAGCTATGCCAGCAATTGTAAAAGAAGCACAAAATTATGGGAAAATCTCTGGGTATAAACTAAATGTGAACAAAACCCAAATTATACTCAATTATACCCCGGGTACACGTGCTTATGAAACCTGCAAAGAAGCCGTATACTTAGGTATTAAACTTACTGCTGAAGTGGGGAAAATTGTGGAATTAAACTATGAGTCATTCCTTAAAGAAACCGCTGCTAGCTTTAAAAAATGGCATAAGATACCCCTGAGTCTGTTAGGGAGACTTAATCTGATTAAGATGAAAATTCTACCCAAGTTGCTGTATTTGTGTAGAGCCATACCGCTACAACCAAATAAGCTTTTTTTTAGAAAGTTGGATGGCATTTGTAGTAGTTTTATCTGGGGGTATAAAAAGGCACGAAGGGCGGTTAAATTCTTGACACTACCAATTTCTAAAGGGGGACTTACCTTTCCGGATTTTAGCCTTTATTTTCTAGCTACCTTTCTTTTACGCATTAGGAGCTTAGTCAAAAATACTCCTTCTTTATTTTTCCATCAGTATATGTTGGGGGCTGACTCAAATCAATTTCTATTACGGGTCCATGATCCAAACTACTTTAAAAGAGTAAAATTTAAGACTGCAAAACATGCTATAAGAATCTGGGACAAAATTCTGCACATTAGTAACAGCTCATTTTACAACGCCGAACTTAGACTATGGAATAATCCTGGCCTCCCGGGAATATTTTCGGACGGTTCGGGGAATCGGTGGATAAGACATGATATAAATACACTAGGAGACCTTTTCGGTACTAATGGTTTGATTGATTTCGAGAATTTAAAAATTACAAACGGGCTTACGGATGATATGCACTTTAAATATAGACAATTGAGAGATTTTTTCTGTAATAAATTGAGAATAACGGAAATTAAACAATCTGATATTCTTGAGGGTATTTATTCTGATAAAACAAAATCGTTAATCAAATTGGGATATCAATGGCTTATTAAGGACAAGGGAGAAAATACAACCCAAATCGCAGCCAAATGGTCCCGTAGATTAAATCTAAATATAAATTCAGTACAGATTGGAAATGCCTTAACTCATTTAGGTGATGTAGTTCATTCTTCTAATCTCAAAATGCAACTATATAGGACAATCACTGAGCTGTACTACACGCCACAAAAAATATCAAGCTGGGCGCAAGGTAACTCGATATCAGATAAATCTATGTGCGTTAAATGTAATACTGCTGCGGCTGGAATAGAACACATGCTATTCTCTTGCCCTGCTCTTTCCACTTTCTGGAATCGAATATCCTATCATCTTCGATTTAACCAGATAAATACACCGGATCTTACAGTACAAATGGTTTTACTAGACATCCAAGATAGTAAATGTCCCAATAAGGATCGTTTAACGATTTTGTTAGCATGTGCAAGATTAACAGTAGCTAGGGTATGGATATCTAAAGAACCCCCTAAAGTTGCGGATTGGTTATCATTGGTTCACGAAATTAGAACTATGGAGTTTTCTTTAGCTAAACTTAGAGGTCCAAAAGCCCTTCTGAGAAAAGAAAGGATATGGAAGCATTTTTTTGAAGGGCAAGAAAGGTGATTAGGCCTATACTTACTGTGTTCTGCTGCTTTAGTAGCTTATTATTCCAAGGGTAGAGCTAACATGAAGTTTAGATTGCATTATATTTTGTATTGTTTCCACTCCTCTATTCTATGTCTGTACCAGTTGTATATATATGTTTGGTATGGAATTGAAATGTAATGATTTTTCTTTGTCACTTCTTGCAACAAAATAAAATATTTTTTTTTTTAAAAAAAGCATAACAAAACAAAATATAGCATAGCATAACAAAACAAAACATAGCATTGCATAGCAAAACAAAACAAAACTTGGCATAGCATAACAAAACACGTCAAAACAGAGCGAAGTATAGCATAGCAAAACACAACAAAGCATAGAATAACAAAACACAACATAGCATAGTATAACAAAGTGTAGCATAGCAAAACAGAACAAAGCATAGCATAACAAAACATAGCATAGCATAACAAATCACAACAAAACATAGCATAGCATAACAAAATAAAAGATAGCATAGCATAACAAAACAAAGCATAGCATGGCATAACAAAACAAAGCATAGCATAGCATAACAAAACATACCATAGCATAACAAAACATAGCATTGCATAACAAAACACAACAAAACATAGCATAGAATAACAAAACATAGTATAGAGTAACAAAACATAGCATAGCATAACAAAACATAGCATAGCATAACCAAACACAACAAAACATGGCATAACAATTACAATAAAGCATAGCGTAGCATAACAAAACACAACATAGCATAGCATAACAAAGGATAGCATAGCAAAACAGACCTTAGCATAGCATAACAAAACATGGCATAGCATAACAAAACAAAACAAAACATAGCATAGCATAACAAAACAAAATATAGCATAACAAAACACAACAAAACATAGCATAGCATAACAAAACATATCATAGCATAACAAAACATATCATAGCATAACAAAACATAGCATAACAAAACACAACAAAACATAACATAGCATAACAAAACATAGCATAGCATAACACAAAACAACAATACAAAGCATAACAAAACAAAACATAGCATAGCATACCAAAACAAAACATAGCATAAAAAACTAAAACATTGCATAACAAAGCATACCATAGTATACCAAAACACAACAAAACATAGCATAAAAAAACATAGCATAGCATAGCAAAACAAACATAGCATAGCATAGCAAACACAACAAAACACAGCATAGCATAACAAAACACAGCATAACAAAACATAGCATAGCATAACAAAACATAGCATAGCAGAACAAAACATAGCATAGCAGAACAAAACATAGCATAGCATAACAAAACATAGCATAATAAAAAAACAAATCATAGCATAACAAAACACAACAAAACATAGCACAACAAAACAAAACATAGCATAGCATAACAAAACACAACAACAAATAGCATAGCATCACAAAACATAGCATAGCATAACAAAACAAAGCATAGCATAGCAAAACAAAACAAAACATAATATACCATAACAAAACAAAACATAGCATAGCATAACAAAACAAAACATAGCATAGCATAACAAAACATAGCATTGTATAGCATAACATAGCACAGCATAACCATAAAAAAACATAGCACTAAGTTTGACAAACTCATGGTAGCGGGCTAGCTAACTTTAACGGTCAGTGACTGTAAGCAACTCCGTCAACAGCATAGCATAACAAAATACAACAAAACATAGCATAGCATAACAAAGCATAGCATAGCATAGCATAACAAAACATAGCATAGTATAACAAAACACAACAAAACATAGCATAACAAAACATTGCATAGCATAACAAAACACAACAAAACATAGCGTAGTGTAACAAAACAAAACATAGCATAGCATAACAAAATAAAGCATAGCATAGCATAACAAAACACAACAAAAAATAGCATAGCATCAAAAAACTTAGCATAGCGTAAGAAAACAAGCATAGCATAGCAAAACACAACAAAACAGTGCATAGCATAGCATCACAAAACATAGCTTAGCATAACAAAACAAAGCATAGCATAGAAAAACACAACAAAACAGAGCATAGCATAACAAACCATAGCATAGCATAACAAAACACAAAAAATAGCATAGCAAAAGAAAACATAGCATAGCATAACAAAATAAAACATAGCATAGCATAGCAAAGCATAGCATAAGAAAACATAGCAAAGCATAACAAAACATAGCATAGCATAACAAAACACAACAAAACATAGCATAACAAATCAAAAAGTAGCATAGCATAGCAGAACAAAACATAGCATAGCATAACTAAACATAGCATAAGAAAGCATAGCATAACAAAACATAGCATAGCATAACAAAACACAACAAAACATAGCTTTAGTTTCAGTTTCAGTTTATAACCTTTATTTCGGTTTGTTAAAAAAAACACAAAAGTTAAAGCAGCATTTACAAATTGGCCAAGTAACGATAACACGCATTATATACAGCAAAGAAAACTTGATATGTGATTGTCACCTCAGATACGACAATTTAAAAGAATAAATAGATAAAAAGTTGTTAAAACAGATCCATGATTAAAACATTTTTTTAAAAATAGGTATTGGCTTTGTATTTTAAAAAAAAATATTAACAGATTGACTACATTACAGGAGTGTTCTTAATTGATCAACATAGTAGACAGTTATAGAGAACTCATATTTTTCCATCTAATCACCCATACCCAACCCGGAAACTTGGCAGTAGCTACCACAATAGGCCGTTCAACAGAAGTTTTTAGGATTCTAAAGGCCTCACTGCTAGATCTAGTACCCATGTTGTCACATACAGGTTTAAGCCAAGTACGTCTAGGATTAGTATAAGCTGGACAGACAAAGAAACATGGGCCATGGTTTCACTTGCATCAGGACAAAAGGGACAAACACTAGACTTAGTGTTACCCCATTTAAAAGTAAAAGAATGTATTGGCAAGGAACCTACCCTAAACTGATGGAATAATTTCCTGTCTCGTGTAGGTGTAATATGGTCCCAGTATCCCTCCAATTTAGATTCATGTTTTAATTCAATAAAAGCCTTGGTCAAGGAACCATTTAAACAGGATGCAAATCGCTTCATGTTAATTTGTTTCCAATAGACAACCTTCAACTCAGATTTACTAGGGAAAACACTTCCCATGAGACTAGTCCACAAATGCGCCAACCCTAGCTCAAATAATGAGTTTTTCAGGAAACTAAACCAGACAATTGTATGATTAACATCTAGATCCCGCTCTTCTAGGATAGCCTGGACATAATGAGCAAGTTCAGGGGTGACCCAGATCTGCCTCCAGTAGGCTAAAAGCCTATATCGGGCCACGTCCCTGATCGAAAGACAGCCCAGGTCCAGAAAAAGAGGAACTAATGGTGTAGATTGAGGGAGACCAATTAAGGACCTCATAAATTTATTCTGGCTCGTCACTAAATTATCCAGGTT
Organism: Lissotriton vulgaris; assembly: GCF_964263255.1. NCBI lineage: Eukaryota > Metazoa > Chordata > Amphibia > Caudata > Salamandridae > Lissotriton > Lissotriton vulgaris. The sequence goes on along the minus strand of NC_141699.1, from coordinate 838,936,099 downwards.
GGCGTAGCCCCACAACTCAATCCCATATAAAATAGATGCGCCTATTTTAGCATTGTATATCTGGAGCACTGGGGCTATTGGTTTTAAGTGTGACCGTTTGTGTTCCCTAAGGAGAGCTCCAGAGAGTTGGGCATGTTTAATGGAGAGACAATCTAATTGTGCCTTCCAACTCACTTTCCTATCAATTAAGACCCCCAAATATGAAAATGTCTCTGTTTGGTCCAGAGATCCCTCCTTCATCCTAACTCCACCGATGACTTTTTTGGAGTTGTGCAAGACCAGATACTTGGTTTTGTCGACATTTACAATAAGGTCATGGTCTGCACAAAACTCTTCAAATCTCGTAAGGGCACTTTGGAGACCCTGTCTGGTTTTAGAAAGTATAAGAGTATCATCAGCGAACATTTATAAGGGGGTCTTAGTTCCGGCCAAACAGGGAGCATCTGTGGGGTGATCTTTAAAGTAATTTACTACCCCATTTATATAAATAAAAAAAAGGGTGGGAGCAAAGACGCATCCCTGTCTCACCCCCTTCTCTACCGGGAATTTGCCCGTAGTCCCACCTGCTGAGTCCCAGCTAACCTGGGGAAAATTATCAGTGTGTAACTTTACCACTAGAGCCAAAAGCTCTAGTGGCAAGCCCAGTTTTAGAAGGGTGGACCACAACTTGGGACGCAGGACCAAATCGAAAGCTGACTTCAAATCAACAAAGGCAGCATAGATAGTCCCTTTCCCCAGGGTAACAAATCGCCAATATATAAGAATAAATTTTAGGACCTGATCCACCGTGCTAATTGATTTCCGAAACCCTGCTTGTAGATTAGAAAGAATATTAGAATCCTCCATCCATACCTGGATCCTGCCTAACGCCACCCTGGCTATAACTTTTTGGATACAGTCGATCAGGCTTATAGGCCTGTAGTTGCCAGGGTTTGATCGATATCCTTTTTTAAAAACAGGTAAAATTACCGCTCCTGCCCAAGTGCTGGGCATAGATGCTCCTTTAGCAATGGCATTTAGTAATAGTTGTATATACTATTGTGTTTATATCTAGGACCCTAACTCGATGTTCCCGATTTATGCTCGTGTGAGGTTATAATCAATAATATCCTGATAAAGGCATAAGAATCAGATCCATATTCAGTAATAGCCCATGCAGTCCAAAGCACAGCACGGCTACTCCCATCGACTCCTAGAAAGCACAACGTGTTCTTTAAACAAACCAAGCCTCCAGCAGCCCGGGAAATTCCCCCCTGCTTTTGTTTTGATTTGAACAAGAACTCCTGAAGTCCAGAAAGAACTGTTAGTTCTTAGTGACGTCTTATGTCCAACCTTACGTCAAACCCGGCAAATTTCAGGTATAAATATACCAACAGTTGCCTTAAGCAAACACACAGTGGTTTGGAGCAGAGCGGCCATCTACTTGCCCGAGAGCCCAGCTGATGCGAGAGCCCACGGAAGCCGCCCCTCCCGATTGACGCACTGACAGAGACGCTGTCTTTTTCTCCAGCTGAGAAAATCCAGCTCCTGTGTTTCCAGCCTACCCTTGCAGGTTGCTGGGATATCGAGTCCTGAGGAAAGAGATACCAGACCTCCCACATTCTATTACCAAGGTACGGAGCTGACTAAACCCTTAAGAGAATTCTTGATGCAGATTCTTGGCAAAATAATCTTAACCAACTTAACTTAAACTGCTACTTACTAATCCCTTCCCACGTATTAGGCTTAGGTCAGGTACACCGGGGTAGGCTTAGTTAGAAGCACCAGTTGAGTACGTTAGTCAATGTATTTTTGTATGTATATATTTTATCCATTTTAAAGTATCATATGGCTAAGAAACCATATCAATGCTTTTACAGTATTATTTCATAATACTACTTTTACTGTACGCACTTTACTTAACTTTAAGTATTGCAACTGTGGAAATTAATTTCTCTTGCATGAGAAGGAAGACTGCTGAATAAATAACACCTTTTTATTGAAAACGCCCGTCTCACTATTTCTCTGCACTCTGGTGAAACTAAGTATGCACTGCTGACTGAGTGAAATAGCTGTCTATTGTTTTCACACGACTCTAGAGATATACTCCTATTCTGAGGGAGCAAAATTGTCATGTTTATGCGGTTGTCGGAAACTGAATCCCTTCTTGTCTGAGCCAGGGGAGCTTGTCCCTCCCTATTCATTCAAGAAAGTTTCCAGTGACCTCTGAGCTAGCTGGCGCAAACCTAAATTAAGTTTAACATAGTCAGTAGAGACCTAGATGACCTCAGTCCTACGTCTACACTGCTGTTTATGTTATTCCAATGCGCAGAGCCTATTGGGAAAATAGGAACTACACTACATGGCGCCCAACAGACACCTTAACTCCTGTTGTAAAACATTTGCAGTACAAAACTCACATAGTGCAGCACTAATGAATAACATTGTGCGCAAAAAATATAAAACTACATTAGACATCTCTAATAGATTCTTTTGTCAAAACATTGCACCTGAAAGCAGGTATTTGACCACTTTCTCAATAATGGGGTCACAAGAACACTTCTGTCGACTCCCACAGGGATTCAAGAATAGCCCAGGATTATTCTCAGCAAGGGTAACAGAGTTACTACAAATATATGATGATGAAGCATTATCATATGTCGATGACATCTATCTCACAGATGATGACCTGGAGACTCACTTAAAAAGGGTGAACACCATAATACTTGGGTTCGCGTCGGAGGGTTACAAATTCAACTTTAAAAAGTCACAAATTGCCCATCTAACTGTCCTATTTTTAGGATATGAATTATCAAGTGAGGGTAAAAGCCTGGCAGACTATTTCTTAGAGAAATGTGCTGTACTCCAAGCACCAAAAACGCTGAAGAATTTACAATCAATACTAGGTTTCCTGAATTTCGGAAGAACATACATTCTAAAGTATGACGAGAGGGCTAAACCTCTCTATGAATTAATAAGATCAGATTTCAAACAAACAAATTGGACTCAGAAACACACAGAGATTTTGAGATCATTGCAAACAGACATGTTAACTAAAACAAAATTGCAAACACATGAAAATACACGCAATCTTGTAATCCGAGTCATCCCAGGAAGATGCGGATTCACATACCTGACCTCTAATGAGGGAGAAACGGTACCTATAGCTTACAAATCTCCTTTGTACACTCAAGCTGAAATGAAATTCAGCTCTACAGAAAAAATCCCGACAGCAGTTAAAACTGCTGTAGCAAAAGAAAGAGCCCTAGCCCAAGGCAGGAGAATATCTGTTTTTTCAGCAGAATCAGCCCTTGAGGCATTAACAAGTCCACGTAATCTGATTAAAGTGGCCTTAGATCCAAAATGGATAGAATGGGAAAATTCCTTTGCTACAGAAGACGTGAAATACTATTTTGACCCTAAACTGAAAAAACTAGAAGATCTAGTATATGAACGAGAATATCCTCTGCCAGCTGAAATTCTGCCTCTAGAACAATATATCTGCGTAATCTATATGGACAGATTCGCACAACACTATGATGCAGAAAATAAATCCTATGATGCAGCGTGTGCGATTGTTAAAGGTCGCTGGTGCTCTGGTAAATTCAAACCAATGATTACCAAAACTGAATCACTCAGGAAATGTTCAGCTCAGCAAGCTGAAATAAGAACTTTAAAGATGGCGCTTGAAAATGCCGATCGCGAATTTCCCACACTAATAGTGTGCGATTCGTATTTCTGCGTCAAATCCTACAACAGTGACTTGCAGACATGGATCAAAAACGGTTACAAAGATGACACAGGTGCCACAATAAAGCATAAAAGGCTTTGGGAACAGGTAGTTCTTTTACAAAAAGAACTACGAAGGACTCACGTGATACACGCATTGAGTCATCGACGTGATGGCGTTCACGTTGCAGGGAATTCATTGGCTAACACAGCCACAGCAGAAGCGGTTCAACCGGCTTTCGTAGCCACTGAAAAGCGTTTAGAAAAACACATAGATGGGAAACCATGCTGGCAGTAAAAGCCTCATTAAAAGGCGATTATTCAGCATTACCTATCAACTATCCACTCAGTAATACATACATAATTGATGCAAACTCCGTTCCGTTTGCTCGAATCCCTGGAGTGGGGGATAAGGTAATTCCAAACACGAACCAGATAATCTTCTTACTACAAGAAGCACATATGGGGTTGGGTCTGAGGCACCAAGAGATCCTGAAATCTCTGATGGAACTACAATCGGAATACTGGTGGCCGGGAATGAGCGTAGATATCTACTATTTTGCAAAAAATTGAAAGGACTGCAACAGAGATTGCAGTTGTGAACCAGACCAGCCTGTAGCCCAGATACCACTATTAGATAGCATCAGGCTATCTATAGCACAGAAATCCAGTCTGACAAATGCGTCCCCATAATAATTAAGTCTGAATTCACTTAAAAATGCAGACCCCAGCACTCGGCTGATGCCAGAACTGTTATAAAAGATTTGCGAGTCTTTATCGGCACATACGCAATTGGCATGCTACATTCTGATCAGGGTCCTGCGTTTAGCTCTCGAGCTTACAAAGAGGCCATGAACAGCATGGGCATCGCATTGCGGTACTCTTCTCCCTTCGATCCTGAGGGAAATGCGGTTGTGGAAAGAAAAAACCAGGACATAAAGCAATCTATAACGGCGAGGGTATTAGGTTCGGGTGATGGGTGGGTCAAACATTTAACAAGTGTCCAACGTAGTCTTAACAATCTGCCAAGAAACTCTCTAAAAGGTTTCACTCCATACAAACTATTGTTCGGAACTAGAATGCTCATCCAGGATCTTGATAGTCACACTTCAGTGGTAGAAGAAAAATCCTTTGATATCAAAGATCGTTTGGCTGTTTTACAGGATTTAAATGAAACAAGAAAAAACATAAAGTTGAAACTACAGCCGACAGCCACTGAAGAAAAACCACCTCTCCCAGCAAGACCTGTCTGTATTCCAAAGATTGGGGATCTGGTCAGAGAAAAGATTGCGGTAAAGAAGGAATTTGGGCCTTCTTACAGAAAAGCAGTACCTGTCTTAGCTATCAACGGAACAAGATCAGTTGTACTACCACCACTTGCTGGTAAAAAGGAGAACCAAGTTGTATCCATCAACCTGGTAAAACCACAATCATGTGGCCAATAATAAGTAGTAGGCCCAGTGGACTCCCAAGAAATAGCAGATTACCAAAATTTGCTACAATCCAAGAGGTTCAAACTGAGAGACTAATCACATTTGATAAACCTGCAGTGCATAAAAAAGGACTATGCAACAAAGCTATGGAACTTGTGCCTCTTGAAACTCAAATCTCATCAGTTCGTCAAGAAACACCTGTCTACAACGATGTAGCCTCTGACTATGCAAATGAAACAAATAAAAATGCAAAAGCAAATGAAAATCCTGAAGCAATTCCAACAATTGACAGAACTGCATCTGGCTACTTCATCAACTTCGACGACCTCTCTGAAGATCCAAGCGAGAATGAAGAAACGCCTCCAACAAAAACTCTCAAAGACAAGCTAATTGAACTTTCACATCAACTGAAAGAAACATATCTAATTTCACCATGGATTGAATTTTGGATTGTGTTAGGTGTACTTTTCCTCCTGCTTTGGCTCATCATGGTTCTATGTTTGGGAAAATTCATTGATGAGAAATATAGTACAATGGACACAGCAAGTCAGAACATCAACTTGGTCCTAAAGCCTCACACATCCTCTCACATCGAGAAAAGAGAACTGTCATCAGTGAACATCACAGCCAATCCAATACCCGGTGGGGTAGCATGGGACAGAACTGATTATGACATTTTTGGCCCGGTCGAGCTCTTGAAGTATCCCCACCAGCTCAAGATTTCATTAGGTGACGTTGTGACACCTAGTACCTTCTCTGATGACTGGGACGTTGAAAACATTAATAATATGATGTCAGATTTAGTAATGTCAGCCAAATTTACAGAACATGATTACTTACAGGGTTCATCCAATTATGAAGAGCTATACTGCTACAACCATTATGGAGATCACTATTTGCATAAAACTGCTCAGCCTAGAAATGTTTTATCTTATAACCAGTGGGAACACTGTCCAACTCCACCAAAAGGCAGTTCAAAAACATTTTATGAGAAATTCCAATACTTCTCAGAGTTTAATACCAGTAATCCAGGAACGTTTTATTTTAAAATGTTAAATAGAACAGGAATGAAAACAATGTTGACAAATACTAAATTGATTTATTCAGAACATTTTTATAACAAAATGCCTACATTTGGTTTCGAATTTTGGAAAAACACCATTGAAACAAAAACAATCTGGGGTTCCAAAGATTGGCAAGTACAAGGCCTAGAAGCACTATTTAGGGCCTGCATGATCCCAGAACAAATGATATTCTTGAATGACACAATTCAACAAACTACTTGTCTTGGCCTAGCTAAGATAAAAGACTTAAATACACCGTCTATTCCGAAACCCATACCTGATAGTGATAGCACTACTGATGTGGAGATAGACGTATCTCATATTTTACACCAAAACATAACACATACTGATTGGAAAAAGTGGTTGATCTGGCCAACAGACTCGAATAACTGTCAAGATAGATTCCTGAACAAAACACAGGGGTTCAAAATGACCAGACCAGACCCTAGATACTCCCAGAGACAACATCCAGGGATAGTTACAACATACAGTGTAGGAAAACTATGTCTTGAGTGGCTACAGAAATCCACACTGGCTGAAATTAAGCAACACTTGACTTTACTTAAAGACAGTGCTGACTTGCGCAATTTCATAATGGGACCACGCAAACAGCGTCAAAAACGTTTCATAGCGGTCGGTATATACGCTGCATACAACGAAGCATGGAAAGTAATACAAATTGAGACAGCAGAAAAAATACGAGAAATGGATCGTATCAATTTGGAAAAATCACTTTCTGTTGTGGACAATGGGTTGACGATTCTGTCTTCCAGAATATATTCACTGGACAGCATTGTATCATCTGCTTTTGATATAATAGAGCAGGACTTACTAATGTTACAACATGGTCAGTCTCAATTACGTTCTATTGTACAGCTTGACTGGACGTTGCAAAACCTATGTTCAGGCTAAGTGCCATGGGGTTTGATCAACACAACGTCATTATTTTCTATCTTTAACCTTACTGATAAACAAATCAGTTTGGCACAAAAATGAGCAGACTATACTATTCTGAGCATTGAAAAACTCGAGAGATTACCATTGACAATGTCAGAGAGACCTGTCATTGAATGGATAATGCATGGAACCATTACAATTCCGATTACAACTTTCCAGTTTAAATACTGCCAAGAGTATATACCAGCAGGCCAGTATGAAAGGTTGGGTAAAGAATACATCAAATCAACCTGGGATTTACCTTATACACACAGATGTTATAGTGAAGGAAACAAGGAGGTATTTCTTAGTGGTAAAAATTGTAAAAAATCACTAAGCGATACACTTCTGTGTCAAGGTATTAATTTGCATGGAGCCTGCGAAGGGTCTTCAAACAACCTTTCATGTCAACTGCATGGCACGCCTGCAAAACAGATAGAGCCATTTTTTAGACCACTTTATAACGGTAGTTAAATTTTAATAAGTGACCACAGCTGTTGTGGCATGCTGCCAGGAAAAGCCTATCTGACAACTGTAACTTCCAGGGCTGTTTGCTGTATGCAAGTATTGTATCCACACAGCAATCCAGATATGGGGGCTGCGTTATGGCCTCGGTTGAATATCTCTTCTATTCGAATTGATACTTTAAGCAGAATGAAGTCTATTCTTTTACAAACAGCTGTGCCTCTAACGTCATCAAAAGAAACATATGATCTGCAAGTTGCAAGGACAGCAGCAGAGATACATACCCTTTTATCAACAAATTGCCCTGTACATTTCGTAGAAGTGGTAAGCCAAATTTTAAACATGTCTGATACCAGTGGCATCGCACATGATTTTTAGACAATTTTTTCGGGGCTGTTAGCACCCTTTGAAACAGTTCTGGGCATCTTCCCGAATTTTGTCCATTCTGTCTTCGACGGCCTACCCTTAATCTTGGGACTCCTGGCAGGAGTTTTATTTTTGCTCCTTCTGCACCGATATGGCAAGCCAAACCACAGACAAGACTCTAGCAACGATGGAAGAAACGATCCTAGCAATACGATACCGAGACCGTATCACTAAGGTCCTCGGATTGGCCCGGCTAAGAGATCTGAATACAACCTAGTTTCTTTCATTCAGACCAATCTGGCAAGATTGCGTTTTACCTGTGCTTCGATGTCTGCTATGCGGAGAAGAATGCGTGTTGGACGTCTGTCTTACACTACGATCAGCAGTACCAATGGATATCGATACTTTGCTAGGTCCTGTAACGAATCATGCATCGTGTTGTCCCCAGCGGCTACCGATTCTAATGACGGCATTCGTTGAGACTTCACCACTACGAGTAGGTGGCGGTGAGGTACGAGAGGGAAGCAGCACCAAACAGGTACAACCTTCTGTGAGCATTGCTGATCCAAACATCGATGATAGCAATCACGCAGAGAATTGCACTGTTGCAGCATTTTCATACTTGGTCGAACTTTCACCTGATGTGGTAGACCAATTTTTTGCGGGTCTGTCTGAAATAATGTTCTCTCCAATCAACGAGAATAACTCTTAATAAAAACAATGAGCACACAGCGTTCCCTGAACTCTGAATTCGGCCTTCAGTTTTTGATAAACAAAGCTACGGAAAATATTCGGAACTATTCTTCCCCTGAAAGCGAAATTATTTTTGCCCATTTTTCAAAATATTTACCTTTTTTGGCACATGGTACTCTGCTTAAAGTAGAACTATTCTTAGAGAACAGAGCTTCTATTTTTAGGATACTAGAGACAATACTTTACCTCAGCCTCTAGCACATATACAGCATTTTGTATAAGTATGTGATGAAATGGTCTCGACCTTCTTTTCTGTATTTAGAGCCATTTCATGTGTAATTTTCGCAATTCATTCAGCTGATATATATGCATGTATCTGAATGATGACACTGCTTGAAAAGCGTACAGTACCAACACTCATTTTCGTGTATTTACCTTATACCATTTCAAATGCAAAATATGTATTTTGGGGTGGGTCGGAAAACACACATGCATAGTTGAATGATTACTATTGCTTAGTTTTTTAGTAATGATGGACATCAATCCCTGGAGTGGGTGTCGTGTTTATATCTGTCGATATTCCCGATTTATGCCCTTGTGAGGTTATAATCAATAATATCCTGATAAAGGCATAAGAATCAGATCCATATTCAGTAATAGCCCATGCAGTCCAAAGCACAGCACGGCTACTCCCATCGACTCCTAGAAAGCACAACACGTTCTGTAAACAAACCAAGCCTCCGGCAGCCCAGGAAATCCCCCCCTGCTTTCGTTTTGATTTGAACAAGAACTCCTGAAGTCCAGAAAGAACTGTTAGTTCTTAGTGACGTCTTATGTCCAACCTTACGTCAAACCCGGCACCTTTCAGGTATAAATATACCAACAGTTGCCTTAAGCAAACACACAGTGGTTTGGAGCAGAGCGGCCATCTACTTGCCCGAGAGCCCAGCTGATGCGAGAGCCCACGGAAGCCGCCCCTCCCGATTGACGCACTGAGAGAGACGCTGTCTTTTTCTCCAGCCGAGAAAATCCAGCTCCGGTGTTTCCAGCCCACCCTTGCAGGTTGCTGGGATATCGAGTCCTGAGGAAAGAGATACCAGACCTCCCACATTCTATTACCAAGGTACGGAGCTGACTAAACCCTTAAGAGAATTCTTGATGCAGATTCTTGGCAAAATAATCTTAACCAACTTAACTTAAACTGCTACTTACTTATCCCTTCCCACGTATTAGGCTTATGTCAGGTACACCGAGGGAGGCTTAGTTAGAAGCACCAGTTGAGTATGTTAGTCAATGTATTTATGTATGTATATATTTTATCCATTTTAAAGTATCATATGGCTAAGAAACCATATCAATGCTTTTACAGTATTATTTCATAATACTACTTTTACTGTACGCACTTTACTTAACGTTAAGTATTGCAATTGTGGCAATTCATTTCTCTTGCATCAGTAGGAAGACTGCTCAATAAATAACACCTTTTTATTGAAAATGCCTGTCTCTCTATTTCTCTGCACTCTGGTGAACCTAATTATGCACTGCTGACTGAGTGAAATAGCTGTCTATTGTTTTCACACAACTCTAGACATATACTCTTATTCTGAGGGAGCAAAGTTGTCATGTTTATACGGTTGTCGGAAACTGAATCCCTTCCTGTCTGAGCCAGGGGAGCTTGTCCCTCCCTATTCATTCAAGAAAGTTTCCGGTGACCTCTGAGCTAGCTGGCGCAAACCTAAATTAAGTTTAACATAGTCAGTAGAGACCTAGATGACCTCAGTCCTACGTCTACACTGCTGTTTATGTTATTCCAATGCGCAGAGCCTATTGGGAAAATAGGAACTACACTACAATACAAAGTCCAAGAATCAAAATCTTGTGGAAATAAATCTGCAGGAATGCAATCAAGCCCCGGGGCCCTACCTCTCAGAACCAGGAGGAGGGTATTTTGTACTTCTTTTTTGGCGGAGTGTATAGTGGGAACAAAGGATGGCATCACAAAGTTCGCTTGATCTATAAGACTACATACAAACTGGCCCTTAAAGTGGATAACCCACTGATCGGGCACCACATGATTAGTTGGAATATCATTTTTGTCACCGTTCCCCCACTTCACTAAATGCCAGAATTCGGTCATATCCCTACCCATACAAGCCTTGAGCAAATCCCTCCAGTGAGCTTCGTCCCAGTCCCTTTTGGCCTGGGATTGAGCAACCTTATAAGCCATCCTTTGCTCCCTTATCAGAGCACCATCTTTACTTTTTATAGCTGCAGCTAACAGTTTGTAGGCCGTACGACAACCAGAGTTGTACCAAACAGCAGCCTTCTGGGCAGGAGGAATAGGCAAATTTTGGGATTTTGCAATAAAAAAACCTTTGAGACCGTTGAAGAAGTGTTCATGGACCTGTGCAGCATTATGCGTGAGGGAACCGTGCATTTCGTCAACCTGAAGGGTGGCTATAGCTTCAGCTAACATAAGGCTCATTTGATCCAAATGATCTACCTTACTAGATACATTAGACCACTTAAGCCGACACGTGTCATTGGTTAAAAAAACGTCTATACAGTCTATCTGTGGTTCCAAGACTTTGCCAAAGTTGAAGTTCCTGTCCTGCATGGAGAGGAGCAAAGGATTGTGGTCACTTTCCAGGCGTGAAAGAACCTTCATGTCTAGCAAAAATATCCAGAGCTCCATAGATAAAAGAAAATAGTCTATAGGACTATTACGTGGACCACTGATATACGTGGGCAACCCCTTTTTATCTGATGATGTACGCCCATTAGCCGCTCTCATACCGTGTTCCAGACACAGGACTTTTAATTGAAGTGCTGTGCCGGACCACCTCTTTACTGGCTCAAGATCAAGAGGGGGAATTGCCATTTATCGTCCTCCTCTGCAGTTAAAAACAGGTCGTGAAAATCCAGGGGTTCAAAAGTACAGTCTAAGTCCCCAGCCAATATTATGTGATTTTTACCTCTGTAGTTAGTTAAAAAAACATCAAGCAACTCTATGGTGTAAGAGGCCCTCCCACCTTGCAGGCCCCTAGAATAAACATTGATTAAAAGAAAATCAGGAAAAATCCCCTTACTAACTCTAATAATGAGGATATCCTGTGAATCAATATAAATCTCCTCCAATTTGAGGTTAGAGTTTTGCCTGACCCAGGTTGTTAGACCCCCTTTGAGGCGGCCCCGTACTCCCTGTTCTGCATTTTTATGAAAATTAATATAACCGGGACGAAATACCTGGTCTACCGCTCAGGTCTCTTGGAGAGACATAATATCAAACACCTCGATGAGAGTTGACCATTTGTTTGATGCTGTTTTAGTTGCCAAACCTGCAATGTTCCACGAACCAAACTTTAGGCCTACTAGTTTGGTCATAGTTTTGGTAATACTTTCACGTGAGCATAGATTACTTTTATGCCAAAAGGGGTCAACCGCTGGTGGATTATGATTCGCAATGTAAGTCGTACCACAATCCGGTATCTTACATAAAATAGGCTGCTCGGGGTTACTACTCTGAACTTGACCCAGGGTAACAGTTGTATACAATAGGTCATTCTGAATAGAGGGCATTTCCAAGGTACCCAGACTCACTAAACCCTCTTGTGGGGGAATCACAATGGACCTTGCTGGATTGCCCAGTCAATCTATGTTTTCTAGATCTGAAAGCGGGTTGAAGGAATTCTGAGTGGGTATATTATAGTCATAAAGACCCTGGCCAACACTTGTTGCTTGGGAGTCACCCATTAAGGGCGGCAATATCGGTTGATTCCTATAAAAGAAACCCAGGGGTAAGATTCTGATGTCTACCTCACTAAAGAGCCTAGACCCAGCCCTACCCAGGATAGTTTTCACTAAATGGGGAGACCCAAAATTCAACACAATACAATCCCCTCTGCAGGCTTTTGGCGACCTCCCGATCCAAGGAATCCTGCGAATCATTTTGCACTCGCGAAGTAAATGGCTTCCCAACCCAGTTTTATTGTTTAAATAAAACAGTGTCTTTTTTTGAAGTGCTGCCCAATGTTCCTCCTCTTCAGATGGTAAACGGGGAACATTTGTTAGAATTATGGTATAGGGTGCGGCTTCTGGCAGTAAATTAAAGTGGTCTTTTTTGTTAGCCATGCCACTCCTAGCCTTTCCTTTGTTTCTATCCCTTACTCTTTCCCCCAGAGGGACAACGTTCGACGTGCTTGAAAATAAAGTACAACGATCCGTTGATGGTGATGGCACACTATTATTAGGACCAGGGCCAGGAACATTGGCAGTTGTAACTGCTGCAGATACTGCATCAACACTATGAGCTATAAGACCCATGGTTGCTTGTTTAGAGGGAGTAAATTTAGTTTGGGAAATGACCTGCTCAATTTTATCCAATCTTTGCTCTATTTTAGACAGCTGCGTTAATATTGGAATAAGCATTGTTGATAATTTATCTTCTATTTTTGTCAATAAACAATCAGCAACATCGGTAGTCACCCCACAGTCCTGCACAATAATTATGGGTGTATTAGATGTACAAGATTCTACAACCCCCTGGGATTTCCCACGATCCGCACCTCTAGTCTTTACCACCTTATTGGCCTGATGAATTGTAAGTGGCAACCCACCGTTTTCCTCTTTTTGATACAGGAGCGGGAACGGCAGCCTTGCCCTTTTTCCTTTCCTGAGATAATCGTTGATTACGGGTGAGAATATTTGCTGGGGGTGGAGGGCTAACAATGGATGCACTTACTGGGGTAGGAGAATCAACTGCTGATGCTGTTGAGGACAGAGTGCTCAGATGAAGCGAGCACTCAGGGGCTGAGTTGTTAATTAACAAGGGGCCCACTGAGGGTGCCACTTATGAAATACGACGGGGTTCTAGTGACAATCTCCTTTCAGTAAGGATAATTTCATGATTAAGTACAGACTCTGCCCTCCACAAGAATGCATCTAGTGTGCCTACAACACCCTGTCCCGACACCCCCTTACGACTACCTTTACTCATGGTGGGGGAAAAAACAAGAAAAAACCCAGCAATATAGCAATGATACTACAAGTATACTGGCACTTAAGAGTCACTAACCAATATAACAGTAGTTTCTTATGTCCAATGAGAGATGAAACAGCTGTGGCCCAGCCCAGCCTCCTCCAGGCTCTGACGGGCGCGGACAGGCCCACCCTTGGCCCAGGCTTCGCCCGGGCAGCACCTGGGCCCGCCCACGCGCGTCCTGCGCCGCAAGTGGCACCTCGTTGTTTTAAGCGCCTCCGGGCGCTTGCTGTGACAGCTTATTTCCGCGACCCCTAGGCACTCTGGGTAATGTGGTTCCAAGTCCACTCAGGCGGCAGAAAAAGCAGGAGTTTCGGCAGTGCTCCTCCAGAGCTATGGCGTAGCAAAATCACCCCAGCAGCAACAAGAGGAAAAGGCAGAAGGTAAGGGCAATAAGAAAATGAGCGTCCGGCGCCGCGGGTGGCGCCTCGTTGTTTTAAGCGCCTCCGGGCGCTTGTTGTGACAGCTTTCTTCTGCGACCACTAGGCACTCTGGGTAATGTGGTTCCAAGTCCACTTAGGTGGCGGAAAATGCGGGAGTTTCGGCGGGGCTGCTCCAGAGCTATGGCGTAGCCAAATCACCCCAGCAGCAACAAGAGGAACAGGCAGAAGGTAAGGGCAATAAGAAAATGAGCATCTCCAAAACATAGCATATCAAAACAAAACATAGCATAGCATAACAAAACATAGCATAGCATAACAAAACATAGAATAGCATAACAAAACACAACAAAACAAAGCATAACTAAACAAAACATAGCACAGCATAGCATAACAAAACAAAACATAGCATAGCATAACAAAGCATAGCATAGTATAACAAAATACAACAAAACATAGCAAAACATAGCATAGAATAACAAAACAAAACATAGCATAGCATAGCATAACAAAACACTGCATAGCATAACAAAACACAACAAAACATAGCACAGCATAACAAAACACAACAAAACATAGCATAGCATAACAAAACATAGCATAACATAACAGAACAAAGCATAGTATAGCATAACAAAACATAGCACAGCATAACAAAACATAGCATTGCATAGCATAACTTAGCATAGCATAAACATAGGAAAACATAGCATTAAGTTTCATGAACTCATGGTAGCTGGCTAGCTAGCTTTACCGGGCAGTGACTGTAAGCAACTTCGTCAACAGCATAGCAAATCAAAACACAACAAAACATAGCATAGCATAACAAAACACAACAAAACATAGCATAACATAACAAAACACAACAAAACATACCATAACATAACAAAACATAGCATAGCATAACAAAACAAAGCATAACATAACAAAACATAGCATTGCATAACATAGCATAGCATAAACATCAGAAAATATAGCATTAAGTTTGATGAACTCATGATAGTGGGCTAGCTAGCTTTACCGGCCAGCGATGTAAGCAACTCCATCAACAGCATGGCATAACAAAACACAACGAAACATAGCATAGCATTACAAAACACAACAACACATAGCACAACATAACAAAGCATAGCATCGCATAGCAAAACATAGCATAGCATAATAAAACAAAACATAGCATAGCAAAACAAAACACAGCATAGCATAACAAAACACAACAAAACATAGCATAGCGTAACAAAACACAACAAAACACAGCATAGCAAAACAAAGCAAAACAAAAAATAGCATAGCATAACAAAACAAAGCATAGCATAGCATAACAAAACAGCATAGCATAATAAAACATAGCATTGCATAGCATAACTTAGCATAGCATAAACATAGGAAAACATGGCATTAAGTTTGATAAACTCATGGTAGCGGTCTAGCTAGCTTTAATGGGCAGTGACTGTAAGCAGTGACTGTAAGCAAGTCCGTCAACAGCATAGCATATCAAAACACAACAAAACATAGCATAGCATAACAAAACACAGCAAAACATAGCATAGCATAACAAAACACAACAAAACATAGCATAGCGGACTCAGGAAGAACATGGCGGCGGCTAGTTAGCTCGCCGCGGTGCTCCGTGCTGATCCCTGCAGGATCGTCTTCCGCAATGAAAAAAGAGTGTGTGCATACGGCATGATGCATATGAAGATCTCTGCGTGTAGTTGAGCTTTGTTTTGTTTAATTTTCGGGCGACTCTGACGGTGAAATTGCGTTTCGTCTGCCGCACGGATGGTGTGTTCTTCTCAGAGCGGCTGCCGGAGCTCCGATGCCCTCTTTCTGTCTCCATGCTGCCTCGGTCGAGGTGAGGGCAGTGTTGAAGTCGGCGGACGCCGAGGCAGACACAGAGGTAGTGGATGTTGCGGGGGGTTTCGAGTGGAATCCTTCAGCGTAGGCAAGAGGGATTTCGATGAACTAAATTTGGGGGACTGTCTCTCTCGAACGCTGGTTAAAGGAGGGAGGCTGGATATTAAAGCGCCCACTAGCCCACCAGTTCGTTTAGAGAGCAGTCATTTATCTTATATCTTTCCCCCTTTGGAAAGGCTTTCTTTGCTACCAGTTATTTCTATTGTTAGTTCGAGGATTTGTGTAGCCGCGCTGGAGCTAAGGAAGGGTAAACAATTAAGATACTTGTTTTCCCCTCGAGGTGCAATAGACTTAGAGAACCCTGCTATCACAGCTATAACTGCAGAACTTAACAAAGGTTCACAAGGTCATCTCCCTGTTTCCTTTGCCGCAGTGGAGGGGTCTTCTGGGCATGAACTGGGCGATGGTGGTCCAACAGACCTTTCATCTGTAGAAGCCATCCCTATTCCTCCTGTCTGTGCAATTGAGGTTGGAGATAATTTATGGGCTTCTTCTAGTAAAACTACTCCCAATACCCTCGACACATTAAAATTTACTGGCAGCTCGCCAAATACTCCTAATACTCCTAAAGGCGAGCTCAAAAGAGGTCGAGGTCGTGGGCACAAAAAGAAACCTGGAGTAAGCAAAGTTGGAGTCCCAGAGGAGGAGATAGAGGTTGGGAAAATTTTCTAAGAAAAAATCATCTTCCTTTTTGAACACTGAATTTAAGTCTAAAAATACAACTCTGAAAAGTAAAACCAAGGTGAAGACCAAGGATTCTAAATCAGTGTATCCAGCAGGTTCAAAAATTACTCCTTCACTTCGCTCCTACTTTAAAGTAGTTCCTCAGATTTTACATCTTCCTGAAGTCATAGACAACAATATAGGTATGGCATCAAAAGAAATAGAAACAGTTGTAACTGCCGATTTAGCAGCAAGCTCACAAAGAACGCCTGTTCCAGAGATAGAGTAGCAGCCAGCGCTGCTTGCACAGACTCCTCTGCTAGAACAACTTCTGCCTCAGTCTTCGTCCATTCAAGAACAGGGCTTACCTCAAGTTCTTACAACAGTATACTCAGAAGAGGCTGAAGAATCAGATTTTACTGAGTTGGGAGGCGCATCTGGGGGTGTTGATGTAGATGTAGATGACTCTGCTATCCATGTTCTACGTGACCCCAACTCATTGTTGGCCCCTTTCTCTCTCTCTTCCTCTTCCTCTTCCCCTCCAATGACGGCAGCCTCAGTTCTGGAGATTTTTTCAGCTCTCACTCTGGAGATAAGAAAGGGCTTTGCGGAATCATCTGCCAACCAACTAGAGTTCAAAAATTATTGTGAAACACTCGACAATAAAATTGAAGGCCTCACTATAAGAACTGGAGTCTTAGAAGAGACGGTTGGCATTCATTCAATCTACTTGGATCAAGCGAAGGAGGACATACAGAAGCTTACAAGGGAGGATCTGGCTCTCAGCCAGAGGATGGAGTCTCTTGAAAACAATGCGAGAAGAGGGAACATCCATATTTTGAATGTTCCGGAAGGGTCTGAAGGGTCAGATATTAAACAATACATCGTTTCCTTACTGAAGGATGCACTGTCTCTAGAATATACTCCCGCTGAACTATCGGCCGACATTCAGAGGGTTCACAGGGATCCCTTCAAACTGAATCCTCAGAGGTCTAAACCTCGCAAAATTTTAGTCAACTTTCACAATTATGTCTTAAAGGAACGCATCTTAAATATGGCCTTGAAACAAAAGTCTTTGTCAGGGAAAGGTTTTACCTTTTTGATAAGACCTTTCCAGAATAACACTGGAAAAGCAATGGGAATTTGGGAGGCGCTTGGATGCCTTCAGAAAATTAGGAGCAACAGCTCAGCTTATGTTTCCGGCAGCCCTTAAAGTAATGTACAACAACAAGATGTTTAACATCAGGTCCGTGCAAGCAACCGATGAATTACTAATGGATCTGGGCAAAGGGGCCAGTAAGGTTTAACATTAGATGCCCATTATTAAACATTAACTATTTAACAGGACCTTCCATTTAACCCTCCATTTTTTTCAATATGAAAATTGAGAGGCTGATGCACCTATATACACAAGCACTATATATGCACTAATCAAGAAGACTCATACTTTCAATTAATTATCTTCTTTGTTTCAAAATTTAGTATCTTTTCACTCTTTATTAGTCACTTGAATACTAAGCGGTTGAACTTTCCTGCAGGGGCTCAACCGGTGGGGCACTATCTACTGGACATTGTTCCGGTTAGATACTGCAAGGGTTCTTCACGGGGGGGGGCTCTCACCTCAAGGGGGTGGGTGCGAAGGGGTGGCAAAAATATAAAAAAGTCCTCAATAACCTAAATAATAGTTTCTGGAATGGTAATTTACATATCACACATAATTATTGGAAGCAAGCTATCAACTCGGCTATTAATATCCTCTTGGGTATAGTGTTTATTTATCATGGTCTACTGGTCAAAAGATGAGTAGTGTGGGCTTTCTTTCCTGGAACGTCAATGGCCTCTGCACCAAGCCCCGAGTCAAAAGAATTTTACAATATCTGAGGGACTCGGATGCGCAAGTCATGGTGTTGCAGGAAACCCACCTAACCCATTTTGAACTATCTGACCTTACTAAAAAGAATAGATGGATTGATTTTACGGTCTCTACTACTCAAACTTCTCATACAAGAGGAGTTGCGATTATCTTCAAAAAAGGAGTCTAAGCTAAGTTAATATCACAGGCTGTAGATTTTTCCGGCAGATGGGCCATAGCCACGGTTCTTATGGCCGGGTTTTCTTGTACAATAGTCGGCTATTATGGCCCGAATCAGGATGACCCTTCTTCTTTGGAAACAATATTTATGCAGTTACTTTCCATTTCAGGACCTATAATTTTAGTTGGCAATTTCAATATTGTGCTGGACCCTGTCTTGGACAAGTCCCCTAATAATCGCTCATTGGTTCTGTCTAAGACTAGATCCTTTCTACTAGACGCTATCAGGCAGTAAGGGTTTTGTTGTTGTCTGGCGACAAAGGTCAGGAAAACAGCAAGGGGTTTCCTATCGGAATCTTAAATATCATCATAAGTCAAGGATTGATTATATTCTGATCACTCATAGACTGGTTGATTCCGTCAAATCAATAGAATACTTTCCTTCGCATCTCTCAGATCATTCTGCGGTTAAATTGGTATTAGGTTTTTGTAGTGAAAAAATCCCGACTACGTGGTCCTTTGATCGCTCTCTTCTTACTAATGAGAAGGATATTTCATATCTAAAGTCGGAGACTCGTAACTTCTTTTTGTTAAATAATGGCTCTGCCTCAAATAGAATTATTTGGGATACGTTTAAGGCAACGTTGAGAGGGCTGATTGTTGCTAAAACTGCCTTTCGGAGGAAGAATTATAACGAAAAGATTTCCTCCATAGAATCAGATATGGCTTGTGTTCAACATGAGATAGATATTAACAGCACAGCTTCAGAATCTATTTTAGATCCTCTTTATAATCAACTGCAGATTCTTAAGGGCAGTTTGGCTTCGATTTTAAATCTGAGGGTTCAACAGAGATGGGAAGCCAGTAAGTTGGTGCACTTCGAATATGGTGAGGGTGCTGGTAAATTACTGGCTTGGAAGACCAAAGTAGATCAAGTCCGGAACAACATTGCATCTATAAGAGTCGGAAACATCAATCTTTCTTCAGACGATGAAATTAGGAAAGCATTTAGGGAATTCTTCCAAGAAATATATCAAGAAGACAAAATAATATTGCCGAGTCGGTTAAGAGTTGGTTGAATAATATTACTCTACCCTCTTTCACTCTTGAACAATCCCAAAGCTTGGATAAACCCATCTCAGAGGACGAGGTGAGATCTGTCATAAAGAGAAGCAAAAAGGGGAAGGCGTCCGGACCCGATGGGCTGCCAGCTGAGTTATATAAAATCTTGGACTCAGAGATCGTTCCCTTCCTCACTAAATTGTTTAATCAAATACTTTTAGAAGGAATGCCCCCTCCTACATCATAGGATAACGCCTCTATTACCCTTATTTTAAAACCGGGTAAACCCAAGGAGGTGTGTGGGTCATAGAGGCCAATTTCCATTCTGAACGTGGATTATAAAATCTTCACCACAGTTCTATCCTTAAGACTGGCCGATATCGCACCTTCTGTCCTTCATTCTGATCAAAAGTGGTTCCTGAAGGGCAGACAATTAAATTAATTAACTTATGATTTAATTGGCGCCATAGATATCGCAACTTCCAATAATCTCCCATTGGCGGTCCTTACGCTGGACGCAACCAAGGCTTTCGACAGGGTGTACCTGTCGGAGGCCTTGGCCAAGTTCGGTGTCGGGGAAAGGTTCCGTAGGGTGATTGGCTTGTTGTATAGTAGTCCATCTGCATCCCTTCTCGTCAACGGTGATCTATCGAGCCCTTTTTCTATCACTAGGGGAACCCAACAGGGGTGCCCGCTCTCCCCTTTGCTTTTTGATTTCTATATTGAGCCTTTTGCGCAATATTTAAGAGAGGAGCTTTCCATCAAACCTTTCTATTATCAAGGCTGGATGAGGAAGGTGGCATTATATGCCGACGACGTGCTTATCTTTACATCACAAGCCACTACGGCCCTTCTGGCTATCATGAAATTGGCTCATGCTTTTGGACAAGTGTCGGGATATGAAATTAACGCAGCCAAAACTGAAATGCTTGTTTGGAATGATGAGAACCTTCCAGTAGAACTTCAACCGGGCATTTCAATGCGATATCTAGGCTTGACAATAGTAAAAGATATTATCAATCAATCAATCAATCAAGGCATTTATATAGCGCGCTACTCACCCAGAGGGTCTCAAGGCGCTAGGGGAGGGGGGGTCCGCTACTGCTCGAACAGCCAGGTCTTGAGCTGTTTCCTGAAGGCAAGGTGGTCCTGGGTCAGGCGGAGGTGGGTCGGGAGGGAGTTTTAAGTCTTTGCGGCCAGGTAGGAGAAGGACCTTCCTCCTGTGGTGGCTCTTCGGATCCGGGGGACGGCGGCGAGGGCGTGGCTGGTCGATCGAAGCTGGCGTGTGGGAGCGTAGAAGTTGAGGCGGCTGTTGAGGTATGCTGGTCCTTGGTTGTGCAGGGCTTTGTGTGCGTGGGTGAGGAGACGGAAGGTGATTCTCTTGTTGACCGGGAGCCAGTGCAGATCTCTCAGGTGTGCGGAGATGTGGCTGCGACGGGGGATGTCCAGGATGAGTCGTGCTGAGGCGTTCTGGATCCGCTGGAGTCTCTTCTGGAGTTTGGTGGTGGTTCCAGCGTAGAGGGAGTTGCCGTAGTCCAGTCGGCTGGTGACGAGGGCCTGGGTGACCGTCTTCCTGGTCTCGGTGGGGATCCACCGGAAGATCTTACATAGCATGCGCAGGATGTTGAAGCACGATAAGGAGACGGCGTTGACTTGTCTGGTCATGTAGAGGGAGGAGTCCAGGATGAAGCCCAGGTTGCGTGCGTGGTCTGTTGGTTTGGGTGCGCTGCCCAAGGCGGGGGGCCACCAGGAGTCGTCCCAGGCGGAGGGCGAGGATCCCAGGATGAGGACTTCCGTCTTGTCCGAGTTCAGTTTCAGGCGGCTGTTCATCATCCACTTGGCTACTTCTGTCATCCCTTCTTGTAGGTTGGCTCTGGCGGTTGCGGGGTCGTTGGTGAGGGAGAGGATCAGCTGGGTGTCCTCGGCGTAGGAGATGATGTTGAGGTTGTGTTGGCGTGCGATGGCCATGAGGGGGCTCATGTAGACGTTGAAGAGGGTTGGGCTGAGCGAGGAGCCTTGAGGAACGTCGCAGATGACTTCGGTGGCTTCCGATCTGAACGGGGGAGGCGGACTCTCTGTGTCCTTCCTGCGAGGAACGAGATGATCCATTCCAGTGCCTTCTCCTGGAGGCGCAGCACTAGGGTGCGGTGGCAGACAGTGTCGAAGGCCGCGGAGAGGTCTAGGAGGATGAGGGCCGCTGTTTCTCCGTTGTCGAGCAAGGCTCGGATGTCATCGGTGGCTGCGATCAGGGCGGTCTCGGTGCTGTGGTTGGCCCGGAAGCCATACTGAGAGAGGTCGAGGGATCCATTCGTCTCGAGGAAGGCGGCCAGATGCTTGTTGACGGTCTTTTCGATGACTTTTGCAGGAAACGGGAGCAGCGAGATGGGGCGGTAGTTCTTGAGGTCGGTGGGGTCGGCTGATGGCATCTTTAGACTAAAATAGTCCAATTTAATTTGTCTGCAGTTATCAAGGATTGCCGTAAGATTCTCCAATCATGGTCACACCTGCCTCTTTCATTAATAGGTAGAGCCAATCTTATCAAAATGTCTATTCTTCCAAAAATTTCTTTTTTATTTAACACCATTCCTTTATACTTTGATCCAAAAATCTTAGCCAAGTTTTAATCAAATATCTCATCCTTTATATGGAATAATCATCTTCCACGGATTGCCTGGAAAAAAATAAGACGGCGACATGATAAGGGTGGCCTGGCGGCTCCAGATCTAAAAATCTATGCTTGGGCCTTTCAATTATCCCACTCACGAATGTTGTTGAAGGGTCCCGTAGCTTCAGTTGTGGGTCTTATGTATGCAGCCATGTTGAATGGGGAAAGTATCAATTATTCAGGTTTTCTTTTTAAGTTTGGTAACTGTCATGCACGCACCTTTTTGCCTCGAAGTGTCCTGGATCCACGAAGATATGCACCCTGCCTTCCCCCTGCCACTCCCCGGGAATCAGAAATATACACTAACTCCCGAAGAGTGACCACGGAGAACACAGGGGAACAAAACAAGGGTAGGAAGGGGGAACAAAAGAATGGCAGTTCAAAGTCTTCTTCCACTTCAGGTGCGTTCTGGCTTGGGGTAAAGATCACTGTAGTGAAATATAAAAGAGATAAGTGAGAACTAATCCCTCCCCCAACTACCTTACAGTAATGTATGACAATTCCTATAGTTTACCTTCTGATGTGTTAAGAGGAGCTGATAGCGAACACAGGAATACTGCCAAAAGCTCTGTAGACCATATGAATATGCCCTGTACATAGACTCTGTACTATAAACAAAAAGATAACAGCTCATGAAAATGTCCCAACACGGGATTAACACAGATATAGCTACTCCACTAAACACTCACCGAAATAAAGAAATAATTGCTTCCAAAAGCTGTCCACAAACGGTATCCCAGCAAAGAGGACACTAACAGCTAAAGAACTCAAATGAAAAAACCCCTGTCTATGACGAGGAACAGAACTTCCTACACCGAGGAAAACCGCACAAAACAACAGCGGTAACAAGAACTGAAATATAACGGTAACCAACCAAAGTACTCGTGGAGCAAGCGGATTCAAGACTCACACGCACAGCGATGATCCCACAAGACGCTACGATCACCTAGCTCCTCGGACGCCACTGGAAACCCGGAACGAACAGGAAACCAATCTAGCTAAACGCGAAGCACTTCCGTAAGGTCTGGGGCGGGTTTAAAAACATAGAACACTACCTCTCTGCGCATGCGCTATACTGACGCATGCGTCCTGGCTCATACCATCGGCTTTTGCCAACCAACGCCAACCACGGTACGCCGTGTCAATACTTGCAACCTGCGATATTAGGTATGTTGTTTACGATGGTATTCTTTGACACCTACTTGAATCGTCCTGCAACCAGCAGGCATGACAGAACACCCCTCCTACAATGCCCCCCACCGGTTTGGGTTTGTGAGGGAATCGTCTATGAAAAGCTCGTAACAGACGAGGAGCGTGTATTTGACTAGCAGGTTCCCACGACCTCTCTTCTACTCCAAACCCTTTCCAATGAATCAAATACTGGAGATGACGCCTTACTCTCCTGGAGTCCAAAATAGCCCCTACCTCGTATTCATCCTCATTATCAATCACAGAGGGAAGAGGAGTTAATGGAAGACGAGTATTGGGCTGCACAGGTTTTAGCAGAGAAATATGGAAAACAGGATGTATTTTCATAGAAGGGGGTAAATCCAATTTCAATGCTACAGGATTGATGACTTTGAGAACGGAAAAAGGGCCAATAAATTTAGGTTTGAATTTACAGGTACCTCTCAGAGAAAGATGTTTTGTGGATAACCACACCTTATCGTGTTGTTGATAAGCGGGTCCTGTATGTCTGTGTGCGTCTGCAGCCTTCTTGTAATGTCATTCATTGTCATGAATAGTGGAATGTACTATCTGTAACTGTGAGACTAAATCCTGAACAGCCGGGATGGTACAAGGTCTCAATGGAGAAAAAGGAAGGACTTTGGGATGAAAACCATAAATGGGGGGAACAGTGTGGAAAAATGATGACTATTATTGTAAGACAGCTCTGCCAACCAAATCAATTCATCCCACTCTTTCTGGTCTTGCAGGAGTTGACACCGTATGAATTGTTCGAGGCTTTGATTTACTCTTTCAGTTTGTCCGTCTGTCTGCGGATGATGACTAGAGGACAGACGGACTTCAATTTGCATGGTTTTACATACCTGTTTCCAGAATTTAGATATGAACTGAGAGCCTCTGTCAGTTATCAGTACAGACGGTAATCCGTGGAGTCTCACTATATGTTGTAAAAAGATACCAGCCAGTGCAAGAGAAGTGGGTAGACCCTTCAATGGGATGAAATGAGCTGACTTGGTGAACATGTCTACTACCACTAAAAGAGTGGTATTGCCTCTTGGTGTCGGAGGCAACTCCACAATGAAATCCATTGAAACAGACTGCCAGGGAGCTACAGGTGTAGACAGGGGAAGTAATAAACCCACCAGGCCTTCATGCGAGGATTTACCCTGAGCACAGATATGACATGTCTGCACATAGTGTTGTATATCTTTGCTCATATGAGGCCACCAGCAGTGTCTTTTGGCCAACTCTAAGGTTCTTTTGTATCCCGGATGTCCGGCCACCCCATGTGAATGCCACCATTCTATCACCTGTTGTTGAAGGGCTATTGTAGGGATAAACATCCCTCCCTGAATGTAATGTAGGTCATCTTTCACTAAGGACTGATGTTGGTGTGATATGTCGCGATGGATAGCTTCTTGTTGAGCATTCTTCACTCCTCTGATGAATTCTTCCTCAGAGGTCAAGGCTCCCATTATTCTTTGGGGGGCAATGATACAGGGAGGTGTCTCATCACCAAGGATTGGTTCGAACCCGAGGCGTGATAAGGCATCTGCCTTACCATTTTGTTTGCCTGCTCTAAAGTGTATGGTAAAATCGTATTCATTAAAGAACTGTGTCCATCGCAACTGTCGCATGGACAAAGCTCTAGCCGATTTCAGGTATTGTAGGTTTCGGTGGTCTGTCAAGACAGTGACTGTGTGATTTGTACCTAAGAGGTATTGTCTCCATTCCTCCAATACCTTCTTGATGGCTAAGAGTTCCCTTTCGCCCACAGCGTAATTCACTTCAGCTGGGGTTAATTTATGCGAATAATAGGCCACAGGATGCAATTCACCAGTGTCACTATCTGCCTGCGATAATATCCCTCCTACAGCTACTTGAGAGGCATCTACCTCCACTATATAGGGACTGGACGGATCAGGGTGCTTGAGAATAGGAGCTTGTGTAAATGCAGTCTTGAGAATATTGAAAGCAGTGTCAGCTTCCTCCGACCAGACGAAGGGAACTCCCTTTCTCAACAAACGGGTGATTGGAGCCACTAAATCCGAGAACTGGTGGATAAAGCGCCTATAAAAATGTGAAAATCCAATGAATTGTTGTATTTCTTTTACATTCTTGGGTGGTGGCCACTCTAAGACAGCTCTAACCTTTTGGGGATCCATGCGTAAACCTGATGCAGATACAATGAACCCCAGAAAAGCAACCTGGTGGCGATGGAAGAAACATTTATCCAATTTACAAAACAGATCATTGTTCTGCAATTGACGTAACACCGATTTAACATGGCCAATATGTTCCTCCAGGGTGTTAGAATATATGAGGAGATCGTCGATATAAGCAATGACGTGTTTGTGAAGGTACTCCTTCAGCACCTCATTGATGAAATACTGAAATGCTGAAGGAGCATTGCAAAGCCCAAAGGGCATCCCCAAGTACTCATATAGCCCGAATTTGGTGCAAAATGCCGTCTTCCACTCATCGCCCTCTCTGATACGAACCAAATGGTACGCCCCACGCAGATCTAATTTCGTGAACCATTGGGCATCCTTCACCTGGTCGAGCAGAGAAGCGATGAGTGGCAACGGGTACTTGTTCTTAATTGTGATATTGTTTAATGAGCGGTAGTCAATGCAACAACGTAAACCCCCTTCCCTCTTAGGGATAAAAAACAAAGCTGAAGAAGCAGGAGATCTGGACGGTCGAATAAATCCAAGATCTAACATATTGTCGAGGTACTCTCTTAAATACACATTCTCTTTCTCTGTAAGAGAGTATACTCTGCTGGTAGGTATACGTGCTCCGGGCTGCAAATCAATCCTGCAGTCGTATACTCTATGGGGGGGTAGACTGGTGGCTTGTTTCTGGTCAAAGACTGCTTGGTATTCTTGATATACAGAAGGAAGCATCTCATCTGGTTGTTCTACCAAATCATTTTCATTATGAGTGTTTGATATCACCGAAATAGTGTTTTGTAAGGGGTATTCAGTAATATCAGGCGACCGTACTGGAAGAGTCAAGGAGTTACAAGTTACAGGTGTTTCGGTATTCTTGGGAAAAGTGATACTAGAAGTATGCCAATCAATGTGAGGATTGTGGAGGCGTAACCAAGGAAGACCTAAAACCACTGGAAACTGGGGGGATTCAATCAAATCAAAAGTTATAGTTTCCCAATGTGCAGGTTTAATGTGTAGCTCAATGGGAAGACTGGAATGTGTAATGGGCCCAGATTTTAGAGGACTCCCATCTATGGTGTATACTTCTTCAGGGTCTTTTTTACTCACTGTTAGGACAGCATTAGCAAGGGCCCATTCATTGTCCATAAAATTACCCGAGGCCCCGGAGTCTATCATAACAGCTTGCGTAATAGATTGCGACAACCAGGACAATCTAGCTGTAATATAAAAATGTCCTTCATTGTTCATCAATGAGGAGACCATGTGAACTATAGGACCCGGCGGTAAGGTCTCTGTTACCTTAGGGTCTGCTAGTTTTCCGACTTACGGGATGTCTTAGGTTTCACGGGACATTCTCTCAAGAAGTGCCCTGCCTTGCCACAATATAGACACAATCTATTAGTCCTGCGTCTTTGTTTTTCTGCCTCACTCAAAGGCCCTTTTAAACTCCCTATTTGCATAGGCTCAGGTTCTTCTGGTTTGGCTTCTGGTTCTAGTTTCTTTTCTCTATGGCTGAATCTGGGATAATCATATCGCGCTCTATCTTTTCTCCTTTCCCCTAATCTATGGTCTAGTTTGACCACCAAATCTATTAATTCAGGACAAGTGGCAGGGGGATCAACAACGTGGGCCAACTCGTCTTTGAGTTCATCTCTTAAACCCTTGTAAAAAAGAGCACTACGTTTATTAGCTGGCCAGTCTGCCTCTACTACTAATCTATTAAATGTAGAGATGTATGTAATCGGGTCTTTTGAACCTTGTTTCAAATTTAGTAGCTCTGTATCAGCAGCGTGAGTAAACGTATGTTTGTCAAACATTTTACGCAGTTCTCTGCGAAAAGCATCATAATCTAACAACATGGGGTCATCCTTCTCTATTAGGGGAATTGTCCAATTAGCTGCTGAGCCACCTAAATACGATAGCACAAAAGCCACCTTCGCCTGGTCGTTGGGAAAGCAAGCAGCCTTACATAAGAAATGTAGTTGACACTGTGTCAGAAAAGCAGCACATTTAGAGGGATCTCCGTAAAACCGTTCTGGGGGTGCCAAGGGAATAGTATGAGGTGTAACTACCTGCACTACGGGGGTTGAATTACTGGCGCCTGCCCTTTCGCCTCCCTGTACACTTAATGCCTCTAACCTGTCTGCAATACTTTGGGTCTCTCTTTGAAGATTCCCTACCATGTTAGCCACATCCTGTAAAGTGAGATCCATGACACCTGGGAGACAAATAAATAAAAGGCTTCGCGTTCTGTCATGCACGCACCTTTTTGCCTCGGAAGTGTCCTGGATCCACAAAGATATGCACCCTGCCTTCCCCCTGCCACTCCCCGGGAATCAGAAATATACACTAACTCCGAAGAGTGACCACGGAGAACACAGGGGAACAAAACAAGGGTAGGAAGGGGGAACAAAAGAATGGCAGTTCAAAGTCTTCTTCCACTTCAGGTGCGTTCTGGCTTGGGGTAAAGATCACTGTAGTGAAATATAAAAGAGATAAGTGAGAACTAATCCCTCCCCCTACTACCTTACAGTAATGTATGACAATTCCTATAGTTTACCTTCTGATGTGTTAAGAGGAGCTGATAGCGAACACAGGAATACTGCCAAAAGCTCTGTAGACCATATGAATATGCCCTGTACATAGACTCTGTACTATAAACAAAAAGATAACAGCTCATGAAAATGTCCCAACACGGGATTAACACAGATATAGCTACTCCACTAAACACTCACCGAAATAAAGAAATAATGGCTTCCAAAAGCTGTCCACAAACGGTATCCCAGCAAAGAGGACACTAACAGCTAAAGAACTCAAATGAAAAAACCCCTGTCTATGACGAGGAACAGAACTTCCTACACCGAGGAAAACCGCACAAAACAACAGCGGTAACACGAACTGAAATATAACGGTAACCAACCAAAGTACTCGTGGAGCAAGCGGATTCAAGACTCACACGCACAGCGATGATCCCGCAAGACGCTACGATCACCTAGCTCCTCGGACGCCACTGGAAACCCGGAACGAACAGGAAACCAATCTAGCTAAACGCGAAGCACTTCCGTAAGGTTTGTGGCGGGTTTAAAAACATAGAACACTACCTCTCTGCGCATGCGCTATACTGACGCATGCGTCCTGGCTCATACCATCGGCTTTTGCCAACCAACGCCAACCACGGTACGCCGTGTCAATACTTGCAACCTGCGATATTAGGTATGTTGTTTACGATGGTATTCTTTGACACCTACTTGAATCGTCCTGCAACCAGCAGGCATGACAGTAACCCAAAGTTCTTTAACCACATCGCTGCTGCACATTTTCCCCTCCGGTGCTGAAGTATTCAGATTTTCATAGTTTCATGACGAGCTCAGCTCGTCATCAGCACAGCTCCACTGTGCCTCATGACGAGCTGAGCTCGTCATGAGCATGGAAGGGGTTAAGAAAATTAAACTGAAGACCCTACAAGGTCTGGCCAGAACATGGGCAGAAGTCATGAAATCCATAAAAGTAAATTATTTCTGTGAAAAAACTCGCTGTGGGACTTGCCTGAAAATCCTGCCTGGCTTGAAGACATTCTAGCAACTCCTTTGAGAGAGGCAGGCCTGGAAGTATGGGGCGACCTCTTTTATGAGGGAGATTTACTTTCGTGGTAACATCTGCAAGCCAAGATTGGCCCTAATTTTTCACTCTTTAAATATATACAGATGCATAGCTGGACTGTTGCCTATAAAACATCTTCCGCCAATAAGAATAAATTTAAACTCGGAGGGCACAGTCCATTTATCTCTGAGCTATTAAGCAGCTGTCCAGCAAAGAAAAAAATATCTAAATGGTATAATTTCATTCTGGAGGAGTCAGATGGGGACTTTGTTCTGCCAGAGTCATTATGGGGCTCTGCCCTGATGGACCAGAATTTACAAAATCTTTGGAAGACTTTGTTCGAACTTCTGTGGAACATTGTCAAGCACTCCTGGCTTCGCAGAAATCATATTTTTACCCTGCATAGGGCATACTATTCCCCTCTTAGACTATCTAAATTTGCAGGAGGCCAGTCAGTATCTTGTACTAAATGTGGTTTGATTGCGGCTTCAGATACACACATGTTTTTTGAATGTCCATTATTAGCCACATTTTGGAAGGATATCAGCAATTCCCTCACAGAATCACTGGGAAGACCTGTCACCATGGATTTGCCTCTAATAGTATTTGGAGTCCTATAAGGCGTACAATACACCGCCAGATGTCTAGTTTTTTACGCCATCCTCCTCGCAAGAAGAGAGATCTGCAGGAAGTGGAAAGACTCTTTACCTCATACTTTTAGAGATTGGCAAAACTCAGTATTGCAGACCTCAGTTACAGATCTGGCCAGATCTGGTAATCACAGAAAAAGGGCCTTTTGGTATCTACTTTCGTGGCTTCATTGACTCATCCGGGGTTGTTTTTTTTTTTTCCCCCCGGGTCCAATGATTGATCCCTTATGGTGCTTCTATACTTGGTACCAATGGAACAGCCGTTAACCGGTTCATGCCCGGTCCCCACCTGGCTGCTAAAAACTACCCCAAGGTATGCCACAGATTGGTAAATCATAGACTCTGTGCCTTTCTGGAATACGGTTGAAAGCGGAGGGATAGTTGGCCCCTTTTAGACTTGTGTCCCTTCCAGTTTTTCATAAACTGAGACAGCTATTCTCTGTTAATTCCTTCCGGTACTTTGTTTATACGGTGGTTATGAGGACACAAAAAAAAGAAGAAAAAAAACATAGCATAGCATAACAATACATAGCATAACAAAACAAAGCATATCATAACAAAACATAGCATAGCATTACAAAACATAGCATTGCATAACATAGCATAGCATAAACATCAGAAAACATAGCATTAAGTTTGATAAACTCATGATATCGGGCTAGATAGCTTTAACGGGCAGTGACTGTAAGTAACTCCGTCAACAGCATTGCATAACAAAACACAACAAAACATAGCATAGCATAACAAAACACAACAAAACATAGCACTGCATAACAATGCATAGCATAGCATAGCAAAACATAGCATAACAAAACAAAACATAGCATAGAAAAACAAAACACAGTATAACAAAACACAACAAAACATAGCATAGCATAGGAAAACACAACAAAACATAGCATAGCAAAACAAAACATAGCATAGCATAACAAAACAAAGCATAGCATAGCATAACAAAACATAGCATAATAAAACATAGCATTGCATAGCATAACTTAGCATAGCATACACATAGGAAAACATGGCATTAAGTATGATAAACTCATGGTAACGGGCCAGCTAGCTTTAACGGGCAGTGACTGTAAGCAACTCCGTCAACAGCATAGCATATCAAAACACAACAGAACATAGCATAGCATAACAAAACACAACAAAACATAGCATAGCATAACAAAACATAGCATAGCATGACAAAACAAAGCAGAGCATAACAAAGCATAGCATTGCATAACAAAACATAGCATTGCATAACATATCATAGCATAAACATCAGAAAACATAGCATTAAGTTTGATAAACTCATGATAGCAGGCTAGCTAGCTTTAACAGGCACTGACTGTAACCAACTCCGTCAACAGCATAGCATAACAAAACACAACAAAACATAGCATAGCATAACAAAACACAACAAAACCTAGCACAACATAACAAAGCATAGCAAAACATAGCATAGTATAACAAAACATAGCATAACAAAACATAGCATAGCATACCAAAACACAACAAAACATAGCTCAGCGTAACAAAACAAAACATAGCATAGCATAACAAAACAAAGCAGAGCATAGCATAACAAAACACAACAAAAACAGCATAGCATCACAAAACATGATATAGCATTACAAAATAAAGCATAGCATAGAAAAACACAACAAAACAGTGCATACCATAGCATCACAAAACATAGCATAGCATAACAAAACAAAGCATTGCATAGCAAAACACAACAGAACATAGCATAGCATAACAAAACATTGCATAACATAACAGAACAAAGCAAAGTATAGCACAACAAAATATAGCATAGCATAACAAAAGATAGCATTGCATAGCATAACTTAGCATAGCATAAACATAGGACAACATAGCATTAAGTTTCATGAACTCATGGTAGCGGGCTAGCTAGCTTTACCGGGCAGTGACTGTAAGCAACTCCGTCAACAGCATAGCATATCAAAACACAACAGAACATAGCATAGCATAACAAAACACAACAAAACATAGCATAGCATAACAAAACATAGCATAGCATGACAAAA
The DNA here is from genome assembly GCF_964263255.1 of Lissotriton vulgaris. Classification (NCBI taxonomy): domain Eukaryota; kingdom Metazoa; phylum Chordata; class Amphibia; order Caudata; family Salamandridae; genus Lissotriton; species Lissotriton vulgaris. The sequence continues at coordinate 838,904,023 of NC_141699.1, read as the reverse complement.
CAAAGCAGAGCATAACAAAGCATAGCATTGCATAACATTGCACCGCTGATAGCCGAGAGTGCTGTCTTCCTCTGTGCCCTCTCCTGCCTGTCTGCAGTGCTACGCCTCGCGGCCCCCGCTGCGCGGGAGCCGCTCGAAGGCCAAAGACTTTGCTGCCAAATCCGTCCCTGGTTTCCAGCTAGTGCATAGGAGCACCAACGCGCCATCAGCGCTTCAACATCGACCCTTCTGCTTGAGGCGGGACTGCGAGGACCAGCGTGCAGCGCGGCGCTGATCGGCCGCAGCTGGTCCTCTTCCCGCCCCTTCCACCTGCTCTTCCTATAACATCGCTGGGAGTAACGCGCACGCGGGACGCGCGCCGGGACTAAGGCCGGGGCAAAGACCGGGCAAAGAGCGGGCCGTTTAAGGCCGTTCAAGGACGGCAGAGGACGGCCCAGGCCCTGAATCCCTGTATCTTCGCCCTGAAACCACCACCAAGGTAGGCTGAACTGCTATTCAACCGCTTACCTTTCTGAGGCCCCATTTGGCATCTGAGTCAGTCTCACAGATGTCAACCATGCGTCACAAAACTAGAAGTTGCACCAAAAAAGCAATGGGGGTAGCACAAGTGACTGGGCCTATTGATTTGTTCATCTCACGGGTAAATGATACAATTGATAAGAGTATTGTATTGCTGGAGAAAAGAGTCTCCTTGGACCTTATGAATGCCAAGCGCTCATCCCTGGGCTCCTTTGCAAATGCAAACTCACCCTCTCAACAAGCCTTGAACAACTGCTCTCTACCCCTACCCTTGTCTACTATTGGCACAGCTACTGTACCGAGTGTTGTCGATTTGTCAGTTGCTCGATCGGACACGGATCCGTCCTTTGTGGATCTGGAGGCGACCCCAGACTTAGAAGCCTGCCTGACACCTGATGAGACGGAGCCGGGCCTGGATGGGCAAACTGTTAAGCCGATACCCTCCGTGCCTAGCGACTCTGGGGGTAGGGTTATTATTACTACACCGCTAAAGGCAGCGCCCAAGACTAAGCCTAAAGAAAAGCCTAAAGCTAAAGCCAGGAACCATAATTTGGTATCACCTACTCCACACCTGGCGTCTGGCATTCCCTGCTGGGTCGAAAATATGGTCACAGACCTAAAGCAGGACCTTGAGGCCATGATAGCACAAATAAAACCTTTGACCTCCAAACTTGACAGACTCACGTCACTTATTAATACGAAATGGCCCAATAAGATAAATGAGCTTGGGTCTGTCCAGCTACAAGGGACTAGAGAATCACTCCCTAACCCTCAACCTTCTGCCAAGCTCCCTAAGAATGCGCCTAATAAGGTGAAAATACCTTCATCCACTAAGGACCTATCTGTACTACACCTGTCCCATCCAGGGAATAACTCCGTTCAACCCCCACTCCCATCCACCCCAAAGGTGGTGAGTGTTGCCTCGACCCTGTTGCAACCAGCTGCTGGTAATAAACCCACCATCTCCCAAGCAAAGGATTCTACAGGGAAATCCACGAACCCTCCAGCTTCTCACCCTAAAAACAACTCTGAAGCCCCTAAGCCCAAGCAGGCACGCTACAAATCAATCAGCCTGCCACCAGAAGTTTCTCCTTTTGTGGTTGTGCTGACTGCTGTTCCCCCACTGAAGGAGGGAGTCAAAGAAACCTTTGTAGAGCTAAGAAATAAATGCGCTCAGTGGCTCCAATTACACAGACCTTTACCCAATAATGTGAGTGGGGAAATTCTTATTGTGCGTAGAGGGGACTGGGTGGGTAGGAGCAAGAAAACAATACCAGGGGATGTAATCACAGTTAATTTTAGGGATATAGGGGCAGCGAGTTTCATTTGCAACACACCTAACAGCGGCCCTGCCACTCAAATTAATCCACTCCCCCTGTCTTACTTTCTCCCTAACCAGCCAATACCTAATTTTCATCGGCCTACTATTTCAAATAATAGAGGGCCTGTATATCCCCCGCAACATGTAACTAAACACTGGCAGCAGCCACCAAATTTGCCATCTTTATTCCCGCACCATGCTGGCCTCCAGTGGCAACAACCTTTCCACCCTTTACCATCCTTTTATCAACCTGCTCAGCAGTGGCAGCAATTCCCTCAGCCTCCACTACCTGCCAACCATCCGTGGCAACAGCCATGGCAGGACCCACTTTCTTCTTTTGATCCTCCATATTCACAGTTCGCCCACCCCAATAGGTACTGTGTACTAGACGAGGTAGATTGACTTACCCTTACGGGAGGCCCAGACATTTATTCTCCTCCCATCAATAATGTTATGGAGGATGCATTTCCAGTCACATCCCTCCCTTCATGCCCAGATGTGCCACCACCCACATCAATTAGGGACAGTGTCGACTCACTTAATTCTCAAACAACTGTCACTTCAGAAGGGGATCCATCACAGGGTGAGCTAAAAATCCTTAGCTGGAATCTTGCAGGGATTTCTAGGAAATTAGGCCTCCCGGAGTGGAATGCTTTGGTTGATGCTCATAAAATCTGCATATTCCAAGAGACCGGGTCTATTGAACCACTGCATCGTGTTGGGTTTGTCACTTATTTCGCACCAGCAGTAAAATCCAAGGTAGGGAAGGGGCGACCATCAGGGGGGCTCATTATCTGGGTAAGCATATTACTTAACTGCCGGATAACTATTAAGAAGGCAGGAACCCCAGATATCCTAGGTATTTCCCTATTGGGCCCTCGCGGGGGAAAAACTGTTGATCTCTACAATGTTTATGTTAGAGGATCCAAAAATGGGTGCATTTCACCAACAGTGACTGAGCTCGAGGCCCAACTAGGGGAGCAGAGTGGACTTGGTCACACTATAATAGCAGGGGACTTCAACTGCACATACGAGCCACTCCCCCTAGAAGGAATACCTGACTTAGGAGAAGAGGATAGTAGGTGGGGTATTCCCACCCTCTCTATCCCATCCATCAAGCGCTGGACTAGTAGTGCAATTTATCTAAATGCACTTACCTTAGAGTTCGGATTAAGAGCAGCAAATGGCCGAACACGATCTGATCTGCGGGGTGCTCCTACTTTCAATAGAGTTGGTCAATCCACAAGGATCGATTATATTCTGCTGGACAGGAGACTCTGGAGTTTGGTTATCGATATGGTGGTTATTCCTACCATAGAGAGTGACCATAACTCACTCTCTTTATCTTTAAAAAATTCTTGGTCCACTGAAGTGTCGCCAGCCTCAGTGAGTTGTCCACAGGAGATTACTGTCTCCTCTTGTGGCAGGCGCCTCAAGTGGAGCAAGATTATGTGTAACACTGATAAATTATCCACCATAGATGAAGTGGTCAAAGGCACGCAAGACGAAATTGGCTCTATTGACCTAACTAAGGCACCAGACAAGGTTACTACTATCTTTGAAGCAACCATAAAAACCATAGGGGACCTCTTTTGGGCACAAGGGTCTGTAGGGAAACCCAAACCCTTACCTAAACCTAAAGGCAGGCACGACTGGTACTCGGCAACATGCAGAAAGGCCAAAACATGTTTAATAAAGGCAGTTAAAGGGAAGTCCCCCTTATTAATCCAAACTGCCAGAAGTGAACATAAAAAGGCCCTGCGGTTAGCCAAAAGGGAGTGGGAAGATGCCTACTGGTTAACCCTTAAGGAAGCAAGCATGAAAAAAGACTCTAAATGCTTTTGGGACACTATAAGGGCACGAAACAGACCAGATAGTGACCTTATAACTTGTAACATTCCGGGTCAGGCGTGGGAGGTTCACTTTTCCAAACTTTATTCCTGCCACAACGGACCTAATGGGAAAGGGCTTGTTTTATCCTCTCCTTATATTAATTACATGCTTTGCCCCAGTGACTCTGATTTCACATTAAAGGAAGTGGAATATGCAATAAGCTCTATTATTCCACAAAAAGCTGCTGGACCAGATGGCATACCCGGAGATTTGCTAAAAACTGATAGCGCTAAATGGGGTAAACTGATTCACTCCCTCCTTGTCGCCATCTGCAGGGGTGCCCCCATTCCCTTATCATGGAAGGGGGCAGAGGTGGTCCCCATTCATAAGAAAGGCCCAAGGGATGATCCATCTAATTATAGGCCGATCAGCTTGCTAGATATCAGCCAAAAAGTTGTCGGTAAAGTTCTCTTACTCAGAATTCTCAACTGGGTAGAAGAAAACAAAATTCTTACCGATTTCCAGGCCGGTTTTAGAGTAGGTACTGGAACGATTGAGCAAGCATTTAGGCTCATGATGGTTTATTGGAAGGTTGTAGTGATAGGCAAGGGCAGTCTTTATCTCGCATTCATCGATTTAAAGACTGCCTTTGACCTTGTCCCTAGAGACATGCTATGGAAGGTTCTGGCTGATATGGGGCTGCCGCAGTACTTACTATCCCTATTGGTCAGGCTACACCAGGGCAGTTTTGCCCAAGTTAGGTGGGGCCCTGGAGGGGAGAAAACGGGCTGTATTCCGGTCGAGAGAGGGGTCCGCCAGGGATGTGTTCTGGCTCCCACCCTCTTCTCTCTGTACATCAATGGGGTGGTTGAGCATCTTCTCAAATTTCCATCTGACGAACCATCCCTGGCTGGTGAACGCATACCGACCCTCCTCTTCGCGGATGACACGCTTTTAATCTCCAAAACCCCTATGGGACTCCAGAAACTTTTGGACAATTTCCAATCATTCTGTACTGACCGAGGCCTGGTAATAAATACCAACAAAACAAAGTACCTGGTCCTCAATCCTCCAAAACAGCATGTGCGTTCCCCTACCCTAAACACTGAGCCTTTGGAAAGGGTAAAAGTTTTTGATTACCTCGGGATACGCCTCTCAGACAGAATGGACTGGACGCCTCATCTAGATAAAATGCTGCTGAACCATAAAAGAATTACAGGTGCCCTTTTAAGGGAGCAACGTTCCAGCTCAACAAAACCAATAGGAACAGTTCTTGAGATCTATGCAGCCAAAGGTGTCAGCTCTGCCCTTTATGGAGCGGAACTCTGGGGCTTTTCATCCACTGAAGCTCTGCAAAGATCTGAGAACAACTTCTGCAGACAAATAATGTCCCTTCCACAAAGCACCCCACTACTCCCTTTATTTATGGACCTTGGTTGTACTCAGATTGGCGAAATCGCGAAATTCCATCCATTACTATTATGGGCCCGTATTTGGCGGGTAGAAGAACTCAGCGGATATGCCAGAGGCCTTAAAGAAATCATGGCAACACCGAATTGGGACAGAATCAATTGGTTAAAAGACACGAAAATTCTACTGACCAAGCTGGGCCTACTCGAATCTTGGCTAAGTAGAACCTCACCCCCAAAGCAAATACTCAAAAAGCTCTATCGGGATTGGATTTGCTCCCAAAGACATTCCAGCACGTCTCTTGGCAAGCTAACAGAGGACTTCCTGATGTTTAAAGACTGTCCCAGGCGGGAACCCTATCTGGATATAATTGGGAAACCCTTTGCTCGGACTTTGTATTTTAGATTTAGAACGGGTACTTTGCCACTGAACACTTTTACCAAAAGATGGAAATCCTGTAAAGACAAAACTGACTTATGTCCATCGTGTCTAGCTAACCCAGAGACATTAGCGCACTTTCTGTTTGTCTGTAAGGAATACGCTAATCCAAGAAGGGTGTGGTTGAAAAATCTTTGCCGACAGCTGGGAACCAGGAGCCATGATGTGGCTATCAGGATACTTGTTTCGGACAGTTATGTACCCTATGTCTGTGCCCTAGCCAAATTTCTATCCTGGGCTTGGGCTATCCGAGCCAAAAAGCTAAAACAATCTGTTTAATTCTTTTTATAATAACTATTCTTGTCATGTTTTAATTTTTCACTTTTTTCAAAAAACCAACTGGCTACACAATACTGAGCAACTAATTTCAGAAACTCTTTCCTTGGCCCAGAGATATAGAATTTCTCTTTTTAATAACTAAAACTTAATCTGTAACTTTTTATACATTTATTGTTCTGCTTTTATGATAATGAATTTTTATCGAAATAAAGCTTTTTGACTTTGACAAAGCATAGCAAAACATAGCATAGTATAACAAAACATAGCATAACAAAACATAGCATAGCATACCAAAACACAACAAAACATAGCTCAGCGTAACAAAACAAAACATAGCATAGCATAACAAAACAAAGCAGAGCATAGCATAACAAAACACAACAAAAACAGCATAGCATCACAAAACATGATATAGCATTACAAAATAAAGCATAGCATAGAAAAACACAACAAAACAGTGCATACCATAGCATCACAAAACATAGCATAGCATAACAAAACAAAGCATTGCATAGCAAAACACAACAGAACATAGCATAGCATAACAAAACATTGCATAACATAACAGAACAAAGCAAAGTATAGCACAACAAAATATAGCATAGCATAACAAAAGATAGCATTGCATAGCATAACTTAGCATAGCATAAACATAGGACAACATAGCATTAAGTTTCATGAACTCATGGTAGCGGGCTAGCTAGCTTTACCGGGCAGTGACTGTAAGCAACTCCGTCAACAGCATAGCATATCAAAACACAACAGAACATAGCATAGCATAACAAAACACAACAAAACATAGCATAGCATAACAAAACATAGCATAGCATGACAAAACAAAGCAGAGCATAACAAAGCATAGCATTGCATAACAAAACATAGCATTGCATAACATAGCATAGCATAAACATCAGAAAACATAGCATTAAGTTTGATAAACTCATGATAGCAGGCTAGCTAGCTTTAACAGGCACTGACTGTAACCAACTCCGTCAACAGCATAGCATAACAAAACACAACAAAACATAGCATAGCATAACAAAACACAACAAAACCTAGCACAACATAACAAAGCATAGCAAAACATAGCATAGTATAACAAAACATAGCATAACAAAACATAGCATAGCATACCAAAACACAACAAAACATAGCTCAGCGTAACAAAACAAAACATAGCATAGCATAACAAAACAAAGCAGAGCATAGCATAACAAAACACAACAAAAACAGCATAGCATCACAAAACATGATATAGCATTACAAAATAAAGCATAGCATAGAAAAACACAACAAAACAGTGCATACCATAGCATCACAAAACATAGCATAGCATAACAAAACAAAGCATTGCATAGCAAAACACAACAGAACATAGCATAGCATAACAAAACATTGCATAACATAACAGAACAAAGCATAGTATAGCATAACAAAATATAGCATAGCATAACAAAACATAGCATTGCATAGCATAACTGAGCATAGCATAAACATAGGACAACATAGCATTACGTTTCATGAACTCATGGTAGCGGGCTAGCTAGCTTTACCGGGCAGTTACTGTAAGCAACTTCGTCAACAGCATAGCATATCAAAACACAACAAAACATAGCATAGCATAACAAAACACAACAAAACATAGCATAGCATAAAAAAACATAGCATAGCATAACAAAACAAAGCATAGCATAGCAAAAAATAGCATAGCATAACAAAACATAGCATTACATAACATATCATAGCATAAACATCAGAAAACATAGCATTAAGTTTGATGAACTCATGATAGTGGGCTAGCTAGCTTTACCGGGCAGTGATGTAAGCAACTCCGTCAACAGCATGGCATAACAAAACACAACAAAACATAGCATAGCATTACAAAACCAAACAAAACATAGCACAACATAACAAAGCAAAGCATAGCATAGCATAGCATAGCAAAACATAGCATAGCATAACAAAACAAAACATAGCATAGCAAAACAAAACACAGCATAGCATAACAAAACACAACAAAACATAGCATAGTGTAACAAAACACAACAAAACATAGCATAGCAAAACAAAACATAGCATAGCATAACAAAACAAAGCATAGCATAGCATAACAAAACAGCATAGCATAATAAAACATAGCATTGCATAGCATAGCATAAACATAGCAAAACATGACATTAAGTTTGATAAACTCATGGTAGCGGGCTAGCTAGCTTTAATGGGCAGTGACTGTAAGCAACTCCGTCAACAGCATAGCATATCAAAACACAACAAAACATAGCATAGCATAACAAAACACAACAAAACATAGCATAGCATAACAAAACACAACAAAACATAGCATAGCACAACAATACATAGCATAACAAAACAAAGCATAGCATAACAAAACATAGCATAGCATAACAAAACATAGCATTGCATAACATAGCATAGCATAAACATCAGAAAACATAGCATTAAGTTTGATAAACTCATGGAGAGGCAAGATGGCGGAGGTGTGCTAGACCGCTGTGAGACACCTCCCAGGCCAGTGCTTGGAACACGACGAGAATGGAGGTGTTGTTCACCTGAGCAACTAACGGGTGCAAAAGGATTACCCTTCTTCTTTTTACTGCTCCTTTCCCCTGACGATGGTAACAAAGAGATGGCTGGGAATCGAGCAGAGAACCGACTCTTGATGGATACAGAGGACCCGACTGCCCTGCAGCTCCGCTTTTCATTTTGCACTTCGCAAATTGGAGTGTTTGTGCTGAGACTGATTACTCACATTCAGACCAGAGAGGCAGTCGCACAAAAGAAGCAAGTCACCCCCCGGGGTCAGCCCAAACGACTCGGCTTTCTAACGTGACTCCGCCTTCACAGAGTAACCTTAGCGATATGGCGCTGAAAAATGCCGCAACAGTAGCTGCCGCCGCAGCCAAGACCAGAGCAGCAAAGCAGGCTCTACGTGACAGAGAGCTGATGTTAAAGCGAGGTGGCGCACGACTTGAGGGAAGCGGCGATTTTGCTGATTCCGACATCACAGCTGGCAGGCCGGCAAGAGGATCCAAACAGCAGCCTGTTACACCTGTAGCTGGCCCCTCGGTAATCGAGCTGCTTCGGAAGACTCCTGCTCCGGCTCCTTCAACTCCTTCATCTCAGGTGTCAGCAGTTACTCTGCTTCAACCGGCAGATCGACCAACAGTCTTGAATGCTCAGAACGTTTTCCCTGGGTCTACAGTGACATCAAGTGGACAAATTAGGAATGGTAAAGTTGGGAAAGAGGGAAAAATTGACACTATTACAATTACTTCAGCGAGTGCAGAGAATACTTTTGTGAGGCTCCATGAATCTGCAGTGGCTGGAATAGCAGACCCTAATGCTGGATTACAAGGTATGGAGAGCCACTCTTCTTGTGATACTCTTCCCCTCTCTACTGCTTCGGTAGCCTTATCAACACCGATAACACTGATAACACCGGCAGTTCTACCAGTGCCAGTAACAGTACTTGATGCTGTTTCAACAGCTCCAACAGTCCCTAATACCCCTGAGAATGTGGCTGAGCAGGATGGTCAAACGCCGCAGGGTGGGCAGACTCAGGGTACATTTACTGCTCCAAAGAGTGATACGTGGACATTAGAGGCGAGATACATCTCAATGAATTTGGAGAATTTGTTGGGGGTCCCTGATGGCAGTGAGAAAACTGGTGGAGATGAGATAACTCCTGACCCTACTGACACTGATAGAGATCCCTCAGATTTTTATTCAATCTCAGAAGGGATCGAAGATGCATGATGGTCAGATGATTCTGAGCTCGACATCGAGACTAATACTAGGTCTGAGACGGAAAGCGATCATGAGGCTAGAACTGGTGAATCCAGGGAGAATAAGAGAACCGCCTTGCGGAAGAAAAGGGCCCTGGGTTTAACATGGGATTATTCCCCCGCTATGGCACTTGGCTCCCAAGAACATGCCACTGGCTCTACACAACGGGGCTCTCTACATCAGCAAGATGCTACACTCTCGACGGTGATGGATACAGTTCTACAGGCTATCGCCTCCCATCGAGAGGAAACATCAAGGGATGGACGTAAGGCGCAACTAGCTCTACACAAGGTACAGGGTGTAGTACGCAAATTGTCAAAATCTGTTAGTACCTTTAACACTCGAATGACAGAAATGGAAGATCGTATCATCATCAACGAGGCTGAGGCTACAGCCACACAGGAACAGGTTGAATTACATGAAGCAGAGCTAAGTGATGTTAGATGGAAGCTCGAGGACATGGAAAATCGCCTTCGACGTAATAATTTACGCGTCCTTGGAATACCTGAAAACATCGAAGGTACCGATATGCGAGCCTTCATCATCCAACTCTTTAAAGACACACTCCCTGAGCTATCTTCATGGAACTGGGAGTTAGAAGTGCAACGTGCACATAGAACACCATTTACTTTAAAATCCAACCAGAAACAGGGGAGTTATCCACAAGCAGTCCTGGTATTTTTTGGGAACTTTCTTCTCCGACAAGCCATTTCAGACAAAGTCAGGCCAGAAGCTCGACGCACCAGAGACTCCATCTCCTATTTTGTGAGACCGTACTTCTGCCACACTACGGTGGAAAGGAGGTGGCGCCTTCGACAGTTCATCAAACCCTTTATGGAGAAGAAAGCACAAGTATACCTTAACAACCCAGCCAAACTGAAAGTACTGTACAATGGTCAGACCAAATTTTTCACCTCTGAGATAAAAGCCAAAGAATTTTTAGACAGTTTGACTTAATGACTTAATGATGACAAAGTCCGGTTTAGAAATGATCTTTTGCCGGCTACTGGCTGAGAAGTTGAGAAGCTGAGGAGGTTGGAAACTCGGGGAGTGTGGAGAGTAGAGAGAGGAGAGCACACTTAGATATCACTTAGATATGTTAAGATTAGTGGCTAACTGCCCTTATATTCTTTTTTTTTTCTCTCTTTTTTCTTAGTCTTATCTTTCTTTTCGCTCTTTCTTTTCTTCAATCTTCTTTTTTCACATTCACATTCTCTATCTCTATAATAAATCTCTCTCTTTCTCTTTCTCTTCCGGGAAAAGTATACCCTTTTATCTTTTTTTTTTTTTTTGGTGATTACTGGCTTGGTCTGGTCTGGGAGGGTCTCTCCATCACTAAAGACTCTTATAGAGTCTAATTGCCTCACTGTGCGGGTTGCGGAGGGTGGGGGGTAGGTTGTAGGGGTTTGGAGGGAGAGGGAGGGGGAGGGGGAGGGTGAGAGGGGGGAAAAAACGATAAAAATGAGCTTGATCAATAGTACAAGAAATGTTTAAAATCGGCTATTTTCTTTAATTATCAGGAACTACATGTTATTTATGTTGATTAACTGGAATTTTGATTGGAATCTTAATATTAACATCGAGTCTAAAAGTTGTTGGTGCATGTCATACTGTTTAGAAGGCGCCGGTATGTTGGGGAATAACTTTGACTGGGGAGAGTAAAACTGCGCTGTTGGAATGTTGCCGGTTTGAATGATGGGAAATAAAGGGCTCAACTTTTTCAATCATTGCATCAGGATCCTGTCATATCCTTTGTATTCAGGAACCCACATAGCTGAAAGTGATAAAAATTTGCTAAAAATATCTGGATATAATCTGATTGCATCAACATCTCAAACATCTAAAACACAGGGAGTTGCTATTTTGGTACAACCCGGCTTGGGGGATCCCAGACGCCGACTTGTGGATAAATACGGTAGGTGGGTTGTGGTTGAATTGGAGCTAGGCATTACCATCTGCTCACTCTATGGCTCCAATCTGGATGATCCCCAACTGTTTATCGACCTTGAATTAGAACTGGCCTCCTGGCCTGGTCCACTCATTCTGTGTGGTGATTTTAATGTGAACATAGGAAAGTTAGCAAATAACAAATTGCCCCTGAATTATAACTGCCGTAAACCTAAGGTTTACAGGGCAGTTTCCCATCTGATGGACAGTCATGACTTATTTGATGTATGGGATATGTTGAGACAGAACGATAACGGTTTCACTTACTATTCTTATCCCCATAATAAGTATGTCCGATTAGATTACATCATGACATCGTTGCAGAAACTGGCCCTAATAGACATAATCAAATCCCCCAAAACTATTTCTGACCACAATGTGCTTACTCTTATCTTTGACTTGGATAGTTTTAAAAGACCTAATATCTAATGGTCATTTGACCGCAAGTTCCTTGTTAACCCAGAATATATAGACCATATAACATCATGGGCCCAATCCGTCTGTGATTGTAATCAATATGGCGCACCTAGATTCATTGTTTGGGACTGTTTTAAGGCAGCGATGAGGGGGCAGACTATGTTGTTTGTAGCTAAACGCAAAAAAATTCAGGATAGTATAAACAACCAGCTTAATTTGGAACTCACTAACCTGGAAATGCTACAATCTAGTTAGATTCAGCAAGGAATATCAACTTCTGATACACTGCAAAAGTTATTGATTTTAAAAACAGAAATTAATAGCTCGTTAACTCAAAAAGCGGCGGAAATATATCAAGCCAATAAAAATAAAATCTATGAATCAGGAGAAAATGTAGGGAGACAATTAGCCCTAAAAACCAGACAAAAGCAAACATACAATAAAATAAAGCATATTGAATATGAGGGACAACAATACTCTTCCACTCCAGACATCGTAGGTGTGTTTCAAAAATACTATCAAAAGCTTTACCAAAGAGAAAATGATCATCAGCCTACCAGGGACACGAAAACCTTCCTCAATGAGTGGCTGCCTGAATTAGAATTAACTAGGAAAATTGATCAAGCAGTTAAGGAAGATCTCGAAAAAGAAATCACAACTACTGAGTTAGAGATCGCACTATCGGACCTCGCTAACGGGAAGGCTGCTAGTCCCGACAAGATCCCTTTAGATTTATATAAGGCGTTGGGCAAGCAGATACTACCCTACCTATTAGACCTGTTTCTGTGGGTGCAATACAACTCGACATCACCAGACTCTTGGAGAAATACTAACATAGTGATATTCCCTAAAAAGGGGAAACCCCCTCAGCTCCCATCCTCATACAGGCCTATCTCCCTCATAAACTCTGACTCAAAGCTATATGCTAAGATTCTTGCAAATCGGCTGAGTAGGGTCGTCGAACATCTTGTATCCCCGTGGCAGCATGGCTTTATTCCCGGGCGGGGCACAACTGATCATACCCGTAGAGTCATTTCCCTATTTGACATCATGGGCGCCGCGGGGGTTGAAATGTCGATGATCCTACTCGATGCCGAAAAGGCATTTGATCGAGTATCTTGGCAGTTCTTATGGGACATTATGGAATTCAACAATTTTGGACCTGGCTTTATTAAAGCCATAAAAGCTTTGTATATCAATCCAAGGGCTAAACTCTCCATTGGTGGTTCGGAGTCAGAGTTTGCTGAGGTACAAAGGGGCACTAGGCAGGGCTGCCCATGCTCTCCGATATTATTTGCCCTAGTAATTAATCCTTTAATTTTAAAGCTTCTTACCTCCCCTCAAATACAACCAGTTAAGGCGGGCCCCTACTTAACTAAAATTCTGGCATATGCCGACGATATCGCTGTGCTTACAACCAATCCGGCTGATGCAGTAGCAGAAATAGAGCAAATAACCCAGGTTTTTGGATCCTACTTTGGCTATTCCCTTAATAGGGATAAAACCATGGTTCTCTGTACAAATAACATCATATATGACAGCCCCTATAAGGTTAAAAATGCAACTTACCTGGGTGTATATATATCTCCTGAGGTGAAGGATATCAATCGGCTTAACTATGATCCTTTGATCAATCTAGTAAAAACTGACCTCAAGAGGGTAGACAATCTACATCTCTCTATAATAGGGAGGGCGAATTATATTAAAATGAGCATATTCCCGAGAATACTCTATCTGTTCCGGGCCATTCCACTGATGGCCGACGGTAGCACTATTAAAATTCTAGACTCCGCTATACCTAAATTCCTATGGAACTATGGTAAAATTAGGAGAGCGCTACCATTACTTACTCTTCCTCTACATAGAGGTGGCCTTGGTATCCCGAATTTGACATTCTATCTTTGGGCGACACTACTCCAACAAATGGGTCCGCTTTTTAATGTTAAACCTCCCACTCCGTCTAATATTGATCCATGTATCCCTTCTATTTTTGAACTTGGACTAGGTGGTAGCTGCCAAGGGCTATTCTTGAGACAAGTTGAAGCATCATATTATAAAAAGATCATTTCAAGGTGATTAGCGATTCATGGAAAATATGGAAATTCGCCTCTAAACATCTAGGCATTCCTAAAATCACTAAATACACCTCTCTATGGCATAGTAAGATCCTACCAGCTTGTTTAAAGGATAATATTTCTAGGAATTGGGAGAATCTTGGCATTCATACATTAGGCGACTTTTTTGGACAGAATGTTACTCCATCTTTTGAAGGGCTACAGCAGAGATTCGATATTCCATCCACAGACTATTTAAAATACTTTCAAGTGTTTACCAGTATCCGTAACTCTAAATTTAATATCAATTTAGAGAGCTTTCATTTTTTTTCTGTTATTGGGAGACGGGCTACCAAGATAGGAACCCTATATGATATACTCTCTGAATTTTCTGCTGATGATTTAGATCGCGTTGAGCGTTCTTGGGCACTAAAACTCGGAAATCCAGATGTGGACATTGACTATTCTCTAACCCTTTCAACAACATTATTTTTAGCCCCTAATCTTAAAGCACAATACTACAAAACGATTTACAACCTTTATTTTACCCCATTTAAGCTTTTCACGTGGGGATTGCGGGCAGACGACTGCTGCCCAAGATGTAGACAGGGGCAAGCAAATCTAATCCATATGTTTGCTGAATGTCCTAAGCTCGATATTTTACAAACTATGATTGGAGGATTTTGGGCTCAAGTTTTTGGTCGGAATCTTAGATCCTCTGCTACTCTATGTCTTCTGGGTCATGATGAATCCTTAGGCTATAGTATGGAGGAACGCAGGATTGTCTTCTTTGGCACCGCCGTCTTTCGTATTATACTGGCTGCCCGATGGAAAGATCCTATTGCACCCACTTTTCAGATGTGGCTTAGTCGATTTCATGCCACATATAAACAGGAGGTAGCTATATATAGTACAAGAGGTAGAAAAGCTAGAGCTTTCGGTACCCAGATTTGGGCCCCAATTTCTGAATGGTACTCTAATGCAAGACTTCCTTCCTGATATGAGAAGAATTGATATGATGTTATGAATTTATATAATTTCTTGTTCTTTTTTTTGCTGAATCTTTGTTGTTTGGTGCTCACCTGTATTGGTTATTAATGTTTTTCTGTTTTTTTTGTCCACTTGTTATTGATATATATATATATATATTTTTTTTACTGAATTCTTTGATGTATTATCGTTATATTATGTTGTTACTCTTTTGTAATGAAAATCCTTAATTACTACTGATCATGCTCAATAAAAAATTTAAAAAAAAAAAAAGTTTGATAAACTCATTATAGCGGGCTAGATAGCTTTAACGGGCAGTGACTGTAAGCAACTCCGTCAACAGCATGGCATAACAAAACACAACAAAACCTAGCATAGCATAACAAAATACAACAAAACATAGCACAGCATAACAATGCATAGCATAGCATAGCAAAACATAGCATAACAAAACAAAACATAGCATAGCAAAACAAAACACAGCATAACAAAACACAACAAACATAGCATAGCATAGGAAAACGCAACAAAACATAGCATAGCAAAACAAAACATAGCATAGCATAACAATACAAAGCATAGCATAGCATAACAAAACATAGCATAGCATAATAAAACATAGCATTGCATAGCATAACTTAGCATAGCATAAACATAGGAAAACATGGCATTAAGTTTGATAAACTCATGGTAGCGGGCCAGCTAGCTTTATTGGGCAGTGACTGTAAGCAACTCCGTCAACAGCATAGCATATCAAAACACAACAAAACATAGCATAGCATAACAAAACACAATAAAACATAGCATAGCATAACAAAACATAGCATATCATAACAAAACAAAGCAGAGCATAACAAAACATAGCATTGCATAACAAAACATAGCATTGCATAACATAGCATAGCATAAACATCAGAAAACATAGCATTAAGTTTGATAAACTCATGATAGCAGGCTAGCTAGCTTTAACAGGCACTGACTGTAACCAACTCTGTCAACAGCATAGCATAACAAAACACAACAAAACATAGCATAGCATAACAAAAACACAACAAAACATAGCACAACATAACAAAGCATAGCAAAACATAGCATAGTATAACAAAACATAGCATAACAAAACATAGCATAGCATACCAAAACACAACAAAATATAGCTCAGCGTAACAAAACAAAACATAGCATAGCATAACAAAACAAAGCAGAGCATAGCATAACAAAACACAACAAAAACAGCATAGCATCACAAAACATGATATAGCATTACAAAATAAAGCATAGCATAGAAAAACATAACAAAACAGTGCATACCATAGCATCACAAAACATAGCATAGCATAACAAAACAAAGCATTGCATAGCAAAACACAACAGAACATAGCATAGCATAACAAAACATAGCATACCAAAATAAAACATAGCATAGCATAACAAAACATAGCATAACAAAACAAAAAATAGCATAGCGCAGCATAACAAAACATAGCATAGAATTGCATAACAAAACATGGCATAACAAAGCATAGCATAACAAAACATAGCATAACAAAACATAGCATAGCATAACAAAACAAAACATAGCATAGCATAACAAAACAAAACATAGCATAGCATACCATAACAAAACACAACAAAACATAGCATAGCATAACAAAACATATCATAGCATAACAAAACAAAACATAGCATAGCATAACAAAACACAACAAAACATAGCATAGCATAACAAAACATAGTATAGCATAACCAAACATAGCATAGCATAACAAAACACAACAAACCATAGCATAACAAAAAAAAACATAGCATAGCATTACAAAACGCAACAAAACATAGCATAACAAAACATAGCATAGTATAACAAAAAAAACATAGCAGAGCAAAGCAAAACACAACAAAACATAGCATAGCATAACAAAACACAGCATAGCATAACAAAACACGACAAAACATAGCATTGCATAAAAAAACAACAAAAGATAGCATAGCATAACAAAATATAGCATAGCATAACAAAAAAAACATAGCATAGCATAACAAAACACAACAAAACATAGCATAGCATAACAAAATAAAACATAGCATAGCATAACAAAACAAAACATAGCATAGCACAGCATAACAAAACATAGCATAGCATTGCATAACAAAACAAAGCATAACATAGCATAGCATAACCATAAGAAAACATAGCATTACGTTTGATAAACTCATGGTACCTGGCTATCTAGCTTTAACAGGCAGTGACTGCACAGGAGGCTTGCATTGAGGTCCTACATAGGGGTGGGTTGAACAGGCAGAATTTCTTTCTGCAGAGTTACATACAAACTTGGTGAGATTCCACTGCGTTCTGCCAACGGGTGGAAATATGCATGGCACTCTACTCGCATTGCAATTTAGCACCAGCAGCACAAGCATCGCTGAAAAATCAGCACAAACGGCACCATGCAGCGCACATGAGTGCCTGCCATTCGAATAGATTTTTCTGCGGCTCAAGTAGAAAAATTACCCGAGCAGCAGAAAATCTACTCAAGAAGCAGTCCTCCTGCCACAACTGCATGCGGTAGAAAATGGAGATAGGGGTCGTCAAATCTCGCTTGTGCTCACATCTCTATAGCCTTGCAGGGGAAATTCCGCCATGCAGTGATTGGTGGAATTTGGCCAGAACTCCGTGTTACAAGAGTAATGCAGAGTCAAAATTTTTTACCAAGTCTGCTAGCAGAATGAAATATTCCACCCACCCAAGACCTAGATACGATTTACATAGGAAGGTCTAGGAGGAGTGGCTGTCTGGTAAAAAAGTGACAGGTACAGAGCAAAGCTTGCCTGGCTCCAAGATGGTCGCCTGCTAGGGGAGCTCCTGCGGCAGCTACCTCCATTCTTCACAATCCTGGTGTTTTTCAGACTTTGAAACATGTTACAACATTTCCAGTGGATAAAATAGACAATCAATTTAAGCAATATGCATGCACAATGGCGATAAGTTTGTAAAGGACAAGGTAATGTCAGGGGGCAAAAAGGACTCTATAAACAGTTTATTCATTTAGCGTTTTTATAGATACACAAAGAGATAGTGTAAAACACTTTCTTAAATTCAAAAAGCGGTACACTTTGTGCGTTGTGTCCCCAAGTGAAACATGGAACCATAAGTGACTATATTCAGTGAGCAATTTAAAAATAGGTTTCCTTAAATACAAGAAGCGACCATTCAATTATGCATAATCAAGAGCCTGGGTATATGATGACAATGGCTGTGTAATGGTCCTTTCTGTAAACTTGTTGACGACGTTTCAACCCTCCTATGGATGTGGGGTCTCCTCAGGACTGTTAATGTGTGAACATCTACAAGGGTTAGGGAAAGCATTAGGCCCTATCTACTGTCACTTATACGAGAAACTTAATGAAGGGTTAAGAATAAAAGCGTGTACCTGGATCTTAAAGGGCGCAGCTTAAGTTAGTGAGACGTGTCCCATGTGTAGTGAAAAAAGGAGGAAGAATGGACTCACGTGGGGACCCAGCCGGGTACTTCGATGTACGTTCAAGTAAGGAAGGGGACATGGTTACATAAGCTATTTACATGTGGAGCTACTCATACTTAGTGTAAATGACTAGCACTATACTTGGCCTTACATCACAGTGAGGGAAGTTCTGTGAAGCTGGCTCTCAGGGTAAGATACAGAGGGTTCTTCCAATGCCCTGCTACCTCTCTAGCAATATATTCTTTAAATTAACACTGGAGGATTCCAAGTGCTGCAAGAGGAAATGGGTGTAACATTAGTGCCGGTTGAGGAGTGCTGTGGGGGTTGGGGTGGGGTGGGTTGGGGTGGGGTTGGGGGGATAAGGGATGGGGAAGGCATTGTCAACGCAATGATGGAATGCGTGTATTAACTTACTTAGTTGGGTGCGGAACGATCTCCATCAACGGGCGTGGCAGGCTACTGGGTCCGCTGCGGCTTAGCCTTGCAATGTGGCTCTCGGTGCGATGACACAGAGAGCTGGGAATGGACTGTTTTTTATGCTTTACATTACGTCTTCCCGCACTCGCGCTCGACAGGGAAGAGAGGGGAGCGCTGTATCATTACACGATCGATACATCGTGCTTGGTTGTCATGGCAACTTGTGAACGGGTCTTCCGGCAGTGACCTTGTTCCTGCAGGCTTGCCTATGTAATTAAATAAATAACGCTGTCAATGGTGTGAACAACGGCTTCGAGGACATATTTGTGTGGCGATAGTGACATGGAGATTTATTTATCTTAAAAGCATATTTGTGTGGTTATGGTGACATGGAGATTTATTTATCTAAAAAACTTCATTCCGAACGTGTCATTTATGGCCCGCAATCCATATGCAATTTGCGTGTGGGGTAAAGTATACAATAGATCAGCACGTACATGTTTTAATTAAGGTATATTGAAGATAACATAGTAGACTATTCACACATGCTGAATTATTAACATTTGAACAAAGATATATATGACATCTGTCGCAAACCCGTGTTTTCTGGTTCGCGCTCCCATTCTTGAAGGTGGTTTGATACTCATGGGTAGTGCGACTACTAAGGACTCAAGTGGGGAATGAGGAATTTCCACAAATATGTCCTCAAAGCCGTTGTTCACACCATTGACTGCCTGGGACAACTCCTGGTGGCCCTCAGCACTGGGCTCCGCGCCGACACCCTCGGACCACGCACGCAACCTGGGATTCATCCTGGACTCCTCCCTCATGATGACCAAGCAAGTCAACGCCGTCTCGTCAACATGCTTCAGCACCCTGCGCATGCTCCGAAAGATCTTCCGATGGATCCCCACCGAAACCAGAAAGACGGTCACGCAGGCCCTCGTCACCAGACGACTGGACTACGGAATCGCCCTATATGCAGGAAACGCCGCCAAACTTCAGAAACGACTACAATGCATACAGAACGCCTCCGCACGACTCATCCTCGGCATACCTCGCCACAGCCACATTTCCGCCTACCTGAGAAACCTGCACTGGCTCCCCGTCAACAAGAGGATCACATTCAGGCTCCTCACCCACGCACACAAAGCCCGCCACGACATGGGCCCCGAATACCTCAACAGCCGCCTCTCGTTCTACACTCCCACCGGCCGCTCCGCCAGCCTCGCCCTCACCACCATCCCACGGATTCGCAGAACCACCGCTGGAGGAAGATCGTTCTCCTACCTGGCGGCGATAACATGGAACTCCCTCCCCGCACACCTACGAATGACCCATGACCATCTCTCCTTCAGGAAACACCACAAGACCTGGCTGTTCGAGCAGTAGTATCACCCCCCCCCCCCTTTCAGCGCCTTGAGACCCTCACGGGTGAGTAGCGCGCTCTATAAATGTTGTGATTGATTGATTGACACATCAATATCCCTGATTATGAGATGTGAACACGTCAGCTTTTGTAGAGTGTGCCTGTGCAGTGTCAGTGACCTGATCAAAGAGGTCATACATTGAGAACAATTCCAAACAGGGGCCAACAAAATATGTTTGATCCAGGGACCCCAAAACCCTTTACAGATCCATGGATGGGCATCTATCTGCTGAGGAGTTGATGGAAAAGGGTATTAGTATAGTTTACTATCAGTTGTGTCCACGACAGTGTCGGTACTGGACATCATCAAGTAGGAACAGCGGCAGCAGGATATGTAGGAGTGGCTCCCTGGTGGCACAGGACGTCTGATGCTGAGTACAGGTGAGTTGCAGCCTTAGATCACTCCCTTTCTGCCAACTCAGATTTGATAGTTGGACCGACACAGTCACGTCGGCAGGAAGGCACAAAGTAATTGGGCCAGTGGTAACACTGGTGGTCCACCCTTCGACAGACGCATTGACTTATTTGTGTATGGAACTGCATGCATTGTAATAGGGCGATTGGTCTGTTAACGGTGCAGCTGTGATTCCAATGCCGCTTCGATGGCAATACCTTGACCGCCAAACTCATAGTCACATCCTAAATCAGTTAGTCAAGAGGGGGAATCCCTGGAGTCAACTGATCAACCGATGACTACTAACCTTTCTTATTAGAGAAAAAAGGTCACACAGTACAATATGTATTAAAGGAATATAAAAACGGGTTTCCACAAAGAAATAGAATTGTTAACAATCTATGTTTATTAAAAAATCAATCAATCAAGCAATAAAAAGCAAAGCAAATTCATACAATTTTTGCAATACAGTTTAAAATCCAAGGAAAAAATACCTTGGAGGGATAAAAATTAAATACAAAACAGTGTTACACAGACACAATAGTGTTATACAGACACAGTATTACAATACACGATAAATAGAGACATATCTAAAACATATTGACAATGGATAGACGACAAACTAAACTACATATAGTCACAAAACCCCTTGTATCGATGTGGCTCCCAGATATAACTGCCACTGAATGTAACCAGATCCAATGGCCTGAACCAATTCAGCTACTGTAAAGCTTTAGTGGAAAAGTAAAGTACCCATCTAAAGTTTTACCCGGCCCTGACTGGATTCTTTTAAACAAAAAACAATGCGTCAACGCGTTTCGGTGCTGTACAATTGATTCTGTGGCACCTTCCTCAGGACTTCTCTTTCTGGGGTTTCAAGGAACGGATGGTTACTCCATATCTGTAGGTATATTGGGAGAAATGTACGGAGTCAAATATCGTACATGGTACCTGTTTCTCTTTCTCTTAAATCAGTAAGTATTAGCTTCTCTTATCTCAGATGCATGTTACTGCTTACCCACTATGGATAAAATCCCAATATTGCCTGGCAATTACTATCTCCTGGTTATTAGATGGTTACTCAGACACTGCACATTCGGTTACTCGCAGTATGTTAAACAGGTACATCAGATAACTCAATTTTGTTTGCATTGTACATTGCTGTTACTACAAGACCCTATCACATTTACAGTGTAACTATTAGGCAGCTAACATCACATTCCCTCCGAGTCGTTTTCAGTGTGGAAAACCTGTTTGTCTTTACTTTAAACTAAGGGGGGATTCTACTGCAAGGGTCCTGAAAAAAGTAGGTAAAGAATAGTCTCACCCTCAAATGGTATAGGAGACGTTCCAGAATGGGGTCTGCTTAGTATCGCAATTTGATTCTGCAGGCTTTACTGTGGAAGTTTCCTGTCAAATAATATACTACTATTAAAGATGGAGTCTCTTACATTCTATCAACTAGAAGGATCTATACGTTATCATAGTTACCTCTCTCCTGACCTAGGAGCTCCTTGTCTTGGGGTTTCTTCCTTTAAAATTGTCAGGCGTTTTCACGGTTTTCGTATATCTATAAGGGTAATGTACATTGTATATTTACTGTGTCTTGCCTATATGCCTGTGTCTCATCTAAGGCTTCATAGTACTGTATCTTACCTCTTAGAGTTTTAAAACATTCTTTGAACGGGCATAAAATGTCGCCGGTATTTCCCAGAACTGGATATGTTCTGTTGGACAGAGACAGATACGAAGCAGTCGTTACTACTTATGCTTTAGGTATTTCATGATTTTCTACTGCTAGGCTTGTTACTGTAACCAGGGCACTTCCTCCACTTATCTTTTACTGCTCTCCTACATTTGTTGTTGTTGTTCACCCTTATTAGTTGGCCCAATAGACATGTGAAGGGCTTGTATTACTATATGTTACTCCTATTATCAGAAAAATTCTGACTGACTTCAATGTGGTGCCTGGCTTCTTGTTATACCACCACTACCCACATATTTTGGTAGGGGTTTGTGTCTTAATTTTAATTCCCCCACATGAGATCAGAGGTAAGTGATGAATCTACTCCCTCCCCTATAGCGTTTAGCGGTGTAGGGATCAGGGTGTTGGAGAGTTCACTTTCCTAATTCCAACTACAACCATTTATTCCTGTTGTTTAAACTAACATCTAGGTAGCACTCCTTGGGATAGAACCCCCTCTTAAGGACATATGGGCTTGGGAGTCACTTACCAGGATTACGCTGTGGTCGTACTTCTGCCTCGTTCCCTCACTCGTTCTAGTGTGTGATGTATGGTGCCTGTATTTATATGTGTTCCTGATTGTCAAAGTGCTCACACCTGTCTAAACGCGCGACGGATAGGCGCTTCAATAAACGGAACTACCGCGGGCGCCATCTTTGAGCGGTGATGTAAAGCGAGGTTTATAACGTATGGCCTCCCAACGTGTTATTTATATATATCAGCACAGCGCCCATCTCGTGCGCTCATTTATTTATCGGATGCTGTGAGGATACGCACAGCAAGTGTTTATTTAGTTTGCGTGGACGGGCCGCTCTAGCACCCAAGTTGGTTATGGGCGCCAAATTGTAATGGTGATTTGAGGACCAGGATGGGTCGCTCTCGAGAAATCTCTCGGTGCGGATGTACTATAAACTATCCGAAATTATGACCTGTTAAGCGGTTTAAAGGGTACAGGTCTAAGAATAACTATTTTATTCACACGAACGGGCCGCCCTGATGTACATACTAGCTGTGGGCGCCATATTGGAATGGTGATTGTGATGCAAGTTTAAAACGCTTTTGGTCAAATTCTTGGTGCAAATGGACTATAAGCTACCTATAGATAATATCTGTGTCATAATTCTCATATGTTTATGTGCAGGTAGAAGCACCAACTGGTATCACTAGTGTCAGCAGTCTATTTTAGTAGGGATATAATTTTTATAGCAGTGATTGAGTGTTTTAGGTATAAGGCTGTCTGCCTGCGGTACAGCTCGTTAGCTTAGATTGGTTGATAGGTTATATCATTGTAGGTTAAACTGCCTAGATAAGAGCCTCCCACTCTTCCCTGGAATTTAATCCTTTCCTGATGGTGTTAAACTTTACCATATACCATTGTTCCTGTTGTTTACGTCTCATTGTACTG
Organism: Lissotriton vulgaris; assembly: GCF_964263255.1. NCBI lineage: Eukaryota > Metazoa > Chordata > Amphibia > Caudata > Salamandridae > Lissotriton > Lissotriton vulgaris. Next base: position 838,880,140 of record NC_141699.1, on the reverse strand, counting down.
TCTCCTGATCTTGTAAGTTCCCTTACTCTTTCTAGGATGACCCATCTAAGGTCCTTTACTGTGTGTCCATTTTCCTTCCAATGAGATACTAGGGGGGCATTTTCTTTGGTATTTTTTATAGCAGATTTATGTTCCCCTATCCTGAGCCTAATTTCTCTGCCAGTTTCACCTATATATGCCTGGTCACAAGGACACAGGATCATATATATAGCATTCTTTGTTCTGCAGTTGTTTAGGGTGGTGATTGTATGTGTGGTTCCATTGTGTACCACTGTCTTAGTTACTATACATAACTCACAGATACAGCAGTTTCCACACTTGTTGTTCCCAATTGCCTTGTGTCCACTCAGGGTAGTTTGGGTCTCTATCCTGTCCTCCCTATATGTGTGTACAAGATTGGACCTCAGATTCTTATTTTTCCTGTATGCGTACAGGGGACGCTCCAGAGGAGTTACATCTGGACCGTTGTTTAGGATTTTCCAATTGTGATTGATGATATTCTTGACTTGGTTGGCTATAACTGAATGTTGGCTCACCATCACTATTTTGTCCTGTGTCTTCTTATTGTCTGTTTTTTTGATCAGACAGTCCCTGTTGTAGCATTGTGCTCTTTTGAGTGAGTGATTGATCAGTTTTTTAGGATAACCTCGGTCCTTAAATTTCTTTTTCATATCTTGAGCATGTTTATGGAAATCTGCTAGATCCGTACAGTTTCTTTTAAGCCGAAGAAACTCTCCGAATGGTATCGAGTCCTTCTGGCTCTTTGGATGGTAGCTGGAGTAATGTAGAATTGTGTTTCGGTCAGACTCTTTCTTGTATAGTTCTACTTTCAATTGTTGGTCTTGGCTCTTAATGCAGATGTCCAGAAAGTTGACCTTGGACCTATTATGTACTGCTGTGAATCTGAGGTTAGGGTCCCCTAGATTGAGCCAGATGAGAAATTCTTCCAATAGCTCTTCAGTTCCTAGCCATATAAAAAATATATCATCAATGAAGCGAGCCCAATTTCGAATATTTTCGAAGAATGGGCTCACTTCATTGTATATGTGCCTGTTCTCGAATAGGCTCACATATATACAGGCCAAGCTGGGCGCACATGTTGCGCCCATGCTGGTCCCCTTCTTTTGGATATAGAGGTCTTTCTTGAAAAGGAAAATGTTATTAAGAAGAACCATCGATACACATTGGACAATGAACTCTTTATTGCCCCCTCTTATGTCTGTCTCTTCCAGGAGGTTCCTGACTGCCACAATGGTGTCTTTTTGCGGTATATTTGTGTAGAGTGACTCTACATCGAGAGTCACCATCAGTTCCTTTTCCTCATTGAACGGGATCCCTTCTACTTTGGCTATCATATCCGCAGTATCTCGGATATATGATTTTTGCTCAGCTACTAGTGGCTTAAGGAATCTGTCCGCAAACTGACTCAAAGGTTCCAGCAAAGAGTCAATGGATGCCACTATTGGTCTAAGGGGAGGATCATTGAGGCTTTTGTGGACTTTTGGTAGTCCGTAAAACGCAGGGGTTTTTGGATTAGTATTATTGAGAAATTTCCACTCTTCTTCAGTGATTTTATTCTCCTCTAAAGCTTTGAGGAGTAATATTTCCACGTCTTTTTTTAGTTTGTTTAGTCTAGATTGCGGAACTCTCGAGTAGTGTAATTCGTTGGTAAGAAGGGTGAGTGCTCTCTGGTCGTAGTCAGATGTGTCAAATACTACTACTCCTCCCCCCTTGTCCGCAGGTTTTATTGTTATACTGCTATCATTGGACAGGGATTTGATAGCCTCTCTCTGATCCTTACTGATGTTGTGCTCTTGGAAGTGCTTTTTCTCTAGTAGAAGACCTATCTCTATTTTTACAATGGATTCAAAGATCTCTAAATTTTTATCGACCATACCTAGACTGGGGGTGAAGGTTGACTTGGTTCTCAGACCAGAATCTTGGGGTTGCTCTCTAATGGGTCTGTCCTCAAAGAACCGGCGTAGACAGATTTTGCGAAAAAAGGCCCTAAGGTCCTTCTCCAGTTGGAATTTGTTGATGCCCGTCGTGGGGACAAAATTAAAACCCATCCCTAACACTTGCTTTTCTATGTGTGTAAGTGTTCTGTTGGAAAGGTTTATGATTGGTGTCCTTTCTAATGCCAGTAAACTTTGTTCCTGGTTCTTTTGTACTCCTGAGGGGCCGGGGTTTGTTGGTACTCCTGATCCTGCTCTCTGGGGGCCGGTCTCCTCGGGTATTGGCCTCTCCCTCTGCCCCGAAAATTCCCTTTGCTTTTCTGTGGGCGCTGATCTAAAAAAGGGGTTTCGTATTCCCTATTCTGTCCCACATACTCTCCATCTTCTCTGCACCGTTCCTCCTCCTCTATGCTGCTCTCTGATGTACCCGAGAAGTGTACATGTCTCGGTTTCCTAGGCTGGAACCTTGTTTGAAATCTAGGTTTGGGGCCCTCATTCCTGTTGTACTCAGCCTTCTCTGTATAATAATCTTTTCTCAAAAATGGGTATACAACCTCCTGACTGAATTTGTTTATGTCCTTTCTGAGTTTTTGAGTTTTCCTGTTGGTTAAATATTCACAATATCCCTTCATATCTTGATTTATCTCCTCTAATCTCTTTTTCGCATCCTCTACAACATTGCTGTCTAGTAGGACCTTCTCCAATTCCTCCATCTCTTTTATTTCTATCAGAACAGTAGTTTGTGCAGTTTCAATTATGAGCAGCATCAGATCCCTGCTACATCTGTTACATCCTAAATCAGTACCTGTCAACCCAACCTCTCCATTCATCCTTCATCCTTCTTTCGATGACACAATTCTTTAAGCACCATCAATTAGGAGGTCACTCTTTGTTCCATTTCCTGTCAAACTCAATAACACACTTCCAACAATGGTTAGGACAATAACCAGTCACACCCGATCCAAGAAAAAAATTTGAAAACTTGCCTTTCCTCTTAAGGTTAGTCTACCTACTTCCCTTCCTTTTAGCACCAGTACACCCATTTTCCGGTATCAGTAGCACTTTATAACCTTTATATCAAAACAGAACCATTTGCTTAACATGTTTCAGATCTGAAAAGCAAACAAGCATGTCACTTTCTCTCTTAGAGCAGGGGGAAGCTCTGACATGCATTATCTTTCTCTCTGTGCAGGCAAGAAACAGCGTAGCACCTTTTATTATTTACCAGATGCATCTAGGAGCTTGATCAGTGCTCAATCACAATAGATAAGACCAAATAAGTATGTGGCAGAGGGCTAGCTGACAGGCTACTGGTCAGTAGAATTACAATTCAGAATCAACCCTCTCGCAGTGCTTCTATAGAGAATATACATTTTCCACTGAACTTCTGGCTTGTCACTTTTTTTGTGTGTTTATTGAAACATCACATCACAATACAGAGCTATACCAACGTCATCATGTAACCTTAAATTTTGGCACAGCGCTGTCAAGCAACTTAACAATAGTAAGTATCCAGGTATACTTGCGAACAATAGATTACATTTGTTAGCATGTGTTGTGGCAGATACAGTACATCAATCCTCCTTTCTATCACCATGTGACCAGCTACATATTCTTATGGCATCTCGTTGAAGGAGGAGTAGCTCTCTATTTGACATCAATACCATGCATTTTATACCTTTCTACCTCTCTCTCTCTATGTCTGGGTTGGCACCCCGTCTTCTACCCCAGTCTCCTTGCTCACTAAGTAAGCTTGGTACAGACCCCTGATGTGGAGAAGTGTGGCTCACTGGTTAGAGCAGGCAGACCCTGAAGCAGAGGTCAGACCCGGGACCAGGGTTCAATTCCCGACGCGGCAGGGTCTTGAGCTCAAATGTCCACGGACTCAATAATTCTCGATTCAGTGCCTGACCTAATCATGGGTTCACACTCTGCAACTCTGGGCATTAAGCTTGCTTAATCTCCACAACAGCCCCCGCAGCGGGATGCCTGGCTTTCACATTGGGGATGCCCTGTAGGGGCTATCTCACAGGGAAAAGCCAGGACGGGTTCCCAAGGCAAGCGCTTAGAGACCCCTGGGTGATAAGCGCTATATAAATCCAATATACAATACAATACAATACAATACAATGTTTTCTGGTTGGCTTTTTGGGGGGAGGAGTTTGTTAAATGTGTCAGTTTGGGTGTTAAATTAGAGCATGTCTGTATGCCAGTCAACCGGTTTTGGAGCAGGGCCCTTCCCCCATCTCATAGGCACCCTTCGCTTAGCTAGGGTGCAGGATTATTGGAATTGTTAAGGATCCCCCTGTGATAGTTATACATCAAATATGGACTGGATATTTGCAGGATATATATAGGACATTAATAATTGTATTGGTGCTCATGTTTTTTCATATATATCACATTTATGTGTATTTGTTGTAATGTCGAAGGTGTTATGTCAATAAGTAAGGTATACTGAATAAGGTGTTGTCCAGTTCATGACATTATGAATGTTTTTAATCTATATGTATAAAAATAAGTCACAAATGATGTGAAATAAATCACATGAACCTAGAATGGTTTCTGAGCGCATTTACAAGTTTTTTGGGAAAACCTGTCCGGTCATTATTTTGTTGTACAACATATATGATACTCAGCATGTGGAATTTATGGACAAGGGAAGGTCACCTGCTGCTAACAGCAAGGACCCTTAGAGGGACGTAGTGGATGTTGGTAGTGATAGGGCCGTCCCTATTAGTTCTGGACCTGTTCCAGAGACACACTCTGATAGTTCTTTTTCGCAGCATGAAAGATCAAAGGGGAGAAAAATTGTCAATAAACCAGTCAAATTGCCATCAATTCTCTTTGATACATAATAACTCACAGACAACTACTGGAGGTTAGTTAGTTTATTACAAAGCCAAAAATAACTGGCATAAAGACACCTCAACACGAGGGTATAGAAATACAAAGAAATTAGCATGAAACCACATCTCCGCATCCAAATCTGATGTGCAGCATGAATAAAACTATTAATTCAAGAAGTAGAATACAGATGATCAGTAAGCATGAGTTCAAATTTCCCTGCATCGAGGGTTGATGAGTGAAAATCATTAAATCTATAATGTTAGATTTGGGGATCTCTACTTGGCACAGGTAGGTGCTTGTGACAAATAGGGGCCCTCACCTCTAGTCAGGATAAGGGGATTACACTCCTAAAATAACCCCTGCTCACCCCCTTGGTAGCTTGGCATGAGCAGACAGGCTTTATCTCAGAGGCGTTGTGTGTTAAGCATTTGTGACCACATACAGTAACCCAGTGACAACACTACAAATGGACACCACACAGGTTTTATATAAAAAATAAGTAGACTTTATATAGAGTTACCACAAGACCATGAACAACAAAAATACACAATACTATTACTTTAAGATGGTAGATTAAGCTTAGTTCAGTTCTTAGATGCAACACTCTGCGTCAATGTACCTTAGGTTGCATTGCGCTTCGACGACAAGCAATGTTGCAGCGATGGGAATGCAGCAAAACTCAGATACAAAGAAAGAAAGACATGAAGTTCTTCCAGATGCAGCACGCTTCTCGGGGATGCGAGAAGTTCTCGGTTTGATGCTTGGACTGCAGCGGCGACACCCTGACGATGCGACGGCAGCAGCTCCAGCGGTGACACTCTTCCCCCACGATGCGTGAAGCTTCTGCTCGATGCGACAACTACATCAGCGACATCCAGGATGCGACGGCAGCAGCTCCAACGGCTTGGCAGTTCGGGCTGGACTGTTCCCATGAGGCACAGGGTCAGACTGATTTGCATATAGCCATGTCTGAACTGGGGTGGCAGAGTGGGCTAAAGAACGGTGATGGATTAAACCCAGATCTTTTGACTGGGTGTGAGTGTTTGATTGATTCAGATGCTCCGTCCATCACCACCCCCTTTTGTACCGCAGCTCCAACGGCAGCGCGCTTCTCAGGGATGCGAGGTGCTCTTCTTCGATGCTGTGCAGTGCGACAGTTCCAGCGGCGACACCTTCCTTCAGAGTTGCGATGGCAGGCACAGCGATGGCGACACGCTCCGACCTCATTGCGAGATTCTTCTCCTGATGGGGTGCAGTGCGACAACTACAGCTGCGACACCCTCCTTCGGAGTTGCGACGGCAGCAGTAGCGACGGCGACACGCTTCCTCTTGGTTGTGGTATGTTTCTCTCCAATGCAGTGCAGTAAGACAGTTCCAGCGACGACACCCTCCTTCGGAGTTGTGACGGCAGGCACAGCGATGGCGACACACTTCTTCTCGTTGAGTTGCGCTTCCAGCTCCTTGCGACACGCAGTCCCTCAGAAGACCCGAAATAGCAACAGGCACTTCCAAAGAACTCTGGGCACTGGGGGTTGACGTCTGTTGTCCCTGAGACTTCAGCAGGAGGCAAGCTCTTTTCCAAGATCTTGGAGATCTTTCACAAGTTGAAAGCAAAGTACACAAAGTTCCTTTCTCCTTCCTTTGGCAGTAAGGCAACCCCTGCAGGACAATCCCCCAAGCAGCGCTTCAGCTTGGGAGTATCCTCTCCTCAGTTTCTTCAGGTTCCTCTCCTCAGTAAAGGTTTCTTCTTGTAGACCAAAAGTGATCTAATTTTTATGGGATCAGGGTCCCAATATTTATACCCCGAATTCCTTTGTTCTCTGAGGGGAGAGGGGCCTTTGCCCAGTCCAAACCAGTTCTGAAGCACTCTGTTTACCAGACTTCTCCTTTCCTTTCACAGTGAAGGGCAGGCACATCAGACGCCCCACAGGAGGTGGAGCCAGCATTGTGGAAGGCAGGCACAGCCCTATTCAAGGTTCAGGTGCAACTCCTCCCTCCCATCTAGATGCAGATCTCTCTATTCACCACTGGGTGACTCAGCATGTCTCTTGGAATCACCCAGCCCTGTCACACACAAAACCAGATAAAGGAATACACAACCTAGCAGAGGCAGGTTTCAATGGTTAGACAAGCAAATAACTACTTTCTAAAAGTGGCATTCGAAAACACTGAATGTTAAAACCAACTTCACTAAAAGATGTATTTTATCATTCTGAGTTCAGGCATACTAAACTCGAATTTCTACCATGTTCTCTGAGACAGTTAGGATTATAAAATGTAATAACTCTAACAGCCCATTCTGGCCTATGGAGAACAGGTAGCCTTGCAATACTGAAAAACGAAAATGGCTGTAATTCACTATTGAGACATGCCACACACACCCAGGCTTGTTCTACCTTATCCTTACAATGCACCCTACCCTTGGGCCTACCATAGTCGTGACTGATATGAAGAAAAGGGACGGTTTAGGGGCTGGGAAGTGGGTGCACTTGCCCAGTCAGCATGACTGTACCAGACTGCACGCAGGCTCTGCAATGGCAGACCTTAGACACATTTTACAAGGCTGCTTCTGTGGGTGGCACAACCAGTGCTGCAGGCCCACCAGCAGCATTTGGATTTACACGCCCTGGGCACACTCAGTGCACTAGACTAGGGTCTGACAAGTAAACCAAATAGCCAAACATGGAATCACTGATTAATACATCAATTTACAATAGGGAGCACTTGCACTGTGGCACTGGATAGCAGTGGCAGAGAGCCCACAACATCTAACACCAGCAAAAACACATGAAGCAACAGCAAAAATGGAAGGGAGACCCATGCCAATGGTGCCAAGTCTAACACGTGTCCCTTCCAGCTGAAATGTGGGGAGAACTACCCTAACTCCTGGGAGTTCTCATCACCAAGGTGGAAAAATCTAGACAGACCACCAGCGTTGGCGTGTTCTGTACCAGGGCGGTGTTCCACCGTAATGTCCATACCCTGTAGGGAAATAGACCACCTCAACAGCTTTGGATTCTCACCCCTCATTTGCATCAACCATCTGAGGGGCCTGTGGTATGTCTGAACCCGGAAGTATGCCCCAAACAGGTATGGTCTCAACTTCTTCACTGCCCAGACCACAGCAAATGCCTCACGCTCAATAGCACTCCACCTCTGTTCCCTTGGAAGTAACCTCCTACTAATGAAGGCTACAGGTTGATCTAGGCCCTCCTCATTCATCTGTGACACAACAGCCCCCACACCATGCTCTGAAGCATCTGTCTAAACGATAAACTCACTTGAAAAGTTGGGTGTCCTGAGCACGGGTGCCATGCACATGGCAGCTTTAAAAATTCCCGTTTTGTATTTGCTTTGATATTTTTTTAATTGTAACCCCGTTTTTAAAACTTTCGCCCACATACTTGCACATTAAATTGGGTCTTCACCGCGATTTTGCGGGTCTCCTGTGTGCTCCTCGTCACCCTCGACGCCATCTTAGGGGTCAGAAAGGGACGCTTGAGGCTAGTGCAGGGTAGCGCTCAAGCAGTCAGGTTGACTAGCCTGAGCCCTATTTTAATATGAGGATGCTAGCGCACGGCGTGTGTGCCGCAGTAACGCCGGAGTCACGCCAGAGTCCAGCCCATCTGCGCCCGTCCGCGCTAAGGACGAGCTGGACGAGGGGACGCCTAAGGGTATTATGAGCCGCGCCGGTCGATTCTGGTATCCTCACCAGGTATTGTTAGATCTGAAACCTGCTCGATTACCCTGCCATTACACGTTCCCCCCTGAGGCCGTACACTCTTTTTCCACCTGTGGATGTTTTGGGTCCCTTTGCACTGCTGCTGGGTCCTCTTGCCGACTTTTTAACACAATCTCTTTGGCGGACCGTCCTCTAGACTCAAGCAGAGACCATGGTTATTTGATTAATGCTAGATCTTTAATCAAGAATAACGTCTCTTTTAAAGATTTTGTTGGGGTAAATAAACCCTCATGGGTTTTTATAACGGAAACATGGGCCAAGGAATCCTCGGGCCTGATCTCGTTGAGGCAGTCCCAGATGGGTATACCTTGGTTAGGCTGGATAGAGCGGGTCGTGTTGGCGGAGGGCTTGGTATCCTGCATAGGGATTCCCATTCGTGTCACACGACACCTTTATCTGCTCCCCATGAAGGCGTCCAGGCTATGCATTTTTCTATTAATGCAGCCTACTCCATCCCGTTTAAGGGTGTGCTCATATATAGACCTCCAGGGCCCAGAGCGGATTTCACTCACCACTTGCTTACTATTCTGGAACCCTATTTTGGATCTGAGTCTGTCACAGTTCTGGGAGACATGAATTTCCATTTAGAAAATTTAGAGGTAAAAGACACCCTCTGCCTCCTAGATACTCTATCTGCCTGTGGTTTGCAGCAATTAGTCATGGGTGCCACCCATCAGGCGGGCCATACCTTGGACGGAGTTTTTACAAACAATAGACGTCTGTCAGTTGAAGCACCTATGCCGCTTTCCTGGTCAGATCATTTTGCCATCCCACTGTCATTGGAGACCACTCCTATTAATAATATACCGAAAGGTCCCAGCAAACTGGAACTCAAGCGAAATCTGAGGAAGGTGACTAATGAGTCATTGGCTCCATTAATTTCTACTTTATCAATTTTAAGAGATGAGGACGTTGACTCCGCAGTACAGAGGTTTGAAGACGTCGCCTCTGCAGCTGTGGATTAGCTTGCACCTCTCTCTTTGCGCTACAGTGCTAGAAAAAGGCCATCGGCTCCTTGGTATGTCGAGTCCCTAAGGCTATTAAGACAAGCCTGTAGAAAGCAGGAACGATGTTGGAGATCTAGCGGGAATATGCAGGATAGAGAGGCTCATAAAACTCTTTTGAGGGAATACAGGACGGAGCTTATTAGAACTAAGCAAGAATATTTTTCAAACCTCACTGGGGCTCTTACCTCACCGAAAGAGCTCTTTAATATCGTCGACTCTTTAATCACTCTGAAGACCCCTGATCCTGTTATTATTTCACAGCAGCTTTGTGACAACATAGCAGAATTTTTTCAGGACAAAATTGAGGGCATTGTCTCGGCTCTTGAGCTCCAAAGGATCCCTGCATCTTCGCCTGCCCTCTCTGTTCCTCAGATCCCTCTCCTTACTGGGCCAGTTGGTCCTATAAATTCGATCTCGTTGTCTAGTTTTCCTTCACTTTCCCTACAGGAATTAGAAGTTCTCCTGACCAAGACCAAATCCGGCTCACCTCTCGATCCCTGCCCTCTTCATCTCCTCAAACAATGTAAGGAAACTCTCCTGCCCCCGCTACTTCAGATTATGAACAAGGCCTTGAGTGAAGGCATTTTCCCTTCCCAATGGAAGAAAGCGGTCGTGAAGCCGCTCTTGAAGAAGCCGTCACTGGACCCAGAAGTGCTGAAAAATTTCCGCCCCATTTCGCTGCTCCCAGCCCCAGCAAAGATGCTGGAAATCCATCTACACCAACATCTTTCTTCCTTTCTGGATTCCGCTGGTCTTTTGGATCACTCGCAGCATGGTTTCCGGAAGGGTCATAGCACGGAATCCGCCCTGACCGTGGTGCTTGATAACATCCGCACCACGGTTGACAAGGGCGGAAGTACGTTGCTGATCCTTCTGGATCTCACAGCTGCGTTTGACACCCTGTCTCCCCTCGTTTTAACATCTCGTCTGAGGGAGATAGGGGTGGAGGGGCACGCTTTAAGCCTGTTGGCCTCCTTCTTGGACCGTAGGGAACAGAGAGTGAAGCTGGGAGAGTTCCTATCTCCATCCCTGCCGCTGAATTGGGGGGTCCCACAGGGGTCGGCGTTAAGCCCGACCCTGTTTAACATCTATGTGACCCCCCTGGCCAGGCTCATTAGATCTTTCAGGATGGAGGTAGTGTCGTACGCCGATGACACGCAGATCTTGCTGTCTCTCGCCCAGCCTATCAGCTCCTCTGCCTCTAAGTTTAGACTTTGCATGGAGGCAGTTGCCCTTTGGATGATCAACAATTCACTGCGGCTAAATGGCGAAAAGACGGAGATCCTTGTATTCGGCGAGAAGGAAGACATCTGGTCGGCGGAATGGTGGCCCGAATACTTGGGGACCTGTCCGGCCCCAACTCGGGCAGCACGAAATCTGGGGGTTATGATTGATCCCTCCCTTGACATGGCTCTTCAAGTAAGGCGGACTATCTCCACCTGCTGGGCCTTCATTGCAATCTTGCGCAAAATCAAGTACTACCTGTCTGTGCAAGCTCGGAAACAAACTGTCATAGCTCTGATAACATCTCGGCTCGATTATTGCAATGCTTTATATGCCGGAGCCAATAAAGGTCTGTTGCAAGGCCTTCAATCGGTGCAAAATGCAGCGGCGAAGTTTGTCCTGGACCTACCGAGAAAGTCGTCAGCGACCGCCACCAGGAAATCTTTGCACTGGCTTCCCATTGACGCCAGGATCTCATTTAAAGTGTTATGCCTGGTGTATGGTGCTTTAAACAGGAAAGAGACTGGAGGCGTAAAAGATCTCCTCTTCCCATATTCTCCTGCTAGGAACCTTCGTTCCTCGGCGAAATTGCTCCTTACTGCGCCTCGAGTGCGAAGAGCTAAATGGGGAGGCAGAGCCTTCTCCAACCTGGCCTCAAGATGGTGGAACAATGTTCCCTTAGAGATCAGGATTTTACCCTCAATGCAATCTTTCAGAAAAGCTTTGAAAACATGGCTCTTTGGTAAAGCATACCCTTAGCTTTTGGTTCTGCCTTTTCTTTCCGTTTTGATCTCTTTGGTAGGCGCCTTGATGCCTTTGGGCAAAGTTGCACGTTTATAAGTTTAATTTCATTCATTCAGCTTTCAGGGCCTCAAAAGCTTTCTGACAGGTGTCAGTCCAAATCATCTTCTTGGGCTGCTTCCTGGAAGTCAGCTCTGTCAAGGGTGCAACAATGTTGCCATATCCCTTGACAAACCTCCTGTAGTACCCTGTGAGACCTATGAAGGCTCTCACCTCTGTCTGGGTTTTGGGTGGCTCCCAAGCCAGGATGGTTTCAATCTTGGGTTGTAGGGGCGCCACCTGGACGCTCCCAACTTGGTGTCCCATGTACACCACAGAACCCTGCCCGATCTGGCACTTACTTGCCTTTATCGTGAGGCCTGCCTTTCGCAGCACCATCAACACTTCCCAGAGGTGGCGCAGATGTTCCTCCCAACTGGCACTGAACACTGCAATGTCATCCAGGTAGGCGGCACTGAACTCATCCAGTCCAACCAACACCTGGTTGACCAACCTCTGAAAGGTGGCAGGGGCATTCTTCATCCCAAAGGGCATAACACAGAACTGTAAATGCCCATCTGGTGTGGAGAATTCTGACCTCTCTAATAAAAGAGAGAGGGACCCCAGGACCAAAGGGATAGGGTTCCACAATTGACGCAAGTCAAAAATTAATTCCCTTTGGGCGAATTAACATTAATACATAGGTACCTACAGACAGACAATAGACTTACCAATACCAAAAAGTAACAAGGAAGCAATGAAAATAGTGAAAAACTCAATACACGTGAAAACACTATGGTAAAATTAAGTATTTGGACAATTTATTAACATACATTACATTTGTTAAAAATTGGGAAACACATACAGGACGGAACAATAATAAATACATTGGAGCATTGGAGCAGTTTAACCCATTTTTCTGTTGTCTCTGTGTCTAGTAGACTATCTGATAGATTCTGCCTCTGATAAGTTCATAACTCAAAAGACATGCTTTTGTCTGTTCTATCTGGGGAGTTTAGGGTACTGTTGTTTAAAATTTACTTTTCATATAGATAAGCGTGTAACCAAGCTTAATGAATTTCTGGTTACTAGCCATTTATCAGTACATCCAAAATGTGTATCTGTCTTGGGTGGCATTAAGAATCCCCCTTGCCTTAGTTGGTTTGAATTACTCTATCTACCTTTGAGTGTGTTGGGTGAATTATGCCAATTGTCGATATCCTTGGTTCCAGTTTAACCAATATTTGCGTCCGTAAACAAGAGGATGAGTGAGGCTTCATATTGCGTCCGTAAACAAGAGGATGAGTGAGGCTTCATACTGCAAAGATTTATCAAATAGTTCGACCACTCATATTGGGAAATTCTATTCCAGTATATACTAGTCATTATTTTAATTTCATAATATATCATGATTCGAACATGGCAACTGTTATAGGTCGGAATCTATAAAGAGACCACTTGTCATGAGTCCATGATTACTATGTTAAAAAATGTTCTTTTTACATAAAGTCTCTTCACATGTCTGATTAATTTATTTATTTATTTATTATTACATTTCTTAAGCGCTCAGCTACCCGTAGGTTTCCCGGCGCTGGCCTAAGACACGTTTGATTAAATTTTGCATGCCCTGCAGTTATATACCCCGAGTGCATGAATAGAGAGATACATATGCCTTGGTGGCCATGGAGACATATCCGTCTTCTATATCTACATCGTTATATATGAAATCCAATTTGGGATACAATATAATCTATTGCAATGAAGCAATATTTCTCCACTAAAGAGTTTATATTTGTCATCCAACTTTATAGGCATTTCTATAGTCTGTTGCCTATAATCACTCCTTCGTCTTGTTTCGTGATTTGGAAACGCTGTAGACATCTTTGGGAGTCTGTTATATGTATCCATTATTTCCGCGTTCGTCATCAAAATCAAGGCGTCCGTTGACAAACTGAAGTAGTATATAAATCAGAGCTGACTTCTTAGTCGCTGCTAGCCGGTAGGAGGAGCAGACTTCCACGCGGGACGTTGTTCAATTGAAAGAAGGAGGTAAGGAACGGTCCGTGTTGTACTCAATGTAAACGCGTTGTTACGAGCAGGGTACGCCTTTGACACGCTTTGTGTCTATTTGTTTTAAATACAGGGTAAACACGGAGGAAATTATCTCGTGTCCCGGGTATCTATTCGCAACCTGGAACCTCATAACGCTGTAAACGCTTCGAATCTATTTGGAAATCGGTATCCTATGTACATTTCTTCTGCCTTACCGCGTGCTTGGGATATACTAATTTTAAACCTTTTGTAAGTATACCCAGAGATCTGAACTAGGATTAGCTGGTTACACCCAGCTCTTATTAAGCCATTAATGGCATTTTCTTTTATCCGTAGTTCTCAGCTATTATGCTGGATGCATTACTGAAAGTGGAAATATGATAAAGATTTCGCCATCATTTTAAATTTAGTAAGTAATAGGCGGAGAGGCTCATTTTTTCAATTTTCTCTAATTTCGTGTGTGTGATTATTCCTGCACGAACATATAAGGCATGGATGTTTATGCTTCTCTTTCCTCTTTTTACATCCGTATTTGTGCGTTAAGATTAGGTACAGATGCACAAACACGCTTTCTACGTCGCGTGCAACCTTTGGCAAAATGTTCTAGTATAACATGATATTTCTGAACAATTTGAAAAACACTGTAAGAAAATGTTATAGGTAGGGCTATACTCGCTGTGATAGGTTTGTCAATACTTAAGCCAGTGTCTATAACTTGTATAGGTACATTGAGATTTGATATTGATATACATGACCCTCTACATATGTTATCTAGATAGGCCACGAGTTAAGGACTCTGGATGAATAGAAGAGACTTGTCTTCGTAAATACTAAATGAGATGTTTATCCATGTCACATGTAGGAACACTGTTCATATTAAGAAGATAATTCGCTGGACGAATATCTCCTGCAAAGGATAAGGAGGCAGTATAGCCCTTATGATACACTAAAAGACCCCTTGTTTACCTGAGGTAGGTGATATATCATGGTTCTCCGTATTGCCACCTTGTTTTCAGAACTGGTCTATCTGATAATCTGACCTTCTAATCAAGATGTGATGCTTGGTTATATGTTCCTGGCCTTCCTTAGGTGGATATAATATAGGTCTTTTGAAATAGAGTCAACATGAGGAATGTAACCATGTGATGTAATGAATTGAAATGTTCTGTTCATTATTTAGACCTATATGTGGTCGGTATTATATGTAATTGTTGTATGTTTGGTAAATTGGAAGCAATGTCTATGTGTGTTTAAAAATTGAGTAGAATATATACATTATGTTTTTTAAGGATGTTTTTCTAATATGTTTATGTTAAATATGATCCGTTGTGTTTATTATCTGTAACTAAGACCGATCTTATTTAACTTTCAGAAGTATTGTGAAACATTTGTACAATTACCCTGATGAAGGCGGTTTTATATTGACTATACCGCCGAAACGCGTCTATGCTCAAGGAGCGAATTTGGAAATAGAAATTAAGGAAAATTCAAAATAACAGTTTTATTTGAGTTTAGTCCTTTTTCCCTGTAGCTCCTTTTTTATTGGAATGTTGATTTTATTTATTATTGTTCCGTCCTGTATGTGTTTCCCAATTTTTAACAAATGTAATGTATGTTAATAAATTGTCCAAATACTTAATTTTACCATAGTGTTTTCACGTGTATTGAGTTTTTCACTATTTTCATTGCTTCCTTGTTACTTTTTGGTATTGGTGAGAATTCTGACCTCTCCTTAGCCCCATCAGTCAAGGCGATCTGCCAGTACTTAGGCGTTAAGTCAAATGTGCTGAGGTACCGTGCAGCCCCTAGCCGATCAATGAGCTCATCAGCTCTGGGGATGGGGTGCGCCTCAGTCTTCGTGACTGAATTGAGCCCTCTGTAGTCCACACAGAACCGGAGTTCGGGTGTGGCACCTGGCACTGCAGCCTTCGGGACCAAGACCACTAGGCTGGCCCAAGGACTGCTAGAGGACTCAATCACCCCTAGTGCAAGCAGCTTTGAGACCTCATCTTTGATGCAACTCTGTCAGATACCCTGTAAGACTTGTGCTTCACAGGTAAGTTGTCTCCTGTGTCTACATCATGGACGCACCAATCTGTGACACCAGGAACCAGGGAGAACAGATCAGAAAACTGTCCCAGCAACTGGCGGCAGTCATTCTGTTGCTCATGGGTCAGGGTGGAAGAGAGGTTAACACCATCCACTGACCCATCTTGCTCTGAGGCTGACAGGAGGTCAGGAAGAGGCTCAGTCTCCTCCTCCATCCCAGCATTTGTTACCAAGAGCATGCCCACTTCAGACCTCTCTAAGTGGGGCTTAAGGCGGTTGACATGTAGGAACTTCAAGGGGTTTCTAGGAGACCGCAAGTCCACCAAGTAGGTAACTGGACTCTTGCGCTCCACAACCTCAAATTGTCCGGTCCACTTGTCCTGGAGCGCGCAAGCCTCCACTGGGGCCATGACCCACACTTTCTGGCCAGGTTGAAGCTCTACCAGAGTGGTCATATTGTTTGCATGTTAACAATATTGTTTTGGTAATTTTTTATTTTGTAAATAATTTATATAACAATTGTTTTTGATACATATTAAATATTATATTTTGTCTTATTGTCATATTTAATATATGTTTTACAGTTTTTGTTTTTTGTTAAATATTTTATATATCTTATATTACGTTTTTAACAGTATAAGAATATACATTTAAGTTGTTATTGTTTTTAGGTAATTTTGGAAAAGGGAACCTTGTGGTTGGGAGCTGCATTTTATTGCTTAGGAAAGTTTGTTTTATATTACTTTTAAGGTAATTTGGGGTGGGGGAGTCAGTATGAGTATATTTAGAGTAGGTAGAGTGTTAAATTTAGGTTTGTTGTGTAGTATGGGGTAGTTTTGGTTTTTTGTCGTGATTTTTAAGAGTAGGATACTGTTATAGGGTGTTAGTTATATGTTATTTAAATGTGTTATGTGTTGAATGTTATATTTTAATGTATATGGGTTTGTATGTGTTTTTGTGGGAGGGTGTTGTTTTTCTATTTTTGCAGATTTCCATTATCTATTTACGATGGAGGTGAAGAGACTTTTTTTTACGAAAAGGAAATTGTATTTAGTTTCATTGAACTATTTACTTTTTTAGTTTTCATTTTATTTTTCAGGTTTGTTGGAGCATTTCTTTTGTTTAAACTCTTTTTCCGGTTTTGAGAGTTTTGTTATTGAGAGGATTGTGTCACCAATAACATGTAGGGTGTGGGTTGGGGGGATGCACCGATTCAGTGTCTGTGACTCTACCCTGGTGTCTCATCTCAGCTATCAGTGTGCCATGGGCCAAGAAATGGCACCTTGAAATGGCAGGATCTTCCTGCAACTGGCCAAGGTTATTTGCTCCCAGATCCCGAAGGGGTCCCCCACTGAGCTCAATCCCATGTCTGTCTATGCTGTCAAGCCTTCCCAACAATGCTTCTATGGATAAGTGCTAAGAAGTACAGAATAATAGCCAGAGAGTACAGGATGATGTCCCTCAGTAGCCGCAGGCCCTTTTAGCTCAAATAATCCACTTTCCCAAGGCTGTCAGCTCCACAAAGGGGAGCTGCGCTCCAGGGAGCAACATTGATCCCACCAGCTCCTGTGCCCTGCATGTTGGGAACATGCCAACTTTGTACAACTGCCTCCCAGCCAAACAGCACACCGGCTATTGCGGCAGTGCAGTCACATAACATCCTATAGATAATGCACACCCTGGACCGCCTTTACACAGGCAGATGCAGCCTCTACAGAGCCACACTTATCCTGCTACCATTGCAGATCAGCTCTCACAGCATGGTGTCCAGCCCCCTAGAGGTGGCATGAGACACAGCCACTTCTAGGTGACAGCACAATTACAAGATGCAGGGGAGCATTCCCATCTTGAAAAGTGAAATGCATCCTTGGACTGTAACTGGAAGAGTGGTACAAAAAGCCGTCTGTGGACGTAAGGAGGATATGGCCCTGCTCAGGTTTAGACATTGTGATAGTTTGCATCATGACAGTTACAGATCCCTAAGTACAGAAACACATGAAGCTCAAGTGTCACCCTCTACTCACCTGCCTTCACCTCTTGTGGAAGATACTCCACACAGAGGGGAAAAGAAAACACTTGGCACAGTTAACACAGAAACTTAACACACTCTGCAAATGTGATAGTCTCACAGAAACTAAGGAATGTCCCTGCAGAGAGACTGACCATAGAGCAGCATTTCTGCTGCATCAATGGATACTACATGTACCTCATATCCTAGTGGAACTCATCATGCTTACCACCCCTGGGTAGTAAGCATGATGAGCATGATGAGCACGGCAAAGAGCAGTGGGGAATGGGGACAGTCCTGATGAGTCCCCATGCACAATCTAAAAGAGGGTGACATTTCTATAAAAAACATGACGTGGGCAGTTGGCTTACAATTAGGCCTGGGTGCTAAATTCCGATCCGCTCGTGGAATTTGCAGAATTTGGTTAATTTTGCGTTCCTGGAGAATGCGAAATTGCTCAAAAATCTGTGTTTCGCGACTTCGCGAAATTTTTGCTGGTTCGTGTTCTGAAAATGCATGTTTGCAAGATATTTCCCCCCGAGCACGCAAATAGCGATTGCGAACAGTAAAAAAGCATCACGAACAATCAATTCCGCGT
This sequence comes from Lissotriton vulgaris, assembly GCF_964263255.1. NCBI lineage: Eukaryota > Metazoa > Chordata > Amphibia > Caudata > Salamandridae > Lissotriton > Lissotriton vulgaris. Next base: position 838,861,875 of record NC_141699.1, on the reverse strand, counting down.
GTTTGCGGAATTTCTGCTTGTTCTCAGAGAGTTTTTACCGTTTCGCAGAGATTTACGTAACGCGATTACGCAAATTCCGCCCACCCCTAGCAATGTCCAGTTTTGCAGAGTGATATACATGTATACCCAAACAACAGTATTGAACGCCTACACCAATTCCAGCGCTAAGCAGGATATGTAGGGACACCCTCCCCTGGACCAGCTGCACACCCTATTTTGGATGTGAATTCTAAGCATTGTGGATCTATCAGGGATAGAAACCTTTTGGACACCTTACACTAGATACCGTATATGTACCACCAGGTGAGGTGCCACTGCTGTAATAAGAATTAAAACATTCCTTGCAAGAATGGACAATAGATTGTAGTACATCAGTTCAGCCAGGTCACTGTTGGGTTTTAACAATGATGACAAAAAATGTCTCTGCATGGCATGTGGTTGTCTCCAATCACTCAAGGTGGCTGGAGATAGCTACAGTCACCCGTGGGCAAGTACAAGTTCATAGACCTTGTTCAGCTTGGACAGGCGGCTGTCCCAACGGCTGAGATGTAAATGTGGCATTGCGCCTTATCGCTCTGTGTATTTCTGGCACCAGCGAACGGGTTGTTGATCACTGTACATGCTGCCAGATCAAGTACAGGTAGATTCAATCCAATCAGGAATTAGTAAACATCTACCTTGCTAGGGGGAATTTATATGCCATGACAATATACAGTGAAGGATTCATGGATGGCTGCCTGACAATTGTGCATCTGGTGTAGGTGATCTCTAATCGTCGTCATCTGCTGAATTGTTGTTATGAAACAGAGGAGACATGACAGTTTGTGTCCTGACTCATCTCCCTCTGTGTGTATTCCAGCTTGTCATGTTGCAAAGTAAAAGTAACGCAGTTGCACAATTGAATGGGTGTGGTGTGTTTACTCATTTTTCAGCGCGGGTAGCATACCATCCTGCGCATAGACCACAGTCCCCTGGTCGTGTCCCAGTTGACATTCAAATATTTGGTGACAGAATCCCTTAAATAATGAGAAAAATGCAACACAAGATGCAGTTCCCATGTGTGGACTGGGGTGCGCTTCACAGTACACCCGATAAGTATGTGCATTGGGTTAACTTCTAAGAATGTTCTTCACAGGTATTCAGCATCTAGTTCATCGGGCGCTAGTGTGAGATGCTAACAAACAATTCCATTCAGAGTGTGCAGATTGTGTAATGCAGAGTAGTAGGAGTATTCATGGGTCTCAGGATGTAGGATCCAACAAGTGTCGCAAGAACCAGTGTGCAGCCGGTTGTATAATACACGCTGCCAGCACTAGAGAGGATGCCAGAGGGGTCATGGTTAATCTGTGGCTCTTTACACAATTGACATTGCCATCCTCAATCAATTCAGGGTGTTTGTAAGGCACGCTACTCACCCATGAGGGTCTCAAGGCGCTGGGTGGGGTGAGCTGGCTCCGGATCAGATGATTACTATATCCGGCCGGCAATTCACACACGGGTTAGCAGCCCAGTTGCTCATCTCCCCCTCTCCATAAAAGATTCATGCCAGTCGCTGCGTGCAGTGGACGCGCTGAAGACAGGTGATTCTCACTGACTCCTTACTTAATCGGGGTACAAAAGGAGGTGGTGATGGACGGAGCATCTGAATCAATCAAACACTCACACCCAGTCAAAAGATCTGGGTTTAATCCATCACCGTTCTTTAGCCCACTCTGCCACCCCAGTTCAGACATGGCTATATGCAAATCAGTCTGACCCTGTGCTTCATGGGAACAGTCCAGCCCGAACTGCCAAGCCATGTCTTCCCTGGACCAGAAACAAGCTTCCGAGGACCGGTTTCTGTCATTCCAGCCGTCTTCAGCCCGGCTTGCTTGAATCAAGTGACAAAGTGAGCAAGGGACTCACGTCTGAGCATACCCTGTCACACTTTATGGCGGTCAAAAGCGGTACAAAAGGGGGTGGTGATGGACAGAGCATCTGAATCAATCAAACACTCACACCCAGTCAAAAGATCTGGGTTTAATCCATTACCGTTCTTTAGCCCACTCTGCCACCCCAGTTCAGATACGGCTATATGCAAATCAGTCTGACCCTGTGCCTCATGGGAACAGTCCAGCCCGAACTGCCAAGCCATGTCTTCCCTGGACTGGAAACAAGCTTCCAAGGACAGGTTTCTGGCATTCCAGCCGTCTTCAGCCCGGCTTGCTTGAATCCAGTGGCAAAGTGAGCAAGGGACTCACGTCTGAGCATACCCTGCCACACTTATGGCGGCCAAAAGTGGTACAAATGGGGGTGGTGATGGACGGAGCATCTGAATCAATCAAACACTCACACCCAGTCAAAAGATCTGGGTTTAATCCATCACCGTTCTTTAGCCCACTCTGCCACCCCAGTTCAGACATGGCTATATGCAAATCAGTCTGACCTTGTGCCTCATGGGAACAGTCCAGCCCGAACTGTCAAGCCATGCCTTCCCTGGACCGGAAACAAGCTTCCGAGGACCGGTTTCTGGCATTCCAGCCGTCTTCAGCCCGGCTTGCTTGAATCCAGTGGCAAAGTGAGCAAGGGACTCACGTCTGAGCATACCCTGCCTTACTTAATCGGAGAACCTGGTAAAGGGTTCCCGACCTATAGATTGCGCAGCAGTTACTTAGGAAGCGCATCTGCCAATGTTGTTTTAAAAATTACATCTTACTGTTCTTGAAACCCTGTTTATTATTATTTGTGATTATTGTGTTTTTAAAAGTTGGTCGTACCTCAAACTTACTGGTGCACTTCCCCTGTTCACCACTGATTAACCTCAAATTGAGTGGAGGGAAGCCTGGTTGCACCCTCCAGAAGTGATTACTACTTCCGGTTGGCAATTTATACACGGGTTAGCGGCCCAGTTGCTCATCTCCCCCTCTACACAAAAGATTAATGCCAGTCGCTATGCGCAGCGGGCGTGCCCAAGGCAAGCCCATCTGCGCCCGTCCAAGCCTGGACCGGGCCCTGGGCCACAAACTCTGAGTCAACCACCTCAGTAAAGCCCTTACACCAGTACCCAGCTAAAAAGCATTCATCTTGCTACCAACACACCTACCTGTCCCCACCCCCACACTTGCTCATTAGCAACCAATTCTACCTACAGCTGTTCTAACTGCCCCTATAAGCTGAACACCCACAATAAATCAGGAGTCACCCTGACTCAACCTCTGTATACAAATCAGGACAATTTACAGTTATCGCTCATAAATTCCTGCTCACTATCCAAACACAAATATGAACTAGCGGACCTCCTAACAGACCAAAATCTAGACATCCTGTTTATAGCAGAAGCTTGGGGAGACCCTTCAACAGGCCCAGTCTTTTGCACAGCAACTCGAGAAGGGTACTGCGTATTTAGGCAGGACAGAACCATAAAAAAAGGCGGTGGACTTGCAGTGATACATCAAAACAAATATCTGGTCAGGAGGGAGACAATCCCCACCACGACATGCGAAGCTGTAACGTTTACTATAAAGCTCAATCACTCACAATCATTTAAAGGAAACCTCATCTACCATCCCCAAGGCCCCCAAGCGCAATTCCTGTCTGCCCTGGGTAACATATTGGAACCTTTAGCAGGAAAAGCGGATTTCACCAGTTTGGGGAATTTCAACTGCCATCTGGAAACTCTCAATGACAACGACACCTCCACCCTTATCACAGAACTGGAGGCCGTCGAGCTCCGCCAGTTGGTAACTAGCTCTACTCACACAGCAGGTCACATGCTAAATGGGCTCTTCACAAACAACAGGAAACTATCATTAACAAAAACCATACCCCTCACCTGGACTGACCACTGGGCAGTCATCTTCAGCATTCAGGCAAATAAAACCCCCCTCCCACATACTCCCACGCCACCCACTCAATTCAAAGCTTGGAGCCACTTAGACCAGCAGCTCCTCAAAACACATCTGTCATCTTCTAATTACAAGCCCACACCAGACCCCATACTTGCCTCCTCCAACTAGTCGAATGGCTCAACAATGCCTTGAAAAGTCTTAGTACCACTGAAAAACGTCTCAAAAAACAGAACAGCCCCTTCGGCCCCCTGGTTCTCCGACTCCCTCAGACTTGAAAAACAGTGCTGTAGGAACCTCGAGAGATGCTGGCACAGAGACTATAATATCTCTAACAAACTTCGCTTTAAGGAAGCCATCTCCAAATACAAGTACCTCGTCGTTTCGGAGAAAAGCAAATATCACCTCAGGCAGATAGAATCGGGCCAAGATTCCTCTAAACTACTTTTTCAAGTAGTCACTAAACTATCAGGAACCATAGCAAGCCCCCCACCAGCACCCACCCAAGATCTGTGCAATGCCTTAGCCAGCACCTTCCAAGACAAAGTTAACAAAATATATGACAACTTTGCCACGCAACCCAAAAAACCCAAAACTGACTAAACAACCACCCCTGACAACGACTAAAACGTTCCCTCTTTCTCGAATTTTAGTCAAGTTTCACCAAAACAGATTAAGGACCTCATCCTAACCATCAAATCAGGTTCCCCAACCGACCCTTGTCCAGCCACGGTCTCAAAACTGATTCCCGATCTACTAGCCCCAAACCTTACAGACATCTGCAATACCATGTTCAACACTGGCATTTACCCAGACACATGGAAAAAGTCAATATTCAAACCACTGATAAAGAAATAGCACCTTGACCCACTAGATACAAAAAATTACAGACCTATCACAAGCCTTCCTTTCCCAGCAAAAATGTTTGAGAAATTAATGAACGTCCAACTAGCTCAATATATCGAAGAAAATAACCTCCTGGATGAGGCACAATTTGGCTTCAGGAAAGGCCATGGCACAGAAACAGCCCTCATCAAAGCAGTAGATAACATTAGAACAATTCGGGACCACGGGGGGGCCGCAGTGTTAGTGCTGCTGAACCTATCTGCAGCCTTTGACATGGTCGATCACGCTACACTGATCGACCGTGTCTCAAACATGGGTATCAAACTAAAGGCCAAAGAACTGCTAGCCTCATTCCTGTCCAACCACACACACTAGTGAGTCTCGACGATTACAAGTCCTCTCCATTCACCCTTTCATGTGGAGTGCCACAAGGATCATCCTTGAGTCCAACACTGTTTAACATCTATGTGTCGGACCGAGCCAAGATCATCAAGGCCCACGGGATGGGACTTATATCTTATGCCGATGACACACAGCTGGTGCTCGCAATTAACAAGGATGGAGGAGCAATTGCGGCCAGCTTCCAAGACAGAATGGTTGCCATCAGCTCCTGGATGGCCAACACTTGCCTAAAGTTAAACTCCGACAAAACGGAGGTTCTTATTTTCGGCAAGCTACATCCGGTATGGTCCCCTACTTGGTGGCCAACCGAACTGGGACCACCGCCCTTCCCCCCCCGGTATCGAAAGTAAGAAATCTCAGGGTCATTTTCGATGACAAACTGACCTTTTCATCACATGCTAATACTATTATCTCATTATCTTTCTACACTCTCAGAATGATCAAAAAACTCCTACCCTTTCCCCCATCAAGTGCAGGAAAAACCCTGGTCAGCACCCTATTAATGTCTAAAATCGACTACTGCAATGGCCTACTCATCATTGCTCAGAAAAAGATCACCAACAAACTGCAGATGGTGCAGAATGTAGCCACTAGATTAATAACAGGCACCTCCAAGTATCAATCAATCTCATTGGTAGTTCAAAAACTTCACTGCCTATCTATATCAAGCCGCATTAAATTCAAAGGTCTCTGCATCGCCTTCAAGGCTATTCACAATACCGCACCAGACTTCTTGAAGAAGGCCTTCTGTGTTTACACGCCTAACAGAACCTTACGTTCTGGAAAGGCCAACCTCCTGACTGTCCCTCGCACAAAAAAAGTTTCCTGGGCTGCCATGTAGGAGAAGGCTCTATAAGCCACCTCGTGCAGATGAGGGATAGGTGCAGAATGAAGTCCGGTTTGTCCACATTTGGCACAGAAACTCTGCCTCATAATTTGGTAAAACATCAATGATCCCCTCTACAAATACATATAGCCCTCCGACTCCATGGCAGTATCTAATGGGCTAAACGGGACCCCCATATGGATCCGCACAACGGCTAGCCTTGCCAAACCATAGTAAACTACGCAAAAATATTGGCTCTGCAAACACTTCTGGAACTGTGTCTAAAGTTCCGGTATCACATGTGTCTCTTGTAATAGTGCAATGTTTTTTTCCCAGCACATCCAGATATATCATCACAGTGCGTGTCTCTTCCTTGTCATCAACACATTTTTGATATTTAAAGTCAGAATGCCATGAGTACCCATGTATGTTGTGGTGCACTGGGAAGTGTGGGGAGATGTTTCAGGAGTAGTCTGCCCCAGGTGTCCCACCAACACACATCCTATAGTTGGGGGGGGGGCTATGGGCCTCTAATCAATGGACTGTCATTCAATGGATCTACCGCATGAAAGTAAACACAAACCCTCAACACCTCCATCGCAGGGCAGTATCCAACGGAAAGACTGAGCAATCAGTGACCACATCTACCTACAAAGGGAAACTTAGCAGTTATACCCACACACAACTCAGTCAAGGCAAGACTAGGTAGAGAGAAGGTTTCCTGTGAGGCCAATAGGTTTTGCATATGCTAGTGTTCTCATAGTGGCCATGCCAACAATCTATCATGAATAATCAGTTCCAGACAGCATGCTACAGCTAGCACATGATACATCCTAAACTTTCATCAGGCAACTGTTTTTGCATACTGACATCTACGTATCTTCTCAATGAGTACATTTCAACATTACATCTTGGCCTGCCGAATCTCTACTTGTGCTGGTCTGACCCTTCTCACATCCTTCTCAAAGTACATTCTCTTCTCTCACCTATCCTTCATCTACAAGCAATTAACTATCGCCCTCCAATGCTGTCATCCTTAAAACTCTTTTTGCCCTCCACGTTCTACCCTTTTACTCTAACTCTTCCACCCAGACTCTCACACTCTCATTCTGGTGCTGCACCTCTCACAGATATACCTGCATTCCCAGCACCACTCTTCACCACTATGTATATAACACCTCTCCCCTTCATGCTATGTACACAATGTACTGTACTCATCACCTCCTCAGCAGATGATAACCTTATCATATCAAATGTACACCTCTCATCCCCATTTTTCCCCTTACTAATGGCTTTGACCGTAGTTTTTTTACAAGCATCATATACAACTCTGACATTCACACTTAACACCTCACCACATCTCTCATCCAGACACTTACATTGCTCAATGAAACTGTCCTCATTCATTCGCCTCTCACCATTCACTCACCCTACTCTGCTTAAGGCCTAATAATAGTCATTTGATAAACTAGTGCATCCACAGATTTAAAATGCAATGCAAATCTACTGGCCAACACATTGCATCTACCCATCCTGCACCCTAACTTTCACAACTGGTATATACCCTTGACATACACCTATCCACTTTGATTCACCTAAAACCCTTGTCTCACTGTGGCTCAGTCACATCCACATCTCAGTTCCAAGCTACATACCTCTATTGACTTCAGCACATTAACAACTACCTTTCTCAATGACACTGCCCTATCACAGTCATCTCTCACCAAAGTGGCACAGACTACAGCTCTCATCTCCTGCCAGCCTCTGACCCAGTGTGACTGGTTCTTCCTCAAGTGCATCAACCTATTCCTAGCATACCTCGCACAGGCTTTAACAAGTTTTCCAAATGTCCCACACTCTGATTCCCACACCCTAACATTTCCAAAAATTCACATTGTATTAATGATGATGCTTCACGTATCCTATCCAAGAACTGCCTTTGACCTTGCCTCCTCCATTCCACTTTCATAAAAATTCTTACTTGTTCTGGCCCTATTACGTCTGAGTCTCCCCTCCATTTCCAAAATGGAAACACAAGTCTCTCTCACCTCTACCCTTGTTTAACTAGCTCAGCCCATACAACATCAACCTTTTAAACAACATGTGCAGCTAGGCCTCACCTCCCGACATCCATCTACTCCCCTGACTGTCAATTTAGTACATTGGTACAACACAGGCTCCTGTAGCACCTGCACAGCAGGCGGTCCTACAACACTTCTCTGCACTCACAGTCCACTTGGCTTACCACTAGACATAAAACTCCAAGTTCATCTCTGTGTGATCTTGGCCAGCATCAAGCATATCTCAAAGTACTCCATTGATTTCAATACACAAATGACTATATACACACACACACACATATCATATGCTCAACTACAAATGATATGTGGATAATATTGTAGAGTCTTAACTTATACAAACACAACTATTATCAGTGGAAAAATAAGCAAAAATGAAAAATCTCATCCATTCTCCACTCTTCGCACTCTGCCATCATCCCTGTTAAGCAGTGCTCAATGCGCTACAATACCCTTATGGCTGTCATACTTCAGTTGTGTGGGTGTACCATAGGACTACACAATGTTCATCCAGGCAGGGACAGGATGTGGTCACACCCAGAGCACCCTCAAGTGATGTGGCCACATGATGTAATGATGACAATGCATTGTGCATGCTTAGTGAGGGGTGAGAGCAAGGCAAGTGTGTCAAAAGAAACTCAGATTAAACAGTCTAATTCCTGTCTGTAAACTAAAGGGCTGTTTGTACCAAACAGATTGACATCTCAGTACATTTCTAAGAGTCCCATGTGAGGGGTGTTGTACGTTGATTGTGCATCACACTGATGCACTATAGATGAAAGCCCAAGAGAGGGATCTGTCCATCTGTAGCTCATAACAGTGACTACCCAGTGGAATCTGTAGTCATTAGCATTTGTGAGGTCCTGAGCAGCTGTCCATGGGTAGCGTAAGCCCGGACTGGCACACAGCAACCACCCTGAACTAAATCCACTCTATACCATTCCAGTTACCAACAACTGAGTTTCAATCTGCTTGCATGAACTGAGCCAAGAAGGAGTTTGTTGCCATGCATTGTCATGCTGAAAAGGTCTACCTGCAGCTGTGTCACATGAGGGGGTTAAAAGGGTCATTGGATGCCAAGCACAGACAAATGTCGATCACTCCTAATGTACTAACAGGACTTGACATAGCCTAGGATTCCCAACAGGTCAGTTCGATGTACATCAAAAATACGGTTTGAAATGAATAGAGTTTAGCTAAATGTCTGAAACATATATGACACACTTGTTGAATGAGAAAATATAGTACCATGCTATGTTAGCCTGTGCTGTCATCCATTTTGTGGATTGCCTTCCATCTTGACGGTCTCTGCGTGCTTTTCACAGATATGGATAGATGGGTGTTTTCCAATATATGGTGTGCCTTTCAGCAGCTTAGAAAAGCAGAAATATTTCTGTGCAGAAATAACTACTTGGCCCTGTTTGAATTATGTTCCAAGCTCGCAAGTGTTGGAAACCACCAACCCTCAACAGCTACAAGCCTTTTATGTCACTATTTGCATCATGAATTTGCATTGCGTAGGTGAGAGCTTCTCAAGCGTATGACCTGTTTGCATATGAATCTGTCATTTTGTGCCTGTTCTTTTGCATATGAGTCAAGAGGGAAATTCCAGCAGCTTAAGCTTGTAAGTCTAAAGGTGTGGAGTAATGTATAAAAGCTGTACTGGAGTCTATGTTTGTTAGTTCCCTCTCAGACACTTACCATGTCTGTATGACAGAGCCCACTCTTGAGTGTAATAAACTTGTCTTTGATTTTACTCCAGTGTCAATCCTCATTTGTGAACCCGTAGACAAAGGGTGACCTTGCACCGGTGGAATAGGGAAAACATTCCACTCTTACAATTGTCACCCAAAATGGAGCCCCATTGAAGACCGCGACTGGACAAAGAGGAGGTCACTTCAAGTGGATGAAAACACCAAGGGAAGAAGAGACTTGTTCTCGCGGCCGATGTGATTATTTAACCGATCAACCTGACCTTCATGGCGGTTGGAAGCCTCAACTGGGGCCCTTTTCGATTGGCAAATTTTGGAGATGATCTATTGATCCGAGGATCGACAGGTGGGAGTTGAAAATTACAATCAGGTAGGATCGTATCGTTTGGTTCTTGGTTTTATTTTATAAAATATTTGCAAATATTTTAGACAGGTAAATGTTCTCTTGTTTGATATATTGATATGCAATTGTTCCTTTTTAGAAATACATAAACATGCATGTTTTTAGTAAATTACATACAGTTTGTTGTTGTTGTAGTAAGAATAGAATATTGGAAGAAAGACATCAAGCACCAATAGAGGGTATCCCTAATTATGAAATGTACATTAAACATGTTATTTCTTCCATATTGTTCAGTACATTATGGAACAAATATAAAAAGGACAATAAAGAGTTACAATGGCCATATAACTGCACTTTTGAACACTATAAATGACAGTATTTAGAAGGACAATTAATTAAAAGAAAAAGTAGACAAAGTATGTTTGATACGTCAGGACTATGGAGAAAGGAAATAAAACAAAGACAGATAAAGGGAGATACAGATAAACAGAAATTGGAGGAACGGACACTCCAACAACAACTTAAGGAACTCAAATTACAAGAACGAGAAGAAAAAATAGACAGTGAAAATAGGCGATTCAGACTCCAAGTACATAGGCCTATATAATAAGAAATGGGAAAATTAACCAGGGCCTAGATGGTGAAGACTCAGAATTAGAGGACTCACTTTCTTGACCATCCCCTCCACCTTATGCACCTAACCTTGACACGAATACTTTGGCCCCTACAGCACCCCTTATGTCGGGCCCCGGGTCCAAAATCGGCAATACCTTCTTCCACATCAATTGTCTCAACGACAGGTCCAACATCCCAAAATACAGATAACATTATGACACCTGAACATTCTCTGAAAATTCACCAGAAATAAGAAGTCTTAGGTCTGGCCTTACAGCAAAGGATAAAACATCACTGGCTGACAAAGTCCCGGGACTGGGTCCAAGACGAAGACATAGAAATAGATGAAGTTCTTGATTCCCTAAAAAAATATAAACAGATGACCCAACAGTACGTAGTAGGCCAAATGGCTAATGTCATAATAGAGAATTGGCAGACTATTACTAAGGTCGAAGCACCATTGGTGCTCAATAACATATGGAAAATGTCCAATGAAGGTACGCTAACTGCCATTGTCCTAAGATAGGCAGTACAAAACATCTTTACACACAAAAAGAGACTCCGGAGAACTACGTCTGAAATTACTAAAGTCCTTCCCATGCAAGAAGCAACTCTTGCCTTTCATCCTAGGATGGGGGAAGGAGCTGAAAATACAGCCTGTGTCCAGTTCCACTGGATTTATAGTCCCTGGAAGAGAGCGGGCATATTGGCCCTTAAGGCCTCCTTACCAGATACTCTTAAAAAACCCAAGCACATTTTATTAAGAAATGAGCGCTGCCCTGTCTTCCTGTGATATGACCCTACCAGACATTGATATGTTCTTCGGACTCACCTTGTCACCTGAGCTCTGGCGCATGGTCCGAAAACAGGCTCACATTGATTTTGGGGATACGTGGGCAAATATAGTAACAGCTGATGCAGATAGGAAGGCAGGGAAAAAACCTGCCAAAATCATATTGGACTTACCAGATAATAAATTAAAATATATGAGAACAGTAGTACCACCGAAGAAAATATCATGGTCCATATTGACAGCGTGTAAACAAAAAAGATTATTCAGTCCCTGATTTCTTCACCAGGTTTGAAGAAACATTCCATGACTATAGTGGTCAAGACACGGCATCCGATACAGGTAAACACCTGTTTGTAGACAAATTTATGGCAAACTTTCTACCCGACAATCGCAAACATTACGATTGGCGGAAAGTGCATGGGCTACTTCCACTACGACAAGATTACTGGACATGGCCCAGTATTACAAGAATCAGGTCAAGGATGATAAAGACAAAAGGGAAGGAAAGAATAAAGAGTTAAAAAATATATTATTACTGCAAGCTTATGGGCTGACCAGAAGTAGAGGACGGGGTCTATCAACCACCGACTTGCCAAAAAGACTGATGCAGGATCTTCTGACATCCGACCTCTTAGGGCCAAACCAGTGCGCCTACTGTAAAAAAAAAGAGGGCCATTTGTGATCTGAATGCCTGTTTCTTTGCCAACAAGGAAGAGGAAGGGGGATGACAAGAGGCCATTGGCAACGGCATTTCCCAACTGACAGGCGCAATCACTTTGACAATACTGGACCTACAAAAAATTACCATACAGAGGATATCAGCGAGGCACACGTCACAGGAGTATATTTCAACTAGGAAAGCATAGGACAAGCGAAGAGATCAGTTCCTATACTGGTAGACCATGCAGGTCCATTGTAACTGCTTAAATAATGGGGACCCTGCAACAATTTCTGGTAGATACTGCGGCTACACAAAGCGCCATCTCCCAACAACTGATCCCTCGGACTCGTTCTTCTGGCCATAACAATTTATCTGTTGGTTTCTATAGAAAACCGATCCTCAGTCCTGTGTCAAAACCATTTGATCTTACCATAGGTCCTTTTACTATAAACACACTGTTCCTCCTGGCACCAAATTGCCCTGATAATTTGTTAGGATTAGATCTGCTCAAATACTTTCATGCTCATATATATTGTTGACCCGATGGTGTCTACATTACATTTGGCAAACCTGGTAGTGCCAAACAGTACATTAGTAAGGAATGACAACATCATCTGTCCTCAGTATCACCTTCAGTGTGCGTAGATAGTGACACTGATGTCAGTCTGTTGCCCATTTACCCTGTACATATCCAAGTCAAGCCAAATGCAGTTCTGTTAAAGGTCCCCCAATGCAAAATATCTCAGGAAGGTGAAAGTGCCATAGTTTAAATAGTAGAGGACATGACCCAGAAGGGAATAGTTGAGGAAACAGAAAGTAATTTGTGAAATAGCCTTATTTTGCCCGCCCTAAAACGTACTACCTCTGATGATGCAACACAAAGAGTCTAAGGGTTCATTATTGATTTGTGCAAGATTAACAAGATGGTGATCCCACAATTCCCTGTAGTTCCTAACATTACAACGTTGCTCACAATGGTCCCACCAACAGCGTGTTTATTTTCTGTCATAGATCTTAAGAAAGCATTCTTCTCTATCCCAATAGCACCCTCTAGTAGGTATTTGTTTGGATTCTCCCTAAAAGGACGTTCCTTCCGCTTCTGTCGTGCTCCAAAAGGTTATACAGAAAGCCCAAGCATCTATAGCCAAGTGCTTAAAAGACAACGTGAGACACTGCAGTTATCACCGGGTGCTACATTACTAGAATATGTTGATGACTTACTCGTAGCAGCAGGTAATACAGAAATTTGCACCAAAGCCACCTTGTTGTTACTCCACCATCTTGCTAAACTAGGCTACAAAGTATCCAGAAATAAACTGCAGTTTTGTCGAACAGAGGTCACCTATTTAGGTCACCTCTTGTCAAAGGAGGGAAGTACATTGAATCAGGACAAAATCAAACCCATTCCCAGGACCCAAAAAGACGTGAGGGCACTCATAGGCATAACATGCTATTGTTGCCAGTGGATTCCCAAATTTTCCCTTATCATCAAACCCCTCCTCTCCCCTATCACTAAAACTACCCCATTTACTTTACCTTGGTCCTCAGAATGCCAAAGTGCATACCAACAGCTTCGAGCGGCACTCTGTTCCTCCCCTGTGCTTGGCACACCTGACTATACGAAGCCATTCTTTCTCTATGTCCACGAATGAACAGGTTGTGCGCTCTCTATCCTAACTCAGTTATAGTGAAACAATGGAACTTAGCTTATTCAATATAATTACACTATATAGTATAGGAACTCAATGGAAGCTATACAATTCAGGTTGTCCTGGCCCAGCCGGGGCAGGAGTTTATTACCAAAAGACACTGTCAAATATACAATACAATTTTACAAGACACAAGCCTGTGCCGTACTGACAAGAAAAGAGGGAGTAGATATAGGGTGAAAAAGAGGGTGATTTCCAGGCAAGGAAAGAGAGCAAAGACAGGGCACTGCGAAAAGATGCAAGGATTGCTGGCAGTGTCGCCTGGAGTGGAGTGTACACACATTTTTGAATATTACAAGTGTCAACCCACTCTTGGGTGTCGACGTTTCGATCCCTAAAAGCTCTAGTAGATGCACGGGATCATCATCAGGACTTATTTAAGTAGCAAAACATGCCTGAAATGAGCAAAGCCATATGGTTGGGCTTGTACATACGATTCTCTGGGGTTCAGTGGTTGTTTCTATATAATCGTATTAAAACTTCAACGACAGTCTGATGGTGGCTGCACTTCTATATCACATGCTAGCGTCGGATTCATAAGTATACAAACATCAGTGGTATCATACTTTGTGTCAGTGTGCACGGCTCCTTTAAATTTGGAGTTTCCAGACTTGCTGCGCCCTGGGCTTCAACAATGTGGGTAACGGGCGTTGGACATGATATGCCAGCCGCCTCTCCCAGGGGTGCTCGGGAACCGGCATCGTCCGAGCACCCCTGGGAGAGGCGGCTGGCATATCATGTCCAACGCCCGTTACCCACATTGTTGAAGCCCAGGGCGCAGCAAGTCTGGAAACTCCAAATTTAAAGGAGCCGTGCACACTGACACAAAGTATGATACCACTGATGTTTGTATACTTATGAATCCGACGCTAGCATGTGATATAGAAGTGCAGCCACCATCAGACTGTCGTTGAAGTTTTAATACGATTATATAGAAACAACCACTGAACCCCAGAGAATCGTATGTACAAGCCCAACCATATGGCTTTGCTCATTTCAGGCATGTTTTGCTACTTAAATAAGTCCTGATGATGATCCCGTGCATCTACTAGAGCTTTTAGGGATCGAAACGTCGACACCCAAGAGTGGGTTGACACTTGTAATATTCAAAAATTTGTGTACACTCCACTCCAGGCGACACTGCCAGCAATCCTTGCATCTTTTCGCAGTGCCCTGTCTTTGCTCTCTTTCCTTGCCTGGAAATCACCCTCTTTTTCACCCTATATCTACTCCCTCTTTTCTTGTCAGTACGGCACAGGCTTGTGTCTTGTAAAATTGTATTGTATATTTGACAGTGTCTTTTGGTAATAAACTCCTGCCCCGGCTGGGCCAGGACAACCTGAATTGTATAGCTTCCATTGAGTTCCTATACTATATAGTGTAATTATATTGAATAAGCTAAGTTCCATTGTTTCACTATAACATAGTTATACCCATGGCTCTTAGCTATCCGTTGGGTTCCCCTTGTTCTCAAAAAACGCTCTATCCTAACTCAGGCACAGGGAGACAAACTACGCCCATGTGCATATTTTTCCGCAGTTATGGACCCTGTGGCCAGGACACTCCCAGGATGTTTGAGGGAGGTAGCAGCAACTGCCATCTCCATCAGGCAGTCAACACAAAAATACAACATGCAGAATTAGTTCAGAAATTATTGACAGCACTGACACTACCAAAACGCGTAGCCATAATTAAAGGTAGTGCACAACAGAAAATAGTAGATGATGTGGGCCAAGGCAATGCCTTTGCCGATAGAACAGCAAAAGACACAGCGTGCAGCCAGCAAGATAAAACTTAAGTATCATATTCCCCAGTAGAATAAAACGCAAATGTAAATGAGGAGGTCAGGGAAATTCAACAGATGGCCACTAGGAAATATATAGAACACTGGGTTAAGACAGGAATATTGGTCAGCGAAAATTGCTGGAGAAAGGGCCCAGACGGAGACAAGTGGAAACTGTCCACTTCCTACGTAATGCCATTTGTAGCAATGGCCCATGGCCCAGCCCATGTCAGTGCTAAAAGTACAGCAACACAGTGAGAGCAGGTATGGGATCACCCATATATTAATAAAACAGCTGAACACCATGTTAAGCATTGCATGATATGGCTGCAACACAATCCAGGGAAGGGAGTAACAACTCAAAAAGGAGGGTTGGAGGGTTCTCCCCTTTCAGTGCACCCTTCGAGGTCCTACAATGGACTTCATTGAACTTGAACAATGCCATACCTAGAAGTAAGTTTTGGCTACCGTATGTGCTTTCAGTAAATGGGTGGAGGCATATCCCACAACAGGCAATGCTGCGCACACTACTGCTAAAATACTGCTAAAATACTGATAAAAGAATACTTCCCTCGATATGGAATTTGTGGAATTTTATGGAGTGACAATAGGCCCCATTTCATTGGACAAGCGATCAAGCTAATAACTGACAGTTTAGGCATACATCAGAAGTTTCATGCTGCTAACCATCCACAATCTGCGGGATTGGTGGAGAGATATAACGAAACTCTGAAACTCAAGCTAGTGAAAGTGCAAGCATCAACGGGCCTCAAGTGCCTGGTTGCCCTACCCATAGCACTTATGTCCACTCGTGCAGTTGCCCACAGTATATCTGGCCTTACACCCTATGAGATAGTGTTTGGCAGGCCATTGAATGTGTGGGGTCCACCATGCCCGAAAAAGATTAAAGAGCTTGAATACCCTATATTATTGGATTATATGAAGAGCTCTCTCCCTCATTCACCAACAGGTATACGACTCACTGCCAGATAACTCGGAGAGTCCTGGACACCTGCTGCAACCTGGTGATCGGGTTCTCATGAAGTACTTCCAGCGCTCGAAGAATTTGGAGCCTCGCTGGAAAGGACCTGAGCATGTCCTGTGGCGGCACAAATAGCAGTCAGAGTAAAGAACAGTAAAAATTGGATCCACGCGTCACACTGCAAAAAGGTGCCAACTAAACTTGCCTAAGCAGAAGGATCTGAGGCCGCGGACATAGTTCATAGTGCCCCCAGCAGCAAGGAAAAAACTGACCTATACTTTGCCACACCTGATGAGTTGCTTTTTGCCAAACAAACAGCAGCTGGAATAGATAGGTACAACTTGAGACCACGAAATAAGAACTGAATTGGGACACCGGGAGGTAGGTGTCCGGTGAGTCTGGTCCAGTTAGAGGGCCTTCTTGACAGGAGGCTCTGTGCTACGGAAGTGGCCGAACTAGGTTTGGTGTGGTTTGGGACCTGAGTACCCTGAATCTGTGAAGTACCCTGAATCCCAGTATTTCCACCTTCGAGATTATGACGCTAGTATTGAAGGACTTGAATGAAAAGAATTAAAGGACTAAGATTGCACAAGAACACCAATATCATCTTTATCCACATTACAGTCCTTTGCCCAGGACCAGAAATAGAATCAGAGACAACATCCATTTTGCCGCAACGCCCACTCATGTAGTGTAGTAGTAGTAGTAAAAGCTTTATTCGATTTTAAGACAGATTAAAATCATGAAAGCGACATCAACAAACAATTTCATACACAATTATAAAAATAGATTTAAGAAATATTATTAAACAGTTAATTGCATAATCAGAATAAAGTCTTACATAACTATAATTTAGCAAATAAAATTGTGGATTTAATTTCTAACAGAGAAATTTGTATTGTTATTAAGGGGTCTGAGCAGTTCCAGACATAAATACAGTGCACACTTCGATATTGGGCCGTATGGTATTGTACCACAAAGAGACTACAGTTGATCGAGATTGCAACAAATTTTCAAACAGTTTTTAAGATACATTGCTATGCTTTTTGCATTCGATACTGATTCAAGGTATTGTAATGCCAAGAGTGCAGGGCGGCATCTGCGCAAGCCCTGTGATCTCAGCAATGGAATGAGCCAGCGCTTGCGTGGTGATTTGTAGAAATTACAAAACAGTAATACATGCATAGTAGTTTGTTCAGAAATGCCATCACAGGGACATCGAATAATTGTATTTGACCAATCTTGTCTCTTTGGAAATGTAACTAATCGGAAAAATATGTTGAACCTGAATCGAGTCAATAAATATTTTTCATAGCTGGTCAGACAAAAAGTGAAATATGGTTGAATGCCCTGAGTACTTTGGATTGTTACAATGTGTCGACTAGATACTTTGTGCATTTCTTTGGCTATACGTAATTCTCTTAAATGCGACAAACAAAGCGTCCTAAGGGTATTTCTTGAGATAGTAGTTAAAACAGAAGGTTCAGTGAAATAAATAGAAAGATCCATATCTTTAATAAAATTATGTACAAAGGACAGCCACAGAATATCTGACCAGTTATCAAGGCCGAAACAATCTGTCAATAGCCCCTGTGTTAAAGTACATTGCTACGTGGACCAAACACGATGCCACAATAAAATTGGCTGGATTATAATATGATCAGCAATATAATCCATGCCCAATTCGGTATGACTAGCAAACGTTGGGGAGCATTTAGGAACAGCCAATAAATAGCAGATGAATTTGTTCTCTACCCTCTGTAAGGTGTCCGCGGATACATAGCCCCAAACCCCAGCACCGTATACAGCTACACTTTGACACTTTGCGTTGTATATTTGAATTAGTTCTGTTGGTGGAGGCTTCCCTATTTTGCGGGCAAAGCCAATAAGTGCGGAAGTAGTTCTCAAGAACAGAAGATGCCTGCTAAGAATGGCCGGTTTCCAAGAGGAGATGTTATCAAATAGGATCCCTAAGTATGGATAGGTTTTGGTGCAATCCAGTTTGGCTTTGTCAATGTATATCGGTTTTTGCCTGGTAATCTTTTTACCAAAGTGCATGACAAAGGTTTTTTTGATATTAGCCCTTAGCCCCAAAGAGGTCATAAATTTGCAGTAAGAATTTAACTGATTTTGGAGTTGTATTGGGGTACGTGCTATGATCACCGTGTCGTCCGCATAAAGTAATGCAGGGATGGGACGACGGGCGATTTTTGTCAGGTCCTGACTCCCCTCTAACATGGCTTTCTCGAGTCCATTTGTATAAAGGTTGAATAAGAAGGGGTTAATCAAAAGGAGACTAGCTAAGTAAGAGGGGGTTTAACCAAAATAATTATTTTTAGTTTAAAGGACTCAAGTATGTTTTGTCAGGGGGTAGTGGCACCTTGTGAGTGTGCTCATGAAGTCCTCACCCACCAACCTAGTTGGTGGCATGCTTCATCATCGGGCCCACCCAGTGACACCTAGCGTGTCCCGGGTGTGCTTCGACGCCTAATTACAGCGGAGCAGGTATGTCGCTGAGTGTGCAGTGAAGAGTGTTATGAAAATTGGATTAAAACGGCTTGGCGGGGGTCCCAGTACCCGAACGTGGATTAGACTTTAATACCTGGGTCACCGTCAGTGGTTAAAAATAAGGCTGTGGGATGTTAAAGGCTAGTTACGACCTCCTACATCCTTGGTAGGTCAACATGTTTCAGCCAGTGCCTTATGAGTATGCTGGCTTTCTTCAGGACGGATTAAAATTGTGTGTATGTAATTAAAACTAGTGGGTGTGTAATTTAGACTATGTGTTTACATGCCCTAAAGTGTTTTTCTATGTGTGAGAGGGGGATTCCCTTCTCAAAAACACCTGTACATATAACATGTAAAGACAAGGACAAAACATACAGGGTAGAAAGAAGAGTCACTTCAATGTATTGCATATATACATCTGACTGCCGACTATATAGCGTTGTGGGTGCAGGCTATAAGCGGCTACAGTGTAATGGTATTGGTGGTACCATTATGGTGAGGTTCGCACTGGAAATTCGAGGGTGGAGTGGCTAAAACACGGTATTCACAACAAAAAGTGCATTAGTGGTAAGTAAACGCAAGAAAACCTTTCTTACGCTAGTTTAAGCAATACTCTGCTTCATGGTTGCGAAGTGGCTAGGGTTGGCCCTGTGGGCGAAAAAGGGGGGTTTTGGCCACTTAGATTGAGGAGACCTGTGGGAGAGAAAAGCGCTTACCAGAGGTGAAGGTGGTGATCCATCATACTCACAGAATTTCTGGGCAGAGCCTGCTTTGGACCTGTAGTGCCTCCTTCGCAGCACCGGTAAGTAATGGTCATTTCTGCTTGGCTTTTTATACCGTGGTTAATTGAGTAATTGTTTGCACCTGCATGAGAGGAGAAATGGTAGAGAGGCTCGAGCTGCCGAATCATTGCGCCTGCTCAGCGTCCTGGTGCTTGGGGATCAGTGGCGAGCGATCGCGCATGCGCAGCGTGAATTACTCGCAACGTGCATGTGCCGACGTGAGTGTTCTGTCTGCACGTGCGCGTTGGGAGGATGATAGCGCGGTGGAGTGTACACGCGCACGTGATGGCCGATGGGTAGTGCCATTAAAGCTACGGGATAGCCAAAAGGGGATGTAAATAAAAGTGTAATACTGGGGCTTAAGTGGACGGGGCCCTCGAGGTAAAGAGCCACATGACACAAGCGCGCTGGCAATGTTTTAGTGATGTCTGGACGTTGGTGAGTTACAATTAATGGTGTTAGGAAAGGAATAGCACAGGCACATAAGGGGGCCCTCTTGGCAAAATGCCACAATGTTGCTCTGTTTGCATTCATGGACAGGGTACCATGGCCTCAGTATTAAGAACTGTGGGGCTCTATCTCAGGAGAGATATTACTAAGGGTTCCTAGTAAGGGTGGACTGGATGGGTCGCTTGCCCTTGGATCATGAGCATGTAAGAGAGTTCCAGGGAATGGCATCGTTGAGACCCTCTGTGGCTGTAGAGAGGCGATATATCCATCGCTGCTCTTTACCCAGGAGTTTCTTGTCATTATCAATTGTGCTTTCTGGGATCTGCTCAATGATTGTCCAGTTTAAATCATTGGGTGTGTGGCAGTGGGTGATGAAGTGGTTTGTTAGTCTGCTCACATTTTTCTTACATTTTATTGTGCTTCGATGCTCAGTTATTCTGTTTCTGATTTTTCGTGTTGTCATCCCCACATAGCGGAGGCCACACGTGCAAGTGAGAAGGTATATCACATTGCGTGAGTTACAGTTGGTGTGGTTGCGTTGGGTCCAGATTTTGTTGGGCTCAAGGTTCAGGGTTTTGGTATGGGTGGTGAGATGACACACACTGCAATCATTGCAGGGGTAGTGACCAGTGATCTTGGGCAGTCCCCATGCATTCAGAACGGCATTCATTGGCTGTTTAGGTTGTAGTCTGGGTCGGGTGCTCACCAGTTGATCTTTTAGATTGTTACATCTCTTGTACGCGAATCTTGGTGTTTCCCATTTTCTCTGCCCAGAGTTGATTATCCTCCAATGTTTTTTGATAATTTTTGCTACTTCGTTGGACGCTGTGTTGTAGGTGGTGACACAGGTGATGGGTTGCTCCTGGTCCTCCTTTGTGATGGTCTCAAGGAGAGCTTCGCGATTCTCATTTCTTGCCCTTTTCCGGGTTTTGCGAATGATGGCTTTTGGGTAGCCACGGCTTTCAAGTTTAGTGGCCAGGTCCACCGATTGTGATTTGTAATCACTGATGTTGGTACAGTTTCTACGTATTCGTAGAAACTGACCGAATGGTAGATTCTCTTTGAGAGGGCGGGGGTGGAAGCTCGTGAAGTGGAGCAATGCATTCCTCGCGGTAGGTTTGTAGTATGTTGTAGTGATCAGGGTCCCATCTTTGACTCTGATGTCCAGGTCTAGAAAGGGAAGTTTGTGGTTGCTCGCTGTGCTGGTGAAGTTCAAGTATGGATCCCTGTTGTTGAGCCAGGTCATGAATCTGTCAAGGTCGTTCTGGGGTCCCTGCCAGATTACCAGAATGTCATCAATATACCTGTGCCATTTCAGGATATGATGACTGAATGGGTTTGTTTCAACAGCGATGTAGGTGCTTTCAAAATGGTGTACATATAATCCTGCCACGCTTGGGGCGAAAACGTTGCCCATGGATGTTCCATTTGTTTGTAAGTAGAAGCTGCCTTCATATTCAAAATAATTTTCTTTGAGAGCCAGAGTTGCACATGCCAGTATGAAATCCCTCGGGGTATGATAAGGCCAGGGGGATCCCATCAGGATGTCATGGAGAACTTTCAAGGTGGCATCCTGGGAGAGACTGGTGTACAGGCTCTCCACATCTAACCCTACAAGAAGTTGTGTGTCAGGGTTGAAATTCATGTTGTCTATGACCTGTAAAAGGTGTTTAGTATCCTTTATGTATGTAGGTGTTTTTTGCACCAAGGGGTTTAGGAAAAAATCACAATATCATGACAAAGGTTCCAACAAGGAGTTTATGCCCGACACGATGGGTCTACCAGGAGGGAGATTTTTGCCCTTGTGTACCTTGGGTACAGTGTAGAAGTAGGGGTCCTGGTGTGTGCAGGGCATAAGTATTCTGCTTCCTGTTTAGAAATATGTTCCGCATCTGCTGCCTTCTTGACAAGTTCATGGATAGTGGTTCGTAGTCCATCTGTTGGATCCCGTTCCAATCTACAGTAGTTCCTGTTGTCGCTTAGGAGTCTGCGACACTCAGTGTCATAGTCTGTCTTGTCCTGCAGGACGATGCCTCCCCCCTTGTCAGCCGGTTTTATGACCAGTGTGGGGTTGTTTTGTAGGCGTTGTATGGTTTGTCTGTCTTCCCAGGACAGGTTGTTGAAATGATTGGTCGGGTTGAGGTTCTCAATTTCATTGTATACAGCTTGCTCAAACGCTGTGATTTCAGGAGGGATGGTGGAGAGAGGAGGGACAAATGTGGATATTGTTCTGAGACCCGTGATGTTTGGGTTCTCTTGGGGTTGCTCAATTTCTGGGGTTGGTTTTTCAAAGAAGGATTTCAATTTGAATTTTCTGAAAAATTGTGCCAATTCAATATGTAGTTTGAATTTGTCGAGTCTGGTAGTTGGCACAAAAGACAGTCCTTTTTCCAGGACTGACTGTTCTTTCTGAGACAATGAAGTACTGGATAAATTGAATACCAGTGATGGTTGATCAGTGGGGTTCAGTGTTTGCTTGGTCCTCGCGTTGCTTCTTTCGCCTTCTGGCGTGTGTTCGAGCTCACCGGGTTCCCTTCCTTGGCCCAGTGGACCTGTGTGTGTTGTTGGTTTGGTCTTCGTCGGCCCCGGGCTCTGCGGCCCTGTCCTAAAAAAGGAATGTGTGGGCCTTGGTTGCCTGTGAATAATGGCATAGGTCCCGGGGGATACATAGGTGGAAAACCATAATAGGGATTCTGCATGTGTCCGAAATTCGGTGGGACGCCATAGAAGTGGCCTTGTTGCCCTCCTTGCCAATGATTAGGCCAGCGTTGTCCTCTTCTTCCTCTTCCTCCGCCTCCTCGTTTTTGTGAGCCGCCGCTGGAGTCGCTGGAGATGGAACTGTCATCACCTGAAGAGTTGGACATATTAGTGTCCTTGATTTGCGGTGTGTAGTCTTCTTCCGGTATGGATACACTTTGGCATAACTGAATTTTTTGAGATCTTTGTCAAATTTTTTGATTTTGGCTGGAGTCAGGTATTCCTTGTACTCATTTATTTCTCTATTTTGGTCATCTAGCTTTTTCTTGAATGCAGTGATGGTAGCTTTGAAGTGGCTCTCTGTGGCTTGGATTTCAATCATGATAGCATCCGATAGTCGCTTTGCTGTTTTGATAATGAGTATCATCCAGTCCCTGGTGCAGTGCCAGGCGATCTGGGCCCAGTCCTTCCTGAAGGTGGGGTCGTCAAGGAAGATCCTGGGTGCGTTGGTTACTAGAAGGCCCCTCGGAGCCGTATTGGTCCTAATGTACTGCGCTAGGATTGTCCCATGAAGGATGGTTCGTATTCTGTTGCGCTTTTTCTCAGTAAGGGTCTCCCCATCAGTGGTTTGTGCGATGGTATTAGCGATGTTGAAGTCCGCTTGGAAGGACGGGTCAGATAGTATATCTGCCACGCCACTTTCAGTAATGGTCAGACCATGGTTTTCCGCCATGGTTGGGATTGTGCTCTCGCAGCTGTGCGCTGCCAATACTATCGTGTATCAAGAGGGAGAGAGAGGACCAGATAGCTAGTCCAAATCCCCGAGTTTATATGAGGTTAATCAAAAGGAGACTAGCTAAGTAAGAGGGGGTTTAACCAAAATAATTATTTTTAGTTTAAAGGACTCAAGTATGTTTTGTCAGGGGGTAGTGGCACCTTGTGAGTGTGCTCATGAAGCCCTCACCCACCAACCTAGTTGGTGGCATGCTTCATCATCGGGCCCACCCAGTGACACCTAGCGTGTCCCGAGTGTGCTTCGACGCCTGATTACAGCGGAGCAGGTATGTCGCTGAGTGTGCGGTGAAGAGTGTTATGAAAATTGGATTAAAACGGCTTGGCGGGGGTCCCAGTACGTGAAGGTGGATTAGACTTTAATACCTGGGTCACCGTCAGCGGTTAAAAATAAGGCTGTGGGATGTTAGAGGCGAGTTACGACCTCCTACATCCTTGGTAGGTCAACATGTTTCAGCCAGTGCCTTATGAGTATGCTGGCTTTCTTCAGGACGGATTAAAATTGTGTGTGTGTAATTAAAACTAGTGGGTGTGTAATTTAGACTATGTGTTTACACGCCCTGAAGTGTTTTTCTATGTGTGAGAGGGGGATTCCCTTCTCAAAAACACCTGTACATATAACATGTAAAGACAAGGACAAAACATACAGGGGGGAAAGAAGAGTCACTTCAATGTATTGCATATGTACATCTGACTGCCGACTTTATAGGGTTGTGGGTGCAGGCTATAAGCGGCTACAGTGTAATGGTATTGGTGGTACCATTATGGTGAGGTTCGCACTGGAAATTCGAGGGTGGAGTGGCTAAAGCACGGTATTCACAACAAAAAGTGCATTAGTGGTAAGTAAACGCAAGAAAGCCTTTCTTACGCTAGTTTAAGCAATATTCTGCTTCATGGTTGCGAAGTGGCTAGGGTTGGCCCTGTGGGTGAAAAAGGGGGGTTTTGGCCACTTAGATTGAGGAGACCTGTGGGAGAGAAAAGCGCTTACCAGAGGTGAAGGTGTTATGTTATGTTAGAACTGTATTTCTTGAGCGCACGGCTACCCAGAACGGGTGTCCCGGCGCTTTGGCAGAGAGTCCTGAACACAACCAAGAAAAACCCAGCGGCAGAAACACTGTAGGCCCACTGGTTAGGTGGAGAATAGGAGGTGGTGATCCATCTTACTCACAGAATTTCTGGGCAGAGCCTGCTTTGGACCTGTAGTGCCTCCTTCGCAGAACCGGTAAGTAATGGTCATTTCTGCTTGGCTTTTTATACCGTGGTTAATTGAGTAATTGTTTGCACCTGCATGAGAGGAGAAATGGTAGAGAGACTCGAGCTGCCGAGTCATTGCGCCTGCTCAGCGTCCTGGTGCTTGGGGGGGGGCGCTTTCAGCTCCGGGCCCCCTCCGCAATGAGTCGCGGCCTGTTCCGGGTGCCGGCCTTGAAAGAAGGGCTGGATCGGGGCAGCCAATGGCTGTGCGGCTTGGGCGGGGACGCGGCCGATGACGCGGCGGCGCTCCCGCTCACGTGACCAAGGCCCAGGGTGGCTTCATGCCCAGTGCGGCCTGACGGGCGCAATGCAGCGGCCCTCTCTTGGCCTACGGGGGCCGCCGTGGGGGTCAGGCTGAGGCAGTGCTCCAAATGGAGGGTGCTTCCCGGCCCAGCACGGCCTACCGAGGATTCCGGCGACCCACTCCTGGCAGGGGATACACGCTCCCTCTAAGGAGATTCCTCGACGCCCCAGGAGGGCGCGGGCGGCTCCGGGCTGTGGCGGTGAGTTGGCCTGGCAATTAACGCTTCAGGGCACAGCGCTCGGGGACAGCAGGTGAGCGCTTGGGGGCCAATGCAGCGCCTTGCAGGCAGGATGATTCCTGAGGGGAAAAACGCCTTGGGATTCCAGTGCCTCGCAGGGGACTTCAGCGCTAGAGTCACGAGGGCCTAGTTAGCTCAGGGCAGGCAGGATGGGAGCACATTATCGCGCTTGTCACACAGTTCAGTCAGGGGGAGACAGGTAGGCCCAGGTGAAGGCAGGGGGGTGCGCAGGGCAGCACAGTCCAGTACCTGGTCGCTCCCCCAGCAGTCTCTGGTCACAGGAAAGCAGTTTTCTTGGCGCTTGGATGGTTCTGCGCCCTTAGATGGTTGGTTCTGCGCCCTTAGATGGTTGTTTCTTGAAGTGGAAGAGGGGGGTGATGAGTTGAAGGCTTGAAGAGTTTTTCCTAAGTCACTGCAGATGGACCCTGGGGTTCCCTACCACCGGGCCAGATCAGGGGGCTAGCTTAGGACACCTCACCCAGCTTAAGAGGCAGCACCTAAATCCTGTCACTCCCAGTAGCATAGGTTCCTAACTAGGCCCTCCCGCCTAAAAAACCCAGCCTGCTCCTGGCAACTAGGGTGCTACACTAAAAGACCACGCTGCAGTAGCAGGGGCCAGTTGCAGCCATGTTGGAAGTATAGAGCACCTGCACCCTAACACAGATTAGCCATGAAAAGGTGCCCGAAGACCTAAGGGCCAAAAAAAAGAAGGTGGGAAAAATGAGGCAAGGGCAAAAAATCACAGGGAAAGACCACCCTAGGGCTGACAGGTCTAACATGCGTCCCCCCCAGCTGAAAGTGGGGAGAGCTAACCAACCTCTAGGGAGTTCTCGTCACTAAGGCGGAAAAACCGGGAGAGACCGTCAGCATTGGCGTGGTCAGCTCCGGGCCGATGTTCCACC
The DNA here is from genome assembly GCF_964263255.1 of Lissotriton vulgaris. Taxonomy (NCBI): domain Eukaryota; kingdom Metazoa; phylum Chordata; class Amphibia; order Caudata; family Salamandridae; genus Lissotriton; species Lissotriton vulgaris. Next base: position 838,835,377 of record NC_141699.1, on the reverse strand, counting down.
CTAAAGTCCATCCCCTGTAGGGAAATGGACCACCTTAGAAACTTTGGGTTTTCGCCTCTCATCTGCATGAGCCAGCGAAGGGGTCGGTGGTCGGTTTGAACCAGGAAGTGAGAGCCAAAAAGGTATGGCCTCAACTTCTTCAAAGCCCAGACCACAGCGAAGACTTCTCGCTCGATGGTACTCCATCGCTGTTCCCGAAGGAGGAGTCTTCTAGAGATGAAGGCCACAGGTTGGTCTTGGCCATCATCGTTGAGTTGCGATAGCACGGCACCTATTCCATGCTCTGAGGCATCTGTCTGCCTGATGAATTCTTTTTGGAAGTCCGGAGTGGCCAGCACCGGAGCGGTGCACATCGCGCGCTTCAGTGTTTCGAATGCCTCCTGGCAAGCAGCTGTCCAGATGACCTTGCGTGGCTGCTTTTTGGACGTCAACTCGGTCAAGGGGGCCACGATGGTGCCATATCCCTTGACGAACCTGCGGTAATAGCTAGTGAGGCCGAGGAAAGCTCGGACCTCAGTCTGAGTTTTGGGGGGCTCCCAGGCCATGATGGTCTCAATTTTGGCCTGGAGGGGTTGCACCTTACCTCCGCCCACTAAGTGCCCCAGGTACACGACAGATCCCTGTCCAATCTGGCACTTGCCAGCCTTGATGGTCAAGCCAGCGCGTTGTAATGCCCGCAGCACCTCCTGGAGATGCTGCAGATGGTCCTCCCAGGTGCTACTGAAGACAGCCATGTCATCCAGGTATGCTGCTGAGAAGGACTCCAGGCCAGATAACACCTGGTTCACCAACCGCTGGAAGGTGGCCGGAGCATTCTTGAGCCCGAAGGGCATCACGCGAAACTGAAAGTGGCCCGGGGGTGGAGAACGCTGTCTCCTCCTTTGCTCCATTGGCCATGGCAATCTGCCAGTATCCTGATGTCAAGTCGATGGTGCTGAGGTACTTGGCTGCTCCCAGCCGGTCAATCAGCTCGTCTGCCCGTGGTATCGGGTGGGCATCTGTCTTGGTGACAGAATTCAACCCCCGATAATCCACACAGAACCGAAGTTCTGGTGTGGTGCCCGGTGGAGCTGCTTTCCGCACCAACACAACCGGACTAGCCAACGGGCTGCTGGAGGGTTCGATCACACCCAACTCCAGCATCTTGGTCACCTCACCCTGGATGCTGTTCTTTACTTTGTCGGACAGCCGGTAAGACTTGGCTTTCACTGGCGGACTGTCCCCTGTGTCCTTATCATGGGGACACAGATGTGTAATTCCAGGTATGAGGGAGAACAATGAGGCGTGCTGCGCCAACACCTGGCGGCATTCCCTCTGTTGTTCTCGGGTCAAGGATGGGGAGAGGACAACTCCCTCCACTGAACCATCCTTTTCCTGAGCCGCTAGAAGGTCAGGAAGAGGCTCACTTTCCTCCTCCTCTCTCCCATCCGTCACCATGAGGAGAGCAAGCTCCGATCGCTCATGGTGAGGCTTCAGGCGGTTGACGTGGAGCACCCGGTGGGGCTGTCGGGTGGTCTTCAGGTCCACGACGTAGGTGGTCTGGCCTCTACGCTCCACAATCTCGTACGGACCAGTCCACCGGTCCTGGAGGGCACTAAGCTCCCCAGGCTCCATAACCCACACCTTCTGTCCAGCATCCAACTCTTCCGTCCGAGCGTTGCGGTCATACCACTCCTTCATGATGGCTTGGCTAGCCTCCAGATTGTCTGAGGCTTCCTTCCACAGCTTGGCCATCTGGCTGCGGAATGCCAGCATGTAGCTGACAACATCATGGGGAAGCTTCTTTGAAGTCTTCTACCAACCCTCTTTGACCAGACCGAGGGGTCCCCTAACGGGATGGCCATAGAGCAATTCGAAGGGGCTGAACCCGACTCCCTTCTGGGGTACCTTGCGGTACGAGAACAGCAGGCAAGGGAGGAGGATGTCCCATTTCCGCCTCAGGTATTCTGGCAGACTCCGGATCATCCCCTTCAAGGTCTTGTTGAAGCGCTCTACGAGCCCGTTAGTCTGGGGGTGGTAAGGAGTGGAGAACCGATAGGTCACTCCGCACTCCTTCCACATGGCCTGCATGTAGGCCGACATGAAATTTGTGCCCCTGTCCGACACCACGACCTTGGGGAATCCCACTCGGGTGAATATCCCCATCAGGGCCCGCGCCACTACAGGTGCAGTAACGATCCTCAGAGGGATGGCCTCCGGGTACCGAGTGGCGTGGTCCACCAACACCAGAATGAACCGATTTCCCGCAGAGGTCGGAGGGTCCAAGGGCCCAATGATGTCAATTCCGACCCGCTCGAAAGGGGTCCCGACCACTGGGAGTAGTTCCAATGGGGCCTTCAATTTGGTCCCCATCTTGCCACTGGCCTGGCAAGTCTTGCAGGTCTTGCAATAGGTGTCAGAGGCAACTCACATCCTAGGCCAATAGAAATGTGGGACTAGCCTTGCAAAGGTCTTGTCCTGGCCCAGGTGTCCAGCTAAAGGTATCTCATGCGCCAGTTCCAATAAAAAGGCCAGGTAACACTGGGGGACCACTAAGGCCCTTGATGATCCATGCACCGGAACCCTTGGCTCACTGTACAGGAGGCCATCCTCCCAATACACTTGATAGTTGCCGGTCTCCTTGTTCATCGCTTGGGCTTTGGCCTGTCGCCGCATGCCTTCAAGCGTGGGACACTCCTTCTGCGCCCGACAAAAATCCTCCCGGGTAGGACCTCCTTCCATATGCCACTCGGCAAGGGTCGGCAAATCTCCCACGGGAACGACATCCACCTCCACGGACTCCGGGGTTACCTCCGCGGGTTCCCCATCCATCACACGGGGTGTGTCCTCCACAACACTCTCCTCTGGATCGACAGTGGGTTGGGCCGTTGTTTCAGGCTCCAACCCGGGTTGAACCTCTTGCCGGGCAGCCATGGACCGCGTGACTACGCAAGTCCACCCTGGTAATCCCAGCATCTCAGTGTGGACCTTAAACTCCACTTCCTTCCAGGCGGTATGTTCGAGGTCATTACCGAGCAATCAGTCCACAGGCAAGGCAGGGCTGATCGCAACTCTCAGCGGGCCTGACACTCCTCCCCATTGAAAGGGAACTTGAGCCACAGGATAGTAGCTCATACTGCCGTCAGCCAACACGGCCCGATGGTACACATCAGGAACAACCTGCTCAGGGGACACCAGCCGCCTCACTACAGTGGTCATGCTGGCTCCTGTGTCCCTCAGAGCGTCCACCTCCTCCCCATTGACCTTCACCCTCTGCTGGTACTTAGCAGTATTCGATGGTAAGGGCGTCACTGGGACCATCTCTCTATCACCAAGTGAAACCAGGGTCAGGCCTGTCCACTCCCCTTCCCTATCTAGGGGCAGCTCCAACCCAAGCGCTACACTAGCCACCCCGGGACTCTTGCCACCAGTGGGGGCTGGGGGTCGTTTGCGACACTGGGCATCTCCCTTGTAGTGTCCGACCTCTCCGCATTCATAGCACCGGACCACTTTTGGCTGCTGACTCTTGTCAGGGTAAGTGGGTTTTGGGGAACGGTTCTGAGGTGGGGCACCTACTCCTTTCCCAAACTGTCTAGTTTGTGGGCGTCGTGAGAACTCCGGTCTTTTATCTCCACCCTCTTTCTTCTGAGGGGCGCCCTGTCTCCTTGTGTGACACCCGGGTGCTGACCCAAATATCCGCCTCCTCCGCAAGCTCACGGGAATCAGTAAGCTTGCGGTCCACCAAATGTTGGCGCAACTCCGGAAAACACTTATCCAAGAGGTGCTCTCTCAAAAAAAGGTTATACAGACCCTCAAAATCACGCACCTCGCTGCCACGGACCCAACCATCCAGAGCCTTTCGGGCATACTCAAAAAAATCCACCCAATTCTGCGTGGACAGCTTATGGCTGCCACAAAACCTCTGGCAATACCTTTCAGGGTTCAGGCCAAAATGTTTGATGAGTGCCTCCTTCATGGGAGAATACCTAAACTGGTCTGCCTTCTCCAAATACAGGAGTGAGTCCCTGACGTCAGGAGGTATATACCGGTACAAACCACCTCCCCAGTGTTTCTCAGGCACCCCATGGGCAGTCAAGGCCACTTCATACGCCTCCAACCACCTGGCAATGTCATCCCCCTTGGTGTAGCTCGCTATCACCTCCTTGGGTAACCAGAATCTGGGCTCCTGATGAGCCTTTGGTCCGCTGCCACCATTAGGACTCCCAGGCGCACTCAACTGCAATGCTTGCAGCTCCAGTTCCTTGAGCTGAAGCTTGTGCGCCAGCTTCTTTTCTTCCTTAGCAAACTGCTTATCTTCCCTTTCTCTCTCCCTCTCGTGCTCTAACTTGGCAAGCTCCCACTTCAATGGCCTATCCTCCCTCCTGTCCTAGTACTCCTGCGGTGACACACTCTCCCTAGATACACTGCTCCCTGACCCAGAAAGTCTTCCTGGCAATATATTGTCCGACATGTCAATGTTGAGCAGGCCTGGGTCTTCCTGAGTGTCCGCCTCCCCGTGTGTGACCTGTTCCCCATCCTCTTCCTCCTCTTCTGGGTGGGCCCTTACCCATGCCCTCAAGGCGGTACGGAGCTCTTCTTTTACAGCTCTCGTCCCCACAGGCACCCCCATCCCCTGACAAAACTCCCTAACTGCACTGCCGTGTACCCATCAAGGTCAGCCAGCTGGAACTCCATTCTGTCAGGTGAGGACCTAGATATCCTGGAAGAAAAATTCTAGGACGTGGGCAACAATACTGGTTCAACACACTTTGTTGCAGGCTAGACAGTGGTGAGCAATTGGGTTTGCTTGTAGCACAATAGGTGTCCAATTAATTGCAGCACACTCTGTCCCACTGGAGGGTGTTAAGTAGCTACAGGTCCTGGATCCCACCGCTCGCCACCAATGTAAGAACTGGGACCGCCAGCTCTCCAGGGGGTAGCATGGCTCGAGCAGGAAGGCAGCCAGGGGCTTGCGTGTAAAGCAGCCACTTAACACACACATCCAATGAAACACACAGTGGCACAGTAATGGAGACCACACCAGTAGTCGTATTTGAAAAATCAAGATCTTTTATATAGACTTTCAATTAGAGCAATGCATTGGTAATTCATTAGCATTTCAGGAAGCATTTCATTAAGCGGTTGCAGAAAGACTTATCCTTAAAATAAAAATCAGCTCATTTAAGCAATGAAACATTAAATAACCTCGCCTGTTGCATCAGGCTCTCCGTCAAGTAAAAAGGTACTTTCATAAACCAGGAGGATCCTACAAGAAGCGACTATAGTATTGCATTAAAGTACCACATAGTAATAAAACATTTCAGCAAGTACTTTTCAGTATAACAAAGCACTTCAAAGAACACAGCCTTTAGTCATCAACTACAAGCCTTTCTTCTTGTGAATACGGTTCGTTTTGCGACCCAGATCAGATCACCAGAACACCATAGAAGTCCACCCCTGCAAGAAAATTCAGTACAGTGGAGTGAATCTCCCTCTCATTAATAGGCTTGTAAATATGGTGCACTATGAACATTTCAGGCTTGTAAATATGCTGCACTATGAACATTTCAGGCTTGTAAATATGGAGTAGAGGGGAACGTGTTTAACCCTCCAACCTCCAAACTCTGGAGGCACATTCAGAAGGGGGCCAACAGGGCCCAGTCACAGTTAACCCCGGGGGAGGGACGACCTCGGGCCTCACTCGGCCTACCGCCCTCCTCCCCAGGGGGTTACCTCTCTTCTTCGGCCCTCCGGGGACCTTGCGAAGGCTGGAGTTGGCGGGAGAAGCTTCCGCCGGTTGTAGGACCTCTCGCGGCCTGGCGCGGTGTCAGACGCTGCTGCAGCTCACCGGCGCCAGGGACGAGGAACACACTGCTGGACCAAGCGGGGGGGGGCGCTTTCAGCTCCGGGCCCCCTCCACGATGAGTCGCGGCCTGTTCCGGGTGCCGGCCTTGAAAGAAGGGCTGGATTGGGGCAGCCAATGGCTGTGCGGCTTGGGCGGGGGCGCGGCCGATGACGCGGCGGCGCTCCCGCTCACGTGACCAAGGCCCAGGGTGGCTTCAGGCCCAGTGTGGCCTGATGGGCGCGATGCGGCGGCCCTCTCCTGGCCTACGGGGGGCCGCCGTGGGGGTCAGGCTGAGGCGGCACTCCAAAGGGAAGGTGCTTCCCGGCCCAGCGCGGCCTACCGAGGATTCCGGCGGCCCTCTCCTGGCATACGGGGGCCGCCGAGGGGGGATACACGCTCCCTCTGAGGAGATTCCTCAATGCCCCAGGAGGGCGCGGGCGGCTCCGGGCTGTGGCTGTGAGTTGGCCTGGCAATTAACACTTCAGGGCACAGCTCTCGGGGACAGCAGGTGAGCGCTTGGGGGCCAATGCAGCGCCTTGCAGGCAGGATGATTCCTGAGGGGAAAAACGCCTTGGGATTCCAATGCCTCACAGGGGACTTCAGCGCTAGAGTCACGAGGGCCCAGTTAGCTCAGGGCAGGCAGGATGGGAGCACATTATCGCGCTTGTCACACAGTTCAGTCAGGGGGAGACAGGTAGGCCCAGGTGAAGGCAGGGGGGTGCGCAGGGCAGCACAGTACAGTACCCGGTCTCTCCCCCATCAGTCTCTGGTCACAGGAAAGCAGTTTTCTTGGCGCTTGGATGGTTCTGCGCCCTTAGATGGTTGTTTCTTGAAGTGGAAGAGGGGGGGTGATGAGTTGAAGGCTTGAAGAGTTTTTCCTCAGTCACTGCAGATGGACCCTGGGGTTCCCTACCACTGGGCCAGATCAGGGGGCTAGCTTAGGACACCTCACCCAGCTTAAGAGGCAGCACCTAAATCTTGTCACTCCCAGTAGCATAGGTTCCTACTAGGCCCTCCGGCCTAAAACTCCTGCATGGGTTCCCCAGGTCAGTGATGCCCCAACTGACTAGAAAAAGTTCCCTCCCTTGCTTATATATGCCCAGGTCAGGTGACCACTCTCTAAGGCGGGAAAAGTCAGGTCTGCCTTCCTTCTGGAAGGTTCCAGGAGCTTTCCCACTCTAACTATGGTCAGGGGCTCGGTGGATGGTGTTGCAACATTGCATGGGGACCCAGCCTGCTCCTGGCAACTAGGGTGCTACACTAAAAGACCACGCTGCAGTAGCAGGGGCCAGTGGCAGCCATGTTGGAAGTAGAGAGCACCTGCACTTTAACACAGATTAGCCATGAAAAGGTGCCCGAAGACCTAAGGGCCAACAAAAAGAAGGTGGGAAAAATGAGGCAAGGGCAAAAAATCACAGGGAAAGACCACCCTAGGGCTGACAGGTCTAACAGCCTAGTAGACAGTTTATGGTGAAAGTTGTAGTCCTGTCTTTGAAAATTTGTCCATAATGGGGGATATTGAGTACCTGAAGGCCTAAAGTAGTCATTTTGAGGGTGGAGTGGGGATCTATAGTAATCAATCGGGGGTAAAGGTAAAGGTAAGGGTAAAGATCTTGGGCGGACATCCTGGAATCGTGAGAGAGAACCAAAGTGATCGTCTCGATAGTTTAATTTGGGCCCATGGCAACCCACCTCTCGCCGGGTTACTGGTCTGGTATACTCGTCATAGTGATAAGATGGCAGCCTAAAATTATTAGGGGGTATCAGATTTCTAGGGTAAAAAAAAGGTCAGATCACGAGCTGTAATAGCATTGCTGTCCTCATGGGGAAACCAATCAAAAATGTATCGGACTGCCCTAGCATCTCTAAAGTTTAATATAATAATATCCCCTGTGATGTTTTTTATACTAGGACCTAGCCAGGGAAGACGTCTGGCATATAAAATGTCACCGTTCATATTAGGGGGAATTGGTTGATTCTTCCTAAGCCAGAATATGACTTTATTTTTTAATTGTGTGTGGTTCTCATTTTTGCCATCTTCCAGAGCCGGAACTCCAGTGAGGACTACCACTAGTGGGGCTGCTTCTGGGGGTAGATCTACTTTAAATCTCTTTGGGTAGGGTGGCCTTAGTAAGTCTTTTCGTTCATTAGTTGAAGAGGGATTTCCTGGGGGATTAGTTTTAGGTTTTTTCCTGAGGGTTGGATTTTGGTCCTACCTGTGCCACCTTGTCGTTGGTTGTTGTCTTTTGCAGGGATTTTCCAGTGGGTGTTGATTTTGGGGGTTTCGGATTTGATTGTTTTATGGTTTTGGTTTTAGCTTTAGTCGCTGTTTGATCAGTTACATTTGGGGGTGAAACAGTGCTAATACTAATGGGGACTGATGGTGGCGCCGGGGTTATCTGGACTCCTTCTTTAATTACATCAATTGCTTGTTCTAGGTATTCCAACTGTTGGGCTATTTTTTGTAACCTTGCTACTAAAGGCAATATAAATGATCTAATTAGCTTTTCTAAGTTACCCATTAAATCAATACTGGAAGGATCAACCAAGGGGTCAGTCAGAGGGAGAGGTGAGTCAGTCACTAATACTGCTGGAGTAGGAACATTTAGTGGTAAACTCTTCGATTTGGATGAGTCTATTGTACTGGTCTTATTTTCCTGTAGTCTTCTCACCCCCTTTCTTCTTCTTTTCGGTGGAGGGCCTTGTTGTCGTGAGTTTTTACGGGGTTTGTTACATTTTTTAATGGAATCTGTTTGTGGTGTCGGAATATCTACCAAAGTGTCAGTTTCCCGAGTCAAGTTATCTGAGGAGACAGAAAAATGTATAAGCGGGTCATTGTTGTAGTCGGGAGGGGGAGTAATAACTTGAAGGAGTAAGGGAATACTTTCTCCAAGCGATATGTCTAATCCCGCACTTTCTTCCTGCACACTAGGTATCGGAGACATAGCTTGCTGCAGCGAGCCCAGTGATGAGCGCTTGTTTTTAATTAGCTCAATGGAGCGACGTCTTTTCGCTCTTCGTTCAGCGAGTGCAATCTCTCGGTCGGATGCTACGGTAGCCCTGATGAGAAAGTTATCTAGTGTCCCTTGTTTATCTCCTCCACCTATTAAGGATGTTAATGTGGGGGCAATTGTAGTCATGTTACTTGGTAAACACTAAGAATAGTTCCCCAGAAACACAATTGGGGTATTTATATTCACGGGCCTACAATTAAACACCCCATGCAATTATGAACGGCACAGTTAAGTAGGCTGTATTATTGATAAGGCTAGGTACATATAATAATAACTGACCTTGCCATGGTTAAGTCCACAAAACAGAGGGGGATGGCCCAGCCCGGCCTCTTCTGGCCTATGAGGGCCTAAGAGGGCCCGCCCTTTGCCCGGGCTTAGCCCGGCTTGCCCACGTGCGTCCCACGTACACCAGGCCTTGGTCAGTAATATAGGAAAAAGAAGTGGGGGCGGGAAGAGGACCAGCTGCGGCAGATTAGGCAACACACTGCCCGCTGGTCCTCGCAGTCCCGCTGGGGCCCAAAGTGAGTCACTTAACAGCCCGCTAGCAAAAGTCTCCTACTCGAGCGGCTCCCGCGAAGCGGGGGCCGCGAGAAGTGGGCTCCAATCCAGGGGGTAAACAGCAAGTAAGCACACCACTCCCGTGGCTTCTACAACGCAGGAATCCGCCGAGATGGAATCAGCACAGCACTTTACACTGTCCAGAAGGTGAGGCGGGAAGAGGACCAGCTGCTGCAGATTAGGCAACACACTGCCGGCTGGTCCTCGCAGTCCCGCTGGGGTCCAAAGTGAGTCACTTAACATCCCGCTAGCAAAAGTCTCCTACTCGAGCGGCCCCCGCGAAGCGGGGGCTGCGAGAAGTGGACTCCAATCCAGGGAGTAAACAGCAAGTAAGCACACCACTCCCGTGGCTTCTACAACGCAGGAATCCGCCGAGATGGAATCAGCACGGCACTTTACACTGTCCAGAAGGTGGGGGCGGGAAGAGGACCAGCTGCAGTAGATTAGGCAACACACTGCCCGCTGGTCCTCGCAGTCCCGCTGGAGTCCAAAGTGAGTCACTTAACAGCCCGCTAGCAAAAGTCTCCTACTCGAGCGGCTCCCGCGAAGCGGGGGCCGCGAGAAGTGCGCTCCAATCCAGGGGGTAAACAGCAAGTAAGCACACCACTCCCTTGGCTTCTACAACGCAGGAATCCGCCGAGATGGAATCAGCACAGCACTTTACACTGTCCAGAAGGTGGGGGCGGGAAGAGGACCAGCTGCGGCAGATTAGGCAACACACTGCCCGCTGGTCCTCGCAGTCCCGCTGGGGTCCAAAGTGAGTCACTTAACAGCCCGCTAGAAAAAGTCTCCTACTCGAGCGGGTCCCGCGAAGCAGGGGTCGCGAGAAGTGGGCTCTAATCCAGGGGGTAAACAGCAAGAAAGCACACCACTCCTGTGGCTTCTACAATGCAGGAATCTGTGTAGTGATATAGCAGTAGCTTGACTTGGACTTGGACTTCAATTCCCCAATGGGATACTACAGGGGCCCTGAATTGGAGAAGTTTAAGAGAGCTATATATAACACCATACTACAAGCAATTGGGAACGACGTGGTCGATGATATGAACAATTGAACGGCACCCATGGAACTGACCCTAACGTATACAGCCAAATGGACATCAAATACGAAATACATTTTCATATCAGTAGGTAATGCCGGACAACACCCACCACACACATTATTTTCATCCTGGCCTCGACTTCCCTGCAAAAGCAAAATTGCAAGTATGTGTTTGAACAGTTTGCTCTTTCCAGCATCCTCTCCTCTTAGTTACTTTTATACTGGCCAAAGCCTGAGGGCACTCAGATGGAACATTCTGAGGTTAATTCTTGAGGTAACAGGAGAAGAGGTACAACGCAACTAGTCCCAAATGGAGGAACGAGAGCCAATGTTCCACCATACTTTAGATTATACTTATAAAAGCAAGCTTTTATAAGTATAATCTAAAGGAGCAAGCAAGCAGAGGATTTTTGTCGGGCGCAGAAGGAGTGTCCCACGCTTGAAGGCATGCGGCGACAGGCCAAAGCCCAAGCAATGAACAAGGAGACCGGCAACTATCATGTGTATTGGGAGGATGGCCTCCTGTACAGTGAGCCAAGGGTTCCGGTTAGGCGTGGGCGGAAAATCCGTTCCGCTCGCGGATTTTGCGGATTTTCGGGAAATCCGCAATCCGCGAGATTTGCGAATTTCCCGCAAAATCCGCAAATCCGCGAGCAGCGGATTTTGCTCGCACTGCTCGCACTGTTCGCGTGAGTTCGCGCCCCGCGAATAAGTGCAAAATTGCAGAAATACGATTTTAGCAAAACTGAAAGTAACTACTTACCAGGTTCAAAAGTTCAGGCTCATCATTAGTAGCCATTTCCTGGAGTGCTTCCTGAGGGGCCCCTCCAGAGTTCAGTTGCCAGTTGAAACTAGTATGTGACCCTGCTCTGAACCTCAGAATAGTTACACATATGCCACAAAGGTCCTGAATTACAGCTAAGGGAGACAAGCAGGAGCCAGGCTGGAAGTTAAAATCCATTAATCAGCCCCTAATTCATTATTGTCAGTTGGGGCAGGGCAGGTGTTGTAACTAATTTTGCAACAATGAAAGCACTTAGCAAGTGCAAAAGATCACTAATCAGGGCGCACTAAGGAAGCAGGTGCCAGCTAAAAAAATATTCTGTGACACATGAATCAGCCCCAAATTAATTCAGGTCACTTGAGGCAGGGAAGGTGTGCTTTGCTTTGCCGAAAATAATGTACACTGGACAACCAGAGGGTGTGGTGATGAAACAGAGGGTGGCATGGGTGGGCCAGAGGGTGGCATGAGTAGTCAGAGAGTGGCAGTGGTGACAGAGAGTGGCAGTGATGAAGAAGAGTGTCCCAAACAGGCTGGACACGTAGAAACAACAAGTTCGCGAAACTTGCGACCCGACAGGTAAGTTCGCAATTTGCGAAAGTGTACAAAACCCTCGCGAACTGGCAGAAACACGGGCGAACACAAAAAAAAAAAAAATCCGCAAATTCGCGGGAATTCGCGGATTTTGCGGATTGCGAATCCGCAAATCCGCAAAATTCGCGAACGCGAGATCCGCAAAATTCGCTCATGCTTAGTTCCGGTGCATGGATCATCGAGGGCCTTAGTGGTCCCCCAGTGTTACCTGGCCTTTTTAATGGAACTGGCGCATGAGATACCTTTTGCTGGACACCTGGGCCAGGACAAGACCTTTGCAAGGCTAGTCCCACATTTCTATTGGCCTAGGATGAGAGTTGCCTCTGACACCTATTGCAAGACCTGCAAGACTTGCCAGGCCAGTGGCAAGATGGGGACCAAATTGAAGGCCCCATTGGAACCACTCCCAGTGGTCGGGACCCCTTTCGAGCGGGTCGGAATTGACATCATTGGGCCGTTGGACCCTCCGACCTCTGGGGGAAATTGGTTCATTCTGGTGTTGGTGGACCACGCCACTCGGTACCCGGAGGCCATCCCTCTGAGGATCGTTACTGCACCTGTAGTGGCGCGGGCCCTGATGCGGATATTCAACCGAGTGGGATTCCCCAAGGTCGTGGTGTCTGACAGGGGCACAAATTTCATGTCGGCCTACATGCAGGCCATGTGGAAGGAGTGCGGAGTGACCTATCGGTTCTCCACTCCTTACCACCCCCAGACTAACGGGCTCGTAGAGCGCTTCAACAAGACCTTGAAGGGGATGATCCGGAGTCTGCCAGAAGACCTGAGGCGGAAATGGGACATCCTCCTCCCTTGCCTGCTGTTCTCGTACCGCAAGGTACCCAAGAAGGGAGTCGGGTTCAGCCCCTTCGAATTGCTCTATGGCCATCCCGTTAGGGGACCCCTCGGTCTGGTCAAAGAGGGTTGGTAGAAGACTTCAAAGAAGCTTCCCCATGATGTTGTCAGCTACATGCTGGCATTCCGCAGCCAGATGGCCAAGCTGTGGAAGGAAGCCTCAGACAATCTGGAGGCTAGCCAAGCCATCATGAAGGAGTGGTATGACCGCCACGCTCGGACGGAAGAGTTGGATGCTGGACAGAAGGTGTGGGTTATGGAGCCTGGGGAGCTTAGTGCCCCCCAGGACCGGTGGACTGGTCCGTACGAGATTGTGGAGCGTAGAGACCAGACGACCTACGTCGTGGACCTGAAGACCACCCGACAGCCCCACCGGGTGCTCCACGTCAACCGCCTGAAGCCTCACCATGAGCGATCGGAGATTGCTCTCCTCATGGTGACGGATGGGAGAGAGGAGGAGGAAAGTGAGCCTCTTCCTGACCTTCTAGCGGCTCAGGAAAAGGATGGTTCAGTGGAGGGAGTTGTCCTCTCCCCATCCTTGACCCGAGAACAACAGAGGGAATGCCGCCAGGTGTTGGCGCAGCACGCCTCATTGTTCTCCCTCACACCTGGAATTACACATCTGTGTACCCATGATAAGGACACAGGGGACAGTCCGCCAGTGAAAACCAAGTCTTACCGGCTGTCCGACAAAGTAAAGAACAGCATCCAGGGTGAGGTGACCAAGATGCTGGAGTTGGGTGTGATCGAACCCTCCAGCAGCCCGTTGGCTAGTCCGGTTGTGTTGGTGCCGAAAGCAGCTCCACCGGGCACCACACCAGAACTTTGGTTCTGTGTGGATTATCGGGGGTTGAATTCTGTCACCAAGACAGATGCTCACCCGATACCACGGGCAGACGAGCTGATTGACCGGCTGGGAGCAGCCAAGTACCTCAGCACCATCGACTTGACATCAGGGTACTGGCAGATTGCCATGGCCGATGGAGCAAAGGAGGAGACAGCGTTCTCCACCCCCGGGCCACTTTCAATTTCGAGTGATGCCCTTCGGGCTCAAGAATGCTCCGGCCACCTTCCAGCGGTTGGTGAACCAGGTGTTATCTGGCCTGGAGTCCTTCTCAGCAGCATACCTGGATGGCATGGCTGTCTTCAGTAGCACCTGGGAGGACCATCTGCAGCATCTCCAGGAGGTGCTGCGGGCATTACAACGCGCTGGCTTGACCATCAAGGCTAGCAAGTGCCAGATTGGACATGGATCTGTCATGTACCTGGGGCACTTAGTGGGCGGAGGTAAGGTGCAACCCCTCCAGGCCAAAATTGAGACCATCATGGCCTGGGAGCCCCCCAAAACTCAGACTGAGGTCCGAGCTTTCCTCGGCCTCACTAGCTATTACCGCAGGTTCGTCAAGGGATATGGCACCATCGTGGCCCCCTTGACTGAGTTGACGTCCAAAAAGCAGCCACGCAAGGTCATCTGGACAGCTGCTTGCCAGGAGGCATTCGAAACACTGAAGCGCGCGATGTGCACCGCTCCGGTGCTGGCCACTCCGGACTTCCAAAAAGAATTCATCGGGCAGACAGATGCCTCAGAGCATGGCATAGGTGCCGTGCTATCGCAACTCAACGATGATGGCCAAGACCAACCTGTGGCCTTCATCTCTAGAAGACTCCTCCCTCGGGAACAGCGATGGAGTACCATCGAGCGAGAAGTCTTCGCTGTGGTCTGGGCTTTGAAGAAGTTGAGGCCATACCTTTTTGGATCTCACTTCCTGGTTCAAACCGACCACCGACCCCTTCGCTGGCTCATGCAGATGAGAGGCGAAAACCCAAAGTTTCTAAGGTGGTCCATTTCCCTACAGGGGATGGACTTTAGGGTGGAACATCGGCCCGGAGCTGACCACGCCAATGCTGACGGTCTCTCCCGGTTTTTCCGCCTTAGTGACGAGAACTCCCTAGAGGTTGGTTAGCTCTCCCCACTTTCAGCTGGGGGGACGCATGTTAGACCTGTCAGCCCTAGGGTGGTCTTTCCCTGTGATTTTTTGCCCTTGCCTCATTTTTCCCACCTTCTTTTTTTTGGCCCTTAGGTCTTCGGGCACCTTTTCATGGCTAATCTGTGTTAGGGTGCAGGTGCTCTATACTTCCAACATGGCTGCAACTGGCCCCTGCTACTGCAGCGTGGTCTTTTAGGTAGCACCCTAGTTGCCAGGAGCAGGCTGGGTCCCCATACAATGTTGCAACACCAGCCACCCAGCCCCTGTCCATAGTTAGAGTGGGGAAGCTCCTGGAACCTTCCAGAAGGAAGGCGGACCTGACTTTTCCCGCCTTAGAGAGTGGTCACCTGACCTGGGCATATATAAGCAAGGGAGGGAACTTTTTCTAGTCAGTTGGGGCATCACTGGCCTGGGGAACCCACACAGGAGTTTTAGGCGGGAGGGCCTAGTTACGAACCTATGCTACTGGGAGTGACAGGATTTAGGTGCTGCCTCTTAAGCTGGGTGAGGTGTCCTAAGCTAGCCCCCTGATCTGGCCCGGTGGTAGGGAACCCCAGGGTCCATCTGCAGTGACTGAGGAAAAACTCTTCAAGCCTTCAACTCATCACCCCCCTCTTCCACTTCAAGAAACAACCATCTAAGGGCACAGAACCATCCAAGCGCCAAGAAAACTGCTTTCCTGTGACCAGAGACTGCTGGGGGAGCGACCAGGTACTGGACTGTGCTGCCCTGCGCACCCCCCTGCCTTCACCTGGGCCTACCTGTCTCCCCCTGACTGAACTGTGTGACAAGCGCGATAATGTGCTCCCATTCTGCCTGCCCTGAGCTAACTAGGCACTCGTGAATCTAGCGCTGAAGTCCCCTGTGAGGCACTGGAATCCCAAGGCGTTTTTCCCCTCAGGAATCATCCTGCCTGCGAGGCGCTGCATTGGCCCCCAAGTGCTCACCTGCTGTCCCCGAGCGCTGTGCCCTGAAGCGTTAATTGCCAGGCCAACTCACCACCACAGCCCGGAGCCGCCCGCGCCCTCCTGGGGCGTCGAGGAATCTCCTCAGAGGGAGCGTGTATCCCCCCTCGGCGGCCCCCGTATGCCAGGAGTGGGCCGCCGGAATTCTCGGTAGGCCGCGCTGGGCCGGGAAGCACCTCCATTTGGAGCGCTGCCTCAGCCTGACCCCCACGGCGGCCCCCGTAGGCCAAGAGAGGGCCGCTGCATTGCGCCCGTCAGGCCGCACTGGACATGAAGCCACCCTGGGCCTTGGTCACGTGAGCGGGAGCGCCGCCGCGTCATCGGCCGCGCCCCCGCCCAAGCCGCACAGCCATGCTTCTATATAAATTGTCTCCAAATTGCGGACCCCTGCCTTGCCAGAGGTTGTGTTTTTATTGAATGCTTCCTTTGCTAGGAACATCCATGATACACAAGAGGTTTGGATAGAAAATGGGTAAGGAATGATTGGGATTGCTTGGTGGGCAGAATGGGGCAACAGGCGCACACCCAACAGTCAGTCATGTTGACTACAATGTGATTTTGATGAAGGGTCTGGATGAACTTGTTATTCCAGTACCATTCCCTTTGGGCTTTCTCTTTAGGAGGTAAGTCAAAGTGGTGGTGTTCTGGAGGTGTGGGTATTGGCGGTATAAGCATGTGAAGAATAATGAGAGGGACCCTTAAAGATCTCAAGGGAAATGAGGTGCATATACCTGGAACAAGAAAGCTTCCCTTGATCCCACAGTTACATATGTGGGACCAAGGCCCAGGGTGGCTTCAGGCCCACTGTGGCCTGACGGGCGCGATGCGGCGGCCCTCTCCTGGCCTACGGGGGGCCGCCGTGGGGGTCAGGCTGAGGCGGCACTCCAAACGGAAGGTGCTTCCCGGCCCAGCGCGGCCTACCGAGGATTCCGGCGGACCTCTCCTGGCATACGGGGGCCGCCGAGGGGGGATACACCCTCCCTCTGAGGAGATTCCTCAATGCCCCAGGAGGGCGCGGGCGGCTCCGGGCTGTGGCTGTGAGTTGGCCTGGCAATTAACGCTTCAGGGCACAGCTCTCGGGGACAGCAGGTGAGCGCTTGGGGGCCAATGCAGCGCCTCGCAGGCAGGATGATTCCTGAGGGGAAAAACGCCTTGGGATTCCAGTGCCTCACAGGGGAACTTCCGCGCTAGAGTCACGAGGGCCCAGTTAGCTCAGGGCAGGCAGGATGGGAGCACATTATCGTGCTTGTCACACAGTTCAGTCAGGGGGAGACAGGTAGGCCCAGGTGAAGGCAGGGGGGTGCGCAGGGCAGCACAGTCCAGTACCTGGTCGCTCCCCCATCAGTCTCTGGTCACAGGAAAGCAGTTTTCTTGGCGCTTGGATGGTTTTGCGCCCTTAGATGGTTGTTTCTTGAAGTGGAAGAGGGGGGGTGATGAGTTGAAGGCTTGAAGAGTTTTTCCTCAGTCACTGCAGATGGACCCTGGGGTTCCCTACCACTGGGCCAGATCAGGGGGCTAGCTTAGGACACCTCACCCAGCTTAAGAGGCAGCACCTAAATCCTGTCACTCCCAGTAGCATAGGTTCCTAACTAAGCCCTCCCGCCTAAAACTCCTGCGTGGGTTCCCCAGGTCAGTGATGCCCCAACTGACTAGAAAAAGTTCCCTCCCTTGCTTATATATGCCCAGGTCAGGTGACCACTCTCTAAGGCGGGAAAAGTCAGGTCCGCCTTCCTTCTGGAAGGTTCCAGGAGCTTTCCCACTCTAACTATGGTCAGGGGCTCGGTGGATGGTGTTGCAACATTGCATGGGGACCCAGCCTGCTCCTGGCAACTAGGGTGCTACACTAAAAGACCACGCTGCAGTAGCAGGGGCCAGTGGCAGCCATGTTGGAAGTAGAGAGCACCTGCACCCTAACACAGATTAGCCATGAAAAGGTGCCCGAAGACCTAAGGGCCAACAAAAAGAAGGTGGGAAAAATGAGGCAAGGGCAAAAAATCACGGGGAAAGACCACCCTAGGGCTGACAGGTCTAACAGCCTAGTAGACAGTTTATGGTGAAAGTTGTAGTCCTGTCTTTGAAAATGTGTCCATAATGGGGGATATTGAGTACCTGAAGGCCTAAAGTAGTCATTTTGAGGGTGGAGTGGGGATCTATAGTAATCAATCGGGGGTAAAGGTAAAGGTAAGGGTAAAGATCTTGGGCGGACATCCTGGAATCGTGAGAGAGAACCAAAGTGATCGTCTCGATAGTTTAATTTGGGCCCATGGCAACCCACCTCTCGCCGGGTTACTGGTCTGGTATACTCGTCATAGTGATAAGATGGCAGCCTAAAATTATTAGGGGGGTATCAGATTTCTAGGGTAAAAAAAGGTCAGATCACGAGCTGTAATAGCATTGCTCTCCTCATGGGGAAACCAATCTAAAATGTATCTGACTGCCCTAGCATCTCTAAAGTTTAATGTAATAATATCCCCTGTGATGTTTTTTATACTAGGACCTAGCCAGGGAAGACGTCTGGCATATAAAATGTCACCGTTCATATTAGGGGGAATTGGTCGATTCTTCCTAAGCCAGAATATGACTTTATTTTTTGATTGTGTGTGGTTCTCATTTTTGCCATCTTCCAGAGCCGGAACTCCAGTGAGGACTACCACTAGTGGGGCTGCTTCTGGGGGTAGATCTACTTTAAATCTCTTTGGGTAGGGTGGCCTTAGTAAGTCTTCTCGTTCATTAGTTGAAGAGGGATTTCCTGGGGGATTAGTTTTAGGTTTTTTCCTGAGGGTTGGATTTTGGTCCTACCTGTGCCACCTTGTCGTTGGTTGTTGTCTTTTGCAGGGATTTTCCAGTGGGTGTTGATTTTGGGGGTTTCGGATTTGATTGTTTTATGGTTTTGGTTTTAGCTTTAGTCGCTGTTTGATCAGTTACATTTGGGGGTGAAACAGTGCTAATACTAATGGGGACTGATGGTGGCGCCGGGGTTATCTGGACTCCTTCTTTAATTACATCAATTGCTTGTTCTAGGTATTCCAACTGTTGGGCTATTTTTTGTAACCTTGCTACTAAAGGCAATATAAATGATCTAATTAGCTTTTCTAAGTTACCCATTAAATCAATACTGGAAGGATCAACCAAGGGGTCAGTCAGAGGGAGAGGTGAGTCAGTCACTAATACTGCTGGAGTAGGAACATTTAGTGGTAAACTCTTCGATTTGGATGAGTCTATTGTACTGGTCTTATTTTCCTGTAGTCTTCTCCCCCCCTTTCTTCTTCTTTTCGGTGGAGGGCCTTGTTGTCGTGAGTTTTTACGGGGTTTGTTACATTTTTTAACGGAATCTGTTTGTGGTGTCGGAATATCTACCAAAGTGTCAGTTTCCCGAGTCAAGTTATCTGAGGAGACAGAAAAATTCATAAGCGGGTCATTGTTGTAGTCGGGAGGGGGAGTAATAACTTGAAGGAGTAAGGGAATACTTTCTCCAAGCGATATGTCTAATCCCGCACTTTCTTCCTGCACACTAGGTATCGGAGACATAGCTTGCTGCAGCGAGCCCAGTGATGAGCGTTTGTTTTTAATTAGCTCAATGGAGCGACGTCTTTTCGCTCTTCGTTCAGCGAATGCAATCTCTCTGTCGGATGCTACGGTTGCCCTGATGAGAAAGTTATCTAGTGTCCCTTGTTTATCTCCTCCACCTACTAAGGATGTTACTGTGGGGGCAATTGTAGTCATGTTACTTGGTAAACACTAAGAATAGTTCCCCAGAAACACAATTGGGGTATTTATATTCACGGGCCTACAATTAAACACCCCATGCAATTATGAACGGCACTGTTAAGTAGGCTGTATTATTGATAAGGGGCCGAGCCCAGGTACATATAATAATAACTGACCTTGCCATGGGTAAGTCCACAAAACAGAGGGGGATGGCCCAGCCCGGCCTCTTCTGGCCTATGAGGGCCTAAGAGGGCCCGCCCTTTGCCCGGGCTTAGCCCGGCTTGCCCACGTGCGTCCCGCGTACACCAGGCCTTGGTCAGTAATATAGGAAAAAGAAGTGGGGGCGGGAAGAGGACCAGCTGCGGCAGATTAGGCAACACACTGCCCGCTGGTCCTTGCAGTCCCGCTGGGGTCCAAAGTGAGTCACTTAACAGCCCGCTAGCAAAAGTCTCCTACTCGAGCGGCTCCCGCGAAGCGGGGGCCGCGAGAAGTGGGCTCCAATCCAGGGGGTAAACAGCAAGTAAGCACACCACTCCCGTGGCTTCTACAACACAGGAATCCGCCGAGATGGAATCAGCACAGCACTTTACACTGTCCAGAAGGTGGGGCGGAAGGAGGACCAGCTGCTGCAGATTCGGCAACACACTGCCCGCTGGTCCTCGCAGTCCCGCTGGGGTCCAAAGTGAGTCACTTAACATCCCGCTAGCAAAAGTCTCCTACTCGAGCGGCCCCCGCGAAGCGGGTGCTGCGAGAAGTGGACTCCAATCCAGGGGGTAAACAGCAAGTAAGCACACCACTCCTGTGGCTTCTACAATGCAGGAATCCGCCGAGATGGAATCAGCACAGCACTTTACACTGTCCAGAAGGTGGGGGCGGGAAGAGGACCAGCTGCGGCAGATTAGGCAACACACTGCCCGCTGGTCCTCACAGTCCCGCTGGGGTCCAAAGTGAGTCACTTAACAGCCCGCTAGAAAAAGTCTCCTACTCGAGCGGGTCCCGCGAAGCAGGGGTCGCGAGAAGTGGGCTCTAATCCAGGGGGTTAACAGCAAGAAAGCACACCACTCCTGTGGCTTCTACAACGCAGGAATCTGTGTAGTGATATAGCAGTAGCTTGACTTGGACTTGGACTGCAATTCCCCACTTCTTCCCAATGGGATACTACAGGGGCCCTGAATTGGAGAAGTTTAAGAGAGCTATATATAACACCATACTACAAGCAATTGGGAACGACGTGGTCGATGATATGAACAATTGAACGGGACCCATGGAACTGACCCTAACGTATACAGCCAAATGGACATCAGATACGAAATACATTTTCATATCAGTAGGTAATGCCGGACAACACCCACCACACACATTATTTTCATCCTGGCCTCGACTTCCCTGCAAAAGCAAAATTGCAAGTATGTGTTTGAACAGTTTGCTCTTTCCAGCATCCTCTCCTCTTAGTTACATTTATGCTGGCCAAAGCCTGAGGGCACTCAGATGGAACATTCTGAGGTTAATTCTTGAGGTAACAGGAGAAGAGGTACAACGCAACTAGTCCCAAATGGAGGAACGAGAGCCAATGTTCCACCATACTTTAGATTATACTTATAAAAGCAAGCTTTTATAAGTATAATCTAAAGGAGCAACACTATTGCGACAAATACAGATGTATTCGTTGTATGAAATATAGTGTTTTGGAACCTATTTGGATAGACTGTGGTATTAGATAAAGATTGTGTCTTACATAGGTTTTTCTGTCTCAATTATGCAGGTCATAATTATGTATGAGTGAAGTCTCCTTTTTTGTGTAAACTAAATGTTGTTTCTTTGATGTTTGTTAAAATCAACTCAGTTGCATCACTGTTGTAATCCAATTTAGTTTTTTAAGAGTCTGAAGGTGTCAAAATACTTCTTTTAATAAAGGGTAATTTATAATTGTAATTGTTCAACAAATCGTCTTGCTAATTATTGTTTATTTGTGTAACTGTGGGATCAAGGGAAGCTTTCTTGTTCCAGGTATATGCACCTCATTTCCCTTGATATCTTTAAGAGTCCCTCTCATTATTCTTCACATGCTTATACCGCCAATACCCACACCTCCAGAACACCACCACTTCGACTTACCTCCTAAAGAGAAAGCCCAAAGGGAATGGTACTGGAATAACAAGTTCATCCAGACCCTTCATCAAAATCACATTGTAGTTAACATGACTGACTGTTGGGTGTGCGCCTGTTGCCCCATTCTGCCCACCAAGCAATCCCAATCATTCCTTACCCATTTTCTATCCAAACCTCTTGTGTATCATGGATGTTCCTAGCAAAGGAAGCATTCAATAAAAACACAACCTCTGGCAAGGCAGGGGTCCGCAATTTGGAGACAATTTATATAGAAGCAGGTCTGGTAACGTGTCCACCACCCCATGTACTGTCACAAATATGACTGTAGCCGAACGAAGCGAAGTAGAGATGTTCAGTAACTCCGGAAGGCCCACTTTTTCCAGATCAATGAAGAGAGAAGCATTCCGGCCTCTGATGACGTTATCACTACAGATCATTGAGCAATAATGTATGATTTGTATAAAAGGTCTGGGGTCGATACGCTTTGGCGTTAGTGTTAAATATTGCTGGAATTTGTTAGCATGAACTGAAAGCCATTTTGTATTTCTGGCAGCCATCTTGTTTGCCATGTGCTGCCACGAGCTCGCCATGTGCTCTGTCCCCCCTCAGTGTTGACTGCTCTTGTAATCTGCCTAGAAAAGAACTATATTTAGCATCTTCCACCTTCGCACATGCTCAGTTGAGCTTACAGCTGTCTTTGCAGCTGTTTCTAGTCTGTAAATGTCAGGATGTGTTCACCAGAATTAGCAACTGTTAGCTCCTCCTACTTTGTTGAGCAATCAGATCTTGCATGTCCATATTAGTCATTTTGCATGCTTACCTGAGCCAGGACTGCCACTTGGTCTTATGCTGACTATGTATCCCTAAGTAACAGTAGTAGTATGTCCTATCATATCAAAATAGTAATAAACCTGGTTTGGCATTTGTTGGTGTGAAGTGTCAAAGCCTCAAGATTAAGAAAGACTCAAGATCAATAAGACTAGAAGTAGTACAAGAGGACGACCCAAAGGACTGGACTCAATGGCTAGAGCTACTGATGAATCTGAATTTTATTTAAAACCTTTTAAATAAAGAGTGGTCAACTGGGCAAGCTTAGCTACTACAGTACAGACAGACGAATAGTAGTAGTAGTACAGAGAGTCATCATAGCAGAGGCCGGGATAACAAGATTTTCGAAACAGCACAGATTGAAGGATAATTGTTGGTAAAAAATAGCATTAGGAAATGGAAACAATAGTTCGGGAAAAATATGGTGCAGTAAAAGTTATGGAATAAGAATTATTATTAAAAACAGGAAGACTTACTAGGACCAGCAGAAGAGCCCACGTTGGTGTCCTCCTCTTGCTGTTCTTGTCCCGAGGACTGCGCACATCTGCCTGCCCCTGGGTGCTGAACGGGAAAGATATAAGAAAGAGACAAACATTGATGGATGGTGTCAAACAAATAAAATATTTTTAAAGAATGGTCAAAAACACTTATATAAACAACAATTGCAATAACTAAATTGACCAATCTCATCTGGTCAACAAGTAGTACGGGGGATTCGTGGATCGACTACTTACTATTTATCAACACTAATCCAGTCTTCCATTCTGATTCCAGAATACTAACTAAGCCTAAGTACGACGTACCACCTGACCTAGCCCACCTATTCCAGGCGTGCCAATTGTACATTAAGTATGCATTTCCACTTCTTTTAGTCCTCAACAATGCATATGGTCAAATGGAGGACACATGACTACATATTTGTATACACCAAATTTTTGGTTGATTGATTGATGCTGATGTTCTGCTAGTGCTAAGCCTATTACCACTTATTGAACAAACTCGAAAAGGTTCTAATAAAGACTAGGGTACTAGCAGCAGGTGACGTAACAGAGGGGGCATCACGCATACCACTAAAAAATCACAAACTCATACAAAGTAACTAAACCTAAGTATCAATCCGCCAGTATCTCTTAGTGACAGGACAAAGTAAGGACTAGAGTCACAATTGCATTACGTAACTCAATTTCTCTAAAATAATCTCTTACATAATCACACTAAGCGAGCGCAAATGTGAAGTTGCAAACAAGTAAGATTAGTAGTAGCGCAGAAGAGCACTTGTGTCATAACAATCACAGAAGACTTTTAAACATAATTAACCTGTAAGCAGCAGCATTCTAGCTGGTGAGACAAAAAATGTATTCGCAATATAATTATATAACACAGAGCAGAAGAACAGACACAAAGCACTAATAGATAAATAGTTACTCACCAAGAACCGGGACCTCCACTCCTAGCAGGTCCAGCAGGTCCTGCTTCCGGTCCAGGATGTCGGACCACCGGTGCGTCAACTGGGCGTGGGTGCGCCTGACCCCAGAGCAGCGGAACACTGTCCAGCGTACCTTCCCTCACCGCTGCCGACGCTCCTTGAG
Organism: Lissotriton vulgaris; assembly: GCF_964263255.1. Lineage (NCBI taxonomy): Eukaryota > Metazoa > Chordata > Amphibia > Caudata > Salamandridae > Lissotriton > Lissotriton vulgaris. The sequence goes on along the minus strand of NC_141699.1, from coordinate 838,811,525 downwards.
CCCATACCCAGGCCTGCCACCTGCTGCCAGGGTTGAGGGGAGGTGGCGCTGCACAAAGAAAATGAGTGCAGCCGACTCCACCTCCCCAAATATGGCCCGCGCCTGCACCCCTTGTGGGCGCCGACTTCGCAAGGAAGGCGGTCGCGGCTCTGGCTGAGGCGAGCCCTACCCTTGGACATGGTTCTGGGGAGAGTGAGACGGGGCGGGAAAGAAAAGGTAATAAAATGTAAAAAGTAAGTAAAAAAATGAAAATAGCAGGCAATAGGAAAAGAGTGAAAAAGTAGCTAAAAAACACACAAAAAGAAGACAGAAACCAAAAATATAGATGAAGGAAAATAGTCAGAGAGATAATAAATAAAAAAGATTTTTAAAAAGTGCCTTGAAACAAAGGTTTGGAAATATAGAGGGAGGATTAAAAATCTGCCCCAGAACCATATCAATAGAGTGAAAAACAAGATGGCCGTGCCCATTGCGACCACGTGCACAAGTTTGCATGATATTTTCTTCCCGAGCACGCAAAAAGCATCGCGAACACGTAAAAGCGTTCACAAACATGAAATACGTACCGCGAACGGGCGCGAGCATGCATTGCTCGACCCGGAACAGGAAGTAAGCATCGCGAGCGGGCGGGACAAGTGAAAACAAGATGGCCGCGCCCATGGGCGACCACATGGGTAAGTTGGCGAGACGTGATCACACAGAAAATATCGCGTACGTGCGGGAAAAAACTTCTGCATCTTCGCGATATTTTCGCGTGTTTGCTGAGATTTTTAACATTTTTTAGATAGTTTGCAAAAGTGAATTTCGCAAATTCCGCCCACCCCTAGTAGGGACCACAAAAAGTTACAAAAGTAATCAGGATTCACTCCGGGACTCTGGGACTCAGAGGCACATTGTAGCCTTTGGGAATGGAAATGATGGACTCAAACTGAGTAAGAAATCTATGTCAGATAGGTACCTGTTCCTCTGGTAAAATATAGCGCAGGCCAAACAGGGGAAGCCCACCATCTACCAGTAGCTCCAAATCCCCTGGAGAGAAGGCACAGTCGCTCTCACCTGCATGGCCTGGCATGATTGCTCCCAGAGGTGGCAAACAGCAGCTGAAGGGGAGGAGGTCTTGATAGCAGCCGTGGACATATTGACTATTTTATCGCCATGTGACCTCCATGACACAAATAATCAGTGTGGTGCATTACTGTGCATAAATGCAAACTGTGCGAGGTGCACTGTACATCGGTGTTGGCTGTTTCTGACCTACAATTTCCGGAAATTTACATTATTGTGCTAAGAATATTTTCCTAATGTATAATTTGCATATTTATGTCACAGACATGTGAATGCCACAATAGGGGTTATTGGTGGATGTTGAACAGTAGACAATTATCATGTGGATAATGTATTATGCTTTCTGAACCAGTTATGTATTGTCACATTAATTTTGGCTTACTCTTCATCTATGTTACTCTGGACACTGTGAACAATGTTCAAATTTGTTGTCACTCCACACACAGGTACCCCTACGAGAGGGAGGAGATGGCAGCCTCCAGTGTACTGCTCATTTCCACACCTTCAGACCATAGAAGAAAGGGATGTAATCAAAAACTTTCATTTGAATAGGCAAACAATACAAGATTTATGGCATCAGTTGTAGCCTGATCCCTTCCTCAAAACACTAATCCCACCTATTGTGAGAATTATGGCAGTATTGCATTTTCTGGCCACAGCTTTCAATAAACTGTAGCTATATCTGGTGGTGTGTCACAACCAATTTTCAGTGCTGTACTACAAAAAATGCTATCAGCAATGATGAGACACATTGATAGATACATCCAGTTCCCCAGATGTGAGGATTTAGCCAATGTGCAGGTTGACTTCTATGCATTTGGTCACCTCCCACATGTGGTTGGAGTCATTGATGGCACCCATATTGCCTCAGTACCACTGCAAGCCATGGAACGACTTTACTGTGACAGGAAGCACTCCTCCCTGAGATGTGAACATCAGTTGTTACATGTCAGACAAATGAGAATAGGCAAAATCACAATTGCATCTTGTTTTCTGTACCTAAAACAGGGCCTCATGGTAGTTGTAGTCATTTCAATCTCTGCTTCCCAACACTTGCAAAATGGTTAATGTTACAAACCTGTTGTCAAAATGCAGTTGGGCTGTCTCATACATTTACATATTGACACATATCATGGGTCTGGGGATGAGGATTTAATAGTAATACACTTACAGACACCATTCCAATATGTGGCATTGTAGGAGAGTAGGGTCTGCTTTCCTATGGTCACCCCAATTTTTGCTTTTTGCTTCACTGGTTTTCGACTTAATGTGGCTGTGGGCCTGCTAATTAGACCCACAGCCCTGCTGTTTTCTCTCTAAATTCACACCCATGTACTTTAGGTACATCACCAATTGGGATTGGGTCACCTTATGAGCCCCTGTACAGAGTACTATAGGTACCCAGGGCATAGGTGCATCCAAGGCCTACCAGGGGCTGCAGCATATCTTTTGCCACCCCTGGCTGGTCATCCAAACTGACACAACTGGCTGATCACTCAGCTGGGGCAAGGTCGTGTAATCACCCCTTGCTTAGATATAGTATACATATGTCTAAACCTATATCTGGACACATATACACCTATAAGTCACTCCTATGGCAGGCCTTAACAATCCTGGAGGCAGAGTGCTTGGTTTTATGTGAGAGGGTGCTCTAGCATGAGCTGAGCCTGTCTACAGCTTTTGGAACCATGTCCTTATAGCTGTTCTGGGATATTGCCATACCATATACTCTTAAGTGCATTATGAACCTCGCGGTTAAATGCTATCTTTGGTTTGGCTTTATCAAAACATGTCGTGTAAGGTGTCATACGCTTTGGAATACTACCCCCTCGCCAGTCCTGGCGACGGGGGTAGGATTCCACCCTTCTAGAGGGAGAAGACATGTTACTTTCCTTAAACACGGTTAAAACTAACCAGAGCCTCAGCATCACAAAATGGATGCTGCTGCCACAGACACAAGTCTGGCCTCCTGCTGCTGACCGAAACTCCGGCAGGGGAGCCCTGGACAAAAGGTTTCAAAAACAACATATATTCCTAGGCCCCTTACACCTGAAATCCATACTTAAGAAGAAAAAAAGAAATCAAGACCAGTGCAATATTTAATCTATGGAACATCAAGATATAAAATTGCGGATGTAAACATTTGACAGTATTTGGGTAATCTCAGCTGTATTGCCTTTCTTCTGCACTGTGTTTGTTATTCATAGTGTTTGTGAGTGAGTAAGTATGAATAGATGTAATGGTGAGATAGTCTAGGAACGAATGTTGTTGTGATTTTCTGCACTATTTAACTACAACTGGGGCTATGTGATTTTTTTAAATTTAAATCTTGTGTCTAATGAATTTGTTAAACAAAAAATGGTTTTATAATGTATTCCAAAAATCTTACAAATCTGTTTGCTTCTTGAAAACTGAATGAAAACTATAAAAAGAAAAATAAATAAAATGCGAAACAATATATCTGTTTGAAACTTTTTCATGTGCGTTGCATCCATTAATAATTGTAGATTGATTCACTTTGAAATAATATAGGTCAGTTTAGAGGTTCCTTATTGGTGTTTTTTGTTGCTTCTCCCTCCTCTAGACCTAAAATTATTTGTGGTAGTACCCTTTCATGTTACGACGTGGCAGCAGAGACAAGCTTCACGACATCACCTGATCGCAACCTGACATCGCCTGGTTCCTTCCTAGTTCCTTCCTGGTCACTGGCTAGTGACCCAGACTCTGACCCCTCTGCTTTCAGGTACTCTACATCTTCGATCCACCCTTGGATCCAACCGGACTCTTCTCTCCTGGTCGCCTGCAGCATCTTTACCTCCAGGCTCCATAGAACTCCACGACGAGACCCGACGCACTTTGACACCTATGCACCCGCTTCCTGTGGGTGAGGTAACACGAGTACTCTAGTGCTCCTCTAGTGGTTTACACCTCTAGTGTCCAAGTTTTAAGTGGTTAAGTTCTAGTCCAGTCGGAAGACTCCCAAACCTATAACTTTCTAACTTTTACGCACCATTGACTTGCATTGGTGCACGCATGTGCCTATAGACACTGCACCCGCATCCTGTGGGCCTCCTACGTCCTAACTACTGTTAGTCCAGTGTAGCCCCAGTGATTCCTAAGGCCCTAGGCCTTACCATTGTTCGTGACGTGGTTCTTATACCACTATTTTAGTATTTGGTTTTAGGGGCCACCCGGGTCTATCCATATTTGTGCAACGTTTGTATGTTATATGAAGTTCTTTGTTTAACGCTTGTGCTTCTGTCCTCATAAAGAGTACAGGGGATTATTCTAGTAATAAATACATATATTTTATAATATATAACTTGTGTGGTGTCCTTTCATTTGGTATTAAAAGGATTGCATATGGTAAAACAGCTGGCTTCACATGCCCTCTTGAGTTTAGCCTAAGACTGCTTTTGTCCATGCTATCCCTAGGATAGCTGGTCTGTAAGGTTGACTTACAACCAATCACCATAAGGGTCGTTTGGACTGGTGCAAGGTGCTCACTAGAATAGTGATCATCATATACCAGGCCAACTTCTCACATTGGTGTGCAGCGGTTGGGATTTGAGCTTGCTGTTGTTTTACCAATTGTAAACTTTGACAATATCATTTGAAAGATCACATCAAGTACCATAGGTACATATAAACAAAGCTTTAAATACTTAAGTTCTACTGAACTTAGTAGTTGTAGACCAAAGGGCTTAGCACACCCTGACTACAACTCCTAGAGAGGTCCAGTAGGAAAACACTTAGTGTAGGTATGTGAACACACCCACACCTCACTAGTCATGGCTGGCACAGGTGAACCACTCAATTCTCTACCTGTGGAAAGTGACCCTCCCAGGGCACCCTCCAGCTATGAAAAACTCAGCTTCAAAGAATTGAGTGCCTTGTGCACCTCAAGGAGGCTGAAAAGGGTCATAACCCTACCATCCAAATCCTGATACATGTCCTAGAGACAGCTGATCTTGAGAAGGGACCTTGAGCAGGCCCCTCAGGTAATACAGGAGAAGGAGTAAAGCCCCCAGACGACGAGACCATCACCCCAGAAGTTGAGGCTGAAGCCGTAGAAGAAGATGAGGATTCAGATGATCAGGGGATGCCCAGATTCAGGTCAGGAGACTTAGCCAGGCTAACCTAAGTTTGCTTGGGCATGGAGAGGTGTTGCACCTTCCCAGACCAAATAGTAGACTTAACCCAGGCAATAGAAGGGTCAGATCTCCTTCCAGGGAGTCTATCCTCTCTAATGCCTCAAGAGGTTCTCAAAGGGGAATAACTTCCCCCCAGAGAAGAGAGCTTGAGGCTAGGATGAGAGCTGTCCAACTCCAAAGAGAGGGGGAGGAAACAGCCCTGGCCCAAGCTAAACTTGCTTTAGCAAGGGAAAAGAAATTAAGTGGATTAGATTCCACTGGTGGCAGGAATATCCCTAAGGATATAGACAGGTCCTATGATCATAGAAACCTGAGTAAGATTGTGCCCCCTTACAAAGATGGGGATGACATCCACAAATGGATGACTCTCTGGAGAGAGCCTGCATGGTACAGCAGGTTCCCCAAAATCAGTAGGCAGCAATCTTGTGGCTCTCCTTCTCAGAGAAAGGAAGAGACAAACTCCTCACTGTTAGCCCTGAGGATGCTAAAAACTACACTATCTTGAAGAGTTCTCTTATTGATGGGTTTGGCCTAACCACTGAGCAATACAGGTTGTTGTTCAGAGATACCCAAAAAGCTCAGACTCAAGACTGGACTGACTTTGTTGATTGTGCCACTAAGGCTCTGGAAGGTTGGTTACTGGGAAGTAAAGTTAAAGACTATACAGGATTGTACAATCTAATAATGAGAGAACAGATCCTTAATAATTGCCAGAACCAGTTGTTGCACCAACACCTGATTGACTCAGATCTGACCTCTCCCCAAGAATTGGGAAAGAAGGCAGGTAAATGGGTCAGAACCAGGGTTAATCAGAAACCCCAGAACCATGGAGGTGATCAGAAAAAGGCAGACCAGAAGGGTGGAGATCAAAAACAAAAAGACCAGAAGTCTTCTTCAGGCCCCCAAAATACTACTAATGAGGGGGGTCCCAAAATGGAAAGAAAAAGAAGAAGAATGATGGCCCAAAGAAACCTTGGTGCAATTAATGTAAGTCAGTTTCTCACTGGCTTAGTGAGTACACTAAGAAAGGTACAGCCCCTGCCACTGCAGCCCCTAAGGCAACTGCACCCCCTAGTACAGTCAGCAGTGGCAGCCCCAAAACTAAAGCTATAGTGGGGTTAGCCATGGGTACTGAGATGGAGCCTGGCTTAGTCAGAATTCCTACTCAGGCAGTCTTGATCTGTGATGTGGACATGGCTATGACCACTACTGTGAGTCCCAATACTTTGGGCAAGTACAGGCAGACGCCTTTGATTAATGATAAAGTGGCTCAGGCCTACAGGGACACATGTGCCAGTGTCACTATGGTGACACCTAGCTTTGTGGACCCTGGACAATTTGTACTTGGTGATAATTACCTAGTGACCAATGCTACCAATGTCACTACTCCCCATAGTGTGGCAATTGTTAACTTCTCCTGGGGAGGGAAAAATGGCCTCAAGAGAGTTGTGGTGAGTGCATACCTCCCAGTTGAATGTCTTTTGGGCAATGCTCTAGAGGACTCAGTATGGTAAGAAGTGGAGTATAGGACTCATGCAGAGATGCTAGGTATTTCAGCACATGTCCTTGCTGTAGCCAGGTCCCAGGCCAAGAAGTGCCTACCTGAACCTGTGCTGGACCTTGAAACTATAGACCAGAAAAAACCCAAGAGAAAGAGCAAGAGGGTTAAGGCAGTGCCTTCCCCCTTGCCCTAGGTTGAGGATCAGCCCTCTCAGGAGGATGATTCTGTGATACAAGAGGAGACTGTCATGGAAGAGCTTGAACCTGATCAGGTTGAGTTTCTGGGGACAGGGGGACCCTCAAGGGTAGATCTGGGGGAAGGCTCAGTTAACTTGTCCTTCTCTTGAACCCCTCAGACAGCAAGCTGCTACTGAGGCTGCTGGGAATGCTCGAGGTACCCATAAAGTATATTGGGATGATGGGCTCCTTTATTCAGAGGCTAGAGACCCCAAGCTTGGTGCTACCAGGAGGTTGGTTATACCTCTGCAATTTAGGATCTTCCTTCTAACCTTGGCCCATGATATTCCTCTAGCAGGACACCTAGGCCAGAACAAGACTTGGGACAGGCTTGTCCCTCGCTTTCACTGGCCTCACATGTCAGAAGTGTAGGAAGGTGGATTTCTGACTATGGTTACCCCCAAACTTTTTGCCTGGTGTTTAGCTGGTTTTGACTTAGTTGGCCTGGGATCCTGCTATTTAGGGCCCCAGGCTAATTGCTCTCTCCTTAAAATGACTCCATGTACCCTAGGTACATACACAATTGGAACTGGTTCACCTTATAGGCCCCTGTAACAGTGTACCCTAGGTACCCAGGGCATAGGTGTAACCAAGGCCTACCCGGGGCTGCAGCATGTATTATGCCACCCCTGGCCTGGCCTCCATATTTGACACAACTGGCTGATCAATCAGCTGGGGTAAGTTGGTGTAATCACCTCTTACTTAGATATAGTATATCTATATCTACCATATATGGACACATGGTAACCTATAAGTCACTCCTATGGCAGGCCTTGAAAATCCTGGAGGCAGTGTGCTTGGTTTCATGTGAGATGGTGCTCTGGCACGAGCTGAGCCTGTCTGCAGCTGTCGGGAACCACTCCCTTAGCTGTTCCGGGATATTGCCATACCATATACTCTTAAGTGCATTATAATCCTCTCGGTTACTTGCTAACTTTGGTTTGGCTTTATCAAAACATGTCGAGTAAGGTGTCATACGAATTGGGATACTACCCCCTCGCCAATTCTGGCGCCGGGGGTAGTATTCCACCCTTCTAGAGGGACACAACATGTACATAACCTGAACCCCGGTTAAAGTTAAACTCGAGCCTCAGCATCACAAAATGGATGCTGCCACCACAGACACAAGTCTGACCTCCTGCTGCTGGGAGTCCTTCCAGCGAGGGAGGCTTGGACAAAGGGTTTCCTGCCTTGGGAGGTGCGAGCACCACCCCAGACAGGATTTTGTGTATTGGATAGGACAGGGCTGAATAGAATGAGACATGCCTGGGGCACACAAGGTGTCCCTGTGCCTAAGCCAGTCCCAACCGGTGCAGGGCGTGGAGCTGGGCAAAGGAAAGGGGGTGTAACCACCCCCCTTCCTGGTCCCACCCAGAGGAGGGACCTAGCAGGTGATCTGGCCCTTAGATTTGGAATAAGAGTAGGAGCTGTGTCCCAAGACTTCAGATCATCCTGAACTCAACTTGAAACTAAGAAGAAAACTAGACTTCGACATTCTGCTGCACAGAAGACTGAAGAGCATCTCCCTTGTGGCCAAGGAGTGGCCACCCTGTGAAGACAGGCACCATCCAGCAACTCAACATCTGCTTTGCTGCCGCCTCCCGCCGGAGGCCGAGCCCAGAGCCTGACAAGACCCAGACTCCCAGAAATCTCAGAGCCCGATCCACAGTCCCTGAAAAGAAGAGACCCGTGGAGGCACCGAGAGACGTGGGACCGGCCATCTTGAAAGATTCACGAGAAGCTGACTGCGCAGCACCCGAGGCACCCTCGACGCTGTGCTTTGGGGTTTGACAAGCCCCACCACCGAGCAGCATCTGCACCGAAGATCAGCCCCCCAGCATCTCCACGATCTGCGTGGGGCCCTTTTGCAGTTTGCCACTCGACGCGCCATCCCGGTTACTGGCCCGTTGGCTAGTGGCCATCTTGGCGACAAAATCCGAAATCTATACTGCTGGTCTGGTTGCTCCAGACTGGCCCTCGCTCCTGTAAAAAGGAGCACCCCCTCTGACCTTGCTGGTCCGAGTGAGAAGCTTGCATCGTTTCCTGCGTGGCTTGCATTAGCCAAAGCCTGTTTGCTCCAATCAAGAAGCCAACACCGCCATCAGCTAGAGCCTTCGTGGGCAGCTCGTGACTGATGCCTGGACGTCCTCGACCTCTTCATGTCCACGTGGCTGCAGAGACAATCTTCACCTCTTCGCCTGTTTGTACCCAACATTGCCTGGTTCCCTCCCGGTTCCACGGTAGTCACTGGCTAGTGGATTTGAACATTTTCTCCTCTGCTTTCAGGTCTTCACCTCTTCAGATCCACCCTTGGATCCACCGGAACTCACCTCGACGACCCGCCTGCAGCATCTTCATCTACAGGCTCCATAGACCAGCGCGACGAAACCCGACACACTTTGAGACATATGCACCCGCTTCCTGTGGGTGAGGTAACCCTGGCACTCCGGTGCTCCTGTGTAGCAATACACCTCTAGTGTCTGTGTTCCAAGTTGCTAGGTTCTAGGTCATCCGGAAGGTTCCCTTTTCAGTAACTTTGTAAATTTTACGCACCATTCACTTTGCATTGGTGTATGCATGTGCTTTAAGCGCTGCACCCGAGTCCCGCGGACCTTTCCCGACTTAGTCACTGCTAGTCCCGATCAGCTCCAGCGATTCCCCAGGCCCTAGGCCTACTTCCTTTCCGCTTGGTGGTACTTATACCACTATTTTAGTATATGGTTTAGGTGGCCCCTAGGGCTCATCCATATTGTGCAGCTTTTGTATATTTAAACTGTGGTTTGTTTTAACGCATTTGCTTCTGTGCTCATAAAGAGTATAGGGGATATTTGTAGTAAATAAATATATATATATTTTCAATATATATCTGTGTGGTGTCCTTTCATTTGGTATTCAAGGGGATTGTGTATGGTAAAACAGCTTGCTTCACATGCCTTTACAGAGTTTAGCCTAAGACTGCTTTGTCCACACTACTAGGATAGCTGGTCTATAAGGTTGACTTACAACCAATCATCATAAGGGTTGCTTGGCATGGTACAAGGTGATCACTAGAACTAGTGAGCATCATATACCAGGCCAACTTCTCACAAGAAGATGCCAAGGAGTTTTGTCGCTCCTGTGTTACCTGCCAAGCGAGTGGCAAATCAGGTGGCACAACAAAGGCCCCCCTCATACCACTACCTGTGGTGGGGGTACCTTTGAAAGAGTTGGGATAGACATTGTGGGGCCAATGGATCCACAAACAGCATCTGGGCACAGATTTATACTGGTGGTAGTGGATCATGCCACCAGGTATCCAGATGCTATTCCCCTGAGGACCACAACAGCTCCTGTTGTGGCAAGGGCCCTACTTTGAGTTTTCTCCAGAGTGGGCTTTCCAAAGGAGGTACTTTCAGACAGAGGTACCAACTTCATGTCTGGATATTTAAAAGCAATGTGGAAAGAGTGTGGTGTTAACTATAAGTTCACTACACCCTACCATCCACAGTGCAATGGGCTTGTTGAAAGATTCAACAAGACCCTAAAAGGGATGATAAAAGGGTTACCTGAATAGCTTAGGCAAAGATGGGACATCCTTTTACCCTGCCTTCTGTTTGCTTACAGAGAGGTCCCACAAAAGGGGGTTGGCTACTGCCCTTTTGAGCTTTTGTTTGGGCATCCTGTAAGGGGACCCCTGTGTCTTGTGAAGGAAGGATGGGAGTTACCTCTCAAAAAGCCTAAACTTGACATAGTGGACTATGTACATGGTCTCTGCTCCAGGATGGCTGAATACATGGAGAAGGCTTCCAAAAACCTTGAGGCCAGCCAAGAACTCCAGAAAGCTTGGCATGACCAAAAGGCTGTGCTGACTGAGTATCAGCCAGGACAGAAGGTGTGGGTTTGAGTTTGAGTTTGTTTGAGTTTAAAAATTCTTATATAGCGCTCTTACACCAGCGGTTTCATGGCGCTGTAACTGGCAGATCTCCACAATAGACAAGGAAAGGAGGTCTGGTGACAAAGGACTAAATGAAGGTTTTGCTGAAGAAATAAGCTTTAAGTTTCTTTCGAAACTGGGAGTATGGGGTTAGGGATCTGAGATCTAGGGGTAATGAGTTCCAGAGGGTTGGGGCAAGGGTCGCAAATTTTGAGCCCCCCCACTTTTTCCGGCGAAACCGGGGAACTGTCAGGAGGGATTGGGAAGAAGATCGGAGCTCCCTAGTTGGCAAGTAGGGGATAATCTCCGAAGAAATGAATGCAGGGGCCGTGCCCAATCGAGCCTGGTAAGTGATAGATACAAGCTTGAATTGGATACGTTCCCGAACCGGGAGCCAATGTAAAAGTTTTAGAAGGGGGGTGACATGTGAGGATTTAGGAAGGTTAAAGACCAGCCGAGCCGCCTGGTTTTGGATCATCTGCAATCGCCTGAGACTATATGCAGGTATACCTGCATATAGGGCGTTGCCATAATCCAGGCGGGAGATGACCATCGCAAGGACGATCAATTTCAAGGCCTCAAAGGTGAAAAATCGAGAGACCCTGCGGATGGTACGAAGAGAAAGAAAAGAGGAAGAAACCACAGAACTAACCTGGGAGTGAAGGGTAAGGTGAGAGTTGAGTTTAATACCAAGGGTTTTGACCGAAGTAGAGGGGACCGGAGAGGGACCAAGGGAAGGGGGCCAAAAAAGTGAAGACCAGGGACTGGAACAACCACCCGTCAACACCAACTCGGTCTTATCAGGGTTGAGTTTCAGGTGGTTGAAATCCATCCAGTCCCTGATGAAAATCATAGTGGACTGAAAATTAGAAATAGAGGCAGAAGAGGAGGACAGATTGAAGACAAGTTGGAGGTCATCCGCATAGTTATATACGGCGACCTCCATTTGTTCTAAAGAAAAGATGAGGGGAGAAATGTAAAGATTAAACAGAAGAGGTGAAAGGGAGGAACCTTGGGGGACCCCGCACGGAACCTTCCGAAAGTCCGCAGTGAAGTCACCCAGGCGAACTGCCTGGGTGCGGTCCCTCAGGAAGGAGGACAACCAGACCAGGGCCGTACCCCCGATCCCCGCCGCCGCGACACGGGAAAGTAAGATGGTATGATCCACCGTGTCAAAGGCGGCAGAGAGATCGAGGAGGACCAGAGCCTGGAATTGATTGGTGTCCCTCCCCTCCCTGAGGTTGTCAAGGACCGAAAGGACTACGGACTCCGTAGAGTGTGCGGGGCGAAAACCAGCCTGACGGGAAGCCAATACCTCATTCTCTTCCACAAAGGTGCTCAGAGACCTGGTGACATGGCGCTCGAGCACCTTAGCCAAAAATGGTAGGAGAGAAATGGGGCGAAAGTTGGCTGGGATCGAGGGGTCGGCGCCAGGTTTTTTTTAAAATGGGTAAAATGATAGCTGATTTCAAGGGGTTAGGGACAACCCCCTGAGAGAGTGAGCTGTTTAGCAAGTGAAGGGGAGGATCAGGGCAAGAGGTGTAAATGTGACGAAGTATGTGAGCGGGACAGGTGTCAAGGGGAGAGCCAGATTTTACAAGGGGGATTAAAGATGTGAAGGATTCCTTGGTCAGAAGGGGGAGAGAGTTTAATTGTCCTTGGGAAGGAGGGCACTGAGGATCAACAAAAGACGGGGAAGGTGCAGGGATATTAGCTTTAATGGCAGCAATTTTATCGATAAAAAAGCTATTCAGAGAGTGACAAAGGGCAAGGGAAGGAGAGGGCTTAAGAGAGGTACGATCTGAAAAGGCTAGGTTCTGAACAATCGAGAAAATTTCCCTTGATTGGTTCTCGGCTGGGAGGATCATGGAGGAGAAATAGGCCGTTTTAGCGGCCAAGATGGCATTCTTATATTGAGCTAATAGAGTGGTAAAATCAGCTCTTAGGATGGGACAATAGTTTCTCCTCCAGGCCCTCTCAGCACGGCGTACCGATAATTTGATGGTTTTCAGGTCATCGGTAAACCACAAGTTGGCATCTTTCTCCCGCTTGGAGGTCAGACGTTTCAAGGGAGCAATGGACTCACTGGCTGAGGAGAGCCATTGTTCAATGATGTTAACCTGAGCTGAGGTGGAAAGACCGTGTAAGACGGGGTAGGAAGCACTTAAAAGGGCTGATAAGTTCGCTGGGTCAACTCTACTCCACGAGCGGACCCAGACATTTTTGGGAAGGGGGGCCCTAGCTGCAGAACTGATAGGAAGAACAAAAGAAATCAAGTGATGATCAGACCAAATGCAGGGAGAAATAAAAAGGGAGTCGACAGGGCAGTTCAAGGACCAAATCTGGTCCAAGATATGCCCCTTGACGTGAGTTGGGGAAGATACGTGAGAAACAAAATTAAGAGATAAAAGTGTGTCTGAAAACTCTCTTGAAGATGAGCACTCTGCTGGGTCGGAGGGCCAAAAATTAAAATCACCCAGTAATAACACAGAAGAGTTATTAACCGAGAGGGTGGCTAGCACCTCCTGGAAATCAGGGAGAAATCGTGAGGCGACTGGGGAGGCCGATAAATGAGAAGACAGGTGAGAGGGGGGGATGTGGACGTGGTTCGAATAGCAAGATACTCTGTGGTGGCAATATCGGGGAGAGAGAGCAGTTGAAATGGAAGATCTGAACGAGCAATGACAGCTACGCCACCCCCCGTTCTGCCGGATGAACGATCCGCCCGAAGTGCATAGTAGGGGGCGGGCAATGTAGCTAGCAAGGTGGGTAGGGGGTCATCACAGAACCATGTCTCGGTTAAGAGGAGAAGATCTGGTGCATGATGATCTAACAACACTGATAGTTCATGTGAATGAGCCACCGCCGATCTGGTATTCAAATAATACACCTTGAGGGTCTTAACTGGGGCAGTATTGACGGCTTCTGTGGAAGGGGGGACCGGAGTGGGAGAAGTGAATGAACAGGAACAGTGAGAAGGGGAGGATAAATCTAGCTGGGATATCCGTGAGTGTGTAGAGGCAGGTAGAACCCACGGACCCTGTAGCATGTGAAGCTGGGAAGAAGTGTAAGAAATAATTTGGGCAGGGTGATGGGCCCCTAGCCCCGGTCAGCCGCGGACGGGCGCAGACGGGCGTAACTTAGGCGCAACTTCGGCGCGCCTTCGTCGCGCCCGCTGCGCCCGCCCGCCGCGCCGTCGGTAAGGGGAAGTGATTATATAGGGACACATGTGGGGGGAGTTTCGAGTGGGGCCTGGCAGGGGGTGGAGGAGCCAGAGTAGTGCACGCCCAGCCCAGACCCGCCCAAGGTGTACTGACCGCCCGTCCCACTCCCCAGGCGAGGCAAGGAGGGGGCGATCAGCGGAGGCGGTCTGGCTGTCTGGGTCGTGAAAGCAGGCGAAGGGGCAGCCAAGAAGTTGCTGGCGCTGGTTCCTGAGCGCTGAGCGAGATGCACAGGTAGGCACAAGTCAATTAAAAAATGACATTGGGGAAGTAAAAGAAACACCGTTGCTCCCGGCGAAGCCTCGGGAGATCTGCAATCACTGCAGGTAGTCCACTGTCAGCCCTTTGAGCCGTTAGCCAGGGGGGGAGGAGCCAGAGTAGTGCACGCCCAGCCCAGACCCGCTCAAGGTGTACTGGCCGCCCGTCCCACTCCCCACGCGAGGCAAGGAGGGGGCGATCAGCGGAGGCGGTCTGGCTGTCTGGGTCGTGAAAGCAGGCGAAGGGGCAGCCAAGAAGTTGCTGGCGCTGGTTCCTGAGCGCTGAGCGAGATGCGCAGGTAGGCACAAGTCAATTAAAAAATGACATCGGGGAAGTAAAAGAAACACCGTTGCTCCCGGCGAAGCCTCGGGAGATCTGCAATCACTGCAGGTAGTCCACTGTCAGCCCTTTGAGCCGTTAGCCAGGGGGGGAGGAGCCAGAGTAGTGCACGCCCAGCCCAGACCCGCCCAAGGTGTACTGGCCACCCGTCCCACTCCCCACGCGAGGCAAGGAGGGGGCGATCAGCGGAGGCGGTCTGGCTGTCTGGGTCCTGAAAGCAGGCGAAGGGGCAGCCAAGAAGTTGCTGGCGCTGGTTCCTGAGCGCTGAGCGAGATGGGCAGGTAGGCACAAGTCAATTAAAAAATGACATCGGGGAAGTAAAAGAAACACCGTTGCTCCCGGCGAAGCCTCGGGAGATCTGCAATCACTGCAGGTAGTCCACTGTCAGCCCTTTGAGCCGTTAGCCAGGGGGGGAGGAGCCAGAGTAGTGCACGCCCAGCCCAGACCCGCCCAAGGTGTACTGGCCGC
Source organism: Lissotriton vulgaris (assembly GCF_964263255.1). Classification (NCBI taxonomy): domain Eukaryota; kingdom Metazoa; phylum Chordata; class Amphibia; order Caudata; family Salamandridae; genus Lissotriton; species Lissotriton vulgaris. The sequence goes on along the minus strand of NC_141699.1, from coordinate 838,796,370 downwards.
CCGTTCCACTCCCCACGCGAGGCAAGGAGGGGGCGATCAGCGGAGGCGGTCTGGCTGTCTGGGTCGTGAAAGCAGGCGAAGGGGCAGCCAAGAAGTTGCTGGCGCTGGTTCCTGAGCGCTGAGCGAGATGCGCAGGTAGGCACAAGTCAATTAAAAAATGACATCGGGGAAGTAAAAGAAACACCGTTGCTCCCGGCGAAGCCTCGGGAGATCTGCAATCTGGGTGTTGGAGCCAGTGGCCCCAGCAGCCCTCCAAGACACATGGTCTGGACCCCACACCGTAATTGAGAAAAAGGGAGAGGTCACCTACTTGGTGGACCTTGGCACCCCTAGGAGCCCCCACAGGGTGCTCCATGTCAACAGATTGAAGGCATATGTGGACAGGGCAGACATGAGCTTGCTCATGGCTACAGATGGGGAGCAGGAGGAAGAGAGTGACCCTCTCCCAGACCTGTTATCCCAAAACCCTGATGATGGTTCAGTGGATGGAGTAGCCTTGGCAGGCAGCCTCACTGACCAGCAGCAATGGGACTGCAGACAAGTTCTACAGGCCCATAGACATATGTTTTCACTAACACCTAGTCAGACTAACTGGTGCACCCATGAGGTGGACACTGGTGACAGTCTGCCTGTGAAGAGTAAGATCTACAGGCAACCTGACCATGTCAGGGACTGTATAACGACTCAGGTGCAGAAAATGCTTGAACTTGGAATAATTGAGCCATCAGAGAGCCCCTGGGCCAGCCCAGTAGTCCTTGTGCCAAAACCTCACACCCAAGATGGTAAGAGAGAGATGAGGTTCTGTGTGGAATATAGAGGTTTCAATGCTGTAACTAGGTCAGATGCTCACCCCATTCCAAGAGCAGATGAGCTCATTGATAGACTGGATTCTGCCAAATTTCTGAGCACATTTGATTTGACAGCTGGCTATTGGCAAACAGGTTAGCTGAGGAGTCCAAAGCCAAAACAGCTTTCCTAACCCCTGGAGGTCATTATCAATTTGTGGTGATGCCCTTTGGTTTGAAGAATTCACCTGCCACTTTTCAAAGGTAGGTGAACCAAGTCCTTTCTGGGTTGGATGACTTTTGTGCAGCTTATCTGGATGATATTGCTGTCTTCAGCTCCACCTGGGAGGATCACCTGATCCACCTGAAGAAGGTTTTAGAGGCCCTACAAAATGCAGGCCTAACTTTCAAGGCCACAAAGTGCCAGATAGGGCAGAGTCAGGTTGTGTACCTGGGCCACCTTGTAGGTGGGGGTCAGGTTCAACCACTGGAGAGTAATATCCAGACCATACAGGACTGGGCTTCTCCAACCACCCAGACACAGATCAGAGCTTTCTTGAGCCTGTCTGGGTACTACAGAAAATTTGTCAAGAATTATGGGTCCATTGTGACACCACTCAATGATCTGACATCCAAGAAAATGCCAAAAAAGTTTCAGTGGACAGTTAGCTGTCAAAAGGCATTTGATGACCTGAAGAAGGCCATGTGCTCTGCACCTATCCTGACTACTCCAAAGAGTTCATTGTCCAAACAGATGCTTCTGAGTTGGGGGTGGGAGCTGTGCTTTCACAACTTAATGTAGATGGTCAAGACCAGCCCATTGCTTTTATTAGCAGAAGGCTGACCCCTAGAGAGAGTCGTTGGTCAGCTATTGAGAGGGAGGCCTTTGCTGTGGTTTGGGCCCTGAAGAAGTTGAGACCATACTTGTTTGGCACTCACTTCAGAATTCAGACAGACCATAAACCCCTCTTGTGGCTAAATCAGATGAAGGGTGAAAATCCCAAACTACTCAGGTGGTCCATTTCCCTTCAGGGGATGGACTTTACAGTGGAGCACAGACCAGGGACTGACCATGGCACTGCAGATGGCCTCTCCAGGTATTTCCACTTAGAACAAGAAGACTTATCTGGTCAAGTTAAGTTTAATGTCCCTGCCTTGGGGGGGGGGGGGGTTATGTAGGAGAGTAGGGTCTGCTTTCCTATGGTCACGCCACTTTTTGCTTTTTGCTTCACTGGTTTTCGACTTAATGTGGCTGTGGGCCTCCTAATCAGACCCACAGCCCTGCTGTTCTCTCTCTAAATTCACAACCATGTACTTTAGGTACATCTCCAATTGGGATTGGGTCACCTTATGAGCCCCTGTACAGAGTACTATAGGTACCCAGGGCATAGGTGCATCCAAGGCCTACCAGGGGCTGCAGCATATCTTTTGCCACCCCTGGCTGGCCATCCAAACTGACACAACTGGCTGATCACTCAGCTGGGGCAAGGTTGTGTAATCCCCCCTTGCTTAGATATAGTATACCTATGTCTAAACCTATATCTGGACACATATACACCTATAAGTCACTCCTATGGCAGGCCTTAACAATCCTGGAGGCAGAATGCTTGGTTTTGTGTGAGATAGTGCTCTAGCATGAGCTGAGCCTGTCTGCAGCTTTTGGAACCATGTCCTTATAGCTGTTCTGGGATATTGCCATACCATATACTCTTAAGTGCATTATGAACCTCGCGGTTAAATGCTATCTTTGGTTTGGCTTTATCAAAACATGTTGTGTAAGGTGTCATACGCTTTGGAATACTACCCCCTCACCAGTCCTGGCGACGGGGGTAGGATTTCACCCTTCTAGAGGGAGAAGACATGTTACTTTCCTTAAACGCGGTTAAAACTAACCAGAGCCTCAGCATCACAAAATGGATGCTGCTGCCACAGACACAAGTCTGGCCTCCTGCTGCTGACCGAAACTCCGGCAGGGGAGGCCTGGACAAAAGGTTTCCTGTCACAGGGAGGTGTTACACCACCACAGGAATGAGATAGAGGATTGGGGCAGGGAGGGCTGAATGAAACTAGACACTGTCTGGGGCACACAAGGTGTCCCAGGCAAAGCCCAGTTCAAACCGGTGCTGGGGCACTCTAGACCCAGCTCTGGCTTGAAACTGGACAAAGGGAAAGGGAAGTAACCACCCCCTTCATGGGTCCCACCCATAGGAGGGACCTAGCAGGTAATCCAGCCAATTGATTTGGAATAAAGGTAGGAGCTGTGTCCATAGACTTTAGATAATCCTGACTGAAACTTTGAAACATAACTCTGGACCCTTCGACATCCTACTCGAAGTAGAAGACTGAAGAATCTCCCTTGTGGTCAAGGAGTGACCACCCTGCACACGCAGGCACCATCAGCGCTCAAAGGTTTTCTTTGTTGTTGCTCCTGCTGGAGCTCGAATGACAGAGACCGACAAGAACTGGACTTTCAGACATCCAACAGCCCGAACCACAGGCCCAGCATAGCTGAGACCCTTGGAGGCGACCTGAGACGTGGGACCGGCCATCTTGGAAAGCCAGCAAAGTGCTTCCTGTGCAGCTCCCGAGGCACCCTCAAAGCTGTGCATTGGGGATTAAGAAGCCCCAGCCCCGAGCAGCTTTTGCATTGAAGATCATCTCTCCACGCTCACTGAGTGCTGCTTGGGGCCCTTTTGCATTTTCCTGCTTGACGCGTCTGTCCGGTCACTGGCCCGTTGGCTAGTGGCCTCTGTGACAACGAACCTACAAATTTTCACTGCTGGCCTGGTTGCTCCAGACTGCCCCTTGCTTCCCTGAAAAGGAGCAGCCCATCAGACCTTGCTGGTCTGATCCAGAAGCCATCTTCGATTCCTGCGTGGGTTGCATTTGCCAAGGCCTGTTGACTCCAAATCGAGAACCGACACCGCCGACAGCGAGAGCCTTTGTGGGACAGTCCGTGTCCACCTCCTGGTTGTCTTTGATACTTCCTGGTCGACGTGGCAGCGGAGACAAGCTTCACAACATTACCTGATTGCAACCCAACATCGCCTGGTTCCTTCCTGGTCACTGGCTAGTGACCCAGACTCTGTCCCCTCTGCTTTCAGGTACTCTACATCTTCGATCCACTCTTGGATCCAACCAGACTCTTCCCCCCTGGTCACCTGCAGCATCTTTACTTCCAGGCTCCATAGAACTCAACGACGAGATCCGACGCACTTTGACACCTATGCACCGGCTGCCTGTGGGTGAGGTAACGCTAGTACTCCGGTGCTCCTGTAGAGGTTTACACCTCTAGTGTCCTAGTTTTAAGTGGTTAAGTTCTAGTCCAGTCGGAAGACTCCCAAACCTATATTTTTCCAACTTTTACGCATCATTGACTTGTATTGGTGCACGCATGTGCCTTTAGATACTGCACCCGCATCCTGTGGGCCTCCTACGTCCTAACTACTGTTAGTCCAGTGTAGCCCCAGCGATTCTCAAGGCCCTAGGCCTTACCATTGTTCATGACATGGTTCTTATACCACGTTTTTAGTATATGGTTTTAGGGGCCACCCGGGCCTATCCATATTTGTGCAACTTTTATATGTTATATGAAGTTCTTTGTTTAACGCTTTAGCTTTTGTCCTCATAAAGAGTACAGGGATTATTCTAGTAATAAATACATATATTTTATAATATATAACTTGTGTGGTGTCCTTTCATTTGGTATTAAAAGGATTGCATATGGTAAAACAGCTGGCTTCACATGCCCTCTTGAGTTTAGCCTAAGACTGCTTTTGTCCATGCTACCCCTAGGATAGCTGGTCTATAAGGTTGACTTACAACCAATCACCATAAGGGTTGTTTGGACTGGTGCAAGGTGCTCACTAGAATAGTGATCATCATATACAAGGCCAACTTCTCACAGGCATGTAATGGAGATTAATTCATGTGATCTTAAATTCAACAATACACATTGAAACTGACAATCCAATTTCTTGTATACTTTGAGTATTGCATTTTTGGAAAGTAGATCGACAACACAATTGCAAACGCTGAGATGAGATGAGGACATCCAGGACATTTAAGTGTTGTGACAGTTCGTGAGGTGTAACTTACCAGACTTCACCACCCCAGTCATTCCTGCCATGCCCTTATAATGCAGGATGGCCAAGACCTTCTCCTACCAGGGCAAGAGTTGTAATGGGGCACTGGGAAGACCATACCAGTCCTCTGGGCCTCAAGGTTTTGCTTGGAGACGAGGGAATGCACATTCCCACTCAGGTCATTCCACCTCTTCCGAATTTCGTCCTTTGTGTGCAGGATGGTACCTACAGCATTCACTCTTTTGACTACCCTGTCCCACATTTCCTTTTTCCTACTGAGAAGAGTATGTTGGACTTGGCCTTCAAACAATTGTGGCTCTACTCTTGTGGTTTCATCCACCATGATTGACAACTCAGCCTCCGAAAACGTGGATTTTGGTGATGTAACATAAGTGGAAATTAAAGTGAGTGGCAATGACAAAAAACCAGCAAGGGATGTTAGAAAAAAGCAACAAAAGTGTGTGGTGAGTGTTAAATGGGATAGGGGGAAAAGGCTGCCTTATCTGAAAAAAGTGTGGTGTACGTCTTGCTGTACTGCAGTTGAGGGGCAGAGGATCATGGTCTGAGATTGGGTGTATTTTATAGTGTGATTTGCAGATGTGTCCACTTGGCCAATGGATATCAGCTGTGTTATTTTTGTTAGGCCTGAGCGGGGTTTGCGGAGTTCCACTACTTGGCCTTCAAACAATTGTGGCTCTACTCTTTTGGTATCATCCACCATGACTGATAATTCAGGCTCTGAAAACGTGAATTTTGGTGACGTAACATAAGCGGAAATTAAAGTGAGTGACAATGACAAAAGAACAGCAAGGGATATTAGAAAAAAGCAACAAAAGTGTGTGGAGAGTGTTAAATGGGATAGGGGAAAAGGGGCTGCCTCATCTGAAGAAATAAGTGAGGTGTCTGTCTTGCTGTACTGCAGGGGAGAGGCAGAGGATCATAGTCTGGGATTGGGTGTATTTTACAGTGTGATTTACAGATGTGTCCACTTGGCCAATGGATATCAGCTGTATTATTTTTGTTAGGCCTGGGTGGGGTTTGCGGGGTTCCGCTACGCAGAACTTCGCAAAGTGATCAGAAAACTCACCACGCTATGCAGAGTTCTGCGAGTGGCGGTGAGCATTTGGTAACACCCTCTGCATTGATTTTCATCTCCAGGTGTTTTTCCCGCGCTGTAAGATCAGTGCAAATGGCACCATGCGCAAGAGGGCGCAGCTTCTTTTCTGCTGCTTGAATAGATATTGTACTCGATCGGCAGCTTTCTCAACATGAGCGGAAGGTTTCTCAACGCGAGTGTTCGCAATCATCTACAACCGCCCATGTTGAGCAATCCGACTGCCCGCGTTGAGAAATCAGTGGATTTTCCTCGCATGCACTCACCAACTTGACGTGGGCGAGCACGAGTGAGGCAAAAACCCTGTTACACTACAGGGAGTGGAGTTTTTCAGAACACTGAGTGCTCCATGGAGCTCGGATTGTGGAAAACTCTCCAAACTCCATGACTGGAGCGGCGTATACCATCAGGGCAGAGTTTTTTAATCTATCCAATGGGCACTGTTCTGGTGCTTTACTGAGAGTATACTACAACAGTCTACTGGCGTTGAGGAATCAGTGCAAGGGGACTGCCAGTACAACTGTGTTTTCATAATCGGCACGGTTAGAAGCGGTGGCTCTGCTGGCGATGGAGTACACATTGCCAACATTGCAGTCAAACTTGCTGTTGGGTGCAACCACTCTGTCGATGGCGGTCAGCGGTTCAGGCTGCATGCATCGTAATACCGCCGCTCAGTGGTATTTTTTTGACAGACAGTACGGCGGTAAAACCACTAAACTCGCAAATGGCCTCCTAATTTGTTCCTATATAAATATTAAACATAATGTCTTATTGTATCAGTCTAAACATGAAATAAAACTCCAATGTTAAATTAGAGTGAGATAATAAATTAAGAAATACATTATTTACATGACAAATGTAAACTTCACAAACCAAGAAGCTCAAAAGACTAATGCAATCTATCATGGGAAACAAGTACAACACTTAAACCTCACATTTCCAAATAATAATCACAAAATATTTACACAAACAATAAAATATATATGTTCCCACTCAAAAGAATTCAAATAAATATGAATTACTGTTCTGTAGCTGCAGATCTTCCTCTGTATCCGCATAGACAAAAATTATAATACACCAAAAACAGGAAAAATATTTTCCAAAAAGTAAACAAAAACAAAAGAGAAAATAAAAAATAAAGCAAGTACAAAAGACATCTATCAAAGCAATCGAAAGTCTCTAGGAATCATAAAAAAAGCACAAAAATGTATTTTAAAAAATAATCACTCATTGAAACTCAAAAAAAAAGAAAATCTAAGTTACAAATATTGGTTTATTATAAATCAAAAGTGATTTCCATAAAAAATAAAGTTAACTCCCAAAGTCCATAGGACATATTCGTAGACACAAACCTGTAAAACACATTGCAGTCCCAAAAATACATATGCATTACACATAATCATCATAAAATGAGTAATATGACACAATATAACATAGCATAACAATACATTACTAAAACAGTGTACGAAAAGCCAAAACTACAACTAGTGAAAAACACTATTATTAATACTACTATGGGTCCGACTATGATGCTGTCGTAAAGGGCTCCGATCGTTGGTCGGAGCCTTTCCGACAGCATTGTAATGTGCCATTCGGATTCCTTTCTCCCCTCCTCATTACAATAGTCACATAGATGATGGGCGGAATGCAGAGCAAATCAAACAATAATCCTTAGTCAAGAGATCTGGGTTAAATCCATTGTTCTCCTGCTCACAATGCCACCCCAGTTTAGACCCAGCCATATGCAAATCACTCTTGACCCTGTGCCTCATGGGAACAGTCATGTCCGAACTGCCAAACCCGGTCCTCCCTGAACCAGAAACAAGCATCTTGAGATTGGTTTCAGGGTTACACCTCTCATACACCAGGCTAGCTTGAATCTAGTGGCACAGCGAGCAGGGGACCCACTTCTGGGCACACCCTTCTCACAGCAGCAACTAATGATGGACAGAATGTTGAGTGAACCAAACCTTCACCCCCGTCAAAAGATCTGGACTAAATTCATCCTTCTTTTGCTCACTACGTCACCCAAGTTTGGAACCACCCATATGCAAATCAGTATTGACGTGCTCCTAATGAGAACAGTCCAACCTGAACTGTCAAGCCGGGTCCTCCCTGGACCAGAAACAAGCAAATGGATGGATTTAGGCCCAGATCTTTGAACTGAGGTGAATGTTTGACTTTGAAGAATACCGGATATGCACGCGGGACGCCTGAAGCCTTACATCAGAAGAGGCTGAGGTACGAAAATAAAAATATTACGGGGATATCGGAACAGGCGTCCGTCTATAGAAGCACGTTTTTAAACTGAATGAAGGTTTGTTATGTACCGCGTGCTGAAATACTTCCTTTAAAATCTTAAAATAAAGACCTATGAACATCGTCAAGTATCAAAACACACGTCTCTATTGACATCGACTCTTTAGCGCTGTTCAACAAAGGATATTAAGATATCCCTTCATTGTCTCAATCACGGCTGACTTATTTGTGGCTGCTGCTTATTACTGAAAGATGGATGGCCCTGTGTTTTCATTGATAAACTAAGGACCCAAGATATCCTTATATTTGCAGACTACATATCTGTAACTGACAACTATTTCGCTAAGAAGGACGATCTTCTTAATAAAAAACTAATTTTGGGATTACAGTCAAAAAATGTTCCTGATGAAGGCGGCTATATCGCTAATGTCCGTTGAAACGCGTTGAGTGAAAGGGAGGAGTGTAATATATATCTGCAAAGGATTATTCTGACTGTTGTGGAAACTTTACCTTTATTTTGCACCTCCCTTATTAGCATTAGGAACTGTTTAGGTTTACATACTGTATATGAATTGTTCCGTTTATTGTCTGTGTTCCCAAAATTTTAAAATTCTTTTTAATTTCCTTCATTTTTAACATTTATCTGCTTTTAATTGGTGTTTTTATATATTTGAATAAACTGTGCACACTAAATTTAATAATTTTGACAGAATTGTTTTGTTTTGTATTGCATTGCTACAATTGTTAAGTCTTGATGTATGATTGATATTTGTTTGGTAGCTTGTAAGAATTGTTGTCCTCTCACTGAATAATCCAAAGGGAATTTTTGCTTGACATACACATCAATTGTTCTTTTATGCATTTGTCACCCCGAGTGGAATGCCTGAACTGCCAAGCCAGGTCCTCCCTGGACCAGAAATAAACATCCTATGACAGGTTTCGGGGCATCACATCTCATCAGCCAGGATTGCTTGAATCTAGTGGCACAGTGAGCCCTGGACCCACGTCTGGATATACCTGGTGCACTTTGGGCAAGAAGTCAAAAGACAAACAGATGATGCAAATCAAACATTCGCCTCCAGTCAAGAGATTTGGGTTAAATCCATCATTCTTTTGCTCACCATGCCTCCCAGTTTAGACCCAGCCATATACAAATCAGTCTTGCCCCTGTGCTCGTGGAAACAGTCCAGCTTGAACTACCAGTCCAGGTCCTCCCTGGACCAGAAACAAGCATCTTGGGACCGGTTTCAGGGCTTCACCCCTCATCAGCCAGCTAGTTTGAATCCAGTGGCACATGGAGCCTGGGACCCATGTCTGGGGATACCCGGCGCACTTAGGGCAAGAAAGCAAAATACAAACAGATGATGGATGGAATGCAGAGCAAATCAAACATTCTCCCCCAGTCAAGAGATCTGGGTTAAATCCATTGTTCTTTTGCCCACCATTCCACCCAGTTTAGACCCTGTCATATATAATTCAGTCTTGACCCAGTGTCTCTTAGGAACAGTCCAACCCGAACTGCCAAGCAAGGTCCTCCCTGGGCTGGAAACAAGCATCCTGGGACCAGTTTCGGGACATCACACCTCATCAGCCAGCCAACTTGAATCCAGTGTCACAGTGAACCCAGGACCCATGTCTGGGCATACCCGGCACACTTAGGGCAAGAAAGCAAAAGACACACAGATGATGGACGAAACTCAGCTTGATACTCGGCTTTGGGGGCCCCAAGCAGGGCCCACATTGGTGCACCTCCTTTGGTTGGAGGCTGAGGGGGCACCTATGGCACCCCCCTGTTGATCCCAGGACGCCGTGGCAGGCACACTGAGATGCCTGCTATGGAGTGCAGCGATGAACTGCACCTCCCATTTTTCAATGGGAGAATGCATGGCCGGAACGCATGCTACCATTGAAAAATGTAGGAATGCGACCTAACTGTGTCCGGTCAAACCTTAGTTGGTCAGTCGGGACCACCGACTGGGTGTCAGTCAGTCCCATGACTGAGACAATGTTGGGCAGAGGAAACTCCGCCCAACCTCGTAATAGAGCCCTATATGTACATAAACCCCACAAACAGCACTATAAGTAATCTCTGGACCTCCTCTCTATGGTTTACCTGTCCTGACAAACAGCGGCAGCACCTTACCATGGCCGTGATCTGAAAAAAATGACACAAATAGTCTACAAATTAGGAGGTAGTGGTAAAAAAAATGTCCGCTAAATGTATCTAAAAAATACTAGCTCCCCATAGAAGTGAAAGAGAAATAATTTTAAAATGTTGAATACATGCATTACAATGTTAAGTACTATTAAACATAAAATATGTCAAAATATGCTGTAAAAAATGTTTGAAAAGTATAAAGTCTCACTTAAATAATAGTATAAAATACATACAGTTATTTAATATATACTGAAAAAACGTAGGTTAAAATTATGTTGAAAATATGTATATAAAACAATTAAAAAAATGTCAAAATTATGCTGAAATGGAAAAAAGAGGATAATGTATAAATACAATAGTATTTAAATATGATTTACATTTTTATATATTAATAAAGGTACCTAAAAGTGTTTTATGTATTTATCTATATATAATTTTGTATTTTCTAAGTCAAAAAAACATATATATATAAAAATGTCAAAATATGCATTAAATACACTTTGATAACATAAATATATTTAGAAATATGTATTACGTTTTTTATTCTATAACAATATGTAACAATGTTGTTTAGTACAAACATTCAACTAACTTGTTTTTTTTATATTTCTAAACACCAAGAATGCTAATTAAATAAAAGAAGCTAAAGCTATTCCTACTACATACAAATACAATTTAAACAAAGGATTTCACACAAAAGTTATAACATTTTATAATTACACTCCAATGTAAACAATTTTTAAGAAAGTGTTGAGCAGTAAAGCGGTGACATTTACTATTCCCACTCCAATTTAAACCAATTTGGGGAACGTTCTGGACATAAAGAGGGGACATTTAATGCTCCCTCTCCAATCTAAACCAATATGTGGAAGGGGTTGTACATTAAAAGGGTGGCATCTTCTATTTCCACTCCTAAGTAAATCAATTTGTGGATGGTGTTGGACAGTAAAGGATTGACATTTACTTTCCCACTCCAAACTAAACCAATTTGGAGAAGATGTTGGACACTGGAAGTGTGACATCTACTATTCCCACTACAATCTAAAGCATTTTACAATAATAAAGGGGTGGAATTTACTGTTCCCACTACAAAGTAAACTATTTTGAAGAAAGTGATAAACACTGAATTGGTGATGTTTGTTATTCCCACTCCAATCTATACAAATTTCTGGAAGGTGTTGGACACTACAGGGGTGACATGTACTATTCCCACTCCAATCTAAGTCAATTTGGGGAAGGTGTTGGACTATTCAAACTACAACATTTTATGCAAGGAGCTACAGATAAAACAAACGGTATAAGCACAATCAATACTCTATACCCACACATAATTTTTGATCTATAACATAAACAAAAATGTTATTAAAGCACACTAGTCAAAAGTACAAAGCAATTTATTCATACTTAAACATTGACTTGACGAGCATATTTAAACATTAACATATAAAAAAATATTTTCATTCATTTGATGAACCAATTACTCCTGTCAAAATACTGACCCTGCCATATCTGTACAGAAATTGCAAGCGGTTCTGTACCACTATGATGAAAATAAATAAAATTGATTAAAACAAATAGAAACGAATATTTTTATCGCTGTTAATATTTATTTTTCAAAAAAGAATATTTATTACCATTCCTAATCTTTGAACCATGAAACTAAATTTAAGCATAATCCAAAATGTACAATAAAAAATTTAAAAAAAGGTTTTTTTAAATGAAAATATATAAAAAATATATTTTTACACTCACATTACACATTTCAACATAACAAATACAATATTTTAATTGATGTTTTCACAAAAATGATAAAATATAAGTTTTAAGTTTTACATTAATTTTCATTTTAAATATATTTTAATATTTAAAATTATTTGTAATGTAATATAGTCAGATAAGTTTTTCTTTTTTCTATTGATAATCAGAATTGTTCAGGTAGGTAGTTATGCATAAAGAGGCATATCTAAATTGATACACACCTGAAATCAGAATGTTACTGATTCCCTCTTTCTCTTCTATTTTACATTTAGGAGTCTTGAATAGCCCAGGTAGACACTTGCATCACAGCATATACACTTCGTCTTTCTCCTCCCTTTCCCTCTTCCCCTTCGATTTTGGTTAGCTTTTACTATTGTTGGGCTGCCTTAGTTGAGGGTGAAGTGGGGAGTTAGCATTGTGACTTCCTCTCGCTCAACAAGGTGAGAGTCTGACATTGAGGACAATTCTTACACCATTACCCAGAAACCCCTCAAGAAGAAGGCTCTTCTCATAAGGATCGCAGCACTGGTTCGCATGAAATAATTGTCCTCATTCCTGCTCTTGGAGAGAGGGGTTTGGGCATTTACTCCATTGTGTTTCTGATAAAGCAAGCAGCAACAAGGTTTTGCTTAATGATAAACGTAAAACTTGAATACCATCATTTGAGGGAGTGAATTCAAGATGGAAACCTTGCAGAGAGTTATCTCTTTGATCCGATCGGGCCCATTCATTATTACATTACATCTGATGGATGCTTACCTGCATATTCCAATAGCCAAGGAACATTGGAGTTTTCTGAAGTTTGTGGTAGGCAACCAAAGCTGACAGTATATGGTCCTTCCATTCATCCTGAAATCTGCTCCATGAGTTTTCCCATAAATGATGGCACAAGTGGTTGCTAATCCGCATCTCAGTTACTTTTTGAAAAATAAGACTCAAATTGTCAGCTGTAGGGATTTCAGGGCACAACCATTCTAGCTCCCTTGTAGGGGTTCAGCAAGAGTCCTCCCTTAGCCCCACCCTGTTTAACCTTTATGTGCCCCCCTGGCAAACTGGTGCAGACATTCGGCTTTCGTGTGTTGTCCTATTTGGACAACACCCAAATCATTGTCTCAATATCTGATGACATAATGTCAGTTGCAGAAAAATTCAAACTTTATATGACACATATCAGCAGATTAGCATTTCTAGGAAGGAGAACTGTTTCAAACTGAGTGCAGATAAGACAGAGATCTTGTTCTTTGGGGCACAGCATTCATGTGGTCGGAACTCTGGAGGCTAGAGACCTGTGGTCTGTTACCTATACCAGTTGGCTCTGCTACAAACTTACGAGTTGTCTTTGACAATACCCTTAACTTTGTTATCCAGGTCAAGAGGACCATGAGTTCTTGCTTTTTTGTTATTAAAATCTTGAAAAAGATTTTCCCTCTTATACCAGTTGAACTCAGGGAAGCAATGGTTATTGCATTAATTACTTCACACCTAGAATATTGCAACGCTTTATATCTTAATATAGCTTAACATATCTCCATATAACTTAACAAATTGCAGACCATCCAAAATGCGGGATCTCGCCTGGTATTGGATATACCTAAATGTCTTTCAGTTAGGGAAGGCCTCTGTTCCCTACACTGGTTCCTAGTCAGGAAGCGTGTGACTTTTGAAAGGACTCTGCATGGTCCATTTGACCCTGCACCTACAGGGGCAGGCACCCTTGAGGACAGCATTTAATTGGTACTTCCCAAAGAGACAGCTCAGATCTTCCTCTTCTAGGAAGGGGAACATTCTGAAACTCTGCAAAACCAGGTGGGGCAGTGGCTTCTTTTCTTTTGCAGTGGCCAAACTGTGGAACACATTGCCCACCCACATTGCAAGCTTAAATTCCTATAAGGCTTTCCGCAAGCAACTGATAGCGATTCCGTGACTATGGCATTATGGTCTTTTCTGGCTATATTCTTCACAAGAAGTAGTGCTTTGACACCTATGGGAATAATGTGCTTTATTAATTTAAATACAAAATAAAATCCAAGGCTTCCTGATTTTCTCCTATCTGGACAATTGGTTGTTGCATGCTCCCTCTGAACAAACTACTCTTCCTATAAAGTCAGTGCTCAGCTGCCTAGGCCTGGATGTGAACCTTACCAAATGCCACCTTTACCCTTGAGGGCATTTGTTTTCATCAGTGCTGAGGGCATTTGTTTCCATCATGCATGATGTTGTATGAATTGCTGTCAGAGGAGAGGAGAGTCTGGTTACTGAACCTGATCAAATCTTTGTTAAACAAAAAGGAATTTCCGGCCAGGGTTTGCATAGAGATTCATGGCCACATACCGGCTTTTGTTTTTAACAGATCAGTGGGCTTGTCTAAATCTTTGACCACTGCTATGGCATCTTTACAAGTTTTTCTCTCCAAAGTTCCAGTCCTTGGATTCCTTGATTCCTCTGTCACTGAAACTAAAGATGTAATTAGAGTGGTGGATGAGCTTGCAGAAGCTAGAGAGACATGAACCCCCCAGCCTCCTCTAGTCCTCACAACAGATACCAGATTGATGGGTTGCGAGTACAACCATCCGTCAATCATTCTTGTCTGTTCAAGTGGTCCCTCTTGGAGAGGAGGAGATCATCAAAGTGGTGGTAGCTTTCAGCAAGCCACAGAGCCCTGCTGCATTTCAAGAAATTGATTCTTCAGAAAGATCTATTTATTGGTGCAAACAGTCAGCACAGTTTCTGTGGCTTAAGTCGATCACCAGGGAAGTACTCACTCCAGATCTCTCAACAAAGTTACAAAAGTGATGAATTCTTGGGCATGGATGAATCTTCGGAGCTTGTCAGCTGTCCACATCAGGGGGATGGACAACATACAGGTGGATTTTTGAGCATGAGTTTTCCAGCCTCCAAGAGTCTTATCCTGTCTCAGTCCACCTTCAGGAAGATCTGCAGGAGGTTCTGGACGCCATTCCGTGATCTGTTTGCATCAAAGCTCATTGCCTTGGTCTAAAGATACTGTTTCCAGTTTCAGGAGAAGGACACTTTGGGAAGAAATGCTGTTCTGTTAGACTGGTCCAGGAAGCTGCTCTATTCCCTCCCTCCATGTTCTTTGATTCCAAAAGTTCTAATCGGAATTCAGCAAGAGAAGGGGATGTTATTCTGGTGGTACCCTTTTAGCCTCGCTGTTCTTGGTTCGTGATGCTAAAATCTATATCCAAGGGTCCTCCTTGTATTCTTCCTCTAATTCCTTCACCTCTCAAGACTCCCTCTCTTCCTCTCCCTCTAAACCTAAATCAGTCGGAATTGAAGTTGAAAGATTGAGTTTGGTGAGGAGGTTTTTTTTGGACACTTTGATTACTACCCAACAAGAACTGGAGAGAGAGTGATACCCATAGTTGATGATCCTAAAGGAGACAAAGAACAAAGGAAAGTAGGTCAGAGAAAAGGAGTCACTACAAGGGGAGTAGTTCCTTTTTTGGAAATAGAGCCCTCACATACCCTTGCGGATGTCATGCTTCATCACCGGGCTTGCACCTCATCGGGCCGGCGCTGCAATGCCTGATGGGCACCCAGAGCTGTAATGTGAAGTGCAAGTTAAGGGCTCTTTGTGTAGATTCAGGAAGAATAGATGTCGATCTAGTGATTAGTGACTTAAAAAAGGCTAGATAAGTCTCAAATCAAATTTTAACCCATGAGAAAGCCTGACTTATTAAAAATGTGATGTCACCAGTGGGGACAATGATCCCTGGTGACTTATAAAGTCAACATGTTTCATGCCGCAATTAGTCAAAATGTGATCTAGGGCAATTCTTTAAGACCGTAAAATGTATAACTAATCTAAACAGTGTCTGGGACCAAGGATGCAACAAGTAATGTCCAAACACTAAGTACCCTATAAGTGTACCTGAAAAATGTTAAATCACTGACCTGGAGGAGGAAGATATAAAAATAAATAATAAGATAGCGCAATACAGAGTAGTCTTGAATAGTAATAGTAAAAGCAAGCAATACTAGTATGCATGAATTCGTGATTTATAACAGGTAGTGATAGGAACAAAGTTAGAGAAACATTCGACACATACATAAAAACATATGTATGGTGTGTCATACACTGTGGTCCTTGAGAGAAACACTGAGATACATGCAAAAAAAAAAAATCCATGGTGTTAGGAAGTAGAATTTACATTGAAATTTTGTAAGAGAGCCCAGGGGGTGGAATAATAACCACAGTTCACATGATGGGAAGCCAAAGATCCAGTATTCACATCATCCATTGTAGAACTTCACCAACAACCTACCCGTTCTCTTGTGCCTCAGGAGTGAGGATTAGGAAGTGGTTGTTTGGTTTATAAACACTTCATCCAGCTATACTTGATGAAGTGGTTAATTACTGATCAAAGTTTAGCAGTGATAGGTTTGGGATGGTGGGCGCTATCTTGTAGTGGGTTAGGAGCCCATGTAATACATGGATTGTTGTTAGTAATAATGTGACAGGGTTGAAAATCGTTGGGAAGCTACCATTGAATGTGGGCATGTATGTGCCTATGTGGGAATCCCATTGTAGAAAGGCAGGTGGCACGGCATGGTTAATTGCTGATCAAAGGTCAGCAGTGGTGGGCTGGGGATCATGGGTGCCATCTTGTAGTGGGTTAGGAATCCATGTATCACATGGGCTGTTGCTAGCAATTAATGTGGCAGAGGTGGAACGTGTTGCCAGTAAGGAGAACAAACATAATGTGTGAAATAGCATATTGCTAGATAGATATTATTGAATGATTATGGAAGGCTACCAGTTGATCTCTCCCCATGATATATCTTCATTCAATCCCTAAATATGTGTGGACAGACAGAAATTTCAGTGTTTTCCCCCATTTTAAAGAGTGCACCTCTTCTCAAAATGGAAGGGGCTTCCAGCACAGTCCATCGTAAATCATCAGCTGTGTAGGCAAGGTCGAGGCAAGGGTGTGCACATTTTATTTCTAGTTTTTTTACACCTGATGTTGCTGCCGTGCTTGACCCGTATGTTAGTCATCCCTATGTATCTTTTGTCACAGGGGAAATGGCCCTTCACAGGGGGTAAGGAATACAGGGTCCCTTAGTCGGATTGCTGTGATACCCATGGTCTTGTGTGCACCAGCATGCCTTTTATGTTTGAAGCGCATTTGAAAACGAACCTATGTTGTGGCATCATTTAACTCCCTGAATGAAGGATGTTTCAATGCTTCTTTATAGTCTTGCGTATTCTGTTAGAGTCATCTTTGTATGTGGTAACACAAGTGAGCGTGTCTTCCTGAGGTTTCGCGTGTTCTTCCAATAGTGCTACTCTTTTGTTATTTCTAGTGCGTTTTTTGGCCATTCTCACACAGTGGTGTGGGTAGTCTCGATTGACGAGATTTTCAAAGTGTGAGGGATTTTTTGTCATAGTCAGAAACAGAGCTACAATTACAGCACTGTAGAAATTGGCCTTATGGGAGGGTTTCTCTTAGTGCCCTGGGATGGTGGCTACCGTGTAATAGCAGGCTATTTCTATCTGTGTTTTTTTTAATGTAGTCATGGTCAAGTTGTCATCCTCCCCCAGGTGAATTAGTAGGTCTAGGAAGGGAATTCTTTCATCAAACATGTTACTAGTGACCGGAGAAAAGGGTTGAGGCAGTTTAGACCCTGTCATATATAATTCAGTCTTGACCCAGTGTCTCTTAGGAACAGTCCAACCCGAACTGCCAAGCAAGGTCCTCCCTGGGCTGGAAACAAGCATCCTGGGACCAGTTTCGGGACATCACACCTCATCAGCCAGCCAACTTGAATCCAGTGTCACAGTGAACCCAGGACCCATGTCTGGGCATACCCGGCACACTTAGGGCAAGAAAGCAAAAGACACACAGATGATGGACGAAACTCAGCTTGATACTCGGCTTTGGGGGCCCCAAGCAGGGCCCACATTGGTGCACCTCCTTTGGTTGGAGGCTGAGGGGGCACCTATGGCACCCCCCTGTTGATCCCAGGACGCCGTGGCAGGCACACTGAGATGCCTGCTATGGAGTGCAGCGATGAACTGCACCTCCCATTTTTCAATGGGAGAATGCATGGCCGGAACGCATGCTACCATTGAAAAATGTAGGAATGCGACCTAACTGTGTCCGGTCAAACCTTAGTTGGTCAGTCGGGACCACCGACTGGGTGTCAGTCAGTCCCATGACTGAGACAATGTTGGGCAGAGGAAACTCCGCCCAACCTCGTAATAGAGCCCTATATGTACATAAACCCCACAAACAGCACTATAAGTAATCTCTGGACCTCCTCTCTATGGTTTACCTGTCCTGACAAACAGCGGCAGCACCTTACCATGGCCGTGATCTGAAAAAAATGACACAAATAGTCTACAAATTAGGAGGTAGTGGTAAAAAAAATGTCCGCTAAATGTATCTAAAAAATACTAGCTCCCCATAGAAGTGAAAGAGAAATAATTTTAAAATGTTGAATACATGCATTACAATGTTAAGTACTATTAAACATAAAATATGTCAAAATATGCTGTAAAAAATGTTTGAAAAGTATAAAGTCTCACTTAAATAATAGTATAAAATACATACAGTTATTTAATATATACTGAAAAAACGTAGGTTAAAATTATGTTGAAAATATGTATATAAAACAATTAAAAAAATGTCAAAATTATGCTGAAATGGAAAAAAGAGGATAATGTATAAATACAATAGTATTTAAATATGATTTACATTTTTATATATTAATAAAGGTACCTAAAACTGTTTTATGTATTTATCTATATATAATTTTGTATTTTCTAAGTCAAAAAAACATATATATATAAAAATGTCAAAATATGCATTAAATACACTTTGATAACATAAATATATTTAGAAATATGTATTACGTTTTTTATTCTATAACAATATGTAACAATGTTGTTTAGTACAAACATTCAACTAACTTGTTTTTTTATATTTCTAAACACCAAGAATGCTAATTAAATAAAAGAAGCTAAAGCTATTCCTACTACATACAAATACAATTTAAACAAAGGATTTCACACAAAAGTTATAACATTTTATAATTACACTCCAATGTAAACAATTTTTAAGAAAGTGTTGAGCAGTAAAGCGGTGACATTTACTATTCCCACTCCAATTTAAACCAATTTGGGGAACGTTCTGGACATAAAGAGGGGACATTTAATGCTCCCTCTCCAATCTAAACCAATATGTGGAAGGGGTTGTACATTAAAAGGGTGGCATCTTCTATTTCCACTCCTAAGTAAATCAATTTGTGGATGGTGTTGGACAGTAAAGGGGTGACATTTACTTTCCCACTCCAAACTAAACCAATTTGGAGAAGATGTTGGACACTGGAAGTGTGACATCTACTATTCCCACTACAATCTAAAGCATTTTACAATAATAAAGGGGTGGAATTTACTGTTCCCACTACAAAGTAAACTATTTTGAAGAAAGTGATAAACACTGAATTGGTGATGTTTGTTATTCCCACTCCAATCTATACAAATTTCTGGAAGGTGTTGGACACTACAGGGGTGACATGTACTATTCCCACTCCAATCTAAGTCAATTTGGGGAAGGTGTTGGACTATTCAAACTACAACATTTTATGCAAGGAGCTACAGATAAAACAAACGGTATAAGCACAATCAATACTCTATACCCACACATAATTTTTGATCTATAACATAAACAAAAATGTTATTAAAGCACACTAGTCAAAAGTACAAAGCAATTTATTCATACTTAAACATTGACTTGACGAGCATATTTAAACATTAACATATAAAAAAATATTTTCATTCATTTGATGAACCAATTACTCCTGTCAAAATACTGACCCTGCCATATCTGTACAGAAATTGCAAGCGGTTCTGTACCACTATGATGAAAATAAATAAAATTGATTAAAACAAATAGAAACGAATATTTTTATCGCTGTTAATATTTATTTTTCAAAAAAGAATATTTATTACCATTCCTAATCTTTGAACCATGAAACTAAATTTAATCATAATCCAAAATGTACAATAAAAAATTTAAAAAAAGGTTTTTTTAAATGAAAATATATAAAAAATATATTTTTACACTCACATTACACATTTCAACATAACAAATACAATATTTTAATTGATGTTTTCACAAAAATGATAAAATATAAGTTTTAAGTTTTACATTAATTTTCATTTTAAATATATTTTAATATTTAAAATTATTTGTAATGTAATATAGTCAGATAAGTTTTTCTTTTTTCTATTGATAATCAGAATTGTTCAGGTAGGTAGTTATGCATAAAGAGACATATCTAAATTGATACACACCTGAAATCAGAATGTTACTGATTCCCTCTTTCTCTTCTATTTTACATTTAGGAGTCTTGAATAGCCCAGGTAGACACTTGCATCACAGCATATACACTTCGTCTTTCTCCTCCCTTTCCCTCTTCCCCTTCGATTTTGGTTAGCTTTTACTATTGTTGGGCTGCCTTAGTTGAGGGTGAAGTGGGGAGTTAGCATTGTGACTTCCTCTCGCTCAACAAGGTGAGAGTCTGACATTGAGGACAATTCTTACACCATTACCCAGAAACCCCTCAAGAAGAAGGCTCTTCTCATAAGGATCGCAGCACTGGTTCGCATGAAATAATTGTCCTCATTCCTGCTCTTGGAGAGAGGGGTTTGGGCATTTACTCCATTGTGTTTCTGATAAAGCAAGCAGCAACAAGGTTTTGCTTAATGATAAACGTAAAACTTGAATACCATCATTTGAGGGAGTGAATTCAAGATGGAAACCTTGCAGAGAGTTATCTCTTTGATCCGATCGGGCCCATTCATTATTACATTACATCTGATGGATGCTTACCTGCATATTCCAATAGCCAAGGAACATTGGAGTTTTCTGAAGTTTGTGGTAGGCAACCAAAGCTGACAGTATATGGTCCTTCCATTCATCCTGAAATCTGCTCCATGAGTTTTCCCATAAATGATGGCACAAGTGGTTGCTAATCCGCATCTCAGTTACTTTTTGAAAAATAAGACTCAAATTGTCAGCTGTAGGGATTTCAGGGCACAACCATTCTAGCTCCCTTGTAGGGGTTCAGCAAGAGTCCTCCCTTAGCCCCACCCTGTTTAACCTTTATGTGCCCCCCTGGCAAACTGGTGCAGACATTCGGCTTTCGTGTGTTGTCCTATTTGGACAACACCCAAATCATTGTCTCAATATCTGATGACATAATGTCAGTTGCAGAAAAATTCAAACTTTATATGACACATATCAGCAGATTAGCATTTCTAGGAAGGAGAACTGTTTCAAACTGAGTGCAGATAAGACAGAGATCTTGTTCTTTGGGGCACAGCATTCATGTGGTCGGAACTCTGGAGGCTAGAGACCTGTGGTCTGTTACCTATACCAGTTGGCTCTGCTACAAACTTACGAGTTGTCTTTGACAATACCCTTAACTTTGTTATCCAGGTCAAGAGGACCATGAGTTCTTGCTTTTTTGTTATTAAAATCTTGAAAAAGATTTTCCCTCTTATACCAGTTGAACTCAGGGAAGCAATGGTTATTGCATTAATTACTTCACACCTAGAATATTGCAACGCTTTATATCTTAATATAGCTTAACATATCTCCATATAACTTAACAAATTGCAGACCATCCAAAATGCGGGATCTCGCCTGGTATTGGATATACCTAAATGTCTTTCAGTTAGGGAAGGCCTCTGTTCCCTACACTGGTTCCTAGTCAGGAAGCGTGTGACTTTTGAAAGGACTCTGCATGGTCCATTTGACCCTGCACCTACAGGGGCAGGCACCCTTGAGGACAGCATTTAATTGGTACTTCCCAAAGAGACAGCTCAGATCTTCCTCTTCTAGGAAGGGGAACATTCTGAAACTCTGCAAAACCAGGTGGGGCAGTGGCTTCTTTTCTTTTGCAGTGGCCAAACTGTGGAACACATTGCCCACCCACATTGCAAGCTTAAATTCCTATAAGGCTTTCCGCAAGCAACTGATAGCGATTCCGTGACTATGGCATTATGGTCTTTTCTGGCTATATTCTTCACAAGAAGTAGTGCTTTGACACCTATGGGAATAATGTGCTTTATTAATTTAAATACAAAATAAAATCCAAGGCTTCCTGATTTTCTCCTATCTGGACAATTGGTTGTTGCATGCTCCCTCTGAACAAACTACTCTTCCTATAAAGTCAGTGCTCAGCTGCCTAGGCCTGGATGTGAACCTTACCAAATGCCACCTTTACCCTTGAGGGCATTTGTTTTCATCAGTGCTGAGGGCATTTGTTTCCATCATGCATGATGTTGTATGAATTGCTGTCAGAGGAGAGGAGAGTCTGGTTACTGAACCTGATCAAATCTTTGTTAAACAAAAAGGAATTTCCGGCCAGGGTTTGCATAGAGATTCATGGCCACATACCGGCTTTTGTTTTTAACAGATCAGTGGGCTTGTCTAAATCTTTGACCACTGCTATGGCATCTTTACAAGTTTTTCTCTCCAAAGTTCCAGTCCTTGGATTCCTTGATTCCTCTGTCACTGAAACTAAAGATGTAATTAGAGTGGTGGATGAGCTTGCAGAAGCTAGAGAGACATGAACCCCCCAGCCTCCTCTAGTCCTCACAACAGATACCAGATTGATGGGTTGCGAGTACAACCATCCGTCAATCATTCTTGTCTGTTCAAGTGGTCCCTCTTGGAGAGGAGGAGATCATCAAAGTGGTGGTAGCTTTCAGCAAGCCACAGAGCCCTGCTGCATTTCAAGAAATTGATTCTTCAGAAAGATCTATTTATTGGTGCAAACAGTCAGCACAGTTTCTGTGGCTTAAGTCGATCACCAGGGAAGTACTCACTCCAGATCTCTCAACAAAGTTACAAAAGTGATGAATTCTTGGGCATGGATGAATCTTCGGAGCTTGTCAGCTGTCCACATCAGGGGGATGGACAACATACAGGTGGATTTTTGAGCATGAGTTTTCCAGCCTCCAAGAGTCTTATCCTGTCTCAGTCCACCTTCAGGAAGATCTGCAGGAGGTTCTGGACGCCATTCCGTGATCTGTTTGCATCAAAGCTCATTGCCTTGGTCTAAAGATACTGTTTCCAGTTTCAGGAGAAGGACACTTTGGGAAGAAATGCTGTTCTGTTAGACTGGTCCAGGACGCTGCTCTATTCCCTCCCTCCATGTTCTTTGATTCCAAAAGTTCTAATCGGAATTCAGCAAGAGAAGGGGATGTTATTCTGGTGGTACCCTTTTAGCCTCGCTGTTCTTGGTTCGTGATGCTAAAATCTATATCCAAGGGTCCTCCTTGTATTCTTCCTCTAATTCCTTCACCTCTCAAGACTCCCTCTCTTCCTCTCCCTCTAAACCTAAATCAGTCGGAATTGAAGTTGAAAGATTGAGTTTGGTGAGGAGGTTTTTTTTGGACACTTTGATTACTACCCAACAAGAACTGGAGAGAGAGTGATACCCATAGTTGATGATCCTAAAGGAGACAAAGAACAAAGGAAAGTAGGTCAGAGAAAAGGAGTCACTACAAGGGGAGTAGTTCCTTTTTTGGAAATAGAGCCCTCACATACCCTTGCGGATGTCATGCTTCATCACCGGGCTTGCACCTCATCGGGCCGGCGCTGCAATGCCTGATGGGCACCCAGAGCTGTAATGTGAAGTGCAAGTTAAGGGCTCTTTGTGTAGATTCAGGAAGAATAGATGTCGATCTAGTGATTAGTGACTTAAAAAAGGCTAGATAAGTCTCAAATCAAATTTTAACCCATGAGAAAGCCTGACTTATTAAAAATGTGATGTCACCAGTGGGGACAATGATCCCTGGTGACTTATAAAGTCAACATGTTTCATGCCGCAATTAGTCAAAATGTGATCTAGGGCAATTCTTTAAGACCGTAAAATGTATAACTAATCTAAACAGTGTCTGGGACCAAGGATGCAACAAGTAATGTCCAAACACTAAGTACCCTATAAGTGTACCTGAAAAATGTAAAATCACTGACCTGGAGGAGGAAGATATAAAAATAAATAATAAGATAGCGCAATACAGAGTAGTCTTGAATAGTAATAGTAAAAGCAAGCAATACTAGTATGCATGAATTCGTGATTTATAACAGGTAGTGATAGGAACAAAGTTAGAGAAACATTCGACACATACATAAAAACATATGTATGGTGTGTCATACACTGTGGTCCTTGAGAGAAACACTGAGATACATGCAAAAAAAAAAAATCCATGGTGTTAGGAAGTAGAATTTACATTGAAATTTTGTAAGAGAGCCCAGGGGGTGGAATAATAACCACAGTTCACATGATGGGAAGCCAAAGATCCAGTATTCACATCATCCATTGTAGAACTTCACCAACAACCTACCCGTTCTCTTGTGCCTCAGGAGTGAGGATTAGGAAGTGGTTGTTTGGTTTATAAACACTTCATCCAGCTCTACTTGATGAAGTGGTTAATTACTGATCAAAGTTTAGCAGTGATAGGTTTGGGATGGTGGGCGCTATCTTGTAGTGGGTTAGGAGCCCATGTAATACATGGATTGTTGTTAGTAATAATGTGACAGGGTTGAAAATCGTTGGGAAGCTACCATTGAATGTGGGCATGTATGTGCCTATGTGGGAATCCCATTGTAGAAAGGCAGGTGGCACGGCATGGTTAATTGCTGATCAAAGGTCAGCAGTGATGGGCTGGGGATCATGGGTGCCATCTTGTAGTGGGTTAGGAATCCATGTATCACATGGGCTGTTGCTAGCAATTAATGTGGCAGAGGTGGAACGTGTTGCCAGTAAGGAGAACAAACATAATGTGTGAAATAGCATATTGCTAGATAGATATTATTGAATGATTATGGAAGGCTACCAGTTGATCTCTCCCCATGATATATCTTCATTCAATCCCTAAATATGTGTGGACAGACAGAAATTTCAGTGTTTTCCCCCATTTTAAAGAGTGCACCTCTTCTCAAAATGGAAGGGGCTTCCAGCACAGTCCATCGTAAATCATCAGCTGTGTAGGCAAGGTCGAGGCAAGGGTGTGCACATTTTATTTCTAGTTTTTTTACACCTGATGTTGCTGCCGTGCTTGACCCGTATGTTAGTCATCCCTATGTATCTTTTGTCACAGGGGAAATGGCCCTTCACAGGGGGTAAGGAATACAGGGTCCCTTAGTCGGATTGCTGTGATACCCATGGTCTTGTGTGCACCAGCATGCCTTTTATGTTTGAAGCGCATTTGAAAACGAACCTATGTTGTGGCATCATTTAACTCCCTGAATGAAGGATGTTTCAATGCTTCTTTATAGTCTTGCGTATTCTGTTAGAGTCATCTTTGTATGTGGTAACACAAGTGAGCGTGTCTTCCTGAGGTTTCGCGTGTTCTTCCAATAGTGCTACTCTTTTGTTATTTCTAGTGCGTTTTTTGGCCATTCTCACACAGTGGTGTGGGTAGTCTCGATTGACGAGATTTTCAAAGTGTGAGGGATTTTTTGTCATAGTCAGAAACAGAGCTACAATTACAGCACCGTAGAAATTGGCCTTATGGGAGGGTTTCTCTTAGTGCCCTGGGATGGTGGCTACCGTGTAATAGCAGGCTATTTCTATCTGTGTTTTTTTTAATGTAGTCATGGTCAAGTTGTCATCCTCCCCCAGGTGAATTAGTAGGTCTAGGAAGGGAATTCTTTCATCAAACATGTTACTAGTGACCGGAGAAAAGGGTTGAGGGAGTTAATCCAATCTCAAAAAGCGTTGAATGTGGTTCTTTCTCCTCTCCAAATAATGAGGATGTCGTCAATGTATTTTTGTCATAAAATAGTATTTGTGCTGCAAGGGCTAGTGCATGAAAGATGTTTTCTTCCTCAAAAGCTGCCATCTAGAGGCAGACCAGACTAGGGGCAAAGGTGTGTCTCATCAAGATCCCCTGAGTCTGGTGGTATAGTTGATCAACAAATTGAAAAAGGTTTTCTGTCAGGGCAATGGTGGCATAATTCATAATGAAACTGACAAGAGGAGGGACAGTCTATTCTGAGGAAAGAAGGGCTCTATAAACCACTCTCAGGGTGGCTGTTTGGGGAATGTTACTATAGAGGGCCTCTACATCAAGATTTACTAGTAAATCAATTGAGTCTGTGCAGTTAGTTGTTTCTATTGGACGTAGTACATTTCTGGTATCCTTGAGGAAGAAGGGAGGTTTTTCCACCATGGGTTGGAGGAAATAGCAGCAGAATCTGGACAATGATTCCAGAAGGGAGTAAATACCTGACACAATTTGTCTTCTTGGTGGTGGGACACCCTTGTGTGTCTTGGGGAGGATGTAAAAGTAGGGTGACCTCGTGTGAATGTTAACCAAAAATTCTGCCTCGTTCTTGTGATTCACCTGTTGATACCAAAGAGGCAATCTGGGTACTCAAGCATCTTGTGGATAAATGGAGATAGCAGTATAGTATTTCTTGTCTGTCAGTTGGTGGTTACATTTAGTGTTGTCAATGGTAGACAGGATGACAATGTCGTACCCCCTGTCTGCCTGTTTTATGGCGATTTTGTTGTCATTGACCAGAGATTAAATCATTGCCAACTCAGAATTGGAAAGGTTCTGGAAGGTGGGACCACTTTTAACCTGAGTTATTTCCTTTACAACTGCCTGTTCAAAGGTCAGTATCTCTATAGTAGTCATATTGGTGGTGGGGGTGAATCTAGAAGGGTTGCATAGCCCTGAGTCATTTTTTGAAGACCAGGTTTGTCCTGGAAGGATGCCCTCAACCTTATTTTCAAGAAGATATTATAAAGTGCATAGTTACCCGTCCTAGGTGAGGGGACAAAGCCAAGGCCCTTCTTGAGTACCTTGGTCTTTGTGCCATTCAGAATTTTCTTCAACAGGTTAACAACTAGTTTTTCTTCCCTGTCTGACTTCTTGTCTGTACCTGGTGCGGAGGTGGTTCCTGCCACTGTACATATTTGTGCCCTTCTCCTATTCAACCTCTTCCTTTGCCCCAAACTCTGTCTAAAAAATCAGGGCTGAGGGAAGGGTTGTTGGCCTTGTGAAAGCAAGGGATATGTACCAAAGGGGGCTGCATGAAAGGGTAACCTTCTGGCATCCATGAAGGGTACTATCTGGCCTCTCCTTCCCCATTGGTGCTACCCCAGCTATCTGTGCTTAAGTTGCTGTTGGAGGAAGAAGTTCTTCTGTAAGAGGATTGGCTTTCATCTGATGGCGTCTATCCTGCCATGCCAGAATAGTCATCCTTCAAGTATGGATACACAGTTAAACTTCTTAATTTCTTTTTGTAGTTCATGAATCTGCTGTTTCATGAGGTAGTCCTTATTCTCAGTGATATCATTATTGATCTCAGCCAGTTTGGTTTTCTATACTGACAATAGGTCCCAGTTTTAAGTTTCCCTTCTGCTATTGATTCCTGATCAACAGTGCATCAGCTAGACATTTAGCTGTATTAATGATCAGAATTTGCCAATCCCTTGTGCACTTCCAAGCAACCAGGGACCATTCTTTTTATAAATCTGTGTCTTCTAGGAAAATGCGGGGGACTTTGGACAATATCAGTTCTGTAGACAAAATGTAAGCCCTCAGGTATTCTTACATAATGGTGCCATGGAGGGTAATTTTCACCCATTGGCATTTCATGGGGGTGACAGAATTCCAGTCTTCAGATTGGCTGTATGATGATGTGGTACCATCAGTCCCTGGAAAATAAGGGTTTTCAATATTTTGGTCCCCATGATATCTCCAAAACCAAGACCTAAGCTACCATCCACTGCGGTATAAGTAGAGATGTCACATGTTTACCAAAGTAGGGAGACGGGGCGAGAAAAGGGGTTAGTGCTGAAGGAAAACCGTGTTGAGATCACATATAATCTATAGGGTTCCGAAAAGCTACTTTTCAAGGTCCGTCACACAGCTGAGGCCGTCGTACCTAATATTCCATCCCAAAAATTGGGGGCCTAGAGTGCATAAAGGTTCAGCATACATGCTCCACTGTTAATTCTCAAAAGAAAAAGGTATGCTGTTCCTAAAGGGGACAAAGGAGAAAGGGGAATAGGTCAGAGAACAGTATCCACTACAAGGCGAGTAGTTCGTTTTGGAGATGGGGCCCTCCCACAGCCTTGCGGGTCTCATGCTTCATCATCGGGCTTGATCCACGTCAGGTCGGCGCTGCAATGACTGATGGGCACCCTCAAGGAGGCTCTTTATCCGAGATCTTTTTACAAAGCCATGATGTGAAGTACAAGTTAAGGGCCCTTTGGGTAGATTCAGGAAATGTAGGTGTTGATGTAGTGATTAGTGACTTAAAAAAGCTATTCAAGTCTCAAATCAAATTTTAGTCCATGAGTATGCCTGAATTAGCAAAAGTGTGATGTCACCAGTGGGGACAATGATCCCTGGTGACTTATAAGGTCAACATGTTTCCTTCTGTCATTTAGTCAAAATGGGATCTAAGGCACTTCTTCAGGACCCAACAATGTATAACTAATCTGCACAGTGTCTGGGACCAAAGATGCAACAAGTATTATCCAAACACTACGTACCCTTTAAGTGTACCTGCAGAATGTAAAATCACTGACCTGGGGAAGGAAGATATAAAAAGAAATCATAAAATAGTGCCATACAGAGCTGTCTTTAATAGTACTTGTAGAGCCATGCAATACTAGCATGCGTGAATTCGTGATTTGTTAAAGGTAATGATAGGAGCCAAGTTAGACAAACATGTGACACATACATACAGGCATATGAGTAGTGGTTTCATACACTGTGTTCAAAAGTGGGGGAAAAACACTCACCCAATAAAGGTGATGTCATCACCTCCTCGAGAGAAACACTGAGATTTTTTCGATTGAGGCAAGATGGCGGTCGCATCCACGATCGTGTGAGGCAGGCTGTTGACGCTCCTCGGCATTAACCCCCCCTGCCTATCCTCCTGGCAATTAATGCAGTAAGAAACTGCAAAAAAACTTCTGGGTATGCTGTGGCTTTGGCGCTACCTTTATTTCAGATCTCCGCGGTCTCCGCGAGTAGTTCAGTATGGGCACTGTGGCTCTTTCAGATATCTGTGGAGCTACGGAGCGCTCTGCTTTCGGCGGCGAGTGGCTGCAGCACAGTCAGAGGGCCTGCTGGAAACTCAGGACTGGAGCGCACAGACAGCAATGGCGCCCAAGAACGCCATTTAGGGTCCCAAGACTCGGGCGGCTGCTTCGACTATTTCGACCCCCCCTGCACATGTTTCGGTCTCTGCGGGAAACGGTCGAGGTGGCACTGCTGGTGTAAGGCAGGAAAAAGTTAATTCCCCTCCTGGGGTCTTCCGGGCTGGAGATAGCATCACAGGGAAACTATTAAAAGTCCCTGGAATATTTAAAAAGATGCAAGGAAAAGGTAAGAGCCCTGTTGCTGTTTCACCGGGGTATTCAGTAACTCTTCAATCTGGCAACAAAGTAGCAACATTACTTGCATTAAAAAATGTTACACCTGAGCCCAAAATGAAACAAAAGTCTTTAATGTCTCCAATACAGCAAGGGGCAATGGTGGTAACAGTGAATGAAGAGACTGTGTGTGTGTCAGAGTTAGGACGCAGCAATGCAAGCGCCGAATCAGACATTTGTCAGAGTGAAATACCCCCCCGGTGGAAATAGTATATGAATGCGCATATGGAGAAGGAATCAGGGCATTTATAAGAGGCACCGGAAGTATTGGATTGTCCTCAGTGTGTGCCAGGAGAAGCAGTCAATCTTCAGGAGGCTCCAGCTTTAGTTTTGGTTCATGGGAACTCTCGAGAGGTATTACTAGATATTGGAGCTAGCATGGAGAATTTGGATAAAGATCTGATAAATGACTTGAACTCTGGGAACTCTTGTGGAAAGTTCTATTCGATATCAGACCCATCTAACTCCAACTAGAGTGTTGGAGGAGATTGGGCAGACAATAGAAGTGAGACCAGTTTTGTCCTGCAGGATGTCGATGAAATAAGTTTGCAGGGCCGGACTGGCCGTTGCGGGCACCGGGCAATTTCCTGGTGGGCCTCAAGGGTGGGGGTCGGTTTTGGGCCCCTGGGGGCCGATTTTGTTACACAGCCGTTTTTGGAGCATAGCTGCAAAAATTGGCTTTGTAACAAAATTGGCCAAAAACCGGCACTAGCAAAGAGCTCGGTCGCACCACCAACTCCCCCCCCCCCCAGAGGAGGGCCGACCAAGTACTTTGCAAGGGCCGGTTTGGTCCCCAGTCCGGCCCGGTAAGTTTGGATGTCTCTGTTGATAAAGGAGCGGTGCGGAAAGCAAGGGATATCTCTGAATCTGCTTCTAAAGAAATATCTAATAAAGCTGGGCCACTGGTGTGGGACTATTAATTTTCACCACAGCTTGGGGAGATTAATGTAGGTTTGGGCAGTAGCATTGGCGCAACTGGCGAGACGAACAGTACTGGTGTTTTGGCATAAAAGGAGATCACCCTGAGCACCATCTATCAAGCCATAATAACACATCGGGAGCAAACTAAAGCGGAGGGACTACGCACACAGGGGACAGTCCAAAAACTTTAAAATACAGTGCACCGCGTCATTAAGACGTGTACAGAGATGTCTACAAGAGTTGGGGAAGGGGAGGCAAGAATATCTATAATTGAAGATGAGATAGTTCAGCAGAAAACTAATCTAACTTCTCTGCATTCTGTTAGAGACGATATTATTTGGAAACTGATTGACTTAAAGAATCTGTCTAGAAGGAACAATGTACGTATATTAGGTTTTCCAGAAGGAAAAGAAGGCAAAGATATACAGCACTTTGTTATTGATCTACTCTCAGAGGCCTTCCCTGAACTGAGTCAATGGACGTTGGAAGTAGAACTGCAGAGAGCGCATAGTTTTCCCTTTCATTTGTGGGGTTGTACAAGGGGTTCTGATGGGTAAACCAGGACCATATTAATTTGTCTAAATAACTTTTGCAGTTGCAGACTGTCTCCAAGAGCTTGGACTTTTGAACACAAACTTTTGCTGGATCCTGTATATTGCGAACAAATGTGTAAATGGATTTCTGAATTTTCAAAAAAAATGGGGGCTCCGCCTCAGATCCTATCGTCTGGGTGGGATGCATTTAAGGAGGGGGTCCAAGGTGAAACGCTAAGTTACTCTATTAATAAACAGCAAAAATCGTGGGGTGAAGTTCAGGATTGGATGAATAAATTAAGGCTATTAGAAATTGAACTTATGGGGGCGGTAATCAGGGGTCAAAACATGGAACAAATTTTAGGTGATATTGCCGTCCCAAAAAAAGAAGATATACCAGAATTTTGCTGTGAAATTAGCCACTAAAATCGCTATATATAGGTCTGAATTGTATGAAGTAGATGAGAATTCTGGTCAAATACTGGCGAAAAGACTACATCAGAAAGAGATAGCCAATAGGATTAATAAGATTCAGGATCATCTTGGGCACGTTCAGGACAAGTTAGGGGAAGTGCTCGATGTGTTCGGTAAATTTTATCAGCTGTACACAGAGGATGATATTATTGGAGTAGACGAGAAATTGAAGGAGTTCTGTTTCGATATCGAAATCCAAAAATTGACACATGACCAAATGGAAGAATTAGGAGCAGACATCACTTGGGAGGAAGTGGAAGCGGCAATAACATCATTGGCAGCAGGCAAGGCCGTGGGTCCTGATGGTATCCCCCTTGAATTTCATAGGACTTTTCGCCAAGTTTTAAAACCAGAATATATGACCTTAAAATTGGAAGCACTTTACACAGAGCTACTCGGTTTCACTCTGTGCCGCTCTACTAACTGGGTGACCATCGGGACCAACCCAAGTAGTGAAGTATTCCATGTGGAGACTTAATCATTGGACATGATTCTCCATTTGTTATAAATTATCCAACCAGGACTTAAATGGTATCCAAAACTGCTTCTTCTTTTCACTCTTATTTATCATCCTAGCTGTATCCAATTTAACTACATATTTAATAGAATTTACCCAATCTAGAAAGGTAGGAGGTACAGATTTAATCCAACACTTACAAATTTCCCTCTGAGCTAATATTATAAGGTAAAAACACAAATTATTTTTATTCAATGCTAAAATCTCATAGTATGGAAGTAAACCAAAAAATATCAATAAGATGCTCACCTCTATTTCGAAGCCAAATATTTCTGTCATACCTCTAGTGACTGAACTCCAAAATAAATTCAACGCTGGGCAACTTAAGAACATGTGCTCATCATCTGCTTTATCCAGCTGGCACTTTCGACAGCAGGGAACTGTACCCTTCGCAAACTTAGAAAGCTTGTAGGGTGACCAATACACTCTGTGAAGACAGAAAATGTGATTTCTTCTTAAATTGGCAGCATATACAGTAGAATATAGTAGGTCATAAGATACTTGCCATAACGTTTCTGTGCTCGAACCCGGCAAGCATTCTCCTCATAGTTGTGTTGGAAGGATACAATCTTCATCTGCCAATTCGATCAAAAGCCAATATAAATTTGCCACTTCTTTTTTGTTCCGTTGATTCTTTCTTAAAGTAGACTCCATCTCATTTGTGTTACCAACTGCAAAGTCGCTTGACTGTGACCTGCTTTTTATTTGTATATACTTGAATTTAGAGAGTTGGTTATTCGTTATGTCCTTAAGAGTTTCCCATGGTAACACACTACCTTCTGGAATAAGTTGGGCCCATGAGTTAAGCCCCGCTGCTTTAAGTGGTGCCATTAATAAATCTTTAGTCCATTCAGGACTAATGCACTGAAATAACTTATCTTGAGAAGTTTCCTAACCTTATACCAGATACTGGCCAAGTTTTTTTAAATCTTTAAACGGACCTTCTTAAAAAAACGTGGATCTCCAAATTTATATAGAAAGGCTTGATCTCCACCCTTTAAATCTTGCAACATTGTCTTTAGCATATTGCCTATGTCTGAACTATTAGGTACCCACATAAGCATTTTCCCTGCTTTTAATAGGAATACCCATGCATAGTATATCAGATCCGGCGCATATAAGACTCCCTTGTTCTTCCTCCGGCGTAGCTTTTTATACGAGATTCTAATTCCTTTAGAAGCCCAGATAAAAAGAATGTACCTTTCCCAGAATGTTCTTCAATACAGTTTCTTTAAATGCTAAAGGTATGTTTTGAAAAAGAAAAATACATTTTGGCAGGAGCATCATTTTGACCAGGTTAACCCTACCGATTAATGTCAAAGGTAAGTACGCCCAGTTTTTGAAGGATTCTGACAATTCTTTATCCGCTCTGTGTAAATTTGTGTCAGTGAAATCATTGATATTTTGAGTGATCCTGATGCCCAGATATCTTATTTCTTTTTTAGCAAGTAATTAGTAGGCTGCGCATCCACATTCCACGCCATGCATTCAGTTTTAGACTGATTTATCTCGTATCCCGAGAACTTCCCAAACTGCTCAGCTAAGTTATATATATACGGAATGGCCATTTCTAAATCAGATGTAAAAATCAGCATATCGTCTGCATATAGGGACACTTGTTTTCCCCAATTTTTACACTTAAAAGGGAGTATGTGGTCATGCCTTCTAATCTTCTCAGCGAACGGTTCAATATACATGTTAAAAAGCAGAGGTGAAAGGGGGCAAACCTGCCTAGTCCGTGCTATTTATTAGTCTTCTTGGAGTATGGTAAATTGACAAGATTGTCCTACAAAAGTTTTTACCCGTTATGTTTATTTAAAATAGTATTTAAATAGGACCAATTAACCCGGTCGAACGCTTTCGTGGCATCAAGCGTAGTAATAGCCATCGGTGCATCATATACAGTTGCCATGTCTATGGCCCCAATTAAATTATATGTTAAATCTTGAATACATCTACCTCTCACAAATCCCTTTTGCTCTTCCTGTATTAAATCAGTTATGATCCCGGTCAATCTCTCTGCTAAAATTTTAGTCAAGATTTTATAGTCCAGATTCAGCAGAGAGATCAGCCTTCTTGTATAAAAACAAAAACCTCGTATGTCTCCAAAACCATCATAGAAGCGACCAACCGATCAAAAACCTTGTTTAATATGGTAAAGGAATTAGCAGGTTCCCTAACAGTTGCAACTCCTCGACCTCTAAATGAGCAACAGTGCGACAATCTTGCTCAATTTTTTATAGGGAAAGTTACAAGTTAATTTTGGAAATGAATAGCTCATATCCTGTCATCAATAGCCAAGAAGCAACAGAAAACGTCCCTGCCCCCATTGGCACTTTAGATTGTTGGCCTCCCATTAAAATGAATGACTTTATGATCATTCTCAATAGTATTAAATCAGGATCCCACATGGATCCAGTTCCAATTAATATCCTAAAACAACTGGAATCTTCCCATCTGGCGGTAATCCTTGATACTCTCAATACTTCCTTCCTACAATCTATTGTACCCGCTCTTTGGAAGCATGCAATGGTGAACCCTTTATTGAAAAAACCAATGGCCGATCCCAAGGTACTGTCCAACTACAGACCCATCTCTCTCTTACAAGTGTTCTAAAAAATTTTAGAAAGACATGTCCATTCCTTTCTAACACATTTTACAGAAACTAATAATTGCCTTCATTCTTCCCAATCCGGTTTTAGAGCCGGCTACTCTACTGAAACAGCACTTTTAGGAGTTACTGAAAAGATCCGTAAACTCCTGGATGATGGCTAAACAGTTGCCCTTATCCTATTAGACCTTAGTGCGGCCTTTGATACCATCTTGCACACAAGACTAATTAACACCCTGAAAAACACTGATGTATGTGGGGCAGCACTGAAATGGATTTGTTCTTTTCTGGAAAATCGCACTTTTCAAATTATGTCAGCATCCGCTTATTCAAAAAGCTTTATTTCACCACATGGAGTACCCCAGGGCTCAATTCTTAGCTCTAATAAAAGAGAGAGGGACCCTCAACCAAAGGGATGGGGTACCAACTATTGACTTAGTCAAGAAAGAAATTCCCTTTGGCCACAATGATCAAGACAACATAACATACAACAAAATTACAGGCGAACTAAGAGCAGTGCAGTAGTGACTCAAATTCTGAAACAACAAATAAATTTCCAAATGCATAAATTTATTAAAAATATAGTTAAAAACAGAGTTAAAATTATATTAATCACAATCAAGGGAAAACAGACAATATAAGGAACAAATACTCTTCCCAGTTCATCAAACAAGTTCATAGAGTACAATGAACAAAGAAGGGAGGAACTCAGAAAGGTTATATTCAGCTTCTGTCAGAATAATCCTTAGTAAATATTGTGAGTTCTCTCCCCCACTCTTCAACGCGTTTCGACGGGCCAGAAAAATTACCGCCGTCTTCTTCAGGAAAAAATATTAGCTGTCTTCCCCAGAGATATATAAAGAGTCTCAAAATCTTCTAAACACGCGGTAGTTAGAGTAAGTCAGTTTCAAGAAATCCCCATTAAGGAAGCAATTATTTTATGTTCACATCAGATCTTAGATGAAATGGGACTGCCTTCGTCTTCCCATTCACTAGTAGTTGCTGCCTCTTTAGCGTGGAGCCGGTACACTTCCCGCGTGTCTTCTCTTTTCGTGTGGTATTTGTTGTTTCAGAATTTGAGTCACTACTGCACTGCTCTTAGTTCGCCTGTAATTTTGTTGTATGTTATGTTGTCTCAATTCTTAGCTCCCTGCTTTTTTAATCTATATGTTAAACCTTTAGCAGATATAGCTGACAAAGTGGGTCTCACCCTCATGACCTATGCAGATGATTCTCAAATCATCTTCTCCCTTTCTGATTCCAGTTCATTTGGTCCCTCCAACCTTAAACTGGGTCTTACGGATATTTTTGACTGGATGACTGTACACCAGTTAAAACTTAACGGAGATAAGACAAAGGTTCTTGTCTTAGGACAACATAACGACCTTTGGAAATCTTCCCATTGGCCTACTCAAATGGGAAACCTCCCAGTTCCGACCAGTCATGTTCGTAACCTTGGTGTGATTGTGGACAGTACTTTATCTATGAACCAACAAACTGGCAAAGTAGCAGCCCTATGTTTCACCATTCTGAAATGGCTAAAGACAATTCTTTGGATGCTACCCGTTTCTACCCAAAAGACCGTAGTCAATGCTCTTATAACATCAAGACTTGACCTCGGTAACATTCTCTTTCTTGGGTAAAACAAGGCAGTGGTACGTAGATTGCAACTGATACAAAACTCTGCGGCCAGGCTGCTCTGCAAGGTTTCTAAAACATCTAGCATTTCTGGCCATCTACGTGACCTACATTGGCTCAGGGTGGAGAATCGCATTCAATTCAAAGCCCTGAGCTCTATGTTCAAGATAAAAGCTGGTACTGCTCCTAAATACCTTCAAGCACTAGTGCATCCTTATGTACCCACTCGTCATCTACGATCTCAAACCGTGGCAAATTTTTGCGTACCTAGGTTTAAACTTTCTAGAGTGGGTGGGAGATCTTTCTCCTATTTAGGTCCATCTATCTGGAATACACTTCCCACCTTCATAAGGAAAGAAACCAACTATGTGCGCTTCCGAAAAAATGTCAAGACATGGCTATTTGATCAATAACATCTACGATAGGTTTTGCTCTACTGTTTTGCTCCGTCTTGGTGCCGGGAAACCCTTTTTGGGTAGCTGCGCGCCTTATAAGCTTAACAAATAAATAAAATATATGAATCACACTGTCGGGGTGACTTAGATGGTTTCAATATTAATGCTACCGATGCCTCATCCCAAGATGGTGGCAATCTACCCCCTTTTTCAAAGATATGAGAAAATAGACTAACCATTACCGGAACCAGAACCTCTCTTAAGTTTCTATACAGTTCTGCTGGGAGACCATCAGGTCCTGCTGCCTTTACTTTTTTCCCTGAATCTATTGCCATTTTAATTTCAGTTTGACTTATTGGTCTATTGAGATTATCAGTAATTTTTTTAAGGGAATATTCTCAAACCATACATCAATACTGTAGGCCTGTAATGTTAAATCCTCCCAATACACTTTATTAACATGGTCATAAAAAGCTTCTTCAATATCTTGCGGCATTTTACATAGTTTCCCAGTATTTCCACAAACTATTTCTTTTATGTTGGCTTTGGCCCAATCGTTTTTAGTCTTCCAAGCTAGGAGGTGGTCACAACCTTCTACGTATTCAAAATTGGCCAGCTTACTTGCTTCCTACCTTTTTCTAAGCCTAGCATCTAGCAGCTCTACCAACTCTAATCTGTGTATTTGTAAGGCATCTTCCTGAGGGGTGGCTTCATTTTCTAGATTCAGTATTTTACGTTCAATATTTCCTATTTCTACCTTGCATTTCTTTTGTCTAGTGATTTGGATGGTAATTATCTTACCTCTCCAGAAGGCTTTATAAGCATTGCAAACTATTTCAATAGATGCAGTTCCCGAGTTAGTCTGGAAGTAGCTTACTGTGTCAGTAGTTAAACTAGTAATTACATCCTGATCTAACAAAATCACATGACCTAGTGTCCATCTCCTTTTAATTGGGTTACTTGGGAGTTTTAGAGATAATATGACCAGTACATAATCTGAAAGATGACCCCCTAAGTGTCTTATCTCTTTTACCCATTCTCTCAACTCTGTGTCAATTAAGAAGCAATCCAATCTGGATTTATGATTATACTTTTTGTTGTGAAAGGTGTAACCCCTCCTGATACCCATCCTTGCCCTCCATATATCCACCCAGCCTTGATGTTTCATTGTGTTAGCAACGACCTCATCCCACGATTTTGGGCGGATCTGCTATTTACCGACCCATCCAGGACAGTATCTAAAACTAAATTAAAATTGCCCGCCAGAAATAAAGGGTCCTGAAAAGGTAATAATTCAGCTAATAATTCTTTTAGAGGAAATAAATCATCCAGGTTAGGACCATAGTACCTCGCAATCGTGAATTCATATGTATGGAATTTGATTCTAGCTATGACCCATCTACCCCCTTTATCTGCCATGAAATGTTCCACTAATAATGCAGGATCTTTAATGACTATAGCCACACCCTTAGTTGCAGTGTTTTGTGAGGTACATATTACTTCATGATTCATCTTCCTCTTTTTACATAAATCCTTAATTTCCAAATCAGTAAGATGAGTTTCTTGAAGGATAAAAATTTGCTCTGCAGCATCCTTAATATATTGAAGTATTCTTTCCATTCTAGGTTTCACCCTAAGACCATTTAAGTTCCAGGACATCACTCTTAAATATCTTACTGCATCAGTTATGGCCATCATTATTCCTCATATACCTCATATACCTATGTGACATCATATGAAAATTAATATGGCGATTTGGACAATATTTATTTTATTTTTTCCCTATGCTCCCCACCCAGTGCAGTAACTCTATACCCCCCCTACTCTTCCGAGTGCTTCCCTGGAGAAGCCCCCCCACCTTCTCTTATGGCCCTACTCTGTCCTATGTACTCTAAGGTTCATACTATGCGCTTAGCTGGAGTTATCTCTGCACTGGTCTCAAATTTCCAACACAGGTTTATCCCCAGCAGAGATACTGCTGACCATGTGAGGAGTGTGATTTCTTTCTTGGACGGGGCACAAGCAACTGAGACCACGTTGGAGTTTATCCTGTTGAATGCCGAGAAGGCATTCAACAGGGTTTCCGGGCCATACATGTGGGAGGTTTTAAGACTGAAGGGATTTGGCCCTAAGATCCGGCAAGCAGTTAGGACATTATATATCTGCCCGGAAGCAAGTATACGAACCTCCGGTCAAGAGACGGGCTTGTTTAAGATGGGTCAAGGCACACGACAAGGGTGCCCTTGTTCTCCTCTATTATGTGCCTTATATATTGATTTTTTTTTTAAATAAGTTGAATCGACTCACAGATATAAAACCAGTTCAACTGCGGCATATGGAGAATAGAGCATTAGCATATGCTGATGATATTGTCGTTGTTACATGAGATATTGTTACTGCACTCCCTGCGATCAATATATTGGCAAGTCAGTTTGGGAGTTTCTCTGGCTATAAATTAAATATATCTAAAACTCATGTCCTCTCAGGTGGTGATCCTCCAGGAAAATGTGGCTACTGTCTCAGAAGTCACATATCTGGGAATTAAAATCTCAACGCCTGTTGGTAATATTCCAGAGCTAAATATGAATCCAGTATTGACAAGGGTGAACTCAACATTGGAGCGGCTGGATCATTTGCATTTATCCCTTAATGGCAGATCTAATGTATTAAAAATGATGCTATTGCCAAAGTATTTATATGTGTTTAGAACCATTCCCCTAGAATTCCCTGTGTGTTTTTAGAGGTTAGAGAAGATCTGCTCTAAATTCCTATGGGGGTATAGTCGACAGAGAAGGGCTTACAAGAAAATGGTGCTATCAAAAGATCGTGGCGGCTGGGGTATTCCACATTTTATGATGTATTACTGGGCAGCTATGTAGCAATGTATTAGCCCTTTGGTGTCGGTGCCAGGTCTGAAATCTTGCCTTGAGAGAGTAGGGAATGCTAGTTAAAATAATAGAACCTTGGGGCATATTACCAAGGGCCTTATCGCCGCTTTAGCGGGAATTTTTCCCGCTAAAGCGGCGATAATTTTATCGCCCTATTACCTAGCTGTCACTAACACCAGTTAGCGACAGCTAGTAGGAGATAGCGATCATCTTGGGGCCCACTTTGCATGTCAGCGATATTTATCGCTAATGACATGCAAAGTGGGCGTGCCAAGATGTTAGCGACTGTAAACAGTCGCTAACATCGCTATCTCCTATTACCTACAAAGGCGTACTTTTGGAAATATTCGCGCTAAGCGCGAATATCTCCAAAAGCTAACACCTGCCCAGAGCAGTTCTTAGCCATGTTATCCAATGGTAGGTGGATAACATGGCTAGAGCATTAGCTCGGTAATGCATGAATATCGCTGACTTTTCAACGATATTCATGCATTTTGGCCGATTTTTATCGCTTTTGAGATAAACCTTGATAATAGCAAGGTTTATCTGCCATAAAAATCGGCGGAGCTCGGCGATAATAATATTGCCGCTAACCGTGTTTAGCGATAATTATCGCTTAATCTTGGTAATATGCCCCCAAGTTATTTTAAGAAAACCAAATTATAAATTCTTACGGTAGTCTACTCTGTTTGGAAGCAAGTTTAACGTCAGTTATGTGTCTCTAAGCTGAATGCTTATACTCAATTTTCAGCTCCTAGGCTTCTTCCAATTTTATTTCGTGATCAAGTGACCGATAGATGGGGATTAAAAAGAATTAATTGCTTAGGGGATCTATTTGATGATGGTCAACTGGTATAGTTTGCAGATTTGCATGCAAAATATGGTTTAGGCAAACATGAGTTCTTTAAATATCTCCGAATTCGTAGTTTTTTAACTAAGCAAGGGATTTGAACAACAGTTTGTCAAGATTCCGCTTATCGAAAAAATGAAGAAAAAAACATCTATTGGTCAATTTTCTGTAGAGACATTTCCTAATGATTTAGATGTCTGTCAAGGAAAATGGTGAGGAAAATTGGGGGTCAAGGATGTCAATATTAGGGAATCTTTAGGGCTCGCTAATCAAGTTCTGATTACTGGGAGGATGCACACTCAACATTATATTGCCTTGTATGATATGTATTATACCCCAAGTAAGATTTTGAAATGGGGGACATCTGTTGGGGCCAAATGTAATAGATGTGGCCTTTATGCAGCGGACTCAATTCATATGTTTTTTCTATGTCCTAAATTAGTGGAGTTATTTAGGGAAATTTAGCTTTTTTTACGTACAATAATGGGATCCTCTTTGAGTATAACTGGAGAATTGGTTTTAATAGGTGTTGGCTCAGACACTATTGCACAGACTACATCAAGAACCATTATATCTTTTTTGTTTATCTGTATGGCGGTGGTACAGGCTTGCATTACCAAGGATTGGATTAGTCCTGATCCACCGACATTCTTGAGTTGGCGTTCAAGGTTGTTAGACATGTATAATTTAGAACTAGCAATTTATAAAACTAAAGGGAGGAGGAGGAGAGCAATGGGAGCCAAGATTTGGTCTGCCATAACTGATTGGATTTATGTGTAAATAGGTCTAGTTCTGTCTGGACAAGTCACTGATTGTAATGAGACATTATTTCTTTTTTTGTGTTGTAGTGTTTTTGCTCTTCTTTACCCATCCATATATTATTTTGTATTACTCATATATGTGTTGTGTTATAATTTTGTAGATTGTCCAATTTTGTTGTTTCTTTTTACAACTTTGTATCATAACCTTGCTGCCTTATTTATGTGAATATCCTTGCATATAAAGGGGAAAAATCAATAAAAAAAAAGACAAACACTGAGATAAATGGTAAAAGATTTTAGCATGCTTTTTGGGAAGTAACATCGAAATTGAAATTTTGTATGTGATCTCAGGTGGAGGAATAATAACATCCGTTCACATGATGGAACGCCAAAGATCCAGTACTCATGTAATACATTTGAGAACTTCACCAATGACCTCATGTGCCTGAGGAGTGAGAACCTAGAGGTGGTTGTTTGGTTTATACACCCTCCATCAGGCCCTAAATAGTGGCAAGTGGTCCATATGAAGTGGATAATTGCTGACCAAAGGCCAGCAGTGATGGGCTGGGAATTGTGAGTGCCTTCTTGTAGTGGGTTAGGAGCCCACGTCTCACACGGATTCTTGCTAGCAAATAATGTAACAGGGTTGAAATTCATTGGAGCACTCCCATTGAACTTGGGCGTGTGTGCGCTTATGAGGGAATCCCATTGTGGAAAGGCAAGGGGCATGCTGTGGTTAGTTGCTGATCAAAGCTTAGCAGTGATGGGCTCGGGGTCGTGGGTGCCATCTTGCAGTGGATTAGGAGCCCATGTATCACATGGATTGTTGCCAGTCCTCCTTATCATTGGGCCACCTTAAGTGAGTACACAAAATGGCCACTCGTTTACTTGCTGCAATAAACATGTAAGATTAATTTATTACCTCTCATTAAGCACTACTCTGGCTATAATTGTCCAATATAATTAATTTGAAGTCTCTTTATCTTAATTTTGGTTTTAAAAAACATAAAAGATACATATTATGAAATTCATACATATTAGTTAACACAGGTAAAAAACAAAACATTCCAATGGTGGCGCCTTAGACAAATGTGAATACTAAAATATTTACATTTAGAATAAAATACTGGATAGCTGTTTGGAAGATGGCACGTGTAAATCATTTGATGAGTTAAGGGAACAGTTTTCTTTTCCTAGAGCTTATTTTTTTACATTTCTGCAAAAACGGGATTTTTTTGTTAGACAGGAGTTAACTTTGCAAACTAACCAAGTAATAGAAGGGATTAACAAGCAGGTTAAAATAGGGTTTCTGTATCAGATATTATTAAGGGAAAAAACAGATGATCTTGAGAAAGTAAGGGCAAAGTGGGCTAATACTCTAGGAGATTCAGAAATAGTGGTGGAAGATCTACTTTTGTTGTCAAAAGAGGCATTAATGTCTGCAAATCTAAAAGCCCAATTTTTTAAAACGGTGTTTGATTTATATTATACACCCGAACGCATGGCCAAGTGGGGCGAGGGATATGATGGCAAATGTTTTAGATGCAAGGCTGACCATGCAGACACTATTCATATTTTTTTCTCTTGCCCCAGGCTACATGGCTTTATTGGAGGAATTGAAAAGTTAATTTCATTAGTTATTAATATCCCCGTAACTATTACACCCGCTATGATGCTCTTGGGGAAAAAATACCCATAAATAGCTCCTTGGAGAGTTTATGCCCTCATCGCCACTTAATTTTTTTTTCTATGATAGTGGCACGATTATGTATAGCCAGTGAGTGGCTTCAGGAAAAAACGCCTGATTATCAACAATGGCAAGCAAGAATGTACAGCTTATATAAACTGGAGTGTTTTTTTTTTCAATTAGTGGATCAAGGAGAAAAAAGAAAACGGGTATGAAAATTTGGGGTACTTTCTCTGATTATTATGAAGATTGAGAATGGATACAGTATGAACTACTGTTTTTTCTTAAGAATGAATTTACACTGGCCATTAATTGTTTCTTGT
The DNA here is from genome assembly GCF_964263255.1 of Lissotriton vulgaris. Taxonomy (NCBI): domain Eukaryota; kingdom Metazoa; phylum Chordata; class Amphibia; order Caudata; family Salamandridae; genus Lissotriton; species Lissotriton vulgaris. The sequence goes on along the minus strand of NC_141699.1, from coordinate 838,753,168 downwards.
TTCATGTATTGTAATGATATAATTACTTGCCTCTGGTTGACTTATGCTTTATTATTTATACTGCTTATATAATATTGTGGTTTTAATTTTATGTTGTACTAATGTGTTGCTGTGAACATACAAAAATAAATAGAAGAAAATACTGGCAGTCGATATATCAAGTAAAATAAAAATGCTGAGTTTATAGTCCAATGTAATTAAAACATGAAGATAATGTAAAAACCTGGTTGTGTTGGGAAACTACAAATACTAGAAGAGTACATATAAATGAATAGAGCTTTCTCTCATTGAATCTAAACAGCAACAAAAGTGCAGGTGCTTTAAGAGTGCTTGTAAACGAACTTGAGCAAAACGTAGCGTACACAGCAATGCAGTCTGCCTGATCTGTGAACAGTTCTAAAGTGCAGATGGAGAAAAGTGCATATTAGATAATAGGACAACACGTTTCATTTAAAACATAAACATTTCAAACTTTTTTTCCTCTTAGTATACCCAAAGCGAACAAATATCTGCTAACACTAAAAACTATTTTCTGGGAAGTGTCAGTTTTTAGTATTCTTTTTGCCTCAATTCAAGACCTCGTTCCCAGGTTACGACAAATGGGTTTAATCCATGTTGCCTCTGCATGGCATATGCTGGGTAGAAGAATAATAAGTGTAAATCATTTTCTTGTACATTGGATTGACATAGTTCACAGCAATCTTCATTATTATTCTTACCAGTTCTTTGACTCCATTTCGCTGTGTTTGAATTAATTTCCAAAACACCATAACGGAAATTCATGTACAATGATTTTGCCAGCTGAGGCTGCACTTCATCCAGATATTGCTCAAAAGCCCGGGTTGGTTTTATAAGAAGGAAATGAGACGTTAAGCTACCAATATCTGGGCTAGGGGAACACTAACTTGTATGTACGCCCAAAGAGCGTTTTTCAATATTTTTTTAGAGGCTGCTGTCAGTGAGTTAGGTGCTTCCCAGAAATGCTTCAGCCCAAGTTTACAAAACCATGCCTAGACATGCTTAACCCACAGAAGGCTAGTGCCTTGATCAAACCTTAGAATCTCTTCTAGCTCTTCTTCATAACTTGCTAGTTCTATTGTGGTCCACAATTGCACCCAGAACAACTAAGGCCTCAATGAAGTCTGGTGGTCCATGTGTTTTATATCAAAATGCATGACAATGGGAATAACAGGTGTGTGCACAGGGAGACATTGCAACTTCCTAAAAAACATATTTTCTTCCCACGCAAAAGTATTCCTAGAGGTGGCCCCCCATAATTCTGCACCATAAAGTGATGCTGATTGTACCCTGTGTTTGTACACTTCAAGTGCAGGGGACACTGCCATGGTAACACTATTTGCATGTTTTTTTTTATATTGGAAAGGAATTTTGGAGCAAGATAGTCTTACTCTTTTGCAAATGGAGGTAACAGGTCATTTTGGTGTTGAGTGTAATTCCTAGATAATTGAAATTCAACACTTATTCTAGATTCTGTTTATGGACAGTTATGTTCTTTATGAACTATATGTGTGGATTAAGTGCCATGTATTTTGTTTTGCTAGAATTCATTTCAAGACCATTAGAATCACAACACACGCTGAAGGAGTCTAATAAACATTGAAGGCCCTTTGGAGTTTGAGATATTGAAATAGTGTTGTCAGCAAATAAAAGAGCTGGTGCTGGTACTGGCATCCCACCTAACTTTGGTGAGCCGTGTATACACCCCAGAAGATATTTTGGGGCATCATTTACCTACAGTAAAAATAGGGTGGGTGCCAATACACAGCCCTGTCTTACGCCCCTCCTAACAGGGATTGCTTCAGTAAGCTCTCCCCTCAGACCACATCTAACTTTTGCATAGTTGTCTTCATGCAATCTTATTGTTTGCACAAGAAGATCCTCTGGTACACTTTGGTTTTAAGGAAGGTGTTAGTTGATGAGAACAAACAAAATCATGAATGAAAAATAATTCAATAATTAAAAATCATACTGACCCTTGCCTGTGTTTAGTTTTGCACTCTTATGACCTAACAGAAGTAGCATAATAAGTAGGAATGTTATGCTTAGATTTCAGTTGAAGATAAATACATGATTTAAAGTAATTGTGTTCATACCCGACGGAACCATTGTTGAAACTATTGTTGTATTGCCCAGGTTCTTAGGGATACTGGGTTACTCCATAAGAAGTTTTCTTAAGGAACTCCAGAGCAAATCTCTGGGATGAGGACGAAGCCTGACTACAGATCTATAAAAGCTATATACGAGTGGCCTTTTTAAAAAATCGTATATTTCCAACTCATACAGAGGAATCTAAAGACCTGATCAATTGTACTGGTTCTAGTTTTAAACCCAGCCTGGTACTGTGATAAAATTGGATTCTCTTCAATCAAGTCGCTTAATTTTGATACAATCTGCTTAGCGTGAATCTTTTGGAACGTATCGATTAAGCTTATTGGCCGGTAATATGCAGGGTCGTGGCGGTCACCTTTTTCAAAAATAGCAATAATTACAGCCCCTTTCCAAGACTCTGGTAGTGGGGCACCCATTGCCACTGCATTACAAAGAAGATTAACATTTGCAACTGCCTACTTTCCATCGTAAAACCTTGGTCCAGGCCATGGTTATCAGTCGCCTGGACTATGGCAAAGCTTTGCTAGCAGGAGTAGGAGAGACCTTGCTGAGCAGACTGCAGGTTATTCAAAATACTGCAACTAGGATGGTACTGAATCGCACAGAGGGTACCCCTTCGGCCCCTCTATTGTGGGAACTCCATTGACTAACAGTGAGGAAAATATCTTTTTTTAAGATCTGCTGCCTCACTTATACAGTGCTTGGAGGCAGCGGCCCGAAATATCTCCAGAAAAGACTTATTAAGTATGTACCTAACAGACATCTTAGGTCAGGAGAACAGGGTCTTCTACAAGTACCGCGGATCAGGTGCTGGCGATCAGGAGGAAAATCCTTTTCATACTTAACGCCAAAGTACTGGAATGAGTTACCTGAGCATCTGAGTAAAATGGAGACTTACTGCATCTTCAGGAAACAGCTGAAAGCCTTTTTGTTCTAAAACTTTTACCTTTTCTCTCCTTCATCCTCAGGAATAGTGCTAGGCAAGCGCCGAGATGCCCCCGGGTGAATTTGTGCGCTATAAAAGATTGCTTAACATAACATAACAAACAGTTTTGTCATGCCTCAACAGGTCGCCTGGTATTTTGTCAGGGCCTGGGGCTTTCCGGGGCTTTACTGCATCAATTGCTGCTAAGTCGTCCTCTAAACTAAAGAACAGGCTGGTTATTACAGGATTTGACCTTGTTGGTTATTTATTGAGTTCATTATAGGACTTGGATACAGCTTTGAAAAATGATTGACCCAAGTACCTTGGTTTAAGAAAAGATCCTTAATACTTCTTGCTGATTTGTTACCTTTAGCTATCAATCGCCAGAAGCCTGTGTGATCCTTGGTTTTGGTTGCTATAATCAATTCCGTCCAGACACTATCATCCCAGTTTTTCTTAGTTTGCATTAATAATCTTTTGTACTTGGACCTTTTATCTCTTAGTGTCTTAACATCATTTTATTTAGCTACCATAAATAGCTCACTTTTTGCTTTACGGCACTCATTATTGTACCACTGATTGGCTGAGTTATTGACAGCTGTTTCAACCCTCCATTCTCCCTGGGGATCCGACTCAGGATATGTTTTAGTTTGCCTACCATTGTGTGGTGGATCTTCACTATGGGAAGCCTACAATGAGCAGGTCAATATACGGAGAGATGACATCTGAAAAGGTGTTATATATTATTGCCATAACCTCGTCTTGTCCCACTATTGATGGCCATTTCAAGGCTCTATGGTTGTTACTAGCTGTGGTGGGTTCAGTTGGAATAGGATGATTGTCAGTCAGTCAGTCAGTCAAAGTACTTTATTTCGGTAACATACCATAAAAAGGCCATACATAGACAATAAGCATAACACAGTAGCAAAGGATAAAGCAAGTAAAACCATGTATTAAAAATCACATACAAACAGTTCCTGCAAATATTAAAAGACATCGGATATTACACCGAAATGTCGATATATAAAAAATCTAAAATCAAATAAAAAGTATGGCACCTCGTAGAAATAGCCCTTAGTGCGGAATATGCGCTTCCAGCTTTAGTATTGCACATCTCATGTACCACATAGATTGAAGAAATCTTGCTGTGGAAAAAAACTATCAGGGGGGAGGAAGACGTATTTAAGAATCCTGAAAACCTCCCTGTAATCCCTAAAGCCCCTAGCCCTACATATCTGCAAAATCCATTTCTCCCTAGCCCTAGCGTAAGTGGGGCAAAAGAGCAGAACGTGCAGATCTGTCTCACTGCCGCTCAAACACCCCGGGCAGGTATTTGCCGTTGCGGAGGCGTTCCGCCATTTATGTGTTACCGCCCTCAATGGCAATGCGCTGTGTCTGAACTGGGTGTAAAGTTTCTTAGCCAAAGGGGGCTGGATATCGTCCAGAAAGACTTCAAAGCGGGGGTAAGCCTTAATGTTCAGGAAAATGTCCGTTAGCCTACCCGTCAAGAGATTGCTTGTTGTAGACTCCATGCGGTACCTCCTAAGAGCTACATTCAGTAGTTTTTTAGAAAGCAAAGGACAGGAATCTTTGGGAAACAACCACAAGTCTCCTCTGTCTAAAGCATGGCAGAGGTGCTTGATGTAATTCAACCAGGATATTTTCCCCAAGGTCCCCCTCTGCAGAATGTCTCTCAGGTCATCCCTATAGCTCGAAAGCTCAGGAGTCGCCCAAAGACGCCTCCAGTACAGGAGAGGGCGGTTTGCTCCGATCTCCTGAATTGGGACCAAGCCCAGGTCCAACCTCAGAGGGATCAAAGGCGAGCTCACAGGAAGACGAAGCAAGCGCCTAATAAAACTGTTTTACGTGAGCATCAGAGGGGCAGCTGATGTATGGCCCCAAAGCTCTATGCCATAAAGGTCGCCCCCTCTTGCTTGGGCCTTATAGATCTCAAGAGGTGGGCTCAAGAGTTTCAATGAGGTGTCATTAAAAACCTTTAAAATGCCACTCGAAGTTTTGGCCAGCTTTAAGTTTGCCTAGCCTTATGAGATCCCCAGTCCATCTTGTCATTCAATGTGACCCCCAGGTACTCAAAGGTGGACACACGGTCCAACACTGTTCCATTCATATGCGGGAGGGGACAATTGGCCGATTTGTAGTTAAAGACCATAAACTTTGTTTTCGAGATATTTATCTCCAGATTTCCCAGATGGCAAAAAGAGCAGAATGCCTCTAATGTGCGCTGTATACCCCCTGACGATTTTGACACCAGGAGAGTATCATCGGCGAACATTTGGGCCGTTATCTGTCGCCCCGCTAAACTAGGAAAGTCCAAATCTTTTGCTCCCGAAAGATGGTCTATTAGCCCATTAAGGAAAAGGGAGAAAAGGGTAGGAGCCAAAACGCACCCCTGCCTTACTCCCCTCTCAACCGGGAAGGGGGCCGACAACTCCCCGTTCCTCCCATACCTCACCCTAGCATATGTGCCCTGGTGCAGTTGTTTAAATAGGTGGCACAAGTAAGGGGGGGCACCCATCGCCGACAGTAAAGCCCACAACTTGTCCCTCTGGACCAGGTCAAATGTGGACCGAAGGTCCACAAAAATTAAAAACAAACTACCCGCCCCAATAGTGACCGTCTTCCAGTAGACCAACTGTAGTCTAAACAGTTGGTCTATGGTAGAAACCTTTGCTCGAAAGCCCGCCTGAAGGGAGGTTAGGATATGTTGGTCATCCATCCAACTCTGCAACCTTGATAACAAAAGGCGGGCAAAGATTTTCTGGAGGACATCGATCAAACTTATGGGGCGGTAGTTAGCCGGGTCGAGGGGGGAAGCTTTCTTGTGAATGGGGATTATTTTGGCTCCCAACCAGGTTTCCGGGATCTCCAAACCCTGCAAAATAGCATTAAAGTAAACACAAATGTAGGGAGCCCAAACCTTTTGTTCGCTGCAGTAGAGGTCGCCAGTGATCCTATCCAGACCCGGGGCTTTTCCTAATTTCAAGCTACCAAGGGCCATCCGTACTTCATAGACAGAGCAGGGTGGGCAGGCCAGGGCTGGGGCTTCCAGGAGAGCCAATTCTATAGGGAAATTTTGTGATGCGGCCTCCTCGTGGTGGTCACTATGGCCAGATGAATACAAGGGCTTAAAATGATCTAGCCACTCGTCTTCACTCAGATTAGGGATGATGGCAGACTTCCCCTCGGCTGACCCGACGTGCACAAGGTTCCAGAATGACCTGAAATCTTGGGTTCCCAATGCCTCTCGAATATTGTCCCACCTGGCGGCTTCCCACTCAGCCATAGCCTCCTTAATAAAGGTTTTATACACCTCCCTCGCCGTTCTAATGCTAGGGATTGAGCGCGATTTAACCTCCCTGATCAAGCACCTCTTCGCATGGCTACATGCTTTGTTAAACCAGTGATCCCGCCTCTTTGACCCACCGCTCCTGACACCTGGAGAGTAAAAATAGCGGGCCAGGAAGCCGAAAAGGTTGTTATGTATATCTTGGAGCCCCTGAGAGTGGGAGGGGAGAAGGTTAAAAACCTCCGTGAGAGAGCTTACAACGAGTTGATATAAATCTTCTAGTCTCTCAGGAGCCAGTGCAATCCTCTCCCATCTAACTCTTCTCCCTCCCGCTGCTAAGACTAGATTTCAGTCAGTAGCCGTTTCCTCATGACCTGAATCATTGTGACAACCAAGGAGAACAAGCAGTTCTAATGACAGTAAATTGTGATCGCTGTCATCCCTTGGGATCACAGAAAAGGATCTAAGGCAAGCCCAAAACCCTACATTCACCAATATATAATCTATGGTAGAGCTTCCCCCCGGTCTATTAAATGTACTGGTCCCTGGAACATCTGGGGCCAGTCTTCCGTTACAAGCCCTTAGTGAATATAGAACAACCAGCTTGTTAATCGCAAGGGCCAATGGTGGTAGGGTCTTTTCTAGGTACATGGTGCAGTCCGGAATGAGCCAACTTTCGTCCTCTTCCGCGGAAATTGAGGGAATCCCCGCAAATGGCTTAAAATGACAATTGAGGTCTGCACCAAAAATTTTATGAGCACCCGGGGAAATAGAGATTGTAAAAAAGTCTCCAGTGCTTCCAAGGTTGATAGACCCAGCTGGAGCGGATGAGGGCGCAGGTATATATTAAACACTGCCAACACAGGCCCCTTATTGAAATTCAATATAACACAGAGAATGTCCGGGCAGTGGGAATCTACCACCTTCACTGTGCATACCAGATGGACAGCAACCCAAGTACATAACCCCCCCGAAGGTCTGCCCCTCAAGCCCTGTACTGCTGGGATATGGAAGGACGCATATCCCTCCTTGACCGGAGGGGACAGCATCCAAGTCTCTTGAAAGAGACATAAATCATAGCACTCCATCAACTCTCCCCACTCCGGTTTAGCAACTTTCTCTCCAGTCCTGCTACATTCTAAGAGCATATAAGTGGAAAGTGAGTTGAAGCAGGAACCGGGTGGTCCACCAGTATTGGATGATCAATAGAGCAGGAAGGATTAGAATGTGAATGATTACCCACTTCCTCTGCAGAACTGACTAACCCCAAATTAAAAGAGCGCGGGGGAATAATAAAATCTGTCCCTTCCAGACCAACTCTCTCACCTGGAGCGCCCTTCACTCTGCTAGGATTCCCCCACTTTCACACCCCAACTGGGGCAAAAAAGATCCTACGGAGGAGCAGATTAGTAGCGGTCAGTCTATATTGCTTAGAGCAGAGTATCTATTACCCATCGCGATGTTAAATTCATGATCATAACCAGCAAGAGAGGGGTGGAATGGATCATACCCCCCTAAAGCTGGAGGTTGTGAATAGAAATACCTCAAATGGACGGTGTTAATGGAATTCGTGTGGGAAAACCCTCCATTGTGTAAAACATGTTCAACAGCCCTTGGATCCCGGAAGTTCACAATCACACAGTCTCCACCAATGTCCTTAGGTCTCGTCCCCAACCAACTTACTCTACGAGCAAACATAATTTCCCCCAGCCCAGCACCCATTAAAGGTCTATGCCTACTTAACCAGAAGATAACTTTGTTCTTCAGTTCCGGAAAAGATTCCCTTGTATCGCCTGGGAGGGCAGGGACGTCTGTGAGCACCACCACATAGGGCGAGGCTTCCGGCGGAAGCTGGGGTAGGGGAGTATATTTGGGAGAGCCCAGCATGTTGTTATTTCCCAGCGGGCACTCTAAGAGCCCGGTTGGTTTTGGCAGACCTGGTGGTTCCTGTACTTTATATCCCAAGACAGGTGGAGGCGCAACGGGGCGACCAATGGGACCTGGGTCATTAGTAGTTAATGTGGGAGTCGTGATCTTAGGAGGGATCAGTGCAGGGGTGGGGGGATTAGGGCAAAGGCTATTGGCCGGAAGCTGGTCCTTCGCAGCCACGTAATAGTGTTCCCCGATGCAGTGGCTGTCTGTGCTTTCCCTGAGCCTTTACTATTTATCAAAGAGACCAGTTCGTCAATCTTAGAAGACAAGGTTTTAAAATGGGTATTGATGAGCAATTCCATATGGGCATGGAGATCGAACTAAAGGTCAGTAGCCCAGAGAGGGGGACCGGAGAAAACACGAGGACCAGGTTTGGGGTCTGATACCGGTACCTTAGTGAGTTTCCCCTTTATCTTAGATTTTTTTTAGGTCTGGCACCACGCACGTGCTCCTGGGGTGGGGCCCGGGAGGGTGAAGGGGAAGTTCGGGGTTGCGCGCTCTCAATTGCAAAATCTGGGTCAGACACAATCTGAGCACCGGGTAGGTCAGAGAATGAGGGCATAAGGGAGGTCATAAAATCTGTAGGAAAGGCTGTGGCTACGGAGCAGTCTTCCAGAAGAGTAGAGGAGGGCATAGCAGGGGTAATCGAAAGACGCCTTTCCGTGTTTTCTATAGCGTTTGCCACAACCCCTATTGTTTTTTGAAGCATTTTATCAATAGCCGTGAGGCTAGGTAGGGGTTGCGTAGAAGCCCCTAATAGCCTGGTCGTGAGGCGGTGGGCAGTCGGCTTATCTCCCTTGCCCATGCTGCTGCTCTCAGCCACTTACGGCCAGTTCGGGTATAAAGTAAAATACCTAAAATACAAAGTTACACCAAGAGCAGGCACACATAGAACTGTAACAATATGACAAAAGTGGCCCAGTAAAGATATTTAAACAACAAGAAGTGTTGTTAATCACTTTGACTGCATAATATGGAATAACATTAAAACAAGGTACCGGTGTAGAGTTCACCCAAGATGTCTTTTGCGGGAAAGTTTAGAGGGGTGGCCCAGCCCGGCCTCTATTGGCCCCGGACAGCCACAGACAGTCCCGCCCTTGTCCCGGGCTTCTCCCGGGACGCTCTCGCGCGCTCCCGCGCCGCAGGAAAGAAGGTCCGTTAATATCCTGCCTGGAGCTGTGGGCGTGTCGTTGAGCAGGACCAGGTGTGGGGCAGTAGAGCGTCCTGGGACTTGCAGTCCCCCAAGGTTGCCAGTGATTGTTTATAGCTGCCTGATGGTAAGCGCCTCTCCCACTCAGCACCGTCTGAAAATGATCATCTGCTCGAGAACCCCACAAGAACTTTGAAGCAGGTACAGGGATCGCACCACACAAAGCAAACCTCAAACGCTGTGGCACCCGCGAAGCGGGTGCGGCGAGGTTATTTCAATGCGCCTGAGGCTGTTGGCGTGTCGTTGAGCAGGACCAGGTGTGGGGCAGTAGAGAGTCCTGGGACTTGCAGTCCCCCAAGGTTGCCGGTGATTGTTTATAGCTGCCTGATGGTAAGTGCCTCTCCCACTCAGCACCGTCTGAAAATGATCATCCGCTCGAGAACCCCACAAGAACTTCAAAGCAGGTAAAGAGATCGCACCACACAAAGCAAACCTCAAACGCTGTGGCACTCGCAAAGCGGGTGCGGCGAGGTTATTTCAATGCGCCTGGGGCTGTGGGCGTGTCGTTGAGCAGGACCAGGTGTGGGGCAGTAGAGAGTCCTGGGACTTGCAGTTCCCCAAGGTTGCTGGTAATTGTTTATAGCTGCCTGATGGTAAGCACCTCTCCCACTCAGCACCGTCTGAAAATGATCATCCGCTTGAGAACCCCACAAGAACTTCGAAGCAGGTAAAGGGATCGCACCACACAAAGCAAACCTCAAACGCTGCGGATGATTGTCATTTTCTCTCCAATTCATAGATTAAAAGGGAGAACCTGCTAGTGATAAACACAGAGGATAGTGATCACTATCATCTCTAATTTCAGCTACTAGATCGTGGACATTTAGCCAGAAGTTGATAGATACTAATATATAATCAATTTTGCTCTTACAACTCCCCCTGCTATATTTAGAGGCACTAGGTCTATCAGACGGCAGTCGACTATTGCAGACCCTGAGTCCATGCCCTGAGACTAGTCGAGTGAATTGCGATACTGCAACTGTGCAGGCCACTGCCGGGCTGCTATCCAGAGGAGGGATATTGTTTGCAATGTCATCCTTTTCGAAGATATTTTCTAATCCCACTGCTGTTTCAAATTTGCAGTTAAGTCTCCCCCAGAATTGCTATTGCCCTCGGGTCAATTGTGCTTAAAAACTTGTCTAGCAGCTCTATTACTGGGGATAGGTTACTGGATGGACGTGGTCTAATATAGATGTTTACTGTATAGATTTCAGTTTTGTCATATGCTAAAATCTTTAACCCCAGCATATCTTGTGATGGGAAATCCAACGGTGTTATATCGACGCTTAAGGTGATTTTGACCCATATGACAAGGCCACCAGAGGGTCTACCTCTAGCTGAGGGGGTGGCATTAACGCTGAATGTTTTATACCCGAGCTTATGGGGAGTTTCCAGGGCCCAAGTTTCTTGCAGCAGGCAGATTTTACTGAGGTCAATATATTCCTGCCATTTAGCATCCTTTAAATTTCTTTTCAGCCCTGCAATGGTCCATGATGTCAGCTGTATTACTGGTTGTTGGGTTGATACATTTGCATATGTGTGATATCAAGGACTTGATCTGCCCCTATTTCACCCCTGATTGCTTGAACCTCGTGATGTTCGTTAGTGAGGTCAGAGGGGTATAATTCATCACTATGTAAGGCCGGGTATAGCAGACTAGGGGCCACGGGACCAGAGAGCTGAAGCATTATCTGGGCGTGATCGGTGTGTGGCATGTCTTTGTAGACTGAGTAGTCACTCAGTTCTCTATAATGGAGTGAGATAAAAGTCAAAGAGTCTAGGGGTACCAGTCAATCCACTTAATCTAAAGCTGAGTCTAATCTTGACCGAGTGCCAAGCCTTTTGTGCGCTTGGGGCAGAGATATTATATTTCATCTGTATACCAGTATGTGAGGGTGAGCATGTCCTTACTTCCAATGCTATTAAATTATGCACTAAGTTCTCATCCCTTAGGTGCAGCTCAATAGAGTCAATTTGAGAGGAGCACTTACTTAACCTTTTTGCCCATAGTATATTTTCTCGGATAACCGATCTATGCCCCCTAACCTTTCTAATCCAATTAATTGATTTATTGATTAGGGAGTTGTGATCTTAGTGTTTAATGTACGGCATGATTTTAGGCACGCTTATCAAGCAGATGCTCTTTGCCGGGCAGTGGGTCAGCTCACGTGTATCGTTAGAGTAACGCTTGTTGCTGTCCTCGGATGTATCACTTCTCCCACTTTTCTACCACCTAATTCCTGAGTCTTCAAAATAAAGGATTTTGCAGGGGGGCATTTGGGAATGGACATCAATGGGGTGATGTTATGCGTGGACTTGTGAGAAGAAGTATTAACCTGGTGAGAGTGAGAAATTATTTCAGAACCCCCAGAATAATCGGGGATATGTGCTTTAGGAGACTCCCTGCCCAGGAGGTGTTTCCCCTGGTCTGTAAGGTCTAAAATTAGCATTTTAAGTAAAGTAACTTCAACCCTAAGATCCTTAATGATCGATATTGTGTCTGTCCCTACTGTTGTGGGCACTTCTAACTGAACCACGTTTCTTTGGTTGTTTAGTTCCTGCTCCTCATGCTCCTCATTGATAATACCTAAACTCAGCAGACATGATACCATCTCTACTTCATCCACCCTCCTTGCATTATTGTCAATTAAGTCTTGTAAAGGAGAGAACCTGTTGGTTAGAGGAATGTTGGAACAATTGTTGGTGTTGTCAATAATGCCAGTGTCTATGGCTGTTCGACTACTGTCATCTATAATCGAGGGAGAATTAAGAATCCCTGGTTCTACAACATCAGAGGCTTCTACAGGTTGCATAAGACTGCTGTGACTGGGGGGCTTATTCCTTGCACTCCTTGTGGTGCGTTAGGTGAAAATAGAGGTAATTTGTACATCGGGTTCAGAATTTAAACTGTGTGAAGGAGAGTTCTTGTCTAAAGAATGTGGATTACGTATGGGTACTGGAGTAGGTTCAGGAGTTAATATACATTGGCACATGTTCAATAGATTGTCAATACGATCGAAAAAGCAGTTATTAGTTGCTGATCTATGGGCAACTTTTGTTCTACTAGTTTTCAAACGGGGCCCATCTGACTTCCCAGCCCCCTCACTAGTAGTAGACTTCATTTTCCCCATTCTGCTAACAAAAAATATCCCAAAGAAGAAGAAAATATAAACTCAATACCGTGTACTTTAAAAACAATTACAAGTTTAGTACAATACAGCGAGTACAACACAGCGAGTACTTGGTAATGTATATAGAAATGGAGTATCATACCAAGTTCAATAACAAAGTAAGGAAGAGGGGAAGAAAATTTGAGGATTAGCGTTTAGGTCTCACAGTTTGTGTAGTCTTCCCCAGGCCTTGAGCATCTGCTTGGACTCCACCACGGTGCAGAATATTTCGAGACATGCCTTGCCCGTGCCCGCTTACCACGCTTGAGGACTACTTAATCCCTGCCACTCTCACCTCTTGTTTTGTGACCTTGTCATGGTCTCCACAGATGACATTACCTTCAGCTCAGGCTGGCACAGCCGTATTTGTGGCACAATATGTTTAATATCAAGCACCACAGTCATTTTATGTCTGGTTGCAGTAGTCAATGCCCAGCATTGGTTGCTCCCACTAAAGGCCCCTCCAAGTCTCTTTATATTTATATTGTCCATCGGCTTTCATAGTTTAGATCACTCTCTCCTGTTATATAGTCCTTTGCATACTCTGCATTTCACACCATTCTCTTTGTGTTGCACTCAGCTGAGAAGGTAATACTTTTGGAGCTTCTGTTGAGGACTCCTAAACCCTGTTCTTATAGACAGTCACGGCCGGCATGTCTCATGGGTTCGAGGTCGCTCATGGAGGGAGGGGGTAAAAAAATGTTTTTTTAATTAAAACTTACCTTCACCTCTGGTCCTGAGTCGCATCTCCTTCTCTCTCTGCTCCGAGCCTCAGGAAGTAGGCAGCCTCCCTCTCCCCCTAAGCCAATCACAATGCTGCAATGGTAGCATTGTGATTGGCTGGGAAGCCGACCACACAGGCATCCTTGGGGAGGCCTTTTCCTCCCCGCAGGCTGCATGCTGCCTACATGGAGAAAATGGGAGAGTGCATATGATTGGTTTGGCTGGTAGAACTTGATGTTGCTAACACTGAATGCCTGTTTGTGCCCAAAGTATATTACACCTAGTATGCTTTATCCAAGTAACTCTAAGGCCACTTTGCACCTCCCACACCTCACTCTGAATTGTGATGTGGGAATGGACTTAAGTACTTAAAAATGGCTGGTCATTCTCTTGCACCTTTAATTAAGGGTCACTTTTGAATAGAGCCCCCTCGTAGAAATGGAATCAAAGCACAACCCTTCATGCCCCTCAGGATTTATGAGATCTTTACCCAGGTCATTCAGATTCAATTCATCTTCACTACTGGTACCATAGAACAAGGGGCACAACCCACAACCATTCCTCAGGGGACATTCATGCACTGCAGGACAAATAAATATTACAAAACACTTTCCAGGACAATGAAAGATGACACAGTTTTGTCACACATGCAATACCCTTACAACTCATTGACAGGCATGTACACTTAGCCTCTTACAGCAGGTTCTCATGGTCAATTCACCCATTGGATTCAGTTATGCATCTCACCAATATGCACTTATTGAAGGAACCTTTCAGCCTACACACTTTGGCAACCATCCATGTTAATCCCGACTCCTTGATGTACCTCTGTAAAGAAAATTGTTGTCCAGAGATTTTTATTTTTGATCTGTGTTTTTGGTTCAGGTTTTGCAAGTACATATGCGTGTATGTTCTGTGGGGGCAGGCTTTAGAAATTTCGAAGGTTTTAACACCCCATCAATATCTTCCCAACCAAATTCACACTGATCTTTCTCTACATATGCATGATCCGCAACATTTAAAAGTCTTCTGATCAAGTAGAATGTTTTTTTAATGTGTCCATGCACAGACTATGATGTTGGTGGAACTGATCTCCTGAACTCACTGTACCAAAGATCATCAAATGTGTGAAGGTCAGAACTCATTTTGCACACAAGTACAAGGTATTTTTCTATGTATTTAAAGTCAACTTTTTTTTCTTTGTCAGCGAATCCTTTTAGAAACTTCAAAGGTTCAGCAGTTAAAGAGCCAAGCTTTTTTCAAATTTTGTTCATAGTGTCATCACCCGTAAGAATATGTGCCTTGATAACAACACTGGCCATCTCTGGGTCAAGTTTCTTGTACAAAATATGAAGCAGGAGTGTGTCTTATCTGACCTGTTCCATAACCTACCCATAACTCTGACAATCCTTGACTAATGAACATTGCAACAGATCTAAGTAGCACAGTAATAACATCTGTCTCATGTGACAGTACAATGGCTTAATTGAAACCATTTCGAACAGCCCACTCAACAGGTGGCTCAACATGAAGGTAAGCTTCCTCCAATTTGCTGTTAAGTTTTTGAACAATATGGCCCGTACCTTTTGAATATCTCTCTGCAGGCACCATTCTCATTGACAATCATTCCACTAGCAATAATTGGAAATGCAGTGTTCACTGACGCATCAGCAATGTTTTCGCGAATTAACATCTACACGTTTTTCTTGTTAGATGCTGATGACCAGAATAGATTGCGAATTTTTGATGCAAGCAAGGTCGATTGTTCCACTTGTAGACATTCGTCTGATTCTCACATATTATTTGACAAATAGTTTAAGATAACTGACAAAGACAATGTGGAATTCTTGCAAGGTTCACAGTGACTTGGATATCTGGCAAACAGTCTGAACAACCTCTCCAAAGTTTTGCATGGAGTAAATTTTGACCATTCGCAATTATTACATATAGTCCACAACAACAGCAGTTTTCAATTAGGACATCTTTTCAAATTGAAATTCTTCAGGTGAAAGTTTTTTTTTAGCTCTTGTATGAGTTTGTGCTTCATTGGTTCGGTTGCAACATCTCTGTCAAATAATGTGTTTGTTGGAAGAAGATCATGAAACAGAATGTCCTTCATAAATTCATCACTTTCTTTTGCTACATCCATCTCTCCATGTGCTTGTGAAAGGTTGTTTTGTGTAACCTGTTTTGTAGTGGCTGGCAGGATGAAACTTTTACTATGGCAATAAAAGTGTGGAAGTTTAGCTTTAGTGATTATGTCAAACAGCTTTTTCTCTTTCAATACAAATCTTTCCTGCTTCAGTTCTTTGTATAGTTTGGATCCATGTTCCAGGACATCTAGTAAACGTGTCTCTATATCATTATCCACATATTGTTTGGTCACAAAGTTGTGTAGTCGCACAGGTTCAGTCATTTCAAAGGGGTTTCCTTGCTACTGCATGAAATGAAGAAGACTGTCAACATTTTTATTATAACATTCCCCTCTTGTTCACACATGTTCATGGTGAGGAACAGTTAAACAATGGTTCATTAATTTTGAATTCATCATCTCTCTGAAAACATTGCAAATAGAAAGAACTTCATGATCATCTTGCTGCCATTGCACAACATATCCCCTTTTACGTGTCTGACAAACAACTCCCTTGGAGCTTTTCTTTGATCTTTGGATCATCTGTAACAGTTTTAGATCTAGAGCCACAGCATTGAACCTTCCATCTCTGTCTTTAACCACAAAATGTCTTTGGATGAATTTTCTGTAAAGGTATGATTTTCCACCTCTAGCTTCTTCGCTCTTTCCAAGTATGAGGACCCACATCTTAGGTATTTTATGCAATTGAATATGTGAAACCCAGTAATCAGTGACTCCACATTCTTTACGCGCAGCTCCAAATCACCTTCCTGATCAACATGTACTAAGTTTTACACTAGAGCTATTATGTGTAAAACATGTCCCATTTCCCCAGTATTTGCAAAGTTCTGATTTTTCTTCACATTCTATGACAAACTCGACAAACTTGATTTTCAGGTTGTCTGATTTTGAACTGAGCGCCTGGCTTTGCATTATGTCTTTTGAATGAAGTGCACCCTGTTCCTTGTTAAGATATGCAAAAACTATTTTTTCATTCTTATGCCAGAAAGCAGTCTAAAGCATTCTAATGCAATGTTTCTATAGCCACAGATATGATGAGCATACCTTGTAATGAATAAACATAATGAGTTCTGCTCTGACTGGACAGTTTTGCTTTCAAAGATTTCAGCCTCAATAAGTCCATTGTGTATGCCACATTCACTGAGATAACTTCCTGCACACCGCAACACAGCTTTTGTCATGTGGAAAACACCAATCTTGAGATAAAGATCATCACATTCTGCTGGCTTGCTCATAAAAATGTCAGTTACAATACGGAAAACACCTTTGTCACAGAACACTGGCGGGATAAGCTAGTCTTCAAGCTGAGCATGCACATTTTGGATTTTTTTTTTAGAGCTGTGTATACTGTTGTGTAGTTTGTGACTGGAGATAGTCTTACTGGTAAAAACCCAACTTTTTTCAGTGGGACGGAATTCTGGGAGATCAGAGTATGAATTCTAGCCCATGGAGAAACAGTCTTTTCTAATATTTATGAAATCCATAAAGTCTTGGCTCTTTAGTAAATAAAAGCCTGCATATTTTATTGACTTTCCATTCTTGTTTAGTACAGCTGCAGTGCCAAGACGCCCCTGGGCATTTGAGCGCTATATAAAATTATATCAATCAACCAATTAGGGGTTTGTCAAATGCACTACTCACCCATTAGGGTCTCAAGGTGCTGGGGGGGGTGGAACTCCAATGCGGTCATTCGCAGAGCTAGGTTTTGAAGTCTTTCCTGAATTGGTGCAGTGTCAGGCTTCGCCGGAGGTGAAGGGGAGATCGTTCCAGGTCTTGGATGTGAGGTAGGAGAATGATCTTCTACCCACTCTGTTCCTGTGGAAGTATGGGACGGTGGGGCTAGGGCGAGGTTGGCTGAGCTGAGGTTTCTCTTGAGGGCTATGAAAGGAGAGGCTGTTGTTGGGGTATTGTGGTCTTATGCTGTGGAGTAGCTTGAAAGTTTTTCTTCTCTTGACCGGCAACCAGTGGAGGTCATGGAAGTGTTGGGTGATGTGTGGTGCTGTGGGATATTGAGGATTAGTCTGGATGTGGAGTTCTGGATGGTCTTGAGGTTGTGGAAGAGTTTTTTGTTGGTTACGGCATAGAGGGCGTTGCCTTTGTCCAGTCTACTGGTGATAAGGGCATGAGTGACCATTTTCCTGGAATCGGGGATATCCATTTGAATGTTTTACGTAGTATGTGAGGGTGTTGAAACATGCGGACGAGACTGTGTTGACCTGATGATTCATAGTGAGTGATGAGTCCAGTATGATGCAGAGGTTACCTGCATGGTCTGTTGAGGTGGGTGCGTTTCTGAGGGTGGAGGGCCACCAGGTGACATACCATGCAGCAGGATGGAGTCGAGGATGAGGACTTCTGTTTTCCCTGAGTTGAGCTTCAGGCAGCTGTTCCTAATCCAGGCTGTGAAGGCTCTCATCCATTCTTGGAAGTTGTGCCTGGTGATGTAGGGGTTCCTTGGTGAGGGAGAGGATGAGTTGGGTGTCATTGGCGTGGGAGACGATGTTGAGCCCATGGTTTCTCATGATGGTTGTGAGGGGGGCCATGTAGAAGTTAAGGAGGCTGGGGTTGAGGGAGAATCCTTGGGGTACTCCGCATCTGGTCTCTGTCAGTAATGAGAGGAAGGGCAGGAGTCTTATTCTTTGTGTACTGCTCATGAGGAATGAGCGTATCCATTCTAGGGTATTTCCTTGGATGCCAGCGTTGTGGAGTCTAGTGGTAAATGTGCTGTGGGAGACGGTGCAAAGCCTGCTGATGGGTCCAGGAGGATAAGGGCTGCCGTGGTCAAGGAGGGCTTGGATGTCGTCGGTGGCAGCGAGAGGGGCAGTTTCGGTGCTGTAGTTGTTGTGAAAGCCTGATTGGTAGGTGGGTAGCATCTTGTTGTCTTCGATGAAGTATGCTAGCTGGGTGTTGACTGCCTTTTCGATGACCTTGGCTGTGAAAGGAATCAGCGAGATGGGCCTTAAGTTCTTGAGGTCTGTTGCGTCTGTGGAGGGTTTCTTTAGGAGGGGTTGACTTTGGCACCCTTCCAGTTGTCGAGGAATTTGGCGGTCTCGAGGGATCAGTTGATGGTTCAATGTAGTTTGAGTGCGATGGCTGTGGTGACCCTGTGTTGTAGAGCGTCTTGATCCTGAGGTGAAAAAAGGAGCTGAGTCTGTTGCAGAGGTCTTGGGAGGGAGCCTGTTGTTTCACTGAGAAGCGTATCCTTGGAGTTTTGGGCATTGGAGAGGATTCTGTCTTGGAGAAAATTCTTCTTTGTAGATTTGATGAGTTGGTGGTGTGCCATGGTGGCTCTTTTGTAGGTGGTGCATGTTTCCAGAGTTTTGCTGTTTTTCACGTCTTTTCCAGTCATCGGCAGGAGCGCTTGGATTCTTGGAGTGCTGTGGTGAACCGGTTTGCTTTCTTGTTGTGTCGCCCTATAGTCTTCTGGAGGTGGACGATTGTGTTGGCGCAGTTGGTGATCTATTGGTGGAGGTTGCTTGCCATGGTGTTGGAGTCTGTCGTAGATGAGGGTGGAGTGCGGGTGAGGGTGGAGGTGAGGTGTTCTTCAATTACTTTGTTTCGGATTCTGCAGGCGCCAATAAGTAGGGGTTAGGCGATCAACTGGGAGGTGGAAGCTGCACGCCGGGGGGTCGTGGGGGGCAGCAGTAGTGGTGAGCATGGTAAGAGGGAGAAAAAAGAGGCAAAAGAGAAAAAAGGCAAAAGTGTCCAGAGAAAAGAGGTAAAAGTGAACAGAGGACACAGAACAGAGTGGAATAGCAGAAGAGCAGGATGCTCTTCCACTGGACCACCAGGAATGAGGCATTGGCAGGAGCCTGCGTGTGGAGGAGGGCCTCAAACACCTCCCTGGCAAGGGGCTCGGGCTCAAGGGCAGCCCCTCAACGGTGGAGCTTCATGGCGGAGACCAGTGACACTGACCAGGAAGGTCAGAGGTCTTGCAAATCAAATTTATCCTTCAGTCCTCACCAAATAAGCAATATGATAAATTGAGTTAAATCAGCTTTGTCGGCCGCCGGATCAGGTAGAAGATCCATGTCCTCAGCCACTTTTCATGTTGTGATTTTGGCTAAAAGAACAATTGGTGTACAGAATGTTGAACAATGTCAAAAATTCACCCCAGTACAGAGATCTGGGCCAAAATGCATTGTTCTTTTGCTCCTCATGCCATTCCAGTTTAAACTCACCTATATACAAATCAATCTTGACCCTGTTCCACATGGGAACAGTCCAGCCGAACTGCCAGGTCTTCCCTGAATCAGAAGCAATCAACCTGTGACTGGTGTCAGGGTTTTCACCCTCATCAGCCAGGATAGCTTGACTGCATTTGGATAGAGAGCACAGGATCCACGTCTGGGCATACCCATTCCACTCGGGGTGACAAATGCAAAAAGAACAATTGATGGACAAAATGTTGAACAATGTCAAACATTCATCCCAGTTCAAAGATCTGGGCCTAAATCCATCCATTTGCTTGTTTCTGGTCTAGGAAGGACCACGTTTGGCAGTTCAGCCTGGACTGCTCCGATGAGGAGCAGGGTCAAGACTGATTGCATATGGCTGGGTCCAAACTGGGGTGGCATAGTGAGCAATGGAATGTTGGATTTAATCCAGATCTGCTGACTGGGGGTAAATGTTTGATTCTTTCCGTATTCTGGCCATCATTTGTTTGTGGTTGCAGCACTTGTAGTGATTTTGCACATGTTGGCACAGCTTTGTTTGTTTATGCCTACAGCTTACACAGCTTGTTTTCCATGAGCTGCTTTATTGGTACAGTCTTGAAAAAGCACTACGGCATTATTGTGTGTGTTGGACAATCTTGACAAAGAGCAGCTAACCTTAAAATCAAAATTATCAAGAGCAGCAATTGTAAATCCTTTCCTGGTAAGGTGACTTGGAAGTGCCTTGCTGTCGGATTCAAACGGTTTTTCAGCATGAGCTGCTAACAAGTTCCTGCTCCTTACTATGTCATTGTACTTTGTTGATACACCTATCCTATTCATTGAAGTGATTAGGTCCCTCTTGTCGGCTTCTGTTATGAACTTAAGATTTTTAGTTTATAACAGTTTTATTTTTGCTGATATTAAACAATGATGTAAAAAATGTTAAGACAACATCAGGCATTCTTGTTGACTGTCATTGTTAGATTTGGGGGTCTCTAGTTGGCAGAGGCAGGTACCTTTGACCAAATAGGGACCTTGCGTCTAGTCAGGGTAAGGGGCTACACTCCTAAAATAACCCCTGCTCACCCCCTTGGTAGCTTGGCACGAGCAGGCAGGCTTATCTCAGAGGCAGTGTGTAAAGCATTTGTGAACACATACAGTAATACAGTGACAACACTACAGATGGACACCACACAGGTTGTATTATAAAAATAAGTATTTTTATATAGACTTAACACAAGACCAAACAACAAAAATCCACAATACTGTACTCAAGCTATGCTTAAAAATAGGTTGTTCACTTAAAATCAGTCTCTAGCAACAGATAACTCCAGCGTGAGTTTTCACGACGTTATGACAGGAGATATCCCAAAGTACGGTGCAGACAGCGAGGTGCACAGCGTCGGGCCCGGAGTCAAACAGACACCCAAAGAACAGTACCTTGGAAAAGTGATGAAAAACAAAGACAGCTCACGGCATCGGGGAGGTGAGGCTTCGTTGGCACTGCGCAGCAACAGTTCCTTATGACCCATGGGGAGCTGTAGATTCGGTTCCTTACTGCAGAGCAGAGGAAGTGAGACATCGGTTCCTTACTGCATCAGGAAGGAGATATCACAATGGCGCCAACACCATGGTTCCTTACGATGTCGTGCTGTTAATGGATTCTCAGTCACCCACATCGAGGATCGGCTCTGCGATGTCGATGTCAGCTTCGGAGTCGTCTTTGCCCAGCCACCGGCGTCCGGACCACGGCACAAGTCGGAGCAATGCTCATGGGTTCGGGCAGGTTATGGCATCGCTCGCTGTCGTCGAGGTGGCATGGTGACCGACGTCGGGTCTACGATACAAGTCGGAGCAGCGCTCATGACTTCGGTGCAGGAGACGGCTTCGCTCGCATGCACTGCAAGTTCCTTCTGCAGCAGCTAAAACCGCAGTTCTAGATGCAGGCAAGCAGAAGGGGTGAAGTCTTGTATCCCTGAGACTTCAGGCAGGAGGCAAGCTCAAGTTAGTTCAAGCCCTTGGAGATCTTTCTCAAGATGATGAAAGCACACTCAGTCCTTTTTCTCCTTTCTTTGGCAATGAAGCAACCACTGCAGGCCAACCCCAACAACACACAGCACAGGGGTAATCTCCTCCTTCAGTTTCCCGGTTCTTCTCCTCAGCAAAGGTTCCTCTTGATTCCCAGAAGTGATCTAAAGTCTGGGGTCTGGGTCCCCTCTTTTATACACAAAACAAAAATCCTTTGTCTCTGAAGGCAGAGAGTGTCTGTACCTAATTCAAACCAGTTTTGGTCAGTCCAGGAGCACTTTGTTGACAAGAGCACACTTCTCCCACTGCCCCTATGTCACACTCTTCTGCAGCTATCAAAACCGTAATTACTAAGCAAACCGGCCTTCACATTTTTGATCTCAACACACGCTCCTTGGCAAAACATCAACTCAACATTTTTCTGCTGCGCACCTCAGACAAACCAGATGTCTTTCTTATCACTGAGACCTGGCTTACCCAGGATTCTTTGCCGGATATCTTAGCAGCTCCCCCTTCTGACTATTACATCTTGTCGGTAAATCGGGCGCCTGGAGGAGGTGTTGCTGCCATAATTAGTAAAAACTTTAAATTTACCACCTTGACCTCTCTCACACTTCCGGAGGTAGAAAATATGGTTATAAAACTGGACACCGACACAAGTTCTTTGGTGTTGGTTCTTATCTACCGTCCACCTCAGGCAATGCCTACCTTTCAGGTGTCCCTGAGTGAACAAATGAACACTTTAGTGATAAACTATGTTAGGGTGCTCCTGGTTGGGGATTTGTACTACTGGTTCAATGATGTGTCTAGGAGACCTCATGCAGCTGAATTATCTGAACTCCTTTCTAATCTGAATTTAGTCCAGCATTTACATAATCCCACTCATGAAAAGGGACATATCTTAGATCACATCTGGACCCACAATGTTTTACTCTCCATTCCACTGGTCTCCCCTTGTATTTGGTCAGATCATCATCTGATACAATTCACAATTACTTCTAGCAGCCATAAAAAGTCGACCCCCTTGGTGGGTGGTGAAACCAGGAAATGGAGATCCTTAAATAAATCAGATTTCATCAAAACCTTGGTGAACTCTGTACCCACCTTCTGTCAGGATGTCAACTCCATGGAGAGCAAAGTCACAGAGTGGCTACTATCAGCTAGCAACACTCACGCCCCTATTGTCAAATTCTCTTGTGCTCGCCACTCTGAGGCGCATAAATGGTATACTTCCGACCTCAAAAAACAAAGACTTGAGTTACGCCAGTCCGAGAGGAAATGGAGATTAAGATACTCGACTGAAGACAGGGAACAATTCGCCACCGCCAGTAGAGAATACAAAAAAGCCATTTTGACCACTAAAATGGCCTATTTCTCCTCAAAATTAATCAATGCCCACAATAAACCTAAAGAAATCTTTAATATTGTGATCAACTTATGTAATGACACTAGAACTTCGCCCACCCAGACCCCTACCCAAGAACTCTGTAATCTTTGAATGCTTTCTTTCTGGATAAAAAAAATTCCATCAAAGCCAGTCTCCCCAATACTACCAACTGGGAACCACTGGATGATATTTCTTATAATCATTGCACATTAGATACCCTCCATCCTATCTGTCCTAAAACATTATCTGAACTTATGATCTGTGTCAAATCAGGATCACCTGACGACTGCTGTCCCCCGCATGTCTCAAAAGAGATATTTACAGTCTTGCCTCAGAGCGTGCTTCCTTTTCTTAATGAATCTCTTGCCCAATGCAAGGTTCCTAGTGCCGTCAAGCATGCAACGGTAGTCCCGCTGATAAAAAAACCTGGGCGGACCCTAGCAACCCTGTCAACTACCATCCTATTTCTCTTCTCCCTTTTCTGGCTAAAATACTAGAGGCCCATGTAGCCAGATGTGTTTCTAGTTTTATTGAATTTTCGGACTACCTAGAGCCAAATCAAGCTGGGTGTCGTCCAGCACACTCAATGGAGGCTGTGATCCTCACAGTCCTGGACACCTAGAGAGCTAATGCGGACAGGGGTGACCATCAAACACTGGTGCTCCTTGATTTGTCGGCCGCGTTCGACACGGTCGACCACACCATCTTGTTGAATCGTGTCGAGCAAGCAAGCCTGAGTGGTCCCGTACTTGGATGGATCGAATCCTTCCTTACGGACCGTACTCAAGCAGTAAGGCTTGGGAATTTCACTGCCCCAAACTCTTCCACCTGTGGGGTCCCGAAGGTTCCTCCCTGTCCCCACTGCTTTTTAATCTATATATGAGACCGTTGATCCATTCACTTAAAGACAGGAATATTCCTGTCTTTAACTATGCGTATGATCTTCAGATCATATTTCCTCCTGGCTCCCCTAATGCAGCTAGTGAGTTCCAATCTACTATACTTCACATCCAGCGTTGGATGGATGTGAACCATTTGAAACTCAACCCGGGCAAAATGGAGTTGGTTTTGCCTGGGAACAGCAAAAACAGTTGGGGCACGCATTTTTGGCCGTCAGAACTTGGGCCCCCCCTACCTTCCTCCGTGAAAAGTTTAGGGGTCACAATCAATGCTGACCTCTCGCTTTGCGGACAGGTGGGTGCCGTTACCTCCTCCAGTGTCTTCCAACTTTGCAAAATTAGGAAAATCGCACACCTGCTGACTTATTCAGCATTATTACAGGTGGTGTTGGCCCTTATACTCTCATGGCTTGATTTCTCTAATTCTATTTATCTTGGTCTTCCTATCGGTCTACAAAATAGACTTCAAATGGTGCAGAACCAGGCAGTTAGATTGATTCTTAAACAACCCAAGCGGTTGACAGCCAGACCTGGCCTGGCACAACTTCACTGGCTTCCGATAGCTCAATGAGTAGCCTTTAAGACTTGCTGCCTAGCCTTTAAGGCTTTGCACAGCAACAGCCCTAGATTTATCAGTAACATGATCACAAAATATACTCCCCGGCGCTGCCTCCGCTCAGCCCACCATTTCCTACCTACTACTTCGTCTTTTAAACGGAAACGACAGGGAGGTTGCCGTTTCTCTTATCTGGCCCCTAGACTCTGGAACACCCTTCCTCTGGCACTCAGGAGTTGTGATAATCTTCTCAGCTTTAGCAAGGCTTTAAAAACTTGGTTATTTAAGCAAGCCTATGCCTAGTACCTCGGCTGAAATCTTCTTCAGTTTTAGCGCCATGAAACGCAAGGGTGTACGCGCGCTCTATAAGTGCCTGCTAACATAGCATAACATAACAAGACTCCTTCTTTCCATTGACAGTGTGGGCCAGGTACACCAGACACATCACAGGAGGTGGAGCCAGCATTGTGGACATTCAGGTCCCAGGTGCTCCCCTCCCACCAGTATACATACAGATGGGTTTATTCAGCCCTGGGCTGACTCACCCTGTCTCCTAGAATCCCCTAGCTCCTGTCACTCAAACTCCAGACAAGGAATACACAACCTAGCAGAGTCAGGCTTGGAGAGTTAGGCAAGAAAATACCTACTTTCTAAAAGTTGTATTTTCAAACACAGAATGTTAAAACCAACTTCACTAAAAGATGTACTTTATCATTCTGAGTTCAGGCATACTAAACTCGAATTTCTACCTAGTTCCCTGAGTCAGTTAGGATTCTAAGATGTTATAATCAAACTGCCCATTCTGGCCTATGGGGAACAGGTAGGCTTGCTATTGTGAAAAACGAAAATGGCTGTAATTCACTATCAGGACATGCTACACATATTAGAGCATGTCCTACCTTTTACCGACAATGCACCCTGCCCTTGGGCCTACCTTAGGGGTGACTAATATGTGTAAAAGGGAAGGTTTAGGGACTGGCAAGTGGCTGCACTTGCACAGCCAATATGGCAGTACCAGACTGCACACAGGCTTTGCAATGGCAGACCTGAGACACACTTTACAAGCTGCTCCGGTGGATGGCACAATCAGTGTTGCAAGCACACCAGCAGCATTTGATGTACAAGCCCTGGGCACACACAGTGCACTGTACTAGGGTCTGTTAAGTAAACCAAACAAGCCAATCATGGCCCCACCAGGTAGGTCGCTCCCCCTCCGCACAGCACCCCCTGTGTCTCCCTGCCCCAGCTCCCGTTGCTGAGGAAGTCCGAGGCCCTCTACCACCCGCAAGCTACCACCTGCGCCTCATCCCTGGTGACCAGTGGTAGGTCGTAGGTAGGTTTGTTCATCCTCCACTTTATTGCTTTTATTGTATAGCCTGTATTTTCATTGTTGTGTCTGTGACTGCTGTTGTCTGTCTTACCCTGCTGCCTGCACAGGGTCTGTGCCCCTTTTTCCTCCCTCTGTTCCCCTCGCTGTCCCCTCGCTGTCCCCATGCTCTCTGCCCGGTCTTTTCTTCTGTAGCCCTCACTGCCCCCGTATCTCTGCCCGGTTTTCCCTTCTGTTCCTCTCGCTGCCCCTGTGCCTCTCTGCCCATTCTGCCTTCTGTTCTTAGCTGCCCCTGTATTTCTGTATTCTGTGCCACTCATTTTTCTCTAGTTTTTTTGTGCCTTTCTGCCCTCTGTTTCACTCGTTTTTCCCTCATTTTTTGAGCCTTTCTGCCCTCTGTTCCACTCATTTTTCTCTCATTTTTTGTGCCCTTCTGCCCTCTGTTGCACTCGTTTTTTAGTGCCCTTCTGCCCTCTGTGTCACTTGTTTTTCTATCATTTTTTGTGCCTTTCTGCCCTCTGTTCCACTTGTTTTTCCCTCGTTTTTGTGCCCTTCTGCCCTCTGTTGCACTAGATTTTTTGTGCCCTTCTGCCCTCTGTGTCACTCATTTTCCCCTTGTTTTTTGTGCCTTTCTGCCCTCTGTTCAACTCGTTTTTCCCTCGTTTTTTGTGCCCTTCTGCCCTCTGTTGCACTACATTTTTGTGCCCTTCTGCCCTCTGTGTCACTCATTTTTCCATCATTTTTTGTGCCTTTCTGCCCTCTGTTCCACTTGTTTTTCCCTCGTTTTTTGTGCCCTTCTGCCTTCTGTTCAAATCATTTTTTTGTGCCCTCCTGCCCTCTGTGCCACTCGTTTTTCCCTCATTTTTTGTGCCTTTCTGCCCTCTGTTCCACTTGTTTTTCCCTTGTTTTTTGGGCCTTTCTGCCCTCTGTTCAACTCGTTTTTTCCTAGTTTTTTGTGCCCTTCTGCCTTCTGTTCCACTTGTTTTTTTGTGCTCTCCTGCCTTCTGTGCCACTCGTTTTTAACTAGTTTTTGTGCCCCTTTTTGCCTTCTGTTCCACTCGTTTTTTGTGCCCTTCTGCCCTCCGTTCCACTCGTTTTTTTGTGCCCTTCTGCCCTCTGTGCCACTTGTTTTTACCTAATTTCTGTGCCCCTTTTGTCTTCTGTTCCACTCTTTTTTGTGCCCTTTTGCCTTCTGTGCCACTTGTTTTACCCTCGATTTTGTGCCCCTTTTCCTTCTGTTACCTTCGTTGTCCCTCACCGTCCTCACCGCTGCACCCTCTGTGGCCCCGCCCCCCCTGACTGCCCACTGCCCATTCGCTGCCCCCACCTCCTGCCTCCCAGCTGCTCCTCCCTCCCACCTCCCCATATATGCCAGCCGCTGCGGGTCTGCGCCCGTACGCGCCTGGACAGCGCCCGAACCCCTGGCCCCAGCACCCGCCCTAACGAGTGACGTCACTACAACGCTAGCACTCTGCATGCTCTCAACTCCGGACAGAGCCACACCTGCTTCAATGCTGCCCTTCACCTGCAGGAACTGCAGCTACACCAGCCTCAGAGCAGACGAACCACCCGCCAAGAAAGACCCCAACCACCTCTGATGCACACTACTGAACGGTATAGAGTCAAAATATCGAGTTTTTTATTTCCAATTACATTATTATCGATTCCAAAATATAGAATGGACACAATATCAACTGGACACAATATAGACCACAAAAATATCGACTAGAATAGCATTAATATCGATTCCAAAATATTGAATGGACAAAATATTGAATGGACAGAATATAGACAACAAAATTATCGAATTAGAGGTAAGTAAGTTAATATCAATTTTTTTATGTTACTATATGTGTGAAAAGTGTATATTTATTTTATAATTTATTTAATTAATTAATTTTATGGTATTTTATTTTTGTGTAATATTAATCAGTAGCGGGTTGTGGGTTTATAGGGGAATAGGGTGGGAAGTAATTAAATTATAATTAATTAAATATGTTAATTTATTTATTGGTATTAATTTTTAATTCATTGTTAATTAATTATTAATTGGAAATTAATTAAAATTTAATTGGCAATTCATTTTAATTAATTGATCAATTGATAATTATGTTAATTATATTAATGTATTTTCTGTAGCGGGTTGTGGGTTTATAGGGGTATAGGGTGGAAAGAAATTTAATTATGATTAATTAAACATGGTAATTTGTTTATTGGTATTAATTTTTAATTAATTATTAATTGGTAAATAATTAAAAATAAATTGGTAATTATTATAATTAATTGGTTAATTGATAATTATGTTAATTATATTCATTTATTTTATGTTGCGGGTTGTGAGTTTATAGGGGAATAGGGTGGGAAGTAATGTAATTAAAATAATTAAATATGTTAATTTATTTATTGGTATTTATTTTAATTATTTTGAATTAATTATTAATTGATGATTATTTAAAATGTAATTGGTAATTAATTTTAATTAATTGATGAATTGGTAATTAAATAAAATATAATTGGTAATTAATTTTAAATTATTGATTAAATGTTAATCATGTTAATTGTATTAATTTATTTTCAGTAGTAGGTTGTGGGTTTATAGGGGAATAGGGTGGGAAGTAATTTAATTATAAATAATAAAAACAAATTATTAATTTATTGGTTATTTTTGTTGAAATTAAAACTCATAATTATTTTTAAAAAAATTAATTGGTATTAATATTTAATTAATTTTCATTTAGATATGAAGTATATACGTTCCCTACTGTTGCAATCTCTGGAGTGGGAATAGTAGTTTTTATCCCTACGCTATCCAACGCTTTCCCTATTGTTGCACTCACTGGAGTGGAAATAGTAGAATTTACCCCTACGCTATCCAACGCTTTCCCTACTGTTGCACTCTCTGGAGTGGGAATAGTAATTTTTACCCCTCCGCTATCCAACGCTTTCCCTACTGTTGCACTCACTGGAGTGGGAAAAGTAATTTTTACCTTCCCACTATCCAACGCTTTCCCTACTGTTGCATTCTCTGGAGTGGGAATAGTAATTTTTACCCCTATGCTATCTAATGCTTTCCCTACTGCTGCACTCACTGGAGTGGGAATAGTAATTTAAACCCCTACGCTATCCAACGTTTTCCTTACTATTGCACTTACTGGAGTGGAAATAGTAATTTTTATCCCTACGCTATCCAACGCTTTCCCTACTGTTGCACTCACTGGAGTGGAAATGGTAATTTTTACCCCTACGCTATCCAACGCTTTCCCTACTGTTGCACTCTCTGGAGTGGGAATAGTAATTTTTACCCCTACGCTATCCAACGCTTTCCCTACTGTTGCACTCACTGGAGTGGGAATAGTAATTTTTACCCTCCCACTATCCAACGCTTTCCCTACTGTTGCACTCACTGGAGTGGGAATAGTAATTTAAACCCCTACGCTATCCAACGCTTTCCCTACTGTTGCACTCTCTGGAGTGGGAATAGTAATTTCTACCTCTACGCTATCCAACGCTTTCCCTACTGTTGCACTCTCTGGTAGAGGGAATAGTAATTTTTACCCCTACGCTATCCAACGCTTTCCCTACTGTTGCACTCTCAGGAGTGGGAATAGTCATTTTTACCCCTACGCTATCCAACGCTTTCCCTACTGTTGCACTCACTGGAGTGCGAATAGTAATTTAAACTCCTACACTATCCAACGTTTTCCCTACTATTGCACTCACTGGAGTGGAAATAGTCATTTTTACCCCTACGCTATCCCACGCTTTCCCTACTGTTGCACTCTCTGGAGTGGGAATAGTAATTTTTACCCCTACGCTATCCAACGCTTTCCCTACTGTTGCACTCACTGGAGTGGTAATAGTAAATTTAACCCTCTCGCTATCCTAAGGTAAAAATATTGTATATGTTTTATTAATAATACGTATATATATATGTATTACAATTATTTTTTTTAAGTTACATTAATTATTTTTTAATTTTAAGTTTATTTAAGTATTTTAAGTATGTTTAAATTAATTATATTTACTATTATATTAATTTTAAATTAATTTTAAGACATTTAAAAAATTCGATATTTTGACTGTCTATATTTTTTACAATCGATATTTTGGAGTCAATATTTTTGTACTTACCTGTTTATAGATAGAAAGTCGATATTCTGGCATTCTATATTTTCTCCACAATATTTTTACAGGTCGATATTTTGCTCCACGAAATTCTGTCAGTGATCCCTACTGAACACCGACTCCGCACGCAAGCATGCCGTCGTGCTCTGGGACCTGCTCGACACAACATCCCCGGACTTCGCCTTCCTGACAGAGACCTGTTTTAATGACTCCTCCGCACCCGACATCGCCATAGCCATCCCAGACGGCTACAAGATCACCCGCAGAGACTGCACCAACGTAGTCGGAGGAGGAATTGCCATCATCCACAAGAACAGCATCAGGGTCTCGACTAGCCCCGACGACGTGCTCAGCACCGCCAAACACATGCATTTCCAGATCCACACAGACCCTAATTTCACCCTTAGAGGCACCCTCCATTACCGACCCCCCGGACTCCACCCCCAGTTCAGCGACTCCATTGCCGACTTGATCAGCACGCACGCTCTGACCTCCACCGACTACATCCTCCTTGGAGACCTGAACTTTCACCTTGAGAACAACAACGACTACAACTCCACAACCCTGATCGATAACCTCGCCAACCTAGGACTGAAGAAACTCATCACAAGCCCACCCACTCCGCCAGCCACACGCTCGACCCCGTCTTCTCCTCAAGCCCGTACGTCTCCATCAGCCACACCACCAAACTCCTCTGGACAGACCACCACTGCATCCACTTCGCTTTCCAGAAACCCACCACCACACCACCGCACCCAACAGATCCCCCGCCGCTGCTGGAGCAAAATCACTGAAGACCAACTACACGCAAATCTCGTTCTCAGCCCACCCACCTACCCAACAACACCGACGACGCTGCCCACAGCCTCAGACACTGGATCGAGGACTGCGCCAACACCCTTGCCCCGCTGAAGAAACCCCCCACAGAGACACCAGCAAGAGGGCCAGCTGGTTCAGCCCAGAACTTCTAGCCTCCAAGCAAGCCTGCCGAAAACTACAGAAGAAATGGCACAGGGAACAAACTCCGGACATCCATGAAGCACACAAGGATGCCATCCGCAACAAATCACACCTCATCAGGGCGGCCATGAGGACCTCCTTCAAAGACTGCCTCGACAACAACGCACACAATAGCAAGGAGCTCTTCAACATCATGAAGGAACTCTCCAACCCCAGCTCTAACACCAACGGCATCCCTCCTTCGCAATCCCTGTTCTATTCCCACGCCACCTTCTTCCACCGCAAGATAGCAGATATCCACGACAGCATCAACACCCAGAGAGCCCCAACAGACAGCAACACAACAGACCCTCTGTACACCATCGACCATGACCCCCTGCTAGCCTGGGCCAGCATGATCATCGATAACACTATCAAGACCATGCGCTCAATCCACTCCGGCTTTCCGTCAGACCCATTCCCGCACCACGTCTTCAACAGAGCAAGCAGCTCCATCGCACCCCACCTGCGCAACGTCATCAATCTCTCCCTCGAGACCGTGATCTTCCCAGAGATCTGGAAACATGCTGAGATCAACGCCCTACTCAAAAAACCTAAGGCAGACCCAAGAGACCTCAAGAACTTCCGGGCCATCCCTCTGCTCCCCTTCCTGGCCAAGGTCATCGAGAAAACCATCTACAGACAGCTAACCCGATACCTCAAAGAAAACAGAATCTTGAACCATTCCCAGTCAGGGTTCCGCAGCAACCACAGCACCGAGACTGCCCTCATCATCGCCACGATGACATCATGACCCTGCTGGACAACGGTAAGACCGCAGCACTCATCCTCCTAGACCTCTTTGCCACCTTCGACACCGTCTGCCACCGCACACTACGCGCATGCCTCCATGCCGCAGGGATCCAAGACAAGGTCCTGAATTGGACCACCTCCTTCCTCTCCGGCAGAACCCAGAGCATCCTCCTCCCCCATTCCATTCCTTAGCCTCCGAGATCATCTGCCGCGTACCCCAGGGATCCTCCCTCAGCCCGACGCTGTTCAACATTTACATATTAATAATAATAATAATATAGCCATTTCTAGAGCGCCTGGTTACACTAAAACAGTGTGTCCCCGCGCTATAAATTGCTGTAAGACCCTAGAAGGCAGAAGACCGGAAGGAGGGGGAAAATTAAGCTAGAAACACTAGTTGTAGTTGACAGGGAAAAGATGGGTTTTAAGTTTTGAATGGAATCTTTTTTCTGAGGGCTCCATACGAAGATCTATGGGCAGTTCGTTCCAGTGTTTACTTGCCAAAAACCTAAAGGAACGGCCTCCCATCCTGGCCTTGCGAATGCGAGGGAGTTTAAACAGCATTGCTCCGGCCGATCTCAGGTTCCGGATGGGACGATGGATGGTAAGGAGCTTTTGCAGGTATCTTGGGCCCTTTCCTTGGGCAATGCGGTGGGCAAAGCAAAGCGCTTTGAACTTAATACGCTCCCTGATGGGGAGCCAGTGAAGTCTTGACAGAGCCAACTTCCCAGATGCTCTGCGGGGCAGATTGAGAACCAGGCGTGCAGCAGCGTTTTGTACACACTTCAGTTGGTGTAAGCCTTTCTTACTTAAACCTAAGAGTAGGGCATTACCCTAGTCAAGATGAGGTGTGACTAATGCGTGGATGAGGCTTTTCCTAGCATTGATGGGAAGAAGGCGAGGATTTTGCGAAGGGTTTTGAGTATGCTGTAGCATCTACCCGTGACTTTGCTGACCTGGTGTTTAAAAGAGAGATCAGCATCAAGCAGAACTCCGAGGTTCCTGACTGATTCCGATGGAGAGGGAATTGCGCCCAGTTCAGTTGGCCACCACTCAGGTGACCAGTCACAAAAGGATTTACCGATGACTAAAAGCTCCGTCTTGTCGCCATTAAGGCGTAGGCAGTTGTTATTCATCCAACCTGCTACTGACAGAAGGCAATTGGAAAAATTGGTGGCATCTTCCTGATTGTGCGTGAGTTTAATCATGAGTTGGGTATCGTCAGCATACGTGACAATATCCACTCTGAAAGATTGCACAATGTGGGCCAGGGGTTCCATATAGAGAGTGAACAAGGTAGGGCTCAAACTGGAGCCCTGTGGAACCCCATGTCTCAGCTTCCTCGGGGAGGATTTGAATGGAGGACAATGCATTTGAAAACTCCTGTTTTCAAGAAAAGATTTAATCCATTCAATGGCAGATCCTACCACTCTCATATCCGAGAGGCGAGACAGCAGCGTTGTGTGCAGCACGGTGTCAAAAGCCCCGCTCGCACACGTAGCCCGAGAGTCATGGCCCCGCTCGCACACGTAGCCCGAGAGCATGACATAATCTCCTATGCCAATAACACTCAGCTGATCCTCTCCCTCACCAAGGAACCCATCAACGCCAAAGCCAACCTCCACGAAGGAATGAAGGCCGTCGCAGACTGGATAAAGACCAGCCGTCTGAAGCTGAACTCGGACAAGACAGAGGTCCTCATCCTCGGCTCCGACCCTTCAGCCTGGGACTACTCCTGGTGGCCGACGGCACTGGGGGCAGCCCCAACACCCACCGACCACGCAGGCAACCTGGGAATCATCCTCGACTCAACGCTCTCAATGACTAAGCAAGTCAATGCCGTATCCTGCTTCAACACCCTCTGCATGCTCCGCAAGATCTACAGATGGATCCCAACAGATACAAGAAAAACAGTAACCCAGGCCCTCGTCAACAGCAGACTCGACTTCGGAAATGCCCTCTACGTGGGAGCCCTGACCAAGCTCATCAAACGTCTACAATGCATCCAAAACGCCTCAGCACAACTGATCCTTGACATACCACACCAGGCCACATCATCCCCCACCTGAGAAACCTGCACTGGCTCCCCGTCAACTAGAGGATATCCTTCAAGCTCCTCACTCACTCACACAAGGCACTCCACAAGACTGGCCCAGCCTACCTCAACAGACATCTCTCCTTCTACATCCTCAACCGCCAGCTACGCTCCGCCGACCTCTCACTCGCCACGGTCCAGCGCATCCAAAGATTAACCATTGGTGGGAGATCCTTCCCCCACCTCGCCTCCAAGACAAGGAACACCCTACCACTGAGCCTCGAAAAAGACCCAAGACCTGCTGACCTTCAGGAGGATACTCAAGACCTGGCTGTTCGATCAGATACGCCCCCCCCCCCCAGCGCCTTGAGACCCTCGAGGGTATGTAGTGCGCTTTACAAATGATTGGTTGATTGATTGATGGAGTCACTAATCCATACATCAATTTACGATAGAGAGCACTTGCACTGTGGCACTGAATAGCAGTGGCACAGTGCCCAAAAGCATCTACAACCAGTAAAAACATAAGAGGCAACATCAAAAAATGGTAGGAAGACCCACGGCAATGGTGCCAGGTCTAACAGTCATGATTTGCAGAGCTCAGGGGCATCACAATATTTGCCATTAAGTTTAAAATGAAGATCTTTCAGGACGTTTCTTAAAATAGTTCCTGATGATTTTACTGCATCCTGTGATCCTATTGTAGGAGAGTAGGGTCTGCTTCCTATGGTCACCTCCACTTTTTGCTGTGATTCACTGGTTTTTCGACTTTAGTGTTGCTGTGGGCCTGCTATCCAGACCCACAGCCCAGCTGTTCTCTCTCTAAATTCATACCATGTACTTTAGGTACATACCTAATTGGGTCACCTTTGTGAGTCCCTGTATAGTGTTCCATAGGTTCCCAGGGCATAGGTGCATCCAAGGCCTACCAGGGGCTGCACCATGTATTATGCCACCCCTGGCTGGCCATCCAAACTGACACCACAGGCTGATCACTCAGCTTGGGCAAGGTCGTGTAATCACCCCTTGCTTAGATATAGTATTCCTATATCTACCCTTATATATAGACACATATATACATATAGGTCACTCCTATGGCAGGCCTTACCAATCCTGAAGGCAGAGTGCTTGGTTTCTTGTGAGATGGTGCTCTAGCATGAGCTTAGCCTGTCTTCCGCTTTCGGAACCATGTCCTTATAGCTGTTCTATGATATAGCCATACCATATACTCTTAAGTGCATTATAATCCTCGCGGTTAATGCTAACTTTGGTTTGGCTTTATCAAAACATGTTGTGTAAGGTGTCAAACACTTTGGAATACTCCCCCCCCCTGCCAGTCCTGGTGGCGGGGGTAGCATTCCACCCTTCTAGAGGGAGAAGACATGTAGTTACTGCTTTACCCGGTTAAAGTTAAACAGAGCCTCAGCATCACAAAATGGATGCTGCTGCCACAGACACAAGTCTGACCTCCTGCTGCTGGATGAAACTCCAGCAGGGGAGGCCTGGACAATAGGTTTCCTGTCGAGGGAGGTGCTGGTGCCTCCCCAGACAGCCTGTAGTGGATTGGGGCAGGGTGGGTTCAATGGACACTGCCTGGGGCACACAAGGTGCTCCATGCATAGCCCGGTTCAAACCAGTTGCTGGGGCACTCCAGCCCCAGCTCTGGCTCGAAACTGGACAAAGAGAAAGGAGTGTAACCACCCCCTTCCCAGGTTTCACCCAATAGGAGGGACCTAGCAGGTAATCCAGCCACTTGGTTTGGTACAAAGTTAGGAGCTGTGTCTAGAGACATTAGATTATCCTGGAAAGAAACTCTGAAACAAACTCTTGGACCTTCAACATTCCATTTCGACTGGAAGACTGAAGACATCTCCCTTGTGGTCAAGGAGTGACCACCCTGTGCAAACAGGCACCATCAGTGACTGGACGGTTTGCTTTGTCAATGCTCCCTCTGGAACCTGAAGATTTACTGATGCAGCCTCTGGACTTCCAGACTTCTCTGACTCCGACCCACATCCACATCAAAGCTGAGACCCGTGGCAGACACGAGAGACGTGGGACCGGACCTGCTGCAGTACCTGCTTTTTGCTAACTGTGCAGCTTCTGAGGTGTCCTCGAAGTTGTGCATTGGGGTTTGAGAAGCCCCAACCCGGAGCAGTAAGTGCACCGAAGCTCAGCCCTCCACACCCCATGAGTGCCGCGTGGGGCCTGTGCCTGGGTTTCTCCTTGACGCGTCTTCGCGGTTGCTAGCCCATTGGCTAGTGGCCCTCCTGAAGATATCTTTTTGAATCAACACCACTTGCCTGGTTGCTCTGTGTTTGCTCCTGATTTCCTGTAAAGGGGAAGCTCCCTAGACCTTGCTGGTCTGAACAGAAGCCGTTCTTTCCTTCCTGCTTGGATTGAAATTTGCCAAGGCTTGTTGACTCCGATCCGGAAGCCGACACCGACAACAGCTAGATCCTTTTCGGGTAGTCCGTATCCAGCTCCTGGTTGTCGTCGATGCCTCCTGGTCCACGTGGCTGCAGAGACAAGCTTCACTTCTTCACCTGATTGCATCTCGACATCGCCTGGTTCCTTCCTGGTTCCTTCCTGGTCACTGGCTAGTGACCCAGACTCTGTCCCCTCTGCTTTCAGGTTCTTCACTTCTCCAATCTACCCTTGGATCCACCCGGACATCGTCCACCTGGCCGCCTCCAGCATTTTCTTGCAGCTCTCCATAGGATTCGACGAGGAAACCCGACACGAAAGAACACTTATGCACCCGGCTTCCCTGGGTGAGGTAACTCAAGTACTCCGGTGCTCCCATGGGTAACAACTATCCAAGTGTCCTAGTTTAACTGGGTTTTCCTGCAGTCCACCCGGAAGTGTCCGAAATCAACTACTTTGTAACTTTTACGTTCCCATTGAAAGTCCATGGTAACTCGCTTCTGTGCTTAGACACTGCACACGCATCCTGTGGGACTCCAACTTCCTAACCTTTTGTTGATCAGTGTAGCCCCAGCGACTTTCCTAGGCCTACTCACATTTCCTGAAGTGGTTCTTATACCACTTACTTAGTATTTGGTTTGTGAGGCCCCTAGGGCAGAATTGTATTTGTGCAACTTATAGTGTGCTTATTCAGTAACTTGTGCTGTGTCTCGAACTCTGAACTCATAAAGAGTGCAGAGGCGTTGTGTTAGTAATAAATACATATATATTTGATATATACCTTGTGTGGTGTCCTTTAATTTGGTATTCAAGGGGTTATTATTGGTAAAACAATTGGCTTCACATGCTCTCTGAATTTTAGCCTAAGACTGCTTTGTCCATGCTACCACTAGGTAGCTGGTCTATAAGGTTGACTTTACAACCATCACCATAAGGGTTGTTTGGACTGGTGCAAGGTGCCCACTAGAATAGTGGACATCATATACCAGGCCAACATCTCACACTTATTTTGGCAGCAAGAACTCCAGGAGTCACATCAGCTGAGAACACCATAGGTGGCTCATTCTTTTTGTTAGTCTGACAAAACAAATTCTGGCATTGTACATTCTCACCAAAAAATCTTATTTTCATTATTATGGATCAACACAGTTTCATTAATGTTGACCATTATTTCTCTGATTTCACTGAGTGTGAACCCATAACCAGCATTTAACCCTTTCCATGCGGCCGCGATTTCCCTGGTGTGCTGTAAACAACACGAACAGGGGCGGGCCGTGACAAACCCCAGCCGTCATCAGCACACGAGCACCGTAGTGCATGACGGCTGGGGTTCGTCATCAGCATGGAAGGGGTTAAGAGTTGCTTTTAAACTTCATTTGCTTTTTTAAAGAGTGAAAACCTAACTGAAGGCTGGTAGTTCCGTTGCTGTGGGAGCTCATTGTACATTCATATTTTCGAATGTATGCGCGCCTGCAGTTCGGGTGGGCATAAAAATCCCCTGCAAATACATTCACGTCCACAGATAATACGTTGAAGATCCTCTGCTTTCTGAATAGTTGTTGGAGGTGATCTGTCAAGTCTGTACAACCATTGAGTCTCTTACCTTGTTTTCTTTTGAAATCACGTGGTTGTAGTTTCGCAGAGACGTAAGGGACCAACTTCACAAATAACTATTCTATAACCTGCACTTAGGTATTCTAACAAGCTATGAGATAGAAAGTAGGGAGGAGGGCCAGATACTGGACGCTGGTGTTGATCTTGCTGTCGACCTGCGAGGCAAAAAGGGAATTCTCAGTGTTCTACCTTCAGTTATGTTTTCTAAAAGTGCTTGCTCTAATTAGGTTCTCTGTATTGCATTACATAAGATGTAGCAAAAGCCTACCTGCAAGCAGAAGAGATTATAGCCTAACGTCTCAGTATGTCTTGTTGGAACGTTGAGGTGAGTTGAGAAGTGGAACAGGCGATGTTTTTTAACTATGTTGCTCTTAGACGAAGACACAAGGTAGTGCGTTGGTATCAATAACTGAAAACAAAATATTATTGTTCATTTTCACTTTCTCAGGTAACATCGGAATTTGTCTGTTAAGTTTTAATCTCTCTTTACATTTACTGATAGTAACTCTTGAATTGACACAACCTATTCCTACTAAGTATAAAACATAAAACAAAGGTCTTCACAAAACAATGGGCTCACTTAAATACTGAAAGCTCAAATATCTTGAGAGCACTTAAAATGCTTAAAGTTTAAATATCTTTTGACCACCAGCAATTTGTTTCTTCACAAAAGCGGCTATGCCTCTAATGTCTCAAATGTCTCTGGAAGTTTTCAAATATTATTGTTCAAAGAAATATCCCTTTAATGTCTAGTCCCAACAGTTTCAAAATATTATTGTCCAAAAATAATATTCCTTCAAATTTTAGTCCAGCAGTTCTTTCTTGTGATGGGCACCAAAATGAGTTTTTACTTATCTCTGTTCTTCTTTCCTTTTCCAGGTCCAGCCGTGTTGAAAATAGAAAGATGCCAAGAAGTAAAAGCGGAGCCGGTTGCTGAGCCGAAATGCCGCCTTGGGGAACAGGATCACAGCTTTCATCACATTGGGTAAATTCTTAGATTCACCGCAGCTTCCTCTTCCGACGCGTTCTGAAAGCAAAGCGTTTTCCAGAAAGAGAGGTGTAGCTTTCATAGCGAGCCACACCCGAAACGGCAGACACGTAAGATCACACTTAGCGTGAACTCACAGCATTTGGTAAACTGCCTTTGTGCCAAGCAAAGCAACTGCTTTGTAGATCTCAACTGGATGCATGAAGCAGACGGAATGTTTCCACGAACGTTTGCAATTTCAAAACACACACATTAACAGAGCGTAAATCCTGCAATAACAAACAAAACCCTTCCCCTAGGCAATGAGCACAAATATTATTCACCATATTCAAAGAATGTATATAAACACAAGTACAATACACCATGTTTAAAGAATGTACTTAACAAAGTTTTAACACACATGTTCATAAAAAACTCTTGCAAACATACATTCAATGTTTATGGCAGTGCTGGCGCAAGGGATAAGGGTATGCTTTTTATACTTCATATCAGGTGTTGCAAAGCGTGTTGCGCACCTTTTATTTGACCATGAAGGTAGGCACGTAATCATGACAGTACTCCCCTCTCAAGATCCCTCCCAAAACTTGTGGCATAGGTTTAGGGTTAGTTGGATATCGGTCATGAAAAACTTTGACAAGTTTTGGAGCATTTTTCACATGAGTTAAGGGCTCCCAGGAACGTTCTTCCGGGCTATAACCTTTCCTTTCTAGTAAGTAAAAAAAAATTTCACAAACTCTTTTAGAATCTAAAATAGCCTTGACCTCATATTCTGGAATTTCTTCAATACCAATAGGATAAGGTTTGTTTGTGAGTTGTGTCTCAGGATTGTATGGCTTAAGTAGTGATACATGAAAGACTGGATGGTTTTGGTAGTGAGGAGGAAGTGTTAGTTTTAAACTTACTGGATTAATTACTTTTTCCACCTTAAAAGGCCCAATAAAACGAGGATTAAACTTTTTGTTCATTTTTATTCGCCAATTTTTCTTGCTAACCAAACTTTGTCTCCTTCAGAATACTTTGGTTGTGTGGAACGAAGTTTATCAGCTCCTATCTTTTGATTTTCTTTTGCCTTAGCTAACTGAAATAGAGCCTTTTGATGGATGACAACTACCTTAGTAATATAATCATGTATTGATGGAACTGAACAGATGAAACTACATGATCTGGAAGGTGTTTAGGATGATAACCATAATTACAAAAGAATGGTGACATGTTAAGAGAGGAATGTTCTCCATTATTATAAGCAAATTCTAAAGCCCACAAGATATCAGACCATTCTTTGTTGCTTTCTCTTAACATACATCGTAAATATTGTTCAATGGTTTGATCGGTTTGTTCTGTTAGACCATCCGTTTATGGGTGGTAACTTGAAGACAGACGCACTTCCATGTTCAGTGATGTGCTTAACGCTTGCCAGGCATGTGAAATTAATTGGGGCCCTCTGTCTGAAATAACCACAGATGGTATTCAATGCAATTGAATGATGTTTGTTATTCAAATCTGAGCTAATTCCATGGCAGATGGAATATGCTTCAAAGGAATGAAATGAGACATACGAGTAAATTGATCCAACACTGTCAAAATTGTAGTGAAGCCTTCTTTGGTAGGTGGAAGCTCGACAATGAAATCTAATGAGATTGTGTGCCACGGCTGTGGAGGAATGGGTAATGGTTGTAATAAACTACTCGGAGCTTGATGTTGTGGTTTGTTTTGAACACACACATTACAAGTCTCAACATAGGTTTTTACATCACTGAACATGGTAGGCCACCAATATTGTCATTTAATTGTTTGATATGTTTTCATTATTCCAGGATGAGCTGACAACAGAGTGTAATGGTGTAATTGAATGACTGATTTTTGTAACATGACTGTCGTAGCCAAAATGTGGTCATTTACGAACAACAGATTTTCTTTTACTTGTAAAGATGGATACAACTTTTTCCAAACACTTATAGGTTTTGTTTTTACTTCCTCTTGAATGTCAGTTAGCACAGTACAAATTGTAAGATTGGTCTGAAAACAAGTTTATGGCACATGAGTTGTGCAATTCTGGGATTTTCAAAATTAGCATATTTTTCATCTATACATGATAACGCATCTGCTTTGCGCTTCCGTTTTCCTGGCTGCTAAGTTATAACAAAATTATAGTCATTAAAAAACAATGACCATCTGAACTGTCTAACTGATAAAGCTCTAAGGGATCATAAAGATTGCAAATTTCTGTGATCAGTATAGATGGTAACCGGATGACGTGCACCTAACAAGTAATGACGCCATTCATCGAAAACCACTTTAATTGCTTCAGATAGTTTTCTTGAGTAAAACGCTACAGGATGCATCTGTCCAGTTTCCTTGTTTCTTTGGGATAGAATACCTTCCAAAGCAAACTGAGAAGCGTCAGCCTCTATAATAAAAGGTTGAGTGGGATCGGGATGACTCAAAATTGGTGCAGATGTGAATAGTGTCTTAAGATCACGAAAAGCTTTATCAGCAGTTTCTGTCCATTCAAATTTCACACCCTTGCGAAGGAGTTTAGTGATGGGTGTTATTGGTTGAGAGAAATTTTGAATAAACTGCTGATAGAAATTGGCGAAGTCTAAAAAACTTTGCACATGCTTTACTGAAGTAGGACTAGGCCAAGTGCTTACTGCTTTCACCTTTTTCGGGTCCCTTTCAATTCCTGAAGAACTAATGACATATCCCAAAAACTCTACTTTGGACACAAGAAACATGCTCTTTTATGGTTTGACATACAAAGAGTTTTGAAGCAATTTTTGAAAGATGGCGCGTACCTGTTTTACATGTTCTTGTTCAAACTTTGAGGATATAAGTATGTCGTCAATAAATACAACACAACAGACACCCAAAAATTCGTGCAATACCTCATTTATCAAAAATTGGAAAGCTGCAGGAGCATTATAGAGTCTGAATGGCATTACTTGGTATTCATAAAGGCCAAATTTGGTGCAAAAAGCCATCTTCCATTCATCACCCTCTTGGACTCTTACAAGATGATAAGCACCGCACAAATCCAATTTAGTATAAATATTTGCTTGCTTGATTTGGTCCAATAGTGTAGGAATCAAAGGCAATGGATATCTATTTTTAACACTTACATTATTCAAATCCCTATAGTCTATGCAAGGACGGAACTCCCCTCCTTTCTTAGGTATAAAAAACAAACTAGAGGAGACATGGGATTTAGAATGCCTGATAAACCCATTGGCAAGATATTCATCCGAATAGGTTCTCAAATGCTCATTTTCTTTTTCTGTCAATGCATAAATCTTACTGCACAGCAAGGTTGCACCTGGAACTAAATCAATTTGACAATCAAAGTCCCTGTGCGGGGGCAAGGTGTTTGGCTTTTTTCTGTCAAATATGTCAAGTAAATCTGCATACTCAGATGGTACCCGTCTAAAAGTAAAATACTTTGTGATTCTTTCGGGAAGTCAAAGCCTTGCACTATGTCCTCTTTTACCTGAGAGTGAAAACAATTAGAGCGACACTGGGCTGAATTAAACATTACTGTCTTCTGAATCCTGTCAATATGAGGATTATGTTGCACTAACCAGGGTATTCCCAAAATTAGTCTAAATTGCGGTGCGTCTAAGATATCAAAAGTGATTTGTTCACTATGAACAGGAGAACATTGCATATTTAAGACTTCAGTTTGTTTTTGTAATGGGCCTGAAGTGAGTTCTTTACCATCCACAGCGCAAACCACTTCAGGATGATTCTTAGTTGTAGTGTTTAATCCTAATTTCTTTGCAAAAAAGGTATTGATGAAGTTGCCTGTGGCTCCAGAATCTTTTAATGCACTAACCATCCAGGAACACGAAGGACTGGTAGTAGCAGTGAGTTTTACTTGCATACTCAGGTGTCTACAAAGTATGGTTGGAACAGTTGAGGCCAAACTAGAAAAAGGACCCGACAAACTGACCTCGTCGTTTATTGAGTGTTCTAGGTTTCCGTTGGTGGATGAACAGCTGCTACATCTGATATTTTTGTTTTTAATTTATTGGGACGATTAGGACATTCTTTTACAAAGTGCCCCGCTTTGCCACAATAAAGACATTAACTAAGCTTTTGTCTTTTTTCTTTTTCCTCTTTAGTCAGGGTGCCTCAAATGGTACCTATCTGCATTGGTTCTACCGGATCTAATTTATTACTCACTTCTTTAACACTTACATTCCTTTCTTTATATACTAATAACTTGTGGTCTGATTTCCCTTTTTCTCCTTTTTGTTCAGATAAACGGTGATTGAATTTCACCACTAAATCAATACATTCTCTAATGTCATCAGGAGGCTCAAGAATCTGCATCACTGTATCCTTTAATCCCCTATAAAAGAGAGAGACTCTTTTGTCATAAGGCCAATTGGCATCTAACATGAAGCGATTGAATACTGAGATGTAATGAAGTAAATCAGATGTTCCCTGCTTCAAATTAAGTAGCGCATTATCTGCCGACTGAACAAACACATGCTTGGCGAATAATTTTTTCATAGAATTTTTAAATCTACCAAAATCTAATAAATAGGATCATCATTTTCCACTAATGGAACTGACCAAAGATTTGCATAACCTCCAAAATAAGATAATACAGAAGCTCCTTTAGATGAGTCAGCAGGAAACGCAAAGGCTTTTGCTAAAAAATGCAAGTGACATTGATTTATAAAAATTGTGAAATTATTGTTATCACCATAAAAACGTTCTGGTTGTGCTAAAGGTACCTGTACTGGAGTGATAACCTGAATTTGCGGTGCCATGGAATCACTTGTAGTGGTTTTAGGAAATGTAGGTTGAAAACTTGCGGGTTTTACTATGAGTTTATGCATACTCTCTTGAAGATTTGAAAGGTCTCTTCGAAGAGCTGCATTTTCAATTTTTATATCCTGTAGAAGAGCAGCTATATCTTGTAAGGAAATGTGTTGAGTTGCATCTATTACGTCTGGGCGAACTGTATCCATGGGCTGTGCTTTCTGTCAAGTCTGTACAACCACGCAGTCTCTTAACTTGTCTTGTTTTGAATTCATGTGGTTGTACTTTCACAGAGACATAAGAGACCAACTTCCCAAATAACTATTCTATAACCTGCACTTAGGTATTCTAAAAAGCTATAAGATATAAAGTTGTCAGGTCCTGGAATCCTCAGAATCGTATGATGCTTAAATGGGTTCCACCTGCCAACAGCCCCAAGGTCTGAGTAAAACAACAGACGCAATGGAGTGATCAGGAGAGGGAAGGGAAGGAAGGGGACAGCAAGGAGGGAGACCTGTAACGAGAACAAGGCACTATGAGACAAAAACACACACTACATCTATCATAAACATTCTTAGCTGTACATAGATTTTTAGGCATGTAGCATTGTGGGAATGAGCAATACCTGTAAAGAAAAATAACGTAGCAATGCCTGGCAATCTGGAATTCCGAGGAATACAGCCAAAAGTCACCTAAGAGAGTAACATGATGTTAGAGCCAATTCCAACGTGGTCATAAACTATAAATTTATGTAAAGGTCTCTACACATACCAAATGGGTTTGATATGATCTCTTCAACAGGGGGGAAGGGGTGGCATACCAAAGCTAGCCAGGCTGAAGCTCAATCACCCCTGCTGCGTGAAATAAATAAAGTATGGGAAATTATCTTCTCGTCATGATTTCAAAGAATAACACAAATCGCCAGGTTGAATGCACGATAGGAGAATCCAAACATACAGACCACCAGAAGCATTTATAATCAAATGTTGTGCGCAAATAATATGATGCAAATGAAGAGCAGAGATACATTTCCTCGTAAATGAATTCCTTTAAATCAGGAAAA
Organism: Lissotriton vulgaris; assembly: GCF_964263255.1. Taxonomy (NCBI): domain Eukaryota; kingdom Metazoa; phylum Chordata; class Amphibia; order Caudata; family Salamandridae; genus Lissotriton; species Lissotriton vulgaris. Next base: position 838,708,494 of record NC_141699.1, on the reverse strand, counting down.
GTACAGTGCAAAATAGTTACGAGTCAAGGGTAATTGTAACATCGCTAGAGCTTCAAGCACTTTCTCTTTTTTTTTTTTTATTATTTGTTCATTGGCAAATTCAGACAATCGAAACAAATGCTCAGAAAATAAATAATGCAAATATATGCAATAAGAATAGGGTACAAAGTAGAAACACGTTATATATTGAACTGGATAACTAACATAGTATCTAAAGAACATAGAGCACCCGTGAATTAAATGATTTGAAGAATAAATTCAACCCATATCTTATCTTTTTGGACATAGCTAAACATCACTATGATGCAAAATCGAACACACAAAAGATCAAATAGTTAATAAGGAGAAAGGACATAATGCAAGGAAAAACACAGTAACAAAAATACATAATTAAGTGTTCAAATTTTGGTTTCCGCTTTCAATATTATACCATCTAGTAATGGGCTCCCACAGCTGTTTCCCTATTGTCCTCATTTTCCTACCTCTTGTGGCATAAATTGCGATTTCTTGTTTGTAGATGGCAATAAACCGACTAAGCCACATATGAAAGGTGGGGGGTTCTGCATCTTTCCATCTAGCTGTCAAAATTATTCGGAGCACAGCATATCCCAGAAAGATTACCGCCTGTTCTTCCCTGTTGTGACCCAAGGAATCATCATGACCTAATAGGAGCAATGTTATAGAATCTCTAATTTGATGCCCGAAGACTTGGGCCCCGTATTCCAGTATCATAGCCTTAACTGTTGCCAATGCCGGGCATTCAGAAAACATATGCAAAAGATTTGCAAGTGGCTGATTACACCTAGGGCAATTATCATCAGTCCTGAGCCCCCGAGCAAACAATTTAGCTGGCGTATAGTATAGGTTAAAAATGGTTCTGTAATATTGGGCCTTTAAATTAGAAGCTATAAAATACTTTGCTGAAAGAACTAGTGAGAGATCTATATCTACGTTGGGGTTGACTAATTTCGTGGCCCAGGATTGTTCCGTGCGTTCAAGGTCGTCAGGGGCGTTTGCCATAAACATCTGATATAGGGCCCCTATTCTTGTGGACTTTTTCCCTATACTATCCAGTAATAGTATATTATCTAATCGAATTTTTGGTCTAGTATTACAAATGCTAGATGAAATCTGATAGAATTTTAGAAAATCACAAGCGGGAATGTTGTATCTTGCTTGGAAGGACTCAAAAGATGAAGGAATACAGTTACCAAAAAAATCGCCTATTGTTCTAATGCCTAAGAGCTCCCACCTCTGAAATTCAATGTCATTAAAAATGGGGGAGAAAATTTTGCATTGCCATAATGGTGTATATTTCGTAAATGTAGGTATATCCAAATGTTTACAGATAGCTTTCCATATCGCACGTGCGTCTAAAACTGTCTTTAGTTTAATTTTTTTGTAGTATGATGGTTCCACTTGTCTTAAAAACAACCCCTTATATTTCTCACCTAAGCTAAGTTCATATATTGATGGAATGTATGGAGCTATAGAAGTTAAGGCTCCAGGTTTGTCAGTTAGAAGAGGGTCCATATGTTGTATTAGTGCTGCCCAAAAATATAATTTTAAGTTCGGTAGAGCTAAGCCACCTCTATCTTGAGGGAGCGCCAGCAGGGGAAGTGCCCGTCTTATTTTACCATAGCTCCACATAAACTTTGAGATAAGGGAGTTTATAGTCTTAATAAAGTGTTCTCCGGGTAATAAAGGGATTGCTCTAAACAAATATAGAACTCGTGGAAATATATTCATTTTAACATAATTAGCCCTGCCTATTATCGAAAGGTGCAAGCTGTCTATCCTTCTAAGATCACTTTTGATTTTGTTAGTGAGGGGAGAGTAATTTAAATCGATAATCTTGCTTACCTCCACCGACAGGCATACTCCTAGGTATGTAGCCTGTTTAACCCTAAGTATGCTCTCATAATGGGTATTATTAGTGGCTAATACCATCGTTTTATCTCTATTCAAAGAGTACCCTGAATACAGCCCAAACGCTTGTGTGATTGTTTCAATTTCAGAGATTGCTTCAGACGGATGGGTGGTAATAACGGCGACAACGTCAGCATATGCCATGACTTTAGTGGAGAAAGACCCAGTAATGACTGGTTGAATTGCAGACGAGGTTAATAACTTCTGGATAAGGGGATCGATATACAAGGCGAATAAGACCGGGGAACAAGGGCAGCCCTGCCTTGTGCCTCTTTGAACCCTGATAGACTCTGATTCATCTCCAGCTATAGAGATTTTGGCCATAGGGTTGATGTAAATGGCTTTAATGGCTTTAATAAAATTGTTTCCAACATTTTTGTTTTCCAAGATGTTCCAGAGAAACTGCCATGATACTCGATCGAATGCCTTTTCAGCATCGAGGAGGATCATAGACATCTCGCCCCCCGTGGCGCCCATGATGTCAAACAGGGTTATGGCTCTCCGAGTATGGTCTGTAGTACTCTTGCCAGGGATAAAGCCATATTGCCACGGGGACACAAGGTGCTCGATGACCCCGCTCAGTCGATTTGCAAGTATTTTAGCATATACTTTTGAGTCGGAATTAATCAGCGATATGGGCCTATATGAAGAAGGAAGGTGAGGTGGTTTGCCCTTTTTATGAAAAATGATTATATTTGTCTGCTTCCATGATTCTGGAGGATTTGTGTGGTATTGCACTCCAAGAAACAAATCAAGCAAGAAAGGGGTTATTTGATCGCCAAGGATTTTGTATAGATCTAGAGGGATCTTATCCGGACCAGCCGCTTTACCATTAGCCAAACCAGCTAGAGCAATCTCCACTTCGGTAAGCGTAATTTCTTTATCTAAATTAGCTTTGGTCTCATCATCAATAGCTTTATGTGAAGTCTGATCTGGAAGCCAATTATTTAGAAATGTTGTTATTACGTTATTAGAATGTGAGATTTCACTGCTATAAAGTTTTTGATAGTATTTTTGGAATACTGTAACCCCTTCGATGCTGGTGACGGAACCATTCCGTCATCAGTCACGGTTGAGCTGTGCTGATGATGGAATGGTTCCGTCTCGACCACACCCTGTTCATAAATCAGCAGCACAGCAGGAAAATTCCTGTAGCAGCGATGTGGTTAATAATCTCTTTAGGAGTTGTATACTCATTACCCTCAAATTCGATCTTCTTAATACTACCCAATGATTGTTTTTGTCGGGTGCGTAGTGCTAATTGCTTCCCCACGTTTTCTCCTGATTCATGCAGTCTAGTCTTATTAGCCTGATAAGTTTCGGCAGCTTTTTGAATAAGCGTACTATTGATTTCGTTTTTAAGAATCATTATTTTGTTTAAGGTTTTCCCAGGATCTGAGGTAGAATCTATTTGCCCTCTTTGAACCTGATTTATTTCGAAGGCATGATGAGTTTCAAGATTAGAGAGTTCTTGCATCAGTTGTATGTTGGTATGTTTTTCTTTTTTTCCTTTATTAGCTACAAATGAGATCGTTTCTCCTCTCAATGCTGCCTTAAAACAATCCCATACTATCGAACGGGGTGCACTATATTGGTTACAATCGAAAAATGACCGGGCCCATGATTTAATATAAGTTATATACTCCTGATTAACCAATAACCTCCTGTCGAAAGTCCATTGGGGCATTGGCTTAACCAAGCTGGCAGTATCAAAGATGAAGGTCAACGCATTGTGATCGGATATTGTTTTCGGGGATTTAGTTATTTCTAGAATGTCCCCTTCCTCTATAGAGGACATAATATAATCAATTCGGACGTACTTATTGTGGGGGAAAGAAAAGTACGTGAACCCATCTACATTTGGCCCTTGAAGTAACCCCTAGACGTCCACTAGGTTATGACTTTTCATCATCCTGCCTAATGCGCTATATACCTTCGGTTTCCGTCCTTTATAATTTAAAGATAGGTGATTGTCTACGGGCAGCCCAATATCAATATTAAAATCCCCACAAAGGATTAGAGAACCGGACCAAGAAGCTAATTCGATTTCGAGCTCCTGAAAAATATCATTATCATCTAGGTTTGAGCCATAAATTGCACTTATAGTAATGCCCAGCTGTAGTTGAATTATGACCCATCTACCTTGTTTATCGGCCAATTTGCGGATTGGGGAGCCTATAATAGGTTTGGCTAAGATGGCCACCCCTCTGGTTTTGGATGTTTGAGATGTAGTTACCATTAGGTTATAACCAGGTATTTTGAGTAGATCTCTGTCTGTATATGCTATATGTGTCTCTTGAAGACATATTATATCAACTGGGTTTTGGCGTGTTATTTGAAATAACTGGGCCCTTTTATTTTTATGATTGAGGCCTGCCACATTCCACGAGCATAAACTTATTCTCCCCATTTGCTAACGAGAGAATCTAACCCAGGTTTAGTGTATTGGATCCGAGGGCCACAAATATTCTTGAAATGCATAATACAGTTTTGCTTTTTAGAATTTTGTATTTTGTTTTTGCTATGTTGGTTCACATCAAACCATGATCTTTGTGTGTGTCTTAACTTGTGACTGAATTTACCAATTTTTTTTGCATTTTCTCCCCCTCCCCCCTTACCCCCCTTACCCACCATTCCCCTCCCCGGGTCCCTCCCCAAACCCCTCCCCCCACACACCACCCTTTGAGGCATGTAGACTCTCACTAGAGTCTGTAGCGATGGAGAGACACCTCTGCGCCGTGCCATATTATTACTCCATGTTTACTAATAAGACATATGCGGGCTATCGGAGGAATATAAAACATAAAACAGATATATCTTGAATAGAATGATCAAATTAGGACCATATAGAGCCCACTAAGCCGAAAAGGGAACCCATAAGTGCCAAACAATAAATCATCAGAGCAGTGATAGAAGCAACATATTCACATTCTAGGTGACTCTAGGAAAAATAAAAGTTAGTGTCAGACCTAGAACTTCATAATTCATTTAAATGCACTTATTCCATCTATGTCAATAAGCGTAGCCCGCCGTCAAAGTATTATTATCTCATACTTATGTCAGGCTATCTAAAAAGGCCTTCGCTTTAATTTCGGAGGTAAAAAATTTAACCTGGCCATTATACAAAACTTTGAGTGTAGCAGGGTTATTCAGATAAACCTTGGCCTTTTTGTCTAGAAAGGGTTTAATTAACTGTCGAAGCCGCCATCTCCGCTCCACAGTTGTGTGACAAAAATCTGGCCTAACAAAGTATGAAATATCGCCTCGGGAGCGGTGAGCATCAGGTCTCGCTTTCTCTGCAATAGCTTGACGTAAAAGAAAGTTACCAAAATATACCAGTATCGCCCTAGGATATTTGTTTTGTGAGTTTGAAGCCCGTACAGTAGCCGGGGTTCTGTGAACACGTTGAACTTCCAGCTCCCAGTTCCATGAGGATAGCTCATACATTTTTTGCATTCGAAATGGTGTATGCGAAATACACGAAAATGATTATTGGTACTGTACGCTTTTCAAGCAGTGTAATCATTCAGTTAAACATGCTTATTTATATTAGCTGAACGATTTGCGAAAATTACACATGAAATGGCTCTTAATACAGAAAAGAAGGTCGAGACCATTCCATCACATATGAATACAGTTGCTGTAAATGTGCTAGAGGCTGAGGTAATATATTGTCTCTAGAGTTCCTAAAAATAGAAGCTCTGTTCTTTAAGAATAGTTCTACTTTAAGCAGAGTACATGTGGCAGAAAAAGGTAAATATTTTGGAAGTTGAAAAAAATAATTTCGCTTTCAGGGGAGAAAATAGTTCCAAATGTTTTCAGTAGCTTTTGTTTATCAAAGCCGAAGGCGGAATTCAGAGTTCAGGGGAACGCTGTGTGCTCGTTGCTTAAAAAGTTATTCTTTCTGTTCAGGGGAGAACATCATTTCAGACAGACTCGCAAAAAATTGGTCTACTACATCAGGTGAAAGTTCGACCAAGTTTTAAATTGCCGCAACAGTGCAGTCGTGAGAATGATTGCTATCATCGATGTCAGGATTAAGCATGGGCGTAAAATCCGTTCCGCTAGCGGATTTCGCGGATTTTCGGTAAATTCGCAATCCGCGAACTCTCGCGAATTTGCCAAAAATCCGCAAATTCCCACACAGCTGATTTTTTTGCTGGTGACACAATATTGCGGCGCGCGGCGTTCACTTACTATCATTCAGCGTTTGCCGAGTTGTTTTTCTCGATATTTTGCGAGTGCTGCGCCATTTTGGATCTTGCTACTGGATCCCGCGGGAGTTTGACGACCGCGATTACGTAATCGCGGCTTGCCATCTTGCACAGCACGCATCGCGAGAGTTCGCAATTGCGAACACGTAGATGCGGCGGGTAGCAACAATCTCGCACTCACGAAATTACAGAATTTGCAATTCTGCACAAGAAATCCATCAGCAAACAGCATAAACCTTCTGAAAATGATGATTTTTATCAGAATAACTCCTCAGGTTGACATTTGCCTGCACTTTTTTTTGCAAGGAGTCCATTTTTTGGGGGGGTGGGAGGAAGGAAGTGCTCCACACTCTCCAACTTCCTGTTCCTGTCCAGCAGGCTCCTCCCAGTGCTTTCTTCATGTGCTGATCACTTCCATTCGGATCTTGACCTGGAAGGATTACTTTTTGTGGATGCTGCTGGATATTTGGATTTGAGGCCTTTTTGACTTTCTTTGGATCACTTTTGGATTAGAAATTTCACAAGTAAGTTTGTTTGGGGCATTGCAGTTGCTGCAACTACAATTTTGGAATTTTCGATTTTTGGGCTGTTGTTGGGGCCTTTTGCCCAGGGGTAGTGAGTGGTGCATGGACTGAGTCTTTCTGTGGGGTCTCTTTAATGTAAACATCATGGAGGGCATGGATGGCAAGGGATTGTGCTGATTTTTGTGTGTTTTTCGATTCTTTTGGCTGCTGTTGGGGCCTTTTGCCCAGGGCTAGTGAGTGGTGCATGGGCCTAGTCTTTCTGTGGGGTGTCTTGAATTTAAACATCATTGAGGGCATGGATGGCATGGGATTGAGGTGATTTTGGTGTGTTTTTCGATTTTTGGGCTGTTGTTGGGGCCTTTTGCCCAGGGCTAGTGAGTGGTGCATGGGCCTAGTCTTTCTGTGGGGTGTCTTGAATTTAAACATCATTGAGGGCATGGATGGCGTGGGATTGTGGTGATTTTTGTGTGTTTTTACGATTTTTTGGGGTGTTCATGGGTCTGTCCATGTGGGTGGGGGTCTAGGGGCCATTTTGAAGCCAGGCAGTGTGCTTTGTTGTGCCATAGGCCTGCACCCAGTCTGCCATGCTTTCATCCATTATGCCCAGGGGTACTCAGGGGTGCATGCGCCTAGTCTTTCTGTGGGGTGTCTTGAATTTGAACATGATTAAGGGCATGGATGGCATGGGATTGTGGTGATTTGTGTGTGTTTTTCGATTTTTGGGCTGTTGTTGGTGCCTTTTGCCCAGGGCTAGTGAGTGGTGCAATGACCTAGCCTTTCTGTGGGGTGTCTTGAATTTAAACATCATTGAGGGCATGGATGGCATGGGATTGTGGTGATTTTTGTGTGTTTTTCGATTTTTGGGCTGTTGTTGGGGCCTTTTGCCCAGGGCTAGTGAGTGGTGCATTGGCCTAGTCTTTCTGTGGGGTGTCTTGAATTTAAACATCATGGAGGCCATGGATGGCATGGGATTGTGCTGATTTTTCTGTGCTTTTCGATTTTTTGGGGTGTTCATGGGGACTGGCCATGTGGGTGGGGGCCATTTTGAGTGCTGGTACAGGCAGGCCCTGGCCATATGCTGGGAGGCAAGGGGCCATTTTGAATGCAGGCAGTGTTCTCAAGCCTGCACCCATTTTGCCTAGCTTTCATCCATTATGCCCAGGGGTAGTGAGTGGTGCATGGGCCTAGTCTTTCTGTGGGGTGTCTTGAATTTAAACATCAGGGAGGGCATGGATGGCAAGGGATTGTGCTGATTTTTGTGTGTTTTTTTTTTATTTTTTGGGGTGTTCATGGGCCTGTCGATGTGGGTGGGGGCCATTTTGAGGACTGGTGCAGGCCGGGCCTGTCCATGTGGTGGGGGTCTAGGGGCCATTTTGAAGCCAGGCAGTGTGCTTTGTTGTGCAATAGGCCTGCACCCAGTCTGCCATGCTTTAATCCGTTATGCCCAGGGATACTCAGGGGTGCATGGGCCTAGTCTTTCTGTGGGGTGTCTTGAATTTGAACATGATTGAGGGCATGGATGGCATGGGATTGTGGTGATTTGTATGTGTTTTTCGATTTTTGGGCTGTTGTTGAGGCCTTTTGCCCAGGGCTAGAGAGTGGTGCATGGGCCTAGTCTTTCTGTGGGGTGTCTTGAATTTAAACATCATTGAGGGCATGGATGGCATGGGATTGTGGTGATTTTTGTGTGTTTTTTCGATTTTTTGGGTTGTTCATGGGCCTGTCCAAGTGGGTGGGGGCCATTTTGAGGACTGGTGCAGGCCGGGCCTGTCCATGTGGTGGGGGTCTAGGGGCCATTTTGAAGCCAGGCAGTGTGCTTTGTTGTGCCATAGGCCTGCATCCAGTCTGCCGGTATGTTACTCTTACAACGCAACTATTACAACGTAATGCTGTTACAACGCAGCTATTACAACGCAGGATCCATTACATCGGATGCCATTACAACGCATGGCATTACATAGCAGATGGTATTACAACGCATACCATTACATCGTAAGTATTGGTAAGTATATAATTTTTTTTTATTTTATTTAATATTATATAATTGATTTAATTATTATTAATTATAACTAAAAATATTTATTTCGTTTTTAAATATTATAAATTAAATATATTAATTTAAGTAATTTTTTTAATAAGTATAAGTATAGGAGTATATGTTTTGGGGTACTGATGTATATGTTTTGGGGTGTTTGGGTATTTTTAGGTTTTAGGGCAGGGTTTGGGTTTTGGGGTACAGGGGTGTTTTTAGGTTTTAGGGCAGGGTTTGGGTTTTGGGGTACAGGGGTGTTTTTAGGTTTTAGGGCAGGGTTTGGGTTTTGGGGTACAGGGGTGTTTTTAGGTTTTAGGGCAGGGTTTGGGTTTTGGGGTACAGGGGTGTTTTTAGGTTTTAGGGCAGGGTTTGGGTTTTGGGGTACAGGGGTGTTTTTAGGTTTTAGGGCAAGGTTTGGGTTTTGGGGTACAGGGGTGTTTTTAGGTTTTAGGGCAGGGTTTGGGTTTTGGGGTACAGGGGTGTTTTTAGGTTTTAGGGCAGGGTTTGGGTTTTGGGGTACAGGGGTGTTTTTAGGTTTTAGGGCAGGGTTTGGGTTTTGGGGTACAGGGGTGTTTTTAGGTTTTAGGGCAGGGTTTGGGTTTTGGGGTACAGGGGTGTTTTTAGGGTTTAGGGCAAGGTTTGGGTTTTGGGGTACAGGGGTGTTTTTAGGTTTTACGGCAGGGTTTGAGTTTTGGGGTACAGAGGTGTTTTTAGGTTTTAGGGCAGGGTTTGGGTTTTGGGGTACAGGGGTCTTTTTAGGTTTTAGGGCAGGGTTTGGGTTTTGGGGTGCAGGGGTGTTTTTAGGTTTTAGGGCAAGGTTTGGGTTTTGTGGTACAGGGGTGTTTTTAGGTTTTAGGGCAGGGTTTGGGTTTTGGGGTACAGGGGTGTTTTTAGGTTTTAGGGCAGGGTTTGGGTTTTGGGGTACAGGGGTGTTTTTAGGTTTTAGGGCAGGGTTTGGGTTTTGGGGTACGGGGGTGTTTTTAGGTTTTAGGGCAGGGTTTGGGGTTTGGGTTACAGGGGTTTGTGTTTTGGGTTAATTAAATTATATTTACCATTTTTAAAGTAATTAAAATATATTGAATACATTAAATTAATTTTATTTCATTAATTACATTTTTTAATTAAATTAATTATATTAAATAAATTATTTCAATTAATTTAATTTTTTATCAATTATAAAAATATGTTCTTTAAGTTAATTTTATTACTTTAATTAAATTTAATTATTCCCATTTTTTATTAAAATTACATTTATTAAATAGATATTATTTTATTAAATTAAATTAATGGCTATTTTAAAATGTATTTAATTTAATTTAATTAAATTAAATTAATTAAATTAACATAATAACATTTTTAAAAAAAGGTATACTTACCTATACTTACGATGTAATGCCATGCGTTGTAATACCATCTGCTATGTAATGCCATGCGTTGTAATGGCATCCGATGTAATGGATCCTGCGTTGTAAAAATTCTGTTGTAACGGAATGCGATGTAATATTTCGCGTTGTACTGACACCAATCCAGTCTGCCATGCTTTCATCCATTATGCCCAGGGATACTCAGGGGTGCCTGGGCCTAGTCTTTCTGTGGGGTGTCTTTAATTTAAACATCATTGAGGGCATGGATGGCGTGGGATTGTGGTGATTTTTGTGTGTTTTTTCGATTTTTTGGGTTGTTCATGGGTCTGTCCATGTGGGTGGGGGTCTAGGGGCCATTTTGAAGCCAGGCAGTGTGCTTTGTTGTGCCATAGGCCTGCACCCAGTCTGCCATGCTTTCATCCATTATGCCCAGGGGTACTCAGGGGTGCATGCGCCTAGTCTTTCTGTGGGGTGTCTTGAATTTGAACATGATTAAGGGCATGGATGGCATGGGATTGTGGTGATTTGTGTGTGTTTTTCGATTTTTGGGCTGTTGTTGGTGCCTTTTGCCCAGGGCTAGTGAGTGGTGCAATGACCTAGCCTTTCTGTGGGGTGTCTTGAATTTAAACATCATTGAGGGCATGGATGGCATGGGATTGTGGTGATTTTTGTGTGTTTTTTTATTTTTGGGCTGTTGTTGGGGCCTTTTGCCCAGGGCTAGTGAGTGATGCATGGGCCTAGTCTTTCTGTGGGGTGTCTTGAATTTAAACATCATGGAGGGCATGGATGGCATGGGATTGTGCTGATTTTTCTGTGTTTTTCGATTTTTTGTGGTGTTCATGGGGACTGGCCATGTGGGTGGGGGCCATTTTAAGTGCTGGTACAGGCAGGCCCTGGCCATGTGCTGGGAGGCAAGGGGCCATTTTGTATGCAGGCAGTGTTCTCAGGCCTGCACCCATTTTGCCTAGCTTTCATCCATTATGCCCAGGGGTAGTGAGTGGTGCATAGGCCTAGTCTTTCTGTGGGGTGTCTTGAATTTAAACATCATGGAGGGCATGGATGGAATGGGATTGTGCTGATTTTTTTGTGTTTTTTCGATTTTTTGGGGTGTTCATGGGCCTGTCCATGTGGGTGGGGGCCATTTTGAGGACTGGTGCAGGCCAGGCCTGTCCATGTGGTGGGGGTATAGGGGCCATTTTGAAGCCAGGCAGTGTGCTTTGTATGCTATAGGCCTGCACCCAGTCTGCCATGCTTTCATCCGTTATGCCCAGGGGTACTCAGGGGTGCATGGGCCTTTCTGTGGGGTGTCTTGAATTTGAACATGATTGAGGGCATGGATGGCATGGGATTGTGGTGATTTTTGTTTGTTTTTCGATTTTTGGGCTGTTGTTGGGGCCTTTTGCCCAGGGCTAGTGAGTGGTGCATGGGCCTAGTCTTTCTTTGGGGTGTCTTGAATTTAAACATCATTGAGGGCATGGATGGCATGGGATTGTGGTGATTTTTGTGTGTTTTTCGATTTTTGGGCTGTTGTTGGGGCCTTTTGCCCAGGGCTGGTGAGTGGTGCATGGGCCTAATCTTTCTGTGGAGTGTCTTGAATTTAGACATCATGGAGGGCATGGATGGCATGGGATTGTGCTGATTTTTCTGTGTTTTTCGATTTTCTGGTGTGTTCATGGGGACTGGCCATGTGGGTGGGGGCCATTTTGAGTGCTGGTACAGGCAGGCCCTGGCCATGTGCTGGGAGGCAAGGGGCTATTTTGAACGCAGGCAGTGTTCTCAGGCCTGCACCCATTTTGCCTAGCTTTCATCCATTATGCCCAGGGGTAGTTAATGGTGCATGGGCCTAGTCTTTCTGTGGGGTGTCTTGAATTGAAACATCATTGAGGGCTTGGATGGCGGGATTGTGCTGATTTTTATGTGGTTTTCGAGTTTTTGGGGTTTATAACTGAACTGATGTTCCTCTGTCTTCTATTGCTTTCAGGTGCACAAGACTCAACAGAACCACCAGTGCCAGGAAGAAGTCCTGCAGCGGTGTGTGTGTGCAGCATAACGTCACGCGACGTCACGTCTGGCCACAGACAACTCTGCAACTCGTGCAACTGCGGCCTGCTGTTCTGACCTCTGAAGAAGATGGCTCCAAAAAAAGTTCCCCGTAGCTCCTCTAGCAAGAAAGTTGCCAGTAAGGAGCAGAAGAAGCAAGTTACCAAGGAGACTGGTGTGCCGCCCGCCACATTTTTTGGGAATAAAAAGAAAAGTACGCCTGCAGCAGCAGCGGGATCTGCTGGGGACCAAGCTGGGAGCAGCACCCCCGCTCCATTGGGCTCAGTGCCACCACCACGCCAACTTAAGTCCAAGCCCTTGAGTGCTGCAGAGGCAGCCAGTCTACTTGTTCAATCACCATCGACCAGTGATGTTGGCTCATCGCAATAAAGTAGCAGCAATGTCCCTCAATCAACACAGGTTGTTGTAACTCATCTGACGAGTGTTGAACAACCACAGCCGCAACAACAACCACATGTGCAAGTACAAGCCCAAGTACATGTGGAAGGAGAGGCAGCGCAAGGAGATGTGCAAGCAGAGGTGCATGGAGGGGAACAAGTGCCCACAATAGTTGTTCCTCCCGAAGTAGGGCCACATCAGGAAATTGACATTCAAGCCGAGGTATCATTTGAGGAAGCCACTCCTCCTGATGATCATTCATTGTCTTCCACATCCCTAGCAAGGAAAAGATCAAGGGTGGTGTCTACATCTTCTTCAAGCCCACCTCTTTCTGATGATATGGATCAAACTTGGGAACCACCACTGCCGTCTGAGAGTGAGGCACACCATGATCTGACAAAGGTAGCTAAGCATAAAAGGAAGGTCCCCGAAACTCTCATAGTTGTGGAGTGTGATGACGCTCAACAAGAAGTGGCGTATACTCCTGCTTATGAAGACTCTCACGACGGCGACGCAGTCATCATAGGCTTCACTTTAGCCTCAGCGGGCATGCAGCAAACAGACATTTTGACCCTAGCCCCAAAAGCTGCTGAGCGTGATGATGTTGTCGACGAGGAGGCAATGGGAACACCATCATTGGAGTTAACTAGTACACCACCACCTACCGCTTCCATATTTCTTCCTCGCCAGAAGGGACCTCCATCCACCTCGACCTCAATTAGTGGTGGTGCAAGTGCACAACGTAGTAAAGTTCGGCAACACACATTCTCCACTTCATCTGGCATTAGCAGCATGACCACCACCATTTTCACCTCCTCCGGCCCACACAGACATTTCAAGTCCGCAGTTTGGGACTTCTTTAGTGTTTGCCCAAAAAAGGAAAACATAGCCATTTGTAGCAGTTTGCAGTTAGTCGTGGTAAGTTTGGTACCAACTATGGTACCGGAGGCCAGAGAGGTCATCTTGAGAGACAGCACGCTGTCCAATGGTTTGCGCACCTAAAGGAGATCAAGCAAGCCCGAATTGCAAGTCAACAAAACGTTGATGTTTCATCTGATGATGACGAGGAGGAAGAAGCGTCAAACACTTCACTTACACCCAGTACCCCTGTCAGCACACCCCATGTGAGCCACACTAAGAGTGTGGGAGAGAGTGAGACACCAATGCGAAAAAGTTTATCAGCGAGCGTAACTGGGTCGAAGAAGTCATCATCATCATCCTGTAAAATGGTCCAGGCCAACATTAGAACCATGTTGTTTTCAGAAGCGCCATATGAACGCAACCACCCACTGACGTATAACACTAAGCTGGCTAAAATGCTAGCTCTGGACCTTCTCCCTTTTTCTTTTGGAGAAGGGGTTGGTTTTCTAGAATTAGTGGCAGCGCTCAGCCCTAAATGGAAGGTTCCAAGCTGGTTCTATTTTGCCAGAGTTGCGGTTCCAGCACTACATGAAGATGTGCTGGAGGTGATTGGGGCAGCTTTGCAGAAGAGTGCTGTTCACACTATACCTCTGACAACAGACATGTGGACCAGTGGTGCAGGCACTGATTACATGTGCATCACTGCACACTGGGTCTCTTTTTCAGGGGTTAAAGCAAAGCTAAACGCAGGTGTTGACCCGGACCAAGTTTTTAAAGCTGCTCGGAAACATGCAACACTAGCCATGTTTGGCTTGGAGAAACGTCATACAGCAGAAAACATTTTGAATGAGTTTAACACAAAGGTCTTTCACTGGCTGTCCCCAAAAAATTGCAAGATTGGTTATGTTTCCACGGATAATGGCGCCAATTCAGTTAAGGCCATGGATCTGGGTAACTATTTCAGAGTGCCGTGTTTGGCGCACTGCATAAACCTGGTTGTTAAAAAATTCTTGAGTGAAGACAGTCCAGTGTGCGAGTTAGTGGCCACCAGCCAAAGAATGTGCAACCATTTCAGCCATTCTTTTAAGGCCCGGAAGCATCTGAGGGGCCTGCTACATGAACGTCGAATGCCAGTCAAAGCACTCATCCAGGAGGTGCCAGCACGTTGGAACTCAACCTTCTACATGCTTGAGCGTCTGTATGAGCAGTTTACGGTACTCGATCAGTATTTCTTTACACTGGGTACAGCTCAGAAGGACCTGAGGCTAGATGCGGCGCAATGGAAGCTAGTTAAAAGCCTGACAGACATGCTTTGTCCTTTTGAAGTCTTCACGCGTGCAGTCAGCAGGGAGGACTGTAATTTGGGAAAAGCTATCCCATTGTTGCGCATGCTGGAGCACCAACTGAAGGCGGTGTCTTCTATGTTTCAAAAAGATGAAGAAAAGCAAGAAGCTTTTGTTTTGGCGGAGAAATTATTAGAGCGCCTACTAGGCGATGAACGTCTTCAAATGATTCACTCAGAACAGCATTACATTTGTGCTACTATTCTTGATCCACGCTACAAAAAGGCGCTGGCAGTCAGAGCATTCTTTCCTTTTGGTGACGAAGATGTTACAAAGTACAAACATTGGCTAGCCTTGTCAGCCATGAGGTTTGAAAGAGAACGGCAGAAAATTGACGGAAAAGGCAGTACATCAGCATCAGCAGGCCATCCCCAGTCAAAAGAATCCACTTCTGCACCTGTGGCTGTGGCAGAAGTGACCTCTCAGCCGTTAAAGACACAGGCAACTGGATCATCTGCACCAGACACAACAGTAACATTGGGTGCAGAAGAGGATTGGCTAACTCTGCTTGGGTTTGGTTCTCAAAAGGTCCCAGCAAAAAGTAAGCAAAGTGGAGGAACCGTGGAGAACCTTCAGTCGATGGTGCAGGACTATCTGAATGACTCAACAGAGATCTATGTTAATGCTGACCCATTGGCGTATTGGCATGGGAAAAAAGAATTGTGGGCACAGATCTCCAACCTGGCTATAAACTACTTGTCTTGCCCACTCGCAAGCGTGTCTTCTGAACGTGTTTTCAGTGCTGCTGGTGGCATTGTAACTTGCAAACGGACCCGCCTCTTGCCCAAAAATGTGGAGAGGTTAACAATGATCAAGATGAATCAGCACCTCATACCACCAGATTACAAAGTATGAGAATACACGCCGGAAGAAGACGAGGAGGACAGCAACTTAGATGAGGGCATTTCTTTTCTGTTAGGTGACACTGACCTACTCCTGCCTGAATTCGCAGAGTATGAGGACGAACTCTTATTCCCTGACACCGAGCCCTGAAAATGAGCCAATGAATCAATAACTTTCTTTTTCGTCCTTATTCACTTTTATTCCTGTGTGTCTGTCTTTCTTTGTTTTGCACAGTTAATATAATTAAAACTTTAATCACCTAATCACAAAAACAAGCCCATCAGCAGAACTGTCTTCACTTATTTGCTTATTGATTTGAAGGTGCCGCAGTCTGCATTCCTCAGGTTCACAAGTTCACAAGAACATGCTCCTCTATCCTCCTCCTCCAGAATGAATGAATGAATGAATGAATACCTTCTTCTATTTCCCTCAAAGCAGAGGGCTGGATTACGCCCAATGAAGAAAGACTCTGTACTTGTGGGGGTGTTCTACTTCTTTGCGGGTGAGTTGGCGGATCTTGGGGCGTTGCTGGGAAGGTCTAATACTGGATAAAACTGGTTTTGACCAAATCAGACTTGAAAACGTTTTTGACTCTTTGCTCACTATCATGTTTTCAGGGGCCTGTTTGGGGGGCTTCCTGGTGTTTGTGGGTGGGTTTCGGGGTCTGGGAGCACTGCTGGGTATGGATACTTTTGATTGCAAGAGATTTGAAGTAAATCCAAGGTGGCAGAGGGGAGTTAGGGCCTAGCTGCAGAGCGCGCGCGGAGTGATTTTGGAAATTGCCATGAAAATGAATGTCCCCATTTTTGTACTTTGCTTTTTGGCTGTTTGGGGGTCTTCTACTTGTTTTCGCCTGGGTTGATGGCTCTGGGGCCATTGCTGGGAAGCTCTAATACCGGATAAAAGTGGTTTGGACCAAATCGGAGGCGAAATTCTTTTTGCGTTTTTGCTGACTTGCTTGTCTTTGAGGTGCTCTTTGAGGGGGTTCCGGGTGTTTGTGGGTGGGTTTTGGGGTCTGGGAGCACTGCTGGCACAGTCTAAATTTGATTGCATTTGCTTTTCAGGAAATCCGTGGTGGAAAACGGGAGTTATGACCTAGCTGCACAGCGCTTTTGGACAGAAGGCCGAAAAATATTGTAAGTATGAGATTTTCCATTTTGGCTTTTTGGCTGTTTGTGGGTGTTGTGCTTTTTTGCGGGTGGGTTGGCGGGTCTTGGGGCATTGCTGGGAAGGTCTAATACCGGATAAAACTGGTTTGGAGAAAATGCATGCGGAAAAGCCTTTTGGCACTTTTTGTAACTTAGGGTTCGTTAGGGTTAGCCCTAGCAGCAGGATTGCATGTGTTTCGGGGTGTTCTAGATTTTTGCAATTGAGTTCTGGGGTCTTACAGCACTCGTGGGAATGTGTAATTTTGGTTGCAAGTGATTTAAAGAAAATCCATGGTGGGAAAGGGGGGATTTGGCATAGTTAAAGAAAGCGTTTGCCACTATTCTTAACTTAGGGCTCGTTAGGGTTAGCAGTATTTGTATTGCATGTGTTTGGGTGGGGGGCTGTTTGTGGGGGGGGTTGCGAGTCTTGGAGTGATGCTGGGTATGGATACTTTTGCTTGCTTGCAAGTGGTTTGAATACAATCCACGGTGGGTAAAGGGGGGATTTGGGCCTACTTTTACTTTCAAAGTACGTTTTGTCACCAGTTTTCTACTAGGCCTCATTTTTTGAGATCTGATTGGGGGTCTTCTACATTTTTTGTGACTGGCTTTAGTAAGGGTCTGGGTGGGAGCACTGCTGGGAAGGTCTAATTTTGTTCTAAAACACAGTTTACAGTACACCTAGCTTGAGGGGAAAGATCCGCTAAATTAATTTGCCCATACTTATTTATCCTTCAAATATTGTACTGTCTATTAGGAAACTCAAAGTGTGACTTTTTTTCACTACACAGCGTACATACCTTATATTTATTTGTCAGTGGTGTTCTAATATCACTTCCTGTTTTTCCATCAATAATTACAGGCCGGTTTTCAGTCTGTGCAATGGGAAAAAAAGGATGAAGTCAGGCTTCACATTAGCGAGCCGCAATTCAGCATCCGCCAGGCAGGCAGTGGACAGGGTGTCTTCTGGTCACCAACATTGATGGACGGAGCGTCAGCTGGAATGGAGGAGTGCCGCTAATAAGAGGAATGGTTTGATGCGTGCAACTTACTTACCAAATTCAACAGGACAACTACAACAACATACAGATACAGTATCCGTTCTTTTCTAATTATCTTTTAAGTAATGTTATTGCTGTGAACTTCTATGAGTGTGACTCTGCATTTCTTGGATCTCTCTCTGCTTCTAAATTGATCCCTACAGCCATTCTATAGGTTTTACTTCGGCTGTTTTTTAAATGTAAGAAGTGTTTCTCTGAGTGCAGAGATAGGCAAGTGATAACGCTGCAGCCCTGTACTGTCGCATTCTGTCATTCACGGTTGTCGAAAGTACTACTTACTTTTCAGTAACCATGCATGCAGTAGTGCATGCACTTCCTTTATGTCACTTAAAAGATTTATGGTTAGCTTTGTACCCAAAGATTTCTTTATCTTCAATTATTGTTTGTCCATGCTGTGCTTTTTTTTCTTCTCTCCAAAAAACATTCCCAAAATCCCCCATTCCCATCCATTTTACAAACCCTAACCCTCTTCCCCCAGGCTGTGTGGTTTTAATTGATGTGTGACTAAATGACAGCAATAATTCCACACACTTGCTGGGGAGGATAAGGTCATAGCAACAGGCTGGTGAAGGAATCCGAGGATATATTCTATTCTTACTCAGCTTCACACTCAGTCACTATTGGCAAATGAAAGCAGATTTTCATGTGCACCATCAACTTGATAGGTCATCAAGAACATCCTCCTCCTAGAAGTGGCAAATTATTACGCTGCTGTGTCCTTCACCTTCAGTACTATTTCTTGTAGTAGTAGCCAATGTCAAAGAAATTCAACGCAAGTACTAGTTATACTTTCAATACTTTACCATTTGTTAGGCTACATTGTGGCACTGTTCTAGAGTACTGTCACCTGCTATATTCTCTATCGTACCGTTCTAATGCTACGGTAAGGACAAACAAGGTTTCATTTTCTTTTTTTTCAGATGCTGCAACTGCCACTGTGTAACACCACTAGTACCAACGCAATGATGACATTTCATCCGCCCAGGATTGCCAACCTTAATCACCATTTGCCGTGCAGCCAGCCCTGTGCCTAGCCCTATTTCCAAACACAAATTACAGGTAAGATAAGCGTTTGGGGGGAGGAAGTATAATGGAGTATTAGGAGAGACGAGAGACTGACGCTAGTACTAGTAAAGTCCTAGGACTATTGAATTCACTTACTTTGTGAGAGGCACTTAGTTTTGAAAACATTTGGGCAATTAATTACACAACTTGAATCAAGATGCCACTTAAGTGTCACCAAAACAAACTTACTGTGTCATAAGTGCTGCGCCTAGTCCAACGGCCGACGGCACCACTACCTCGGGAGTGCTGCCGTCGGCCGTTGGACGTTCGAACCTCACCTGTGCAATGGAACGTTCAGCACTGGAGCTGGACGTTCCATAGCTGCTAAGGTGTTAAACCCCCACCCACCAGCCTCAAAAGCAGTAAAAAAAACACGTATGCTAAAATAAAGTTTAAAGTATATTTATATACCTTACAAAAATAATCTCCCACAAGACCCAACCCACCCCCACTCCCTAACCCCAACGAATGTCCGTGAAAAGTCCAAAAAAGTGAAAAAACCCAACTCCCAATTCCCACCCCCCAGAAGTCTTTAAAAAGGGGCAAGAGACAGTCTCCTCCTACTGCTGGCTGCTGCTGTTGAATTTCCGAGCCAGGTCGGAATGCTCCTTGCGGAGGGTCTCGAGCAGGGTTTGCGTGTTGAGCAGCTCCTGCTCGAGGTAGGAAACCCTCAGGGAAAGGTGGTGCATGCGTTTCTTGCAACTGCTGTGGGGGGCAGCTGATTTCTTTGCTCGGCGGTGGCGGGTGGCTGCGGTGCCCCGGCTCCGTACCGCTGGAGACCTGCGCCATCTGGGTGACCCAGGGAGCGCGGAGGAGGATGCAGCTGTCCCGGTAGATGTTGTGGTAGACTGCATGTCCCCCTCCTCCTGGTCCACCAGCCGGCGATATTCAGCGACAGTGGCCTCCAGCCTCCGTTGCCGGGCCCGTCTAGCCAGCTCCTTCCGGGTTGGTTTGGAAGGAGCATCTATATGAAGAAAGAAATACGTAGTCTGTAACCAATGCTCTTTAAGATTAACAAAAAATGATTCAGCGGAAAGTTGTGTCACAGTAGAACTAGCAACTTGCAAGTGCAGTACATAACTATTGTGGCCAGTATCTATCTAACCTCCCACTTCTTCACCCTTGCTGTAACATTAGTGGGAGTTTAAGGATTCAATTCTACGAGCACTATGGACTCACTCCATTAGAGTCGACTATGACAGTACACCAGTCTTATTCTTCTTCTTCTCTCTTGTTTTGCAAAATTGGTACGTTAACTTCTGCAAGCCGGCATAATGCCAGCGCAGTCAACTTGCACCCGAGGATAACAGACGCCCGCCATGATGAGTGAGACAGACGTGCGTTACTGTACCAGTCCAGTAGATGCAGGTGGTGATGCTCTTACTTTTCTATTACGGGTGGCACTGAGAATACTCTGTTACAAGGGCTACTGCTTAATTAGTTTAACTTTCACCCTACAGTGCCAATGAATACTAGAAAAGGAAAATGAAGAAGATATAATCTGATTATCTATCACTGCACATGGTATGTATTTACTTACATATGGGATGACTTTAGGTGCTTTGCTTTTTATTGAGTGAACAGTGATACATCCACACATGAATGACCGAGTTCTACTAAACTTATTAACAGAGGTAGTGAGTGGCCATCGTAATAGCCGGATATATGCTGTGCTTGCAATACAAACTACTGCTACTATTCATGGTAGTATTCGGACAAAATTACAACTTCTTTTCCTTGCCTTTCCTACACTGGGACGGACGTGCGGGTGCGGTGTTACATGCTCTTCAACGTAACACTTAGTTCATCCAGTGACCGTCTACTCTCTCTAGATACACATATGCTATCTAAGAGTCAGATGGTACCATGATCCAGGCATCCATCCATTCAAACTATGGGGCAGATTAGGATTGCGATTTCCCGCATCCTCCGGGCCGGCAGAATCCACCGCCGGCCCGGAAGATGCGGTAAATCCGCAGCGGACTGAAAAAGACCCTCCTCCAGATTAGGATGGCTGGGGGATCGTTTTTCAGTCCACAGCTTTTCCGCCGCGGTCACCTCCCGTCCGCGGCGGAAAAGCACTAACATGGCTGGCGGTGTCTATCAGGCACCGCCAGCCATATTAGGATTGGTGGAGGAACATGCCTTTACACGGCGGCATTTCTGACGTGCAAAGGCACCGCGCGGTGCCTGCCGCTTTGTGCATGCAAATGCACAACTTACATTTTTATCATTGCGGCGGGTGCTGCTTCAAGCAGCACCCGCCGCAATGATAAAAATACAGGATGTGACCGCCAGGGTGGCGGTCACATCCTAATTACCACGGAGGGACCGCCGCTTCCCCTGCGGATGGTCCCTCCTACTCTATGGTGGCAGATGGACTCAGGTCCGTCCGCCATCATAATAGGCCCCTAAATGTCAATCATTCTTCTTCATGTCTCTCATCTGGACAAACCTTACGTTTTCTCACGGGGAGCAGCACACTATGCAGTCTGCAATCTCAATAAGTAAGGAATATAGGAGCTTACCACTGCCCGCCACTACTGTGGCAACCCGCACAGCAGTTTGGTCCGGCACTTCCACAGCCTCCTCCCCAGAGCTTTCCGCCTCCACCTCCGCGCTGGGCCCAGCACCAGATGTTCCACCTACAAAGTACATTTAAGAATGTTAGATGTCATAGACATACACCACTCACTAGTATTTTGTCTAGGAATGAAGAAATGTGAATACAGAAACCAATCTAATAATTTGTGACCGTCTACTCTAAAGTAAAAATGTCCCTTTTTCCAGGGAAGGGTGTTGTCTTGCTGCACTTTTTGGCACAACTGATGAATGCTTGCTTTTTAACACGCACCATTTTCCTCATAACAGACAGAAGCTTCACTTCTAACAACAAATCATTAGGACGAAGGGACCAATGATTCAGCACCAAAAAGAAAAATGAAATTTCAAACCAGGTGAGGGCTCGGCTCGCCCACAATAAATGTGTGAAATAAAAAATGAGTATAAGCACTTTTCCATTTTTAATCAACCGTTTATGTTTTATGACAAGCTTGATTTTAATAAATATTTTTACTTGTAATAAAGCTTTAAAACTTAAATAGACTCTGTGGTTTTTGGTCATGAGTGAATGAGCAAAAGGTTTTGCAATTTGCAAGCATGAGTCCATGCCTCTGACACTTCTGGACTCTGACTCCGTACTCTTGTCCTGCGTTGGATAATCATCATTGGGGATCAATCATCGATGAATTCGCGAGCTAAATGACTCTCCCACACTATGTAGTCAGTAAGGAGATTGGGGGTTCTTCAAAGTCTGATATCACTGAGGCATGTGGAAAGTCTACCTGCGCCTATTATAATTGATAAACAATGCACTATTTAGTGTCCATAGTTTTGTTTGTGCAGATTTGTCCCTGCAACAGTAGTAGAATGGATTGTCCTCCTATCCAAACCAAAAGTAAAGTAGTATCTTATTCTTTCTTGGTGGTCATTCACCTTTTTATTGTTGGCAATTGTCAAAGCATAAACATTTAGAAGACTTGAAAATACATTATGGACAATCCCAGAGGACTGCACTCAGTGCATAGAGCTATTGCTGACTAGAATGGGAGTTTCGTTTTACCCCTTTTGCCAAATGTGCAATTTTAGTTAGCTACACAGACAGACTAATAAGAATAATCTAGTAATACCACAGGGAGTCATAGTAGAGGCAGGATAAGAATTTAGATACAGTCTACAAGAAGATCAAAGACGATTTAGAAAAAATCGAATGAGGAATAAGCATGGGCGGAAAATCCGTTCCGCTCGCGGATTTTGCGGATTTTCGGGAAATTCGCAATCCGCGAGATTCGCGAATCTCCCGCAAAATCCGCAAATCCGCGAGCAGCGGATTTTGCTCGCACTGCTCGCACTGTTCGCGTGAGTTCGCGCCCCGCGAATAAGTGCAAAATTGCAGAAATACGATCTTAGCAAAACTGAAAGTAACTACTTACCAGGTTCAAAAGTTCAGGCTCATCATTAGTAGCCATTTCCTGTAGTGCTTCCTGAGGGGCCCCTCCAGAGTTCAGTTGCCAGTTGAAACTATTATGTGACCCTGCTCTGAACCTCAGAATAGTTACACATATGCCACAAAGGTCCTGAATTACAGCTAAGGGAGACAAGCAGGAGCCAGGCTGGAAGTTAAAATCCATTAATCAGCCCCTAATTCATTATTGTCAGTTGGGGCAGGGCAGGTGTTGTAACTAATTTTGCAACAATGAAAGCACTTAGCAAGTGCAAAAGATCACTAATCAGGGCGCACTAAGGAAGCAGGTGCCAGCTAAAAAAATATTCTGTGACACATTAATCAGCCCCAAATTAATTCAGGTCACTTGAGGCAGGGAAGGTGTGCTTTCTTTGCCGAAAATAATGTACACTGGACAACCAGAGGGTGTGGTGATGAAACAGAGGGTGGCATGGGTGGGCCAGAGGGTGGCATGAGTAGTCAGAGAGTGGCAGTGGTGACAGAGAGTGGCAGTGATGAAGAAGAGTGTCCCAAACAGGCTGGACACGTAGAAACAACAAGTTCGCAAAACTTGCGACCCGACAGGTAAGTTCGCAAATTGCGAAATTGTAAAAACCCTCGCGAACTGGCAGAAACACGGGCGAACACAAAAAAAAAAATCCGCAAATTAGCGGGAATTCGCGGATTTTGCGGATTGCGAATCCGCAAATCCGCAAAATTCGCGAACGCGAGATCCGCAAAATTCGCCCATGCTTAATGAGGAACGCTAGGAAAAAATAGGTACTCTATATTAAAATTAAAACTTACCGGGGCCAGCAAAGGAGCCCTCGCCCGACCGATCCTGGCCTTGTTCAGCAGCAGCAGCAGCCTCCTCCAATGCCCTCTTGCCCATGGGGAGAGCTGATGTACAACATGAAAGAAAGAAAGACCAGAAAACATGAATGATATTTGTCAACCAAATCAAACATTTCAAAAGAACAATAACAAAATATTTTGGCGAAATAGCAAATAGACAAGTATTCCACGGGATATATTGACCTATCTCATGTGGTCTACTACGATATTAGTATTGCTTGATTTGCGGACCGTCGACTTGGAAAGTTATGTAACTCACTAAACAAACTACTAAAAAGGTTCGCCTAGGACTGGCAGGCAGCAGTCCGCAGCACGCGAAGTGACAGACAAAGTCCATCGTGATTGCAGATCAGCGACAACACTAAAAAGTTTCCTACTACATTAACCAGTCATTAAAATACTCAAACTATCAATCCACCACCACTATTTCTTGTTATTGCCAGGTGTACAAAGGAAGGACTGGACTTGAGTCTGTAGGGGATGAATTAGAAGCCCCTTGCGGCTCTTTTACTCCATTGTTGCGTGACTTTTGTGACACAGCGGCAGAACAAAAGAGGCGCCATGGTGCGGCGTATATAAACAACGTGACGTGACGCATATGGGAGATGCATCACGTTGTAAAGCCCTGCGCCATCAGGGGGCATTCCGGCGCAAGGGAGGGCGTTCCTGCGCAGGAACGCATCCTAAAAGTGGCTGAGGGAAATCTACAAGATTTCAATCATTCACTTTGAGGACAATGATGCGTGACTCAAACCCTGCGCCTGCTTGAAGCAGACGTACCGCTTGACACAGCATTGGGGAGATAGGGCACCCCAGAGCATTGCTGGAGCTGCGCCATCGTTGCGACGCAACTCCAGCAATGCGCCGCCTTTACGGCACAGATGTGTAACGCTTCGGTGACATTTTGGGCCCATGGTGCGCCGCATTGTAAATACGGCTCATCATGGGTGGTGGTGGCGTGGTGCACAATTACTGGCGCATCCCTGCTACTTTGCAGGGATGCGCCGGTAATTAAAAATCTGACCCTTAGTGTCTAGCATCACGCAGTGCTTTAAACTACACTCATGGATAATTTCACAGGCCAATGAAATGAACACAAAATCGAAAACAAATAAGCATAGTAGCAAGGCTACTGAGAAGGAGAGCAGTGCACCTGAAATGCACAGAAGATTTTGAAATATAATTTACCTACAATGTAATCAGCAGCATTATTGCTCTTGGTAAAAAACAAACATTTGCAATATAATAACACACAGAGCAGGAGAAAACAGAGTAGTAAAGAAATAGCTACTACTACTCACCAAGCCTGGGGATCTCATGGCCGAGCAGGTCGAGCAGATCGCGTTCCCGGTCCAAGACATCCGTCCAACGGTGGGTGGCCTGGTTGTAGGTGCGCCGGACCCGAGAGTGTTGGTACGCTTCCGGCGCTCCTGGATCCCGTACCCGCTCGCGATCCTGCCGCCTGCCATGATGGTCCTGGGGAGGCGGCGCTGAACATAAAAAACTAGTGCGGCCACCTCCTCCGGGCTGAAGATCTCCCGGGCTGTGACCAAATCCCCCCTCAAACACCCGCACGGGAGCCAGGCACGGGGTGCGGGACCCTTCCCCTTCTCAGGATGCTTCCCGGCTCCCTTTACCATGGTCTGGGCAGAAAGGAAGCTAAATAATAAAGAAGAAATAG
This sequence comes from Lissotriton vulgaris, assembly GCF_964263255.1. Taxonomy (NCBI): domain Eukaryota; kingdom Metazoa; phylum Chordata; class Amphibia; order Caudata; family Salamandridae; genus Lissotriton; species Lissotriton vulgaris. Next base: position 838,683,132 of record NC_141699.1, on the reverse strand, counting down.
AATAGGGAAGAAGAAAAGAAAAGAGTTTAAAAAAGTAGTTTAAAATTAACCAAAAGTAGCAGAAAACACAAAAATATAGAGCTAGAAAAATAGAGGGATAGATAATAAGTAAAATTGATTAAAAAAAACTACAAACAAGCAAAGGATGGCAGAGATTCAGAGAGGATACAAAAAGCATGCCCAGAACCATAGCAATGAATGAGAAACAAGATGGCCGCGTCCGTTCACGACCGTGTGGGTAAGTTTGCGCGAGATTTTCCTCGCGATCACACGTGAAATTGCACTAGCGAGCCGCACACTTTGCGAGATTTCACATCGCGCCCGGAAACAGAAATACGTCATGCAAACAAGATGGCCGCGCCCGGGAATGACCGTGAGGGTAACTTCGCGCCGTTGCGCTACAAGCGGCTCGCTAAAACGCACAAAACCTCGCGAACTAACACGCCTCAAAAAAACAAATCGCATATTCGCACGAATTCGCGGCTTCCGAATTCGAACTCGCACAAATTCGCGCCCCGCGAATCGCACGAAATTGCAGAAAAACGTGTTTTGCAAAACTGAAAGCACTCAGCAGGGGCAAAAGTTCAAACTTATCATTAGTAACCATTCCCTGTAGTGCTTCCTGAGGGGCCCCTCCAGAGTTCAGTTGCCTGCTTGCAACTATTCTATGACCCTGCTCTGACCCTCACAGCAGGCTCATAGAATAGCTACAAGTAGGCCACAGAGGTCCTGGGAAAAAAAATTGCACTGCAACAGAAAGCAAATTACAGATAAGGAAGCAGGTGCCAGACTGGAAGTTTACATTCAGTGACACATTAAGCAACCCCAAATTAATTAATGTCAGTTGAAGCAGGGCAGGTGTGCTTGCTTTCCCCCCCATAATCTACAGTGATGAACCAGAGGGTGGCAGTGATGTACCAGAGGGTGGCATGGGTGAGCCAGAGGGTGGCAGTGGTGGAACAGAGGGTGCTGTGAACCTGTGATGATGAACCAGACGTAGAAACAACATAGTCGCGACCGTTGCGAGCCGACAAGTAAGTTCGCAATTGCGAACTGGTACAAAACCCTCGCGAACTGGCAGAAACCCTTGCGAACACAAAAAAAATACGCAAATTCGCGAGAGTTCACGAATTTTGCGGATTGCGAATTCGCAAATACGCAAATTCGCGAACGCCAGATTCGCAAAATTCGCCCATGCTTAGTCAGGATCAGCAATGCTCACAGAAGGTCGTACCTGGGTGATGCTGCTCTCATCTCGTACTTCACTGCCACCTAATTGTAGTGGTGAAGTCTCAACGAATGCCGTCATCAGAATGGGTAGCCGCTGGGGACAACACGATGCATGAGCCGTTACAGGACTTAGCAAAGTATCTGTATCCAATGGTACTGCTGATGGTAGTGTAAGGCAGATGTCCAACACGCATTCTTCTCCGCATAGCATACATCGAAGCGCAGGTAGGATACAATTTTGACAGATTGGTCTGAATGAAAGAAACCAGGTCATATTCAGATCTCTTAGCCGGGCTAATCCAAGGACTTTAGTTATGCGGTCCTGATAGCATATAGCTAGGATTGTTTCTTCCATCGTTGCTGGAGTCTTGTCTGCGACTTGGCTTGCCATATCTGAGCAGAAGGATCAAAAATAAAATTCCTGCTACGAGTCCCAAAAGTAGTGGTAGGCCGCCAAAGACAGAATGGACAAAATTTGGAAAAATGCCCAGAACTGTTTTGAAGGGTGTTAACAGTCCCGAAAAAATTGTCTTAAATATATGTGGGATACCACTGGTATCAGACATATTTAGGATTTTGCTTAGCATTCCTACGAAATGCATGGGGCAATTTGTTGATAAAAGGGTATGTTTCTCTGCCGTTGTCCTTGCAACCAGAAGCTCATACGTTTCTTTTGATGACGTTAAAGGCACGGTTGTCTGTAAAAGAACAGACTTCATTCTGCTTAAAGTATCAATTCGAATAGAAGAGATATTCAAAGAAGGCCAAATCGTCGCTTCTGTATCTGGAGTGCTGTTTGGATATAATACTTGCATACAGCAAGTGACCATGGAACTAACGCTTACGAGATAGGCTTTCCCTGGCACCATGCCACAACAGCTGTGGTCCACTATTAGAATATAGCTCCCGTTAGAAAGCCGTCTAAAGAATGGCTCTATTTGTGTTGCAGGTGTGCCGTGCTGGTGACATGAAAGGTTATTTGAAGTCCCCTCACAGGCCCCATGTAAATTAATACCTTGGCACAGAAGTATACCGCGTAGTGATTGTTTACAATATTTACCACTAAGAAATACATTCTGTTTCTTTTCACTATAACATGTGTGTGTAAGGCAATTTCCATGATGACTTAATGTACCCTTTACCCAACCTTTCATACTGGCCTGCTGGTATATACTCTTGGCAGTATTTAAATTGGAAAGTTGTTATCGGAATTGTAATTATTCCGTGTATTATCCATTCAATGACAGGTCTTTCTGACATTGTCAATGGTAATCTCTCAAGTTTTTCAATGCTCAGAATCATATAGTCTGCTCCTTTTTGTGCCAAACTGATTTGTTTATCAGTAAGGTTAAAGATAGAGAATAATGACGTTGTGTTTATCAAACGCCATGGCACGTAGCCTGAACGCAGATTTTGCAACGTCCAGCCGAGCTGTACAATAGAACGTAATAGGGACTAACCGTGTTGTAACATTAGTAAGTCCTGATCTATTATATCGACAGCAGATGATACAATACTGTCCAGTGAATATATTCTGGAGGACAGAGTCATTAACCCATTGTCCACAACAGAAAGTGATTTTTCCAAATTAATACGATCAATTTCTCGTATTTTTTCTGCTGTCTTAATTTGAGTTACTTTCTAAGCTTCGTTGTATGCAGCATATATACCGGCCGCTATGAAACATTTTTGACGCTGTTTGCGTGGTCCCCTTATGAAATCACGCAAGTCAGCACCGTCTTTAAGTAAAGTCAAGTGTTGCCTAATTTCAGCCAGTGTGGATTTCTGTAGCCACTCAAGGCCTAGTTTACCTCTACTGTATGTTGTTACTATCCCTGGATGTTGTCTCTGGGAGTATCTAGGGTCTGGTCTGGTCATTTTGAACCCCTGTATTTTGTTCAGGAATCTATCTAGACAGTTATTTGTGTCTGTTGGCCAGATCAACCACTTTTTCCAATCAGGAAGTGTTCTGTTTTGGGGTAAAATATGGGATACGTCTATCTCAACATCTGTAGTGCTATTACTATCAGGTATTGGCTTTGGAATAGACAGTTTGTTTAAGTCTTTAATCTTAGCTAGGCCAAGACAAGTAGTCTGTTGAATGGTGTCATTCAAGAATATTATTTGTTCTGGGATCATGCAGGCTCTAAATAATGCTTCTAAACCTTGGACCAGCCAATTTTTTGTACCCCAGATGGTTTTCGTTTCAATGTTGTGTTTCCAGAATTCAAAACCAAATGTAATCATTTTTTCATAAAATGTTTCAGAATAAATCAATTTAGTATTTGTCAACATTGTTTTTATCCCTGTCTTATTTAACAGTTTAAAATAAAATGTTTCTGCATCACTTGTGTTAAACCCTGAGAAGTATGGGAATTTCTCATAAAATGTTTTCGAACTGCTTTTAGGTGGAGTTGCACAATGTTCCCATTGATTATACTTAAAAACATTTCTAGGTTGAGCTGAATTATGTAAATAGTGATGTGCAAAGTGATTGTAACAGTACATATGTTCATAATTCGACGAACCCTGTAAAAAATCATGTTCTGTAAATTTTGCTGACATTACTAAATCTGACATCATATTATTTATGCTTTCAAAGTCCCAATCATCAGAGAATGTACTTGGTTTTGCAAAGTCACTTAATGAAACCTTGAACTGATGTGGATATTTCAAGAGTTCCACCGGGCCATAGATTTCGTAATCCGTTTTGTCCCAAGCTACCCCACCGGGTATTGGAATGGCTGTGACATTCACTGATGATAGTTCTCTTTTCTCGATGTGAGATGACTTGTGTGGCTTTAGGACCAAGTTGATGTTTTGACTTGCTGTGTCCATTGTACTGTATTTTCCCTCAATGAATTTTCCCAAAGTACCATGATGAGCCAAAGCAGGAGGAAAAGTACACCTAATACAATCCAAAATTAAATCCATGGAGAAATCAGATAGGTTTCTTTGAGTTGATGAAAGAGTTTAGTTCCTGTGTCTTTGAAAGTTTTTGTTGTTGGCATTTCTTCAGGTTCGCTTGGATCTTCAGAAAAGTTATCGAAATTGATGAAGTAGCCAGATGCAGTTCTGTCAATTGTTGGAATTGCTTCCGAATTTTCCTTTGGTTTTTCATTTTTTCTTTCATTAGCATAGTCTGAGGCTACATCGTTGTAGACAGGTGTTTCTTGATGAACTGTTGCAATTTGGGTTTCAAGAGGCACAAGTTCCATGGCATTGTTGCATAGTCCTTTTTAGTCACTGCAGGTTTTTCAAATGTGATTAGTCTCTCAGTTTGAACCTCTTGGATTGTAGAAAATGTTGGTATTCTGCTATTTCTTGGGAGTCCACTGGGCCTACTACTTATTATTGGCCACATGATTGTGGTTTTACCAGGTCGATGGAAACAATTCTGTGTTCCTTTTTACCAGCAAGTAGCGGTAGTACTACTGATCTTGTTCCGCTGACAGCTAAGACAGGTACTGCTTTTCTGTAAGATGGCCCAAATTCCTTCTTCACCGCGATCTTCTCTCTGACCAGATCCCCAATCTTTGGAATCCAGACAGGCCTTGCTGGGACAGGTGGTTTATCTTCAGTGGCTGTTGGCTGCTGTTTTAACTTTATGTTGCTCAGGGCTTTTCTTGTTTCATTTAAGTCCTGTAAAACAGCCAAACGATCTTTGATATCAAAGCATTTTTTTTTCTACCACTGAAGTCTTACTATCTAAGTCCCGAATATGCATTCTAGTACCGAACAATAGTTCGTACGGACTGAAACCTTTTAGAGAATTTCTTGGCAGATTATTAAGACTACGTTGGACACTTGTTAAATGTTGGACCCACCCATCACCCGAACGTAATACCCTTGCCGTTATAGATTGCTTTATGACCCGGTTTTTTCTTTCCACAATCCCATTTCCCTCAGGATGGAAGGGACAAGAGTACCGCAATGCAATGCCCATGCTGGTCATGGCCTCCTTATAAGCTCGAGAGCTAAAAGCAGAACCCTGGTCAGAATGTAGCATGCCAATTGCGTATGTGCCGATAAAGACTCGCAAACCTTTTATAACAGTTCTGGCGTCAGCCGAGCGCTGGGGCCACATCCAAATGAATCTCGTTCAGGAATCCACTGCGACCATGATATATTTATAGTTACATCCCTCTGTAAGGGACCACAGTGGTCCAGGTAAACACAAGCTAAAGGTCTATCTGAAATTAGAAGGGGCGTCTGTGCTGGTCGTTTCACTGTTGATACTTTCATTCTTTGGCATATTTCGCATTCTAGAACATATTTCTTAGTTTGTATTCTCATGCGCGGCCACCAATATCTCTGTTTTAATAATGATATTGTGGCGGAAACACCAGCATGTGCAGAAGCGAGCCCTTCGTGTGCCGCTGTAATTAGTCCTAACCTGTGTTCCATGTTTGGAATTGCCCTATCCCCCACTCCTGGGATTCGAGCAAAAGGAACATTATTCACATCAGTTATATATGAGTACTTTACTGGAAAGCCTTTCGGGAGTGTTATTCTGTCCTGTTTTACTGACACACTGACAGCTTTTATTATATCGCTGTCTATTTTTTTTTTTTGACCGGGTGATAGCAGCTACGGAAGCCGTTTGCACAGCTGCCTTCGCGGCTTCATCAGCCAATAAATTCCCCGCAACGTGAACGCCATCACGTTGATGACTCAGTGTATGTATCACGTGAGTCTTTTGTAGTTCTTTCTGTAAAAGAACTACTTGTTCCCAAAGCGTTTTATGCTTGATTGTGCCACCTTTTGCATCTTTGAAACCGTTTTGAACCCAGTTCTGCAAGCATTCATTATAAGACTGAAAAGACTGAACGCAGTAATATGAATCGCACACTATTAGTGTGGGGAATTCGCGATCGGTATTTTCAAGCGCCATCTAAAATGCTAGTAGTTCAGCTCGCTGAGCTGTACAATCTCCTAGAGATTGCGTTTTAGTGACCAGTGATCTAAATTTTCCTTTGTACCAACGACCTTTAACAATCGCGCACACAGCACTGTAAGCTTGTTTACCCCCAACTGCGGGTTGTGCTGATCCGTCTGTATATATTATACAGCCGTAGTGTTCTGGAGGCAGGATTTCGGTTGGCAGAGGACATTCATATTCATATTGTAAAAATTCTTGTGTTTTTAAATTAGGATCAAATTCGTATACTACGTCTGTTGCAGCAAGAGAATTAACCCATTGGATCCATCTCGGATGTAGTGCTTTAGCATTTGGAATGCTTGCTTTTGTTACCGCTTCTAGGGCTGGTACCGGTGTAATGATTATTATTCGTTTACCTTGTGCTGGGGCTCTTTCTTTTGCTACAGCAGTCTGAACCGCAGTTAGAATTTTTTCAGTTGAACTGAATTTCATTTCAGCTTTTGTGTACAAATGTGGTTTGTAAGCTATTGGTACCATTTCTCCCTCATTAGAGGTCAGGTACGTGAATCCGCATCTTCCTGGGATGACTCGGATTACAAGGTTGCCTGTGTTGTCGCGAGTTTGTAATTTCGTTTTAGCTAACATGTCTGTTTGCAATGCTCTCAACATTTCTGTGTGTTTCTGAGTCCAATTGATTGGTTTAAAATCAGGTTTTATTAATTCATAGAGAGGTTTAACCCTTTCTGCATAATTTAGAAAGTAAGTTCTTCCAAAATTCAGGAAACCTAGTATTGATTGTAAGTTCTTCAGCGTTTTTGGTGCTTGGAGTATAGCGCACTTCTCTAAGAAGTTGTCTGCTAGGCTTTTGCCTTCATTTGATAATTCATATCCTAAAAACAGGACAGTTAGGTGGGCAATTCGTGACTTTTTAAAGTTGAATTTGTAACCCTCTGCTGCGAACCCAAGTATTATGGTGTTCACTCTTTTCAAGTGAGTATCCAGGTCATCATCTGTGAGATAGATGTCATCGACATAAGATAATGCCTCATCATCATATATTTGTAGTAACTCTGTTACCCTTGCTGAGAATAATCCTGGGCTATTCTTGAATCCCTGTGGGAGTCGACAGAAATTTCCTGTGACCCCATTATTGAGAAAGCGGTTAAATACCTGCTTTCAGGTGCAATGTTTTGACAAAAGATTGCCATTAGAGATGTCTAATGTTGTTTTGTATTTTTTGTGAACAATGTTATTCATTAGTGCTGCACTGTGTGAGTTTTGTACTGCAAATGTCCTGCAACATGAGTTAAGGTGTCTGTAGTCCAAGACTAGACGATATGAATCGTCTGGCTTAGAGACAGGAAACAAAGGATTGTTCATTTGAGAGGTGCATGTTTCGATCACCCCTTGGTATTCAAGCTGATCTAAGATCTCCCTGACTTGTTTTTTAGCTTCTTGCTTAATTGGGTACTGCCTTTGTGCAGTGGGTTGACATTTTAACTGGATTTTGTGAGGAGGGGAGTCCCCATCCCATCCTACATAATTTTTATATAATGCAGGAGCTTGGGCTACTGTCCATTTTCTTGCATATGTGTATTTTCTATGAATTGGAATATGATTTGAGAAGGCAGGCATAATCATTTCTTCGCCATGAGGGCACTCCCTGACAAACTCTGGTGGCCAGTCTTTCTCAGCTAATAGGATGTCATAGCCTTTTGAAAGGTTATCCCAAAACAGACCCCTTACTTTCCTAGTCTTATCTTCCTCTATACGTAATGGTATTTCGTATATTTTATGAGGTTTGCTAACTCTGGTATCTGCAGTTTCCACCTGAATGTATTCATTCGTGTCCACTGTCTCCAGATGATTCATCAGGATCTTGCGAACTATTGTCACTTCTGCTGCGCTGTCTAGCATTGTCTGGGCCCACTCTCCGTTTTTCAGCTGTGTCCTCAGTATCCTCGGCATGTTTGATTATTTTAATACTGGCTACCTTCTTTTTTGGAAATTGTAATTTTTTACTTTGAGCAGGTTCCTTGTCTTTGGACTTGACGTGCTCTTCCCTGTGTTCTGAACGTCCTCTTCTTTCCGATTTCTGCGAGGAAGTCTGAAAAGATCGAGAGGGACGTGTATCAATATCTTGATATCTATCAGGCTTTTTCAAATTATCCCTATTTCTAAGGTTGATCTTTTCTCAGAGGGCTCCCTCTGGGGAGACTTATGTCCTAGGTCCAGAGATCTTTCTCTCCGCCGAGGAGACCTTCCTCTGGACTGGAATCTTTTTTCTTTGGGAGTGGATTGTTTATTTCCATCCCAGCTCTTTTTTGGAGTGTTTAGATTATTTTTAATAAATATCTTTTCAGGATTTTCAGTTAGTTGGGGTTTTACCGGTTTCCCACCCAAACTATCTCTACCTAGTTCTTCATAGGATTTTTCTATGATTCTGGCAAGTTCAATTGGTTGGTCTGCTATATCTGTTTCTTTCAATTTCTGGCAGATCGCCACAGATGCTGCTTCTCCTTTTATGTTGGCTAATAATATAGCTGAGACCTGCTTGAAGTCTTTCAGTAATTTCATACCCAGAGTTAAAGCAGGTTCTGGACCATATTCATTTTGAATCTGTCTTAGTACATCTGGTATTACCGCCATGGACGGAACACCATGTGTTTTTGTGTAAATGGAAGCAAAGACTGTGCCCCAAGTGTCACAAACCTCCACATGTGGTGCGATCCCCATTGGAAGGCAGATAGTCAGAATTCTGTGTTTCTCACTAGGGGTAGTATCCGGAAATACTGCCTCTATTTGAGTTATCTTTTGTGCTAGCCAGAATGGAATTTGTTCCCGTTTTGCGGGTGTTTTACCAAGACATGATTGTATGTTCTGTGGTGTAATTTTGTTTGTCTTTCCCTGATGAGGGGTCAGCTGTGGAATGTTAATAGCTGGTTGGACTGTTGAAGTCCGCATTACATATTGGACTAATTGTCTATGTATTTTAATTAGTACTTTTAGCTGGGCTAAAAGTTCCCGGTCTGACATTTTTTTGATGTCTGGATGTGGTGTGTAGCTGGCTAGAACCGGCCATGTTGCTCCTGGTCTACCTAGTGGACCGTGCCTGGTGATGTGATTATTATGTTTTAGGGCGCCTTTAAACCAGAGCAGGTGCTCTTGGTATTTTAATGGGTTCTCAACCTCCTCGAAAGGAGTGTATTCATCCGGAGGTTCCTCTATTTTGTAATAGTGGATTTCGTGTGTTACAGCGTTTGCTGCTGGAAAGTTTATCCATGAATAGAATACCTCTGTCTGCCGATATTCATGGGCCTCTACCACGAATATGACTGTACCACCTCGTGATGTCAGTCCGTTTTCTATAAGTTTAAGAGTTATAGTTTTTCTTATGTTGACCGGAATGAGTATAGCATTCAGGTCATTCTGTAGGAGACTCGTGTCCTCCTCTAGGAGTCGAGCTGCTATTCTAGCTGCCTCCCTCTCGTCTTCACTTTCCCCCATTTTACTGGCAGAAAGTTCTTGTTGCAGATCAAGTTTCACAGAAACAAAGATTAGGTGCACAATATTTTGGAACACTGTATCCTTCAACGTTGACTAAACCAAAAACTATACATAGGAATCTCTTCCTACTAAGTTCCGGCAGATTTTAACCTCTTACCCACTCCAGGCGAGTATTTACGGGAAAAAGGGTCTGTGTGAAAAAGCACAACTGAGTTACTCTAACGTCTTGCGTTAGATTTATCGCCTTACCAAACGTTGGGCACCATGTAGTGTAGTTCCTATATTCCCAATAGGCTCTGCGCATTGGAATAATATATTCAGCAGTGTAGACGTAGGACTGAGGTCGACTATGTCTCTACTGACTATATTAGACTTAAGGTTTGCCAGCTAGCTCAGAGGTCACTAGAAACTTTCTCGAATAAATGAGGATGAGTTTAACCTCCCTGGATAGACAAGAAGGGATTAGCTTCTGACAACCATATAACATGACAACTTTGCTCCCTCAGAATAAGAGTGTATCTCTAGAGTCGTGTGAAAACAATAAACAGCTATTTCACTCAGTCAATCGTGCGTACTTAGTTTCACCAGAGTGCAGAGAAAAGAGAGACGGGCGTTTTCAATAAAAAGGTGTAATTTATTGAGCAGTCTTCTTTATCATGCAAGAGAAATGAATTGCCATAATTGCAATACTTAATGTAAAGTAAAGTGCGTACAGTAAAAGGAGTATTATGAAATAATACTGTAAAAGCATTGATATGGTTCCTTAGCCATAAGATACTTTAAAATGGATAAAATATATACATACATATATACATTGACTAACGTACTCAACTGGTGCTTCTAAATACGCCTACCCCGGTGTACCTGACCTAAGCCTAATACGTGGGAAGGAGTAAGTAAGTAGCAGTTTAAGTTAAGTTGGTTTTGCCAAGAATCTGACTCAAGAATTCTCTTTAAGGGTTTAGTCATCTCCGTACCTGGGTAATAGAATGCAGGAGGTCTGGTATCTCTCTTTCAGGACTCGATATCCCAGCAGCCCGCGAAGGCGGCTGAGAACACCGGAGCTGGATTTCTCGGCAGGAGAAAAGACAGCTTCTCTCTCAGTGCGTCAAAAGGGAGGGGCAGCGACCGTGGGCTCTCGCATCAGCTGGGCTCTCGGGCAAGTAGATAGCTGCTCTGCTCCAAAACCACCACAGTGTGTTTGCTTAAGGCAATGTTGGTATATTTATACCTGAAAGGTGCCGGGTTTGACGTAAGGTTGGACATAAGACGTCAATAAAGATGTCACTAAGAACTGGCCATTCTTACAGTGCTTCACAGGAGTTCTAGGACGAAATCAAAACAAAAGCAAATGGGGATTTCCCAGGTTGCTGGAGGTTTGGTTTGTTTAGAGAACTCTTTGTGCTTTCTAGGAGTCCGGGGAAGTAGCCTTGCTTAATGTGACTGCATGGGCTACAACTAGATATGGATATGATTCCTATGCCATTATAGGGATATTATTGATTATAACCGTACAAGGGCATAAAATAGAAATATCGATTTAGGTTCCTAGATAAAAACACAATAACGTCATGCGCTCCTCTGTTCATTGCAGCTTGGGGATTGTAGTTCCTTTCGTCGTGCATGATGCATGTGATTCATGTATAAGGGTAGTGTTCCTGGCTGGCCCCCGGCATGGGATGCAACAGAAAGTATGGAGGAGGGCCGGATACTGAAAGTTGGTGTTGATCTTGCTGTCGACCTGCGAGGCAACAAGGGAATTCTCAGTATTCTACCTTCAGTTATGTTTTCTAAAAGTGCTTGCACTAATTTGGTTCTACGTATTGCATTACATAAAATGTTACAAAAGCCTACTTGCGAGCAGAAGACATTATAGCCTAAAGTCTCAGTATGTCTTGTTGGAACGTCGAGGTGAGTTGAGCAGTAGAACAGGCGATGTTTTTTAACTATGTTGCTCTTAGACGAAGACACCAGGTAGTGCGTTGGTATTAATAACTGAAAACAAAATATTATTGTTAATTTTCACTTTCTCATGTAACATCGGAATTTGTCTGTTAAGTTTTTATCTCTCTTTACACTTACTGATAGTAACTCTTGAATTGACGTTGCCTCTCCCTACTAATTATAAACTATAAAACAAAGGTCTTCACAAAACAATGGGCTTACTTAAATACTGAAAGCTCAAATATCTTGAGAGTGCTTAAAATGCTGAAAGTTTAAATATCTTTTGATTACCAGCAATTTGTTTCTTCACAAAAAGTGCTATACCTCTAATGTCTCAAATGTCTCAGCAAGTTTTAAAATATTATAGTTCAAACAAATATCTCTTTAATGTCTAGTCCCAACAGTATCAAAATATTATTGCCCAAAAATAATATTCCTTCAAATTTTAGTCCAGCAGTTCTTTCTTGTGATGGGCGCCAAAATGAGTTTTTATTTATCTCTGTTCTTCTTTCCTTTTCCAGGTCCAGCTGTGTTGAAAATAGAAAGATGCCAAGAAGTAAAAGCGCAGCCTGTTGCTGAACTGAAACGCCGCCTTGGGGAACAGGATCAGAGCTTTCTTCACATCGGGTAAATTCTCAGATTCACTGCAGCTTCCTCTTCTGACGTGAGCTGAAAGCAAAGCGCTTTCTAAAAGACAGGTGTGGCTTTTATAGCGCGTCACACCCGAAACGGCAGAAATGTAAGATCACGCTCAGCGTCAACTCACCGCATTTGTTAAACTGTGTGAGAAGTTGGCCTGGCATATGATGTCAACCATTCTAATATGCACCTTGAACCAGTCCAAACGACCCTTATTGATGGTAGGTTTAAAGTCAACCTTATAGAAAGCTATCTAAGAGGTAACTGTGGAGAGCAGCCTTCAAGCTAAGACTTGGAAGTGAGTTAAGCAAGTTGTTTTACCAGTCTATAATCTGTTGAATGATCAAATGAAAGTACACCACACAAGGTATATATCAAATATATATGTATGTATTCTAAACACAACCCCTCTGGTCTCTTTATGAGGCTAGAGGTAAAAGTACAATACAAGGAACTTAATTAGCATACGTTAAGTTGGACAGTATAAGTTTTGCCCTAGGGGCCTCACAAACCATATACTAAAATAGTAATATAAGAACTATGTGAGGGATAGTTGTCAGGCCTAAGGCCTGTAGAACCGCTGGGGCAACCAGGAACCACCCAAGGTAGGGACACAGGAGACCCACGGGGGACGCGTGCAGTGTCTAAACACAGCCGTGAATCACCATTGACTTTCTATGGAGAACAAACAAGTTACAATTTTAAAGATTAAGGACACTTAGGGGTGAACTACGATGGAACCCTTTTAGACTTAGACACTTCGAGAGTCAAGACCCACGGGAGCACCAGAGTACTAGTGTTACCTCACCCAGGGAAGCCGGATGCATAGGTGTCTTTTGGTGTCAGGTTTCGTTGTTGATTCCAATGGAGAGCTGCGAAGAAAAGCTGCAGGCGACCAGAGGAAAAGTGTCTGGGTGGATCCAAGGGTGGATCAGAGATCTGAAGAACCTGAAAGCAGAGGGGACAGAGTCTGGGTCACTTGCCAGTGACCAAGATGGCGATAGGAAAATGCCAGCCGATGTCGGGTGATTTCAGGTGAAGGAGGTGAAGCTTGACTCTTCAGCCACAAGGACCAGGAGTTGTTGACAACAACCAGGAGCTGGATTCAAGCTGTCCCACAAAGGATGTCGAGTGCTGCAGTGTCAGAATCCGTATTGGACCCAACAAGCCTTGGTAACAGCAACCCACGCAAGATGACAAGATTGGCTTCGGTTCAGACCAGCATGGTCTGGAGGACAACACCTTCGGAGAGGAGTCAGAGCACATCTAGAGCAACCAGGAAAACTCAATAAACAAAAGATTGTGCTTTGTGGGGACCCACTAGCCAACAGACTAGAGATCCTGAAGGAGCCTTGAGTGGAAATGCACAAAAGGGGCCCACTTAACACTCGTGGAGTGTAGGCCCCTGAGCTTCGGTGCAAAAGGTGCTCGGGGCAGGGGCTTCAAGTACCCCAATGCACAACTTTGGGAAACATCGGGAAACTTCGGGAAACTTCGGGAAGTAGGTGCAGTTGCAAAAATGCAGGATGTCCAGGAGTTCCGGTCCCACATCTCTCTTTTTTTGACCAGTTGACACAGCGTGGCGCTAGTGAGAGGAAGGAGACGCCGGCATTCCAGATCGCCTAGATCTCCCAGGCAGGCGGACGCAGCTGCTGACCGTGATCTCTGAGGTTTTTTCAAGGTCCGAGGAGGTGAACTGCCGAAGTGCCGGGGGATATCGACGAAAACAGGGCAAGTGGCAGGCGACGGCGGCGTCGGCTGCGAGAAGAGCGAGAAGAGCAGCAAGCAAGCAAGCGGTAAGAACGGCAACAGTGCGGCGTCCTGGTAGAGTCGGTCGCCTCCTGTGCCTCCCTTCTGCCGCTGTTGATGCCCCCGCCCCGGCCACTCCAGGCGCCGCCAACACGATCGACCCCGCCCCCCCCCTCTCCGCGGTAGCCATCACCCGTGCCAGCACTTTAGCAGTTTCCCGCACGGCAGGAGCCACAACAGCCTAGCAACAGTCTAGCCCGCACAAAGGCTCAGTATCCCAGCAGGCATATCGGTATATCGGCAGGCATATCGGCAGTAACCGTAGGAGCCGTAGGAGCCACATACACCGCTTCACTGCCATACTGCCAAGAACTCATCCACACCCTTGGAGAGTGTACGTGAGCACCAACGCGGCAGGAGCTGCCAACTCTAACACCACACCAACGCCTCGGCTCTGGTGAGCGGCCGAGAGGTGGCGTGGCATGACCGCAAAAGCGCAGCGGTGCACTACTAGCCTCCCCAGCCTTGCCAGTGGAGCACCCCCTCAGAAGTCTCTGCTGTCGTGGGGTTGGCATGGGTTGGCACCGGCCTGCCGGACAGCAGACGGCGGAGGGACTAGGGCGTAGGCGGTCTGCCATGAGGTCTGGAAGTGAAAGAAGACCTCCAATGACTCAGCCAAATAAACGGAAACGGAACAATACAAGTACATCCGCTAGTCCAGTGTCCCCTGGAAAGACCAAGCTGACCAAGCTGACCCCCTGCTGAACAAAGACACCCAAAAACATAAAGGGGTATGAAACTTCGCCGGCAGGAGCTGACGAAGGACCCAGCCTCAACCCACTTGAAGGGCCAGCAGAAGGACCAAGACTAGAAGCAGAGGACAGTCTCGCCACAACATCTGAAAAAATCGGAGATAACAAAACAAAAAATAGCCCATCTCCAAAACAAGTGAGGCGCAGAAGCCACAAAAGGAAAAACAATCAACAACTTATTAAACTGTCAGGTCAACAAAGTGAAACAAAATATAACTTCCAGACAAAAATCTATACAAAATTTAATTTCCTAAAAAACCCAGGGAACGTAATCTACTCCTCAAACGATTCCATTACAGGCCTCCAATCCCCTCTGCAACCGGCCAGTGAGTCCAATGCTTGCCCCGCAACTACTAGCCACCCTATAGCGGAAATTCACACGGCACCAACGTCAATGCCAAATGAAATAACGAACTCAACTGGAAATGGAGCAGTCAACAGGGGTAACCTGGCACAACAATACATCAGGACACCGTCAAAAGAAGGCCGCACCAGCCAGGCACTTCCACAAGCAGGACGCTCAGAGGAAACTCAACCAACAAGTCCACCACTGACACCCGTTGAATCGAACAACCAAGCAAAATGGCATGCTGGGAACTCTGGGTCCCCCAGAAACAACCCGCATTACCAGCTTGTGATAACAACCTACTCCCTACCCACTCAAGATGCAGCCCCAGAGGAGGAAAAAATCAGAGAAATCTGAGAAATCGAGGACCTCGAAGGTCAAATCTCCCATGTAACCAGAGAACCAAAGCCTCACAGCAATACAAGGACTTCCGAGTCTCTAGAGCTAAAACTCGATCATGAAATTACCTCACCAACTAAGGCAGACTTATCTGCCTCACCCAGGGATATGAATTTCCTGGCCTCGGAAGAATGGATCGATCTGGAGGCAGAATATAATGGCAGGCAGCCTATAAACAAAATCAGTGAGGAAAGTTCACACCTGCTCTCAGAGAGGACCACGGACCCAGCTAACACTTTTTGGGTCACTCTTCTAAACACGATACAGCTATCTTCAACGGCTTTACAGTAGCAATCCGACAAGTTGGACTTACAACTATCAGTCCTGCAAAGTCTAGCAGAGGCCACAATGGGGATAGATAGGAAACTGGCAGATCTCAATGGACTCATAAAAAGAGGACAAGAGTCAGTCAAATTAACCGAAATAGACAGAACCAGCTGTACCTGCTTCACAATAATCGACAAGTTATCATCAATACCCACGAGGTTGGGCAACCTTTTGGATGAAATAAAACTAAACACCGCAAAAATCCCTCACGCTGAAGCCAGGTCGGAGAGGCCCGACCTAAATCCAAATGCGACTAAGCCATCCCCAACAAATGCAGGGCCTCTAGGAAAGATCGTCGACATGCAAAAACTTACCTCGTCGGGGGGTCAAACCCAAATTGTCACCCCCACAGCAGAAAAGATCATTCAGAACACACTCATAACAGGACAAACCAGTGAATCGGGGAGCCCGCAGAACACACAGGCTCGTCGTAAGCAAAAAAGGAAAGTGTGCAACAGAAAGGTCAACGAGGACTGTCTAGGAGAAAAACAGAATCCCACAGCACCGGAAGGCATGGGGCCACCAGCAACCGGTAAGCCACAAAGGAACGACAACCCCCTTTCACTGAAACCAGATACCCACTGCCCTCAACGAGAACGTCAACAGAAGGATTAGGAACCCACATTTCCAGCGTGGATCCAATAAACCAACTAGTGAGAAAACAGACTGTAAGTAGAAACGAGTTAACACGCCGACACCAAATAGAGCCGGCATTAGGACAACCGGATGGCCACTCAAGGGCAAAGAATAAAAAGGATCAGGATGAGCCAAACTCCATCAAAGATGATGTGACACTGAACAATTTTATAACACCGTGTACTTGCAAGAAGACGATGATGACACCTAGCAAAGAAAACCTCCAGACTCCACGCATCGTAAACCCCGAAGATAAGCATCCTAGCGATCAATCTCAGCGGGACATTTCAAACTGCAAACCAAACGAACAGAACATCAAACTCTCAGAGGGATCATGTGAAACCGAGGAACAGCCCCATCGGAAAACGTTGCCCTCAAGGGAAATAGACACAGAAACAATCTTCTTCATTCCCGAATACAAATCCAAGGGAAGAGTAGACATTTTAAATAGGGGCAATATACTAAAGCTAATCAACACAATAGACAAACTAAAACCTATAAGTTCCTCGGACCTGCTCTCTCGAATTCCACCCAGCAACACACCCACAAGGGAATGAGAAAACAAGGGCCACGTGGAAAACCAGGGAGGTAGCAAAATCAATCATGGAGAAAGCATCCAGCTTCTCCCAGTGGGGAATTCAGCTTGAACCAGAAATAAAACCAGCCTATCCTACCCCGCTCCTCGAAGAAAGGAAGGAAGAACGACCCCCACTGGTCAAGTCAATACTTAAAGGAGCACGAAGCCACTCCCCAGGACGGGAAAAATACCTGGCGAGATCGCAAAATCCAATGTTTCAACAAACAGTCCCTTGTAAAGAAATAATAATTCGCACAATAACAGGAAGCGACACCAACTGACAAACAAAGTCAGTTTTAGACATCAAAACTGTGGCTTCACTCAAAAACAAAAACAAACTCAAAATTTGCAGTTGGAATATTAACGGACTAGCCGACAAACTGGAGGACCCTGAAATATCAAACTACTTGCAATCCTTTGACTTGATCCTCCTCCAGGAAACATGGGAGCCCAACGACATAGCCCTACAAGGATATACAGCCTGGACACATCCGGCCCGTAAAGAATCACAGTACGGCCGCTGCTCTGGCGGCCTGGCAATTTTCACGTCAATATCAGCTATTGGAGAAATTAAACCATCAAGCATAAATATTACTCCACCGAACGCAATACAGGCAATATCACTCACAATTGATAATAACCAAGGAAGCCATCAGTTACACGTTGTAAACACATATATTCATCCTAAGAATAAGCTGATCGGGTCAAACGAACTAGTTCAAGAGTTAACAAGACTCATGGAGGACGGGGAAACAGATAACATACTACTGGCTGGCGACTTCAACCTCCATCTATTCGGTGAACCGGCAATCGATGATATGACACAGGAAATTGACACAGTATGGAAAATCCCAACCCAATCAATCCTCTCCCGACACAAACACACCAACACGGCCTCCCAGCTAGTAAAAGCTCTAGAGCAACTGAACCTGCGCGTCCTCAATGGACGATTCAAAGAGGATATTCCTCCAGCACCAACATACTACTCGTCAATCATCTCATCACACCTTGACTTCATGCTAGTAACACTCCAGCTGTATGACAAACTACAATCATTTAAGACAGGAGACAGAGCTTAGAGCGATCATTTGATGTTAGAAGCCCACTTAGCCCTGACCTGTAAGAACGAAGCAGCAGAAACAAGAAGCATGTGTATGGAATATACCGCTAACTATAAGCGATTACGATGTAAGACCACGGATATGGAAGCACTAGCAACCAGTGCAAAAACAATAATACAGGAAATATCCAATAAAACCAACAATCCCCTCGTTCTTTGGGAAGACTTCACAGCGGAATTAGGAGAAAAACATGCCACAGTAAAGAAAACTCAAAAAGGGAACACCACAAGGTTCACGCTTGGCAAAGTTACAACTGCAGAAACAAAAAACATCAAGCTTGAAATAAAAAAGACCCTCAGGCAACTCCGCCAAGATCCAAATAACACGGAAATTCAACTGGAGCTTCGCAGGTCAAAAGCATTGTTACAAAAGAAAACTTGGGAAAGGAAAAGGCAATTGAACGAAGAACTTTAGGCTAAAATTATACATAAGTCAAAGCAGAAGAATAGCTCTAGTTTTTGGAAGACCATTCACATGCTCCAACAGCCAGACCACACCGGCATCAATTCTGACATACCGAAATCCGACTGGGCTAACTATTTAACAATTCACTTTAACACAAGTGACCCTGCGATGAAGAATGCCAAAGGGGCTGATTCGGAAGAGGGAGCCCTCTACCAAATGGACAAAACTGTCACACTCACCAAAAATGCAAACCAGGCGCTCAAAAAGAAAACAACCGGGTCCCACACTCCAACAGAGGACGAAGCCGGTTCAACGATAACTGAGCCTAGAATAATCGAGAATGAACCATCAACTCAGGAAACAGCAGATATCATTCTTAAACAAATCTCCAAGGGAAAACTTGAGGGAGCTCCAGGACCGAACGGGATCCCTCCGATATTATATAAACAGGATCCAGCATTTTGGAGCATTACCTTGGCTCCAGTATTCAATGAAGTAAGGGAAACAGGAAAAATACCAACATCTTGGAGCGGCTCGATAATAAGCCCAATATATAAAAAAGGAGCAAGGATTGATCCAAGCAGCTACCGTCTGATTGCCCTGATAGATGTAGGGGCAAAGTACTACGCAGGCCTCATTCTGAAGGATCTAATAACATGGGCCACAAAAAAGAACATCATCCCAGCCACACAGACGGGCTTCCGGAGAGGCCAGGGTACCCTAACAAACATCATGGCGTTAACCCTATTGTTAGACGCAGCAAAAACGGCAAAAAGCTCCCTGTTCGTGTGCTTCATTGATTACAGCGCCACATTCGATCATGTAGATCGGCACAAACTATGGCGGAAGCTGAGCTCATGGGGAATCCCTGGTCCCCTCCTACAGCAGCTGCTAATGTTACATACCGACACCTGGGTCCAAATAAAACTGGGATCTGGCACTCATCTATCAAGAAAAATAAAGACCAGCAAAGGACTAAAACAGGGCTGCGTCCTAGCCCCAACGCTGTTCAATCTCTTCCTTGCGGATCTTCCCGAAGAGCTAAAGACAGTTACATCACACGCACCTCGGTTAGGAAATATTACGCTTTCAAATCTGCTTTACGCAGACGACCTAGTCCTCATTAGCCGGTCTCCTATTGGCCTCCAAAACCTTTTGGACAGAACTAACGTATTTTCGAAAGCAAATTCCCTAACAATCAATTTGAACAAAACCAAAGTCATTCCAATGAACCATAACAAAAAACGGAAGCCGGCATGGTTCCTGGACAATCAAAGATTAGAACTGGTGACCTCATATAAATACTTAGGAGTCATAATAGATGGCAATGGCTCCTTTGAGCAACAACTAGAGGCCATTCGACGGAAGGGCATGACCTTCCAACTATCAACAAGGCCCCTGCAGAAAGCTCTCCCTGATAGGACATTAGCGCCATTCATACAGGTAATAAAAGCTCGCCTACAGCCCATGCTCTCCCATGGCAGCGAATCAATGCGAGGTAAAGATGCAAGCACTCTAGACAATACAATCAGCCGTGCATATAGGGCAATCTTCCACCTTCCTAAAAACTCTTCACCCGCACAAATTTGTCTCGAATTTGGAATGCAGAAACAATCTGTGGAGAGGAAAGGTCAATATATAAAAAGCTGGCGCAGAATTAAAGACGCCGAGCAAAGATCTCTAAACGCCAACCTATGGATTGAACTTACTGCCAAAGAAATTTCACCAGCAAGGGCCTACCTAACTAACTCACTGGAGAGCCTAGGATTAAAAACGCTCTGGGAAACAAAAACAGATTTTGGGACCTTCAAAAAAGCTGTGTCGAAAGTCATCAAATTGGTCTCCTCACTTGAGGATAGAGCCACCCTATCCAAAAGAGCGCACGGATGGGTTGTGCTCGAAGGGTACAGAACCACAAAGCCACAAGACTATCTTTCAACGGGCCTCACACAAAAAACAAAAAATAAGTTCCTAAACATGCGCTTAGGCAACATACCCATAGCACGTCATTTGGCACCATGGAAAAGGCCTAATCCACCAAACTCATGTCGGCTTTGACAATCT
This sequence comes from Lissotriton vulgaris, assembly GCF_964263255.1. Lineage (NCBI taxonomy): Eukaryota > Metazoa > Chordata > Amphibia > Caudata > Salamandridae > Lissotriton > Lissotriton vulgaris. The sequence goes on along the minus strand of NC_141699.1, from coordinate 838,662,494 downwards.
GCGAAGGAGGATCTGATACACATCATTTGTATCGGCGAAGCTCTTGTGGAAACAAGGCGTTCCATGCTTCGGCCCATATGGAACCAGAAGGGCGTAAAAACCTGCAGGCAAGCAGTGATGCTCTGTTTCAACCCTGAAGAGACCCAGTTAAACTGTAGAACAGTCAAATTCTTCGACATAGTGGCCAAAAAACGAAATGAAACAACACTTGGGTGGAATAACCCAATCGCATCAGGAAAAAAGCAGACTCCCCTAATGGCCTTAAAAACTAAAAGTTCTATAAGTACAAAAGCCAGGGTAATCAAAATAAAATAAGAAATCACTCAATAGATCAAATGAAAAGACAGTTGGGTGTAACAATCAACATATCAGGAGAATAGCGACTTCTCCAACGGCCTTACAACCATAAGAACAATAAGCATTAAGGCCACGGTCAACAGGAAAAGACTCACTAATTTACTATAGACTCTTTGTGATTTTATTAATGTGCAACACTTTTTTAAAAGTTTTTTTAAGTAGTCAACGACTTTTTATCTACTGCTTAATATTGTGAGTTTTTATTAACTATACAATAAAATGAATTCACAAATTCACATCTCTCTTGTCAACTACAGGTCTCAGCTTTGCTGGGAACTCATGTAAGACTCAGAGATGTCTGGAAGTCAGTGTCCTGTGTCGCAGATTCTCCGGGATCCGGCGGTAGCCTCGAAAATGCAGACCGGCAAAGATGCTTCTTGGTGCCTGTTTGAACAGGGAGGTCACTCCTGTTGATGTCTGGAAGTCCGTGTCCTGTGTCGCAGATTCTCCGGGATCCGGCGGTAGCCTCGAAAATGCAGACCGGCAAAGATGCTTCTTGGTGCCTGTTTGAACAGGGAGGTCACTCCTTGACCTCAAGAGAGATTTCTTCCATCTTCCATTTGAAATGGAATGTCGAAGGTCCAAGATTTATGTATCAGAGTTTCATCCAGGGTAATCTAAAGTCCTAGGGACTGGGTTCCTATACTTATACCAAGTTTAGTGATTGGACTAACTCTAGGGTCCTACCTATGGGAGGACCTGGGGAAGGGGTAGTTACACCCCTTCCCCTTTGTCCAGTTTCTTGCCAGAGCTGGGGCAGAGTGCCCCAGCAACTGTTTGAACTGGGAAATGCACGGAGCACCTTGTGTGCCCCAGGCAGTGTCTGAAAAGCATTCACTGAATGCAACCCACCCTGCCCAAATACACTAAAGCCTGTCTGGGGAGGTGCTGGCACCTCCCTGGACAGGAAATCTATTGTCCCAGCCTCCCCTGCCAGAGTTTCGTCCAGCAGCAGGAGGTCAGACTTGTGCCTGTGGCAGCAGCATCCATTTTGTGATGCTGAGGCTCTTTTAAACTTTAACCGGGTATACCAGTGTGTACATGTCTTCTCCCTCTAGAAGGGTGGAATGCTACCCCCGCCACCAGGACTGGCGGGGGGGAAGTATTCCAAAGTGTTTGACACCTTACACGACATGTTTTGCTAAAGCCAAACCAAAGTTAGCATTAACTTAAGAGTATATGGTATGGCTATATCATAGAACAGCTATAAGGAGATATTTCCAAAAGCTGCAGAGGGGCTCAGCTCATGCTAGGGCACCCTCTCACACAAAACCAAGCACTCTGCCTTCAGGATTGTCAAGGCCTACCATAGGAGTGACTTATAGGTTACTATGTGTCTATATGTAAAGGTAGATATAGGTATACTATGTCTAAGTAAGGGGTGCTTACACTACCTTACCCAGGCTGCAAGTGCAGACCTGTGGTGCCATTTTGGAAGGCTTTCCAGGGTGCCATAATACATTCTGCAGCCCCTGGTAGGCCTCTGGGGTACCTATGCTCTTAGTACCTAAGGTACTATATATAGGGACTTACAAGGGTAACTCAGTAACCAATCTGGTATGTACCTAAATACATGGTATCAATTTAGAGAGGAAAGTAGATAGGCTGGGGCCATGATTAGCAGGATCCTAGCCAACTAAGTCAAAAACCATCAACACACCGGGCAAAAAATGGAGGTAACCATGCAGTAATATTCCACCTTCCTACAAATTGCCTTTGTGCCAAGCAACGCGACTGCTTTGTAGCTCTCAACTGGATGCATGAAGCAGTCGGAATGTTTCCATGAACGTTTGCAATTTCAAAACACACTCTTATTAACAGAGCATGAATCCCGCAATACCAAACAAAACTCTTCCCCTAGGCAATGAGCACAAATATTATTCACCATATTTAAAGAATGTAAATAAGCGCAAGTACAATAATGTACAAGAATGTACATAACAAAGTTTTAACACACATATTAATAAAAATGTCTCGCAAACATACATTCTATATTTATGGCAGTTCTGGCACACGGGATAGGGGTGGGCTTTTTCTACTTCATATCACGTGTTGCAAAGCGTGTTGTGCACCTTTTATTTGACCATGAAGCTAGGCACGTAATCATGACATGGACGAGGGCTAGCTATCGATCTACTAAGTGGATGGGCATTGGGTTTAGTTGTCAACACATTCTCAGAAGACTCGAATTTTTATTGTGATTCACTGGTTTTTGCTACTTTTTTAACGTATTTTTTCCAGGATTTTTCCATTGCATACGACTTGCAGCACTTGTTGCAATAATAAAATATTGTATCCTCTTCATCAATCAGTTTCAATCTTTTGTGAACTTCGTCTTTCCTTATTTGTACAGCATTTCAAACTCTCTTCTGTCCAGCCACAGTTGATGTTATCTTATCTTTTGTATTAGTTTTGCATATGACACATTTTTCTTTGCTGAAGGAGTCCTCAGATTTTGTAGTTAGCAACACTCTGTTAGGAGGTAAAAATCATCAGTGAACACCTGCTACGCTCATGTTTGCAAATTTGAATCAACTGAAAACTTGAAACAAAAACATTATAACAAATTACCAATATAATGGCTAAAACACATAATTATCGAGCAGTACAGGGAAGGGTTGCTCTGAGGAGCTATTTTCTGTCTCTATAAGACTATTCTGACCCCCAAAACCTATGTTTTGACACCAAAATAAAGTATATAGGTCTCATGGTTCCTGAAATATTACTCATCACTGCAACACATCCGCCATTTTCAAAAATGTCTTCTCAAAATGTTGGCACGGATTAGCAATGACTACAGAAGCTAAATTACTTCTCTACTGATACAAAAACACAAATAAAAAATGAAAATCTCTGGACATCAATTTTTTATGGAGGTTTATCAAGGGGCCAGGGCTAACTGTGGACACTACTGCCAAATTCTGGGGTTACCGAATACCAAAGCTCCAAACCACGCTTCTACACGATGGCAGGTTATTCAAATTGCCGCTATTTTTTAGAAGAACATGTAGTAGTGAGCTTAGTAATTAAGCCAAAAAACCCAAGGAGACAGAGAAGCTAATTGGATAATTAAAGTGACATGTAAACAAAAATTGATAGAACAAAACCCAATAGTTATATTCAAAAATAGTTTGTGATTTATTTAAATATTTTTTTCATTTTTTTGATTAGAATCTCATTTATAAAAGGTACATATAGGTATTTAAAACATCAATGACATACATTTTGTGATTGCAAAGAATTATCTACACATACTCAAAAACACGGGAAGAAAGAAACAGGGAAATAAACACACACAAAAAAACAGTACAAATGACTCTAATGATAAATAGGGCCAGTGGAGTAAGCAAAGCGGTGGGTGGAGACTCTATGCGCGTTTCGGCATTTGCCTTCTTCAGGAGTCCGTCATTTGCTTTAGGACAGAAACATAACAAAAGGCAGAGGGTATACACTTATTTTAGAAAATCTCTTGCTGGTCAGTCATCTGGGTAGGGTCGTTCTCTGTACCTCGCTTACTAATCTTCTTGTTATTATTGTTATTCATAAGATGTTAGTTCCACTTATAGAGGTATTGGAGACATGTCCATAGATGTACGACACTTGTTAGTTTTTCTTATTCCCTTTGTGAGCCACATCTTAACCCTTCGACGTGACGACGCAGGACATCCAGAACCCCGGTGAACCTAAACGCCCGACCTCACTTCGACAGCTACTTGGCTCGAGGCGTTTCCAGAATCCCGATATATCAAAACGCCCAACTTTACTTGGGTTAAGATGTGGCTATAGGCGTTTCGAATAGAGGAAGCTATATATAACTGAATATCCACAATATTGGTCAAGTGTCTAACATTAATCAGTCAGAAATCGCCCAAGACACTTTCAACATACAAGCTTTGCGCTCAGAACAACTTCACCCCTGGAATGTCATCGCGTCTTATAACCAATTTCTCAACAAGGGAATAAGAAAAACCAACAATATAACTATTGGGTTTTGTTCTATCTATTTTGTTTACATGTCACTTTAATTATCCAATTAGCTTCTCTGTCTCCTTGGGTTTTTTGGCTTAATTACTAAGCTCACTACTACATGTTCTTCTAAAAAATAGTTTAATTTACTCCCTACCAGTAGTGAATGCATTAGTAGTAGGGGTCCCCCTTTTTCCTAAAGAATATTCAAATTGCCGCACCACTACTTGTGTTTAATTTTGTGAACTAGAAAAACCACAAATTAATGTTTCTTATCTTGTCTCATAAATCGTGCCCACCTCCAAGAACCAGCCACCATTAATGGTCTTTAATAAAACATTCAAACACAGAGAAAGAGAGGCACAATATTCTCTCTGACCTCCTATATGGTTTCAGGCAGGGGAAAGGGACCTTGGATCAATGCCTCATACTCCATTTGTTGATTGGAAAGTATACTGTTGCCAAGGGGGGGGGGGGTATCACCTGGCATTTATGGACCTAACCTCGGCTTTTGACCTTGTTAATAGGTCTAAGCTTAGGTTGATCCTGCGTGATCTAGGGCTAGATGTTGACCTGATCTCCTTTCTGGCCACTTCCCAGGATAATACAATGGCTGCGGTACGCTTTAATGAAGACGGGAGCCTGACATACTCTTGGGCAGTAAAAAGAGGGGTCCGGCAGGGATGCATTTTGGGTCCCTTGCTGTTCACCCTCTACATCAACAAACTGGGGGACTCCTCAACATCCTGCTGTAAAGATATACCTGGAGCTGACACCAAGATGATTTCTGCACTCTTGTACCCTGATGATGTGGTTTTAGTGTCCAGAACAGCAAGGTAGCTGCAACTACTTTTAAACGGTTTTATAGTTTTTATGGATTCCTGGGATTTAACCCCTTGCGTGCGGGGCGTATTCCCCGCCTGTGCTGACTCCGCCTTGCGCGGGCGGAGTCATGACGGAACGGTTCCGTCATCAGCACAGCTCAACCGATGCTGATGACGGAACCGTTCTGTCATCAGCACGCAAGGGGTTAATTACCAATTGTAAATAATCAGATGCCATGACCATAGGCTCCCAGAATGTGGCCAAGGCCAAATTCTATTGCAAGGGGGCAAGGTTAACTAAAGTGTCCACATTCCCATACCTAGGGGTACTTTTTGATGACCAAGGTTCTCGGTGCGCGCAGCGTGCACTAAAAAAGAATGTTTTAGCTAGAGCGGCGGGGGATACCCTGGATTTTGCAAAAAGAATAGGGTTGTAGCCATTTCCTGTGCTTCTGAAAGTTTTCAATGCGAAGTGTATTCCTATGGCCACCTATTGTAGTGGCATCTGGGGCTATAAGGATGTGAAGGCAATTCAAGGGGCGAGAACAACTTTAAGAGCAAACTTCTCTCAGTCCCTGTTGTTACCCCGATTTTTTATCTACATGAGGGACTGGGAGTGCGCTACATTTCGGACCAGAATGTGGCCGCGCCGCTGTTACGTTGGTTGAGATCGGGGCTCAACCGACCCCAAATCTAAATCAACTTATTATTTTAGATTGTATTGCACTAAAGAAGGCTTTACACATTCCCTGGCTGTAGTACATTAAGGATAAGAGAGAAAATCTTGCTTGCCTCGGTTTGTTTCTGATCCCCAACCCCCTGGGCAAGACGGCTATTAGAGCTTTTAAACAGCAGTTTTTAGACAAGCGCCAAGGTCTGAGGGAGGAGAATTAATTAATTAAACCCTCAGTGAGAAGTTTTGTCACACTAAGCCTGGGCCAGTAAATTCAACCATATCTATCTTATGTTAACAAAGCATACCATCTTTTTGTTTTGACGAGATTTCGATTGAATATGGTCCCCTGGTTACTGGCATTGCCCAAAGGCTATTCCAAACCTGATTCAATAAAACCCTGTCCCTGTGACACCTTCTCTGAGCAAGATACTCTCCATCTAATGTTTTTCTGCGCTCATTACGATTCTCTACTAAGTCCGGGCACCGGGCAATCCCCCATAGGCTGGAGGGGTGGGGGCCGGTTTTGTGACAGGGGGCCAGTACTGTTGCTGGGGCCGATTTGGTCGTGTGGATTCAACCCCTGCGTGAGTCAGAGACAGTCATTACATTAAGAACAGCCAGGCATTACCTTATCTTTCCTCCTTTAGTTTATTTGCTTCCCTGTGAAATGGATCGAGCGAGGTGATCCCCTTTCATTTCTTACCACAACGTCCAGCACCAGCGTCTGGGACACAGCAGAGGTGAGCGGCAGGGCGGCGGGTTGAAACAGCGCAAGAGGCGCCAGCGCTATTCGGCCGCAGCCCCGCCCCCCTCCTACCGGATATTGCCAGCATTCCTTTCGGTCTCGGGACGCCTGCGGGCAGCGCCGGGAGACGCCCGGGACAAGGGCGAGACCGTCCATGGCCATCAGGGGCCAGAAGAGGCCGGGCTGGGCCACCCCCCTGACACCCACAATGGGCAAAAGGAAGCAGGTATGCCGTGGGGATGATGAAGGGAAAAAAGCAAAGCACCCCAGAAAGTCAGAATCAATAATTTCGTACTTAACATCTGCGGTGGTGGTTCTGACCAAAGAAATAGCGAATGCTGAGAAAGAGCTTGGCTTGGATGAGGTTGAAGTCGACCCGGCTTTAGGAGTAGATCATAGTTGGGTCATACCTTTGGTACCAAACATTGTGATAACTAAACCCCACCAGGAAGCAGATCTACAGCAAGCTGTACTACCACCCCTCTTGAGCATATCCGACATCAGAATGGCATAACGCATGGTCCTCCCCCAAATAAGTCACAAAGAAAGCGTAAGACACTTAAACCAACGGGTAGGAGGAAAAAACCCTTGGCAGGGACTATCACATCTGATCAATATTTTAAGGCCGAAATTGGGAAATTTGTAGAGGATTTGTTTACTACACGCCTGGAATCGGTACTCATGAACATTGCTAAAGATATCGTGGACACACTTAATGCCTGCATAGCTGGGTTACTATCTAAATGTGAGAAAATTGACTTGTTTCTTCAACAGCGCACAGGGGCTAAGGGGAGTTCTACTCAGTCTGATCTCTCAGTTGCTATTAGCCCTATGGTTGACGTTGTGAATATGGATCATACACCCAGTATATCTAGTAGGGCTAGCAGCCATGTTAGGACTGTAGGCATTGTGGGTCAGATACCTAAGAAAGATGGGACGGGGAGTTCTAAGCCTGGAGCAAATATTGGGAGTAGCCAGGTACAGGAGAGCTCTAGGCACTCCCAACAGGATGGTCCAAACCTGGACTTGCCCCTGGAGGCCGCCCCCTTATTGGCCGTCTATATCGGGGTACCACCAGTAAGGGAGGGTACCAACGAAACAACCCATGACCTCATGAACCAGGCTAGGCAGTGGTGCCTACAGTTTAGTACTGGAGGAGATGACATCACACGCACTGTCATCATGGCAAGGAGGGTCTCCTGGGTTGGGCATTGTCCAAAAAACATCCCGGGGGATTGCATGGTGGTTCATTTTAACAATCGGGCCAGCGCAGAAAGATTATTCTGGGATGCTTCAGACCTTGATAACAAGGGTATTAGACTGCTCCCTCTGGGTTTTTTTTATCCCCCAGCAAGGCCACATAGATTCCAAAAGCCATCCAACTGGGAACACCCTCCCTTCATTAATAAGCCTACGTTATTAGATCAGGCCGCAGAAAGACCACAGTCGAGGCCAACACAGGGGCGGCCACGTGGGGTAGTAACTGTATCTACATTTTTAGTACCTATTTCCCCATCATGCTCTCAAGTTGGGGGGGGAGGTAGGACTTTTCAATCGTTTTTCTCCTCTGTCCCAGATGGAGTCGAACGATTGACTGCTTACCGGTACTTTAGGGCAAGGGGCAGAGGCAGTTGCCACAAGCCACATGGTAACCAGTCATGCGGCCCCATGTAACCTTTTGAGCTGGAACGTGGCAGGTATTAGAACTAAAAGCACAGATTCCATATGGCTGAAGTTTATAAGGCAGTTTGATATCCTAGATTTTCAAGAAACCTGGGACGCTGCTTCTAGTTTTATTTTGGATGGTTACCATAGTTTTACCATCCCTGCGGTCACAGGAACCGTAGGGAGGCCAAAGGGGGGTTTGCTTTTTCCTATTTCGTTAAACCTTGCTGGCACTTTTATGAAACTCAACGCTGAGTCTGGTAACTTGTTAGTAGTTGAATGGACTGTCTCTGATCAGAAATATGCGTTAATAAATTTATATAATGCTATGTAAGGCTCACATCAGAAAGAGCATTTTAGATTTTTAGATCAATTTTGTGTCAGTCTATAAGTTTAATCAGACCTCTGTATCAGAGGTGATACTCATGGGAGATTTTAACATACATCCCTGTCCATGGGACTGCTTTGTAGGTGAATATGTTGGGTCATTGAGTGGGGGGGTTCCCCACTTCGAGCATAGTAAACAGGGCGAAGCTCTGGAGGAACTCCTTCCCAATCTGAATCTCCTTGAACCGGGTAAGGAAGAAGGGAGGGACAGGGTCCCCACCTTCATAGGACGGGGAGCAAACTCGGTTATCAACTATATTTTTGTATCCCCTTTAGTGCAGGCCAAGACCCTGGGGTGGGGTGGTCGACCTTCGGTGACCATAACCCGATCTTTTTGGAAGCCGATCTGGGAGGCACGTTAGACACCAATCATTCAGGGGGGTGGGGGGGCTCCGCGGAATCTATCTACCAAAGATCAAGGTGGATGGATCAAATGGGACATTGTAGTCCCGGAGGCCTTTTTTGAGGACTTAGCTATTAAAGCTGAGGCTAATCTTGCCATCTGCCTGGACGGAACCGCTTTGGGCGCGGATACCATAAAAGCCTATGTAGAAGTTTGCAAGGTAATCGATAAGAATTTACAGGTGATTGGTAGGCCGCATACAAGGAAAGCCCATAAATGGTTCAATAACTCCTGTTTGAGGGCCCAAGGGGCTCTTCTAGAGGCCCTCAAGAAGAGCCCGAGGGATAGGGTCCTAGTTGCTTCCCTTCGCAAGGAATACAAACTTGCCATCAGTGCGCGTAAACATAAATTAAAAGAGGAGGCTTGGGACAACCTCCAATCTATTGATGTACTAAGGGATAGTAAGAAGTTCAGGTCCACCATAAACCAACCGTTCTTCTCTGAAGATGAGAACTTAGACACACACTGTGTAATTCCCGATGCCAGTTGGCTTGAACATTTTAGGACCATGTATGATGATAAGGAGCATAGGGTACTACCCTCAGTTTGCGCCGTAACTGCCCCGTCCATTGACCCTGTTACATTTGAACTGACCGAGGTAGAAAAGGCTATTAGAGATACCTCCAAACATAAGGCTCCAGGCCCCGATGGGGTACCTGCGGACCTTCATATCATGTATCCAAATTGTTGGGCTAAGATACTCTCTAATGTGTTTAACGCGTCATCTTCATCAGGTTTCCCACCATCTTGGGCCTCATCGATCATAGTTCCCATTTTTAAAAAAGAGAATAGGGGGGACCCCGCCTGTTATAGGCCAATCTCCCTGTTAGACTCTGCTGTTAAAATCTTGGGCAGAGTCATTTTACAGAAATTGGGAGATTGGATGTCGGGCAGGGGGTTGCTTTCTAATCTCCAGTACAGTTTCAGAGAACACAGAAGTACCATGGATCAATGTTTAAACCTACATCTTTTGATCAGCAAATATACGATAGCAAAAGATGGCCTTTTATACCTGGGTTTCATGGTCTTATCATCAGCATTTGATTTGGTAAACCGGTCAAAACTATGGCGAATTCTGCGTGAAATTGGTATAGAGGCACCACTGGTTAATTTTCTTAGTGATCTCCACCAGGACCTCTCTGCCGCTGTCAGGGTCACGCAGGAGGGCCGGTGTACCGGTCAATTTAGCTCCATACGGGGGGTCAGACAGGGTTGTATTCTGGCCCCTCTCCTTTTTACGATTTACATTAATGCCCTCGAAGAATCCCTGGCTGGGGCTACTGCGGATACTCTGCGTATTGGGGGATCGGGTATCCCGATCCTCCTGTACACGGACGACGTGGTTTTAATTGCTCGTACAGGTATGGGCCTACAGAGGCTGCTGGATCACTTTGGTAGCTTCATGGAGTCCCTTGACCTTAAAGTCAACAGCAATAAATCACATATAATGGTGGCGGGGGCTCGTAGGAAGACTACTAAGGTTAAAACCTTCACCTGTTTGGGCGCAGAAGTAACGAGGGTCCCAGTGTTCACCTATTTGGGAGTGCTCTTTGATGAAAGGGGTAACTGGAGCCCCCAGCAGAAGCAGAAGTGTAATGTTGTTGCAAGATCTACAACAGCCCTTCTTAGCTTCTCCAAGAGGTTGGGAGCAAGGCCCATGGAGGCTATGCTCAAAATCTATAAATCCAAGTGTTGTGCGATTGCCTCCTATGGTGCGGCCATATGGAGTTACGCACCTTTGGACAAAATGCAAGTGGTTGAAAATAGGTTTCTTAGATCCCTGTTAGCAGTACCGCAGTCGTCCCCGACATTTTCTGTACATTCCGAATTAGGCTTGGGCCACATTACAGACCATCTAAAAGTGGCTCCATTGATTTGTTGAGCAAAGACGTGGCTTAATGAGGAGATTACTCTTAATCACCAAATCCTAAAAGATTGTCTAGCCCTCGAGAGGGTAGATAGAATCCCATGGCTGGCGTACGTTAGAACGGCATGCGCCAGACTGGGACGACCCGAATTATATACAGCCCCTGAGGGAATTAAGAAAGAGGATTTGGGGTGGATTAAACACAATTTCCGGATTCTGTTGGAGGCGGAAAGGGAGGGGATGGAGCTTAGAAAACTGGGTGCCAGAAGTATTTATCTTTTACAGACTTCCCCACTTATTGAACCTTACTTTAAGATTGTCACCAAGCCGTTTCATCGCTTTCTGTTGACTAGATTTAGGTTTAATATAATCCATCTCACTTTGGGTATATTCCCGCATTGGGGGACAAGACACACTCCATCTTATAATGTTTTGTGAGCACTTTTCCAAGGCGCGTAAAAAATTCTTATATCCTATTCTACGAGAAGCTGGATTGTTCAAGTAAGGCCTGCGCTCCTACACTTGCAAATGCTGAGTAGTGTGCGTCTCATCTTCAGTGTAGCAAGTTTTCTGGTGGCTGCAGCCAGGGTAAATAATAAAAGACTTACTTGCTTTTAATAGCCTAATAGGTTGTAGAGGGGGCTTAGGGTTTTTTAAACCTAATTGAAACTAAAAGATGCACCTTATATTGTAAATATGCTACCCTAAAATTTTTAAATATGAGCTAAATTTTAGATATTGGCCTTTTGATTGTTCAATTGAAGCACTGTAAATATTGTACATACATGACCGATAACAAACAAATGCCTATTTATTTTTTAACTATTTTTATGTATGGAGGAGGATGTATGTATTGTTTCTTTTATGATTTTAATTAATCGAAATAAAGATTTTTGACTGACTGACTGACTGAAAAAGAACTAACTAAGAAACTAAAGCAAGACAGGGTGGTGGCAAGGTGGCCAGATTGATTTATTCACACCTAAACCCATTAGCGCCACTTTACAGTGTATGCCAGTGAAGCTCGACTTTTGTTTTCTCATCTCTCAACATTGCTTACCCTGGGTGGGAAAGTGCACTATTTCTGGAGGTACTGAAATACCTGCTTGATGGGTGATTCGGAAAATAAAATATGTACAGTGGCTTTGTGTTCACAAACATGGGCTTTTTAAACCATACTGCTTATGTTTTGTAAGGACATAAGCAATGGGCATCGAAACGGGTCCCTTCTACTCCCTGTAGTCATGGCCTTAACTTTTCAGGCAAAAGCACTCACTAATTTCTGAATAATGAACGTAAAAAGAAAAAGGTACACAATACCTGAACATTTTAATTATAGGGTCACAGGGACATTTTTAAAGACCAGGTAGTATTCAATCCCCAATCTAACTTTAAACAACAACCAAGAAACTACTGGTCTATTCGGCAAAAGAAGGTGGAACCACAGAGACTCCTAGATATCAAGGGGAAAAGAAAACAACTTACATCAAGTGCTAAAGAATCCCATCAGCCCATATAAGTGGCTACTCTTCGTCATCTGGGATTTATGGTAGGTTGCCCTATTCGTGCACCCTGCCAAGAGTAATCAAAACTCAGCTAGTTTTGTTCCCTAGTGAACGGTACAGCCACTCGCTAGTCTTGATATGCGGTGCTGAAGGTATGCAGTGCAAAAAGTGAAAAATCATACAGTGAAATTGATAAAATTGGCTACTAGGATACCTTCTGAATCTTTAATAAACGACATCACAGTGTCAATCTTAAAAACAGTGCGCAGACAGATCGAAAGAATAACTGTCAATTGCGATGGAAAAGCAGAGGTCTACATGTTTCAGCTGCTAGGCTTTCATCAGGACCAATAGAACGCTACTGCAAAGATAAATTTGTGCAAAAAAACTACAAACAAAATAGAATGGTTGGTGCGATACAGCCTACCAGTATCCTGTAGCTCCCATCAGGTAAGCCTATCGTAAAGGAACATTTGAATTCATTCCTACAAAATAATAAATAGATGTGTTACAGAAATCCACAGGATCAAATATCATGCCATCTTTCATGACCCAGAACATCCAAGCGCCTCATTGCCCAAATTCTCTCACATTACATGCATTAGCAATCTTGTCCAACTGACCACCTTAATGTGACAAACAGTAAATCCAAAAGGAATCTAGTCGTACTTACCCAACTTTATGCCAGACCGGAAGCAAATCGACATGTACCCCTATTTAGCCCAAAGGGAACTTGTGATGAACCAGCTTATAAATATAGATAGACAACATATTTCATAACCATATGGAGCCAGGTGGTTAGTTACCCATCCAGGCAACACTAAAACATTTTGTGACACTCCCCTGGGTTCACAATAAGGTCATACACATACACACACTATGGGCTACAGGTTCACAACAATCAGTACTGACAAAAGTACCCACCGTATTCTAATCCAATGATTTCCTACAAGGGCTAGCCTGGTGTTAGGATGTGTAGCTTACTCTCAAAATATGGTCCAAGTCTAAAAGTAAAGAACCTCATGTTACTTTGCTCAATATCGTGACATGTAGTTATCTTGGAACAAGTTGAAAGACGTAGAGGACACCAACTTTAGTGTCATCGTGGGGCCACCAACATCCAAAAAGCGTTTCAACCATAACACCAGTGAGTAATCACGTTGAAAACAAGAATAGTGTACAAAGCATCCAAAGGACCAAAGAATATGTGCAAAATGATTTCTACATATAACAGACTACTGCAAGTGCACCACTGTCTCTACACCCATGCACTACCCTAAAGACACAGTCCAAGATGAAAATACAATCATCATACCTCAAAACAAATTATTTCAATGGATGAGTGTAGCGTTATGGCTTTGTTAAGCCGTAATCATGGCGCATGTGTATCGCACTGTAAATAACAGGAGCTGAAATACAAAGTGTATCTACATGTTGAAATAGGCATTTTTTATGCAGCCCACCTCAAAGCACATAATGCATTTTCATTATAAAACTAAACATTCTCCATACGTTTAGTATAGCGTATGGCTATACCAAACCGCAAATGTGGTGCATGTGTCTTACACCATAGGAAACAGCAGCTGAAATACAAAGTATGTTTACTTATTTAAATTGGAGTGCTCTATATAGCGAAACACATAATACCTATACATTGTTGAACTAGGCATCCTTCATGTGGACCAAAGGCAATGCACAGAACCTCCATAAAAGTCTGTGAAGCAAAGAAATAGTAAATTGCTGTTCTAACTCACCCGTGTGCGGCAACCCAAACGTCTCAGTTATGTTCCCGTTCACGCAAACTGCTGTAATGATCGTGGCGTTCTTACATACTCTCTTGCAAGCGACGCAGAACCAATTGGTCTAGAGCGTGTCCCTTCAATGTGCATGCATGTGTGTGCCCCCATACAAACATAAGGAAATTTCCACTTCCGGTCATCATATTTTCGTGGGATTGAGTTTACTCGAAACTAAACTATAGCGACCTGGATTAATAGTACAATTACGGATGCCAATTCCCTCGCTTATATTACGTGCGCTTGTATACTAGAATAAACAATTAGTTGGCCCATATTTGTGTGCTCCAAAAAAAGAGAAAGGGAGCTTTTAATTTTCTCATATTATTCAAGCATAAATAATCTTGAAAAAAAAGGGGGACTGGGAGGTTTAGGTAAGTATAAAATTAATAACCTCTTGTTACTGAATAAAATATATATAAATCCATATCCATATTGGTGTCCACCTCAATGAAACATTGCTTTATGTGACGTGTGCATAAGAAAATCCCAATAGTGCCAGTTGTCTAAAAGACCAAAAAGATATGCCAAATAAACAGTCTTTGCATTGCAGCTAGCCACAGTCTATTTTATTGTGTCCAGCACTAAGAACAGACAGCACTACAGGCTGTTCCATTAAAAGAAAACGGAGAAGCTTATTCCTCAACTATATGTCCATTCTCAATAGTTAAGCATAGATGCGTTATCATGTTCAGTTACATCTATGCAATTCCAAGATATATACAGGGACGGAAGGAAGATAACCAAATACATCTGGCATTTCATACTGATTAAAAAAACTCCCTAGCAAAAGGATATACCCTCTGCAATCAATGTTCTGAGTGTTCACGAAGATGACATAGACTTTGATGCATTTGTATTAGACAAATAGCTCATATCATCATGCAGAAAGACTCATAAAAAGTAATGCAACTCAGGGTCCACATTAAGTCCCCCACTCACTGATCCCAGTCTCCAAATCCATTTTGCTTCCAGTTGAAGTAGCATAAATTCTCTATCACCACCCCTCTGTGCATTGGTAATGTCAATTGCGTGAAATCTAAAATTTGATCTGTTGCTTGATGAATTGTAAATGTGGGACACCAACGCATATGAAATGTCCCTATTGAGGTACTCTGTTCTGATTTCTTGAATGCGAGTCTTGAGCGGATAGATTGTACTCCCCACATAGATTTTACCGCATACACATATGATGGCATAGATTACAAAGCATGTAAGCCAATTTATATAATGCCTAATGGTGTATTTCCTCTTCACATTTTAATCAAAAGTCCTCATTTTCTGTTGCAAATGGCAAATATTGCACCCACCAGAAGGAAAAAAAACAAAGGACGGGCAAGCCAGGTGTCCTGAGTCCTCTTACTAGGACGTGTGTAGCTGGGGCACACAAAGTCTCTGATGGTTTTACATCTTCTGTACACAATGCTGGGGTTTTGTTGGACAAGATGAACCACTCCCGGTACCCCCTTTAGCAGGTGCCAGTGCTTTTTCAGAATTTTAAAAACCTCTTGCTTCAGAGTCGAATTAGTTGTTATGAACGGCAAGCGCTCTTTACTCGACTTATTTTTAGGTAGCAGTGTTTCACTACGTTTCACTTGGTTTGCCCTGTCCACCGCCTGTTTCCTTATGTTAGTATGGGGGAGAAGGCATGCACGTACATTGGTTTTGCATCGCTTGCAAGAGAGTTTTTAGGACCGCCACGATCATTACTGCGGTTTGCTTGAATGGGAATGTAACTGAGACATTTGGGTTGCCGCACCCGGGTGATTTTGTACAGCATTTTACTATTTTTTTGCTTCACAGACTTTTATGGAGGGTATGTGCATTGTCTTAGGCTACATGAAGGATGCCTAGTTCAACAATGTATGCTTATTATGTGTTTCGCTATATAGATAATGCCAATTTAAATACACAAACATACTTCGTATTTTAGCCCCTGTTTCTTATGGCGTGATACACACACGCCACATTTACGGTTTGGTATAGCCATACGCTATACTAAATGTATGGAGAATGTTTCATTTTATAATGTAAACACATGTGCTTCGCAGTGGGCTGCATTCAAAATGCCTATTTCAACATGTAAATACACTTTGTATTTCAGCTCCTGTTATTTATGGCGCGATACACATGCGCCATGATTAAGGCTTAACATAGCTCATGCATTGATATAATTTCTTTTGAGGTATGATGATCGTATTTTCATCTTGTACTGTCTCTTTTGGGTAGTGCATGGGTGTAGAGACAGTGGTGCACTTGCATTAGTCTGGTATATGTAGAAATCATTTTGCACATATTCTTTGGTGCTTTGGATGCTTTGTACACAATTCTTGTTTTCGGGGTGATTACTCACTGGTGTTATGGTTGAAATGCTTTTTGGATGTTGGTGGCCCCACGATGACACTAAAGTTGGTGTCCTCTACGTCTTTCAGCTTGTTCCAAGATAACTACATGTCATGATATTGCACTAAATAACTTGGGATTCTTTAGTTTTAGACTTGGACCACATTTTGAGAGTAAGCTACATCCTAACGCCAGGCTAGCCCTTGTGGGAAATCATTGGATTGAATTACGGTGGGTACTTTTGTCAGTACTGATTGTTGTGAACCTGTAGCCCATAGTGTGTGTATGTGTACGACCTTATTGTGAACCCAGGGGAGTGTCGCAAAATGTTTTAGTGTTGCCTGGATGGGTAACTAACCACCTGGCTCCATGTGGTTATGAAATATGTTGTCCTATCTATATTTATGAGCTGGTTCATGACAAGTTCCCTTTAGGCTAAATAGGAGTACATGACGATTTGCTTCCAGTTTGGCAGGGGAGTTTTCCATCATTGATCCCCTATATAAGTTAGAATTTTACTTTTTTCCTGTCTGTCTTTTCTGGTCTTCTTTAGCACAACTGACAGCTGCCATAAGAGTATTTAATGTTGTACACCATACATGAGTTGAGCCCGATATGGGTTTCTGAAGTTTTGGTTATTATCTCAATAAAGGAAAATATGACGCCATTTATCATACTGACCATCTGCAGGGATATACTCATTGTAGGAACCCAGTTGTCTATGAAGAATGATGTTTTAGGAAATTAAAATTGATGCTTTAGAATGTGAGATCTAGCTAAAAATGCAACAGTGCTTTTAGATGCTTTTTCTATGTTGAGCATTTATGTATTTGGTGTTTATATGGACGTGTTAGTCCGTATGTAAATGTTTTCTGTAAATGTGGTGACAGTATTGTCTTGTTATGTTTACAGCCCTCAAGAACCCCGAATGGGCGAAACGAGTTGGCTGTTTTGCATAATTTGCATCTACAAAATCAAATGAAAAATTAAAAAGAAATACGACCACACAAAGAAATGATTTGCCTCTGGCATCATGATTTTGCTGGCTTATGGATGTTTCCAAAAATGATGCTCCTATGTCTCTATTCATGTGCCTGCAATACAATAGGGAGCCAAGAGGGAAATAAGGGTACTGTAGGGATAGCCCTCCACTCACTAAGCATCAATACAAAAAGATCCCAGTACCCTGGACGCGGATTGGCATTCGTCTAATAAGGCATTTTTTTTGTGCTGGAAAATATACAATTAGATTCCTAATCACCCGTCTACTCTGCATTGAGTTAGGCGTGCTCTTCAAATGCCTATCCGTCCAAAACAAATAATTATTTTTAACCATAAAAACAGGGGGAGAGAATCCAAACTGCTTTCAACTCGACCCAACCACCTATGACTGCTCAACTTGAGACAGTACGTAATCCCACACTTAGAACAAGACAAACATAGAAAATGTGTGGTGAAGAGGAAGGCACCTCATGGGAGAACAACCTCGGGGCCCTTGGCAGATGTTTACCAGTTTCTTGCCCCTTTCTCCACATTGGTCGCCATTCCTCTTCAAAATAAAGTGTCCAAAAGCAAAACCATACGTGTTTTGTGCAAAAAAGACAGGTGCAAGACAAGACCATCCAAGGAATCACTCCTTGATATGACAAAGAAAAAGTGATTAAAATCAACAGTCACACCAAAGTTACAAATTTATTACTGGTTATGGTGTGTACTGGTGAACTAAAAAGGCTGGTAGCTTAACATCGCATACCAATACCCATAGCCAACATGTTTCACTGCCCTACACAATTATTGGCAGATTCATCAGGGCTCACCACTTGGTCACTGCACCAGTGTTGGACATCCTCATAGTGGAAACTGTTGAGTTGAAAGACAAGGCCATAATTAAAAACCACCATTGGACAACACTCTCATTATTCATAGTGTATTTGCAAATAATGCACAGGCTAATTACCCTTATCCAGCCATGTCCTCTCATACCAGCTGGAAGAGGAAGAGACTCTCAGTCTAATCGTCGATTGTCTCATCAATCTGCAAGGAATTTGTACATTGTTGCCAGTATTTAAAAAAAATAAAACAGATACGTCCTCTGTTTATCAGACCTCTCTAGGCAATACACGCGACTCATTCTGCTTTACACATAACACAGAGACGCATCAGATCTTTTTAGGAGCTAGCTGTTCCCATTCAGATAGATCACATTCACTCACAGCCCACGTTTTGCCAGAGCCACTTAGGGCTATTGGTAACACAAAAAAACACACACGCGCTAAACCTAACGCCTTTTCGGCGGTGTTGCGGCTTATCGGCCTCTTTACAACTGCCCCCACAACTGCCCCTATTCATGTGCCTCTCTTTCTCTGTCTTTGAACGAATACTAAAGCTGATTAGTCCTGATTCCTCCTCCTGCCTCTTTCATCCCCCTCTCTACACTTCGTGCATTTTTATGTCATTGTGTCAGGCTGCTTCTCATCCCTGCTTTCACGTATGTCACTATTTTAGTACTGAAGGACTGGGTTCTCTAAGACCCAGCGGTGCCAGGGCACAACACCTGAAACCTTCGTGGGTAACCTGCTCCGGCGTACGAATCACAGAGACACGGGACACTTCCTTTCGACGTCAAAGATTCAAGGTTTATTTGCTGCAGGGAACACAGAGATCACGACAAGTACACAGCGTGCAACTTGGGGA
This sequence comes from Lissotriton vulgaris, assembly GCF_964263255.1. Lineage (NCBI taxonomy): Eukaryota > Metazoa > Chordata > Amphibia > Caudata > Salamandridae > Lissotriton > Lissotriton vulgaris. The sequence continues at coordinate 838,643,266 of NC_141699.1, read as the reverse complement.
GACTGCTTCAAATTGGTTCTGTGGATCGCTCCTTTTATACAGTTTTTACCCATAGGATAACATTGAACACGAAAGTTTACAACCTGGTTCCCACAATTATCCCCCAGAGGGGTCACTTTGGTCACTTTAAACACATGAGGTCCGGAACATAAGTGCGGAAACATTTGGCGGTTCCCAACTGTAAAAACCATCTTCCCACCATTAGCAAATTCCAATCAGCAGTAAAACAGATCGAAATAGGAACAAGGACAGGTGCAGAGGAAGACGGAGACAGTGGGGAGATCGGAAAGGGTGTAAAAGGGGAGGTAACGGGAAACACGAGATACAGGCATCAAAGGGACGTGCCTAATGAGATGCACGGCTGAGACAATAAGTCCGTGCGGCAAGATGAGCCTCGAGAGGCGCCATCTGCCTTACAGCAGCGACCCCCTCGTCATAAAGACACTTACAAAGAACATGTGTCTTTCCGCAAATATCTTGGGAGTCCCAGGGTCGCGAAGCGGACAACGTCCGTTCGCTGGCTACTTGAGGGCAAGAGACAAAATGGATGCCGTATCTAAGATGGAACCCGTGGGTACAGATGAAAAACCCACATAACAAACGAACGGTTTAAGTTAGCACAGCAAAACTGCGCACACTTACTAAACTCGTCATTTGCGGTTCATAGATACCAGACTCGACCATATTCGTGCGAGTCGAAAACACCACTTACAATCGTCACGGAACCTCAGACGCTCCTTTTGCCCTCATGTAGGCAAGCACTAGTCGGAATCATATTCGATATTCATCAGACCATCGAGATGTTGCTGTAGCATAGCTCTGTCCAACTGAGTCCCCTTGGTAACAGGTGGTTGTCTCATACACGTTGTAGCACAGAGGCCACATAAGGCAGGACCACACTGCACACAAAGGCAACACGTGAACAGGAACACTACAACGACTCCGATGATCATCAGAATCTTCCAACCCCAAGTCGACATCAGGCCCCAAAACCATCCAAGTAGCGTCCAATCCCCTACATCCACGTGTATGGATTCGGAAATCTTATGCAACCTCGAGATGGCTTGATAGACAGTAGGAGCATTATCTGGAATGAAAATGCAGCAGCTCGAATGGATCACCTTACATACCCCACCTCGATCTGCTAAGATGACATCTAAAACCATACGGTTTTGTAACGTCATAAGTCTCTCCGCCTGAAGTTCTGTGGTGATATTACCAAGGGCACTGGCAGTAATATTAGCTGTCGATTCTACCACTCGAGTCAACTGTCTCAGGTTCCTACTGTTGACCATAGGTCCCCAAAACGGGAGGAAACCCTTGAAAAAGTCTCCTGCCTCTTGACCGGCAGTATCCTCTTCGCTAATTACGCCTCGCACAACTCTAGTCTTATGATAATCGGCATCTACAGTGAACGTCGGAGGCAACAGATTTGCAATAAAACATGAGCCCATGAAGTCTGCGGGCAACCATGTGTATGCACGATCATAACAGATAAAGTATGTACCCTTGGCAGCCAGAAACACAGGGGACGAGAACATCGGCAGAATGTAATTTTCAGTGCAAGCACTTGCTCCAAGTCGGGCTTGCGATCTTCGGCCACGACCCATAAGACAAAAATTACCAGTGTGGGGTACGACCCATATTGGAGGCGAGCTTTTAAGCTGCTTTTCACTAGTGAACACACTATATTCACCTCTACTTAGGACCCTATAGGCCTGTACCTCTTCTTCGGGAATAAGCGAAGGATCATAGATCTCACTATCTAAATCCTCTATCGCTATCGACAAAGGTTTTTGATACGAGGTAGGACCAAAGTAGGGGGAACGTGGTTCTCGAATGGGGTGGAAACCCAGTGCGCTTCGAAACATTGTTTGAAATGCTCGAGCTGACCCTTGGGAACTATACGGTAACACCAGATATGGAATTCCCTTATCCGTAGTATGTGGCATCAACCCACACACCCAACAATTAGTAGTGTTAACCACTAACTGATGCTGATGGAGGAGCTGAATAAAGGAATTGTTGCGGAATTCTACACGTCTAGCCTGTTCGTGTTCCGGTAACATGTGAAAAGAATGGGGAGAAGCAGTAGAGGTAAGATTAGGGTAAGAAGTAGGAGTAGGTGTAGCAGGTAAGAAGTAAGACATCGTGTAGTACACCCCACCCGCCAATAATGCAGAAGTAGTCAAAAACAATACAAACAGTTGGAATATGAAACATTTGGTACGACTGAGTTGCTGCAGCTTGAATCTGTGGACTTGAGCTCCCTCCAAATCATTCAGCTTCGAGAATGCCATTCCCTACGACCGTCCGCAACGTTTCTTGACGCACTTCGTTCTGTGCAGCAACAGTCAATCCCTAGGAGTTCCCAGGAACCGACGGCCTTTAACCTAGCGTCAAGACCTACTGTCCAGAAGGAAGTACGCGCGCGGCCCTACGGCCTTCAATGCACAATATGTACGTATGCAAAAACAAAGTTTCTCAGCTGTAAAGGCAAAAAGATACAGGGAGTGAAGCTCAAAATATATGTACAGAATAATTACAGTAATACGAAAACTCAAAACTGATCACGGGAAAAAGGGATAATGCAGTTGTCAATTCATCAAAGCAAGATTTTTTATTTGTCCTTAGTGCGTGATCGGAAAAAGTATCGAGTTTTCCCAGGACGTGTCTGCTCGTCGAACAAAGGATCCGTTGAAGAGACAACGTCTTGCTGATCAGTTAAGTGTTCTGGTCTTGAGTCTTTTGATGCCAATTGTTCAACAGTGTCTTTCTGCTGCGCTGAGGATTCTTCAACAAGCTGTGCGTCGCTAAAAGGCACAAACGCCGGCAATGTTTCTGTTTCAGATGACGCAATGCCTCTCCTTACCCACGGGTCTGCCGGCAAAGGGATTGGGACTCGCTTGGTGTGCGTAGCATGCACCCAATTTTTGCGTCCCTCAAGACGAACGGCAGTCCTCGTGGCCAGGAGCACTTGATAGGGTCCGGTGAACCTCGGGTCCAGGTTATTTTTGCGTGAAAAGTTCCGTGTCACCACCCAGTCTCCGGGCTGGAGCTGGTGGCCTGGACCCTCCGTCTGCGTCGGCAATGCGTCGTAAACCTGTTGGTGAATTAACCTCAGTTTAGCAGTCAAGTCATGTAGATAATCGATCAACATTGGGTACTCAAGATCAGAAAACATTCCTGGCCTAGGAACCCCCCACACATTCGCAGGACGGCCGAACACTATTTCATAGGGACTAAGCCCTACTCGGGAGTGTACAGTCGCCCTAGTTGACAGTAATGCTAAAGGTAAAGCGTCAGGCCACGAAAGACCAGTCGTAGCCTGAATCTTCGCTAACTTTAGTTTAAGGGTGCCGTTGTACCCTTCAACCAATCCAGCTGACTGGGGATGATTGGCGCTGTGGAATTTCTGATTAATTCCAAGGCCCTTACACACACTCTTCATCACACTTCCAACAAACTCACTTCCGTTATCTGACCACACGACTCTAGGCATTCCATACCGAGGAAAGTATTCCTTCAGTAGGATTTTCGCAGTAGACAAAGCAGTATTGTCTTTGAGGGGATAGGCCTCGATCCATCGGGAGAATGCGCAAACCACAACTAAAACGTATTTCAGGTTATTGCATCGCTCCATATGGATGAAGTCCAGTTGAATCACCTCAAAGGGATACGAAGGAGGAGCAAAACTGCCAGGAGGAGTTGGGGTTCCTTTGCCAGGATTGTACATTATACACACCATACAATTCTTCACCAGACGTTCAGCACATTTCGTAATGCCATCATTCTTCCACACAGCAGCCAACAACTTACAAATACCTTTCGCGCTAATATGTGCTAACCCATGTGCCATTGTCACAACGGCCAGCACATACGCATCCGGCAACATCCATCTTTTCTGATCCGACAAATCAATCCAACAACCATTTGCATCCAACTTTCCGGTGCTTTCTTTCCACTTTGTTTTTTCAGTCTCGGTGGCCTCATTCTGAATTGCTTTCACACTCTCGATAGTGTCCTCACACATACTCGATTCTGTAGGCCACCTAACCGAACTCGTCACATACATCCGAGTGCTAAGGTTCCGGGCAGTCTCCTTAGCAGTCTCGTCCGCAAACGCATTACCACGACCAACATCATCCGTCACCTTACGATGCGCACTACATTTAACAATCGCAACTTGCGTAGGCAAAGTCAATGCATCCAAAAGATCATTCACAAGCTGGCCATGCTGAATCTTCGTACCGTGCGACGTCAAGAAACCTCTCTCTCTCCACAATCGTCCAAAACTGTGAGCAACACCAAACGCGTATTGACTGTCGGTAAAAACATTCACACGTTTCCCTTTCGCCAACACACACGCTCTAGTAAGAGCAATCAGCTCCGCAGCTTGGGCAGAATTCTGATTCAACCTTGCAGTCTCAACAACAGTATTCAATGTTACAACAGCATAAGCAGTAGTCACATCGCCATTCGGCAACTTAAAACATGACCCATCCACATACAGGGTGCCATCCGGATCTTCCAATGGGGTGTTTTTAAGGTCCACTCGACCTTTCGTTTCCTCTTCAGTCCTCAAGTAGCAGTCATGTTCTGCTACTTCATCTGACTCTGTGCTAATAGGTAACAAAGTTGCCGGGTTCAGAACGTTACAACGTTTTATCTGAATGTGGCTTGCCAAAAGCGTCAATTCGTACCCAGACAACCTCGCACTCGTCAAGTGCTGAGTTTTCGTTCGATTCAAAAGAGTATCGACTGCATGCGGAACCATCACCGTAAGCATATTATCCATGACCAATCCTGCTGATTGTCGGATGGAGACCGCAGCTGCCGCTGTTGCTCGTAAACAACTCGGCAATGCTCTAGCTACTGGGTCCAAGGTCGAGGAAAAATATGCACATGGACGTTGCTTACCACCAAAAGGTTGCGTTAGAACACTCAAAGCACAACCTTCCCTCTCGTGGACATATAACGTGAACGGCTTACCGTAGTCAGGGGTACCTAACACAGGAGCCGAACACAATGAATCACGCAGTTCAGAAAAACTTTTCTGACATTCTTCCGTCCATGGTAAAGGAGTTGAAACATCCTTGCACGTAAGAGCCACCAATGGTTTCGCTAGCAATGAAAAGTTAGGAATCCATTGCCTGCAGTACGACGTGATACCTAGAAAGGCACGTACATCTCTTTGGGTTTTTGGCACAGCCATTCGCGCAATTGCTGCAATTCTCTCTGGGGTCAATCTCCTTCCCTCCTTTGACAATAAGTGACCTAGATAGGTTACTTCTTGACAACAATATTGGAGTTTAGAAGGTGACACCTTATGATTTAACTCACAGAGATGTTGCAGCAACGACACTGTAGCAATTTTGCAAATATCCTGAGTATCAGCAGCCACCAATAAGTCGTCGACGTATTGGATCAAGGCCGCACCAACCGGCAACCTAAATGCATCCAGTTGACCCTTCAAGGCTTGACTGTAAATCGATGGACTTTCACAGTAGCCCTGAGGAGCGCGTTTGAACCGGAAGCTACGTCCACCGAGAGAGAAACCGAAAAGGTCCCTGCTCTCTTCGGCAATCGGGATGCTGAAAAACGCATTTTTCAAGTCAATCACCGAAAACCATGATGCAGAAGCTGGAATCAGAGTCAGTAGCGCCGTGATGTCAGGCACAACAGGAAACTGAGGAACCACAATTTTATTTACCTCCCGTAAATCGATAACAAAGCGATAAACAGGCGGTTTTGAAGAATCAGTACGTTTAAGAATGGGCAGCACAGGGCAGTTGCACACGTTTCCCCGAGTCTCTTCAATAACATCTTTCTCGATCAAATCATAGATGATCGCCAACAGTGCTCGTTCACCATCAAGGGAGATACGATATTGGGGAATACGTGGCAGTCGCACATTAGATTTCAACTGAACAACATAAGGGGAGATATCAAGCAGGCCCACGTCATTCGGACCTGTTGCCCACAAAGATGCAGGAAGAGAACTCAATTCCGGTGGGAGCTTATCGAGGGACAAATACATGGGAGAGACTACCCTCTCTCCTAACGTAAGCTTTACACCCGCAGGAGAACAATACAAAGTTGCGTACAAACGTTTAAGCAAATCCAGGCCCAAAAGATTTTCGCCACAACCCGTGGTTAAAATCAACGGAGCTTCTAGCTCACGTGGCCCGATTTGAAGAGGCAAAGGGCGTGAAACTGGATTGCTAACGGGGGCGCCAGAGAATCCAACGGAAACATTTGTTAAGCCAGACAAAGGTGCGCCAGGGAGTTTCGAATACATGATAGAACTTTTCGCTGCACCAGTGTCCAACAGAAAAGGCTCAACGACGCCCGATGTAGCAACTGCGACGTAAGGCCCTCTCTGATCAACCGGAACTGATACCACTCCCTCTCCTTGTCTTTGGCTGTCCTAGTAATTACTGTCGTCAGTTCCCTGATCGACGTAATAATCGTCTACATTATACTGCGCAGACCGTCCTTGCGATGATCCACGTTGATCGAAACAATTATTAGAATTGGATGAGTTATCTGAGCGATCGTTCTGAGCACCACGGCCTCTACCTCGTGACGTCTGCTGCGAACCACCACGACCTCCTCTAGACGAGTTACCATTGCTACGCTCATTTAAAACAGGACAATTAAACTTAATGTGTCCCTCCTGTCTACAATAAGCACATTGATTGTACCCCAACGAGGATCTTTGGGAGGAGGAGTCGTTACGTGTTTGGGATCTGTTTGATTGCGGCTGTGACCTATTCTGTTGCCAATTATTCTGATTTGACCGCGGAGGATACGCTTGTTGCAACAACACTTTAGTTTTTAGCTCTTTCGTCTTTTTGTCAGCACGGTCAATCTCTTCTTTCTCTCTATTCTCATAGTATTGTGCCGTAGCCAATATCTGAGCCGAAGTAGAAACGGCCCATACACTTTCCGAATTTCTCAATTTATTGCTCAGATCGGGCAACAAATTCGAAACAAATTTATCCACAAACAACCTTTGACCGCCCTCCGTGCCCATATCCTGACCACTATGGTCGATGAATGCTTCCTCGAACCTCGTAAAGAAGTCGGAAACACTCTCATCTTTCTTCTGCTTACAGGCTGACAACTTGTCCCAATTCACCTTCATAGCTGGCATAAGAGTTTTCATTAATGTTATAATTCTTTGAGGGAGAGCAGCAATCAGCTGTTCAGGCTTAGCGCCACCAACTTGCAACCCATCTGCCGCCAAGATGGCCGCCCAATCACCACCTAATTCATTTGCGTGATCTTGCTGGCGAATCTTAGCCCATACCGGTTGCGGTACGACATTGCCAAACAACATGTCGATATCGGCAAGATTCATTATCGTAGCATCTACGAGCTGCGATAATTCTTTGTAATACCCTGCAGGATTTTTGCGAGGGTCAGGCAAAGACTGCTTCACCTGCAACACTTCCGATCTTTTCCATGGGAGATGTATCCATACTCTCTGGAAATGCAGCGGAACAATAGGAATAGCAGTAGCATCGCCTGGCATCCACACTGGTGGAACTTCCCGCATAGGGTATTGGCCAGACTCGTCTGGTTGTTTTTCAATATCCTCAACAAACAATGCATGAGGGATGGGAGCGGGACGAAGAGATAGCAATCGTTCAACAGCACGTCGAACGTTAGTATCCACTATCAGTCCATTTGCGAACTGAAGCTGGAGATCAGACAGAGCGGTGAGCACCTCGTCAGGCGCATCGGCCGCTATTTGATCATAAAGGAACTTACACATTTCATTAAACACATATCTTTGGGTTGGTATATTAAATTGACAGAATGTTTCGAGGACAACACGGGGTGGACTTCTCTGCGGATTTACCATCCAACCCATCGCCATATTATATAGCGCATCGCGTTCTCTGTTTCCAGGAAGCTGACTTCGTCTCTGAGGACCATCAGAACCAGCGGACCCATGAACAGGTCCGAGCGAATGAAAGAAGCTAGCCGCAAGAGGAGAATTGCGACTACGAGTAGAGGGAGAAGAATAAGACACAGGGCTAACAAGAGAAGGAGTAGAAACAGTAGCAACAGCAGGAGTTAACAAAACAGGAGCAGTAGCAGAAGTAGTAGCGGGAACAGGAGTATGTGGAAGCAGAGGAGCAGTAGGAATAGAAACAGACAAAGGAGCAGGAACAGTCGGAAGAACGGGTGCAGGTTGAGGAACAGGCGGAGGAGGAATAGGGGGAAGAACAGGTACGGCAGGGACCACAGGAGCTGCGGTACCCTGTACGTACGGAGGTGGTGACTTCATAAGATAAGACATTAAGGGATCCTCAACTGGCTCTTCCTTCTTTCCCGACTCCGTTGGTAAAGCGGGGTAACATTTATCTATAGTCATATGTTGTAATCGGTCAAACACTTCCTTATCCTTAACCTCCTTATCTCGCTGAAATTGCTCTGCTTTCTTCACTATAGTAGCAACATTATCTCGCTGACTACGTTTATTCTGTCTGATTTCTTTCTGTCGGGCTTCTTTGCGCCACAACCGAAAGGCATCAAACATGGCCGGCCTTGACTTCCTTTCGAACAATTTAATCTCTAGATTATCTAAGATCGGGGCCTCGAAGCTACCATGAGGTGGCCAACGAAGGTCACCGTCTTTTTTCGTATATTTAATCCAGTAATCGTTAAAGGTAACTGGGCCTAGCCCATGCTTACTATAGAGCTCATACGTGGGAGTTCCAACCGGGGGTATCGGACATGAGTCCTCCAATCGGGAATCCATACCACAAGGTCTGAAACAACTAAACAGAGTACTACGACCAGGCATCTTGCACACTAGCCGAGTTTCACAAACTTCAAGGGTTACGGGATTTACCAAGTCCCAGCAAAGAACAAAACCCTCGGTTTTTGGCGGCTGCAGTCGTCAAACAACACAACAAAGTACGCTAGCAAAGTGTCACCGACAAAAACACTCACACAGCGTGTACAACAAAGACACTCGCTAAAGTGTCAACAACCAAGAACTATGGGAGCGACCCACAAATACTTAACTCAAAAATCGATGGCGTCACCAGGAAGGCCCGTCAATCGTCTCGCTATACCAAGGTCTACGCCAGGCGCCAAAACAGGTCTACAGTCAGGGCAGCAGTCCGTCGCAGCCGTCCGGAGGCGGGAATCTTCGCGGGAAAAGTCTTCGGGCCACTTATTTCGACAACAGGATCGATGAAGCGGAGTGCACCTTCCCTCGGAGATTTCACACGAAGTTCCTCACGATCGTCGGGCTTGGACCGGTACCACTGATGCAGCCCCACGTTGGGCGCCAACTGAAGGACTGGGTTCTCTAAGACCCAGCGGTGCCAGGGCACAACACCTGAAACCTTCGTGGGTAACCTGCTCCGGCGTACGAATCACAGAGACACGGGACACTTCCTTTCGACGTCAAAGATTCAAGGTTTATTTGCTGCAGGGAACACAGAGATCACGACAAGTACACAGCGTGCAACTCGGGGAGACTGCTTCAAATTGGTTCTGTTGATCGCTCCTTTTATACAGTTTTTACCCATCGGATAACATTGAACACGAAAGTTTACAACCTGGTTCCCACAATTATCCCCCAGAGGGGTCACTTTGGTCACTTTAAACACATGAGGTCCGGAACATAAGTGCGGAAACATTTGGCGGTTCCCAACTGTAAAAACCATCTTCCCACCATTAGCAAATTCCAATCAGCAGTAAAACAGATCGAAATAGGAACAAGGACAGGTGCAGAGGAAGACGGAGACAGTGGGGAGATCGGAAAGGGTGTAAAAGGGGAGGTAACGGGAAACACGAGATACAGGCATCAAAGGGACGTGCCTAATGAGATGCACGGCTGAGACAATAAGTCCGTGCGGCAAGATGAGCCTCGAGAGGCGCCATCTGCCTTACAGCAGCGACCCCCTCGTCATAAAGACACTTACAAAGAACATGTGTCTTTCCGCAAATATCTTGGGAGTCCCAGGGTCGCGAAGCGGACAACGTCCGTTCGCTGGCTACTTGAGGGCAAGAGACAAAATGGATGCCGTATCTAAGATGGAAACCGTGGGTACAGATGAAAAACCCACATAACAAACGAACGGTTTAAGTTAGCACAGCAAAACTGCGCACACTTACTAAACTCGTCATTTGCGGTTCATAGATACCAGACTCGACCATATTCGTGCGAGTCGAAAACACCACTTACAATCGTCACGGAACCTCAGTACCTATCTCTTTCTCATTCTTTTTCCATTTCCTACCTTTATTATTTCTCCTCTGGAACAGAGTCTAGTAAGGACAAATAAGTCCCATGGCCCAAAAAGAAATGCTGTTTGTCACCACCTTCAACCAGCAGCGCAGACTAATCCCTGGCCACAATGCAACATAATTGCAGAGCAACACAGCGCTCCTGTCAATACTGCCATTGGGGAGCAGTGCGGCGCACTGATCCAGCGCCAGAGGAGCGCCAGAGGAGCGCCGGAGGAGCGCAGGCGGAGCTGAGGGTTTGTGGGCTGAGAGCTGAAAGCTCAAGCAGCAGTGTGCAGCTGTGAACAGGGAGCAGCAAGCAGAGCCAGCGATGCAGAGGAAGGGAGGACACCGAAATCTCTGCCTCTAGCACCGATCCCCCCGTCCTTTAACCTTGCAGCCTTGCAGACCATAGCGCCGCATAAGCAGTTTTCTTTTTCCTCCGGGCACCGGTGGCACAGTGCCAATGGGGACAACACTCTCTTTCCTCCCACAGCAATATCCTGGAAACCTTCATGACTAAGGTTGGGTCAGGCGAGACAGTGCTTTGAGAACAGGAATCCAGTGAATCCAGTCTGTGTTTTGCTACAGCCGGCTGGTGAGGAGTGAGGAACTGTGCGGAGGGCGAGCAGCGGCTGTGCACCAGCATTGGCCGAGGCTTCCCCGTGCCATAGCAGTGCAGCGGCGTTGTAGGGGCGAAGTGCAGTGATGTGCTGTGGCACAGATCCGCAGAACCGAAGGTGTGTGCTGGCGTGGCGTGGAACGAACAGAGGCCTAGACTGGGAGTCTAGATCAAAAGAAGTAAAGGAGGAAGCAAAGAAGCAAAGGAGCAAGGAGTAAAACGGCGGAAGGCACGATCTGCACGCCGACAGCCAGCGGCCTCCACAAAAGTTCCTCATCACCCTATGCTTTGCTAAGCTCGCCCCGTGGCAGGGGGTGGCCTCAAGGGCCTTCAAGCATTGAGTGCCAGAACAAAGGGGCTGTGCTTGGTTCTTCTCATGGCGCACCAAGTGGGGGCCCTGTGAGCAGGAAGGAGCAGTAAGGTGGGTGGCCCCTGCTGACTTGCCGTTTGCTGCTTTCTTGCCGGTTGCTCTTGCTGCCTCGTTGTCCCCGGGGGGCCTTCACACACGATTGTGAGCAGCCGAGTGGGGGAATAAGACGACGCCACAGACAAGTCTACTAAGGACACCTAAGGCAAGCAACTAAAGTAAGATTTCAAAGCACTCAAACCAAGTACTATCAGCACTGTAAACACGGTTAGCATAAGTAGCACAAGCGGCGTAAGCAGCATAAGCTACACAATCTGCAGCAGCCTACAAAGCCTCTAAAAGGCCTAAGGAAAAACAGCTTAAACATTCAATCACCTAAACAGCTTGAAACAGCTTGAAAGGACCCACAGTACCGGAAGCATGAGATCGGGGCGCGTGTGTGGGGGGCCCAAATCTGCTACTAGAGCAAGTAATACTAGCAGTGGCTCTAACAATACAACGAAACGGAAAAGGAAGCTGAAAACACCTGAAGGTACAAAGGGAGAAGCGCAGGTTAAGACCAGACTGGCATTGCAGAAAGACAGTACTATAATTGAAATATCACAAAGTAGTCGGTGACCAAAGTGTCAAAATGTCGCCTATTTCAGCCTAAAATCAATACCAAATTCTGCTTTTCAAAAAATGCAGACCACACCCTACTTTTATGCCCTATGGCTTTGCGGGCCTTCCAACACCACTCCTGCCTTCCCGCCAAGAGGATAGACGTAAGGAGGAGGGCACTGAATAGTTTATTGCCCAAGTAGGAAAGGGGGAAAGGCAAGGGTCGGACAGTTCAACAACAACTCCACATGGCCCTGTAGTCACCGCAAATTGGAATCTCAAGACCCCGGAGAAAGAGCACACTGAATTGCTCTCAGAGGCTTCATAAACTGCCACACAAGACGGGGGAAATAAAACCAAGACCAATGGTGCAAGGGAAGAACAAGCAAACTACACTGAAGCCTCAGGCAACTACAACCCCGCAAACGCACATAACTTCATTAAGGTTTCAATGCCTAGGCCTATTAACCAACACAAAAACGACAGGGGAAACTGCGTATTATTAGAGTCACGAAGCATCTGCCAGTTAGACAATCCAACAGCAAACCCTCGGTTAGGAACTAATTCCGACCCTCCAAAGGGTAACTTGGTAGTTAATACAGGAGACTTGAAGGCAACAGGGGGATTAGCCGTAAACCCAAGGGACAAGCTGGGCCCAGAACATGAAGTATGTTCTGTTGTAACACACCCACAACGCGAACTGGCGATACCTCAAACCAGCATGCTGGATGAACTAGAAGAACCGGATCAACACTCTTACCTAGACAAGGATGAGTGGTAGGCACTCCTGGCAGCCTATCAGGGGGACACGCACAAGAGCGAACCCCCAGATAATCCTAAAACAAACGGTAGCAAGAGGGCAGCGGGGTAGCATGAGCCACCCACTCTCACACCCGGGGAACCTGGAGCCAACCAAGGAGGTAACCTAAAAGGAGGTAACCTAAGAACAGAAATTGGCAGCAAAACTAGCAAAACTAGCAGTGAGGCCGCTGACCTCAAAGAGGTTGTGCAAGGAACTGACCATGGGGATGCTTGGGCAAGCTTGCTTAAAACTGTGCAACTCCTGGTAGAGGCCCTCCAATATCAGACCGACAAAATGGAAATGCAATTAACCCTCTTGAACACCCTGGCTGTCTACGTGGTATCAATCAATGGCAAGCTGGGAAATCTGAATATGATGATACAGAGCACTCAGTACCGCACAACAGTCAATCATCAAACTTGTGGGTGCAGCCCAATTGTGGACAAACTAGCAACCCTTCCAGCAATGGTGACAGATTTTTGTGCCCAAGTCAAAAAGGTATCAAAGAATGCACACACACAGCATACTAAAGAGCAAACTCTGTCTGGACACTTGGAAGACGTAGTAACTTACGAGCCTGTGCATGCCAACAATGAGCGAACACCAACTCCAACTAAACAACCGGAAATCAACATTACAAAAGACAACAGCACAAAAATCAGAGCACTGTCTCCTAGCCATAGCTACACGCTACAACAGGCAGAGGCAGCCAAAGGGGAACTGATGAAATTAAACGCAAAACAAAGACGTGCACAAAAACGGAAAAGTCGAATTTAGAAACAAAGCTCCATGAGTAACTGTTTCCTATGGCTATTTGGGGCACCAGCAGCACAAGAAGGGACAAAGAAACAGCCCACCGGGACATCATCAGTGCATGAAAGGATAACGGAACAGAATAATTCCAAATTAGAAGCTATTATCATTAAGAGCACTTCAAATATGTCTAGTTCCCAGGACTATCCTAACAGAAAGCAAGAAACCAGTTCACCTGTGGTAGCACGGGAGGAGGCTGGAGCCAACCTAGTTGGAAACTCTATTGTATACCAAAGTAATACTAGAACTGAAGGAGAAAAAGGGATGAGAACCCAAACCACAATGACAAACCAGGATTCCGGACACTTCGACAACCCTCGAGCTCCACTTACACACGATAACACCGCCGTGGGGAGGAACACAAATCAGGGGAATCTGGACACCCCCCTCAGCGTACATACAGCCAAAAGGGAAGAAGAGAATGCACGGAACAGCCAGCTCCTGTTCACAGACATAACAGCCTCACAACCAACTGCAAAAAACTTTCAGTTACCTCAAAAACAAATTCAAACTAGCCAGAGCCCAAAATGGCATGGAAATTTAGGCCTCACAAAAGGAAACCAAATGGCACAAGGATGTCCACAAAATGAGGTCAGCCGGCCCGTCTTACAAAATCATAAAGACGCCTCCATTTGGGTAGGGGCAAGGGAAACAAATGTGATATGGTTCATACCCGAATATACCTCTAAAGGGAGGCACGACATCTTGAACTGAGGCAACATACTGCGCCTATTATCTGACATAACATCACTGGGAGACATAAAAACTACAGACTTGGAGTCAATAGAATTCATAAACTGCGAGGATATAATGGCAGGTGAAAAAACAAGAGTAACATGGACCTCTCCAATAACAGCATATAAAATACTGTCAGAAAGCGACATCCTAAAGTCCTGGGGGATAACCATTGCTCCATATTTCAAACCAGGATATCCAGATCTGTTAAACCCTGCTCCCCCGAGGGGACCTGAGACGGCTGCCCTTAGACCAACTACATCAGTGCTGAGAGGAGCCACAGGGCACTGTAATACGGACATGAGGCATCATCCAGAGGAACCAAGAAGCTGTAATGATCCTCTCATACTGCAAGCTTGGAAAGAAGACTGAAGATGGATCGCGAGAACCATTAACAACATAAAATATTGATGCGATCCTCACCCACTAAACACAGTAAATAAACAGGGAATAGTACTGATCTGTTCCTGGAATGTAAATGGACTCGCCAACAAACTAGCTGACCTCGACTTTGTCACCTATGTCAGGGCCTTCGACATTGTTGCCCTACAAGAAACATGGGTAACAGACCCTCCTCATCTCCAAAGATTCTTGCGCTTCTATACAAACGACTCCAGAATACGGCCATCTGCAAGGAGGGCTGGTCACATATGTGGCAAATACAATTGTCCATTCTGTTCGCATCTTTGGCCCCACAACACAATCATCACTAGCAGGTATTGCATCCTTCTGGTCAACACCAACAAACAAAAGGGACACCAACATCATGATAATTAACGTGTATATTCCATCGAAATGCAAAACCAAACTAGTAAAGGAAATGCCTAATCTTGCAGAAACATTTATAAGAGAGGGACCTACAACTGACCTCATCCTAACCGGAGACCTAAACCATGATCTAATGGGCTCCTCCTTGGATGAAGAAGTGCTCTTGTAAAATGCAAATTGGAATATTCCGCCGCAAGGGAAACCTCAATCATGCAAACAAACCAAAACTGGACAAACGACCTTGGAGGATTTGGAATATCTCAACTTGAGAGCTCTAAATGGCAGACTGCCTGAAGATAACCCTCCTGTACCCACATACAGCTCCACAAAAACAAGCTCAATTCTGGACTACACTTTTGTCTCACTAGGGCTTTTCTAACAAATTTCATCATTCCAATTGGGCAAAAAAGGCGATAGTGACCATCGGCCTCAAGAAATAGAACTGAGGAAGTCTGAGTAAATCACCTCAAGTCCCGCTTCCACCAAGGCACAGACTGCAGACTGCAGGGTCAAGCATGCCAAAATGAAGCACTGAGCCATACAACACCTAAGCCCTGGGCCAAAAACAACCCTGCTGACTCTGGGAAACCAAGGTCAGACTTACCAACTGAGGACATCCGAACTAATCATATAGGAGTCATCAAACGGCAGATTGGAAAAGGGAGAAGAGAAGGCACTCTTGGCAAAATGGAATACCTCCAGTACTATACAAACTGGAGGCAATCTTCTGGGCAGAAGCACTGGGCCCACTCTTCGGATAAATTAGAACGTTGAACGTTGAATGCCCTGCCTAGTTCTTGGAGAGGGTCAATCATTTCACCAATCTATAAATCCGGTGAGAAGTCGGAACCAAAAAACGATCGAATGGTGGCACTATTAGATAACGAAGCTAAATCTTTTGCCGGCCTGTTGCTGGAGGAACTTCAGGCATGGGTGGAAGAAAAATCTGCAATTCCCCTACAACAGACTGGCTTCGCAAAATCGGTCGGGACAATGACTAACATTTCAAGCATTGCTATGCTTGTGGACAAGGCTGAGGCCACACGGTCGACTTTACATCTATGCTCTATTGATTATAAAGCTGCCTTTGACCACGTAAACCGCACCAGACTCTGGTCTAAATTGCACAACTGGGGGCTGCCTCAGCCTTTTTCTCAAACTAATAATACATTTTCACACAAATACGTGACTACACTACAGGTGAAGCTGGGCAACGGCACTCACCTGTTGAGGCATATACCCATGGAAAAAGGACTGAAACAGGGTTGTGTCTTAGCACCCACTCTTTTTAATCTGTATATTGCTGACCTAGTCCCGTTGCTAACTAGCTGCAACTCACACGCCCTGAAACTAGGAGTCACCTTACTTCCCTGTCTCTATGGGGATGACATAGTCCTGATTAGCAAAACAAATGTAGGGCTACAACATCTTTTAAACACAAAGTGGGATTTCTCCCAAGCTAATGACCTAACTATCAATTTGGACAAAACAAGAACAATGACAGTTGGGAAAAAAAGGCCACAAACCGCTGCCTAGTTCTGGGGAGAAACTAGAATAGAGGACAAAACCGAATACAAACATTTAGGTGTGAATTTGGACACTGGAGGCCGTTTTGTGGCACAGAAGAACAGCATAAGGCACAAAGGTCTAGCACTAGCAATCTCCCTAAAAACATTAAACTCTAAACTAACTGGCCTATCGATCCTGCCGCTCGTGAAGGTGGTTCAGGCAAAACTTTTGCCAGCAATCACCTACGGTAGCGAGGTACAGAAAGGCAGGGACTCGAACACACTCAATGCCACAGTAACAGCAGCATATAGGGTTATTTTTGGGCTGCAGAAATATACTTCACCTGCGCAAATCAGACTTGAATTTGGCGTTTTGAAACAATCACTTGCTAGAGAAGGGGCTTTTATAATTGCATGGGACAAAGTGTGAAAAGCCGAACAGGGTACGCTAAATGAACAGCTGTGGAAGGAGTTACAATTGCACCCCACACTACCAGCTGCAGAATATCTATAGAGCAGTCTACACAAAATGCAGCTAAACCAACTTTGGGAAATACCGACAACTACCCCAACTCTCAAATAATTTGTGTGGAAGACAGTGAAACTCCTCTCATGGCTGGAGGATAAGGACGCTCTCTCAAAGAGAGCCAACGGTTGGATGACCCTGAACACATATATGAAACCGGGCGCTCAAGCCTACTTCAACCTGGGATACAATAAAAACATAAAAATTGCCTTTATGAAATATTGATTTGGATTGCTCCCCTGCGCCCAGCATCTCCCTCCCTGGCTTCGCAACAAAGCAGGCTCTATGTGCCGCTTATGTGGATCGGATCAAGAAGACATGATGCATGTACTATGCTCCTGTAAAGAACTTACAACAGCACAAAATAAATTTCTGAAACATCCTTTCAATCAACGAGAGATTCGCACCAGGAGGCAAGCTCTGCTGGCATGCTTTGTACCCAGTGATCCACAATTGAACTGCAGAACAGTAAAATATTAGAGATTATGCAGTAGCAAAATGCCAGAAATGCAGACAATAGGAACCTAGTCAGATAAAATATGTGCAAACGTGCAGGGGTCTGAGGACAATTCGAACACATAATTCAAGTTGGCAAAACTAACTAGATATTTATTTTACTATATTTGCACAAAATTAGAAAGCTCTTTTAGCACGGTTTTTAGATATAAGAGTTTTTATATATGTATGTGATAGTTTTTAATTAAACATATTTTTTGTACTGCAGCGGTTTTAACTAAATATGCAAATAAACTACTTGACTTGACTTGAATTAGAAGGAAGACAAACGAAATGGCAATCAAAAATCACATAGGCTACATTGATCTATTAAAATAAGTTCAAAAATGGATGTTGAGGGAGACGAACTGTTCCAAATGCACATTTCTGCACCTGAAAGATCTAGGGGCATATTATCAAGGGGGTTTATCTCCGCTTTTTTGGCTTTAAAAGCCAAGAAAGCGGAGATAAAATTATCTCCCTATTACCAAGCTGTCGCTAACACCAGTTAGTGACAGCTAATAGGAGATAGCAACCATCTTGGGCCCCGCTTTGCATGTCAGTGATATCTATCACTAATGACATGCAAAGTGGGCGTGCCAAGATGTTAGCGACTGGAAACAGTCCCTAACATCGCTATCTCCTATTACCAACTTTTGGAGATATTCGCGCTAAGCGCGAATATCTCCAAAAGCTAACACCTGCCCTGAGCAGTTCTTAGCCATGTTATCCAATGGGAGGTGGATAACATGGCTAAGAGCATTTGCTCGATAATGCATGAATATCGCTGACTTTTCAGCGATATTCATGCATTGCGGCCGTTTTTTATCGCATTTGCGATAAACCTTGCTAATAGCAAGGTTTATCTGCGATAAAAATCGCCGATGTGCGGCGATAATTTTTGTCTCTAAACAAGTTAGAGACAAAAATTATCGCTAGTTGTTGGTAATATGCCCCCTAGATTTTTGACTTATCGGCATCTAGCTACAGCGGACAGCTTTCCAGATGTTAATGTGATAAGCACAGTGATGGGGCATGGCATGGATGGTTATACTTTGACATTGATTTAACATTATGGTTTTGATGATGCAGTTAAAAAGTTTCTTTCGGTACACATCGATGGCTTGCAGTTCTACATGCTACACACTCCAAGTTTCCAAACAACTGATGACGACGCACCCGTATGCCGTCTCTTAACACTGCTTAAAATTTTTTTGATGTTAATCTTCACGTGAAATCTGGCAAACAGCCATAGCCCATACTTCTTAAATTCAAGTTGAAGCTCCGTGTCGGACACCTTTGCCACACGCCATTGTGGTTCCCGCACTCATATGGGACATTCTTGCCATATGCCACTGCTGTTTCCGTGCCCATAAAAGATCCACCTGAGGATTCAAGGGAGTTTTTCCTGCATAGAAAAACACCGTCCTGATGATGGTCTATCTGACGACTGCTACCTAGACCGAAACGTCGACACTCCATCATCTCCTATTACGTTGCTCTGTCACTAATTCGCAACCTCTTTTTATTAATTAATTTTGGTTGTGTCTTTAAATATCTGGAGTTGATGTTCCTAGTTATGAACTGTAGTGAAAATTTGATTGATCTCTGTTCATGACCTTTTTGCTTTACTTCATTTGTATTTGTCTCCCTACTTTTGTTGCAGTATAAAGAATTTTTTGAACACTGAATACGATTCTTGCTCTATATGTTCCTTTTGCCTTCCACTAATATATTTGTTACAGTTGATATAAGACGGTTATCCTGTGGATACATAAGAGTGCGTTACATATGTACAACTCGTTAATGAATTTAAATCTGTTTCAAATAAGTCCCTTGTAGCACCCCTTGACTTAAACACACTCCAAGGGGCATATTAGCAAGGGCTGGCGATATAATGATCGCTGCTTTAGCGTCCGTTTTTGGGCGATAAGCGGCGATAATTATATCGCAATATCATCAAGGACATGCTAGCGCGTGTTTCTTTGATGTAGAGCCCGTTTTTTCACAGCCTCTCATCGCTAATTAGATGCAAAGAAGGCGTGGCCGTGAAAACAACACATGAAAATATCGCCAAGGTAGCTTTGCGATATTAACAAGGAGGTGCAGCGATAAAAAAAATCACGCTACCTCGGTCTTAACACTGAAATTTAATGTCTGTTAAATTCCAGTCTAAGGCATACTAATAATGGTAGGTGGATTATGCTGATACAACCACAGGGTCGTATCAGCAAGGTTATCGCTGTTTTCCATCTAACATCGCTGGATAACCAGCGATGTTCTATGCTAAACACCGCTATCGCTGAAATATTATCGCCATAGCGCTATGCACTGTAAATATAGCGTTATCATGGCGATAATTTCCAGCGATACCCGGCGATAATATTTTTATCGCAATGTGGGGCAGGCCCTTGTTAATATGCCCCCAAATCCTTTCTGCTGAAGGCGGTGCTCCCAGGGTAAGGCTCCATAGAGCAGTTCACACAGTGCAAGCCACACGCCTTGTTGTGCCAGTTCTTGATGAAGGGTACCGGTGGGGGCCAAGTCTTGGGCGAGCACCTCCTGTGCTGCAAGACTGATTTACAAAGAGCAAATAGGTTTCCGTGATGATGTGCTTTTTCTTAGCTCTTTCGGAACGGCGATGTATAATTGTTCAAGAAAGTAGGCTTGGGCTCCGCTTTATGGTCTCGCCTTTGAAATGAGAAGAGAGTAAACACCTAATGTCCGAAAATTCTTTTGTTATGGTTGTGCTTTACTGCAGATAAAATCTGAATAAACTAAGAACTCTGCTGATGTCAAGTGAAGTTCACGTTCTATAAAGTACGGGTTCATTATTAATTGAGGAGAACCTGAGCAAAGGATCTTGCGGGCGTGTTTGTTTATGTATGAGTGCGCGTGACTGGTGTGCCTGAGACTCATTTCAAGTTTAAGGACAATCCCCTGTCGCAGGTCCTCGGGTCCTGAGTCTCCTGGTCAGCTCTCTTCGGGGACTTGGACCGCTAGTCAGCCTCAGCTGTGGTCGAGCAGTCCCTGCCAGGTGTGAGTCATTCTCTCCAGGCACGAGCTGCTAAGGAAGGAGGAGGGGTCAGTGAACAGGTAGAACAGGACGAAGGGAGGGCGGTCGCTGAAAGCAGAGACACCCGGGAAAAATCTGAGGGAAAGTAGACACCATAGGTTCGACACAGAGAACAGGCAAGAGGAGCATTTAAATACGAGAAACACTAAGGGAGAGAAGGGCTAAAGAGGCGGAGAGGTTAACAATTCTGAAAAAGAGAGACACAAAGAATCAAGGGAAAGAAGAGGAGAAATAGGAGAAAGATAGACGAGAAAGTGATACGCAGGAATAGATGAAAAGAAGAGCGTGACGGAAAGACAAGTGCCTTAAAAACGGAACGGGACCCGAAGTAAAAAGAAGAGTCGGAAAAAAGGGACCAGGAGAGAAGCTAGAAGGGCAAGAAAGAAACGGGAAAGAGAAGCTGATAAAAGAGAGACAGAAAGAAGAGAGAGACGGAGACAAATGAAGACTGACACCAGATAACACAGAGTGGGAAATTGTGATGTAAGAAAGGTGAACACAATCGCAATTAAAGTGAGAAAAGAAAATTTAAAAGGAAGACAAAAGAAAAGTGAAGGGAGGGAAGGCACAAGGAACTTATGAATGTAATGGCAAATGAATAAAGAGAACGGGAGAATAGAGGACAGCAAAAAGTGAGGAGAAGAAAAGTGAAAGCTGGGACGTATCAAAGAAAGAAAGACAGAAGAGGAGAAAACAGAGTAAAAAAGAAGGGTGGGAAGCGAGGAGCAGCTCAGCAATGAGAGCTTGAGATCTACTAAGAGAGTGAAAAAGAGGATGACCAAGTATTGCGGAGAAAGAAGAGTCTAACAGAGAGAGCGAAAGATCCCCGACAGAGAGTGGTGTTGAAGCCTTAATTACAGTCGTATTCTCGATTTATCTGCAGTGGGCCCTGCCAGCGCTGTCAGCATGCTAAGGCGCCTAAGTACATCCTGCTGCAGGTAAGTCGGACGTGGATATGATTCTAATCACCAAGCTCTGGTGTACTTCTTTTTTTTAAACAAAGTAATTTTTATTTTCATTTATATTGCTTCCCTTTTCAGTGGATGAAGAGAGACAGGCGAATGTGTATAAAGTGACTGTTGAGAATGTTTGTACTGGGCAAATATGTAGGAACGATATTCACAAGGAAGAAGTACAAAAAAACGACAAAGACCAAATAATGAAAAAGAAATAAGTAGAAAAAGAGATAAGGTAATGGTTAAAATCAAGCAAGAAAATAAGACAATGCAAGAAATAAAACAAGAACGAGAGAGAAAAGGGAAGAATAAAAAATGGGGTGGATAAGAAAGATAGAGTACATGATAAGATGAAAGCCAGAAAAAGAGGTCCAGGGAAAGATTACGAGAAAAGTGAAAGCAAGTAAGAGCAAAGGAGATAAAAATTAAACGTCAGAGAAAAATAAGTTGACTAAAACCAAGAGATTGAAAAAGATCGATAGTAAGTGCAAGAGAAAGAAAAATGGAAGGGCAAAAGGATAAGAGACAAAAAGATAGAACGAGACACACAGAATAAGTAAGAGAGCGCGTGTAAGAAAGGGCCAATGTGAGTGAGAAAGAAGACTGAGTGAGACAATGAGAACTGTCAGTCAAAAGGGAACGCAAGAACAGACAGGGAAAATAAGGAAAAAAACATTGAAGGAGGAAAGGAATTGAAACGCAAGAGTAAGAAAATAGAACAAAAGAGAACGGGTGAGCGTAAGGAGAGTGGGCGGACGAGATTGATAAAGAGAGAACAAGAAACAGCGAGGGAAGATACAGTGAAGTAAAAGAGACAACCATAGGAATATAGCTGACGAGTGATTGAACCAAGATAGAGCTCGCTCCCTCTCAATCGTTATACGACGTTAAATTCAGAAATTCATAAAATCCGACTTATGATTCCATCAATGGTGCAGCACCTCATCTGGTTCCCTTCCACGTCACTGATTCAACCACCTCGATGAGGCCTGGTTTGCGCATACCCCGTATCCCCTTCCATCTTCTACCGTGGAGCAGCATCTCAAGATGCTTCCCTCCTCTCACTCCTTCAGAGGCCACCCCCTCCCTACAAGAGCAGGTGACTAGCTGCCTAAACGCATTGTTGTGGTTTTTGTCTCGCAAATGCCCTTTTCTGAACTCGGTGGAATGGAAGCAGGAATTATGCACTTCCACGCGCAGAGAACGATTTTTACCGACATCATCATCACCTGCACCTACAGTAGCTTTCGGGTCCACTTTGAAGGACACCCGTCTCGTTCTTATCACCTCTGCTGTCGCTTCAGAGGATTCCATCCGTAGCACTTGGTCATGTGACCAAGGCTGTGGCGATTACCTTCGTCCTCAGTAAACTGGCGCCCTGTAGCAGTCCGTGCATTGGGCCATGTGAACCACACGTTGCTCACCAGGGCATTCAGGTCATTCCACGAGCCCCATTCTTCCCCATCAGACACCTCTTAAGACACCACCATAGTCTGCCATACCATTCGTCACCACCGATAATGTTACAGGCCACCAAATCCGTAAATGGTGGCACTGGGACCCAGGGGGTTGTGGGCCCCATCGTACACCTAGTTTGCACGTCTGTTACTACTCCCCCACGTCATGGGGGCCCCATTACCCTTGCTCGCAGTAGGGCCCATGTCACCAATGCTATGTCACTAAGGCGCCCTTCATGTTTAGTTTTTGAATGAAGAATTGAGGCCATTCACTTCAGAATAGCCCTAAGACAGTACCACTCGCTCGCGGCAAACAGAATATCACCCCTAGGCTCGAGAGCGCTTTGACTCAGCACCACCGGCATAAATTGGAATTTAATGTACATGTTCCCATTGAATTATTTATATATGGACTGTTTTCTACCGCAAAGGCTTTTTTTCTCATACATACCGCTCTACGTAGGCAATGGTAAAGGGGAAATTCTGTGAATGATGTCACAGCACATCCTAAAACCGAAGCAACCATCATCTGGCAGAGATAATCAGGAATAACTAGTGTTGGTGATTGTTAGGGATGCAGCATAGTGCAAGATTACTCTTTACACCGGAAGGCCCCTTGAAGAAGTTCTGTTCAAGGTGTTCACAACAGTTACACATTATACAGACTGTTCTCCCCTCCACAAGATCTTGATCTACAGTGGCAATCTATTAGACATTAACAAGGGCTGAATGTCAGAAATATGAGTTCAAGTACATTCCAATAGTTAAGCTGCCACCAGACTCTTTAAAAAAAAAAAAAAGTATTGAATAGAGCAAAAGGTAAACCAAAGGTACAAAACATGTTATACTTTAGATTTCAATAATCACACATTTCCAATAAATTTCTTAAATAACAAACAAGAGATAAAAAAAAGTTAAAAAAGATATACAAAGATAAAAGGGAGGTTCATCGAGATAGAAAAAATCAGCCTACTGCAACGTTGAAATTTCCAGGACATTATGTACAAAATATGTAATTTATAAAGTGCATCTGCAAAAACGTGCAAAACTGCAATAAAGTGCTAGTGCAAAAGTGCCAGAAGTACAGAAAAGTACTATCTTAAAAAGTGCATAGTGCAATCTGATATAAGAAAAAAGTGCTAGTAAATGTCGATGTACTGGAAAACAGATAAAAAGGCTATTAAAAAAATCATCTCCTCTCAATTTTTCTTCACAAATCATCCTCCCTTAATTACTTCTAGAGTCTCAAAATATTTCCAATTCCTCTCAAATCTCCCAATGGCTCCCACTCTACCAGCATAAGCCTTTTCAAAAAAACATGTTCTCCTCATTTTGTTGAACCATTTTAAGTGTGATGGGATCTCGCTAGACTTCCAGGTTTGAAGTATTAACACCATCGATGCTAGTGTTATTTTCCTCCTGTGCTGACTTTGGATTATTTCCATTGTTCATGACGAGCTCAGCTCGTCATGAGTGTATGGAGGTGTACACCATGACGAGCTGAGCTCGTCATGAGCGTCGAAGGAGTTAAGGAACGAGCTAACCAGCGAGTCAGAAAAGACATCCTTTTATAGTTGGCAGCACGCAAAGATCTATTCCCCAACTGACAAATGACCTCCCAATCCTTTGTGGAAAAGTTACATTGTGTAGCAAGATTTATTTTCTCAAGATGTCTGTCTACTAATACATTTTGATTTGAGCAATGAAGCATCTTATACCAATATCCGATACCTTTACTCATCCCACCATACAGGGCTGTTAGTATAATATTAGGAGGATTAAACAGGCCACTTATCTCTTTTCTAATAAAATAGAAGATCTGCATAGTGGAGAAGTGTGGCTCACTGGTTGGAGCAGGCAGACCCTGAAGCAGAGGTCAGACCCGGGACCAGGGTTCAATTCCCGACGCTGCAGGGTCTTGAGCTCAAATGTCCACGGACTCGATAATTCTCGCTTCGGTGCCTGACCAAACCATGGGTTCACACTCTGCAACTCTGGGCATTAAGCTTGCTTAATCTCCACAACGGCCCCCCGCGGCGGGATGCCTGGCTTTCACCTTGGGGATGCCCTGTAGGGGCTATCTCACAGGGAAAAGCCTGGACGGGTTCCCAAGGCAAGCGCTTAGAGACCCCTGGGTGATAAGCGCTATATAAATCCAATATACAATACAATACAATACAATACAATACTATATTCAAAAAGGGTCGGGCGCAATGGACCATTTATTCTAGCGGCTACCTCCTGCCAACTAATTACCCTGTATTGGACTACCAAATGTCTTAACTCTCGGAACCCACAAAGATCCCAGGTTTTAATATGATTCAAACTTAGTGGGAGGCCTCTTTGAGTACATTCTAATAAACTTAGATAATGAGAACCATCAGTACCATGTTTTCTGAAAAGGAGCGACTTTCTTGAGGCGTATTCTCTTAATGTTTTATATCTTAAACTCTTTCGGAGCTTTGCGATTTTTATAAAAACTGGAATTTGGGAACCTGCCTCTTGTAACATTCTTGTAAGAAAAAAATTATCTCTTGTTTGATTACTCCTCAATAATCCTGCCAATATGTCGAAAAATGCCGCTTCATAATAGGTCCTTAAATGGGGTAGGGCTAAACCTCCTTGTTCAGCTGGGAGTTGTAATACTGGAAGTTTAACTCTTGAAGCTTTGTTGCCCCATAAAAAACCTCTCAGCATTATTTCGAGTTCTTTAAAAAAAGCTAAATTAATGGGCACGTTATTTATTTATTTTTTAAACTTATAAAGCGCAACAAATACCACGAATGGTGTCTCGGCGCTGGGCAGACAGAGAGGCACCTCCTGTGCATTATTGGATGAATAGCCATGTTTTCACTTGCTTTCTGAAAATCATCAGTGAGGAACTGCTTTTTATATGGTGGGGCAAGGTATTCCAGAGCTTCGAGGCGGCTACCAGGAAGCGTCTGTCTCCCCATGTAACCGTTCTCACCCGTTGAATGCATAGAGATGCGGATGAGGCATATCTTAAAGCTCTATTAGGGACATACACCAACAGTGATTCCCTAAAAAAGTCAGGTCCTAGGCTGTTCAATGCTTTATAGATGATACATAAAGCCTTAAATTTGGTTCTCTTTTTTACTGGGAGCCAGTGAAGTTGGTAAACAATAGGAGAGATGGATGCGAACTTGGGAGTTTTGGTCAGAATTCGTGCAGCAGCGTTCTGCACCATTTGTAATTTTCTAAAAACCTGCTCCTGGGCATTCAACAGAAGCCCATTACAATAATCCACCTTGGATAACACCAAGGAGGACATAAGGGTTTTCCCCGCAGACAGGGGAAGGAAAGGTAACAACTTTTTCACTTTTCGTAACGTGAAAAAGGAAGAGGAGACCACCGCATTAGCATGACTGATGAAACTTAGTTTGTTGTCAAACAACACTCCCAGGTTTCTAACCTTTGAAACTGGGGTGGGTGGGTTGCCCATTTCTGGTGGCCACCAGACCGGGGACCAAGATGGTTTTAGGTTTCCAAACACCATTACCTCGGTCTTATCGGTGTTTAATTTTAGACAATTACTGTCCATCCAGTGACTAATGGCTCTCATCCCTGACTGAAAGTTGGCTGCCACCTCACTCCCATTTTTATGCACTGCTAGCACCAACTGAGTATCGTCGGCATACAAAGTCAGTCCTATTCCATGGGTTTTAATGACCCTCGCCAAGTCCGACACATAGATGTTGAAGAGTGTCGGACTTAGCGAGGATCCCTGGGGGACTCCGCAGGGCAGTACAAACGTTGGTGGATAGAAGCTCCCCATCTTTACCGACTGTTCTCTGTTAGACAGGAAAGAAGCCAGGAGCTCCGCAGCTTTGCCCTGTATGGAAGCCTTTATGAGCGCCGTCTCCGTTCCATGGCCTCTCCTAAACCCGAACTGAGTGTTGTCTAGCAGGTTATTATAGTCAATGTAGTTGGCCAGCTGTTTATTTATAACTTTTTCAAGTATTTTAGAAGGAAATGGGAGCGCTGCTATAGGGCGATAACTTTTTAATTCCAAGGTGTTAAGGGTGGGTTTCTTTAGAAGTGGCTTTATTATAGCTGTTTTCCATCTTTGAGGATAGTTTCCTGATTCGCAGATGGTACTGCAGATGTTTTCCAAGATTGGAGCTACCACATCAGTTGTTGATTTTATGATGGTCGGTGGGCAGGGATCCAGGGGGGAACCCGACATTGTAATTTTAATGAGATCTTTTATTTTTGACAGTGATGGGGGGAGGAATTCATTCAAAGAGGAGGATGTGAGATGTGTGTTCTTAAGGCTTTCTGATGATTCCCCTGTCATGTTGTTGTTAAATTTATCAAAGATTTCTGTGACCTTGGTCCTGAAAAAATCAGCCATTTGATTGCAGAAATCTTGGGTGGTATCTGTAGTATTAGCTGTTGGTATGTTTGTTAATGTTGTCACTACCTGGTATAATTGCTTACTGGAGTTCTGGGCCTTTTCTATCTGTTCACAAAAGTATTTACTCTTTTCCAGTCTTAACAGCTTCCTGTAGCCTGATAGTGCTTGTTTGTACCTTTCTTTATCGTTATTATCATAATTAACTCACCAACATCTTTCTAGATTGCGGCATTTCTGTCTCTCCAATCTTAAAGGTTCAGAGAACCAAGGGGCTGATGGTGTTGCGCGATTTGGACACATTTTCTTTAAAGGCGCTACCTGATTAAAGGTGTCTGTGAGCCATTGGTTGTAGTTATTTGCTGCTAATTGGGAATCTAACGCTTTAGATGGTTTGTTGTTTTCTAGTTTCTCAGATAGTGTTTTTATATCTATATTTTTCCAGTCCCTGCACATCCTAAGTTGCCTTTTAGCCAAGTGTTGATTTTTGTGTTTTTTAACACAGATATAAAAGACCACCACTGCGTGATCTGACCATACAATTGGAACAACAGTAGGGGGAGTAATGGCCGGGTTATTCGTAAATAGGCCATCAAGAACATGACCTGCTTTGTGCGTGGCTGTAGTAACTAACTGGTTTAGCCCAGCTGCCTTAAGATCCTCAATAAGGCTCAATGTATCTTTGTCTGTTATTTTTTCTAAATGAAAATTAAAATCTCCAAGTATTGTAAAATCGGTGGCTTCTACCGAGCAAGGGCAGCACCGACATCTTAATCAATGACACCCTACCTATAATTGATAATGGAAGAAGAAGCCATTGATATAAAAGGTTCCGAATTTTGTTCTTCATTCTGATATAATTCATAGAATAAAGCATATCATATTTGGTGGTCACATATATGCCCAGGTATCTGATTGGGTCGCTTCTTGCCGCTTGGGCCTGCAGATCGACAGGGAGAAAATGAAGATCAGTGTTTAATGCAAGGACCTCAGTTTTTTTTGCATTTATTTTATAACCCCCTATCTTTTCATAATTATTAAACTCTCTCATTAGATTTTCAATATTTTCTTTTATGGGTAATAAATATAAAATAATATCATCCGCAAACAATTTTAATTTAGACATACCGACGACAGGGGGCTGAATAGCCACGTTGTCCCTAATCTTAACTACTAAAGGTTCAATAAAGAAAGTAAAGAGCAACTGGGACAACGGGCAGCCCTGCCTTGTGCCCCTGTTTACCTTGATCTTACCAGCCTGTTTAGCGTTGATTATTACTTGGGCTGATGCTCCCTCATTGATGTTATGAAGCATCTTGATAATTGAGGATGGGAAACCAAATTGACCGAGAGAGTAGAATAGTGCTGCCCAATTCACCAAGTCAAACGCTTTTTCCGCGTCCATCATCAATATACAGGCTGGGATCAAATTAACATTAAAATAGTCCAATGCCTGGATTAAGAACTCGGTGAGCTGCCACCAGGCTCCACGAGGCAATTAGAAAAAAAATGCCACAATCTGAAAGAAGAACAGCAATGACAATTTTGCTTTACAATAGAAATCTGAGCAAATATTGTGTGTGGTGAGAGACACTGAGAAGACAAAATGAAAAGGTTTATGAGATACGGACTGTAGGGCGTTCGTACCTGTGAGGGTGGTGGATGGGGTTCAGGAGGACTCAGGTGGCATGTGTGTGGGTCGTATTACCTGAAGAGTAGAGGTGAAGCTAATGAACTGACAAAATGCTACAGGAGATGCTGGGGGCAAACTTACACTTCAGGCTTACCAAAAGATTCCACCACATCCTGCCTCTGGGAGCATGTCTCCTGTTTTACCGCCTTGGAACAAATGTATATATTAATTTGTTTGTATACCGCACACTGCATTACCAAATTACCACTAAAGCACTCGGGATGGGGCGGGGGGTTAGCTTGATTACGTGTGATCATAATTGGATTGAAAGCAGCAAGTAACACGTAGCTCTGCATAGGCCCTAATGAATATGAGTTGCACGGTACTGGTGGAGTGCAAACTCCACACCAGTGAACACCGGTACCACGCAGAACCCCCCAGCGTTTACTATGCAATTACAAGCTAACTCCCATTGAATGAGGAGTAACTATGCAGATCAGGTTTTTCGTTTCTCTCATTGAAATGAAAATAAGAATGCCAATGTCGGGGAGTGTGGGAAGGGTGTCAGGGAAGAGGGCAACCTGTGCTCTGGTATTGAGGAGAATTCCATGCTCCGCCCATGCTGGAGGAGGGAGTCGGAGGGGAGCCAGGGTCCATGGCCAGACTGTTCTGTGCATGCAACCAATTCTGCATGTGATTTACTTGGCTGGTAAAATTGGGCCTGATGATCCCACACTGGTGAATTTAATGTGGAGGAACGCCGGACAAGTGCTAATAGGGCCGAGCAGTATCCCACGCAGGGATGTCACTTGCCCCGAGTCACACTTTAGACTCTTGTAGCGGTATAAGAATATTATTGACATGCAATCTGGATGACAATGAACACACAATTTCGGTAGTAGATCGAGAAAATAAGGATCTTAGGGGCATATTAGCAAGGGCTTCATCGCCGGTTTAGCTGCACTTTTTGCCGCTAAAGTGGCGATTTGTTTATTAGCAGTTTAACAGCAGTTAGCAAATGCTGTCAGTGATATTTATCGCTAATGGCATGCAAAGTGGGCGTACCCAAACTGTTAGTGATTGAAAGCAGTCCCTAACACAGCTATCGCCAATTAGCAAGGCAGGCAAAGTGATTAGAAAAATCATGATTATCGCTAAAATCTAACGTCTGCTAAAAACATGACTTACCTGCTTATCCAATGGGAGGTGGATTGTCAGGTTAAATCCCCATTGGCGTTAATGCGTGAATATCGCTGGATTTCCAGTGATATTCACGCATTTCGCCGCAATCGCTGGATATTTTAGCACAATGGAGAAAAACGTTGCTAATAGCATGTTTTCTCCGCTAACATATCCAGCGATAGGCAGCGATGAAAAAAATGTGCTAAGCACGTTTAGAGATGAATATCGCTATTCCTTGCTAATATGCCCCATTGTTATGCCTTAGACTGATTTGTCCATTATATGGGAACCTTGTGTAGATGCATCAAATGTTTGAATTGTGTGATTTAAGTTACTGCAATATAGATGAGGTTTCAGAAGATTCTCTGCCAGCTTCCTTGTCTGACCCTTAGCAAGAACCTGCTTCCCAGGTTTTCTAGATAAGAACAGAAAGACAAAGCACTCCTGTGTAATCCAAAACAATCCACTGTTTTCCATGTTCCATGTGTGTGGGAGGGTATCAACTCCTGATCATGGGTGTATGAAGACATGAAATTGACTGCTCTGCCCCAACCCAAGAGCAGCGTTCCCTCTCTGCACCACAAAATCTCCTCAACGAGAGGAGTTAGTCCAAACTTCACAATTGTTTTTCATATTATTCAAAACCTTCTTATTGTCATCAAAGAGTATGAATAAGGCTCATGTACTGCCAATGGGTATGGTGATGCAATTTATTCCTTCAGAATTTTCCAATTAGTTTTGACTTTGCAGTTAATCATTAAATGATTAATACATTCCAATGCATTTCCAGCTGCAAGCCTTCATCACGGGATAGCAATTCTGAAAAAGAAAAACATATACAGTTTTGGACACTAACCAAACAAATTGTGGATCACGTTAACAATGTAATACATTTTAATGAAAGAAAATAAAATTCCATTATTGAAATGTAGAATTTTATAGCCAACCTAAGGTTGGCAACTCCCCACCAATCATGAAAAGTATAAAATGCAAGTAAATTACACAGCTGTCTTGTGCAGGCATTCATAGAATCAGATGTTGTCGTAATACTTGAGCAATTCCCCTGATGTTATACCAGGTTCGAGATCAAAGAGAAAAATAATCTCAACATGATAAATTAAACTGTACCCCAAAAGCTTCATTACAGTGCTGTAATGCTCAAGACCTGTAAATAAAAAAAAGTACTCCCTGGAATATGTGCTAAACATTTAACTTGTTTGTGTTTTAGCAGGGCCGCTCCCAAAGGGGTCCTAATGGGCCGGCACCATAACAGCTGCCAGGGACCCGGAAAAAACAGTTTGGGCTGCTGCAGTGCGTCTATCAAAGGGGGAGGCTACACAACCCCGGAAGGATGCGCGCCAGAGGTTGAGCGAAAATACCTGGCCAAAAGATGGCCCAGTAATATTTTTTAACCCCCCCAACCATGCCAGGAGGTGACAATGTGGGGCTATAAGCGCACCGCCATCCCAGCAAAACTTACTGTTGGAAGCGGGGGCAGTGCGTTGAACAACTTTTTGCTTTCCCTATAAGGACGCACTTCTAGTGTGAACGCACATTTGGGTAGTGGCCCACGTGCATCTCTAAAGTTGTAAACTGTGCTCCAGATGATTCATGAAAGTGCTTTGCCCAGAAGGACGCAAATCGGATGTCAATACGCATCAGAGGACTAGCCCATGTCCATCCCAAAAGCTGTAAACTGTGCTCCAAAAGATTATTAAAAGTGCTCCAAAAAATAGAAACAGACTGTTCAGAAGCATAAGCTCCCTTCTACTCAAGCTACAAAAATTTAACAAAAAGAAAACCTACAACCGATCCTTCTAAGGAACGGCCCCAAAAATCTGGAACAATCTTCCACCCGAGATCAGATGCAACCCTTTCCACATCCAACTTCAGGAAAGAACTAAAAACTTTGGTGCATATTTGCAATAGGCAGCGATAATTATCGCTGACCTTGTATACCGCTTTATTTTCTATCACTGGAATATTTTGCCAGGCTAGCTTTGTATTAACAACTTTTAGCGCCATGGCGATGAATATTCCAGCGATATCGCCCTTTTCCAGGGAACATCGCTGGTTTTTCAGCGATTTTCAATGTAAAACGGCGATATGCTTGATAATACGACCCTGTGGTCGTATCACATGAATCCACCTCCCATGTTAGGTATGCCTTTGTCAGGAATGTAACAGACGTTAAGTTCCTGCGTTAAGGCATACTTAGCGCATTAAAAAAATTTGCTTCCCTGCGTTGTAAATATCGGTATGCTGCCTTTGCGATATTTACCCATGTTGTTTCCACAGACACGCCTACTTTGCATCTCATTAGCGATGCAAAGTTAGGCGTGCTGGAAATGGGAGCAAAATCGGCGAAACACGCAATAGCGTGTCTTTGCTGATAAGACAATAAAATTATCACCGCTTTTCAGCCAAAAACGGCTGCTAAATCGGCGATAATTTGATATCGGCGCATTGTTAATATGCCCCTTTATTTTTTAACAAATTCCTCTCTCATTGAGGACAATCCTCCCTCTCTGTAAGAACTATCCCTATCCTGCTTATGCCTTGCTGCTTTTGCCACACTCTTGCACATAGAACTCCGGGGTATATTATCAAGGACGGCATTAAAATTATCGCCAGTGTAGCTGCAGAAAACTAGCCCTGGGAGTAGTTCGCAAAGTAGCGCTACGCTTAGCTACGTGAAGTGCACTTCGCGAGCTGCGTAGTACCCTCTTCGGGATGATTGCACAGTGCCGGATGCTTGTCCGCACTGTGCAATCATTGAAAACGGCATCTTGTACAGTGCAAGCTGTCTTTTACTGCCGCTCGAGTAGATTTTTAATCGAGCGGTAGCTTTCTCAATGCGGACTGGTAGTTTCTCATCGCGAGTCGTCGCGAGCATAAGCAACCACTCGCAATGAGAAACCTGCACTCCCCCCGTTGAGAACCTCGCCGGGAGGTTTATTTTCCACGCTCGCGATCGGCAACTTGATATTGCTGATCGCGAATGAGGAGAAAGTCTCACCGGAATGTCATTTTGCTTGCTCGCGGTCGCCAACTTGACGTTGAGGACCGTGAGCAAGTAAAAAATGACCGCTGCACTAGGCTACGCTTGTTTGCACTGTGCTACGTGCAGTTTGTGTAGTGCGAAGTAGCGCACACTTCACAAACTACGTGAGCGTAGCGTAGTGCTTTGCCAAGGGTTACAGAAAACTGCTGCTAACGCAGCAATAATGGGCTTGATAATATGCCCTGGAGAATTCCAATAGAAGCCCATGTTGACACCAGAACATGGACTTCTATTTGAATTCTTAAGGACATATTATCAAGCCCAATATCGCCACTTTAGCTGCAGTTTTCTGGCGCTAAACCGGCAATCATTTTTAACTCCATTCTTGATAATATGCCCCTCTGTTCTGAGTCATTGCTCTTGTGCTTTGCCGTAAATCTACACACAATTCTATCACCAGAAGGACTCTTTCCATATCAGTATGTGCCGATGTTTTAGTTTTCTCACCATTTACTTATGTAACTTACATTGTACTTTGGTAAATTGCCTACCATCTTACAACTTACCTTCTATTGCTATTCATTTAAAGCGCTCTGTTACCCGAAAGGGTCTTGTTCGTGCTATATAAAACTCTCAATAAATAAATAAAATAAATATATCAGAAATTGAAAAGAATCAAAAATACCATGTGGAATGTGTATTAAAAACCTTAACCTGTTGATATTCATAAAAGCTCTGATCTATCAAGTTCACATGCCTAGTTTGTGCAGAAGGACACACAGCAAAAAAATAACACAATTCGGAGTCAGAACCCCTGAGCGCCGTTTGTGTTGTAAACACAAGCCGTTCCAGCGAATAAACACTCGTCATACACCTGGGAATTCTGAAGCTCTGAAGTAAATTGCGGTGTCTTTTCCCTAAAGGACATGGGTCATTGAGAATCGTGCGTCAGAGTGGTGCGCTGCTTGTGTGGTCACACATAAGGCTGTC
The DNA here is from genome assembly GCF_964263255.1 of Lissotriton vulgaris. NCBI lineage: Eukaryota > Metazoa > Chordata > Amphibia > Caudata > Salamandridae > Lissotriton > Lissotriton vulgaris. The sequence continues at coordinate 838,609,100 of NC_141699.1, read as the reverse complement.
TAAAAGGCATACACTTGTGATAATTCTGTAAGTCAAACAGATATAGGATGCAAACACTATTAAATACCATGCTAAAGTGAATTTCCCCATGGTGGTTTTCAGAAAAAGACATCAATAAAACGTAAACAAAAAAGCATAAATAAACTGCCTCAATGTGAACCATCTTGTAAAATAACCTACCTAGGAAGACCATAGTCCCCAGCTGGAAAATGCAGTGTGCATCCCATATGATCTAAATCGGGGAACAAAACTTACTGTTTAGCAAATAGTAGGCTGTATGGGAAGTTTTCCTTGGCTTTTAGAATGGGCGCCATTTTTACATCATTTTATTTGTGTCTGGTGATCGGCATAGGAATAGGACACTACAATCAATCAGGGGCTTAACACAGGCCCCCACAGCCCACACGATGGGGGGGGCCTAGCTCCAAGGGGCCCCCTCGGCACTGCACTCTGGCCGGAGAGCACCTGATTGTGCCCTGAGAGGGCTGCCCTAAGTGCCGTGCAGGGAGCCCCCCTCACTTTTGGTTACGCCAGTGCAATCAATAATTGTTCAACTACCAAAATTCACCACCAAAATGAATTAAATGCGAACTTAATTACTACTTCCAAATCAACGAAAAAGATTCTGTCTTTTAATGCGTGTCGTGATGCTTATGATCACTCTTAACAAAAAGCAAATTAAAGTTAAGTGGTCACCCTGGTAGCCGTCTTATTGCACCCCGTCTTATTGCACCGCGCCCCCAACGCAAGTCGTTGTCACGACTTGCGTTGTAAAAGACGCGTTGTAACAGCACGCGTTGTGACAGTACGCGTCGTAACGTCATACATCCGAGCAGGAACTATGACTGATTTGTCTTTGTTGACGGGAAAAGCCCAGCTCTAAAAAGAAAGAGCATGTGACGTGATCTTGTGAGTGGAGAGTTAGTAGATTTTGACACATAAAAAGAATGTTTTCTAAGTAGATTATCAATCTTATACCCTGGGACTTGAGAAAGGAAATGTAAGATTTCATGAATTTGGCAAAACACCATGGTGCAGAAGACAGTCCAAAGGGGAGAGAAGAAAACTGATAAGTTTCTCCCAGCCTTTGCAACTGGAGGAACTTTCTGTAATTGTGATGAATAGGGATGATAGGGTAGGCATCTTGAAGATTCAAATTAAACATCCAATCGAATTTAAGAAAAGCCTCTAAAAGCTGCAGAATGGTTTACATTTTGAAGTGGCGATAAATGACAAACTGATTGAATTGTTTGAGGTTTATGACTGGTCTCATCTTTTTGTTTTTCTTTTGAACCAAGAAAATCAAGCTTAAAAAAACCAGAAGAATGAAGAAACATGATTTGAATTGCTTGTTTTTATGAAAAAAAAATTATTTCTTGGGAAATTAGCATGGACATTTCAGTTGAGCGCTTGAGAGGAAGTGGAGGGGCAGACTGGTAAGGATTCAAGTAAAGTTCTATAGCATAACTGTTAACGGTGTTAATACCCAAGGGTCAGAAGTGAGTATCTGTCATTTGGTCAGAAAACCTTTAGGTGACCCCCCTACAGAAACTGTGCTAGAAGGAACACTTACATGCAGGGTGTTAAGACCTGTTGTTTCTCTGGTTGTGACCTCTGAAGCCTCTTGACCTTAGAGGATTAATCTGTGGTTGGAAACCTTGATAGTTTGAAGAGTAGAAGCCTCTTTATCTCTGGCTTCTGGGAGATCAGCAAAGCGGTTTCTGCCTCTACTGGTCCAGGCAAAAACACGGACGGAAAAAACTTTCTTGAGGGGCTGTTGTGCTTTATCCAGCAAAGAAAAAGCAGTAGCATATTTACTCAGATCCTCATTGAAAGAGTCGTGGAACAATACACCATTTAGTTTGAGACCAGGATCCATAGATTGACGCGTTTGGGGTCAAGTTTTAGTAAAAGACCTCTGCGACATTTGTGGGTAATAGTGAAATTACCATTCCCCAGAAGACAGAAAGCTCTTTGTACCCACATGGATAATTCTTCAGCGTCAATGTCTGCGTTATCCAACCTGGTTGTCTCAGCAATTTCGAAAGTGCATGCTAAAGGACCAACAATGTCTAACAGCTTATCTTGACAAGTGAACCATGCTTTGTCCATGCCCCTTCGAGGCTGCTCATCAAACTGAGAGAAAATGGTTAGCATATCTGAATCAATTGAAGAGGTAGAGGTAATGTGAAAAGGGAGGGAAGGTCTGGGGCATTCAGACCTTAATTTTGCCCCAGTTTGTTTATCCAATGGTAAACACAGTTTGGAGTCAATGTGTTCTCCCACATGACATGAAGGAAGCCACTCTGTAAAATTGGTGTGATGGATGAGCTTGGGATTGTTCACCTCGAAGAGGGTCAGTGTGTATCCTGTTGTTTATGGAATACACACAATGTGTTAAAATACCCCTCACACACCAAAAGAGCCCTTGGTGTCATGCTTCATCATCGGGGTCTTCCCACCCGGCTGCCGGACGGGGCAATGCTGCGACAAGCGACTACGCTGGAGCACCTTTTAAATGTGGGTGCTATGTGAGTGAATTTGAGTGAGTGTCATTGGGGTCAGGGGTGATGAAAAAGTGATGTTTAAAAAATACCTGGCCTAGTGATAGAAAAAAAAAACTATTTAATAAACACTGGCTGGTATTATTAAAAAAAGGTGGTGTCGGAAAGATTAAGCGGGTTAATGGGCTTACTTTACCAGCCAGTGTTTATTAAATAGTTTTTTCTATCACTAGACCAGGTATTTTTTAAACATTACTTTTTCATGAAGCATGACACCAAGGGCCCTTTTGGTGTGTGAGGGGTATTTTAACACATTGTGTGTATTCCATAAACAACAGGATACACACTGACCCTCTTCGAGGTGGACCTTTCTGATTACTGTTACTTTCGCAAGAGGAGGACGTGCCCACCTCGGTGCCACACAGCACCACCTCTTCCTCCCCCCTTTGATTTCCCTACTGAGTTTGGGATTGAACATGAGGTGATCTTCGATGGCCAAAATTGGATTGGAGAGAAAAGGATCGTGAGGAGGTAATGACGCTTTGTATTTCTTTGTTGGAGGCCTAGACCAGAAGTCTGAAACATTCTCCTCATCTGAATTATTGTCGTTATCCAAATCCCCAATGTCATCATCTGTGTCTTAGATATTGGAAATAACAATTTTGGAATTACTGTTCTCAATTTTTTTTGTTTTTAGGTCTCACTAAGCAAATGCGCTTGCACATTGCTGGCGAGATTATAGTAGGAGAAAAGAAAAGTCTAGCAAAACGGCGGATTAGACACAGTTCATGTGAGACAGGCGCGTGCACAACGCCAGCCACGTCACACACCACCATTTGTCTGTGCCTCGCATCAGACTTCAAAGGCTTCCGCTCCCCCAATCAGACTTCAAAGGCTGCCGCTCCCCCTCCCCCAAATCAGACTTCAAAGGAATGCGCTCCCGCTCCCCCGCCGCCACAGCAATGCAGAGAGCTTGTTTTGGATAACGTGAGCTGTAAGATAACATTTAAAGAGAAGCCTAGGGCGTCTTGACGTGTTTACTCCAAAGCGTGGCTCCTCCTAACTTGCAGTGACTGGGCACGTAGGAATGACCTGCAGGTCACAGGGAGGTTGCGCCATAACAGCAGTCACAAGCTCTGACGTAGTCCAACAAAACTATGAATGGCATTACCTGTCTTTGAGCATATATTTACAACAAGGGGTGGTGAGGGACAGAGTTTCTGAATTAAGCAGAAAGCTCTCACCCAGTCAAGAGATCAGGGCTAGATCCAACACCGTTTTTTAGCTCACTGCACCATCCCAGTTTCAGAACCCGGCTGTATGCAAATTAGTCTGTTCCTGTCCCAGTGCATGATGGGAACAGGGCAAACCAAACTACAGAAGCCAATTCTTACACTGGGAAGGAAACAAGCTCCCGGGGACCGGTTTCTGGCATTACAGCCGTCTTCGGCCCGGTTTGCTTGAATCCTGATGGTGCAATGAGCAGGGGTCTCACATCTGAGAATACCCTTCCACGCTTAGGGTGGACAAAAATATTTACAACAAGGGGTGGTGAGGGACAGAGTTTCTGAATTAAGCAGAAAGCTCTCACCCAGTCAAGAGATCAGGGCTAGATCCAACACCGTTTTTTAGCTCACTGCACCATCCCAGTTTCAGAACCCGGCTGTATGCAAATTAGTCTGTTCCTGTCCCAGTGCATGATGGGAACAGGGCAAACCAAACTACAGAAGCCAATTCTTACACTGGGAAGGAAACAAGCTCCCGGGGACCGGTTTCTGGCATTACAGCCGTCTTCGGCCCGGTTTGCTTGAATCCTGATGGTGCAATGAGCAAGGGTCTCACATCTGAGAATACCCTTCCACGCTTAGGGTGGACAAAAATATTTACAACAAGGGGTGGTGAGGGACAGAGTTTCTGAATTAAGCAGAAAGCTCTCACCCAGTCAAGAGATCAGGGCTAGATCCAACACCGTTTTTTAGCTCACTGCACCATCCCAGTTTCAGAACCCGGCTGTATGCAAATTAGTCTGTTCCTGTCCCAGTGCATGATGGGAACAGGGCAAACCAAACTACAGAAGCCAATTCTTACACTGGGAAGGAAACAAGCTCCCGGGGACCGGTTTCTGGCATTACAGCCGTCTTCGGCCCGGTTTGCTTGAATCCTGATGGTGCAATGAGCAAGGGTCTCACATCTGAGAATACCCTTCCACGCTTAGGGTGGACAAAAATATTTACAACAAGGGGTGGTGAGGGACAGAGTTTCTGAATTAAGCAGAAAGCTATCACCCAGTCAAGAGATCAGGGCTAGATCCAACACCGTTTTTTAGCTCACTGCACCATCCCAGTTTCAGAACCCGGCTGTATGCAAATTAGTCTGTTCCTGTCCCAGTGCATGATGGGAACAGGGCAAACCAAACTACAGAAGCCAATTCTTACACTGGGAAGGAAACAAGCTCCCGGGGACCGGTTTCTGGCATTACAGCCGTCTTCGGCCCGGTTTGCTTGAATCCTGATGGTGCAATGAGCAAGGGTCTCACATCTGAGAATACCCTTCCACGCTTAGGGTGGACAAAAATATTTACAACAAGGGGTGGTGAGGGACAGAGTTTCTGAATTAAGCAGAAAGCTCTCACCCAGTCAAGAGATCAGGGCTAGATCCAACACCGTTTTTTAGCTCACTGCACCATCCCAGTTTCAGAACCCGGCTGTATGCAAATTAGTCTGTTCCTGTCCCAGTGCATGATGGGAACAGGGCAAACCAAACTACAGAAGCCAATTCTTACACTGGGAAGGAAACAAGCTCCCGGGGACCGGTTTCTGGCATTACAGCCGTCTTCGGCCCGGTTTGCTTGAATCCTGATGGTGCAATGAGCAAGGGTCTCACATCTGAGAATACCCTTCCACGCTTAGGGTGGACAAAAATATTTACAACAAGGGGTGGTGAGGGACAGAGTTTCTGAATTAAGCAGAAAGCTCTCACCCAGTCAAGAGATCAGGGCTAGATCCAACACCGTTTTTTAGCTCACTGCACCATCCCAGTTTCAGAACCCGGCTGTATGCAAATTAGTCTGTTCCTGTCCCAGTGCATGATGGGAACAGGGCAAACCAAACTACAGAAGCCAATTCTTACACTGGGAAGGAAACAAGCTCCCTGGGACCGGTTTCTGGCATTACAGCCGTCTTCGGCCCGGTTTGCTTGAATCCTGGGCACGTAGGAATGACCTGCAGGTCACAGGGAGGTTGCGCCATAACAGCAGTCACAAGCTCTGACGTAGTCCAACAAAACTATGAATGGCATTACCTGTCTTTGAGCAGGCATTTTGTTTCAATCACTAACGATTCACACTGCAGACTTCTGAAACTGCCGTCCGAGCAGATTGGATTGCCGCTGTTTCTACATGAAAGTACATCTTTCAGTGATTCATCCGGCCCGTTTCCTGTACTAGACTTGACGAGGAACGTATTACCAGTGTTTCCTCACATTCTCATAGTTCGGGAGTTCGGCCCTCGTTCCGAGTTCCATACGCTTCCCCTGCCCGAATTTCACATCCCAGCTGGCCTCTCCCAGCCTCTCTTCCAGCATTGCTGAACCTCTGTGCTCGCCCTGTCCTGCGATCATCCATCCCTAGAGATGACATAAGCCCCCAGATTCGAGAGCCTGCGCTGCACAGCTCACACCCAAACATGGTGAAGAAGGGACGAGCCACAGTGATTGCTGGTCTGCTCTTTCTCTGCCTCCTTTGCGCCATAAAGTCCACCAAACAGGAACACAATATAATAGAGGGCTGATCACGGGACAACACCGCTCGAGCGTGATCCTCCGGCGCCTCATCCATTATAGCCTGTATTCATATACAGCTGCTTCATGCATGCTTCTACCCAGGGAATGATCCTGAGCTCCAATAACTTCTGCATGCTGCTGCTTTCCTCTTATATACACCTGCAGCCTCAGGCATACGGTGCTGCCCCTGTGCACACTGCCTCTTTCAGCCTTCCCAGCTGGCTTATGTTGGTACCCGGTGCCCATTAAGCCAATGCTTGTTATTTCACGACAATGGTTACAAATCACCTAATAATCATCGTGTACCGAAATACATGCGTGATGACTGGTTCTTTGTAAAGCGTTCTAATGCCCTCTGGCCTGGCTCGCACTATAAAACAAATATTAAAAAAGAAACATTACTGTAATGGGAATTGCCCACAGTAATGTGTTTACCGCCAGTGCTAATGTTATTGCTTTTAGGCTACTCTGGAATGACTTTTACGACAGGTCAGAATATTTTTCCTTTAAAAAAAAAAAAAACCTGACGAACACCATCATTGTTATTCCAAGCGCTTTTTACGTACGGGGGCTTTATTCTGTTCGTGCGCTAGAGTATATGACCCTCCTTTTTCAGGTTAGCCACCATCTCCCTTCCATTCGAACTCATCCATCAAAGATGACGATCCCACCTTCACTTTCTTTGTTTTGTGTTAGGGAGGGAGGTTTGCGCTAAAACCTGTGGACTATCCATATGCAACCCCCCCAACTGATGGATCGAACTCCTTACTATAAATACAATCCTTGTTATTTCCATTCCAATTGAGGAATAAAGAAAACGGGTAATAAAGTGATTCGCCCAAGATCACTCAGCGTGTTTAAGAGGTGAAAGAAAGATTAGAACAGATCAGGTCGCTTGCTTCCATTAAACTAAATAGATTAGCCAGTAACGCACTTCAGCTGCCAGGACACATACACTTAACTGAGTAATAATAATAACCGTTTTAGCGCTTCTAAGTGATATGAAAGGTGTTGCCATTACTCACACTCATTCTACTCACTTTTTCACATTTATTGGGACGAATATCTGAGTAGAGACTGGTTTTGCACACGTGACCTCCTGATGACACCTGCTGGTCATGACTTTGAGTTATCAGGCTTCTCTTACTCCAGTCTGGGCTTTTATTTAAGAACTTCTAGAATTCTGTATTTTAGAAGATGCAGCTCTAGGTAACCAAATTGAAGCAAATATATAAAGAGCAATCCCAAAGCGGGGTTCCAGAAGGAAAGGTTGAATTGGAATGTAGTTTCTGAGGTGGAAGAATCAGGCAAGTGACACTCTTCCTGCTCCCCATCATGACCTCCTCCTCGGATTCCTTCACTGCCCCCTTTCGCCAGTGCCCCTCATCTCACCGTAGCCCCTCCCCCAATGATTTCCTTCTAGGATCCCTCACTTCTACCCTCTGCCAGTGCCCCTCATTTCTCAGTAGCCCCTTCCCAAATGGGTTCCTTCTCAGATCCCTCACTTCTACCCTCCGCCATTGCCCCTCATCTCTCCGTAGCCCCGCCCCCAATGGGTTCCTTCTCAGATCCCTCACTTCTACCCTCTGCCAGTGCCACTCATTTCTCCGTAGCCCCTTCTCCTCATGACCTCCTCCTCGGATTCCCTTACTGCCACTCTGCTCCAGTGCCCCTCATCTCTCCTTAGCCCCTCCTCCTCCTCGTATTCCCTCACTGCTACCCTCCACCATTGCCCCTCATCGCTCCAAAGCCCCTCCCCTCATGGCCTCCTCCTCAGATTCCTTCACTGCCACCCTCCGCCAGTGCCCCTCATCTCTCCGTAGCTCCTCCCCTCATGGCCTCAACCTCCTCAGATTACCTCACTGCCGCCCTCCTCCAATGCCCCTCATCTCTCCGTAGCCACTCCTCATCCTCGCATTCCCTCACAGCAACCCTCCACCAGTGCCACTCATCGCTCCAAAGCCCCTTCCCCCATGACCTCCTCCTCAGATTCACTCACTGCCACTCTCCAACAGTGCCCTTTATCTCTCTGTAGCCACTCTCTCATATGCATTTCATTTGTTGTATAGCGCTACTCGTAGTGTAGGGTGTCACTCACTCCAAGTATCTGACTAATATCCACCACTGAAATGACTTCATATTTCACCATATTAATTCACCACTAATCCTTTATAGGCTTCCTGAATAGCGTGTGTCAACAAGCGCTATAAAAATACAAACATTTGTCCTCCTCTATCCTTCTGCTATAATTCCAAATCAAAATAACTGACTAACCTATCCACCACTTAAAATGTACTTGCATGTTTCACTATACTAATTCAACACTAATCCTCTATGGGTCCCGGAGTAGCGTGCTACTCGCCATAAAAGCGATTCAACGCCTCATCAGGGGTAGTAAGCGCTATATAAATGCAATTACAATACAATACAATTTCCACCCGTTGCCCCAGCGGAGCAACCAAACTGTAAATATCCCATCTCTCCAGGTGGAACATGTGTCCCAAAGGCCGCCTCTTGCTTAATGACAAGGGTTCCTGGAGCCACCACACACCATGGAAGGCCTCTGGGTGTCGTAGGAGTCTGAGAAGCCTTCAAGACACATGCATATCAGATGTAGGGCAATAAAATGGCAGACTTTGTAAACCCATGGAATGCCAACGGGATGAAACCGAACTGACATTTGATACTGACAGTAAAAGCCATAGGAACCCATTTGCTTGGGGAAAACACCCTTTTACCCTTTCGATGCTGATAACGAGCTCAGCTCGTCATGATGCACAGTTGAGCTGTGCTGATGACGAGCTGAGCTCGTCATGAATACAGCCTAAGTGCAATTTCCAGCACAGGGGGGGAAAACGCCTAGCAGCCAAGGTGTTAAATCAGTTGCTTCCTGCCGGACACAGTCGAGTGTGGTAATACCCTATGGGGTACTAATTCACAAGCATATTTATTTACTTTGTTTACATGGTTTTCTGTTAACCCCTTCGCTGCTAGGCCTTTTCCCCTCCTGTGCTAAGCCTTTTTTGGGCGATTTGGGGTAGTGCGCGCTTATGCCCCTGTAACTTTTTGACCACATAAGGTATCCACGCCAAATTTGCATCCTTTTCTTCCAACATCATGTGAATTCTAAAGGTGTCCAGGGTTTGTGGATTCCCTTGGAGGGGTCCCAGAAATTAAGCAAAATACAGTAACATTTTTGTTTCTTTCAGAAAAATGGGAAAAACGGGCTGCAAATGAAAGCCTCTGGGTTTTTCCCTGCAAATGTTATCAAAAAAGGGTTTGTGGGGCTGAAATCTCCATTTTTTTCAGCTTTTAGGGAATGACCGTCTTTTGTCAGAGAACCAACAGTTTTTACACAGTTTTGGCATTTTTCTGGGACATAGCCTATTTTTGCTATTTTTAGAGCTTTCAACCTCCTTCCAGTAATGGTAGAAATGAGTTTGAAAGCAATAATGGATCCTGGAAAGCTATACATTTTCCAAAAGTAGACAAAATTCCTAATTCAGAAAGGGGTCATTTGTCTAAATCCATGAAGGTTTATTTATAGAAACTAACAGTTAAATATTGGAATAATTGAAAAATAGTTGAAAAAAACAGCCTCTTGTGTCAACGTTTTCACCTGTAACTTCTTGTAATTTTGACACCTCTTTAAAAGCAATATACCGTTACATCCGTTCGACCTTCCTGGTTGTGGGGATATATAGGACTTGTAGTTTCACCAAGAACCCAACGAACCCAGAGCCAAAAACTGAGCAGCAACTTGCAATGGTATTTTATTATTTACCGGGTATAGAGCACTTATTCTTGGAAAATGTATACATGGAAAAATCGGTATGAAAGACGCCTATGTATTTCTGAATTGGGTACTAATTATAGAGTTTAGAAACAGTATATATTTGCACATGAGAATTATTGGTCATTTTTCAAAATGATTTTTTTTACACAATGTCTTTCATTGGGAAGGGAGAAATGCATGAAAACTCAATAGGTAATAACAGATGTTTTACAAATCTGACTTACCCTAAGTCTCCCGATAAAAATGGCACCTCACTTGTGTGGGTCGACCTTGTGCCTGCGACAGGAAACGGCGCAAAATGCAACGTGGTCACACCTCAATTTTGCAGTTAAAAATTTACTCTTTTATGGCAAAGTGCCTAGCTGTAGTTTTTGCACCCTAGCTCTGCCGGCACCAAGCGAAACATAAAAAACCTACATTTTTAAAAACTAGACACCCAGGGAAATTCAGGACGGGGTGACTCGACTGCCTCCCACCAGGTTCTGCTACCCAGAATCCCTTGCAAACCTTAAAAAAATGGGAAAAAAACACTTTTTCTTCACATTTCGGTGGTGGAAAGTTCTGGAATCTGCGTGGATCAACAAATTTCCACTCACCCCACATTCCCTAAAGTCTTATGAGAAAAATGGTACCTCACTTGCCTGGGTCTGCCTAGTGCCTGCGACAGGAAACAGCGCAAACGCAACGTGGTCGCACCTCAATTTTGCAGTCAATAATGGCCCTTTTTTGGCAAAGTGCCTACCTGTAGTTTTTGAACCCTAGCTCTGCCGGCACCTAGGGAAACCTAGCAAACCTATACATTTTTGAAAACTAGACAACCAGGGAAATTCAGGATGGGGTGACTCGACTGCCTCCCACCAGGTTCTGTTACCCAGAATCCCTTGCAAACCTAAAAAAAGTGGGAAAAAAATGCATTTTCCTCACATTTCTGTGGAGGAAAGTTCTGGAATCTGCATGGATCAACAAAATTCTACCCTCCCCGCGTTCCCCAAAGTCTTATGAGAAAAATGGTACCTCACTTGCCTGGGTCTGCCTAGTGCCTGCGATAGGAAACGGCGCAAAACGCAACGTGGTCGCACCTTAATTTCGCAGTGAAAACTGGCCCTTTTTTGGCAAAATGCCTACCTGTAGTTTTTTAACCCTAGCTCTACCGGCACCTAGGGAAACCTAGCAAACCTATACATTTTTGAAAACTAGACATCCCGGGGAATTAAGGATGGGGTGACTCAACTGCCTCCCACCAGGTTCTGTTACCCAGAATCCCTTGCAAACCTAAAAAATTGGGGGAAGAAAACGCATTTTCCTCACATTTCTGTGGTGGAAAGTTCTGGAATCTCCATGGATCAACAAAATTCCACCCTCCCCGCGTTTCCCAAAGTCTTATGAGAAAAATGGTACCTCACTTGCCTGGGTCTGCCTAGTGCCTGCAACAGGAAACAGCGCAAAACGCAACGTGGCCGCACCTCAATTTCGCAGTGAAAACTGGCCCTTTTTTGGCAAAGTGCCTACCTGTAGTTTTTGAACCCTAGCTCTGCCGGCACCTAGGGAAACCTAGCAAACCTATACATTTTTAAAAACTAGACACCCAGGGGAATTTAATATGGGGTGACTCAACTGCCTCCCACCAGGTTCTGTTACCCAGAATCCCTTGCAAATCTAAAAAATTGACCAAAAAAACATATTTTCCTCACATTTCTGTGGTGGAAAGTTCTGGAACCTCCGTGGATCAACAAATGTCTGCCTAACCAGCGTTCCCCCAGGTCTCCCGAAAAAAATGCTACCTCACTTGCCTGGGTCTGCCTAGTGCCTGCCTCAGCAAAACGCAATGTGGTCGCACCTCAATTCCGCTGTGAAAACTGGCCCTTTTTTGGCAAAATGCCTACCTTTCGTTTTTGAACCCTAGCTCTACCAGTACCTTGGGAAACCTAGCAAACCTATAAATTTTTGAAAACTAGACACCCAGGGAAATTTAGGTTGGTGTGACTCAACTGCCTCCCATCAGGTTCTGTTACCCATAATCCCTTGCAAAGCTAAAAAAACTGACAAAAAAACCCATTTTCCTCACATTTCTGTGGTGGAAATTTCTGGAATCTGCGTGGATGAAGAAATATCCACCCACCCAGCATTCCCCCTCGTCTCCTGAAAAAACTGGTACCTCACTTGCATGGGTCTGCCTAGTGCTTGCGACAGGAAACAGCGCAAAATGCACCATGGTCGCACCTCAATTTCGCAGTGAAAACTGGCCCTTTTTTGGCAAAGTGCCTACCTTTTATTTTTGAACCCTAGCTCTGCCGGCACCTAGGGAAACCTAGCAAACCTATACATTTTTTAAAACTAGACACCGAGGGGAATTTAGGATGGAGTGACTCAACTTCCTCCCACCAGGTTCTATTACCCGAAATCCTTGCAAAGCTAAAAAATTGACAAAAAAAACCATTTTTCTCACATTTCTGTTGTGGAAAGTTCTGGTATCTGCGTGGATCAACAAATTTACACCCACCCAGCGTTCCCCCAGGTCTCCAAATAAAAATGGTACTTCACTTGCCTGGGTCTGCCTAGTGCCTGCGACAGGAAACAGCGTAAAACGCAACGTGTTCGCACCTCAATTTCGCAGTGAAAACTGGCCCTTTTTTGGCAAAGTGCCTACCTTTCGTTTTTGAACCCTAGCTCTGCTGGCACCTAGGGAAACCTAGCAAGCCTATACATTTTTGAAAGCTAGACACCCAGGGAAATTCAGGATGGGGGGACTCAACTGCCTCCCACCAGGTTCTGTTACCCAGAATCCCTTTCAAAGCTAAAAAATTGACAAAAAAAACATTTTCCTCACATTTCTGTGGTGGAAAGTTCTGGAATCTGCGTGGATCAACAGATTTCCACCCACCCAGCGTTTCCTCAGGTCTCCCGATAAAAATGGTACCTCATTTGTGTGGGTAGGCATAGTGGATGCAACAGGAAAAGGCCCAAATCATACGGTGGAGACTTAAAAATAACCTATAGCAAAACTACCTTATTTTTCGGGGGGAGGGCACCTGAGTTTTTGGCCCGGGGCACGGCAGCAAACTTGGGAAACTACTAAACCTAAACAGTTCTGAAAACTAGACACCCAGGGGAGTCCAGGGAGGTATGGCATGCGTGAGTCCCCCAACATTTTCCTACCCAGAATTCCCTGCAAACCCTAAAATTAGGTAGAAAAACACGTTTCCATAGATTTTAGCGTGCCGGCACAAACGTACTACCACCCAGTGTTCCCCTTGTTCTCCCGAGTAAAATGATACCTCACTTGTGTGGGTGGGCCAAAGGCCTGTGACTAGGATGACCCCAAAACAGTAGAATTCTCTGTGCTTAATTTGTCAATCCCGAACGCTACAATCTTTTAAAAATACATTTTTGGCCTGTTCTGCTTTGGCCCACCCACACAAGTGAGGTATCATTTTACTCAGGAGAACAAGGGGAACGCTGGGTGGTAGGACATTTGTGCCGGCATGGAGATCCCATGCAAAAATGTATGAAAAAGTGTTTTTTTAACCTAAATTTAAGGTTTGCAGGGAATTCTGGGTAGGAAAACGTTGGGGGACCCACGCATGCTATACCTCCCTGGACTCCCCCGGGTGTCTAGTTTTCAGAACTGTTTGGGTTTGGTAGTTTCCCAAGTTTGCCACCGAGCCCCGGGCCAAAAACTCAGGTGCCCCCCCCAAAACAAGGTAGTTTTGCAAAAGGTAATTTTTAAGTCTCCACCGTACGATTTGGGCCTTTTCCTGTTTCAGCCACAATGCCTATCCACGCAAGTGAGGTACCAATTTTTTGGGGAGACCTGGGGGAACACTTGGTGGGTGGAAATGTGTTGATCCACGCCGATTCCAGAACTTTCCACCACAGAAATGTGAGGAAAATGTTTTTGTTTGTCAATTGTTTAGCTTTACAAGGGATTCTGGGTAACATAACCTGGTGGGAGGCAGTTGAGTCACCCTATCCTGAATTCCCCTGGGTGTCTAGTTTTCCAAAATGTATAGGTTTGCTAGGTTTCCCTAGGTGCCGGCAGAGCTAGGGTTCAAAAACGAAAGGTAGGCACTTTGCCAAAAAAGGGCCAGTTTTCACTGCGAAATTGAGGTGCGACCACGTTGCGTTTTGCGCTGTTTCCTGACGCAGGCACTTAGCAGACCGAGGCAAGTGAGGTACCATTTTTTTTGGGAGACCTGGGGGAACGCTGGGTGTGTGAAAATTTGTGTGCGCCCAGTGATGCCACACTTTTACACACAAAAATGTTTGAAAAAACAATTTTTTTCAGCTACATTTAAAGTTTGCTAGGGATTCTAAGCAAAGGAACGTTGGAGGATCCACGTAAGCCATACCCCCTTGAAAGCCCCCGGGTGTCTACTTTCCAAAAATGTGTGGGTTTGCTAGGTTTCCATAGATGGCAACCGAGGAAGGAGTGAAAAACACATGTGACCCGCCTAGCTAAACCAATTAGTTTTGACAAAAATAGTTGTTTACTTGTGCAGCGTGACAATTTGGGCGCAATATTGCAAGGAAAATATGACGGACATTGTGAGTTTTGCAGGATATTGTGGATAAAATTAATTGGTGATTTTACCAGAGAGACATCACCATGTAGTCCCATGGGTTTTCAACAATATCTACAATTGGCAGGTTATTCGTAGGCTGAATGTGCACCTTGCCACAGAGACTAAAAAAAACAAGATCCCTACACAGCCTTTTATTCCTCAAACACACACACATACTGGTTGGATTTGGCACAAGGGCGAGTGATGATTCAGTATATATAATTTTATTAACAAGAGATTTCACAAAAATGAAATGCACTGTCAATTACATGGACAAAAAAACTGAACCAATTGTCATATAGATACTTCTTTTCTATATACTGTGTTAAGTTGGCATGAGCTTATTAAATGTTTAAACGCCATTTTTTCCTTCAGCTTCAGTTTGCACACAACACATACTTGTTATATTAGCATTCAACCTAGAAGAACGATGTGATTTATTTGAGAATAATATGTTATTACTCTGATATCAGTTTTGCTTGGTACACTGTCTGAACAGTGAGTGCTGAACCCTCTAAGAATAACTCGATACAAGGTTGCTGGGAGGTCTGATCTTCGCACCACATTAGACATAACATAAATAGAGTTGCTGCCAACATTGGGCTCTAAGCGGGTTTAAGATAGAGTTACAGGGAATGCAAGAACACACTTGATGATGCTTCGGATGCAGAGAGTTGGTGGAAGATGATGTGATCCTTTCCCACTGAGATTTAGAGGTATGGGCCCGCCCTGCTAAAACCCAAAAGAGACCTTCATAGATATAATATTATACTAAATAGGGAGGGTGAGAAGTAGGTGTTATTAATTCCTATTCATTTCAGCTTTATAATATGCTATCACCGTTTGCTTATTATGGACTAGTAACTATGCTGATAACTTTGATTCTTATAATATGTTTTCTTGTATTAAATAAGATACTACGTTTGAGAACCTTGCATTAGTAAATAAATATTTCAAATAATGATTATAGAGCGAAAGAGTGTTCATGTGTTCCACGATACCTGAGGTAACCTAAGTTCATGTTCTGGTTTGTCTAAGCATTGGGAGTTTGTTACAACCAATGAGACACTGTAGCTAGCTTGGTAAGGGGATTTTGGGTACTGAGGTGAGTTTTGGGTCATCCTAATTCACTGAGGTTCCAGATCTCTATGCCCAGTTCTGTAGGAGACCGGAATCCCTGCTACATGTCGCCCTAATGTTGGTGGTCTTATATCATGACACTCGAGTAGTATATCATTCAATCCTTAACCCCTTCATTGCCGTTTCCGGAAATCGGTGGTGTCGGAATAACCTACCTATTTTTGAAATAGGTCTTTTCAAGCTTGAATCTTACTGAAACGGTTTCCTTGAATTGCTACCCAGTTGTGCTACAAAGTATTCCTTTGTTTTTTCACATTCCTGTGCTGTCATGGCTCAAGCCGTGGACATTCCGCAGCATAGTCGCATTGCGGTGCATGACCATTTGCGGGCTTATAATGTTCCTTTGGAAGGCTTGGCAGTGATAATGGTGGTGATTGCGGAACATGCTTATCCATACGAACTATTTTATTCGTGGGTGACGTTTCCGGCGGTGGACGCAAATTCTGGTGTGTTCCACACGTACACTCCCACTCCTGTACCTAATGAGTATACTCCGTACAGAGCGCAGGAGGTTCCTATTGATGTTTAGCAGCATGGACTTTGGTTTGGTGGCGCCCTACCCCATTCTTTAACAGCTCTGAGGTTAGGTCCTTTGTCCATTCCAGGCGCTAGTTGGCCTGTTTTGGCTGGATTTACTCCTCATCCTCTACACGGCAATTGTAACGTGTCTGAACTCAGACAACTACATGTAGTCGCAATTGCCGTGATTAGAGCCTTAGTGCATTACATGGGCCGCAATCTTCCAGGTGGAGTACCGGGGGGTGCGGCGCTTCCGGCCGGGCAGGGTGGTTTGAAAATCAGTCCTGTCATGGTCAATTCTGTAATCGGCAAGAAGATCCAGGATAAGGATGACTTTCCTTTCTGGCCTGCCGAGAAATTTGACCAGCTGGAAGCTGTATTTCCTAATACGACTCCTGGTGAAAAACACCGGATTCTTACGCTTAGTTTGCCGAAAGATTTGGCCCCTGAACTTCTTGACTGTGAGACCTGGGGTAAAACTTTTGCAGCGGTCTATGCGCGGTGCTACGGGCACCCCGTCTATGTCCGTGCTGTCTTCGGTCCTTAAACGTGTTCAAGATAATCACGGACGGAGTCTGCGGTTGAGTTGGGCATGCGCCTGTGTGGCACCTTTGATGTGGTTTGCGATCTCATCCTTGCTAATGTCAAGGGGGATGCAGTGAACTTCCAGGTTGCTAACGCGTTGGCGGCGCTTCCCGATGCCGAGAAACCCCAACAGTTAGCGAAAATTATTGTGGCGGCTTATAAAACCGTGGGTCGCAATAGTAAGGGACTTCAGCCTTTTTCTGTTAAGGAGAAAAAGCAGCCCCAGGCACAAACTTCGGAAACGGAGGTTCAGCCAAAGTCCAAAAAACAAAATTGGCCTAAAAAACAGAAACAGGGAAAGCAACAGCAACAACAACAAACACAGGTTTCTCGTCCTGCGTCTCCGTTGCCTGCGCAGTCGGAACTTGTTTATGATTTGCGCAATCGCCCGATGATTAAATCACCTGAACGATTTCAGGCTTCTGACCAACGCTCTCCTCGTTCCTTTCAGGACTCAACGGCCCGACAACCGGTGGAGGAGGGGGTGGCAGGGGCCAGGGTGGACAACAAGGACGTGGCCAGCCCCGCCCGCGAAACGGTAGAGAGCAGCAGGAAGGCACTGCGCCCAAGAGACCACAGCTTGCAAAGAAGAAAGTCGCAGCCTTAACAGCGCATCGATATGCCTCAGATAGTGAGAACGCGGCTTCGGAATCTGACGTGGGCTCTGACCTAAGCCTGGGCGTAGTTCGCATAGCCGCACTCCCCGGAGCTACGCGAAGATGCACTTGCACTCCGCGAACTACGCATAGCTCTGCGAGCATGCGTAGTAGCTTGCTTGACCCGTTCGCAAGCCATTTTTCGTCTTCAGGAGCGCCGTGGAACTCTGGAACCTGCTCGACACCACATCTCCAGACGTCGCCTTTCTCACGGAAACATGGATGAACGCCTCCTCAGCGCCCGACATCGCCGTCGCCATCCCGAATGGATACAAGATCACCCGGAGAGACCGCGTCAACGAGACAGGAGGAGGCATCGCCATCGTCCACAAGAACACCATCCGCATCATGACCAACTCAGACGACACCCTCACATCCGCTTAACATCTTCACTTCCAGATACACACCGACCCCAAGACCACACTCAGAGGCACCCTCATCTACAGACCCCCAGGACCTCGCACACAATTCAGCGAAGACATCGCAGACTTCATCAGCCCGCACGCCCTCGCCTCCGCTGACTACATCCTCCTAGGGGACCTCAACTTCCACCTGGAGAACAACAACGACAACACCACCACCACCCTGCTGGACAACCTCGCCAACCTCGGACTCATGCAACTGGTGAACACCCCCACCCACTACGCCGGACACACGCTTGACCCAGTCTTCTCCTCCAGCAAGTACATCTCCTTCAGCCACTCCACCGGACTCCACTGGACAGACCACAGCTGCGTCCACTTCAGCTTCAGAAAGACCACGACTCACCAACACCCGCAACAGGTTCCCCGCAGGAACTGGAACAAGATCACCACCGACCAGCTCACCACTTCACTGAGCCAGAACCCTCCCGCCAGTTCAACCGACCCCAACCAAGCAGCCAACAACCTCACACAGTGGATCACCAATTGCGCTAGCCCAACCAGCCTTGACCACTCGCAGTCCGGCTTCCGCGCCAACCACAGCACCGAGACCGCCCTCATCGCAGCCACTGACGACATCCGAGCCCTGCTCGACAACTGGCAAACAGCGGCCCTCATCCTCCTGGACCTCTCCGCAGCATTCGATACGGTCTGCCACCGCACCCTAGTGCAGCGCCTCAGCAACATCGGAATCCAAGAGAAGGCACTGGAGTGGGTCATCCTCACCGGAAGAACCCAGAGAGTCCGCCTCCCCCGTACAGATCCAAGGCCACCGAAGTCATATGAGGGGTACCACAAGGATCATCACTTAGCCCCACCCTCTTCAACGTCTACATGAGCCCCCTCGCAGCCATTGTACGCCAATACAACCTCAACATCATCTCCTACGCCGACGACACCCAGCTGATCCTCTCCCTCACCAACGACCCAGGAACCACCAGAACCAACCTACACGAAGTGATGAAAGACGTAGTCGAGTGGATGAGGAACAGCTGCCTGAAACTGAACTCAGACAAGATGGAAGTCCTCATCCTTGGATCACCACCCTCCGCCTGGGACGACTCCTGGTGGCCCCCTGCCCTGGGCAGCGCACCCAAACCAACGGACCACGCACTCAACCTGGGCTTCATCCTGGACTCCTCCCTCTCGATGACCAGACAAGTCAACGCCGTCTCATCATCATGCTTCTTTTCCTACGCATGCTCCGAAAGATCTTCCGATGGCTCGCCACCGAAACCAGGAAGACGGTCACACAGGCACTTGTCACCAGCCAAATGGACTACGGAAACACCCTCTATACCGGAACCACAGCCAAACTCCAGAAAAGACTCTAACACATCCAGAACGCCTCCGCACGACTCATCTTGGACATCCCCCAACACAGCCACATCTCCGGACACCTGAGAGACCTTCACTGGCTCCCCGTCAGCAAGAGAATCACGTTCCAACTCCTCACCCATGCACACAAGGCCCTCCACGACCTGGGCCCCAGGTACCTCAACAACCGCCTGACCTTCTACACTCCCACCCGCCAGCTACGATCGACCAGCCACGCCCTCGCTCCGTGCCATGCATCCGAAGATCCACCATGGGAGGAAGATCCTTCTCCTACCTGGCAGCCAAGACTTGGAACTCCCTACCCATCCACCTCCGCCTGACCCAAGATCACCTCTGCTTCAGGAAGCAACTCAAGACATGGCTGTTCGAGCAGTAGCGGACCCCCCTCCCCCAAGCGCCTTGAGACTCTCTGGGTGAGTAGTGCGCTATACAAATATCCTGATTGATTGATTGATCGATTGCCTGCATGCTCGGGATGTGTAGCGCGCGAAGTTACCCATGAGGTTTGTCCCGCCCGCTCGCGTCCCCTTATTTCCGGTCACTACTAACGTGTT
Source organism: Lissotriton vulgaris (assembly GCF_964263255.1). Classification (NCBI taxonomy): domain Eukaryota; kingdom Metazoa; phylum Chordata; class Amphibia; order Caudata; family Salamandridae; genus Lissotriton; species Lissotriton vulgaris. The sequence continues at coordinate 838,589,244 of NC_141699.1, read as the reverse complement.
CGCGAGTTATTCTGTGCCAGATTGCAGTTTCTGCGTGTTCGGCAACTCGATCTTACCGACAAGCATCCTCGCACACGCGAAAATGCTGTTGAGCGCGCGAGAACTACGCTACGCAGCAGTTTGCGGAGTATTCGACAACTTTGCGTTCTCAGAGGAGCGGGGAGTTGCCGAAACTCCGCAAACTCCGCGAACGGAGCGTAGTTCTTCGCCCAGGGTTACTCTGACCTTGCTGGACAGCGGCGGCGGAGATTACCATAGTGAGAGAGACCCTCTGTCCATTACTGAAGGTGACAGCCACTGATACTTATGTTGTCATTTAAACAGCTGATACCAGAGTTGCTCCCCCTGATAGACTTTTTGAAATTGTCCTGTTGATCAAAGGTGACATACAACGAACCATAAGAGGGGTATTTGGGGAAAATCTTTTGTCTACGTATGACATTTTGCTTTCGGAGGCTGACTGGCCCCCACCTTTTGTTCTCGCAGCTCCGCGAGGGGAGGAGGTAATCCTCCCCAGTTTCGTGAACACTGTCTCAAAAGTGGAAGCGCTGCATTTTGCAGAAGAGTGGGCTTTGGCGCTTGCACCGGCTGTGTACCGCAATCAATGTGGTTGGGATAAATTGTCCCCGAGCCACGAGATTCCTTTACGGTCTCAGCCGCAGCCTCAACCTCAATATCCCATACGACGTGAAGCCAAAGCTTCAGTCGCAGCTATCCTTGAACAATTGGAATATCAAGGTGTAATTGAAACGTGTGTGTCACCGATGAATAACCCTCTATTTACTGTGAACAAGCCGGACGGCTATTATAGTTTGGTTTTGGATTACCAGCATTTAAACTCGCATTGTCGTAACTGTGCAGTACAGAATACTCACGGCTCTGCCTTTGTGAATAGTCTTGTGCGTAAGCGGTTCAAAACCATGCTTGACATTTCCAATGGTTTTTATGCCCATAGATTGGACGGTCTTAGTTCCCAATTGACCTCCTTCACATGCGGCGGTGTGCATAAAATGTTTTGGCGTCTACCTATGGGCTATAAGAATAGCCCTGGAGTTTTTTCTGCCCGCATCGTCTCTCTTTTGGAGAGAATCGACCCAGATGCTTGTTCATATGTGGATGACATATATCTCACAGACGACGAACTTTGGGAGCATCTGTGTCGAGTCAACAGTATAATTTGTAACTTTGCAGATATGGGTTATAAGTTTAACTTTGCAAAATCGCACATTGCAGAGTACACAGTGTTGTTTCTGGGCTACGAGCTCAACAATGAGGGAAAGGGTTTAGCTACTCACTTCCTGGAGAAATGCGCCCAGTTGCGCTCTCCGACGACACTGAAGAAATTACAATAATTACTGGGTTTTTTAAATTTCGGGAGAACATACATTCCGGAATACGCCCAGCGTATCAAGCCTTTGTATGCTTTGATACAACCATCTTTTTCCAAATCATGCTGGCTGCCTGAGCATTCAGCTATTCTGCAATCTTTGCAAGCTGATTTTCTCGCTTCTGAATACTTACAGACTCGTGATAACCAGACCAACTTGGTGATAAGAATTATACCTGGGACGGTGGGTTTCATGTACCTGACTTTTAATGAATGGGATACAGTACCTATCGCTTACAAGTCACACTTGTACACTTCCGCTGAAATGCGATTTTCCACTGTGGAGAAAGTTTTAACGGCTGTGCAGATGGCAATTCTCAAGGAACATGCCCTGTCACAGGGAAAACGCATGTTGGTGGTTACACCGTGTCCTGCCTTGGAGGCAGTTATGAAAGCCAGTGTACCAAATTCCAAAGCTTTGCACTCTCGGTGGATACAATGGGCTGCATCCTTGACATCCCAGGATGTCACGTTTATTTTTGGCTCCACTTTAAGGTCGCAGGAGTACTTGCAGTATGAATTCGTTCATCCGTCTCCTTTAGCAATGCGGCCTTTGGAGGATTTCCATTGCATCATTTACACTGATGGTTCAGCGCAGGTTGCGCATGGCTCTAAACATGCCTACGTTTCCACATGCGCCATTGTGGTCGGTGCCATGGTGAACGACGAGTTCAAGTCCAGTGTCATGCACACGCAGACACTAGGGGACTGCACTGCACAATTAGCAGAACTACGTGCTCTGATGCTTGCATTGGGGTACGCTGACCCCAGTGTGACAACTTTAATCGTGAGTGATTCTTACTACTATGTCCTGTCTTACAATGAAAACTTGTTCTTTTGGATTCAGAATGAATTTCGTGATTCTAAAGGTAGCACAATAAAACATAAAATGATCTGGGTCCGAGTGGCTGAACTTAAGGAAAAGTTACCACTCGTGTTTGTGATTCATACTCTTGGCCACCAGCGTGTGAAAGTCCACGCTGTCGGTAATTCGCTTGCTGATGAAGCGGCGAAGTCAGCAGTATCGAAATACTTAGTTGCAGCAGTTACACGGTCCAAAAGTAAGATAGATGATGACATCTTGGCGGCTGTGGCTGCCACCAAGAAGGAAGGTAAATATCCTGCGGGGTTCCCTTCGAAGTACACATACCACTTAAGTCCCGATGAGGTTCCTTATGTGAAAATTCCTGAAGTTGGTGAACGTTTGATTCCAGACTTGGATCGCAGGGCTACGTTGATTACAGCTGCGCATGAAGGTGTGGCGTCTGCGCATGCAGGCGTCTCAGCCACTGTAACTCAGCTACAACTAAGGTTCTGGTGGCGGGGACTGTACAAACAGACGCATGATTATGTCCTTCAATGTGACATATGCCAGCAGATTAAGCCTTCGACTGCTGCGCGTCCGCCACAGACACAGTTGTACATATCTAATAAACCACTGGGTTGTGTTTATTTGGATCACTGTGTATAAGTACATCTTAGTAGCAGTTGATTCATGCACACGCTTTGTGTGGGTATGGCCCCATCGCAGCACTGATTCACAGACTGTCATAAGAGATTTGCGTGTCTTTGTAGGGATTTTTGCCTGTGGTACCTTCCATTCGGATCAGGGTCCGGCTTTCGCCTCTAAGGCGTATAAGGATACTATGATTTCGTTGGGGGTCCAAGTCAAGTTTTCGTCTCCGTACAGACCTGAGGGTAAAGTGTAGTGGAACGAATGAACCGTGACTTAAAGCAATCTTTGACAGCTCGAGTTATAGGCACTGGCAGAAACTGGTTGGCCCATCTCAATGGCGTGCAGCGTGCTCTTAATAATCTCCTTAGAAGGTCTCTGGGTGGGCAGACCCCATACGAAATGCTCTTTGGTATCAAGATGTATGTACCTGACCTCGACGGTCTAGACTGCCAGGCCCAGGCCGCAGCCTTTGACGTAGATGAACATTGCAATGTTTTACAGAATTAACAAAAGACCAGAGACAGTCTTGCTAAGGAACATTTGCCCTCCACATCGGATGTTGCGTTGCAGATCCCGGTAGTTGGCTGGCTACCCCAAGTTGGAGAACTGGTTCGAGAGAAGATCGATAACAAGAAAGAATTTGGTCCTTCATATCGTGCACTGGTTCGCGTTCTTGGAGTGAAGGGCACAGGAACAGTCATATTACCACCACTTCCAGGTCGTAAGGAAAACAGATTTATCTCTATTGACAATGTCAAGATACACAGGGTGGCCGATTCTTAATAGCATGACTCCGGCGGTTTCCTGTCCATCAATTGTGAGACATTCTGTGTTGGCCACTACTTCTAATGCTGAACCAGATGTGGCCCTCGAGATGCCTGTTGTTTCCAATCCTTTATTGAATACTTTTCCTGTTAATGACAATGATGACCTGAATTACACCTATCCAACTGATTTATCAATGCCTGATTTACAGACTCGTTTGGCCACAGAATCCAGATTCTCTTTTGACTCTACTTCGGCACATTCAACAAAACCCTCACGTTTAGCAGCATATATCACCTTATTTAAAAAAAAAATGTGATCCCCCCTTGGACATATATTTGGCTATTTCTATTTTCGATTTATCTTTTATGTCAATTGGTTTTGTGTTTTATTTTTTCCGCCTGATCGATGGACACTATGTCAAAGAGAGAACAGGAATTCGACACCTTAATGGAACATTGGCCCCGCTTTCCTCATCACATTCAGCCCACAGACTGAAGAGAGACTTGAATGTTGTTAACATCACTGCTTGGCCTGTTCTTCATGGGATTGTGTGGGATGCGGTTAGATTTCAAATCCATGGCCCCACTGAATTGATTAATGTCCCTAATGTGCTTGGAGTTAACATGGGGGATGTGGTGAAACAAAACATACATTCTGATCATTGGGATATTCAGGCCGTGGAAGCATTATTCTCTGATTTGAAATATTATGCTGCTTTTGATGCATGCTGAGGATTTATATTTAGATTCTGTTAATTATAGTGATTTGTTTTGCTTTCAACATTTTGGTAATCATTTTCTGCATAAAACAAATTCCAGGAGGGTTACTGTCAATTACACACAGTGGGAACATTGCCCAGCACCGTTACAGGGCAGCTCGAGTACTTTTTTGAAGAAGTACACTTATTTTACCGACTTTAATCAATCAAGTCCTGAGTCCTTTTATTTTAAGAGGACACAAAAGTCCATGTCCAAGGTTAGACTTACCGATACTAAATTGTTGTATTCGAAGTCCTTTCTAGACAAATTAGCTGTTGAAGGCTTTGAGCTATGGAAGGAAACCATAGACCTTAAATCAGTTTGGGGGTCTAAAAATTGGCAGGTACAAGGCACTGAGGCTTTGCACCGTGCATGTCTCATCCCGAATCATATGTTGTTTTTTGGTTTAAATCTTTTATTGAAAGTTTAACACAAAAGACACAGGATACATCAACATCTTGGGCGAGCATGCGGTCGCCCCGCCATGAGCCGCTACCCCTCTCATCCCATCAGCAGGGTCCATGGAGGCTACATAGTGCATGCTCTGCAGAGCCGATAAGGCCTTGCCTGCGAAAGCGAGTGATAATCCAGTCTTTCAAACACCCAACTTCCCCCCCCCCATTTGCCCTCCCCAGTCCCACCCGCAATTCCCCCTCTCCGGCATGGTGAGTGCGATGGCATCAGTTCGTCGTGTCTGGCACGACCGCAGCGCTTAGGTAGGTGAGCTAGGTTCCCCCTGAAAATCTCTTGGAAGTCTGAGTACTCTAAGATATTTTGGGCAAGTGATTTCGTGGAACTCCTCCGAGAGGAGGGAGACGATGGGCTGCCATATGTCCAGAAATGTGTCCCGTGTTTGGGTGAGGGAGGCCTGTATTTTCTCCATACCCATAACACACCCTAGGCGATGAAGCCATCCCGTGTGTGTAGGTTTCCTGGAGGTGCCCCAAAGTGACAGGATATTTTGGGTGGCCGCCCCCATCACCAGCCCCATCTGCTTGCCCCTGACCGATTTCAGAGGGATCGCGATGGCATTGGGGAGGAGGAGGAGCGTGTAGGCCGGGAATCGGGGGATTTCTGTGTCGAAGTGTTTGTCAAAGCTGTGGAGCACCTCCTCCCAATACCCTTGAACCTCAGGGCATTCCCATAGGATGTGAGTGAGTGTCCCTTGTTGCCTGCAGCCCCTCCAGCACCCGGGGTCTCTGCGTGGGTTACCCTGGTGTAGCCGGGCCGGCGTGAGGTGCCAGTAGTACGCTATTTTCACCGCTGCCTCCTTACTGGCTACATTACGGGCGGTGTGGTGGGCCCTGAAATAGATGTCCTGCCACTCTCTATCTGTGAAGGCGCGCCCTAGTTCGTGTTCCCATCTGCTCTGTCCCGCCGACCGAGCAGCAGGGGAAGGTGGGCTGAGGATCGTGTACAGGTCTGTGATTGCGTGTCTGTCGTTTCGTTTCGTGTGAAGCCAGCGTTCGTAGACTGTCAGGGGTCTGCCTACCTGAGGCTGCACGTCTTTCTCCAGAAGCCAGTGTCTAATCTGGAAGTATTGGAAGCGTTGTATCTGTGGGAGCGTGTAATAGTCCTGCAGAGTGCTGATTGTCATAAAGCCCTCGGGGTTGAAGAGGTCGCCAGCCGCTTTGCATTCCGAGTCACACCACTGCGGGAATGACCGTGGGGCCATACCCGGAGGGAACGCAGGATTTTCAAAAAGGGGGGACATCGGGGACGGGAATGTGGTAAGGCCTTTTGGTACCGCTACTTTGTCCCAAACCTGCATCACCATTCTCGTGATGGGGGATTTCTTGAGGTAGGAGGGCCTGTCCTTGCGGCTCAGGAATGGGATCTTCCATAGGGACATTTGGCCCATGGCGCGATCTTGAAACAACCACAGTTTTTCGGATTCGGGCCTGTTCCATTCTAAGAGGTAGCGAAGCTGCGTCGCTTGAAAATAGCGAAGGAGGTCAGGCACCCCAAGACCGCCTTCCGCCGTGGCTCGTGTATTGAGGTCTCGACGGAGACGAAGACGCTTACCCGCCCACACAAAGTGTGTAATGGAGACCTGCAGTTGTTTGAGTACTCCGATCGGGGGCGTAACAGGGATGGTCTGAAAGAGGTATAAGATCATGGGGAGCAGGGTAATTTTTACCACTGCTACATGTCCCAGCCAGGAGAGTGGCTGACGTCGCCATCTTGCAAGGTCTCCATTGAGGGTATGGACCAACGTCGTATAGTTCTCATCAACCGTCTGGGTAGTGCTCGGGGTAAGAGAGATGCCCAAGTAGGGTATAGACATCTGAACGGTTAAGTCCCCATACGTGCGGTGGTCATGTCGTGCCGCCTTCGCGTTCTGACCCAGGGGCAAGACTAGGGATTTCTCTAAGTTCATCTTGAACCCCTACTCCTCCCCAAATCGTCCACCTCTGACAGGAAAGCCGGTACCGATGTCGAGGGGTCCTCAAGGGCCACCAAGATGTCGTCAGCATACAGACTCACTGTCTGTTGTTCGCCGCCAAAGTGGACGCCTTTTATGGACCCGTTGCCTCGGATCCGCTGGGCCAAGGGCTCGATGTACAGAGCAAAAAGCAGGGGCGAGAGAGGGCACCCCTGTCTGGTACCCCTTCTAATGGCTAGGGGTTCCGAGCGCACCCCGTTAACCGAGATCCTGGCCTGTGGGGTGGCGTAACAGCTAGCAACCCATGTGCGGAATCTGTCTCGGAATCCATAGCGCATCATGCCGGCATCCAAATAACCCCAGTCCACCCTGTCGAACGCTTTCTCTGCATCCACTGACAGGAGGACCGCGTCGGAGTCACTGTAACGAGTTTTATCAATGACATGGAGCAGTCGTTTAGTGTTGTCCGCGCATTGTCTATTGGGAACAAATCCCGCCTGGTCTGGATCAATAATCCCCGGTAGACATGGGCACAATCTAGCAGCCAGCACACTCGTGAACAATTTTAGATCGATGTTAAGAAGGGAGATGGGCCTGTACGCTTTGCACTGGGTCGGGTCCTTACCCGGTTTAGGGATAACTACGATGTCCGCGTCCAGCATGTCTTGGGGGTTGGAACCTCTACATTGGAAGGAGTTGAACAGTCTGGTCAGCAACGGAGCAATTTGGGGGCAGAAAGCCTTGTAAAAGATGGCCGTAAAGCCATCTGGGCCCGGGGCTTTTAGAGGCTTGAGACGCGCAATCGCTGAGATAACCTCCTCGGTTCTGATGGGGGCGTCAAGGGAGACCTTGGCGTGTTTGTTCAGGGGCGTTATGTCCGCGTCGCAGAGGTAAGTGTCAGTGAGCGCCTGTTCGGGTGGCGGTTCCGCCGTGTACAGCGAAGCATAGAACCCGCGGAAGGCTTCTGCTATTTGGACATCGTCCTGGGCGATCGTTCCGTCTTGGGCGTGGACAGGGGGTACCCTCGCTTTCAGGGTCTTAGCCTTGAGGCAACTCGCCAGTAGGCGTCCAGTTTTGTTCCCCCCCACGTAATACGTGTGGCGCAGCCGCAGGGCCGCGTACTCTGCTCTGTCCAGGTCTAAGCTGGCAAGCTGAGCCCTAGCTGCCTTGAGCTGTCTCCAACTCCTGGGTGCTTCGGTCCAGCTGTGGGCTTGTTCGAGTTCAAGCACCCGTGCCGACAGGGAGAGCCTCTTCTCTTTCCGAGTCTTTGCTTCCGCCGCGGCCACCGAAATCAGCTCGTCCCGCACCACAGCCTTAAGTGCCCCCCACACCGCAGTCAGGGGAACCTCCGGGGTGTCGTTAGTCTGTAGATAGTCTATGATGCGGTCTTGGAGACTCTGTGTCACCCCCTCGTGTTGCAAGAGGGCGTTGTTGAGACGCCATCTACCTCTGCGTGTGTGAAGCGCCGGGGTCTGCAAGTGCAATAGAAGTGCGTCGTGATCCGAAAGCGCCGCTGGGAGCACCTCTACATCATCCGTCAAGGAAGACACGTCTGCGCTGCCAAAAAAATGATCAATGCGTGCGTAAGTGCGGTGTACGTGGGATTAGAAGGTGTACCCCGGGGGGGTGGGATGGCGCGCGCGCCACAGATCTGTGAACCCTTCCTCTGACAGCCATCGGCTCCCCTCTCGTGTGATCGCCCCAGCAAACCCTTGTCGGTGGCCAGACCTGTCCATGTCGGGATTCATTACTAGGTTTGCGTCTCCTTTTACCAGTACCGCCTTAACATTGGGTTGCAGTGCGTTTGCTAATGCCCCCTTTAGAAATGGTTCCTGTTTGGAGTTTGGAGCGTATAAAGACCCAACAACCATATCCAGCCCACCTATGTGAAGTGTGTAAGCCAGGAATCTCCCTTTAATTTCAGCTACTTTATCTCCCATCGTCCCTTTGAAGTGACGTGCTACCAGAAGTCAAGTCAAGTCAAGTCAAATAATTTATATAGCGCGGTACATACCCAGAGGGTCTCAAGGCGCTTGAAGAAGGGTGGGGAATTACTTGTCGAATATCCAAGTTTTAAGTTGCTTTCTGAATGCTAGGTGGTTCTGAGTGAGGCGAAGGTGAGTGGGGAGTGAGTTCCAGGTTTTAGCTGCCAGGTAGGAGAAGGATCTTCCTCCCATGGTGGTTTTGTTGATGCGAGGTACAGTAGCAAGGGCTTGGTTGGAGGATCGTAGCTGGCGGGAAGGGGTGTAGAAGGAAAGTCGTGTGTTGAGGCATTCGGGTCCAAGTTCGTAAAGTGCTTTATGTGCGTGAAGAGCCACTCCTGCCCTCTTCTCAAGGGTCGAGGAATAGTGTTGAGTTGGGAATGCCTGGAGCGCATCCTGTGCCAGTCTTTGGAGAGTAAGTGAGTTTCTTGGAGCAGACAGATTTCGGTCCCCGTGTTTTCTAGAAAGGACAGGACGGCTCTGCGCTTTATGGGATTGTTGAGCCCTTTCACATTTAAGGCGAGGATTTTCAGCGGAGGTTTAGCCATTCACAGGGGGAATGTGGACCTGGCAGTGTATGCGGTGTGCCCAATGTGCGCCTGGTCTCCGCACCAGTCTGCGTCGACGTAAATGAACCACGCCGGGAGGGATCCAGAACCTTCCATTCCACCCCCCCAGACCCCGACCCTCCCCTCCCCGAACCCCCTCTCCCCCCAATTCCCCCATGTCCCCTTGCCCAACTCCCCGTCCCGCCCCTGCCCACCCTAACCCCAACTTGTAGCCCCCGTCCCCAAGTCATAGTCCCAGGCCTATCCAAAGTCAAATCAGGCCTGTAGGTAAAGTAGGTTAAGAGGAATGTGGCAGTGGCAGCCAGTGCGGCCCCCCGCCCCTCCCCCCCCACTACGGAGTAGCAATGTGAGTGTGGCCCCCCATCAGTGCATAGTTCAGGGCATAGCTGTGGTGTCCTTGACGACCTCCTCGATGGCCACGGCTTTGTCCTTCGCGATCATTCCCGGGTCCGGGCGGTGGGTGTGTTTAGGGCCTCGGCGTCTCCTCACTTGCTGCCAGGTTCCTTCAATCGAGCGGGGTCGGGTTGCTTGCGATGACCCCGGAGAGGAGGCCCCGTCCGAGTTGTCGTCGGGGAGCTCAATACCTAACAGGGCGCAGGTGTCCTGGAGCGACTGGAGTTGGTGCAAGGTACCTTCCCACTTGAAGATCAGACGGAATGGGTGACCGCATGAGTAGGGCACCCCCTTGTCTCTCAGGAACGTGGTGACCACTCTGAAATCCTTGCGTTTCTGCAGAGTAATTGCTGAGAGATCCTGATATAGTTCAATGGGATGGCCTCGGAATCGGATGGGTTGTGCTTTGCGCGCGTCTCGTAGAATCCTCTCTTTCAGGGGAAAGTCCGGGAGGAATGCCAAAATGTCCGGAGGGGAGGCAGGAGCTCGGCGAGGCAACCCCACCCGGTGAGCGCGGTCAATGCGTATGGGGAAGTCGGCTGCTTCGTTGAGAACCTCTCGGAGGAGGTCTTGGAGATACTCTGTAATGCTGTTCCCCTCCGCTTTCAATGGCACTCCCCGAACCTGTATATTGTTCCGCCGAGAGCGGTTCTCGAGGTCCTCTGCGTGGGTCTGGAGGCCCACCTGCTGCTCCTGAAGACGGATGACATCCTGTTGGAGGAGTACCAGATCGTCACCACGGGTCTGATTCGATTCTTCCACCGCCATCACTCTTTTCCCAAGACCCTCTAGGTCCCGGCGCAGTTCCCTCTGCTCACTCACCATGTCCTGCTTCAGAGTCTGGAAATCCTCATGCAGCATGTTGAAGAGGGACTCTAGGAACGATTTTGTGATGGGGGCTTCCGCAGGCTCCTTGGTCGGGGTGATAGTCTGAGTCGCCGGCATTGTAGGCGATTGGGCCTTCCCCGATTTAGAGGAGGATTTCAGGAAGAGTTCGTTGATTGGACGACCCCCTCTGCGTGTCGAGCTCGACATAGGTGGGCGAGAAAACGGATTGTCCACTTCCCAGCGCAGTGAAGTTGCTGTGTCAGGGGGGTCCACCGGTCCCGTCACTCGTGTGGCCCCCGTCCCGGCCCGGAACGCCGGGGAGCATGGAGTGCGGCCCGTCTGGCCCGGCCTCTACCACGTGGGCCTGAGCCGGCCGTGCAGATAGAGGGTAGCCGGTCCGCTGGGCTCCTAATGTGAAAGCAGGGTGCAGTACAAGTATCAGGGTGCAGTTCAAGCACAAAGCATAACCCCTTGTGCATCACCAGCAAGTGTCTCAGGGTCTCGCGCAGGGTGGGTCCCGTGCCCACAGCAATTGTCCCTCCGCCGGGGGCGCGATCACAGGCCCCCCGAGTTCCCCTAGCTCCTCACCTCACCTCACCTCACCTCACCTTCTTATCTTAGGTACCTTCCCCTCCGCCTGGGATGACTCTTGGTGGCCAGAGGCCCTTGGAAAAGCACCCATCCCGACGGACCACGCACGGAACCTGGGCGTCATCCTGGACTCCTCACTCTCTATGAACAGACAAGTCAACGCCGTTTTATCATCTTGCTTCAACATTCTTCGCATGCTCAAAAAAACATTTCGCTGGATCCCCACCGAAACCAAAAAAACAGTCACCCATGCACTGGTTACAAGCCGCCTGGACTACGGAAACACCCTATACGCCGGTATCACCGCAAAACTCCAGAAAAAACTCCAATGCATCCAGAACGCATCAGCCAGACTCATACTAGACATCCCGCGTAAAGACCACATCTCTAGTCACCTGAAAAACCTCCACTGGCTCCCCGTCAATAAGAGGATTACTTTCCGACTCCTAACCCACGCACACAAAGCACTTTACGAACTTGGACCCGAATGCCTCAATACACGACTTTCCTTCTACACCCCCTCCCGCCAGCTACGATCCTCCAACCAAGCCCTTGCTACCGTACCTCGCATCAATAAAACCACCATGGGAGGTAGATCCTTCTCCTACCTCGCAGCTAAAACCTGGAACTCACTCCCCACTCACCTTCGTCTCACTCAAAACCATCTAGCATTCAGAATGCAACTTAAAACTTGGATATTCGACAAGTAACTCCCCACCCTTCTTCAAGCGCCTTTAGACCCCCCGGGTATGTAGCGCGCTATATAAATCTTTTGACTTGACTTGACTTGACAACGTTGGACCGCCTGTGGCCTCCTCAGCTGCTTGCGGGGGTCCGGTGGTTCAGTTCGGGCAGGCCCCAGTCGGCGTGCAGAGCTTCAGACAGGGCGTCGCGCAGAGTCGGGGGGGGCCACCAGGTCCCGCGCGCTCACCGCCCCTCACCGCCGTGTAGGCCCAAGCCAGGGCCCAGCGTGGAGCGTCCCCCGGGCCCCGTCCGCCTCAGTTGTCAGCCACTCCGCCGACCGCAGTCCAGCAAAGACCATGGGGCCCCTGAGGTGGTGTCCCGAGGCCCCCTCCGGTCCGTCGTCAGTCTCCTCCCCAGGGCAGCTCAGGGTGCACACACTTCCGCCGGCAGGTCCGGGGTCCTCGCAGGCCCAAGCCGGGGACTAGATTAGAGGCTCTCCCGGGCAGCGCCGCGGGCCAGTCCTGGGGCAGCCCGAGCACCCCAGCAGCAGCAGTACAGGCCTTCTGTGGTTCGGAGGGGGCGCGTCACCCGGCAGTAGTCCTCGACACCCTCGCGCCGCTCCGCAGCAACGTGCAGTCACCTCGGGGCCAAGGCAGAGACGCAGAGTGCGGGGCCCGGATCTCAGCGCCTTCCCGCCCAGTAGTGCGGCGGCGGCAGAGGCTTGCAGCGGTCGTCCTCTGCTGCGATTTCCGGGGTCACAGGGTGCACCCCACAGCGTGTCGCGTGGGTAGCAACGTGTGGGGGGCCAGATACGCTAGATAGTAGGGCTTTCGTGGGGGTTTCAAGGGACCAGGGCGAGGAGCTCCGCGGCTACACGTCCGCGCCGGCCACCATCTTAGCCACGCCCCCCTCATATGTTGTTTTTAAATTCAACTATTTCACAGACAACATGCTTTGGCTTGGCTACTTCAAAAAATTGAATACCCCTATTATTCCTGAATTGGAAGAATATTCCGGTTGGGATAATTACACTAAATTATCCATTCGAGATTTGCAAACGTTATTGCATAATTCATCCTTTAACATATCCAGTTTGGATCCTAAAGGTTGGCTGATGTGGCTTAGGAGCTCTGATTCTTGCCATCGTCGCTTTCTGGGTTTGACTGAAGGTTTTACACGAGTCAGACCTGATCCCCATTTTGATGCTGATCATACTGTTACCACTTACTAAGTGGGCAAATTGTGTCAAAATTGGCTGCAGCATTCCACATTGGCTGCAGTTAAGCTACATCTATCGCAGTTGAATGATATTGTGGATTTAAATGATTTTATAAAAGGCCCGGCTAATGGTAGATCTAAACGGTGGATTTATGCAGTTTACAATGAAATCTGAAATTTTTCTCAAATTGAAGCTGCAAAACGCCTAAGGGCAATTGACCAGGCTAATTTGGAAAAGGTGCGGGCAGTTGTCGATAACAGTATTAACATGCTTTCTTCCCGAATTTACATGTTGAATAATATTGTTTCTTCTGTTGTTGACATTGTAAATGATGAGGTGTCTGTATTATACCATGGTCAAAATCAATTGCGTTCTGTAATGCAGTTTGCATGGACCCTACAGCCACTTAAGGCTGGACGTGTACCCTGGAGTTACATGAATGTGTCCTCCCTCTTTGCCCCTTTTAATTTGACTGACAAGCAACGCATGCTTTCAATGCGTGACGCATCATTTTCTATGTTACATATTGAAAGGTTAGAATCTTTACCGTTTTCTGTAGCTGAGGCCACTGCTGCAACTTGGCTTATCCATGGATTAATTACATTACCATTTGCTTTGTACAAATTTACTAATTGTATGCGGTATATTGCAATATGGCGATATGAACCACTAGGTAGCACATTCCTCCATGAGGCATGGTCTCTGCCATACACATACAGATGCCTGAAGGATGGAAAGGAAGTAAATCTTAATGGTGAAGAATGCATGCAGTCGCCTGACCGTTCATTAATATGTAGACACATCCAGTTACACGGTTCTTGTAACCAGGACCGGCCTAATTTAGCCTGTGTTTTAAAAGGCACACCAGTTTCCGCAATAGTTTCCACATTCACATTATTGACAAATGGTAGTTATTTGCTTTTAAATAACGAAGAGTGTTGTGGTTTAATTATCGGTATAGCTTATGTGGTAACTGTATCAGAGCGTGTGGTCTGTTACAAAAATGTTCTGTATCCTCCTACACATGGGAATTCAGATGTTTCCATCTGGCCGCGCATCCCAACCTTGAAGGCAGAGTTCAATGGTATGAGTAGAATAAGAGCCCTTTTGTCTCAAACAGAAGTGGCCCTGAGCTCGGCCTGAGAAACTTTTGTCCTTCACATAGCTAACACACGCACAGAGGTGCAGGCACTTTTAAATACCGACTTGCCATTTCATTTTTGCGAGTTAGTTCATCAAATCTTTAATGCCTCCTCCACGTCTGGCCTCGCTCACTTTTTTAAAATAGTTAGCAGTGGTCTCGTAACTTCCTTTGAAAAGATATTTAGTATCATCCCCGGGTTCTTCCATTCTATATTTTCGAGTCTGTTTGGCGGATTCCCTGTTTTGCTAGCATTGGCTGCAGGCGTGTTGATCATATTTTGTTTTATTAAACATGGATGCCTGTCCTGCACTAGGAGCCGCTCAGCCCCTCCTGACACTGTTTCGTAACCGGATGCTTGATTACTATGGCACCCTGCCGCTTGCGACTTTAAGCACGGCATTTGAATTATCATTTCGATTTTCATATTTCACATGTGTCCAGCCTGTGTTTCATTGCCTGAGCTGCGATTTCGACTGGGCCCTTGATTTGTGTCTCTGCTTGACGGTGTCTCCTGACGTCGATTTTAATCATCTGATGGGCCCCGTAGTTGCTCACGAGTTGGTTTGTTCTGGCGAAAGGATTATGGCCTTGGCAACGATGCATGGACTAATGGGTCAGTGGGACATATTCACAGCGGCGCATGAGTTTCTGGCACATAGCGTTCTTGAGAACCCACCGAGTTGTCCTCTGATGTTGCTAGAGGATCCGGTGCTGGAGGAGCAAGTATGTTCTTTCCCATTACTTAATTGGATGGCTGAACTGTTTTCGGATGATGACAGTGATTTCATGTTGGAGGCTGTTGCTGCATATTTTGCATATTCTGTCCAATCATGAGATGCCTTGGAGACTTTGTTTATAAAGGCACGTGACTGTTTGTATTTTTTGCAAGGTGCTTTTTCTTACGAACTTTGTTTTTATACGCCCCAGGCCTATTTCATTGAACTGCAGAGGCCTTGCGTTGAAGACTTTTTATAATTTTGTTTGGCCATTTGTAGGCATTCATATATATATTTTTATAACTTTAGCTTAGCTCAATCTTGTTGAACTCTGCTTTCATGTTATGCCTCTATTCTAGTATTGGCTTTCCTTTTTTGACCGTGCTCGGATCATTGGGGGGTTGTCATATAGATACTTCTTTTCTATATACTGTGTTAAGTTGGCATGAGCTTATTAAATGTTTAAACGTAATTTTTTCCTTCGGCTTCAGTTTGCACACCACACATACTTGTTATTGTAGCTTTCAACCTAGAAGAACGATGTGATTTATTTGAGAATAATATGTTATTACTCTGATATCAGTTTTGCTTGGTACACTGTCTGAACAGTGAGTGCTGAACCCTCTAAGAATAACTCGATACAAGGTTGCTGGGAGGTCTGATCTTCGCACCACATTAGACATAACATAAATACAGTTGCTGCCAACATTGGGCTCTAAGCGGGTTTAAGATACAGTTACAGGGAATGCAAGAACACACTTGATGATGCTTCGCATGCAGAGAGCTGGTGGAAGATGGTGTGATCCTTTCCCACTGAGATTTAGAGGTATGGGCCCGCCCTGCTAAAACACAAAAGAGACCTTCATAGATATAATATTATACTAAATAGGGAGGGAGAGAAATAGGTGTTATTAATTCCTATTCATTTCAGCATTATAATATGCTATCACCGTTAGCTTATTATGGACTAGTAACTATGCTGATAACTTTGATTCTTATAATATGTTTTCTTGTATTATATAAGATACTGCGTTTGAGAACCTTGCATTAGTAAATAAATATTTCAAATATGCACGTGTCCTCTTTTACTCCAAGTTCTGGTTTGAAATGATTATAGAGCGAAAGAGTGTTCATGTGTTCCACGATACCTGAGGTAACCTAAGTTCATGTTCTGGTTTGTCTAAGAATTGGGAGTTTGTTACAACCAATGAGACACTGTAGCTAGCTCGTTAAGGGGATTTTGTGTACTGAGGTGAGTTTTGGGTCATCCTAATCCACTGAGGTTCCAGATCTCTATGCACAGTTCTGTAGGAGAACGGAATCCCTGCTACACAATGACTCGCAGCTCATGAGCTGTAAAGCCACTTCAAGGCACCAACCACTTTACGGGCCATTCACACACCTTTCATACCCGACACACAGAAGACCATTCATACCACCAGGCACAAAAGCAACACATCACAATATTTACAAAAAAAGTGACAAGGTGCGTCCTGCTTCCAAAAAAAAAACAAGAAAAAAAAACTACACAGACATCAAGTTTTCAAACACACACACATACTGGTTGGATTTGGCACGAGGGTGAGTGATGGTTCAGTATATACCATTGTATTAGCGAGTGATTTCACAAAAAATGAAATACACTGTTAATAATGGAAAGGACAAGAAACTGAACCATTGACTCACAGCTCGTGAGCTGTAAAGCCACGACAAGGCACCAACCTCTTTACAGGCCATTCATACACCTTTAATACAGGTGACACGTACAAAACATTCACACCGCCAGCCGCGGACCCATCACATTACTACACTTCCACCAGCAGACAACGCCAGTCAAGGGCCCATCACTTTCACACGCCCACATTCCTGACACAAATATTTACAACAAGGGGTGGTGAGGGACAGAGTCTCTGAATTGAGCAGAAAGCTCTCACCCAGTCAAGAGATCAGGGCTAGATCCAACACCGTTTTTTAGCTCACTGCACCATCCCAGTTTCAGAACCTGGCTGTATGCAAATTAGTCTGTTCCTGTCCCAGTGCATGATGGGAACAGGGCAAACCAAACTACAAAAGCCAATTCTTACACTGGGAAGGAAACAAGCTCCCGGGGACCGGTTTCTGGCATTACAGCCGTCTTCGGCCCGGTTTGCTTGAATCCTGATGGTGCAATGAGCAAGGGTCTCACATCTGAGAATACCCTTCCACGCTTAGGGTGGACAAAAATATTTACAACAAGGGGTGGTGAGGGACAGAGTCTCTGAATTAAGCAGAAAGCTCTCACCCAGTCAAGAGATCAGGGCTAGATCCAACACCGTTTTTTAGCTCACTGCACCAGAATTGGCTTTTGTAGTTTGGTTTGCCCTGTTCCCATCATGCACTGGGACAGGAACAGACTAATTTGCAAACAGCCAGGTTCTGAAACTGGGATGGTGCAGTGAGCTAAAAAACGGTGTTGGATCTAGCCCTGATCTCCTGACTGGGTGAGAGCTTTCTGCTTAATTCAGAGACTCTGTCCCTCACCACCCCTTGTTGTAAACACATTCCTGACACAGCAACTACACAAACTCATGGATTACATGGAGTGGCGCTCAACTAGCACTGTGTGTAGTAACCAGCATTAAGTCACTTCCCACACACAGCCAGCCAAGCACCAGTCCACGCACACCACCAGCCAAGCACCCGACCACACACACCGCCAGTCAAGCACCAGACCACGCACACCACCAGCCAAGCACCAGTCCACACACACACCGCCAGGAAAGCACCAGTCCACAGATACCGCCAGCCAAGCACCAGTCCAGGCACACCACCAGCCAAGCATTAAGTCACTTCCCACACACCGCCAGCCAAGCACCAGTCCACGCACACCACCAGCCAAGCACCAGACCACACACACCGCCAGTCAAGCACCAGACCACGCACACCGCCAGCCAAGCACCAGTCCACACACACACCGCCAGGAAAGCACCAGTCCAGGCACACACCAGCCAAGCACCAATCCAAACACAACACCAGGCAAACGCAAGACCACGCACACAGCCAACCAAACACCAGTCCACGCACACCGCAAGGCAAGCACCAGTCCACACACACCGCCAGGACAGCACCGCTGCACACACACCACCAGCCAAGTACCAGTCCAGGCACACCACCAGCCAAGCACCAATCCAAACACACCACCAGGCAAGCGCAAGACCAAGCACACCGCCAACCAAACACAAGACCACACACACCACCAGCCAAACACCAGTCCACACACACCACCAGGCAAGCGCCACGCCACACACACCGCCAGCCAAGCTCCAGTCCAGGCACACCGTCAGACAATGGACACTGCACGCAAACCAACATCATACTTTAGTTTTTTTTCAATACAAATAAAAAACAAAAACAAATTGCAAATTGATACAAATCTACATCTACTAACACAACAACTAAATCTAAATACACTACACAAATGCCAACTTTGAAACTGAACAATAAGTTTTAAAGAATAGAGACCAGCCAGTTCACTTTACCACTCATGGATGCTCCCAAAAATTCCTTTGCGTGTGGTACATTCTAAAACAAGCAGGTACACACAGCCCAGGGTTAGAAGGACAGTCGGGGCAGTACATATGAACCTCCTTCCGCAAACCTCTTCTCCAACAGACTCTACATCTCCGACTGGGAAAGTCTTTTGAGGTTGTAGGAGGAATTTGATCAGGAAAGTGGCGATCTTTGAATCTGGCAACATCCTCCACCACTCCCACTCTAGGAACACTTGCCTGTTCCACTAAAACAAGGCTGCCTATTACAGACTCCTGAAACTTTACAAAAGTCATCTTTGACTGAGGACAAGATTGCTGGAACACAACAAAAAGCATTAAAGGTTGCCAAGTAGAAAAGATGGATAGCCAACTTCTTGGACCAAATGTAAGCCTTACGAAGAGCAGCATACGGTTCCAACCTCTGATCTACTCTGTGAACACCACCCATGTGCCTATTATAGTCTAAAATGTACACAGGTTTGCGTGCTTCTGCAACCTGACCCCAAACAGTCACCGGTTCAGTGCTTTCATCATGTATGGAAGTCAACATGTAGACATCTCTCCTGTCTGAAAACTTCACAGCTAGAAGCTCCTCACAACGCAATGCACTGCACTGTCCCCGAGCAAGCTTTTGACAAACAAGTTATTTTGGGAAACCTTTACGGTTAGAGCGGATTGTGCCACAAGCAACAGTGTCCACCTTGGCCAATTCCCTGAACAACCGAACACCAGTGTAGAAGTTATCTACATATAAATGATGGCCTTTGTTAAAAAATCCTCTACCAAGTTCCCACACAATTTTCTCAGTCACTCCAAAAGTCGTTGAACAACCAGGGGTGTTAATCCGGGATTCCTTACCGGTGTACACCCTGAAATTAGAGACATATCCAGTCCGACTGTCACACAGCATATAAAGCTTATTTCTATAGCGTGCCCTCTTACTAGGAATGTATTGCCTAAATACCAAGCGGCCCTTGAACAACACCAAAGACTCATCCACTGAAATTTCTTTCACAGGAGCAAAGATCTCAGGAAATCGATCAACAAAATGATCAATGACAGGCCGAATCTTGAAAAGACGGTCACAATCAGGGTGATCTCGTGGCAAAGCTAAACCATTGTCAACAAAATGCATCATCCGAAGCAGAAGCAAATACCTATCATGACTCATGACTGCCGGAAATATAGCTGTTGCCATCAAGGGACTAGTAGACCAATATGAAACCATTGATGGTTTCCTAAGCAAGCCCATCAAAAAAGTTAAACCCAAAAACTTTTTCATCTCCTCCAAATTTGTGGGAGTCCACCGGGTAGCTCTAGCGTGGGGCTTAAGGCTGGCACTGTTCTCCCCCAAAAACTGTTCTGCATACAAATTAGTCTGCTCTACAACCTCTGCCAAAAACGCATCATCCATAAACAACTTGAAAAAATCAATTGGCAAAAAGTTTTCAATGTTCACCCTACACCCTGGAACACCAATTAATTCAGGCAATGCCCATGCCTGGGGCAACCAGTTGCCTCTTGTCTCACTACACCAACTGGAAGTCTAGCAGCCCCAGGTTGCAGCCCAGATGCCTCTTGCCGCACTATACCAACGTGAAGTCTAGCAGCCCCAGGCTGCAGCCCAGATGCCTCTTGCCGCACTATACCAACGTGAAGTCTAGCAGCCCCAGGCTGCACCCCAGATGCCTCTTGCCGCACTATCGGCACAACAATGTCCTCCTCTAACGCAGGCACTTCATCCACACCAAAAGTAGCTTCATCAGCACTCAGGGTATCTTCATCATCAGACGATGCCATGTGGAGAGAAAACTCACTACCAGAATCTTCACCTCCCACATCTGCCTCAGAATCAGAGTCACTCTCAGCACCATGGTCAGAGGAAGAATCAAAAAGCATTCCACTTGCTGAGCGGTAATCCAGCGGCTAGCCATTATGCTCACTAAGAAAGGAGACTGCACAAACAACTCAACAACCAACACTGTGCAAAGTAGGTAAAAAAATGTAAGCCTTTATCACAAAGATCTATAAACTGAATAACTATACAATTCACTTACAAAATACAGCCACACTCACCAGCACCTACTCTGCAAAGACACAGCAAATAGTCAACGATATCCCACTAGAAAGAAGAAAAAAGAACTTAAATCTACAAAAAGCAAAATACACATCAAGCACAAATGCAAAACATGTTTCACAATCACAAACAACAGAAACCAAACATACTCGTATTACTACACACTTTTCAAAAAAACATTTACATTAAAATTGTACAAACAAAGTCTCTTACCAAACACATGCAACTACACAGACAGCAGAACCACCAGTAATGAAATTGCACACTGCAACAGTCTAAAGAGAAAAGAAAACATTGCACTTTAGAAAACAAAAAATACACATTACAACAGGCTATGTCACAGGTTATGTCACAAATGGGGTGCCTGTCCCAATGGGGGACAAAATATAAATCTTTTTAAAATTTGGACCCCCTGGAAGCAACCCTTGCCTAAGCGGTCGCTTCCATTTAAAAAAAAAAAAAAAAAAGATTTCACTGGTGTCTAGTAGGGTTTTTGGCTCCCTCCTGAGGGCAGAAAGGCAAAATTATGAGGCAGAATATATTCAATAAAAACTATGGGCCCAAGGAAGAGACCCTTGCCCAAGGGGTCCTTCCTTTGCAAAAAAAAACAATCCCTAGTGTCTAGTGGGCTTTTCTACCCCCCCTGGGTCCAGATTCGGCAAATAAAGGGGCCAATCTGCCCCCAGTAAGGGCAGAAAAATCTAAAATAATTATTTTGCCCCAGAAAGCAACCCTTGCCCAAGGGGTTGCTTCCTTTTCAAGAAAAAAACAATCCCTGGTGTCTAGTGGGCTTTTATGCCCCCCCAGGGTCCAGATTTGGTAAAAAAAACGCCCGAAAAGTCTAAAACAATTATTTCGCCCCCAGGAAGCGACCCTTGCCCAAGGGGTCACTTCCTTTGCAAAAGAAAAGACAATCCTGGTGTCTAGTGGGCTTTTCTACCCCCCTGGGTCCAGATTCGGCCACAAAAAAAGGTGATCTGCCCCTAGGGGGCGCAGACCAGTCTAAAAAAATATTTTTATCCCTGGAAACGACCCTTGCCCAAGGGGTCGCTTCCTTCTCACAAAAACAATAATCCCTGGTGTCTAGTGGGCTTTTATGCCCCCCTGGGTCCAGATTCCGTAAAAAAACGCCCAATCTGCTCCCAGGGGGGACAGAAAAGTCTAAAACAATTATTTCGCCCCCAGGAAGTGACCCTTGCCCAAGGGGTCGCTTCCTTTGCAAAAGAAAGGACAATCCCTGGTGTCTAGTGGGCTTTTCTACCCCCCCCTGGGTCCAGATTCGGCCACAAAAACTGGTGATCTGCCCCCAGGGGGGGCAGAAAAGTCTAAAAAAATATTTTTGCCCCCTGGAAACGACCCTTGCCCAAGGGGTTGCTTCCTTCTCACGAAAACAATAAACCCTGGTGTCTAGTGGGCCTTTCTGCCCCCCTGGGGCCAGATTCTGCAAAAAAACACGCAATCTGCCCCCAGGCGGGCTGAAAAGTCTGAAAACTAAAATTATGCCCCTGGAAGCGACCCTTGCCCAAGGGGTTGCTTCCTTTTTCCAAAAAAAACATCCCTGGTGTCTAGTGGGGGCATTCCTGGTGCAGGATCGCGACGCTGTGCGCGATCCTGAACCAGGAATGCCCTGCACTGGGACATCAGGGGAGAGGAAACAGTGTTTCCTCCCCCCCAATGCCTCAAGGCACCGAGAAACGCCCCTGCCCCACCGGAGAGCATAAACCTTACCTGCTCGCTGGGCGCGCTGGAAAGAAATGGCTTCCAGAGCGTCCAGCACTTCCTGATGACGTGAGCGCGCGCTGAGCGCGCTGACGTCACCAGGAAGCGTGGGGGGACCCGGGGGTGGCAGCGGAAAGTCTTCCGCTGCCACCCCTGCATCTACAACATAGATCGATCTATCGCCTTCACTCTATCTATCGCCCTCACTCTATCTATCGCCCTCACTCTATCTATCTATCTATCTATCTATCTATCTATCTATCTATCTATCTATCTATCTATCTATCTATCTATCTATCTATCTATCTATCTATCTATCTATCTATCTATCTCCCTCACTCTATCTATGTATCGCCCTCACTCTATCTCTCTATCGATCTATCTATCTATCTATCTCTCTATCGATCTATCTATCTATCTATCTATCTATCTATCTATCTATCTATCTATCTATCTATCTATCTATCTATCTATCTATCTATCTATCTACTACCCTCACTCTATCTATCTATCGCCCTCACTCTATCTCTATCTATCTATCTATCTATCTATCTATCTATCTATCTATCTATCTATCTATCTATCTATCTATCTATCTATCTATCTATCTATCTATCTATCTATCTATCTATCTATCTATCTATCTATCTATCTATCTGTCTATCTGTCTATCTATCTATCTATCTATCTGTCTGTCTGTCTATCTGTCTATCTGTCTATCTATCTATCTATCTTTCGCCCTCACTCTATCTATCTATCTATCTATCTATCTATCTATCTATCTATCTATCTATCTATCTATCTATCTATCTATCGCCCTCACTCTATCTATCTATCACCTTCACTCTATCTATTGCCCTCAATCTATCTATCTATCTATCTATCTATCTATCTATCTATCTATCTATCTATCTATCTATCTATCTATCTATCTATCTATCTATCTATCTATCTATCTATCTATCTATCTATCTATCTATCTATTGCCCTCACTCTATCAATGTATCTATCTATTGACCTTCCTCACTCTATCTATCTATCGCCCTCACTCTATCTCTATCTATCTATCTATCTATCTATCTATCTATCTATCTATCTATCTATCTATCTATCTATCTATCTATCTATCTATCTATCTATCTATCTATCTATCGCCCTCACTCTATCTATCTATCTATCTATCTATCTATCTATCTATCTATCTATCTATCTATCTATCTATCTATCTATCTATCTATCTATCTATCTATCTATCTATCTATCTATCTATCTATCTATCGCCCTCACTCTATCTATCTATCACCTTCACTCTATCTATTGCCCTCACTCCATCTATCGCCATCAATCTATCTATCTATCTATCTATCTATCTATCTATCTATCTATCTATCTATCTACCACCCTCACTCTATCTATCTATCGCCCTCACTCTATCTCTATCTATCTATCTATCTATCTATCTATCTATCTATCTATCTATCTATCTATCTATCTATCTATCTATCTATCTATCTATCTATCTATCTATCTATCTATCTATCTATCTATCTATCTATCTATCTATCTATCTATCACCCTCACTCTATGTATCCATTGCACTCACTCTATCTATCTATCTATCTATCTATCTATCTATCTATCTATCTATCTATCTATCTATCTATCTATCGCCTCACTCTAACTATCGCCCCTCCCTCTATCAATGTATCTATCTATTGACCTTCCTCTCTCTATCTATCTATCGCCCTCACTCTATCTATCGCCCTCACTCTAACTATAGCCCTCACTCTATCTATCGCACTCACTCTATCTATCTATCTATCTATCTATCTATCTATCTATCTATCTATCTATCTATCTATCTATCTATCTTTCTATCTATCTTTCTATCTGTCTATGTATCGACCTTCCTCTATCTATCGCCCTCACTCTATCTATCTATCGCCCTCACTCTATCTATAGCCCTCACTCTATCTATCGCACTCACTCTATCTATCTATCTATCTATCTATCTATCTATCTATCTATCTATCTATCTATCTATCTATCTATCTATCACCCTCACTCTATCGCCCTCACTCTGTCTATCTGTCTATCGCCCTCACTCTATCTATCAACCTCCCTCTATCTATCGCCCTCACTCTATCTATCTATCGCACTCACTCTATCTATCTATCTATCTATCTATCTATCTATCTATCTGTCTATCTATCTATCTATCTATCTATCTATCTATCTATCTATCGCCCTCACTCTATCTATCGCCCTCACTCTATCTATCGCCCCTCCCTCTATCAATGCATCTATCTATCAACCTTCCTCTCTCTATCTATCTATCGCCCTCACTCTATCTATCTATCGCCCTCACTCTATCTATAGCCCTCACTCTATCTATCGCACTCACTATATCTATCTATCTATCTATCTATCTATCTATCTATCTATCTATCTATCTATCTATCTATCTATCTATCTATCTATCTATCTTTCTATCTATCTATGTATCGACCTTCCTCTATCTATCTATCGCCCTCACTCTATCTATAGCCCTCACTCTATCTATTGCACTCACTCTATCTATCTATCTATCTATCTATCTATCTATCTATCTATCTATCTATCTATCTATCTATCTATCTTTCTATCTATCTAGCCATTTATCTATCCATCGCACTCTATCTATCTATCTATCTATCTATCTATCTATCTATCTATCTATCTATCTATCTATCTATCTATCTATCTATCTATCTATCTATCTATCTATCTATCTATCTATCTATCTATCTATCTATCTATTTATCTATCTATCTATCTATCTATCTATCTATAACCCTCACTCTATGTATCCATTGCACTCTATCTATCTATCTATCTATCTATCTATCTATCTATCTATCTATCTATCTATCTATCTATCTATCTATCTATCTATCTATCTATCTATCTATCTGTCGATCTATCTATCTCCCTCACTCTATCTATGTATCGCCCTCACTCTATCTATCTATCTATCTATCTATCTATCTATCTATCTATCTATCTATCTATCTATCGCCTTCACTCTATCTATCGCCCTCACTCTATCTATCGCCCTCACTCTATCTATCTATCTATCTATCTATCTATCTATCTATCTATCTATCTATCTATCTATCTATCTATCTATCTATCTATCTATCTATCGCCCTCACTCTATCTATCTATCTATCTATCTATCTATCTATCTATCTATCTATCTATCTATCTATCTATCTATCTATCTATCTATCTATCTATCTATCTATCTATCTATCACCCTCACTCTATGTATCCATTGCACTCACTCTATCTATCTATCTATCTATCTATCTATCTATCTATCTATCTATCTATCTATCTATCTATCTATCTATCTATCTATCTATCTATCTATCTATCACCCTCACTCTATCGCCCTCACTCTGTCTATCTGTCTATCGCCCTCACTCTATCTATCAACCTCCCTCTATCTATCTATCGCCCTCACTCTATCTATCTATCGCACTCACTCTATC